>NC_089493.1:103884865-105259865 GCF_036850765.1 Saccopteryx bilineata | reverse complement strand
TCTTGTAATAGACTTGTTCTTGATAGACTTCTCTTTTATTATAATCTATTGGCTCTAATGGTGATCTAATTAGTATAAGATTTATCCAAATATATTTGTTTAATAAATGAATTTGTTAGCATTAGCAATAATATGTTAGGTTCCAGGCCCCCTCCATTAAAGGTATATAGATAAGGTGGAGCAGAATTGGAGGAGAAGAACACCACAGTGAATGAACAGGAGTCAGGGCAGCTGGTGGGCCAGGGAAGGGACAAGACCACCAGAGAGAAAACCCAGGAAAGATCCTGAGCTTCAAACATTTGAAATGTTGAACTGGAAGTTATTCATTTCTTATGAGCCCACCAGGGAGGGTTCAGGTCCTATGGATAGAAGACAAGACGGATTCCAGATTAAAATAAGGAAGAATCCTGAATGGTCATATGTAGTCAGGGATGAAATGACATGTGTTCAAGACTGGAGAATTCCTATCACTGACAGTGTTTTGACCCAGAAAAAACACCCCGTGGCCATGTTCTAGAATACAGAGCTCAAGCGCCAAACCTGTGTTGGAACAGCTGACTTCTAACAAATGATGAGAGTGTATCTCCAATTAGACTGTCCCCTCCTCTATCTGAAGTTACCTACAGAACTCTCGCAGCACCAACTGAAGTATTCTGCAGTTCCTATTAATTCTGGAAAGCCAATGATATTTTACCTTAAGGTAAAACAAAATATCTAAGAAGGTAACTTGGAAAGTATTTCAACAACTAGTACAAATATACTCCAGTGAATCAGATACAAGGGAAGTAATTCCATTCTATTTCTCTTTCTATTCCTCTGTCCTTTTACCTCCTTGATGTTTCAGGATTCACACATTTGTCCCTACGTTGGGAGACCTGTCTAGTGTTTAGAAGCCCGAACTTGGGAACCAAACAGACCTAAATGGAAATTCAAGCTCTGTGACTTTGAAAATGGAGCACTGCCTCTCTGAGCCTCACTTCCCTCACCTATAATGAAGATAAATTTTATTTCATGAGGATTAGGGATGATGCTATAAAGCATTTATAATAATTCCTGGCAAAAAAAAAAAAAAAGGGCAATAATCATCATAATGACTAGTCCTCTCATTTACTGAGTAAAAAAGCATTTTCTGAGAGTTATCAGTCAGTCACTGTGCAAGTGTTATCAAGAGCTGCTATCGAAACTCAACAGGAGCATGACCCACTAAGCCCACAGACACCATTGCTACTGAGACCATAAAGAGTAACTTAGTAGATCTGAGAAATCTGTAATCACAGAAAAGGGACCCCTAGGCCAGCTTTGATCTACATTTTGTAGATCAGTGCCTTGAAAGGAGCTGAAATCCCTCCATCAATAGCCTCCCTACCCATATATGTATACATACGTCATCTTCCTTCATACTGAGTGCTGTGTATCCTCTCTGCAATAAGAACAAGGGTGCTACTAGCCTGTACTTAGAACTTCCACTCAACGTGAGCTGCATGACCTGTTAGCCGCTGAGTGTTCTGTCTCTCTCAGAAACGAGTGTGTCAGCAGAATGGGCTATTTACTACTATGACCTCCCTTTCTCCATTAATTTGGGGTTCTAGAAAAATAGTTCTGAACCATAATGGCTGAAAAATCATGCCATTACCAAATCTGGAACTAGACAAAGAAGTAAAAGACATTAAAATGCAAGTTCTATGTGGTTTGAGGCACTCTTATTAATGGTGGTAAAAGGGTAGGTAGAGATCAGCAGGCAACTGGGGATTGGGGAAAGTCCTTTCCAAGGTCAAGGCAGCTCAGGAAGCTGAACCAACAACTGCAGGAACAAGGGTTGGGGGAAAAGCTAAGCCGGAAGGCACAGCCTGACTTCAGGGATCTGAAGAGAAGGGAAGAGAAATTTGCAATGATGCAGCCCTGCCATTTGTCCTTAAATGGTCTGCCCCAGTATGTCCCTACAGTGCTGAGCCCACTACTGAGTCCACTTCCAGCAATCAGTCTCCAACATCAAAAGAATTATATACATATTAAGTTAGAAAGACCAGTTCTCTTTGAGCAACAATAATGTACATTTATATACAGCTGACTTTTGAACAACATGAGGATTAGGGGTGCTGACCCCCCACACGGTTGAAAATCCACACATTCTCACTACCCAAAAAACTTAGTTGTCCCTTGGTATCCACAAGGGACTGGTTCCAGGACCCCCATGGATACAAATATTTCTGGATGCTCAAGTTCTCTATTTAAAATGATCATCTCTAAATGATCCATTCAGATTTCATAAACCTTTTTCTTTTTTCCATTAAAGAACAGTGGTTTATACAGCGAATCCTAGCTGGACAGCTTCCAGAGGTAGAGAAACAGCAGAAATCTTTCCTTTTATTGAGGAAACTGGGACTCAGAAAGGTCAAGAGGCATGCCATGTTGCACCCAGAGAAGTAGTAACAGAGCTGGATAAAGACTCGGACACTGAATAATATCCAGGGCAATATTTTTTACATTTGATGACAATGACAAAAAGCGAGAGTGAAAAGTAGGCTTACAGTTGTTCATATGGAAAATAATGCAGTCATAAATAATAATAAAGACTAAACTCTGTATTTTGTGTACTCACAACTATAAACCTAATTTTGTCACACCCTGTAGGTATAAATCATTTAACAATTCCAAATGCATAAATTAAGATTCATTCAAATTCTACTCCCTAATATTAGGGCCTCCGGTTTCCATCTGATTAATTTATAGCTCTTGTCCTGAGTAAGAAAGACAGCACCAAGTACAATGTGGGTTTCAGTTTCAGAGGGGCAGCTGTCACATTTCATTTATTTTGCTGATTACCGAGCAATTGACCATTGCTGATTAACCTTGCATCTTTAAGAAATATTTTAGGCAATAATTTTTTTTTTACTTCCAATAAGGAATTATTAAAGTATCAGTAGAAAAATAATACATTATAAGAGTTACTCAAGAGTTGTTTTGGCCCTGGCCGGTTTGCTCAGTGGTAGAGCGTCGGCCTGGCGTGCAGAAGTCCCGGGTTCGATTCCCGGCCAGGGTACATAGGAGAAGCGCCCATCTGCTTCTCCACCCTTCCCCCCCTCCTTCCCCTCTGTCTCTCTCTTCCCCTCCTGCAGCCAAGGCTCCATTGGAGCAAAGATGGCCCGGGCGCTGGGGATGGCTCCTTGGCCTCTGCCCCAGGCGCTAGAGTGGCTCTGGTCGCGGCAGAGCGACATCCCGGAGGGGCAGAGCATCGCCCCCTAGTGGGCAGAGCCTCGCCCCTGGTGGGTGTGCCGGGTGGATCCCAGTCGGGCGCATGCGGGAGTCTGTCTGACTGTCTCTCCCGGTTTCTAACTTCAGAAAAATACAAAAAAAAAAAAAAAAAAAAAAAAAGTTGTTTTAACTAATAACCACTTTATCATTTCTCAGAGTAATTTAGTTTACATTTTACTTCAGTTTTTACCTATATGCTGATTACTCCCACATCTCTATTCTTGGCTTTCATCCTCCCCTCAAACCAAAAGCCTGTAGATTCACCTATCCACTGGACATTTCGACTTAGAGCTTACCTTTGATCTTTCTAAAACAGACCCCACAACCTCTCCTCCTTAAGAGCTCTCAGACTCCCTGCTGGAATGACCTCCGGGCTCAGCCTCACACTTTCTCCCAGATACCAGTATCCAGAACTGGCTCTTTATTTTTCCCTTCCTTCATCTTCCATTTGCAAACAGTCAACAAACCCCTCTGCAAATGTCTCCTACATATTTGTGCAAAGTCACCTCCCCATTCACTGTGCCATTCTTAGTTTAGGCAGGTTACACATCTGGATCACAGCGATCTTCACTTCCATATTCTCCTTGGATTCTCCTTCCTTCACTCTGTCTGCCACACTGTCAGAAATGGGCTTTCTAAATAAAAGTTGGTTTTGCTAGCTCACTGTCCTGAAGATCTTTCCAGCTCACAGCTTGGCATATAAGGCTTATCTGGGTCTGGTCCTTGCCCACCTCTGCAGCTTCACCCAGGAAATCATTGTCCATAGCAATCCTTTGCTTATCACAGCTCCATTCCAATGCAGCTTGCATGCTCCACGAGTGCCCACATGCCTTCTCACATGCTGTTTCTCTTTTCCAAAGGCCTTGACTCTTCCCTGGCTGACTAATGTGTATCTTTTGGGACTTACCTAGTTCTTGACTTTGTCTTGACTAGTATCAGAAAACAGATATTAGTTTTCATCAGCTACAACATTTCCTCTGGTAAAGCTTTTATTGTTGTTGTTATTGTTCAATTGCAAACTCTAGTTAAGAATGTGCCTTATGACCCTGGCTGGTAGCTCAGAGGATAGAGCATTGGCCCAGCACATAGATATCCCAGGTTCGATTCTCAGTCAGGGAACACAGGAGAAGCTACCATCTGCTTCTCTCCATAACCCTCTCCCCCTTTGCTCCCTCTTCCCCTCCTGCAGCCAGCTCAATTAATTCAAGAGTGGTCCCAGGTGATAAGATAGCTCAGTTGGTCCAAGCATGTCAGCCTCAGGCACTAAAAATAGCTTGGTTAGTTCGAGCATCATCCCAAGACAGGCATTGCCAAGTGGACCCCAGTTGGGGCACATGCAGGAGTCTGTCTCACTATACTGCTCCTCTATAAATAAATAAACAAACAAACAAACAAAATTTTTTTTAAAGAATATATTTTACATTTTAAAATTCTAATTCTGCCCTGGCTGGTTGGCTCAGCAATAGTGTCAGCCTGACCTGTGGAAGTCCTAGGTTTGATTCCTGGTCAGGGTACACAGAAGAAGCAACCATCTGCTTCTCTACCCCATCCCTTCCCCCTTCTCCCTTCCTCTCTCCCCCTCCTGCAGCCATGGCTTGAAGAGTTCAAGCAAGTTGGCCCCAGGCGCTGAGGATGGCACCATGGCCTCACCTCAGGTGCTAAAATAGCTCAGTTACCAAGCACAGAGCAGCATCCCCAGTAGCAGAACATCTCCCAGTAGGGCAGAATATCTCCCAGTAGGGGTCTTGCTGGATGGATCCCGGTTGGGGTTTATGTGGTAGTCTGTCTCTCTGCCTCCCCACTTCTCACTTAATAAACAAAAAAATTCCAAAGACTGTTGTGTAAGGCCAGGAGCCGTCATCGTGACCATTCACATGCAGGTTCCCATTGGATTCGGGTAGATGATAAAGAAATGGCGGAGTCAGAGGATGGGGGGCCATCCTATTTATTGGTGTCTCACCAAGACAGGCAAACCACAAAAGAAGACAAGGGAAAAGCAGAAAACCAGCTCTTCCCATGAAGGGCAAGGGATCAGGGGAGCCCCTGCAATTGTGATAGCAGGAACTGTGTGTCTGAGCTCCTGGTCTGTCCCACTTTATAGTGTAGAAAACCAAAATCCCTTAATCCAATATACAAACAAGGAAGTCTCCGATACAAAGTCACTTATCCAAGGCATAATTGGATTCCTCATGAGAGTGCACCACCCAGATCATACAATCAGTCAAGGGTGTGGGGAAAAGCTTAGTCCCAAAACCAAACCTCAGGCTACAACAACCTGGCCTGCTTATAGCCTGTCCCCCACACCCAATATAAGTCACAAGCGAGCAAACATATATATCATGTTTACAAACTTATTTGACCAACATGTTGTGAAGCCAAAAACCAGTGAGTATGCACAGGGCCTGGTTCTTTGTTGGTATCTTAATAGTCTAGGTCCTCCACACCTCAGGAAGACTCATAAGGGGACTAAGACCAACCATGTATATAGACTGTACTATTCATCCCCAACTCAACCCAGTTTCCCTCTTACATAGTCTAAAGGCTCTAGAAATAAGTATTTCTTTTTTTTAATTTTTATTTATTGGTTTTAGCAAAAGAAGAAAAGAGAGAGAAAAATAGGAACATCAATCTGTTCCTGTTTATGCCCTGAGCAGGGATCCAATGGGCAACTTCTGTGCTTTGGGGTGATGCTTTAACCAACCGAGCTATCTAGGGCAAATGTTTCTTCTTCATAAGGCAGTTATGAGGGAGGAGAAACCAGAATAATACAGAGGAGAGAAGAGCCTAAAATGTCTAAGGTCTCACGCTCCAGCCTGTGATCTCAGTCAGTGTTCAGGACTGAGGAACAAGAGCAAATAGAAATTTTTTAAAAATAACAAACTATGGGTGTGAATCTTGCTTGTTATCAGTTCCTTGAAATGAACTTGCAACTCCAGTAAGAAGAATGAGTAATAGGATTATCAAGGACAGACCCTCCTGCCTCCTCTCCCCTTCCCCTCCCTAGGACAGGAAAGTCACACAGGCCTGCAAACAAAGAAGTCATAGAAATCAGGCATTTGTCATGTGAAAACTAAAGCTGTAAAGGTGTATAAGATGTGAGAAATCTAACTTCGGGGAGCTTGTGTTTTGTTGACTCTGTTGGTGTCACACAGCTCGACCGGCTAAATAAATCCTACTTCCTTCATCAAGTTGTCTGGGCGTTTTTGTCCTCCTTGGATTTTTGCAAGAGTTACAGTTACTCTTTTTCTACACAGCCTTTAAGGTTTAATTGGAGACTCTTTGTTAAGCCTTACTTCAAAGTATTTTCAGCTGAAAAAAAAAGAATCCATCAACTCAGATAAGAATTGCTCATGAAACCCTTCTCTGTAGCCCTCTAGCCCAGGTGAATTAGCTTATAACTCTCTTCACTAAAACAAAAATTAAATCCTGAGAATACAGTAAGCCAGGCTCATCTGTACTAGATGTCAACAAAACCTGAGGTTATGACATATATCCTACTGTTAGCAGGAATACTTGTTTGCTATCTGGCATGGTTAAAAGACACATGGTATCTAGGCTCTTTTGGTTACTTGCTCAATGAATTAAATCAATTTGTGATAGTGACCAAAAATGAAATCAGAAATGTAAAGTCCTCCAAGATTAATAGAAAAGAAAACACCAGGAAGTAACAACTTAAAATTTAAGATTTAAAAGATGGAGAGAGGGCTACAAAACACTAAGATTTCTCTAGCAAACATAAGCAAAGATTTACATGGAAAAAAAGCAATTTATAAAGTCTTCCTAGTTGTTGGTCAAATAAGTTTGTAAGTAATGATATATATGTTTGCTCGGCTATAGTTTGCATTGGATGTGGGGGGAACAGGCTGTAAACAGGCAGGGTCGTTATAGCCTAAGGCTTAGTTTTAAGACTAAACCTTTCCCACCCTTTTTGATGTAGGGTGGTGCACTCTCATAAGGAATCCCATTTAGCCTCAGATAAGTGACTGTATCAGAGACTTCCTTGTTTGTATATTGAATTAAAGGTTTTGATTTCTATACTATAAAGTGGGGCAGACTGGAAGCTTGCTCTCTCTCGGTTCCTGAAATTAGCTTTAGAGAGGAGAGCAGAGAAAGGCCACATGGAGGAGGCCAGGAGAAGCAGCCAAGATGGCAGAATGCTGAAGGAGAAGCCAGTTTGTGCAGAGAGAAGGAGATGGGGAACAGAGGTGAATAAGGCTAGTGAGCTAGAAACTTCTGATTCTAGGAAACTCGGATAAGTCAGTAGCTTTGTGAGCACTGAATGAGTGGGTTCTGGAGCCCAGTGTGTGTTTTTACTTGCTCGCTGGGTGCAAGCTAGGATTAAAGCTAATGGCCCACCAGTTCTTGGCTCCATTGTTTCATTACCGACTGTCCAAATCTAATGCGAACCTGCATGGGCCAGGCTGCTGTGATAGTGGCCATGGCTATTGGCTTTACACTAGTTTAGAATGATTTATGGGGCTCTTGGTTCTGGCTTCTATCTACTAATAACCATAGTAATAGAGTTGTAACTAGATACCTAGCTTCCTTCGCAGCTTGGTATGACCATATGACTATATTCTCACCAGTGAAATGGAGAGGAAGGGGTTAGCACTACTACCAGGTCTGGGCCTAAATATAGTAGGTATATGCTTCTCCATATCTTTTCCTTCCCTCAATTTGGACTGAAGAAACTACAATCCAACATTGACCAAGAAGATGAGAATAACACTGATGGTAGAGCAACAAATGAGAAAGGCCCTGGGCCCTGAATGATCCTGTGAAGCAGAGTTACTCCCTTAACTGGGCCACTCACCTTGGGCTAGTCAATCAAAGAGAAATAAACTTCAAAGTTCTTTCAGCTACTGTATTTTATAGTCTCTTTGTTACAACCTCTTAGCTTTTTACCAATAATAACACCTATCCATTTTTTCCATTCCTCCTCATCCTTCAAAAAATTAGCTCTTCCATGGAGTTTGAGGTATCCACAGTATATCTAACCCTCTTCTGAGTCACCAAACTCTTCTGTCCTCATTTCTGTTACAGTTCTCACCACAGTTCATTTCAATGGTTTATTTACCCTTTAAGAAATCAGAATTCTGAAGGCAAGAATTTATTATATGCTATGTTTTGCCCAAATATTGGCACAAATTTGTGGCTTAATGAACCCTACATGAATAAATCAAGTTGGGAACCACACGGACTTTCTTGGATTGACTGAAAGTGAATAATGGTTGTTAATATACAGATTTGTCTGCTCACACTCAACAGTTATAATGTTGTTAAGTGTCAGAAGAAATGTTCAAGTCTTCCAAGGCACATGTTCTGCTCTCTAATAGAAATATGAGTAAAATAAAATGGTTGCCTTAACTAGAAACCATAGTTTAAATATATATGAATAATAAAGATTTTAAAATAACTATAATTAAATGGAGGAAATAGCAAAAAATAACTTTTGGTAAGTTACTCTACATTAGAAACAATATTAATCATTTTTATTTAAATTAATATGATTATCCATGGTAAAGAGGCATAGTAGCTTTGGCCTCCTTCCCAATCAATTACCATTTCATATTTTGAAATCAGTGGCAAAAAGAAATAATATGAACTTTACCTCTGTCTGGCTTCTGACATGAATGCCATTGATACCAACATTGGTTTGATCCAAGTACCACACTGGATTTCATTATCTATGAAAAAATACTGCACAAAAGTCAAATATAAGAGAAATATCATGTCTGCAGACACAATGGAAAGAGAAGAAATTGAAGATGAAACAATGTGACTAAATACTATGACATGGAGTACTGAAGATATTTTTTTGCATATGCAAATATTTTTATCTGAATATTTTGTCCCTCATAGAAAAATATTTAGAGATTTTTAAATTTCCATCAGTCTATTTTGTGATATAATAATAGATTTTTAAATTTAAACTGTTCTGAAATTAACTGGCAATGGACCTTTAAAATTATTTGTTTAATTATCATGTGCTCTAAGTGGTTTTTTATTTTTTGAAATGGCAGCAAGAGTTAACAGCCTTTGTCGTGTTGCTCTTTCTGTCTTAGGAACAGCAGTAAACAGGTAAAATTGCAAGTAATCTTGACACATGTATTCTATTCATTATAACAATTAAATTTACAGAGTTAGGGAAATGCTCTGGAGAATCTGCTTCCTCAAGTTTGATTTGGGTGGAAGCCAAAACATTTCAGCTTTGGTACTCAGGAGTATTATTTGGAAGATAAATTGCCTGATATCAGATTTTGGAAAAGGTAGAATTACCATCAAGTCTTGTTACACAACAATTCATTGCAGAGAACATACCCTGTATTATTCAGTTTATGTTTATCATAAAAAAGGATTACTACTAAGGAGAATTTAATTGGAATAAAATATCACTGAATTATAGTTTAGAGTAGCATTTCAACAATAAATAGACCACCTCGTTCTCCTGAAAAAAAGAAAAAGGTTTTATTTTGAGGTTTTACTATACAACTGCTATGTAATATATATTTATAAATGTGTTCTTACCATAAATCTTGTAACACTAAAGTAGACTATACTGACTAATAGGAGAGCTTCAGTATTGATCTTCCACTTCTTCTGAATGACAAAAATGGTTTCAACTTTCAGTGTGGCAATTTCTTAAATATAAATTTGAGTGGAGGAGATTACATTCAACTAAAACTACATTATGAAGCAAGAACAGCAAGGTAATATAAAGTACTTTTCTCAGGTATATTTGAGATCTGTACATATTTTTCAGTTTCTTTCAAGGTCTTGATTCAACAAGATTTATTAGCACTGTCTTCTTTAAAGGGAAAAATATCACCTTGTATAAAAGTTTGTGTCTTTCTGTCTCTAGAACCTTCATTTCTGTATTCAACTGTCTCAAAATAACCACTGTGAATAAAATGCTTTTCTTAACTTGTTTAAACAGAATTACCATGAATTCTGGCCAAGATTTATTCCTTTCATGGAAAAACTCTTAATAGAAATAGCAGGCCTTCAAATTGGAACTTTAAAATTGAATAGCTAAAGTGTGATCAAGGATAATATTAATTCTGAAATTGGGTTCACGACGGTTGAGTGAAATGGCATGTTGAAAGAGTAAAGAAAATACTGCCTATCATTAAATAGAGCAGGGGAAGAACAAGAAATTTATCTCAATTCTATTAATATTTTGGCAAATGGCGGTTTTGTTCTGGCAGGGATTTTCCACATCACTTTGAATAGATTTATGTTAGGAAGATTTTCACAAATGACCCAGAAATTAAGGATATGATTGGTGGGTGGGTAAATCCTTGTCCACACATTTGTCCTTCTTGTGATGGAGTATATCCATGAATGGTCAGAACAGGTGCTTCAAAATACAGAATTCTACACCCAAGATACAAATGTCCATGTTAGCACATTTTCTCATCATATATGATTTCTAATTACTTAGGCAATCCACCTTGTAGGAATGTCCCCATAGGTGCCATGTATAAGCCCTAGAATAATAGGAATTATCCTGAATGGCAGAATAATGGGACACTCCCATAGTCGAAAGTTGTCCAGGACACGGGACCTAAACTTTTCCATTGAAAGGCATAGAAAATATGATAGAACCTTTTCTATATCTGGTATCACTTTCTTTTTGGCTGCTTTATGTATGACTCAGGTATCCTGTCATTTTTTTTTATTTACTTTTTAAAGAGCACTTGTTAACGTGCCTACAATATGAAAATACGACGTATTTGGAAAGCAAACATGACAGATTGTGGAAGATTTTCAATTTTTCTGATTTCTATGATTCAAGTTACATCCCATTGTGAAGAAGTAATCATCATTACAAAATCATTGGTCTTTGAAGAATCTTACTCATCTTTGATTGTATGTTACCACATTCATAAACAGATCCCTGAATAGGGAGAAATGTCAACTGCCAGTCAAGATGGCAGCGTTGTTAAATGCTGTGCTCGCCTCCTCCCACAACCACGTCAAACAATACTACTACAACAAAACTATAGAACAATCATCATATAGAACTTCCTAAAACCTAGCCAAACAAAGGACTACAACTAAGGACATACAGAAGAAGCCACATCAAGATTGGTAGGCAGAATGGAGATGAGAAATGGCCTGGTTGCACACTTATATTTGGCAGACAAAAATTGAGAGGAATATCTTTACTGCATAGCCTTCCCCCTCCCTTGCCCCAAAAGCTAGAAGTCCCAGCCCCACACCAGGCCTGCAGGCCAGTGTTACAGCAGCAAGAAAGTAAGTCCACATAACTTCTGGCTGTAAAAACCATCAGTGATTGAGGCTGAGTGAGAAGGAGGGCTGCTGGGGTCCCAAGTGGTCCTCTTCAAGGGTCCATGCACAGACATACTCTTTTTAAATTCCAGCGCTGGGGTAGTGACTCAAGAGGCATCAGGGACATATGGCAAGGAACTAAATTGTCTACAATTAGGGCGACAGTTGATGGAGCAGCTTTCTCCTAGACAGAAGTGCTGACAGTGGCCATTGTTCCTTTTCTGAGTCCATCCTCACAAAGCTGACCCATGAGTGCCATATCTGAGTCCCCATCAACCTATCACTGTTTCCCCCACTATGATTATTCCTGAGACCCCCAGCCCTACCCAACTTGCAGAACCACCAAAATCGTTTCCTTAGGAATGGCCTGTCTTGGCTCAGGTTTAGAATTTCCTAAAATTTTTCAAACAAGCAGCATCTGAGCTCAACATGCCTCGTAACTCTTGCTAAGGGGACCCAGGCCCAGCATAAGCAGCTGTCAGCCTTGGTTCATAGCTTGGCCTCTCCTAGACACCTCCAAGCCCAACACAAGTAGAAGGTATCTTCAGATCGCTTTGTAGCTCATGCCAGATGGACCCAGTCAAAACACAGGCAGTGGCTGACTTTTGCCTGCACTTTCCAAGAGGTCCCAGGGCTAGTTCACTTGGTAAATAGCTTCAGACCATGTCAAAGCACCATTCCAACCACCTTTACAAGTAACACACTCAAGGGGCAGACTCAGCATGTACCAGAGCCCTGCTGAAGTAAGTCCTCCTCTTTAGGGTGGACTCCTCCACAGCTGATCCTCCCAGGTGGTTGCAGCCAGTCCTTACAGTCAACTGGCCTGGGGGTAAAGCCATCCTACTGATGTGCCAACAGCAATAAAGGTTCAACTACAACAGGAGGGTATATAACTCACATAGGGGTGCATACCTGGAGTGCCCAGCTCAGGTGAGTGGGGCAGCTGAGCCACTGGACCCTAAAGGACACATACTACATTAAGCCACTCTACCAAGCCCAGGAGACATAGCATCTGCACCTAATACATAGAAACAAACAGAGGGAGGCTGCCAAAATGAGAAGACAAAGAAACATGTCCTAAATGAAAGAACAGAACAAAAATCCAGAAAAAGAACTAAACAAAATGGAGGCAAGCAATCTACTAGATGCAGAGTTCAAAACACGAGTCATAAGGATGCTTAATAAACTTAGGGGGAAAGTAGATGAAGTTAGAACTTAACATAAAAAAAATATGGAAACAAAAGAAAAAATACAGTCAGAAATGAAGGGTACACTAACTGAAATGAAGAATAATTTACAAGGAATCAACAGAAGAGTAGAAAAGCCAAGAATCAGAATAGCAATTTGGAATATAAGGAAGCAAAAAAAAAAAAAAAAAAAAAGAATCCAGAAAAGTGAGGATAGGATGAGTAGTCTCTCAGACCTCAGACAACTTCAAGCGTGCCAGCATTCTCACCATGGGGGAGCCAGAAGGAAAAGAGAGCAAGAAATTGAAAAATTACTTAAAAACATAATGACAGAAAACTTCCCTAACCTAGTGAAGGAAATAGACATACAAGTCAAGGAAGTGCAAAGAGTTCCAAACAAGATAAACCCATAGAGACCTACACCAAGACGTATCATAACTAAAACACCAAAGTTTAAAGACAAAGAGAGAATTTTAAGAGTATCAAAAGAAAAGCAGTTAGTTACATACTAGGGAGCTCCCATAAGACTATGAACTGATTTCTCACAGAAACTTTGTAGGCCAGAAGGGAGTGGCAGGAAATATTGAAAGTGATGCAAAGTAAAAACTTATAACCAAGATCACTCTACCCAGCAAAGCTATCATTTACAATCAAAGGACAGATAAAGAGTTTTCCAGACAAGAAAAAAAATTAAAGGAGTCCATCATCACCAAACTAGTATGACATGCAATGTTAAAGGGTCTTCTTTAAGGAGAAGAAAAAACAAAAAAAAGAAATAATAAAATGGCAATAAATACATCTCTAACAATAATTGAATCTTAAAAATAGAAAATAAATGAATAAGCAGAACAGAAACAGACTCATAGATACAAAGAACATTTTGATGATTGCCATATTGGAAGGAGTGTTGGAGGGATAGGTGAAAAAGGTGAAGTAATTAAGAAGTACAAATTGGGCCCTGGCCAGTTGGCTCAGCGGTAGAGCGTTGGCCCGGAGTGTGGGAGTCCCAGGTTCGATTCCCAGTCAGGACACACTGGAGAAGCACCCATCTGCTTCTCCACCCCTCCCGCTCTCCTTCCTCTTTATCTCTCTCTTGCCCTCACTCAGCCAAGGCTCCACTGGAGCAAAGTTGGCCTGGGTGCTGAGGACGGCTCCATGGCCTCTGCCTCAGGCACTAGAATGGCTCCCTCCACAACACAGCAACACCCCAGATGGGCAGAGCATCGCTCCCAGGTGGGCATGCCAGGTGGATCCTGGTTGGGCCAATGCAGTAGTCTGTCTGACTGCCTCCCACTTCTAACTTCGAAAAAATACAAAAAGAAAAAAGAAAAAAGAGAAGTACAAATTAGTAGTTACAGAACAGTCATAGGGGTGTAAAGTAAAACAAAGAAATATAGTCAATAATATTCTAAAAACTATGTATGGTGTCAGATGGATACAGAATTTATCAAGATGATTACTTAGTAAGTTGTAAAATGTATAATCACTGGGTGAAAGTAATATAATATTCTAACTCAACTGTAATTAAAAAATAAAAAATGATTTAAAAAGTAAAAATAAATAAATATTTCCCTGTGTTGAGTACTGGTGTATGCTCTGGTTTCTCTTCAGATCGTATAAATCTTTCACCTTTTACTCAAGTACTGGTGCATTAAGAATATATGTTCATGCATTTATAAGTACAGTTGTCTATAAATAACTGACCTGAAGGTATCCAGTGACAGCACATTATCAAGCGATATTTAGATAAAACAATGAACAAATCACTAGAGATTGCCTTGTTAATATGTTGTATTAAATTTTAAAGAAATGACTTCATTTGAACAATTAAAAAATATGGAGAATCTATGGTGGCAAGACTCTGCCTTTCAAGTTGTGATATTAATAAAAGATCCTCAGCCGTTCTCCCACCCCAAAAAGCTTTGGACTTGCAGTCATCTCACGGTTCTAGTTTTATGTCTGTCACTTCCTATCAGTGTAGTCTGCGGAAACTCAAACTATTTTTTCTTGGTTTCCTGTTCAAGAAACTGGGAACAGTAACAAGCCCTGGCCTCCTGACAGGGTGCTTGAGAAGGTCAGATGCATTGGGACAAGCATTGGAAACCATAAGTTCTATGGAAAGACGAAGGGGAATTATAAATTATAATTACCTAAATCTGCTAGTAAAAAGGATGTTAAAGATAACCTCATTGACTAATCACTTTCCCAGGTGAGGAAATAAAAATGACAAGAGGTTATAAGACTTAAGGAAAGCTGACTGTGTTCAGGCCACCTAATGTTCTTTCCATGATTCCACTGAACTCATGGGATAAACTAATAGTCATATATGTGCTAATGCCTCCCCATACATGGTGTGTGTGTGTGTGTGTGTGTGTGTGTGTGTGTGTGTGCGTGCGCACGCGCTGCTGCTGCTGCTAAAATAGCATTGATAATGAAATTGACATTTTACTATTCTGTGGACAATATAGCCATTCGTTATTAAACAATTTCATTTCAATAGCACTCACCAAATACACATAAGAATGACTAATTTTATATACAACTTTTCACAAAGTACTCCCAAATCTGTTATCCTTATTTCAGATCAAATTTTTGGGAAAATTCCACTCCTGCCCAGCATTTCACTCATTCATTAGACTTCTACTCTGGCAAAACCAAGCAGAGCAATTCCATCAATCACACATTCCTTTTCCTAGTACACATAACAATGCCTGTTTTTCCCGATACAATAAATTCCTCTATTCAAGAGCCTCATGAAAATGGCTAAAATGCCATCATACCTCTACTTCCTCCAATAAAGTTACATAATGATCAGAAAGAGAACTCTCCCAGCAAATTACTACTGCTCCTTCCAGTCTGTCAGAATCCTAACTACCTAACCCAGAAATTTCATTAGTAAAATCCACTTTATCAGAAGCTAAATATTTGTCAACTACTTATTTCTTGTGCAAGATCTTATAATCTAGTGTTCAAAAATGTTTTCTTAAAAAAACAAATACAGCCTTATTTGGAAAAAAAAATTATGTGTTGCCAAACAGATTTCAACCAAGAAAATGACCAAAATGTGTAAATATAATTTGTATTTCTTTCTCTTTCTCCATAAATCCAAACTCAGCCAGAGAAATATAAAGGCCTGATTCCAAGGCCCTAGGCCCCTGCATGTAGCCTGTACATGTACTGTGCCTGCTATTGAAAGTGTTTAATAATAGAGGAGCTTGCACTTTCAGGTTATTCATAATTAGAAGACAACTACAACTGCATTATTTAAAATCAAGCCTTTGTTATCAGCACCAGTTTTAGACAGAAGCTGAGAATCATTTGTGAGCTGTGGCAGACCCAGACTGTTCAAAGCAATTGCTGTTCAGCATGAAAGCTGCAATGGAGGTCACGAAACAGGTCAGGAGGAAAGATAGTGTATCGATTTCACACCAGGAATAGAGGCAAAGCCAGGGCCCACTGTTGCTGTGTGTGATGTATTTCACTTCAGTTTAAGGCACATTTCATTCCAGTCTGAAAGGGGGTGGGGAGCAAAGGGCAGTGGATTTCACACTGAATCATGATGAATTCTGGACTCATGGATTCCAGTAAATATCTCCTTCCTGGCATTAAGTATTTCTATAGCAGAGTGAATATACTAGAAATTAGGCTTCCATTGGTAGCAAGAATGTACCTTAGAAAAAAAGGTTACCTCGTTGTGGGAAGTGCATTTTCCCCACTTATTAAAATGCAATAAAAGCAAACATGAATGTATAAAAGGTGTACAAACAACAAGCTCTGAAAAATGATCTCACAATGAGCACCATTTATGTAGTCAAAACAATGCTACATATAACTGAGTGAAAGAAGTTGATTAACAGAAATAAACCTTTCCACAAAGAATTCCTGGTCATGGCCTCATGGGTAAATCTTTGGAATCACAGGTGGGATATTGATAGAATCCAAAAATGTCATTTTGTTTTCCCATGTTGCACATGGGCTATTCGTCTTCCTCAGCTCTGAAACGCCATTCATACACAATAAAATCTAGGAATCAATTTATACCAAACTTCACCCTGCCTCAAGTTGTCCTTAGATAACTAGTTAACACTAATGTTTGTTCCCAATAAATGTCATTAATTTACAAAAATGTTGTTTGCTGTCTTAACAATAACCATCAAAATTTTTCTAACTTCAAATTTAAATCAGTTGGATAAGCTCAGAAAAACAAAAGAGCTGTGGGATGTTTATGATTCTAAACAATTGGAAACAGAGAAGCCTCGTTACTTGCCTATTGGAGAAAACTAATTTATCCTCAGTCTGAACTCAACATATAGTATAACTAACCTCAAATGCTACCAGCTAGTGTGGAATATAATTTGCTTGTAATGATAGCATTATTCCTTTTAAAATATACTAATTCCCCTACAGTGTATGTGTGTGTATAAATATATATTACAGATTATATTAAATATTATGTATATATAAAACATTTGGGGAACATTTTTTTTTTTTTTTGACAGACAGAGAGAGAGAGAGAGAGAGGGACAGACAGGAAGGGAGAGAGATGAGAAGCATCAATTCTTCGTTGCGGCTCTTTAGTTGTTCATTGATTGCTTTCTCATATATGCCTTGACTGGGGGGCCACAGCAGAGCAAGTGACCCCTTGCTCAAGCTAGCGACCCCACACTTGAGCTGGTGAGCCCATGTTCATGCTGGATGACCCCGTGCTCAAGCTGGTGACCTCAGGGTCTCAACCTGGGTCCTCTGTGTCCCAGTCCAATGCTCTATCCATTGGCCCCCCAATTGGCCAGGCATATTTGGAGAACATCTGCTTTTTTCTATTTAGAAACAAGTATTTTCTCTTTTCAGAGAACCAAGATTATATTAGGAAGAGCACAGGGACTTTCTCAAATTATTAATTTCATCTGTCCACCTCATCACTATTCTGTTAAACTGATGCCAGGCATACATGGCAGGCCTTTTTGGTGTCCTTCCTCCATGCTTCTTGATGGTTATTTTGTAAGTGAGAAGCACTTTGCTGTCTGCCACAGAAATAAAGATATGGCGACTAAGGCATATATCCTGATAGATTTTTTAATCATTTCATTTCTTCCCAAGCTTCCTTGCCTAAGGGGTTTAAAAACTAAGAGGGAATTAGCACATATATCCTACAATGGAAATGAAAATACTCAGATCTGGAGAAATACTAAAACAGAGAAGAGGAAAAAGCAAACAATTTTTCACACAAGTGAAGCTAACAAATAAGAAACTACACAGAGGTAGGGGAAAGTTTGAGAGAAATCAAGTGGCATGATGCTTCTTTAGACTAAACTGCCTCTAATTTTAATCCAAGGTATCAACAAAGTTTAAGCATCCCTAGGAATCTATAAGTATAATCAATCTAATAGTCATTCAGGAACACAATTCATTTCCTAAGATAAGATAATCGAGGTAAAGAGTAATATAGGAACTTCCTGTTAAACTGTGTTGGCAATTTATGTTTGGCTGACATGTCATGATTCCTTTGAATAGCTTCAAGGCCTCAGTCCAAGGCATTTCACAGAAACTTTTGTTATTAGAAATATGTCTTTTGAGACTCTTGAATATATACATTAGGGCTCATTTCTCCAACAAATATTTTGACTCACATAGTAATTCTGTGAAATTTGGCAACATCCCAACCACCTATCTTAGCATATAATATGAATTTAGAAAGGATTAATGGTACTCCAGCCCTGGCCACTTGGCTCAGTGGATAGAGCAGGGATCCCCAAACTTTTTACACAGGGGGCCAGTTCACTGTCCCTCAGACCGTTGGAGGGCCGGACTATAAAAAAAACTATGAACAAATCCCTAAGGACACTGCACATATCTTATTTTAAAGTAAAAAAACAAAATGGGAACAAATACAATATTTAAAATAAAGAACAAGTAAATTTAAATCAACAAACTGACCATAGGAACTATGGGCCTGTTTTTGGCTAATGAGATGGTCAATGTCCAGTTCCATATTTGTCACTGCTAACCATAACAAGTGATATGACACGCTTCCGGAGCCGTGACGCGTGCGTCCCGCGTCATCGGAAGTCGTACTGTATGTGAGCAACGCTGTGCTTTTCACTGACCACCAATGAAAGAGATGCCCCTTCCAGAAGTGCAGCGGGGGCTGGATAAATGGCCTCAGGGGGCCACATGCGGCCCGCGGGCCGTAGTTTGGGGACCCCTGGGATAGAGCATTGTTGGCCCAGCCTGCAGAAGTCCTGGGTTTGATCCCAAGTCTGCGCACACATGAGAAGTGACCATCTGCTTCTCTTCCCCTCCCTTTCCCAACTTCTTTCTCTCTTCCCTTCCTGTAGCCAGTGGCTCAATTGTTTTGAGCATTGGCCTCAGGCACTGAGGATAGTTCAGTTGATTCAATCACTGCCCTTGATGGGGGATGCCGGGTAAATCCTAGTTGGGTAACATGCGGGAGTCTGTCTCACTATCCCCCCTCCTCTCAAAAAGAAAATGGTATTCCAATATACATTCAAACTCACGAATTCAGTACGTCCTCAATGTCATCAACAGAGTCTGTTACTTTTAGCAAAATGACATACAACAAAACCAATTTTACCACAGGTTAATTGATATAAAGTTTTTGTGGTACCTCATCAACATTATAATGAAATGACGTAGAATGAAATGATGTTATTAGAGGACCTGCTGTATATTGATAACATTTTTTTTCTTTTTTTTTGTATTTTTCTGAAGTGAGAAGCAGGGAGGCAGAGAGACAGACTCCTGCATGCACCCGACCAGGATCCATCCAGCAAGCCTACTAGGGGGCGATGCTCTGCCCATCTTCATAGTATCGACCTTGTAGTGTCCCAAACAGGAGACTGTCTTCCCCCTTCCTGGTTAACCTCCTCCATCATCTTGATCACTGTTCTCTGTTTGCACCTTGTCCTTATCAAACTGTTACCACTTATTATATACTTTAATAATGTAATTCTCCCTCTTCAGAGAACAGGCCCAGAGCTCGTGGCCTTTGGGATCACCATCATTACTAAAGCCATTGCTAGAAACTTAAGTAAGGATTGTAGCCCCCTGTCCACCCCATCCTCACCCTTACTCCCAAATCTGACAGCTCTGCTTTCCAGAGCTCTTTGCCTTCAAAGCAGAGTTGGAAAATGAGGACTATGGATATGGAAGAGCACAGGGATCTTTCCAACCAAACATTAGGAAACCCAAACAAAGGGCTATAGGTTATGCATAAACTCTACAGATTAAAAAGGAAGTGGCTCCCAGGGCAGTTTAAAAATAAATCAGGAAAATACGAGGTGCTTTGACTTTTGTTATCCTAAGTCTCTGCTCGTCCTTCACACAGTGAAATCAGCCTCCCATATGACAATTCTATGAAAACCACATATGTACTAGGAAGTAATCAAAGAGGACTGGGGACTTCCATAGAGGTAACAGTGTTCCCTTTACCTGAAGCTCAGGAATACTGGGATGCTAAGAAAGGTAAAACACAACTGGTACAAAGAGAAGAGCTCACGTCAATGAAAAGTCTGTTTATCCTTAAAGCCATATTGGTAGCCCAGACAATTCTAAAATGTCCCTTGGCAGTCTCTTTTGCAAAGTAATTGGAAAATGCTGTACCAACTGATAAAAAGCATTTCAAGTTTCTGCCTAATGTCTGATGTATATTTTCAAAGCCCTGAATGTGTATTTTCAAAGATTAAAATGAGCTCTGAAATAAACAACAAATATTTATTGAGTAGCAACTATGTGGCACTCCACTGGGACTTTTGGGGATTTGAAGATGTATAAGACTAAGCTTACAATTTAGTTGGGGAGATCAGACATGTGCACAGTAGAGGTTAAGCTCTAACACAACATGAAAATACTTGAAATGTCAAAAAATACCAGCAAGTGTTTTTCATCTCAGGGTGTGAGATTGTTATTCTCCTACAGCAAGCCCGAGCACCATAAAAAAAAAATCTGCCTTCTGGTAATAATAACACAGATAAAACTAAGCCAAAGAGATCACCGCCAATTTGAAAGTGTCCTCTAAAAGGCCCTTGATTTTTGCTTGCCCATTTAGCAAATGTTATGTGTGTATTAAATAGTTTGCTAGACTTAATTTATATGCAAAATTCACTAAACACATTCAGAAAATAAGACTAACTTTTTTTAAAATGATGCTTTTTCATTAGGTGTCTGCAAACTATCAAAATAACTGATCAGTTCAGTCATTAAGTAAAAGAAATTCATCTGATCAATGTGATTGGCACTGATTTAACAAAGCAGCCAGCCTGACTAATTTTTTCATTTCTCTATGAAATTGGCTTCTTATAAACTGACAGATGATCTTGAAAAAAGTAACTTTGTCTTGACAAAACTTTTCCAAAGAACAGAAGTGATGAACTAGGTTCAAAAGACAATGAATAATGTGTCCCTGTAGTCTATCACCAACCTGGTGCCTCTTTGGCCAAATCATGACCCTCTCCTTGTTTTAAGTTCCTGATTCATGAAATGTGATATTTAAGTAAGATGCCTTTTGGGGGCCCAATAATCTGCATTTGTCAGGAAATTAGTATCTGGAGTTACCACATTAAATATAATTACTTTTTATAATTTTCCAGCTGAGTATATACACCAAATATACCAGCAGGTATAGATGCAGTTAATCACATCTTAATAGAATGAGCATAAAAGACTCAAGGTACTATTTACATTATTACATAACTTTTTTTGCAATATTTTAAGACAAAACATTTTAAAAATTCAAATAGGTAATTGTATTTTAATAACAATATTGTAATTTGACTCCTGACTTCATGTAATAATGCATATTTTCATAGATAAAGTCTATAATTTTATCCTTCAGGTAAATAAGGTGAATCAAAAATAAACCTTTTTTTAACTCCATGTTATAAAAGGAAGCCCTTCATTCAAATTAGAAGAAAAACTTCCATTTACTTAGCACAGAAAGTATAGCAATTAAAAAGCATATTTATTTCTTTTGAGTAACTGATTATCTGATTTACATAATTATCATTATTTCAATTTATAATAAATTATTTGTGCTATTTTGCTTTTTATATAAGGTCTGTAAATATCATTAAATAAATGTAGTTGTACAATATGCATAAGGTTCAAAGGCTAAGGGCCAATGAACAACAGAACCTACAAAGATAATTTGGTTTTAATTTAACAATTTACTATATGTACTTATCACATGAAAGAAATGTCAATATACTAACTATGGGAACAAAGGAGCAAATATAAGCAAGGCTTGGCATTTGGCCAATGCTAGGATGTGATTAGAAGTAACTGGTATAGCTGTGGACTGCAAATATGGAAGGTATCATTATTATATGATATATGATAGCTCTTAATGAGAAAGAGTGGTCATCAGTTAAGCAAATGAACCATTGGTCAGAGAATAGATGTGATACCATAGGCATGATCTACTAATTTTCTAATAGGCGATGGACATTAACTGGTTCACAGATTTTAATAAGGACATATACAATATGGAGTACATATATATACATATAGGTCTATATATTTATTATAATGAAATGAAGATATTAATATACCACAACTGAAGGCTTAATTTTATTTCTATTTTCTATTGAATTTTTTTCAAGTCTATATTTATCTAGCTCCACAAAGAGACTGGGTCAAGTCACTGCTTGGAGTGCCTTTTCAATCTGATAACCTGACTTGGGAATCAAGAGATTACAGATACACCGGAACTATTTTTGGATTATGAATGACATAAATTATAATTTCTAGTACAAACCAAAGTTTTAATTTAATGCTAGTGAAAGTTTCTGATTCAGAATATATAGAGGCTCATAAGACTGAATTGGGACTTAGGCTGGTATTTGTTTAGGATCCCCAGAAGCAGACCATGATATAGAGATTTGAGTGTAAATAATTTATTGGAAGGTGAAGGGAATATTGGAAGGGTTAAGAAGTCACTGAGGGAAGGGAAAGCAGTCAATAAGTAGTATATGAAATAAATATGACCACTATAGGCCACTGGACCTTGATCACACCAAGGAACTCTGGGAGCCAGTGTAAACTGTACCTCAGGATTATCTCATTCAAGGGATGGAGAAACTGGTATACTTACCGTATTTTTCACTCCATAAAGTGCACTTTTTTCCCCAAAAAAGTGGTGGGGAAAATGCCTGTGTGTCTTATGGAGTGAAAAATACGGTATTTTATTAAATATTTTAACACACCATTTGGTTCAGAATAGGTTTTTTTTCTTATTTTCCTCCTTAAAACCCTAGGTGTGTCTTATGGTCAGGTGCATCTTATGAAGCGGAAAATATGGTATATCCATCAGGCACTGGGGACTATGTGAATTCCCTGGCAAGGGCTTCAGCAGCTAGAGAAATCCCTGGAGCAAAGATGCTGGCAGCTGGAAGTCAAGTTGTGGGCATTAAACACATATGCTACAGTGTTTTAATGCACTCAGAATCTCCACACAGAAACCCCCAGACCCGCTGCCTCCCTAGTGGGATCCTACATTTCCTTCTCCCTTGGATATTGTGAGCATCTTCTAATGGGTCTTCTCATGTACCTGTTTCCATTTCAATCTCTCCTGTGCACCACTGCCAAATTAATCTTCCTAAAACATGATTCCAATCTGTCATTGCCTTGCTCAGAACCTTCCAATAGTTCCCCTTTGTTGGCAGAATTAAGTCAAGTGTTTCAGTCTGCCCTTTCCTAGTCACATTATGTACTATTCTCCTGCACTTATCTTGTATTCTGGTCACTGTGAGCAGTCACTATTCACCTTAATACACTTTTGTCCTTGCTCACATTGTATGCTTTACCTGGGAAAATCTAGACTTTATCTGTCTATTTCAAAGGGTGCCAACATCATCTAAAGAGAGGAGTCTCCTTCATGTGGGCTTTCCTAACACCTGCCCCTTCTGTATTCTTACAACATCTGATTTCCTTCTCTACTCTGGCATTTATTAAGCTTGAACTATGTCTATTTGTATACAATATAAATTATCTTTACTCTTATTCTATATTCTCATCTCCATGAGTTCAAAATGTTTATTTTACTCACCTTGTTATCACCTACAACATCTAGAACAATGGTTGGCCTGTAACAGATACTTACAAAATGTACTGAGTTGAAACTATGAATGTAGAAAGCTGCCATTGTGTCATAAAAAGGGACCTGAACATGGAGTCTGCAGTAACAACCAGGCATGTGACACTCAATCATCCTACATCTCGTTGCCTCACCCATAAAACTGGAAAATCAACTGCCCTCTGCTATACATTCCACGTAACTAACTCAAGAGTTAAATAAATTAGTATCAATGAAATTGCTTTGATTTTTTTTTTTTTTTTTTTTAGTGACAGAACATCACAAGTTATTGGTGTTGTCACAGTGAGGTACTGTCCTTCAGGTGATGAATGGAGATGACCCCAAACCACTGTTGTGACGCTGAAAGTAGTTTAACCAATAATTGTGCTTGCCTCAATTTTGGATCTCCTTAAAATCAGTCCTATAAATATAGCTGACTAGCTAGGGAGAGGGATGAGCATTTGAATTTCATTAACTAGCCTCATATGGAGACTTAACGATTTTGACCTCAAATTTAACTGACAGAGTCAAAGAGGTATTTGTGTGTGTGCATTTGTGTGTACATGCATAGGTATTTTCATAGGTATTTAATAAGCAAGGGTCTCTTAAAAGAAAGGAGAAATTTACAAAGCCCTTTTGTTTGTCTATATAGTACATACCTAGATGATTTTCACAGGATATGCCTGAATAAGTCTACAGATAAAATACATGCATGTCCTCGTCTTTTCTAAAAGGCACACTCCAACTTTATAACACACTCATACACTGGCACTGACACACCTTTTAAATAATGCTAAAGGCTGCCATTCTACAGTGTATTAAGCAGCTGCTTGCATATGAGTATCTTGTTGTCCAGAGTGACAGCTGTATTTTCGCCTGTTTTGACATTGAGTCTGATCTGGGTGAATAGCTCATATCCATTAAAGTGCTATTACAACACTGAATGACTGCCAGAATACTTCCTGATCAATTTTAAAAGCCAGCTAGCTGTCATCGTCTAATCGCAACAGCAAAAAACAAATCTTTGGGGAATAAAATGAGATTTTAAAACATTTTTAAGGCAGTGTATTAAATATAATCCCTAAAAACTGTTTGAATAAGAATAACAAGCCACAGAAATGGGAAGGTGGAAATACTATTTTATGCACTCTGAAACCCCTTGCACTTGCATATTGGCAGGCAATCTCAAATACTCCTTAAATTTACCATTTCGACAATCACTGAATTTGAACTCCTGCCATTATATAACTTAATAAAGCAGCACTGAAAACAATCACCACCGAGTGCGACTGTGCTCGCCATTAAGTAGTTCTATAAAATTTAAGACTAAATTCAATCATCTTCCTGTCTTTGCTTCAGTGGTTGAAATCCAAGTGTTCAGGTTTAGTTTCCCTTTTCTTCAACAGCCAGAAAATACGCATATTTTTAAAGCTACAATGCAGCATTTTAGATTTGCATGTATTAAGCATTGCCAAAGGGAGGCAGAACTCACTGATACAGTGAAGACCACTTGAATCATCAGTTTAATTGAGGAAGTCTGATTCAAAGTTGTAATTTCACCACCATTATACTGACAATATCAACAAATACATAATGTATAAATTGGCATAATCCATTTGGAGGGCAAATATTTAAAGAATATCTTTTTTTTCCAGTAAAATTAATCATCTGGGCAGCACTCAGTTCTTCTCATTTGGGTTTCAGCAGCCAGTATTTTCACACCATGATTATCCCAGTAGCACTCACTCACAATTTGGAGTGGGCTTTCCCAACTGCAGAAATGAAATTACCCGACTCCATTTCAACAGGATGTTCAGTGTTCCTCGATTCTCCCCAGGACCACAATGGCTGGGTCTGAACAAAAACCTAGAAATGCTACCCTTCCAACTCATATTTTATAAAGTGTAATAAATAGTGAATAACACATCATGTTTTAAAATCCTCCAGAATAGGAATCTCCTTAATAAAAGAAAACCAGTAATGGAAATATTGGACTGATAAAAAACATTCTTTTTGGAAATTAAAGAGCTCTCTTCTAAGAAACTGGAACCTATGTAACAAATAGTTTTCTCCAGAATATTAGATGATTTCCTTCAATTTGATCAAGGTTTCCCCTTCATTTGTACTTTAAAAGACTCCTTATCTTTCAATTCATTTTTCAATATTAAAAGCAATGTTATTCTAAGAAAATGACTCTATCGTATCATTTCTCTGCTTAAAGTCAGTGTTCCCCACTGCATATTGAAGACAGTCCCACTCACTTCAAGTGCTGCTTTGCCAAACTCCTGTGTGCCCCCTCAATCCTAAGCAATTCTATCCCTACCAAGCAATTTCCTATTCTTCCATCACTAAGGTCTTTCCTCAGTTTGACCTTTCCATGTGTTGTATTCCCTAGATAAATAACTTTCTGATCAGTTCCACCCAGCCAAACTCTTATTTCTTCAAAATCTCTCTCCTATCACCTCCTCTGTGATGTCTTCTGTGATTTTCCCATCTAAATGTATTTATTTCTTCTTTGGTGATCCCATAGTACCGTACACAACTCCAAGCCAGACTGAGTCACTATTTTAGTTATTTATTTATCTGTCAGTGTTAACTGCCATCAATACTAGGTTCTGATGGGGATAAAATATAATCCCAGCCTCCAAAACATATCCTAAATGACAAAAATTATCTTACATTTAGACCCCAGAATGAAAAGAAGAAAAAAGCAGCAGAAGAATGGTGTTTCTAGTATTAAGTTCACGTCTGTGTTTATTTGGTGATGCCTTCACTCATTCTTTCTTTTTAATTGTGTCATTTCCACCACTGTGTAAGCCTTCCCCCTGTAGAGTAGAATTATCAAAATCCCTCGATCACAGTTTAAAAATAGGTAACAATTAGGGACTAATTACAAAACACATCCTAGAAATGACAAAGTGAAAATGTCAATGAATTTGAGGTTGAACTTCAGAGAATATCACATTTTTTTCCTCAAAACTATAAGTTCTTTTAAAAGTAAAGCTCACATTCATGAGATATAATGTATTTTGGCCCAAAGAGGTAAAACCTAAGTGTTCACAAAACAGCACAACTAAGATTCACTACAGAGACTCAAGTGTGACCTACATGATGGTCCAAGGCATGAGCCAATGACCTTTATCCCCAATAAATTTCTTAAATTTGTAAAAGAGAAAGTGACATTTTATTAGCAATTAGGCATTGAGTGAAAGTAGCCTAGGTTATACTAGATTGAAAAGTCACTAACATATATGCGAGTTTCTTTTCTTTTATAGGTATGACTATACTTTGGACATAGTACCATGTCACATAAAAAAGAAGGCACCGAAAAAGGTTGTAACTGAGGTCAGCTATTTGTGACAATCCCCATTTCCTTCGTATCCAGTCCATTACTCTTAGTGCAAGTTAGTTCAGCCTTCTCACGTACTGTTAAAAATATGTATATTGCTTCTGAGAGATCTACTGTCCCTTGTAAATTCACATATTAAAGGGTAGCATGGAAGGGAAAGAAATCTGTAATACAGTAATTTATAGCCAAGCATTAAATCATACTATATAATACAGAAAACAAATGTAGATAGCTTGGGGGGGCATATAGTTCACCTCTCCTCAATGAACATTCATAAAATAAGAACGAGATCGCCAAGCTGCCAAAATTAAGTGGAAGCTAGGCTATAGCATGCCAAAGACAAAGAAATAAAAAGAGAGAGACAAAGAGAGAATGAGATAAGAGAAAAACAACTCAACCTAACCTGAATAAGTAGTTAACCAGGTGTTAAATGTTTGCAAGTTGAGAAGTAAAATTCTTTTTAACAATCCTGAAATTCATTGAATCAATATATATCTTCAGAAATAAAAAGCAGCTTTAAAAAAAATGGGGAGGCGGGCCTGGAAAATCAGGGAAAAATGAATAGACGACAGTTTTTCCAGCTTTCCCAATGATTCCTATTCCTCCTGACTCAGTGCCCAAACACGTCTTTCTCTAAAACGCCTTGCTATTTTGCCAAAAGAGAAAAAACTTATTTTCCATCTATGTAAACTCCTAAAAGAGGAGGGAGTAGGAAGACTATTCAATTCGACCCAAGAAAAATAGTGCCTTCTGTGTATCTCCAAGTGTCTGGCAGTGACCCCACACCCTGC
The DNA here is from genome assembly GCF_036850765.1 of Saccopteryx bilineata. Lineage (NCBI taxonomy): Eukaryota > Metazoa > Chordata > Mammalia > Chiroptera > Emballonuridae > Saccopteryx > Saccopteryx bilineata. The sequence goes on along the minus strand of NC_089493.1, from coordinate 105,231,902 downwards.
CAATGTTGGTGGTCCAGGCCTGAGGCTATGATCTGACCTAGGAATTAGAGACGTTTTACTAACCTTCCTTCGCTGGGTCAACTGGAGAAAATGATACACATAACGGGCAGGAAGCAAGGGCATGAAGTACATCACATTTAACACCAACCACTTCCCTGGAATTTAGCTGCAAAGGATTAAGCCTTGCTAGACTCTGTGATGAGAAGAGCAGCTTCAGGGGTACAGACAGGGGAAAAAGAAGAGACTCACAGAGAAAGAATGAGGAACTTTGAGTTCTGGATTCAAGAAGTCAAATCTATTTTTATTTATGTAAATTGTTAATTCACAAACTCAATCAAAAAGGTATGAGAGTGACTAAAATTATAAACTAGCTGTCTGATGAACTGGTACAATGCAGCCAAGAAGAATACTGTAAAGTAGAAGTGAATGAACTGGAAGCAGGCACATCACGAATGATAAACCACTGTGGGGAGGAACTAAAATGGGGACAGGTAACAGTCTTCCCTAGCTCTTCAGAAATATATGAAAAAACAGCAGAAGGGCACAGTGAGCAGAGAGGCAACAAAAAGGAAAAGCATTTGGACCACTGTTGGTATGCAGGTTGCATTAACACACAAATGAATTCTGGCCAAACAAGTCATGTGAAAAGATGTTAACTGAATAGCAACTGAGAGTCAAAACTGTATTCAAGACTGGATACAGTAAGGTCCCACACAGAGTCCTTGCCCTCCAGAAGGTTATATGCTAGAGGGTAAGGAAGAAGAGTGAGAGTTGGTTAACATATATTTACAAATAGGCAAGATAAGGAGCACACCACCGAAGGGTCATAGCCAAGCTTGAGGTGTCTGAGAAAGGGCCCACCAAGAGCATCAGCTAGGCTGTGATCTGACTGCATAGGAGCCAACCAGAGGACAGAGGATGGATAAGGAGGAAGTGCTCTGTGTTTCCTTTAACAATAGCCATCTGATATCCATGAATTAATTCTACTTGACATACATATCTTGTTATCTAAAGTCAAGACGTGATCTGGAATGTATTCCTTTTGGAGAAGAGTCTAGTCTGATATTATCAGAAAAAAGCCTTCAATGAGAACAAGAAAAAGGGTTAAAATATCTTAACCCTTTTAAATAAGAAAATAAGAAAATACCAAATATTTTTTTCCTCCAGTATATTGTCAAGTTCCTGGTGGAACCTGTTTGAAAACTTAAGAGTCTAAAGGAGTTCATTAGTGCCGCCTAGCCTGGCAGACTTGAACTGACCATCTTGCAAGGATACCACTTAGTCAGTGCCCAGACTGGATCCATGGCTGGGGCTGGAGGAGGTTAGGCAGAAAAACTAACATTTATTGATCACTTACTATATGCTTCATGCTGATGTTACAATGATTATATATGGAAATCTGGCAACAAGCCAGAAAGGTACAGCTTACTATTCTCATTTTTAAGATGAGAAACCAAGACTCAGAAACTTAAAAGTGCTTTACTCAGGATCTCATAGCCAGTATTGGCAAAGCCAAGACCCAGACCCAAATTTATCTGATCCCCAAAGTCTATGCTCAAGTCCAAGAAAGCTGGTGCTCACTGCGGAGGCAGCGGCCTCCTCTGGTGTCTGGCTTTTTGTTTTTTTTTTTTTTGTTTGTTTTTTTTTTTTTTTTTTTTTTTTTTTTTTTTTTTTTGTATTTTTCTGAAGCTGGAAACTGGGAGAGACAGTCAGACAGACTCCCGCATGCGCCCGACCGGGATCCACCCGGCACGCCCACCAGGGGCGATGCTCTGCCCACCAGGGGGCGATGCTCTGCCCCTCCGGGGCGTCGCTCTGCCGCGACCAGAGCCACTCTAGCGCCTGGGGCAGAGGCCAAGGAGCCATCCCCAGCGCCCGGGCCATTTTTGCTCCAATGGAGCCTTGGCTGCAGGAGGGGAAGAGAGAGACAGAGAGGAAGGAGGGGGTTGGGGGGTGGAGAAGCAAATGGGCGCTTCTCCTATGTGCCCTGGCCGGGAATCGAACCCGGGTCCCCCACACACCAGGCCGACGCTCTACCGCTGAGCCAACCGGTCAGGGCTTGGCTTTTTGTTTTTTGTTGTTTTTTATTCTACTAAACTTATTTTAAAATCTATAAAGACACATTTTCATTAGTGGGCATGAAAAGCCATTTCAAGAGTGCCTAAGCAAATTCAGAAGTGCACCAATAGGTTAAGAATAAAATGGTGTTGTGAGCATAGCTATAGGGTGTGTGTTTTAAAAGAACTTTTAAGTTTTATTTTTCAGTAACGGTTTACATTCAATATTATTTTGTATTAGTTTCAGTTGTACAATTTGATGGTTAGATAATCATATAATTTATAAAATGCCCCCCAGTGTTCCCGGTACCCACCTGGAAGCACGCACAGTTATTGCTGTACTACTGACGGTTCCTCTGACGCCTCTGTAACTACCAACTTGTACTTCTTAATCCCTTCACTTCTTTACCCAGTCCTCTAATCTCGGCTCCCCTCTGGCAACCACTGTCAACGGTGTATTTTAATGGTAACATTAGATCTGATTTACAATTTAGATTTGAAAAACTATAAGGATATTGTGTTCTATACAATCGAAATAATTTTTTCTATGTTGCGTGTTTGCTGTTTATAAAAGTAATAACATGTTCATTATTAAAAAGTTTGAAAATTGCAGATAAATATAAACAAAGATCAATCTCAACGTTCAAAATAGTCCATGTGAACTTAATTAGTATATTTCTATATTCCTATGAATCTGCATAGATATTACGTGTATGTGATTTTTAACTAAAGCCAAAATTGTAAATAATGTTTTATAACTGGCTTCTTTACATTTGACATTATATGGTAAATATTTTGTATAGTATTCAAGAACAAGATTTTCAGTGAATAAAAGGTATTGTTACCCTATTTAGCCATGCTGTCCACTATGTGATTACTTAAAAGGTAAGAACTCAAATGTATGTTACTGTATTGTCCTATCCAAAAGATGTACCAGGCTACTCTCCTTTTAAAATATATTAAAGTATCTGTTTTTCTGCAATTTATCTACACCATGAACATCTAAGATAAAAACCAGTGTCTTGTTCATCTTTTTATCCCTGCTGAAGTGTCTGATACATAATAAATGTTCAATAAATGTTTGCTGAATTGATGTGAATGTATGCCTATCTGAGACTTATTCTATAAATATATTCATAATTATCAAACATATCTAATCTCTTGACTTTAATATAAATACTGTAAATAAACAAAAAATAGTATTCAAGACAAAAGCTCATATTGTCAACATTTTATATCAAGACCAGGAAAAGATGTTCCCCTATAACCTCAAAACTGCCGAAGGATTTAAATGTCTAATGTAAAAAGGACACATTCTGAATACTCTTTCATCCACTTTACCAGTGCCACATTCAGGTTATTATACAACTACAGAATCAATCCACCTTTATAATGCATTTTTAGAACGTATTAGGAATGACAATAATTGTTAACAGCTTACAGATCTATTTCCAGCAGCAGAAACACCAACACATGTATGAAAAAAGGTGATTCTGACTCAAAGTCAAATCAGGAAATAAGATACATAGAAGAAATATGGAGATTGGGTCACACCTACCAATGAAAAGAAATATTCATTCCAAAAATGATGTCATGGGTCAGCTTTGAATCCAAGTGTAAGGTTAACATTTTGTCTCACTGGAAAAAAATGAATTTGACCTTGTAATATTTATATCACACAAACACTACCACAGACAGATTTTTTTCCGAAAGCCTTCAGATTGCATCTTGTCAAACCATCTGCGTCAGAGATGTGAAATAGGATCTTAAATAGTAGCCATATTTGACAGTGACAACCCAGAAGATAGCCTGAAAAGGGTTTTTGTGTGGCCTCTTTTTTCTTTAACTTGTGTTTACCACTAACTTTGTTATGTCTGCCTGGAAGACTACAGATGTCATTGACAGCCACCCTCAGATATAGATGCTTCTTTCTACAAAACTGTGAACAGTCCTGTATTAAAAATATAAAGGTTATGGATTTTGTCAGCATTCAGAAGGGCAAAGTCACATACCCCAACTTTTGACCAAAACATGGTTAAGTCACTGCAAAGCAACCACAGACACAAGATTCTGAACATAGCACTGACAAATAAAATAAGCAATCATAAGTCTTTAATGAATGTTAATAATAATAAAATACATTCAGCTCTTAATTAATGAGGGGAAAAAAAGCATTGTAAAGCTTATAGAGATGCACTGATTAAACCATGAATAGGGTTTGCTTATACAAAACCAGTATCTCTTAAGATCTCTGATAATATGTACTTTCTAACAACTTTAGTGGTAACACTCTGTGGGGTGGAAAGAAAAGAATTCTGACCCCATCCCCCAACATGGGCAAGATTATTGTCCTTATAGTGCACTGCTCACAAAAATTAGAGGATCAGGGAATATGCAGATACTCCAGGACTTTCAGGCTTTTGTATAGTGCATTTTCACCAATGAAATAAAAGTTGGTTTTGCATCTCATTTGCATAATCAAACAACTTTCTTTGACTTGTTTGCTTTTCTGATGTTCTTGTTTAACAAAAAAAATCAAATGCTTCTTTTTTCTATCACTTCATATTCATTTTGAAATACCCCCTAATTTTTGTGAGAGTATACTAACATTCATCAAGTACTTAAAATGTGCCAAGTAATGTGGTATGTTTTCATGCTAATTATTTCATTTAATTACTCCAGCATTACTCTGGGGAAGTTACAGTTATCATTTGCACTTTGAAGATGAGTAAACTGGGGCTAAATTTTATATCATTTTCTCAAGGTCATACAGCTGGTCATCAGAAGGTCAAGGTTGGCACTCAGGTTTTTTCTGACCCCAGAACAAGCCCTCTTGGCCTCTAAACTATGCCAGCTCTCACATGTCTGTACTTAAAATGATAAACAAGCTATTATAAGAATGAACTGATATTAGTCCATATTCTTCAAAATACATCTCTTAGCTATCTAAAGTTTTACTCTGCACTAAATATCATCAAAGCATATCCATTTATAACAAAGAATGCAAATCCAATTGCCAGTCATCGATATTTGAAAGGGATAACACTAAAGACAGGAGATTTTATAAATTAGCCAATGTGTATAAAACACCTATGGTGTTGATCATGAAAATCAACTGATTTATAAAAACAATTATTACTCTGTCCCATGGGGTCCAGGCTTATAACTGGATAGAGGACAGACTCACATAAAAGAAAAGCAAAAGAAGTTTCTACATAGCAAAATCAAAAAATTAATTTCATAAAACCAGCTGTTTTAAACAGGTTTGGAAGGCATAGTTCACATCTATTCAAATAGACCCCAGCCCAACCAAAACAATAATCTGTCACTCCTAACTGATCCTTTACAAAGCTTAGACCACTGCTTACAAAAGAAATGTGGTTTATTACAGTTGTTGCACTCCAAATGAATATTGATTTCAATCTCAGAATGCTATGAAAGGACTTGCATCAATTACACAGTACATCAGAGTCATAATACAAGTTACCTAGTTCCAATGATGCACACAACAAATCAATCATTCACTTTCACACACCTTTGAAGAGATACCAGCTACCATGAGCTTCCTTTATCTAAACCTTAAAATAAGCCATTCAGTACAAAGTGGTGACAGAAAAGGAAACCATCCCCAGTTTTACAAAGGATAGGTTACCATCAGAAAACCATTATAATTACTCCTTTTCAAGTGGGCTGTGTGTTAATACAAATACAAATGAGGAGGTGAAAAAACCCGAAGGCTTAATGACAGCATTATGAGGGGAGGGTTCTCCTTTACATTATTTATTTATTCAATGGGAAATTATTTGGCAATTATGATAAAGCAGCTAGACGACAATGACTTTCCTTTGAGTCACTAATTAAAATGCTGATTGCCTGTGGAGTGAGATGTGCAGTTATGGTCAAACAAGAACTTTCATTGTGCTAAACAGCTTGGGTTGGCCTGACACCTGGGTGGGGAGGAAAGACGCCAGCCAAGCCCACTTCACTACTTAAATCAGACTCATTTTTTATTCAACAAAATCCTAACAATGTTATGAATCTGGGCAAGATGATACCACAGTCAGCAATCTTAAGAGATTTTTTTAAAGAAAGAGAAAATCTAGGTTCTAAAATGATAACCTTATGAAGTCTAAGAGAATATTTGATACATATCAAATGGCTTTTCACGTGGAGGTTATTTTTTATGAGTTTGTACTTCTTGTATTCTTACATTTTTCTATAAGCTACCCTTATGTACACACAAACATCAAAGAAAGGTCATCTTCTTAATGCAACATGAATGCTCTTTAAACACAAATGATTTCTCTTCCATAATGGAAGAAAGATCTTACAATAATCATGATGAGGAAATTGCCTTTCCTTTAATGTAAAGAATTCTCAGTGCTTTGAATTTTACTAAAATTATGGTTTTCCCAATAACACTAAAATAGTCATCATTTTCTAAAATGAAGAATATATTTCTTATATTTGAAACCTGTTTATAATTTTAAAAAAATCAATTACAGGAGAACAGGTGCCCTAAACCAGTAACATTTATCACTCGAAAATGCATTATTTCAATAGATTCTGTTTCACACAAAATGATAAATTCTTAAATTTGGAAGAAAATTGAAAGGCATCTTTCCCCATCCGATATGGAAATCCGCTCCACAGTATCTCAGAGAATCCTGCCGTTGCCACAACTTGTAGATCATGTTTACCACACTGAAAGACCACCCCACTTTTGAATGGCTCGGAAGGTCAGCAAAAATCTAAAGGTCAAACTGGCCTTCCCATAACTTCTGGATATCACAAAATAAATCAAACCTTCTTTCAAATGATCCCTTCCTTAAAAGTTCCTGCTTTTTCAAACTTATTAACTCTAGTTCTTGAAGATGGTCCCTATGTGCCTTTGTGTCCATCCTCCACAATCTGTCCCTCTTAACAAATACGAGGAAAAAAGATATTCCAGATGTGGTCAAATTTTCCAAGTGCAGTAGGACCAGTTTTATTTTCTGTTTCTAATTTCTAAAACCATAATGTAACGTGGATCCTAGTCATTCGATATCAATTGAAATTTTATATAAATTATTTTTTACAAAAGTAAAAATTTCATGAACTTTAGTTTACATTTATTGATCTTGGATTTAATTTTATTAGTCCATTACTAACCTAGAAGAAATTTATTCCTGTCCATTTGATGCTACTTAATCTTTGTAAGCCTTTGATTCTTTGTGTATAAGATGCTTAGCATGGGAAATTTTCTTTAATCCTTCCCTTGCTTATTTATTTATTTATTTATTTATTTATTTATTTTTCTTTACAGGGATAAAGAGAGAGAGTCAGAGAGAGGGATAGATAGGGACAGACAGACAGAAATGGAGAGAGATGAGAAGCATCAATCATCAGTTTTTTGTTGTGACACCTTAGTTGTTCATTGATTGCTTTCTCATATGTGCCTTGACCACAGGCCTTCAGTAGACTGAGTGACCCCTTGCTCAAGCCAGCGACCTTGGGTCCAAGCTGGTGAGCTTTGCTCAAACCAGATGAACCCACGTTCAAGCTGGCAACCTCGGGGTCTCGAACCTGGGTCCTCGGCATCCCAGTCCAATGCTCTATCCACTGCGCCACAGCCTGGTCGGGCACATGGGAAATTCTAAGTAGGCACTTCCTACCATTTACAAAGTCTTTGTCAAGTGCCAGGTTAAGTGCCAAGTGCCCTCTATGTGCAACACACACAAGTGTATTATATCCATTTCACAAATGAAAAAACTGAGGTACAAATAGGATTGCTAATTGCTCAAGGGCTCAAGGTCATTCAGTGAGTGACAGGGCCAGAGTTTGAGTTCAGGCCACCCTTCACTACCACACTATCAGCAATTATTCTTGATTTTCTACCTTGTAGAACATTAATAAGTGGGCCTATGATAAAGTTGTTGAACAGAAGCCAATTAAGTCAGTATCTCTTAAAAGATTAGCCTCCAGTTTGATTATCTTTTGGGGACCATTTACTCAAAAACCCATGAATCCTTTACTACACAACGTATATATCCACAAATATAATATAAATAACTTTCCAAAGACTTGCGCAAACTAATATACACTATTGCCTTGGGAATTTTCCTAACCTACAGTTTCAGTAGTTATATTTTTTGTAAAGGAAATGAAGTTAACTGACACCCTGGCTGCTGCTATCTAATGAGTACTGTTTTCCCAAGTGCTGTCAGTTCATTCATCCAGTTAATAGTTGCCTTCCCAAAACAGGTCAAGTTCAGGCATCCACTTTACTCAGAATATCAGAATACAGCCTCTTCTCTCCACTTTCCTGGCTTTTCCAAAGATTTTCAAAAGTGGTTCCCTAATCCCAACTGAAAATTCCTTTAGGCAATGTCTGAATCTGCACCAATTTAAAGCGGCCATGAGCTCATAAAGAATCTCTACACCTACTTGAAGTTTTCAGGGTCTTTCAGCTGTGGTTGCACTGCCCTTTACAATTTGAAAAGTCATTATCCTTTATAGAGAAAACAGAATAAATAAGAGTTTAGTGGTGTTTCTACTCTTTTGTCATCTTTTAACATTCTACCATCTGTTCCAAACAATGCAAACCAGTGTGTGTGTGTGTGACAGAAAGAGTCAGAGAGAGGGACAGATAGGGACAGAAAGACAGGACGGGAGAGATGAGAAGCACCAACTCTTCGTTGTGGCATCTTAGTTGTTCATTGGTGCTTTTTCATATGTGCCTTGACCGGGGGACTATAGCAGACTGAGTAACCCCTTGCTCCAGCCAGTGACCTTGGGCTCAAGCTGGTGAGCTTTGCTCAAACCAGATGAGCCCACGCTCAAACTGGCAACCTTGGGGTTTCGAACCTGGATCCTCCACATCCCAGTCTGACGCTCTATCCCTGCGCCACTGCCTGGTCAGGCTGTGCAAGTATTTTTGATGAGAACAAAGAAAATAGAGAGATGACCCAGTGTGCTTACAACCCAAGGAGAGTCACAGAGACAGAGATGGTCAAGTGTGACACAAAAGAGAACAGAATACAAAGGAGAGCAAACAAGCTGTTAAGGAATCTTCTAGATAAACAGCCAATTAAAAAATGAGCTAGTGCCTGACCTGTGGTGGCGCAGTGAATAAAGCATTAACCTCAACCACTGAGGCCTCCGGCTTGAAACCCTGGGCTTGCCTGGTCAAAGCACATATGGGAGTGATGCTTCCTGATCTTCATCCCCTTCTCTCTTTCTCTCTCTCTCTCTCTCTCTCTCTCCTCTCTAAAATAAATAAATAAAATCTTTAAAAAAAAACAAAAAAATGAGCTGGAGCTTTTATTTCCCTTCTTTTCATGCTTCCAAAAACATAACTGTAATTCTGATTTTATAGTTCTATATTTTATGAGAATACTTTGAAAACCTCTGTGTTTTTGGATGACCACTCTCCCTTTTGGGGGTCATCTATTGCTATCAGAATTTTATTATTAGAGAGTTCTGTACCAATGATCTACTTTTGCTCAAAGACCCTATCTTTCAGTCATTAATTTATTACACAAATATTACTGTGTCTACTGAATACCAGGCATTCTTTGCAAGTCTCAAGTCATTGAATCACACCAATAATAATTTTAGATGATCTACTATGGGCCAGTTAGGGACATTGGCCCTGAATTGAAGAAGCCAGAATCCTTTTTATTTAGATATTTAAAAATCTGCTTCCTGAAGCCACAGGTTACAGTCCTGTGTACAGTCTTGATTTGATCAACAAATTCTCCTTTATTTTAGAATTTGAGAGTCACCAGTTACTCATTGTCTCCTCCATTATTAGAGAGACTTTTTAAAGACAAATCATAAATTTTACAGATGCAGACCATCTGTAGAGAGGAAGTTCCCCAGCATCACCATGCCCACTTCCTTGACAGCTTTAGAGTCTCAATAATTAAAGTGTTAGCCCGCATATCCACTTCAAAGGTGGCCAACAACTACTTCTAATTATTTCATCCACACCCAAATGCTTTCCACAAATGTGTGTTTTGCTATTTCTGGTATTTATAAATATTACTTAAATTCTATTTTAATTATCAAAGGTATACATGCTTACGCTGAGACATCTGAAAATACAGAAAGCCAGAAAAACAAAATAATTATTCAAACTATAATGCCTAGAGGTAATTTCTATGACATTTCTGGTGTATTCCCTTCTTGAATATATATAGATATGTGTGCAAATACACACATATGTCTATGTATGCATATAAATCTTCTGAGTATGTGTGCTGTATGTGCACACCTATGTAATACACAGTGAGTTCTGTATTTTTTAAAAATCTGTTCCTTGCAGGGAGAACATCCTTTCATTACATTCCTCCTATTGTTAGACCTTCCCCTTGGGCCAAGATTTGCTTAGAACCCCTTACATCATAATTAAGTTTTCTTCTTAAAATCTACACTTTATACCTGACATACAGGTATCTGACCAGACTGACCCCATCTCCACAATTATGCTTTGCTATGGTTTCTAGAGAATTTTGTGTCTTTAGTCACTCTTCTTCATTAATTAAATATTCATTCTATGTTTTGCTTATCTTGTTTCATTTCCTTCTTCCCTTTACCAGCCCCAAGTTTCAACTTAAAGCCCTCTTGGTCCTAATAATGAGACCCCTATCAAGCCCATTCATTCCAGTTCTGAAAACTGGAAAAACAGATGAGGACACCACCTGTATTTTTCAGGCCTCATAACTTTCCATCCAGACCTTGAGAGATAACTTCTCAGTCCCTTTTAGCCATCTCCCCTCTATATGCATTGCACAGCACCCTGGGTTTAATGAGATTCGACACATGAGTCATCAATTATATTTTCACTCCAAGAATGAGGTGTATCTCTCAGGAAACCATTGCAGGTCTACATACATCCTCCTTCCACTTCTCCAGGGAGACCACTGCAGTATCTGGAGTCACTGTATGAGTTCCTCTACAGACACTGCTCCCTGTCCAGGGGATAGTGCTTCCATGGACATTCCCGCCTCGTGCTCCAGGGGAATGCCTCCCATCTGCTGTGCAGCTGCCGTGCGGCAGAGCTGCCCCTTCTCTTTCTAGATGAATCAAATTCCTACACTCTCCAACCTCCTGATGTCAGTTTATTAATGCCCTCTGATGTCCTTTCCTTCTCTAAACATTTGCTCCATTCCATTTGCCCTGATCAAAAAAATAATCTAACAATGAGTGCTATCACCCAGATTTCTAAAATAAGAAATCCTTCTCTCCATAAACCAACAAGTTTATTTACTAGAAGAACAGATATAATTTTTATATTACTATACTAAGATTTAACTACAAGTCATTTAGCCATTGAAGAGTCATTTAAGATGTTATATCACATGACAGAGGTATTAATAATGATTTCCTTATCAGTATGTGATCATTTTAAGATTAGTTCAAAAGGTCTGACCAGGCAGTGGCGCACTGGATAGCATTGGACTGGGATGCAGAGGACCCACATTCGAAACCCCAAGGTTGATGGCTTGAGCGAAGGCTCATCCAGCTTGAGCATAGGGTCGCTGGCTTGAGTGTGGGATCATAGACATGAACCCAGGGTCACTGGCTTGAGCCCAAAGATTGCTGGCTTGAAGTCCAAGGTCACTGGCTTGAGCCCAAGGTCGCTGGCTTGAGCAAGGGGTCACTCACTCTGCTATGGCCCCCTGATCAAGGCACATATGAGAAAGCAATCAATGAACAACTAAGGAGCTGCAACAAAGAAAGAATTGATGCTACTCATCTCTCTCCTTTCCTATCTGTCTGTCCTTATCTATCCCTCTCTCTGACTCTCTCTCTCTCCGTCAATAGTAAATAAATAAATAAAGATTAGTTCAAAAGAATAGTATATAACAGATTACAATTTTGGTATTTGAATAGTTTATTTTAAATTGAGGACACTAATTACAAACATTTCTACTTTAACAGAAACAAAAAGCAAATGTATATTTCTTTATAACTATTGTTCCTATATATTTTAATACATAACACTATAAAATACAGCCCTTCAATAATCTACTCTAGAAATAAGACATACAATTCCCTCTGCCCCTTATCTGTGCCTCTACCATAAAGTATATAGTCACATCCTCCCCAAAACAGCATGGCCATGTACATCTTAATATTATCCAAAATTAATACTTTTCTATCTTTGCCTATTCTAGGAAAATTATTAGGGTACTTTTTAAAGTATTTGCTTTTCTGATTTGAGAAATGGCTTATAGGAAGTAAGCAGTGAGATCCACTTCACTGATCCTACTCTAAAGACTATTCAGATTGATTTTTTGTGTGTTCTTCACTTGAACATATTTACAAAAGTGAAATTTTTTTTATTTTTTTTCAGCTTATTTTAACATCATGCTATTACTACCAACATGAAAAGGAAATGACAAAAATTCTGCAGGACAGCTTAACAACACTGTATTTATCAAAATTTAAATGCATATTCTATAATATTTCTTTGAATTTATCCTAAGCAAATCTAGTAACTGTACCCATATAGATACAAATGCAAAATGATATCCACAGAATTTTTCATAAAAACAAAATATTAAAATCAGGTTAAACACCCATTAATAAAGAACTGTTTGCATGAAATACTATGCAACAAAATACTTTGTAATTATAGTTATATTACCTTATAAAGATTTCCACAATATATTAATTTAAAAAGGAGTAAAATCACTGTGAAATGGTAAAATACTTTTTTTAAATGTAGAGCAAGAGAGACAGAAACATTGAGCTGTTCCTGTATGTGCCGACTAGGGAATTGAACAGGCAACCTCCGCGCTTCAAGACGATGCTCCAACTAATTGAGCTATCTGGCCAGGGCTTAATTTTTTTTTCTTTTTTTTCTTTTTTTTGGGGGGAAGAAAGAGGACAGTAGAGAGAGGGGAGGGGAAAGAAAGCATTCATTTGTTGTTCCACTCTGTTGTGCATTCATTGATAGCTTCCCGTGAGTGCCCTGACCGGAGATTGAACTGGCAACCTTGTCATTTCGGAATGATACTCTAACCCAGGAGTCTCAAACTCGCGGGCCGCATGCGGCCCGCTGAACAATTTTGTGCGGCTCGCAGACTAATCCACGAAGTTCAAAATATTTTGGATAAAATTAAGTAAGCCTAGGGGCCTACTTGTATTTTTCATTTCTCTAGCATCCTAGCTAGATATTAGCTTAGTTAACAGCAGTTGTGATGCGAACTACAGTTTCTGGTCGTTTTGTGACACTGAGTAAACTGCATGTACCGATTGTGCTTGTTGTACTGATTTTTTTTTTGTTTTCAACTGCAGTGAGAAAAGTGTTGCATAACAGTTGCCTTTTGTAGACCTAGTGCGATCTTGCTCTGTGGCCCACATGCTGAGTTGAGTTTGAGACCCCTGCCCAACTGAGCTAACCACTGAAGGCAGTAACATACATTTTTTCAAATACAAATGCAGTGAAAATCTACAAGACTATTACCTAATTTTCAAATGGTTATATTTCTGTAAGATGGGAACACAGGTAACTTTATATGTCTATGTATTGCGTCATATATATAACCATGAATTACATTCATAATAACTGTAAAGCCAGTAGCCGCGGCCACCATCACAGCTGGCTGGCCCGTTCAGGTTCGCAATTGACTCGGACAGATGGTAATGAAACAACAGAGCCAAGAATTGGTGGGCCATTAGCTTTAATCCTAGCTTGCACCCGGCGGGCAAGAAATACGCACAGTGGGAAAACAATTCCCTTTCCATTCAGGGCTCCCAAAGCCACTGACTTATCTAAGTTTTCTAGAATCAAAGGTTTGTACCTCACCAGCCTTATTCACCTCTGTTCCCCATCTCCTTCTCTCTGCACAAACTCTGCACAAACTGGCTTCTCCTTCAGCACTCTGCCATCTTGGCTACTTCTCCTCTCCTCCACGTGGCCTTTCTCTGCTCTCCTCCAGTATGGGCTCCTCTGTCTCATTTTATAGTATAGAAATCAAAACCTTTAATCCAATATACAGACAAGGAAGTCTCTGATACAAAGTTACTTATCTGAGGCGTAATGGGATTCCTCATAGAGTGCACCACCCGCTATCATGCAACAGTCAAGGGTGTGGGGAAAAGCTTAGTCTTAAAACTAAGCCCAGCAGGGGTCCCCAAACTTTTTACACAGGGGGCCAGTTCACTGTCCCACAGACCGTTGGAGGGCCACCACATAGAGTGCTCCTCTCACTGACCACCAATGAAAGAGGTGCCCCTTCCAGAAGTGCAGCAGGGGGCCGGAATAATGGCCTCAGGGGGCCACATGCGGCCCACGGACGCCTGCTAGGGTATAACAACCCTGCCTACTTACAGCCTGTCCCCCACACCCAATGCAAACTATAAGCGAGCAAACATATATATCATATTTACAAACTTATTTGACCAACAATAACAAAACAAATACAATAAAACTACCTAGAGCAGTGATCAGTAGTATGGCTCTTCCACAAAATACCTCATGCAGGCGTGCAGGTACGCACGGGGGTGTCAGTCGGTCCTAATTAATAACAATGTATCTACTTATATAGTTTAAGTTTAAAAAATCTGGCTCTCAAAAGAAATTTCAATCGTTGCTCTGTTGACTGAGTTTGCCGACTACTGACCTAGAGTATAAAATTTGCTTTTAAACTCATTATTTTTAATTTTTATAGATTTATTTTAATAAGACAGAGAGAGGGAGAGGGGAAGGGAGAAAGAGAGAGAGAGAAGCACTCATTGCTGTTCCACTTAGTTGGGCATTTACTAGTCGCTTCCTACATGTGCCCTGACCAGGGATCAAACTGCAATCTTGGCTTTTCAGGACAAGCTCTCATTATTTTAAATTTAAACTAGTTAAATAAGCCAAAACAGATGATTCTGAATTCCCTTTGAAACTTTTTTCTCTATAAGAATGTCAAGTCTGGCTAATTTTAAAATATTTGTTGTGAACCTACAGTAAAAACTTAATAGCCAGAGGAATATATAAGACCACTTTGAGAGATAAAGCACTTATAATAAAACAGCAAACAATTTCATTAGTTGTAGGAGGAAACCATCTAATCTGATCTGCATATATTCTGTAGATATGGAGAATCTGATTGAAGAATAAGACGCTTTTTCTGACTTGCTTTCCTTGTTTAGTCAGTGTATCTTATCAGTGAGGAAAACAGAAACCCAGTGGCACAGACTGTTAGAATTTGCTGCCCCTCAAGAGTATTTACTATTTTGAGTTCATTCATCCTCGCTGCTTTCTCAGTCCCTAAGAACACTTAGATAGATACCATCACTTATGATACTAATCAAAAAATTCAGACTCTGAGTTATGTCATGCTTTTGCCTGTTTATATGTAAACATGTTGATCAAAAGATATGACTTTAAGGCTGAAAATATCATACATTTTTCCTGAGATAGTTTAAAGATTCTCACAGGGTCTAAATCTGAAAAGTAAAACTCTCACTTAAAAGACAGATTTGTATTTACCTTCTAAGAAACATGGTTCCTTGTATTTAGTGAGTTATTATTTCTCATTAAACTCTAGTTACTTTCTATGACTAGAACATCTTGGTCAGTACTGAAGTAGTAATGCAATATTAGAAATTAAATATTCAGAGTGGGTAGCAACTGAAGACTTTGTTTTTGTTTTTTTTTGTTTGTTTTTTTTTTCATTTTTCTGAAGCTGGAAACAGGGAGAGACAGTCAGACAGACTCCCGCATGCGCCTGACCGGGATCCACCCGGCACGCCCACCAGGGGCGACGATCTGCCCACCAGGGGGCGATGCTCTGCCCATCCTGGGCGTCGCCATGTTGCGACCAGAGCCACTCTAGCGCCTGGGGCAGAGGCCACAGAGCCATCCCCAGCGCCCGGGCCATCTTTGCTCCAATGGAGCCTCGGCTGCGGGAGGGGAAGAGAGAGACAGAGAGGAAAGCGCGGCGGAGGGGTGGAGAAGCAAATGGGCGCTTCTCCTGTGTGCCCTGGCCGGGAATCGAACCCGGGTCCTCCGCACGCTAGGCTGACGCTCTACCACTGAGCCAACCGGCCAGGGCCAGACTTTGTTTTATGCAAGAAAAGATCTCAATTCTCTTCCACTCTCCACCTCTACCGAAATTACTACTGAGAAGATAAAAATAAGTCCTATATATCAGATCTAAAAATACATAGTGCCATCATCAGTAAATTGCAAGGAACAGGACAATGTTCTATGTAATCGCCCTGCACAGAAACTTCGATGGTGGGTGGAATCACAGGATGGAGACGAAAACATAGGGAAAGGCAGGCATGGCTTCAGGCCCCACTAAACCCGAGCAGGACCACCCCTGTCTGATGTACATATTGGGGTCCTGCATAAGAGTTCATTTAAAATAATCAGCCTAAGGCTTGGGGGGGGGGGAAGAGAGAAGAAAAAAGAATGAAAAAATTTTTGAATATTTAAGAGAATAAAGGTACATGACCTCAGGCCTTTTTAATCTAGAAACCTGAATTCTTGATACATCTCTGCCACAAAACAGGAATGAATGCACTATGTCAGGCTGCCTCACTGTCACAGTCTACAATAAAAGTAACATTAAAGTGAAGAAAAGATACCAGAAACAAAAAGAGAAAGCAAAGAAAAGCATAACTGGTTATAATTCAATTATCTTTCATGCACAACTAAGATACAAGGATTAAAAAACTACTGGAACAAGTAGGAAAAGCAGAACTTCAGTATCTTGTAATTTATAAACTTACGCCTTCTTGCAAAAACTGGGTTGACATTAGTCTGCAGAATTGGCTTGTTCACTTCTCACTGTGACTCCTGAAACCCAGGAGTGTTTTTACTTTTAAAAAACCACTTCCACTTAGGCTTTGTTAAGTTTCAACAAAGAGGATTTCTCACAAGAAGTCTCCCTGGTGATGACCCATATCTTTAGGGCAGTTCTCTACTCTGAACAGAAATACAGAGAGAGGTTGATGCTAACCCTGCAACATCTTCCTCATGCACAGTTTAGGACATGTCCAGGAGAACAAGTGATGAGACAATTATCTTGACTATTTGATGATAAGAGGATAACATTTTATTTATCAGACTCTAAAATTTTATTGAGTGTCTACTATTTGCCTGACACTGTATTGCATATTCTCTCATTCTTATCTAGTCTGCACAGCACAATTATTAGCCCCATTTTCTGACAAGATGACTGATCACAGGGTGAGCATAATAAATCTTAGAGATTGTGCTATTCAGTGCTTTTATTTTACAATGGGGGAAATGAGTTGGGGGTCACTCAGTGTTAGAACCAGCAGTGGATTATGGTTGTCCTCAGGGTCAGCTTGAGCTTGGGAGGTTCAGGGATTGGGAGCCACACAGCTAGTGTTTTCCTACTGACTTTGGCCCTCACTGGCTAAATTTTCTTGGGGAAGTTATGCTATCTTTCTAAACCTCAATTCCTCACCTGTACAATGGGAGAGGGTTGTACTATGTGGGCTTAGTGAGGATGTAAAAGTAAAACACTTATGGCCTTGCCAGGTATAAAATTGTTGGTCAAAAAAATACCCTAGTATTATTACTACTGCTATTAATGCTATTTATACTACTGGTGCTTCCATGAGCAGCAGCAGCAGCAGCAGCAGCACAGGTAATATTGTCAATGCCATTGTCATTATTACCACACCACGCTCCTCTTCAGAAGAGATGCCAAACATTGCTCTCTGAATCAGTTATATCTCACAAGCTCCCTCCTTCTTAAAATCTGCCTTTCTACGTCCACTATTCCAAGCTTTACAGAGGCCTAAGCCAAGACACAACTCCCTTAAGCTGACCCTGAAATGTTTCAGCCCACACTGGTCCTCTGATCTAATATATATATATGGTCCCCTGATCTACTATATATATATATAAATCAGATTTTCAAACTGACATTTAAGACGTGATGAATTTAATATTACCTAATTTCTTCTTATTTCCCAATGAGGTGCTTTGCTCTATCAGGAGATAGGCTGCCATTCACATTTTTCTGATATCACCAACTTTTTCAATACAGTGAGAAGTTCATAGTAGGTCTACAACAGACACTTGCTAGATTGAAAATAGAGCCTCTCCTCAACCATAAATAAGCATCGTTTTGGTTTCTATCACCCATCCTAAGTCTGGATTCACATACTGTATTAATTTATAACAGACACATTTTAAAGCAATGTGACTGTACTAAGGTAAGGTAGGCGAGCATCAAATCTTCACAGATTTTACATGAGAAGGTAAAGTGCTACAAAGCAAGGTTCCCTATCCAAGTGTGGCACTAGCACAGGTGTCAATCTCTAAGGCCAGACAGACCATAACACTGACATACAGCTCATAAAGTGCTGACCACCTTTGCAAAGTTATAAAGTTTCCCAAATTTCATAATGTTCAAAGATCTTCTGTAGATCCAAAGGCCAAATGTGATAAATAAATCATGTACCTATTCTACTGGAAGTAGAATTCTCACCCAACATGCATTCCCCATAGACCTCTCAAAATTATAAAGACTAAAAATGTCATGCCTATAAACTGATAAATTACAAGTCCTCATTCTTTATACTGTTTCAAAATGTAAGAATATGTCTAGCATTTTTTGCATGTCATTTTCCAATCTTTTGTGGTTTCATATTCTCTTTGACTTCTAACACCCCAGAACCCAGAGCCTCCCCTGAGTTATCCTCACTGTCATCAGGTTAGAGGGGTTTTTATCTATAAATGTACTAACATACATCTGTATCCACAGAGAATATGCAGCATTCTTTTGTGACTTGTTTTGCATAAATGGTATCATATTGTATATATCATTCTATAACTTGCTTTTTTATCCTTCAAGATATTAGTATTGGGGAGAAATCTCCTTGTCAATAATAGTCCTTGGAGCTCCATTCTTTTTAACTGTGTAGATTTCCACAACTTGTTTAACCAGTTCTTTATTCATGAACATTAGGTTCTTTCCCTTTTTTGCTATTACAAAAAATGTTGCAGTAATAATCTCTACTAGTGCTTCTCTATTATTCTCTAATTTTTATTAGAATTAAATTAGGCATATATCCTAATCATATATAAAATTCCTCAATAAATATGATACTTTTTCTTTATTATGTAACTAGAATAAACTTAAAACATAGTTTTCACCTATGTGAATATTAAATTTAGGGGAACAGGGATCAGCAAACTACGGCCCACAGGCCAGTCCCAGCCAGTCTGTCGTGTAAACACCATCAGAAGGACGCAGCTGAGCTCACTCTGGTACACAGCATCTACGACAGCTCCTGTACCCGGGCAGCACAGCTGGGTGGCTGTCCCAGAGACCATATGGCCTGCAGAGCCAGAAATATTCCCTATCTGTCCTTTTCCCAAAAATGTTTGTTGGCCCCTACACTGGAATATCAAATAGCCTTCCTCTGGGGAACTTTTTCTGGTTTTACAAAGTGCAAGTTAAAGGGTCAGTATCATTATGCTTTAAGTAGAAGACATTGGTAGTGGCACTTGCTACTAAAACAAACAAAAAACAAAGGTCCATATAGGCTAAACAAAACATATCTCTTTTGAATTTTACAACTGAAACACGAAATATAAAGCCCTATCTACTTCAGCTCCCTCATAACTTTAAAGATACTGAGTGAATTAATTAAATTAGGGGCCCTGGCCGGTTGGCTCAGTGGTAGGGCATTGGCCTGGCGTGTAGATGTCCCAGGTTCAATTCCTGGTCAGGGCACATAGGAGAGGCGACCATCTGTTTTTCCACCCTTCCCCCATATCTCTCTCTCTCTCTCTCTCTCTCTCTCTCTCTCTCTCTCTCTCCCCCTGTCTTCCGCAGCCATGGCTCAGTTGGAGCAACTTGGCCCCAGGTGCTGAGGATGGCTTCAAGGCCTCACCTCAGGCACTAAAATAGCTCAATTGCTGAGCAAAGGAGCAGCAGCCCCAGAGAGGCAGAGCACTGACCAGTAGGAGGCTTGCAGGATGGATCCCACTTCGGGCACATGCAGGAGTCTGTCTCTCCGCCTCCCCACTTCTAACTTAGAAATTTTTTTCAAAAAATTAAATTAGGGATTCCACTAAAAAATAACAGGTTGTTCCTAAACCTGACTGGTGAGGGAGGTTGCCATTTCAAAGCAAAATACAAAAATTTTAAATGATTTACCCACCACAGCCTAATAGTATTTACCAATATCACACAGACAAGATTACGGAATGAGACAATTAGGATTCAAGCCATGTGGCAGAGGCTTCTGGGCTTCACTGTGCCCTCTGTCATCTAGGGTGGTTACACTAGTTACCAGCTAAGAGCCTTCCCAGTTTTCTCATTCTATGGCACCTGCAATTCACTCTTAAAAGAAGGTACGTATAACAGAAACTTCATCTATTTAAATTAGTATATACTTAAAATTACTACAACATTCACTGACTGACCCTATTTTATGTTGTTGTTGGTTGTAAAAGTTGGAAAATCAGCCCTAATGGATAACAAAAAAGGTCATAACTTGAGTTTATTTACTTTATGTTCACGTAAAATGAACTGGCGCCTACAGAGTTAACCACTAATAGAATCTAACACTTATGAGGAGACCCAAAGCACGCACAGACGAATTTGCTCTTATTAGAAATATAAATGTTTTTATTAATTTCAACTCAACTTTCCAGGTTATGTCACATTTGTGAAGAAAGGGAACTCTGCTTCCAACCACAGCCCTACACTGTAAATGTTAAAGGTTTTTTTCAGCATTTCTCAACATGAAACTTTATAGAAGCTATACAAAGAGGGACAACACATGTACAAAAGACTGAATTCCCATTTTGTTCTCCTCTACCGAGAGAAAAAAAAATGAAAAAAATAAGTCTACTGGTATCGTTTGATCAAAAATAACAGCAATAATAATTATTTCATTATTTGCTGATTGACCACTGACAGATATCTTAAAGATCTCTCTTTGTGACTTCACTGCTTAGTCTCTTAAGATGATCAGGTTGTAGTAAGTCACGACTGACCTTTCACCCAGCAATTATTTAAAAATAAAGGGGGGGGGGGTTAAGCATTAAATTGTTGATTGTACTGTTACATGGAAAGAACAAGGAAAGAAGACAGTGGAACAACTGCTTTTCCCTACAGTCCAGGCCCAAGGTGGGCCGAGAACCCAGATGTTCCAGGAGAACCATCTTTATATCAGGTTTTCCTAGATTAATTATTAAAAGCCCTACTTTTGTCTCAAAATGTCCCAGGCTAAATCATAAATTATGTGGTGGCCCTCTTTAAAGCAGGGCTTTGTCCCTTTATCCTTGCCTCCCCCAGGGACTCTTCTCCATCTCTTTTCTAAGAGTCCTGATTAGGGACATTCCAAAGGGAGAAAGAGGAAGCAACAGCTTGGAAAAAGCCATGGGAAGAATTAGAGGCAAGCGGGACTCCTCAAACCCAGAGGGAAAGAGGAGATGGGGGAGTCTGTGTCAATGACACGGAGTCAAGGGAGAAGTCCCTGGTCAATGTCCACGGTTCCTTGCCTTTTGGTCAGTCAACTAGGTCAGCAGGAGGGAATCACATGCTTCCAAGGTTGGGGCAGGATTTCTGTAGGAAGACTGTTGTCAGTCAGTATGTCATGATAGTGACACAGTGTGATGTCCTCAGGTCAGTCTCATGAGAACAGTCAGGATACTATGTCAGTATCATTGAGGACAGGCTACAGGAATAAACTGAAAGGACTTCAAAAGACTGAAGTGACTGTGAAGATTTTTCAAAGGTGCCATTCTGAAAGCATATGGTTGAAAAAATTGGGAAAAACTCTCTGAATACTGAAAACCCAGTAGCCAAGCAATGTCCAAGGTACAGTTGCTTTAACAAATTTGAGAAGATTTCCAGTGTCTTAAAAGCTAAAACAATTCCCACTTCAACTCTAGCCTGCTGTTTCTCCTATCTAGGTAAAGGTTCTATTTTCTGACATGGATGATTTCAGAGTGAGTGTCCTCTTCAGGAGTGCCTTCCCAGGTGGAAAACATTGTCTGGGAGGGGTTCCAATTTTTTCTCAGACCTCCCTCTCATACAATATTGATTGCCAGCTGAGTACTGGGAAGGTAAAGAACTGGAACACTACGTGACTCATGCTCCCAAGAAACTGCACCATACTTTCTGAGGGATCACAGAATCACAATACTAAAAATTATCATTATAGTCATTGCTATATAGCTGTCACTTTGAGTGATAAGTGTCAAACACTATTCTAAATGTTTCATCTTTATCAATTCATTTAATCTTCACACAACTCTAAAACTGATATCATTCCCATTTTACAAATTAGAAAAGTGAGGTTAATAGGTGGTGTAACTGGGATTCAAAGCAAGGTAATCAGGCTCCAGATTCAAACCACTCAATCACTTGACTACTATAGTAACTTTCTTCATCAAACTGTTCTGAAATTCTGTGTGTGAGTGTGTGGGGGGGGGGGAGGGGTTAATTTTAAGAGACTACAAAATCAAATTGCTATAACCTAAAAATAATTCCAATAAAAAGCATATAAATTCTCTCCTTGAAAATGAAAATGAAAATCTAAGAGGAAAAGTGCTTTGTATTTTCCCGTATTCCTAGGAAGCAAATCACAATCTTAAATCTTCCAACTATTACAAAGCTTACCCTGTGTAAATCTTATTTGAATTTCTTTTAAACCAAAATAACCCACCAAAATATTCAGGGAAGAGCTCATGATGGTGTTATATTCCTTTCTGAAAACTTCATTTAGATACCCACCAGAGATGCCTTTATGGACACGGGAAAATCTTAAACTGTCTCTATTTGATTGTGCTTGCCTAAGGCATTAAGTCCAATCCACCATGTCTCACCTCAGTAACTCGACACAGACTAGAAAATTCTTACAGTCAGCTTCCCCAAGGGATTTGTTAAGTTTCACATACATTTAGTTGTGCAGTTGGCCTGCTCAAATTGATAAACTTGTAGCTAAATTCTTTCTGCAGCAATGGGCTATTGGGCTTATTTTTTTTTTATCACCAAGAGAATAAATATTGCAAAAGAAACTGTTACTGTGTGTTAGTGTTGCCCATTAGTTTTTAACATAATTGAGCTTACATTCCAATTTCTCAGTAACTGGTAAGTATTTATTGTGTGGATGTGGTTAAAAGGGATTAAAAAGTGCTAATACTGAAAATTATTTATGGAAAATCCAGGACGGAAATTTTGATGTCCTAAATTGAGCAAAGAAAACAAAACTTATGAATAAAATTATTTTTATTAGAATTCCTGCATTACTATGATACATGCCTATAGAGGAAAATTCTTGCATCTATGCTCAATAAAGTCAATACCTGAATGCAAAAGGGCTCCCCTTTAAAAAATACTAAGACTACTTGGAACTTAAACTGTCAATTACTGACTTAGAAAAATACAGGTTTTGGCACTCTCCCTCCCTCCGGGAGCTCAGCTGCACCTTTCCCCTCGCCCTCTCCTCGCCCCTCCCCCACCACCCCTTTCTCTCTCTTAACCTCCAAGGGCCCTTCTTTTGCCTCTGTAAGTTGTTTCCTGAGCCCATGCAGCCCATCTTGGTTGCTTCTACTGTCTATGTCACTTTCTAAATAAACTTTCTTTTATGATTTGAAAAAAAAAAAGAAAAATGTGTATTTTTCTCCCAGATTTTAATCCTCCTCTGTGTTTTTTTAACTCCTACACTTTGGCCATCAACTCACTTCACATCATCTCCCCCCAGCATGTGGCTTTCCATCTCACTTAAACAAGGCTTTCCCCAAACCATCTTCTTCATTACTGAGGAATGCAGATGGGTAATGCCATGGACAACTTCAGCAGCATTTTACAAACCCAATCTCATGTCCTGCCTGGGGACTCTGCTATTTTAAACATCAGTATATGTTATAAAGTCAGCAAGCTTACTTGTATAAATTTTGAAAGTCACCACAACAGTGCAGTATCCATGTTATCTTTTATGTCCTCTATGTCAGTGGTCTCCAACATTTTTTGGGCTACGGACCAGTTTAATGTCAGAAAATATTTTCACGGACCGGCCTTTAGAGTGGAACGGATAAATGTATCACATGGCCGAGACAAGCGTCAAGAGTGAGTCTTAGAGGGATGTAACAGAAGGAATCTGATCATTTTTTAAAAATAAAACATCGGGCCCTGGCCGGTTGGCTCAGCGGTAGAGCGTCGGCCTAGCGTGCGGAGGACCCGGGTTCGATTCCCGGCCAGGGCACACAGGAGAAGTGCCCATTTGCTTCTACACCCCTCCGCCGCGCTTTCCTCTCTGTCTCTCTCTTCCCCTCCGCAGCCAAGGCTCCATTGGAGCAAAGATGGCCCGGGCGCTGGGGATGGCTCTGTGGCCTCTGCCTCAGGCGCTAGAGTGGCTCTGGTCGCAACATGGCAACGCCCAGGATGGGCAGAGCATCGCCCCCTGGTGGGCAGATCGTAGCCCCTGGTGGGCGTGCAGGGTGGATCCCGGTCGGGCACATGCGGGAGTCTGTCTGACTGTCTCTCCCTGTTTCCAGCTTCAGAAAAATGAAAAAATAAATAAATAAATAAATATAAAACATCGTTCAGACTTAAATATAAATAAAATGGAAATAATGTAAGTTATTTATTCTTTCTCTGTGGACCAGTACCAAATGGCCCACGGACTGATACCGGTCCATGGCCTGGGGGCTGGAGACCACTGCTCTATGTCATTTATCTTTAATTCATTTACATAGTCAATAAATACATGTTAAGTACCTGTTATGGGCCTAGTATTGTTCTATGACCCTTAATATGTAGAGATCATATCTTCTCTGATGGAAAAAAAATGCATGCAATGAAGAAAAGAAAAATATGATAAGGAAATAGAGAATGGCCAAAACAAAAATCAAACAAAAAACCCCCACCTCTTTTAGATAGGGTCATCTAAAAAGCACTCATGATAAAGTGACATTAAGAGCAGAAACCTAAAGGAATTTAGGATGAAAATCATGAATTATCTGGGTAAAGAGGATTCCAGGTAAGTGCAAAGGCCCTGAGATAGGAACATGTAGTCATGCTGAGTAAGCAAGGGGAAGGGTGGTAGAACCTGCTATCAAAGTGTGAGTAAGGGAACAGATACTACATGGCCTAGTAGGCCACACTAAAGTGACTGGAAGATTTTTAGCAAAGAGTGACTTGTTCTGACATTTATTTTTAAATAAAAATTTTGATTTCCCTGTGAAGAAGAAAGAATGGGTGACCAAAAGTGAAAAGCAAGACAGTAGGTATCCAACTGGGGAAAATGGTGGCTTGGCACAGTGTAGTAGTGAAGGTGATGAGAAAAATCTTGGGGAGATACTGCATTTTGGAAGCAGAGTTGAAGAGATGAACCAGATGTGGAATACAAAGTAGATGATTCATAAATGAAGCTGATGGATTAGAGGCAGGCTATAAGACAATGTATAAAGATGACTACACCGCCTGACAAGGCGGTGGCGCAGTGGATAGAGCATTGGACTGGGATGCAGAGGACCCAGGTTCAAGCCCCAAAGTCATCGGCTTGAGTGCAGGCTCACCAGCTTGAGCGTGGGATTATGGACATGACCCCAAGGCTGCTTGCTTGAGCCCAAGGTCGCTGGCTTGAGCAAGGGGTCATTCACTCTGCTGGAGACACCCCCCCCCCCCCGCCACCGACCGTCAAGGCACATATGAGAAAACAATCAATGAACTAAGGAGCCGCAACAAAGAGTTGATGCTTCTCATCTCTCTCCCTTTCTGTCTGTCCCTATCTGTCCCTGTCTCTATCTCTATAAAAAAAAAAAAAAAAAAAAGATGACTGCACAGATTCAGATGAAAGCAATGTCAATTCTTTATAATTAATGAGCACTCTGTAAGCCTACAGTTCATTACTACTATGCCTACTATGCTTTCTCTTCCTGGCTAGCGTTATAAATAATAATTATAAGAAGTAGGAGGAGAAGAAATAAAATGATGAATGAATAAAGGAGTGACAAGTGGACAGATACATAATAAAGTATAGTAAAATGTTCATTGTTGAATCTAAATGATGGGTATCTGGGTGTTTACTCAAAGTATTTCAATTATTTTGTATATTTGAAATATTCATTTTAAATGTTGAAAAATATACAGGATTTCTAAAATTCATTGAGTATGGAATCCTTTTTCAACGAATTCATCCCATGAAAATGCTCTCACCTCACCCACCTATATACAGAAAGCTTGAATGATTGCACAGAGTCACAAACACCAATGCTAACAAAGCCAGGACTAGATTATTAGTCTCCTAACTGTGCAATCAGAGCTCTTTCAAACGTCTGATGCTGCCGATGGTATCTGTATCGGAAAGTCCTGTTGCAACCTGAAACTGAACTTGCACTAAATCGGCACATCACATTCATTCAAATCATCACCCCTTCCCAATTTGTTACCATCGATATCGCATTGCTATCAGATTTTGTGGGAGTCATCTCTCTCCTTTGCTTTCGCTTGTCAGTAAGTCCGATCATTTACCTTTATGTCTTCTGTTTCACAACTAGACAACCTACCAGAAATCTCTGGTTTTAGACTTCCACTACCTCCAATCCTGTAAACAGGGCTCCTACGCTTTCTACATGAACAAAGCAGGTTCTTTAACTCCATCCCTAACATTTTGTATTTGTCTATTTTCAACTTGACAGGCCCCTATATACTACCAGAAGAATCCACTTCCAAGAGTAATTTTTGATTCCTGTTCTCAGAAGCCATCAATGGCTCCCAATTGCCTCTTGAATCAAATGAAAAGTCCTATCCAAATGATTATCTTCATACCTAAGTGCCTTCATCTCCACTCAATAGGTTCATTCAGCAAGTGGTTGTTGAGTAATCACTTTGTGCCTAGTTGTATGCTAGTCACTGTGGGAAATTATAAGATATATGACATAATCCTTGCCCTTATGGATCTTACCAATCACTGTGGAGAGACAAAACATGCACACAAACACTTTTATAACAAAATGAGGCTGTCCATGACTAAGTGCCCACAAGAGTGAGTGGAATATGTAAGTCAAAGATTACTAGAAGCCACTATGTTTGTGCATGATACTGACAAGTGCTAGGGCTTGCTCCAAAAAGGTACTGGATAGCACATTCTCCAGGAAAAGCTCATGTCTAGGGTGGGGATTAGCATCCTCTATATGCAGAGACTAACACGACCAGTCTGCCTGAGTGGAAGCAGAAACGTCTTGTGCTCAGTAGGCAGAGTAAGGCTGGAAAGGAGGGGAGGCAGGAAAGCAGAGATGCTGTATAACGGGGCTCTGGAATTCACACTCACACAAAAAGAACGGGAACGGATTACTGAATGAGGATGTAGCAAGATGAAAGTGTCCAGTAGCAACATTCAGGTGTAATTCTAGGATGACATAACTCCAGGAAAATTATGATACCAGCCAATCGTTAGGAGATGAAGTCACGGACAAATGCCCAGAAGACGAACAAGAACAAAAAACCAGATTGAACATGCATTCTGAAGGAACATTGTCAAATATATAAAGGAAAAAAGGGAAGGAGGTTAACAGTGACTCTGTAATAAGCTAAGGCAATAAAAGAATAAAGAAATTGTTGATAAAAAAATTAAGGAAGCTAGGAAAAGAGGGGGTGGTGAGTTTGAGGTAATAGGAGACAGGTAAGCTCACTAGGCAAATTGGAGGGAACAAACTAAATTTCAGGTAAAAAATAAAGATGTAATGTAGATTCAGAAGACACTAGCATAGCAAGAGCCTACTATGTGTCCCCCAAAACTCATGCCTTCATTCTCGTGGGCACTTTTCCAGCCTCATGCGTAGCCCTGAGTTCTGGGCAGTAGGATGCATGTGGTGTTATTTCATGCTGGGTCTGCATAAGCTTCCCTTAGACTGTCTTCCACCTTTTGTCCCTTCCACCAGACTAAGGAAAGACTCTTAGAACCCGGAAGACTCCTACAACCTAAAGTGAGCTGGAAGGAGCCTGGAACCCTGAATAACTACACAGAATAGAGACCCTACAAACATAGATTCCCACTGGATCTGATATAAAACGTAGCCCTTGATTGCATTAAGTCACGAATATTTAGGGATTGTTTGTTATAGCAGTGAGCCTACTCTAAGGTTTTCTCTGTAAATCCATGCGCTATAAAATCTCAGCTCTTCAAGCAAACCTTACTGCCGTCTAGCTACAAAGAGCCTGCCTACTTCCTGTGTCTTCATTCACTGTATTCATTTTCATTCATACTTCCTAGGATGATTTTCCCCCACACTAATCCTTGTCCTTCCTGTCCTTAATATATTTGCCTAAGTGTTACCTCCTGTATTAAAACAATTCCTGATTCCCTTGGCTGACAACAGTCACTGCAATCATTTCCCAACCCCACAGCACTAGTGCAAATATCTCTATCCATCTGTAACTGGTTATGACTATACTTTTATGTTTATTTTATCTGTTATCATGTATCTCCATTTATATTTGTTTCATTAGATTATAAACTCAATATGAACAAAGATTGTGTTTCCTATTTCCTTTGTAATTTCCTACATGCCTCATATAATGAGCTACACTGTCAGTGCTTCATAAACTCAACTAATTGAAGTTCAAACTTCTACTCAAACATTTGCACCAGATGTGAAATAACTCACAGAATATGCACGTATGACATAAGTGCACACACCATCATGCACTGGCACCCTCATTTGTCCAGTGTCACCAGGAAATGAGCTGGCGCACTTAAGCTGGGAAACCACATATCATGCAGCATGGAGGAACA
Organism: Saccopteryx bilineata; assembly: GCF_036850765.1. NCBI lineage: Eukaryota > Metazoa > Chordata > Mammalia > Chiroptera > Emballonuridae > Saccopteryx > Saccopteryx bilineata. The sequence goes on along the minus strand of NC_089493.1, from coordinate 105,203,118 downwards.
CAGAGGCTAAACACCATACATAGCACATTTTGGTGGCATCTGAGCTGAAATGCTCTCTGGTAAATCACCTTTTGGCAACAGTCATTAAGATAGGTCTACCTAGACATTTGGTAGCAAATAAGTTCAAATGGATCAAAATTTGTTTACACATGTCTGATCTGGGCAACAACTGGTAAAAATATTTTAAGTCAGAGGCTGTTGACACTCTCCAGACACATCTGACCTCGTTACCACAAACTCATAGCCCCACACCTGGGCCACCTCCTGTGTCCCCACTCATTTGAGATAGTAGGTCTTTTTGTGTAAATGTCAATTACAGCATTCATCACATGACGGGTAATTGTGCTTTCCTGTCTGCTTCCCCCAAAACCACTGCAAACACCTTGACAAAGTCTGTATTTTACTCCTGGTCAGGGCCCCCAGAGCCGATAGAGCACTTATAACATACTAAGTGACATTATTCAGGGTATTTTTACTATGAACAACAAAAACCCAATCTAAACAAGTTTAAAGGGGGGAAAAGGAACAAAATAACAGGATAACTGGTCCTAGAAAAATACATCATTAACAGAATTTTTTACCCAAGTATGTAATTTGCGGGGATGAGGGGTGAAATCTTTACAGGTGAGAAGATAAAGTTAAAATTGTTTCTTCTCTAAAATATCAAATAAATTTTTCAATATAACTATAATTAATAGAAATAAAAATACTTCAGAATGAAAATATACACTAGATAATCATTTACAAAATGCAATTGTGTTAAACAAGAAATATTTATATTATCATGTAATTTCTCACAGTACTTCTATCATAAATAAAAGAATAGAAAAGTTCAACTGAAATTTCTTTTTTTTGCCACAGTCAATAATTGAAATTAAAGAAGCAAAAATTACTCTATAAAAATAAAACTTAACAGCCAACTTTGCATCCTCAGTGCTCCTCATACTATACTACACACAAGGAGTACAGACATGAGTTGTATGAAATGCCAGCCCAATGATGGACCATCAAATGATGAAAAGAGGCAGAAAAACTGCAAACCTCAGTACAGCAGGCTGTGAGCAGGTCCTCTGAGAACAAGGAGGGGAGGAGGAATTGCTATTGCCTGGGTAGGTGGCAAGAGTAGGGAGTATTTCAGAGAGGACTTTCTGATATTTCTGTTCTTCTTCAAAGGATGCAGTGGAGCTTTACCAAGAAAGGAAACAGGAAGAACAGTATAAGCCAAGGTAGAAAATGACAAAAGAATACAAAGTGGTTAGGGAATAGCACCTATTCCTTGGTGGGGGGGGAAAGAGAGCTTCATTCTGGACACAAGGGGGAGCCCACTGAAAGTTTGTTGGGTTTCTTTATGTTGAGGGGAAATGCACATAATATAAAATTAATCAGATTAAAGTGAACAATTCAATGGCATTTACTGAATGAGGCAGGCAACCAGAAACTCTATTACTTCCAAAATATTTTTATTACTGAAAAGGAAAACCCAAACTCGTTAAGCAGTTGCTTCCCATTACCTAATTCCCCAACGCCCCGGAAACCATCAATCTGGGTTCTGTCTTTATAGATTTACCTCTTCACATAAATGAAATCATACAATATATGTGACCTTTTGTGTTGGCTTCTTTCACTAAGCCCAATATTTTTGGTATCCATCCACATTTGAATATATATCACCACTTCGTTCCTTTAAATGGCTGAATAATATTCCATTTTGGGTGCATACCACAATTACCTTATCTATTCACCTGCTGATGGGCATTTGGGCTGTCTCAGTCTTTTGGAGATTGTGAATAGTGCTGCTGTGAACATGTGTGTACTTGTAATTGTTTGAGAGCTCATTTTCAAATCTTTCAGGCAGATACCTACAAGTGGAATTGTCAGATAACTTCATGGTGAAGAACCAAGCTGTTTCCACAGAAGCTGATATATCACTGAAAGTTTTAAACATGCCATGACATGGAGAGAATGAGGCAGTTAAGAGGCTTTTTCAGTTGTCTAGCTGAAAAATGGCAGTGCTTGAGCTGGACCACAGTAATGCAAAATGGACAGTCTGGCAGAATGAACTGCAATGAGTACGTAGAACTACCACGTGAGAAAGAGTCAACTGTGACTCCAAGGCTTCTAGGTTGACTAACTGGATGGATAGTTCAATATTAACTAGATTCCAGAACAACAAAAAGAAAGCCCTTCATGAGCAGAACGACTCAGAAGGGTTGATTTAGAGGAGCTGAACATTTCCAATGGACATGTACAATGGTCCTCAGGAATTCTGGTCCAGAAATGCAGATGAGCTGCACTGTAAGTTTTGCAGTAGCTCAGACAGCGGGGAGAATGGAAGGAGATGTGCGGAACACTGGAGCTCACGCAGAAATTCAGAACAAGAGAAGAGGGTCAAGGAAAGCAGTTTGGAAAATGTCCACATCTGAATGCAAGGTGAACCAAGACCGTGAGACTGAAAGGAAGCAGACAAAAGTGAACTGTAGCTGAGATTACAAGAGCCGAAAACAAGATTTAAAAGCTCCTTATTGGTATCTTCTGCAGAAGGCTGGTTTCTAATTCGTGGCTGGTCTCTCAACTAGCAAAAATGTTCAGCAGGCTTTTCCTCTTACGCGGAATCATCTTCTACTGAAATCCTCTGGTGCCTGGCAGACTTAATGTTTATCATCCTGCTTTGTTCTAAAGAAGCTCTGTGTGAGTATTATTTCCAGCTTGCAAATGATAATCTGAGGCTTGGATGAATGAAACATTTACCCAAAACCACAAAGCCAGTGGCTGGACCAGGATTTGAACCTACACTCCTTCTCCCATGCTGAGCTGCCCTACTTCAGTTTCCAATGAAAGCAGTCCTCTTTTTTTCCTGACTGTATGATTTTCCAAAGGGCTACTTGCTTCTTTAGTAAATGATGATGGTTTCAAGTAGAGAATCTTGATTCAAGAAACTCAAAGTACTTAAATATCTAAAACACAAATAGTAGAATGGCTATCCAATAAAGTTTTTTTTAAATTTAAGAACCTAGTAACAAATAATTATCTTGCAAACTTGCTCAAAGGTTAGCTTCTCTTTTTATGAAATTATTGTTATTCATTTAAGTAAACATTTTTCTTTCTTTTTTTTTTCCTAAGTGAGAAGCGGGGAGGCAGAGACAGACTTACACATGCACCCCCACCGGGGTCCACCTTAGAAGCCCTCTACCAGGTGATGGAAGTTAACATCGTCCAGTATTTTCAAGGAGGAAAAATATTCTGTGCTGTAATATACAATTTGTAAGAATTTAGTAGATTTAGTTATTGTAGTTTAATGGGGTTTTTTTGTATTTGCTTTAAGAGAATTATGGGCTGTATTAACCTATCTTAACTCTTTGTTAATAAGCTATTAATTTAATATCCACGGAGTTAGTTTGCAAGTACCTGTTCTAAAAGATAGAAGAAAGAAGTATCACAGAATCCCAAAAGTATTTAAATTTTTCCTCAATAGTATGCATTTAAATAAAAGTATAGGTACTTGCAAATTTATGGTATTCATGGAACTCATATTATCATGTTTTAAGTAAAATACTATGAATGAACTATCTTAGTCCCTCCCGTATACCTCCTTCTCCCCTCCCGCCCCCGGAAAGCCCTCATCCCATCACCTCTTTAACTTGGAAAACTCTAAAGAAGACATCTCTGAAAACTTATTGGTTCTCTTTCCCTGGGGCAGAAGGAAATTAATTTAACTTAAAAATTCTCCTCTTCAAATTCCATCTGGGCTACGATAAGCTGAGATACTGTTTATGTAAACAAAAGTACTTAATTAAACAGAGTATCTGATAAAACCAGACTGGAAAGACTCTCAAGCCACGATTTTTTAAATCAAAATTTGACCACATCTATGAAGCTATGGAGATATATCAGTCCTTAAAGAGGTATCAATATTCTTATTTTCTAATGCTTTTATTTCCTTTTTATTTTACTAACTTCATATTCATTCAAAAGTTAAATTAATTGAAAATTAATTGGAGAGAATGATTAATTTACAGTGAGAAATAAAGGACACAATCTGTGAATTCCAGCACTTCTGCTAATAAGTGGATCTTTGGTCATATATGATATTGTTATCAAATTCAGCAGCCATTTTTATGTCCAAAATCTTCTTGCCCCTTTCTGCATTTGCTTATAATTTCCACTTAAATTTCTCACCTCCTAGATCTCCTGACCTCACACCAACCAGGGAATTTGATTACATTTGATTAGGTTTTCCTATAGAATTTCTCACTTCCTCATATTTCCCAATTATACTTTTCAGCAACCTTCTCCTCCTTGAAAGTTGTTTTTATACTTACTTTGGAGTATCTTTGTTCTTTTACTCTTAAACCTTCAAAATTGTTTCTCAGAAACCTACTTCTGCATCTCTGTCCTCTCACACAAGCCTCTTGTAAAGGCCCCTGGGCATTGTTAGTTTAATACAGCAGCATCAATTCATACACAGCATAGTCAGTCCCAAGAGAATTACTTCTTTGCCAAACCAGCTCCATAACTCAAGCTTCCTTTTTGATTAAACTGATGTCACCATTTTTCTAGTCACGTAGAATTTCAGAGTCATCTTTGACTCATTCCTCTCTTTCATCCTGAACATCATATTATGTACATTTCATACAATTCAATCAGGATAATTCATTAATGTTTAATGCCTTCATATGAAGGCATAAAATGGCCTGTGCCTTGATATTGGGCTCAGAAAATGTGGTCACTGCAGTCCCAGACTTCCTACTTTCTCCTCTACCTCTCAAACAGCAATAACTACAGATACCTTCAGGACAGCCTCCTATCAGGCTCTATGACAGGTGTGGTTCTAAGACCAGAAACAGGGAGGGAGGCAGCCCTTGCTGCTCACCTTGCCCTACACCTCAGTTCTAGACCCTGCCTGTGCCTGCAGGCTGAACACTGGCAACCCCCAAACATCTAGAAATTAAACTGACCTATGAAATGTCCACCATAACAATAACAAATATATGACAGTAAAGAAAAACCAATGTCATCATAGAGACAGGATAATTTCTTTTTTTTTTTCTTTACTTTTTATTTATTCATTTTAGAGAGGAGAGGGAGAGACAGAGAGGAGAAACAGAGAGAGAGAAGGGGGGAGGAGCAGGAAGCATCAACTCCCATATGTGCCTTGACCAGGCAAGCCCAGGGTTTTGAACCGGCAACCTCAGCGTTTCCAGGTCGACGCTTTATCCACTGCGCCACCACAGGTCAGGCCGAGACAGGATAATTTCTAAGCCACATCAAGATCTGAGTATCACCTAATGACCTAAAGAAAGACTATGACACTCAGAAAGGGATTCCTCAACCACAGAGACAAACGCTAGATGTGCCCTTCGTGCACTGTACATAGAGGCACAACGTCAGTTAATAGACTTTGAGGAGTCCTGTCCTTCTGACCAGTCCACAGTCCATATGCACATGGGGACACCAGGCTATTGGTCTGACTCATCCCACTCCTCCATTCCGATTCCATGCTCACAGGCCATGCTGGAAAAGAATGCAGTCTTGCTAAGACAAGAATTCCATCTGTATGACTATTTTCTCATTGCAAATAAATTATTTGGCATTCTGATTTAACTAGCTTCATGAATGTGGTCAACGTGAGTCCACCCGGGAGGATGGATCTGCCCTCTGAGTGCCGACAACATCAGATTTCCAAGTCGACTAAGCTGAGTGACAGACCCTGTGCCAGACACAGTCAAATAAACAAGGCAATGAAGGTGTTGCTGTGGGACCCAAAGAGGGTGTAACAGTGTTTTTTTAAAACCCTGAATGATATTTTGTAATGTTGAATATAAGGGATATCATTCACAATCCAGTCAAATTGCTTTGAACTAACTAGTCATGGTTTATGATCTGGATGATGTAATATAAGGAAAGTAAATACCATTGAAAAATTTTGTCATATAGTCATTAAATGAATGATGCATGTTATTTTCATAGTTTTGAAGGGCCAGAGGAAAGAATTCACCCTACATTCAGTCTCTACTGCCCTTGAAAGGGTATTATCCAGTACCCTGCACAGCTTCAAAGAAGATGCTACTAGCCTTGTTGGGGAAACTATGGCAGATGGACAGAAAGCTGGAAATCAAGGCTTTGGTTTATCAAAAGGCCACATATCCCTACCTGCCAACCTTGGTTCTGCCAGACAGAAGATCTCTAAGGGAGTTTTAGAAGGGGATATTGCCCTTCGTGTTGACTACATCTTACATAGGCTTTGATTCTTCTGGAATTATAGTCCCATTAACCAAGTAAGCTTCCAAGGAGAACATGAAGAATATTAATTCTTCTCACAAAATAATCTCAAATATGCCTCTATACAGGCATATTTTTATAACCATGATCCCGACAAGCCTCCCATAATAAATCTCACCAAGAACAAACCTTGAATCCAAATAGATGAATTCTCCACTAACTTTTCAAAAACTATAATCACTCTTAGATTTTGAGTTATTTGTATTGGTCATTTCTCTTCCTACTGAATTAGCCTACTAGTAACCCTCTACTGTTATTTTTTAAATTCCAAAAATAGACAATCAGTGAAGGGGGGAAATGGTAGCAGTCAGACTAATTGACTTTAATTTCAGGGTTACATATAGCCATTTTAACCTATTTGAAAAGTTTTACACAGCGAAAATAATTTTTTCTGCTACTTATTCTTTTGCTTTTGTTAATAACTAGAATGCTTGCTGTTGTGCTATATGGTTTTAAAATAATTACACAAGTCAATAATAGTCATTTGAAATGTAATAAATTGATGGCTAATCTACACATCCATTCAATCATCCACAGGCATTCACTTACCAAGTACATTCAATTATTTTCATACTCGGAATTAGTCAACAAATTTTGAGTTTCTGCCATTTTACTTTTTAATGGAAGTTCTCAGTCTCAAAACATCCAAAACCAACCTCATCACATCTTCTACACAAATCTGCTCCTCTTCCTATTTCCTGTTTCAGGAAATAAAAGCCCAATCCACTGAATCAGAAACCTTTGCTGATCATGGCTCTCCTTCTCCCTCACATGCACTCAGTTATGAATTTCTGTAAATTTTGCACACTATATTTATCAAGCCCTGCTTTATTCACACTGTCTTTGATCTGAGTGCCTCCTGTTGCCTGGAGTACTGCACCCCCTACACACACTGGCATCTCTTTCCTCTGAGCTCACCTCTCTCCTCTCTCCATATCACCACCAGTTATACTTCTTAATTTCAAAACCAACTGGCTTTAAAGAGTAAAAATAATCAGGTTTGTTTTCTTCCTCTGTTATATGATCACCAAGTTAACTATAACAAATGCTCAACTAGGAATTTTCGTCTGGATGCTGTAAACAGTTATAAAATCCCAAAATGTTTTATAATGTACCTATAATAATTATATGTATTGTAGAGAAATTATCAGAAAAAACCTATTAAAAGAAAGAACATCAAAGAGGCACCCACTATTTAGAAGTTAATGTCTTCATAGTTCAACTGGGAAAATTATTCAGAAGTATATCGAAAATATTTGCTTTATCTTCTATATGTATTAACTTTCCCCCATTTTGTTCTAATATTAAGGAGGCTATGTTCTTACCACAAGAAAAAGCCATTCATGAGCATATGGACAAGAAATGAAACAATATGTGAAAGTTTGTCTAGTCTCATCATTTTCCTGCCATTCCCAACGGCTCAACTTCCAGAAGGCACATATAAAAAGTAGACAGAAGTTGCCTTTGCCAGCCTCCATCTACTCTATGATCTCAAGGCCTAGGTAAGCAAACTATCCCTTCCTACAACCCCAGTTTTCTGCCCAAGAAGCACATGCACTTTGAACTGCCCTCAGAAAGAGCCACAGCGCTCACCAGCCTTCGCCTGGTCAGCCTACATGACTCGGTCATCTCCCTCCTCAGTTTTTCCTTTCCTTAATGTCTGTTGTTTCCTTTCTGTGGAGGTATAAATCTAATCCCTCCACACACTTTTCTTGGTGTAAACAGCTTTAGCATCTTTACACAATGATTGTTAAAATAATTAAACAAGGAAGCCATTAGCCTGGGGTGGATCTAATGCCTTGGTAGCTACAGACGCAAACCAAAACCCAAGCCAGAGGCAATGCACTAGAATGCAAGAAGATGAAACTTATTAACAACCAATCACAAATAGTTGACTAGGCCTTCCCAAATAAGCAAACGCTTAAGCTGCAGCCTATCAAATAAATGTCCTTGTTTCTGGGTCTTCTCTGTCAGAGCCTCGTCCTGAGCTCCTGACAGAGGAGCACACCTAACCACCTTCGGTTTGGCACTGCCCAATAGAATCAATGTACACTCAAATAAATTCTTGAAAAATTTAATGTGATTCAGTTTACCTTTTAACATTATTAATACTTTAAGCTGGTGGTTTTCAACCTTTTCATACTTGGGGATTGGTAAAGTAGAATTATTTTGGAGACCAGTAAGGCAGAAATCACCCTGAGCATAAGCAAATTAGACTAACATCACTGGGTCTATAATCTTCATACATCAGGGTGGTTAACTCTTTCATAAATGGGCAGGAAATTTCTGGCGGAGCAGTGCACAGACCAGTGGTTAAAAAATACTGCTCTAAGCCATAATTTAACAAAGAATTCCAATACTTAGAGATAATTCTTAAATCTATAGACCATAAATCACCAAACTAATAACTTCTTCAATCTGATTTGAGTATTTTACATATAGGCATTTTGATATATTTTATTGAAATTGCACTAGTTTAAAAAATTTCCAGAACTTTAATTTTCTTCTATTGATGTAGTTAGAACCAAGAGTGAAATTAATGATAATAAAATGTATCTATAAGGATATTGATAGTTAAAAAAAAACATTTCTTTTATATGCTAAACCATGAAAAAAATGTTTAGTTGTTACTTCAATTAATATGAACTTTAACAAGTTTAGGAAATTTCATTAAAATGTTCCAAATTAAGTTATGGTAATAGCTAAGAACAAAAAAAATTTAATAATTTTTTTCATTTAATCATTTAATAATTAGTCTTATAAATTCATAAAACTAAACAAGTAAAGTGTCAATACTTAAGAATTATAATTTTAAGTTTAAAGGTTTTACAAAACGTAAATCCTGTGCTGTTCTTTTGTTATTATTTTATAAAGACCACAGAGTATCTTCTGTTTAAGGAAAAACACTATATTACAAATGCTCAAAATCTAATTCCAGTTTTAGTATGTCTCTGATCACAGAAAATAATAACAAAAAAGTCTGAAAAAGTCTACACATAACCCTCCCCTCTTGTGGATCACCACAATTTTTATTCCATCCTGAAAAATGAAGCATTTTTTCAAGCAGCTGATGCTTTTACACATGCTGGACAGACAGGCTCGGCATTCCTTCGTCCTGATGTCATGCAGCAGCGTTTGTCTCAGAAGATATCTTTTGTACTTGCAACCAAAAGGCAAAAGAAATCAGAGCTGCAAACAGGGAAGGGGGGGGAGAAGAAAAACTGCTTAGACCAATTCACTAATAAGAATTCTGACACAAGCCTGTATATTTTTAGTTACTCAACAGGCATCCTTTAAAATGAAGCCTTCTGACTTTCATAAGGCATTGTGCTTATTTTCATACTATTGGTTTTAAAAATACTCTCTGTTTTACGGTCATGTGTCACAGGGAAGGTAGCTGTAGTTTCATGAAAGGCGTTTTCATCCCTGACTGGCATCCCCTCAATAGCTGGGGCCCAGGCACACGGCGCTCGCAGCAAGGCCCTCTGCGCCAAAACAGTGCAGCATTCATAACTTATTCTCGGCACCGCGGGGCAGCTCCGCAGAAAGGCTTCTCCAGCCTAATGGGTGACATCACTGCAAAGTCTTCCATTTGGCCTGGGTGAAAAACATGAATGCACGTCTCATTCATTTCCCCACCTTAAAAAAATAATAATGTAAAATCATATCCACCCTCTGCTAAAGACCTGTGCACCCCCAGCCCCGCTCAATCAAAGCTGCTCTCACTGAACCTCACACAGCAGTACTGCTAACTTTTCAGACTGCCACATTAAAATTCAAAATAAATTTTACAACTTGTGGCACTTTTAAAAATTCCCAGTAAGATACAAAAAAATATCTTAAAATTTCAATGCAAGAGTCTTTGATTGGTGCTAGCATTGCCTTTCTTTAGGTTTAGGTCACATTTTAAAAATATACTTGACATATAGTAATGGAATCAAAAACCTCACCCTCCCCACTGACATCAACACACATAAACCAATGCACACAGAGGTTTCCCTGTGTGGTCACAGGAAATCAGCTACATCCAAACCTATTCAGAGTGTGTCAAATAGCCATGATTCTTTGGAAGGTAGACTAGTAGTCTATCCAAAATATGTTAACATGAAGAGAGTACACTTTTCTATCTCATTAGAATATACTTTTTAAGGCTTAACCAGAAGCAATGGCATGAGAACATTTTCATCTTATTCTCAAAATATGTATATATTCATACTTGGGAGAAGAAACCCATTACTCGTATTCTCCTCTGTAAATCACACAAACGAGAGCGGGTGATGTCAAGCTAGTGCTCCAGCCATGATTTTTCAAATGATGTAAGACATCCCAAAGCACAGCTGCACCCAGACTGTCCAAGAGGCATGCAGTGTTCTGCTGCATGGAGTTCAGAATCCTCCCGGCGGGGTCCGTGTGGGCTCATACAGCTGCTATGACAACAGCTCATCCTTACCGCTGTCTGTCTGAATGACAAGGGAAAGCCATGTCAATTATGAAGAATCGTGGACGTTATGACTAACGACTTACTCACAGCCATTTATATCCTTGATTGTGTAAATCCATCCTCGCTCACCAACCCATGACATGATAGAACTTTATAGCTTCTACTAGGATATTTCTGTGCATTATAGAGAACCAAGCTGCTGCCATCCATAATCAGAATCCGAATTCTAAATATCCTTGTGAAATATAAAAATCAACTGTTTGCATGCCTATAAGTATGAGATATTTTTTCTGTCTCCTCTTCTTTTCCATGATGTGCCCTTTCTTACAAGTTTATTTTTTGTTCTGTTTTTCACACAATCCCTAACTGATATACATGGAGGAAAAGATATCTTCCTCAGGAAGTCTACAATGAATATTCTAAAAGAGGCTCAATTCCTTTATTAACTATGATATATATCTGGAGCCAATATATAAACTAAAAAGCATAAATATTAAGTCTTGAATTACCAATAGTCCAAATTTGTAAAGGCATAGCATAACATCAACAATGTAGACTCTTTAAATAACCAAATATTTCCTCACTATATTATTTGTTTACTGTAGGTTTCTGACTTTTCAAATATCTTCAGTAGCCTCTCTAAACTGCTGTACCTCTCTTCTCCAAGATGTATCACTGAAGCCCTCCCTAAACTAGGACATGGACATATATAAAAGCCATTGTACCAGGCCCATCTACAGGATGGGTTTTGTTCACCATTTTCTTTATCAATAATATGTTATTTGCTTGTTTATTCTAAGTCTGACTATAAGCGTATCTTGCTGAGACAGTATTCTGGTATGTCATGCCCAGCTAACCCTCATAAATATCAAGTAATAATCATCACCATAATTTAAGAAACTCTCTTTACAAAAAAAATAGATATAATTTGACCCTCAAATTCTTTACATCTTTATGTACATTACACCAGGACTTAATTGGTCGACAAGATACATATCAACTCAGAAAATACCCTTGACAATTGTCCTTAACAATTTAATCAGATACCATGCTTTTAGAACATTGGAATCACTAAACTTGATCTGTATACTTGGTGGCCATTCTTCCAGAAACTAGTTGACAAGACAGGGCAAAATTTCAAAGAATATTCATATGACTAAGGATAATTAACGGCAACCATTTCCACCCTACAAAAGAAAATAGAGCTTTTGTTAAGAATGAACAATAAAGACATTATTTTAATTCCACTGTGTGTGTGTCTGTGTGTTTAAGCAGTTCCCATTTCTAAAAAATAAACACAAACACAACAGTATTCTAGCTATCCCAATGTTATCCAAACTGCCTGATAATATTGTTGGAAGGATTCTATAAATACTAGAAGAGAATTTAAAACTGCTTTAAATATTATTTCCATGTAAAATACAGCACAAGAAAGGCTTATAAAGGATTGAAACATAGTGTTTAGGTAGTTGCTGAGCTTACATGGCCACATCTCTAAAGACAGGTGAAAACAAAATATTGAACGAACACCAGATGCCTGTTATAATCTTCTCTTTTCTTTTTGTACCTACTTATTCCAATTAATTTTTCCTTTTTTGCATCTACTTAACTCTCTCTGAGAATTTTCACCTTCTATAAGTACTAAAAAAGGCAGCAAGAGTTATACAAAGATATCATTCCAATCCAAGTGGCGGACCTCTGAAGAACAGTGTGAAAAAAAGAATCCTCATTCTGTTTCTAACCCCTACAAAATTCTAAGATAGAGTGGGATTAAAACCAAGCCAAACTAAGATTGAGCCATTTTAACTCAGGTCAGGGTTATATCTAAACAATAAGCAGTTCACTTTCAGAACATGGGAAAACATATAATGTGTTATATATACTGAATCTGGTCAGTTAGGTTTCATTTTAAACCACATTATATTAAACAATTTTTCTTCTGAATCAGTTTTTCTGTATAACACTTAATAATTCTATTTAATTTAATAAGCTGTGTTAAATTACATGAGTATAACACAACATCACTAATCTATAGCCATTACTGAAGAAGAAAGAAACCCGAAATATATCGTATAGTTTCAACCAAAGATTTAAATTTATAGCATTTGGCAAAGGCTTTTTGGAATGAATACTGGTGCATGTTATTTTTCATTTAAAAAGGGAAATTCTGCATTTAAAATTATTGTTGGAAGAACAAAATTAAATGAAAACCTACAATGCCAGATAAAGTGGTCAGCTCAAAAATGAATGATTCAATATAAATGAATTCCCTGCCCTCTAAATACTGGAAATGTAAATATATCATTTAATCTAATAAATCATTCCATTAAGGTAAAGCATCCATACATGCATAACACACACACTATATTGGTAAAGTAAGGACTGGAAGGATTTCCACTGTCTTAAGAAAAATACAAAATTTCATAAGCAAAAGTTTTTCATGTATGTTCACCATTCAACATATTCTAAGAAAGAAAAGACTTGAGGAATTTCTTTGTTTTTTTTACAGAAAATATATTCACTATAATTACTAGTTAAGGACAACAAAAATCTTCCTCAACACCTTTACAATAGCAATATGTCATTTAAGCATCTACCATTCTGTAACATTGAAATGTTTTTTTTTTTTACTAATTACACCTAAAAGAAGTTGCCCCTTAGATAAAAAAAAAAAATCTATTTTTTTTTATGATTTTAATTTGTGTTTACATAGATTCAAGAGAAGGATAGATAGGGAGGGACAGAGAGACAGGAAGGAAAAGAGATGAGGAATATCAATTCTTCGTTGTGGCTCCTTAGTTGTTCATTGATTGCTTTCTCATATGTGCCTTGACCAGGGGGCTACAGCCGAGCCAGTGACCCCTTGACACCACGCTCAAGCTAGTGAGCCCGTGCTGAAGCTGGCGACCTTGGGGCTCTGAACCTGGGCCCTCCACATCCCAGGCCAACACTCCATCCACTGCACCACCGCCTGGTCAGGCACCCCCTTCATCTTTACTTACAATACCTTATATAATTGCATATTGTGCTGCAAATAGTTACAAATGGCCAGCCCAGACACGTAGTATTTCTATATCGTCCCAAACTTTTAAATTATTCCTGTTACTACAGAAAATTAAAGAAAAGCTGCAAGTTGCCCACAAACTTTATCTCAACCCATAATTTTAACTATGCCTCCATCAACCATCTGTGTGATATTAGCAGGTAGGAGAGCAATTCTGGTTTCACTTTCTTCACTTTCCTTTGCAGTTAGCAGTAAAATGCCCAATGACTGGTTTATATAATGGAGTGGACAGATGCAAGGAACCATGCAGAAAGTAAATTTATAAAATTTAGGAACTAATTGGATTTGAGAAGGAGGCTGTCTTAAAAGCTGTCAAGTCTTGAACATATATACTAGGAGTGAAACTGAGGTAGGAGGTTAATTATTTAAGGAGTACATACAGGTAAGAGCCAGCCATTATTTTACAGGATATCCTACTTTGGAATTTGAGGTATTGGGCTAATACCTTGAAAGAGAAGAAAGTTAGAAAAATAAAGCAGAAATTGAGGCAAGGCATGAGAAGCAGAGATAAAAGGCAGTGGGCCATCCACATGCTATTTGATGCCCTAGGAATGGATGAGATCAGAGGGGAAAAGTGTAAACAGAAGAGAACTGGCCTGGTATTACTGCATTTGTGCAACGGAGTTGAGTGTGCTTTGGTAGTGCCCCTCAAGACAGTATGTGGCTAAGCCCTCACTACCACCCAACCAGGATGGTGCAGTAATGTTTCCTGCTCTAAGAACCCCTGAGAAACATTTGTACACTACCTTATGGGAATCCTTTATGGCTTAAAAAAAATAGCTCAGAGGTTTCTTTTTAGTCAACTTCTAAGTATTTTTCTAATCAAAAGACTTGTTATCTTTTAGTAAAAATAAAAATAGTTTGAAATTTTTAATGTAACACATAATTTATATAGTTTCTCAGCAAAACACTTACTGCATAGAGACACAACTGTGCTTAATGTGTACCCTGTTAAAAATAACTAAATGGCTGCCACATCTCACCTCAGAGGTGGATTCACTTCCATATTAGACCCAAAGATCACTTTCTATAAAGTAGTCTCAAGATGCATGTTCTGTTTATAAAAGCTCTTCAAATGAAAGATGTTTTTGCAAATACAAAATATGAATTGTCATCATCATCACTTTCACTGTGCTAAAGCATGTGAATGTATTTTGCATCTGGTGGCTCTAGGGTTTCACTGCAGCAGGGCGGCTGGGTTAAAATCTAAACTCCTAAAGCAACACTGTAATACTCTGAACCATAGTGACATCCAGGAGGGATAACGACTTTCTGATGAAGTGAGCAGCTCCTCCATGGTAAGTGGAGAAATGCCAAACCTGGGACCTGGTGCAAACTCCCTGCTAACTCCTGGCTGAAAGTGGGTAATAAATGGAAGCAGGCATTCTTAGTTCTCCCATGTGAACCTCAAATAGCAAGAGCCACTACAGGCCACGCTGCTGAGGAGCCCAACAATTTGAAAGATGTGAGTGTGTGTGCACGCGTATGTGTGTGTATTGCTAAAAAATTAAATTGAAATACTTTTTTTCTAAATACCTTCCACAACCTAAGTAGCCTGTATCTTCTTTCAAGACAGAGTATCAGTTTATTTCAAATTTAGAGATACTGGCCTCGATTCAAATTCATGGCAGTTATAGAAACCAATGTTCCGTGCCTTGATTCAGGTGGCAAGCATTAAATCTTTTTCCGGCTGTCATGCAACAACAACTTTAATACAAATTAGCACTGCCAAACTCAGTTTCCTGGGCTCAGAGGTCCTTGATGCTACTCCGTGAATTTTATTCAGACTTTTACATGATCTGTGCTCTTCTGAAATAGTAGCACCCAGAGAGGGAAAACCTAAACAAAAACACAATTTAATTATTTCCAATTTGGTATTCTAATTTACAGCTCACCACAAGAAAATTCAATATCCCCCTTTTGGTTATTTCGAGTAATGGGAAATTTAATCATTATGTCATACAGGAGCACGTTTGGAAATGCAAATGCCATTTCTATAACTGCAGTTCTCACTTCAAACTGTGTACATTGACTAGAGATCTGTCAGTCAATATTCAGTCAACAACATGATGCTTCTGTTAGTATCTCCTGGTTTCTGAGTCACACCTGTCCAAAGCTCAAAACTCTGAGAACAACGGACTAAAATAAAAGAGCCACCTCTTCTCAGTAAATAGGAAAACTCAATTAACTCTGAACCTGACACTCCAAACAACTTTGGGATGGCTTACGGCAAGATCTGTCAGAGGAGCAATACTTCAAGGCAGAAACAGATTCTTCTTGTTTCTCAAATTGATTTTTAATTAAGACACCCAGAGAAAAACATAGTGATAAAGTAGTTAGTTTTCATTTCCAGGTCTCTGGATATGTGATATGTTCAAAATCATGATCCTCTGGCATAATTTAAACACTCAAACAGACTCCACTTAGCTGTGTCAGAGTTGACACCATCATGTCATTTCTCTAGAAAAGTTTCTGGCAAGTCATTTGGCACAATTCTAAAACTATACTGACCTCCTAGTGTAGTAAGCTGCTTTTACTTAATAACCACTTCAAAGCCCAAAACTGGGCAATGTAACACAAAAAAAGATCTCTTTCCAAAATTTGGAGATGTAGTTTTACTCTTTCTTAATTTAAGAAATCCAGGAACCTATATTTTTTAGGCTGGAAAAGAAACCCTAAAAAATTTAAAATCAAAGAAAAATTTGGGAAAAACAATTTCCTCAAATGTTGTTCCACCACATATATTTAAATACCAAAGCAGAACAAATTATGCTAAGGTGCCTCACTGTATTGCAAACCTCAGGCCCACCAAAAGAAATGTCACAAATGCTCCACAAAAGGTTATGACCCTTTTAAGTGGCTTTAAAGATAAAGTACAGACAGGGGCATCAGACAGACACTGGCTACTTACAACTTATGTGACCTTCTACTTAAACCCTTACTCTCCAAACTCTAGTGTT
Source organism: Saccopteryx bilineata (assembly GCF_036850765.1). Taxonomy (NCBI): domain Eukaryota; kingdom Metazoa; phylum Chordata; class Mammalia; order Chiroptera; family Emballonuridae; genus Saccopteryx; species Saccopteryx bilineata. Next base: position 105,186,374 of record NC_089493.1, on the reverse strand, counting down.
CTAGATTGTAAAATGAAAACAATAGTGCCTACCTCAAGAGATTTTTGCAAGGGTTAAACAAGAAAAAATATCATTCAGTGATACACATAAAATGCACTAAATAACTGTTAATTCTGAATCTTATTTAACCTTCACAACAATCAGCAAAGTGGGCATTAGTATCCCCATTTTACACAATAAGAAACTGGGACTCAAACAGCCCAACTAGTTTATTCCAGGGCACACAGGTTTTATGTAGCAGAGCTCAGAGTGATGTTTCAGAGACTATCAGCAATAAGCAGAATAATAATAATAATAATAAGAAGAAGAATAGGAAACATACATATACTGTGTACCTGCAATGTGGCAAGGACTATCAAACTCTTGAAGTTATTATCCAATGTAATAATCTTCTTCAAGACCTTAAGCAGGCCCTGACTGGTTGGCTCAGCAGTACAGCATTGGCCCATCGTGCAGAATTCCCGGGTTTAATTCCCGGCCAGGGCACAGAGGAGAAGCAATCATCTGCTTCTCCATCCCTCCCCCTCTCCCTTCTCTCTTTCTTTGCCACCTGCAACCATGGCTCGAATGAGCAAGTTGGCCCCAGGTGCTGAGGATGGCTCCAAGGCCTCACCTCAGGCACTAAAATAGCTTGGTTGCCAAGCTACTGAGCAGTGGCCCCAGATGGGCAGAACATCAGCCCCAGATGGGGGTTGCTGGGTGGATTCTGGTCGGGGCACATGCAGGAGTCTGTCTCTCCATCTTCCTGCCTCTCAGTTGATTAAAAACAAAAACAAAAACCTTATGTGGGTCACACTATTGTCCTCATTTTATAGATAAGGAAAAATAAAGCTCAGAAGAATTGAGCAATTTTAACTCAGCAATTATTTATGGAGTTCTTTTGATGTTCCAGGTATAAAGGGGTACAAACACAACAGAATAGACAGGATTCCTGACCTCTCAACTTTACAAAAATCATACCTAAACAATCTTGAAAGGGTGTCACCTTAGAGGCTGAAGAAAATATCAATGTAAAACTGAACATAGTCAGACCTGACCTTTCGTGGGGATTTTTTGGGGGGGAGGGGCAACAAAATAACAACCAACCACTTGAAGACCTTACTCACTAATCCATCCAACATTTCTCTAGTATGCAAAAAAAAGATCATTTCCATTACACAGCAGAGGAAACAACTACAGAAGTATTATGTCTTGAATCTGTGAATTAAAAACAGGTTTCAACAGTGAAAATAGAATGTTCTGAGAGATTGGAACCTAGATACCTAGTGAGTCCCTGCAGTACTGAAAGCCCAGTCTCCTCAGAGTCTGGGAGGCCCTCCTTCCACCAGCCTGCTAGCACCTAGATCTACACACAGCTGTTATCATTTATAGACACACTAAATCCATTACCCCCTTCCAACTTTCTGTACCTGAGACAGAGCTCCCAGCCAGTATCCCCACTTTGTAGAACTGCAGGAGGTCCCATTCATTCAAATATAAGGAAAATCATGCTCTGTGAGTTGTGTAATGCATGGTTCTTCTCTTTGTTGGGTATTAGGGCTTTTCCTTTGGGGTAGGGTAGGACATATTTATTTCCACCAAAGTAATCTGTCCTTGCCCCAACTCCCAATCATACACAAGACTAAAACAGAACATACACACCCTGCTGAAGAACAGAACCTTGCATATCTGGCATCCAGACTCTTCTTCAATTTACTCAGTGACTCTTGGCAAGCTTTAGCACCTCCCCAAATCTCCATCTCCATGTCCATAAATGGGGTCATAACAACAGCACCCAAATCATGTGATTACTGTAAAGATTAAATGAGATTATATCAAGCACAGTGCCTGGCACATGTGGGTTCAATAAATATCATTAGTGGTAAGTTATATCTATTATCATTTTCATTCCTATTTTGTCATTCCTCTCCAATTTATCCAGACCTATCCTATAATACTCAGAAACACCAGGAAAAAAATAGCCCTAGAATAAGAAATAATATTTTTAAACAAGACTCCAAAGTAGGTTTCAGATCTTTAGACATTGCCTGTGCTGTGTGGCTATTAAAAGAATGACAATATTGACAAACTGCTCAACTTTTTCAAGCCAGAAGTTTTATGTTTTCCCTGCTCTTTTGACAATTCAATTGAATAAATCTATTAGGTCAGTGTGTATGGTATGAATGGTGCATGGATGTGTGGGTGTGTGGGTATGTGTGTGAGAGACAGAGAAATTTTTAAGAAAGTAATAATGATCTTAATGTCCACAAATACCACCCCCTACCCAGGATAGGAAAGCATGGCATCTCTAAGTCCCACCGTCTATTTTAAAGCATAGAAAATATGAGGAAGATAAAACCTTGATGCCAGCTCCAGATAAGAAAAATGAAAAGTTTACCTAATGGACTGGATTTATAATTATGGTGACAGTAGGTATGTTTAGCTATTGTAATCTAAAAATATGTTTAAAAATATAATTTCATACAGTGAAAATAGTGCCTTTTTTTCAATCTTGAAGCGACATACTTGATAAGGAAAGAGTCCTCTGAGAACGGAAGGGAAGAGGCTAATTCAAAGATAAAGATAAATAAGTGGAGTCTCTAAAAAGAATCCACATTGGCCTGCCTGCAGTGGCACAGTGTATGAAGCGTCGACTTGGAACCCTAAGATCACTGGTTCAAAACCCTGTGCTTGCCCGGTCAAGGCACAAGCATCAACATATGGGAGTTGATGCTTCCTGCTCCTCCCCCTTCTCTCTCTCTCTCTCTGAAAATAAGTAAATAAAATCTAAAAAAAATTAATTAAAAAAATAAAAGGAATCCCCATTCAAAGACCCCCTCCCTAGCCTCTGACATGCTGAGCACTCAGAGTGGCTGCGCACAGTGACAACACGGCCATAACCTGACCGTCTGAAGCTCCCTCACCTCTTTCCTCCGGATTCCTCAGCAGAGATTTGCTGCTCTGAAGGTGTCAGAGAAGGTTATTAACCTTAGTACAGTTATTTCTACCTGACATAAAGTGCAAAGTCTTTTCCTCCTCTCCATCTTCAGTGATCCTCTCTGTGTATGTTAATAAAAGAAGCACTGACAAATGTCAATATCTAAATGAAAAATAATTAAGGAACAATAAACTCTCACAAAGAGCAAAAGAAGATGTCTGGATTCTGGTCTTATAAATCATTTAAGCAGCACCTCTAAACTTCTTTGGTTATGCACCACTATCAGTAAAATATTTTCTAGACCAGGCCTTTAAAATGCATGCACCTATCTATTTCTAAATTATAAATATGTACAATACTACTAATGTAACATGTATATTACAAAACAAACAAGAAATAAATTTTAAAAAGCAAAGTTTAAAAATAAACATAAATGAAAACTTCCTTTTTTTTCCCCCCTACACCAAAATGGGGCCTGACCTGTGGTGGCGCAGTGGATAAAGCGTTGACCTGGAAATGCTGAGGTCACCGGTTCGAAACCCTGGGCTTGCCTGGGCAAGGCACATATGGGAGTTGATGCTTCCAGCTCCTCCCCCCTTCTCTCTCTCTGTCTCTCTCTCCTCTCCCTCTCTGTCTCTCTCTACTCTCTAAAAATGAATAAAATTAAAATTTAAAAAAATTAAAAAACAAACAAAAAAACCCCACCAAAATGGATCTTTCTGCAAAGCAACCCGAGTTCACACATCACGACACCACTGATACCACAACCTCAACAAGGGCAAGGAAAAGGCTCCAAAACATCACCTGTGAGAGGCGGAGGTTAAATGTGAGACCTGTTTGTTGTTGGTTTGCTCTATTAACCACAGGAGCTCTTGCTTTCTTTAGTCTTTCTTCCCTACAATGGATTTTACATCCCTCCACTAAAATTTATTTAAGAATATTTTGAAAACTGATATATCAGTATAATAAGAAACGATGATCAGCTTTTGCTTCATCTCCCTGTTCCAGAGTTTTTTTTAAAATTCATTTTAGAAAGGAGAGAGAGAAAGAAGAGAGAGAGAAACAGAGAAAGAGAAGGGGGGGAGGAACAGGAAGCATCAACGCCCATATGTGCCTTGACCAGGCAAGCCCAGGGTTTCGAACCGGCGACCTCAGCATTGCCAGGTCAATGCTTTATCCACTGCGTCACCACAGTTCAGGATGTTCCAGAGTTTTAAAGATAGCAAAGATGCTTCCTTATAATTCTCCTCTATTGACAACATTAACAAAGATTGCCATGGCCATTTGAAAGAAATAATAGAAACAAGTCCCTTCTAGAAACAGAAGGAAAAACCAACCATATTTTTTCAAAGATAAGTTGGAATCTTTCAACTGTTAGTACAAATTCTTTAGGCTGGTAGTACTAAGAGATTTAGTCTAATTTTTTAAAGAAATGGAGCAAAAAATCATCAGATTTATATGGAACTATAAAAAACCCCAAATAGCCAAAGCAATCCTAAAGAAAAAGAATGAAGCTGGGGGCATTACAATACCTGACTTCAAACTCTATTATAGGGCCACGACAATCAAAACAACATGGTATTGGCAGAAAAATAGACACTCAGACCAATGGAACAGAATAGAAAGTCCAGAAATAAAACCACATATATATGGTCAAATAACTTTTGATAAAGGGGCCAACAGCACACAATGGAGAAAAGAAAGCCTCTTCAATAAATGGTGCTGGGAAAACTGGAAAGCCACATGCAAAAGAATGAAACTGGACTACAGTTTGTCTCCCTGTACTAAAATTAACTCAAAATGGATCAAAGATCTAAACATAAGACCTGAAACAATAAAGTACATAGAAGAAGACATAGGTACTCAACTCATGGACCTGGGTTTTAAAGAGCATTTTATGAATTTGACTCCAAAGGCAAGAGAAGTGAAGGCAAAGATAAATAAATGAGACTACATCAGACTAAGAAGTTTTTGCTCAGCAAGAGAAACCGACAACAAAATAAACAGACAGCCAACTAAATGGGAAATGATATTTTCAAACAACAGCTCAGATAAGGGCCTAATATCCAAAATATACAAAGAACTCATAAAACTCAACAACAAACAAACAAACAATCCAATAAAAAAAATGGGAAGAGGCTATGAACAGACACTTCTCCCAGGAAGAAATACAAATGGCCAACAGATATATGAAAAGATGCTCATCTTCTTTAGTTATTAGAGAAATGCAAATCAAAACTGCAATGAGATACCACCTCACACCTGTTCAATTAGCTATTATTAACAAGACAGGTAATAGCAAATGTTGGAGAGGCTGTGGAGAAAAAGGAACCCTCATACACTGTTGGTGGGAATGTAAAGTAGTACAACCATTATGGAAGAAAGTATGGTGGTTCCTCAAAAAACTGCAAATAGAACTACCTTATGACCCAGCAATCCCTCTACTGGGTATATACCCCCAAAACTCAGAAACATTGATACGTAAAGACACATGCAGCCCCATGTTCATTGCAGCATTGTTCACAGTGGCCAGGACATGGAAACAACCAAAAAGCCCGTCAATAGATGACTGGATAAAGATGTGGCACATATACACTATGGAATACTACTCAGCCATAAGAAATGATGACATCGGATCATTTACAGCAAAATGGTGGGATCTTGATAACATTATACGAAGTGAAATAAGTAAATCAGAAAAAAACAGGAACTGCATTATTCCATATGTAGGTGGGATATAAAAGTGAGACTAAGAGACATTGATAAGAGTGTGGTGGTTACAGGGGGAGGGGGAAGAGGGAGAGGGAAAGGGGGAGGGGGAGGGACACAAAGAAAACTAGATAGAAGGTGACAGAGGACAATCTGACTTTGGGTGATGGGTATGCAACATAATTGAACGACAAGATAACCTGGACATGTTATCTTTGAATATCTGTATCCTGATTTATTGATGTCGCCCCATTAAAAAAATAAAATTATTAAAAAAAATTTAAAAAAAAGAGATTTAGTCTAAAAGTAAAAGATTCTTTATTCAAATACCATAAGTCTTCATTTAATGTTGTCAATAGGTTCTTTGAAACAATCACTGAAAATTAAATGACATATAGAAACCAATTTTACCATAAGCTAATTGTTGTAAACAAAAGAGTTGAGTTCTTGTGGTATATTTCTGGGCACAAAACATCACCAACATTCTCAGTAAAAAACCAACTACTTCTAATATTAAACATTAAAATAAATGTGAGCTATATATACATTTAAGAAAGATGAATAAAAACAAGATAATTCTTTGCCAATCCACTTATTCTAGTTCAGGGTCACAGATGGCTAGGGTCTATCCCAGCAGATTAGAGTGCTAGGTGGGCCACCATCCTGGACAGGACACCCTTCCATCACAGGGCCATTCACACACATACCAACACTCACTTGGACTGGGAATATTTAGACACCCAGTTCCCATTGTTATGCACATTTTGGGATGTGGGAGAAAACCAGAGAACCCAGAGGAAACCCAAGTAGACATGGGGAGAATATACCAACTCAAAACAATCACTTTTTTTTTCATCGTTATTATGAAATGATCTTGAACAAAGCAACATTATGTGAGGACCTGATATACTTCCATCTATCAGAAGTCTTTAATTATTCAAATGTTCATTGCTGAATATTATGTCAAGTTTCTGCTGGTATGGTACAACAGAAAACTATTCTACCAATACCATCCTCTAACCATAGAGGGAACTAGAGATCACAATTGATTACCCTTTTTTTTTTTTTTTTTTTCCTGAAGCTGGAAATGGGGAGGCAGTCAGACAAACTCCCGCATGTGCCTGACCGGGATCCACCCGGCACGCCCACCAGGGGGGTGACGCTCTGCCCATCCGGGGCGTCACCCCATCACGACCAGAGCCACTCCAGCGCCCAGGGCAGAGGAAAAGGAGCCATCCCCAGCGCCTGGGCCATCCCCTGCTCCAATGGACCCTCCGCTGCAGGAGGGGAAGAGAGAGACAGAGAGGAAGGAGAGGGGGAGGGGTGGCGAAGCAGATGGGCGCCCCTCCTGTGTGCCCTGGCTGGGAATCGAACCCAGGACCTCTGCATGCCAGGCCGATGCTCCACCACCAAGCAAAGCGGCCAGGGCCTTGATTACCTTCTAAATCAGGGGTAGGAAACCTTTTTATACCTACCGCCCACTTTTGTATCTCTGTTAATAGTAAAATTTTCTAACCGCCCACTGGTTCCACAGTAATGGTGATTTATAAAGTAGGGAAGTAACTTTATAAAATTTATAAAGCAGAGTTACAGCAAGTTAAAGCATATAATAATAATTATAATAATAATTACTTACCAAATACTTTATGTCGGATTTTCGCTGTTTGGCAGAATAAATCTTTATAAAACAACTTACTATAGTTAAATCTATCTTTTTATTTATACTTTGCATACATAGAAATTACATTAGTTAATTGAATTATTAGTGGGATCCCTGAGGCTGATGCTGGGAAACTAAATATTGAATATCCGGTTCAATTTTTGTGAGAAACAAATGAAGGTCTCCCCTTTCGGAAATATTTAAGTAGTTTCTTTCTTTCATCATAATATGATTAATAGCACTAAATCCTGATTCCACAAGATATGAGGTAGGGAAAGGTATCAATGAACTGAATACCATTTTCCACATATTTGGCTATAAGACTGGCATTTTTTTATTTTGCCATAGGTTTTCATATCCACCACTGTTGAATTTATGTTTACTTTCTTCATCATATCTAATTTCTAACAGTTCTTGGCAAGTTGTATCAGCCTCTCTTCAATATTTGCAGTAAAAGGATTTTTCATCCAGTCATATACCTTCAATTTCAAAATATCTTCAAATCGTTTTTCCATGTCCAATTTAAGTTCATTGAGGTGGCTACTGAATCTGTCAATTCCTCTGGAGTTACATCATCTTTTATAGATGATAATTGAGGAAACTGATAAAATTCTCTCTTCAATAGATTATGACGAAGTAGTTCAAGTTTGTCAATAAATAATAATACAATACTTTGGCAACCTATACGAGTTTTATTAGCTCCTTGAAGCTGCAAATTGACATCGTTAAATCTCTTGAAAATATCTGCCAAGTAAAAGGCATCATTCTTTACTGTTTTTAACTGTTGACACAGATTGGTCTCATCATTACTTTCAAAAAATTGTATGACACTATCATATAATGCTACAAATCTCGCCAAAGATGTACCCTTTGACAGCCACCGAATTTCTGTGTGCAAAAGTAACTTAATAAAATCTTCATTATTGTCTTGGCAAAGCTGCCGAAACATTCTATCATTCTTTGCATTGGATTTGATCTTGTTTACGGCTCGAATTATTATAGTTAATGATGAATGGAGATTTGTATTTAGATGTTTTCCTACAAGATGTTGTCTGTGCACCACACAATGAATACATAAAACATTTGGCATTTCCTGCTTCAAATAAGCAACAAATCCACAATAGCGACCTACCATTGATGGTGCTCTATCAGTAGCGCATGCAACAATATTATTCAAAGGAATATTATTTTTTGTAAAGTATGTTCTCACAGTATTAAATATAATTTTTGTATCTGTGAGAAGATTTATTGTGAATAGCATTTCTTCTCGTAATATGTTTTCATCAAAATAGCGTACATATGCCATCAATAAAGCATCATTATCTGCAATGGTAGATTCGTCCAACCACATGGAAAGTGAAGAGTTTTGGAGAATACTTATATGTTTGTTTTCAACATTAATTGCCATTTATTTCATTAATTCATCACTTTACTGTGCTATCGCTTAGGGGCAACATTTTTAAAATTTGAGATATATCCTGATGCATTACTGTTGAGATAAATTCTTTTATAAAGGGTATTAGTTTCTCCAATATTATAGCTTTTACCACTTTCTGCAATTATTTATGAAATGCGATAAGTGGCAATCAATCCATCTTCATTGGTTGTATGTTGTTTCTTAAATGATGCAATGATAGTTGATTTTTTTTTTTTTTTTTTTTTTACAGAGACAGAGTCAGAGAGAGGGATAGATAGACAGGAACGGAGAGAGATGAGAAGCATCAATCATTAGTTTTTTGTTGTGCATTGCGACTCCTTAGTTGTTCATTGATTGCTTTCTCATATGTGCCTTGACCGCGGACCTTCAGCAGACCGAGTAATCCCTTGCTGGAGCCAGCGACCCTGGGTCCAAGCTGGTGAGCTTTTTGCTCAAGCCAGATGAGCCCACGCTCAAGCTGGCAACCTCGGGGTCTTGAACCTGGGTCCTTCCACATCCCAGTCCAACGCTCTATCCACTGCGCCACCACCTGGTCAGGCTAGTTGAATGATTTTTGAAATTTTTTATATATTTCCTGAAAATATTCAATGGGCTTGTCCTTGTCATTTGGATGCTTTGTAGAAAGATGTTCTCGCAATTGACCTGGCTTCATTGCCTCATTGGATAATGTTTTATGGCACAATAAACACATTGGATGTTGTTTATTTGCAACAGATTCTATGAAACCCATCTTCAGATACTCTGGCGAATAGCTGCGTGCATTTTTTTTTTTTTTTTTTTTTTGAGACACGGGCTCACAATATTTCACAATCTTTTGTTTGAAGCTATAAGCATGTGCTTGCTCTCAGAAATCTAATGACGGACTGACTTTAGTTTCAATTACATAACGACTTAGCTTCACTTACATAATGTGAACAATACTTATGCACTTGAAGTCTGTTGTGTGGTCGCAATGTTACAAGTGTCGTGGTTGAGTGAGAGTTTGTCTAGACGAGACTAAGTTAATGAGTATCCGTGGTTGTGCGTTCTATAAAATTTTATGTAGCGGGTGTTGGCTAATGGCATCACTTCTTTGCGACTGGGGCAAAGTAGCAAGACATCGGCTAGTTTTGGCAGTCCAAGGGGGGGTTTCTTAAATGTCACCCTATTACCCTAAAATCTGGGAATTGAGAGGAAAATATGAGTTAATTGGTGTCTCCACTGTCTGACAGTTTCTGTCATAGAAAGAAGCGTCAAACCATGGAGTTCTTTGTCTATGGGGTAATAAAATGATGAACTGCTAGTTTTTGGGTGACAATAGCGGTCATAACCTGCCCACCGGATCAGGTGGTGGGTGTGGACCTGGGTTCAGGTACCTGGCCACTCGCATATGCAGGCCAGGTGGTCACAAAAGAGGTCAGGTGCAGTCCCAATACAAATGCCCTGTAATAGAGTCTGACTGCTGTCCTGATCTTGACTGGTCAACAGTTAGTCGATTAGTATGTAATCCCGGCACCGTTTGGCTGCTCCGCTACTGCCCACCATGAAAGCTGAAGCGCCCACTAGTGGGCGGTAGGGACCAGGTTGACTACCACTGTTCTAAATTCTGAAAGATTACCTTATTGATCAGGCATCTTTCTATATTTATTCTCATTAATAACACTAAAGAAGATTTTCTTTTTTTATTTTTTTTCATTTGGTTTTGACCTTTTTTTAAATTTTTTTTATTTATTCATTCATTTTTAGAGTGGAGAGAGACAGAGAAGGGGAGAGAGGAGAGAGAGACAGAGAGAGAGAAGGGGGGCGGAGCTGGAAGCATCAACTCCCATATGTGCCTTGACCAGGCAAGCCCAGGGTTTCGAACCGGCAACCTCAGCATTTCCAGGTCGACGCTTTATCCACTGCGCCACCACAGGTCAGGCGACCCTTTTTTTTTTTTTAATACTAGTATAATCTGGATGATGCCATGATAATGTGGTACTGACCTGACCCAACAGATGCAAGCAAAAGAAAGCTTAGAACTTCTAGAAAAGCCTTCACTTTTCAGATTTAAAAAACATGAAAGTGCTGTCCCAGCACTTGCCCCCACCCTTTCTGCCTTGAGAGTAGCCATGACAGAGTGGGAGTAGATACCTTCTAACCATGAAGAGGAAGCCGAGAGAACAAGGGAGATATCAGCTCTATTTGGTTGTTAAACCCAGCACGCCAAGAGCCACCTATCTCTGTACTTCTAATTACTTTTTTAAAGTCAATCTTTGTTTAAGCCACTGTTAGCCTTTTTTTTCTGTTGTCTGCCATGGAAAACATCTCTGATACGTATCTTTTCTGTCCATCACATTTCCTAAGCTGAACTCAAATCTCACCAAACATCTGAATTCCTCTTACTTTTCTGAAAGATGAATGCACTTTCTCTGTATTTCAGTTAAGGTCCGCTTCATGTTTTTGTGTTATTATCATGACTCTTTTCCCACTGGAAATAAACTCATTGGGGGCAGAAACTCATGTCATTCATCTTGGCTCACCACAAAGCACTTAGCACAGTGACTAGCAATCATAAATGTTCAGTTTAATATTTATTGAATAAATTTATTGGTAATAAAGGATAACCTCATCATTTAGACAACAATAATCAAACTCACAAATCTTGTGTAAACTGCTCCTGCGTACATTCTAGTTATACAAGTTATTTCTATATAACCATTCACCCACCCATTCTTCTACATTCATCTTTTAATCTATGTACACAACAATATACTATGAGCCAGAGGAGCAGAAATCTACTTGATCAAGTTCTTGACTTTAAATAAAGTAATTTACTATAGAAAATAAAAATATATTCACCTATGTCCTATCAAATAATAGTACTTCAAAGGGTTACTTTATTTAAGTATCCCTGCTATAGAAATGACCCTCAGAAGTCAAAATATACCTGCAGAACTGTAAACAGATTTTTATTTATAAGCATTTCCAAATTTATGAACAAATGAAATCCTAAAAGTGCATTTTCATAGCAAACTAAGAACACTTCTTCAAACAACAAATAACTTTTTAGACTGTGGTTAGGTGTCTGATCACAGATGCCTGGTTAACCTTAATGTGGCAAAATTATGTACCAAACATTGCCAGCATGAACAGTACATCAGAAAAAGAGGAAATTTTAAAAATTTAAAAAGAGACATCACCCTCACTCTACTCCATCTCTTGACTCTGGAGTTAGCTCAAAGCAAAACTTCAAACAAATGAATGTGTTCTAGTAATCTTTCTTTGCTTTTCTCCATGCTACATACTAAGATGAAAATGCCATGATTCAAATCTTTTATGTTTTTGTTTTTTAGTGAGAGGAGGGGAGACAGAGACAGACTCCCACATGTGCCTGGACCAGTATCCACCCAGCAAGCCCACTCAGGGGCGATGCATTGCCCATCTGGGGTCCTTGCTCCATTGCAATGGGATCCATTTTTAGCACCTGAGGCGAGGTCATGGAGCCATCCTCAGTGCCCAGTACCAACTTGCTCCAATCAAGCTATGGCTGTAGGAGAGGAGGAAAAAAAGTAAGAGAGAGAGAAGTGAAAGGGGGAAGGATGGGAGAAGCAGATGAGTGGTTCTCCTGTGTGTCCTAACTAGGAATCAAACCAGGGACATCCACATTTGGGCCAACACTCTACCACTAAGCCAACTGGCCAGGGACAATTCAAATCTTAATAACCACTCCCATCCCTATAGCATAGAAGGGGCACCCACTACTGCCATCAGAACCATTTCTCTTCCTACCCAAATGCCCCAAGAAAATGGCCCTCTACCTCAGATACAAGACAGAAGGCAATGTGATCCAAGTAGTTTGCAAGGGTGCTTTCTGGTAGCACCTACCTGTAGAGAGACTGTGTGCTGACCCGACTGTATCTAGCTACCGAGCTTCAGTCCCACTAACGTGGGGTGAGCATTTCAGGTTAAGGAGAGCCCTGTTTTCTACTGCATTTGGGGAGCCCCTGTTTTCTACTGTATAGGGGAGTCTACAGTGAGTTGATGTGGGGGGTAAGCTACTCTATCTTAATCCTTCTATCACTTCTTTTAACCATTTCCCACTCCTGAACTCACAGATCTCAAAGATGCTTCTAAAAATGTATTTTGCTGAACCAAGAAATGTGAGGGATATATTCAAGTGTTGCTTTTACCCCTTTTCCTACAGTAGGCACAGCAGAGATTTTAATAAAGGAAAGAGAAATGAGTGAACAGGGGCAACCTGCTGGATTTATTATGGTTCATTTGAAATTTGGCAACCATGTATACTTATGGGGTTGAAGACTTTAATTAAAACAACAACGTGATTACAAGGAATTCAATTTAACTGTTCTTTCATGCTGCAGATTTCAGCAACGGCTCTACATGCATGCATGTGTGTGTTTCATTGAAACCTTGACCTTTAGGCATCTTCAAAGGTAGTAATAAGCATAAACTATTTTCAACATTTTTAAAAAGCTAAGAAAAGTCTCATATTCATTCCTAAATAAGGCTTATCAAGATAATGAAAGCATCAAGTTCCTTTGGTTTTAACCAGTACCACCCTGGCAGTGGTTACTACAGGAGACATCTCGGGCAGATCCGGTGCCCACTGGTAGACATCTATCACTAACAAACAAAGAATGGCAAGATCTGACTACATCTTAGTAAGTGCTGTTTACAAGACAATATATATATATATATATTTTTTTTTTTTTTTTTTTTTTTGCATTTTTCTGAAGCTGGAAACAGGGAGAGACAGTCAGACAGACTCCCGCATGCGCCCGACTGGGATCCACCCGGCACGCCCACCAGGGGCGATGCTCTGCCCACCAGGGGGGCGATGCTCTGCCCATCCTGGGCGTCACCATGTTGCGACCAGAGCCACTCTAGCACCTGAGGCAGAGGCCACAGAGCCATCCCCAGCGCCCGGGCCATCTTTGTTCCAATGGAGCCTCGCTGCGGGAGGGGAAGAGAGAGACAGAGAGGAAGGCGAGGCGGAGGGGTGGAGAAGCAAATGGGTGCTTCTCCTGTGTGCCCTGGCCAGGAATCGAACCCGGGTTTAATTGGTTTAGAAAGAACACAATAATTTGAGTCCTTAGTAATGAAAAGTTTGGGAACCATGACCCTGGATTTCATTACAATATGAACGAACTGGAGAAATGAACTCCATCCCAGAGAAGTCTACGCTGATACTAGTCATCCTCTGAGGAGGCAGTCTGTAATACAAAAGCAAACTGTGATCCAAAATGGAACTCACAAAATATTACCTCTGTTTTGTCCACTGGAAGCAATAAGTATTATTGTTACTTACTTTTACCCTTAAAAGTAGGCTTTTTTTTTCTAAAGTGAGAAGCTGGGAGGCAGAGAGACAGACTCCTGCATGTGCCCCACTGAGATCCACCTGGCATGCCCACTAGGGGGCGATGCTCTACCCATCTGGTCTGTTGCTCCAATGCAACCAGAGCCATTCCAGCGCCTGAGGTGGAGGCCATGGAGCCCTCCTCAGTGCCCGGGCCAACTCTGTTCCAATGGAGCCTTGGCTGCAGGAGGGGAAGAAAGAGATAGAAAGGAGAGGGGAAAGAATGGAGAAGCAGATGGGCACTTCTCCTGTATGCCCTGGCCGGGAATCAAAGCTGGGACTTCCACATGTTGGGCCAATGCTCTACCACTGAGCCAACTGTCCAGGGCCAAAAAGTAGGCCTTTTTAACAACTACAGTGTGTCCGTAAAGTCATGGTGCACTTTTGACCGGTCACAGGAAAGCAACAAAAGACGATAGAAATGTGAAATCTGCACCAAATAAAAGGAAAATCCTCCCAGTTTCTGTAGGATGACGTGGCAGCATGTGCGCACACACAGATGATAACGTAACACCATGTATACAGCAGAGCAGCCCACGGCCATGCCAGTCGAGATGTGGACGGTACAGAGGAAAGTTCAGTGTGTTCTGTGGCTCGCTAAATTCAAATCTATGACCAAAGTGCAACGTGAATATCAGCGTGTTTATAACAAAGCACCACCACATAGGAATAACATTACTCGGTGGGATAAGCAGTTGAAGGAAGCCAGCAGTTTGGTGGAGAAACCCCGTTCTGGTAGGCCATCAGTCAGTGATGAGTCTGTAAAGGCTATATGGGATAGCTACTTAAGGAGCCCTAAAAAATCTGTGTGTGAGCCCACATCGAACTGCACTGAATAGGTATGAAACTGGGAGAGTTTTCCTTTAATTTGGTGCAGATTTCACATTTCTATCGTCTTTTGTTGCTTTCCTGTGACCAGTCAAAAGTGCACCATGACTTTACGGACACCCTGTATTTCCCCCAGGGAATTGATGACATTACACATGGTATATATTGAATATAATGTACAGTCCTACTTTTTAAAACTTATCCATTTCATAAAAGAAGTATTAAAAGTTGTATTTTGGTTAGAGATTATGCATGAGCAACAAGGCTATAAAGAAAAAAAAACCCATGAAAATCATTCTCACACTTCAAACCATGTTTCCCATAGGCAGAAGTGAGTGTGAACACATCCAGGTAGTCATCACTGGGATGGCAGTTATATCTGTCTTACCTGAGGAGATGCTATGTTGGGGCCCTACCCCTCAGCACCTTAGAATATGACCTTATTTGAAAACAAGATCTTTGCAGAGGTAGTTAAGGTCATTACAGTGGGCCCTAATCCAGCGTGGCCAGTATACTTACGTGAAGGAAATATCAGAAGAACAGCACGACGGTGAGCAATGACTGGGGTGGTACATCAACAAGCGAAGGTCACCCAAGAGCCCCAGCAAAAGCTGGAAGAAGCTCCCCTAGCAGAAGCTGGGAGAGGCATGGGACGGATTCTCCCTCACAGTCCTCAGGAGCCAACCCTGCTGACACTTTGACCTTCAGCTGCCATTCTCTAAAATGGTGAGACAATACAATTCTGTTGTTTAAGCATCCAGTTTGTGATACTTTGTTATAACAGACCTTCAGCCTAGAAAATGAATACAGTGGGTAATTATTTTTTATAATTGTTCATAAAAGTAGTTTCTAAAAGACTGCAGCTTCCCTCTAGGGTCTCTCCTCTCCTCTCCCTCCACCCCCGTCACTCACTCTGATGTAATCTGGCTGCCACTGTGAGGACACTCAGCCTTGGAGAGGCCTAGGAAGTAAGAAAAGGAAACTTCCATTCAATAGCCAGCAAGCTAAGTCATCTTGGAAGCAATACTCTAACTTCAACAAGCAACTGCAACCTCATGAGGGGCCATGAGCCAGAACCATCCAGGTAGAACTCCAAGATCCCTGTTCCTCAGAAACTATATTAGATAATAAATGTTGTTGTTGTACAAGTATGTTGGTTATGAAAAGTGATGTGATTTAAAACATGAAAATGTATCACCATTAAATTTCAAAATCATTGATATAATAATATAGCTTAATGCATATACAAGACAACAATCTGGATCACCTTCAGGTTTTTAATACCAGTGATTCAAACCAAAATATTTCATGTATTTTGTGGCACATATACTAAGAAATATTTTAAATACTCTGCTTTTACTTTTTTAAGAATAGTCTTTTATTTTTTTCATTGATTTTAGAGAGAGGGGGGAAAGGAAGACAAAAAGAAACACTGGTTTGTGGTTCCACTTAGTTGAACATTCATTGGGTGATTCTTGTATGTGTCCTACTGGGGATAGAACACTTAACCTTGGTGTATCAAAAACAGGTGGATTTAATGGCAGGTGCACCAGATGGGCACCCTGGACGCCGACTTCTGAAGGGCCCCTTAAAACCCCAACTTGACACTTTTTTCTAATGACATTAAGTTTGGTTTCATATGTGTAATTTTAATATTAATAGTACATAATATTTTTAATTATTTAAAAATATGGTTAACATGTATTTTTATTTTCCCTGTCTCTCTCTTTTTAAAGGGGCCCAATATTTTCTTCCGTGCCTGGGGCCTCAACCGACCTTAATCCACCTCTGATCAGGATGACACTCTAACCAACTGAGCTACCAGACCAGGAATTCTCTACTCTACTTTTATAGACCTTCACAACTGCTGTTTCTTTATGCTTCTCTAGTTACACCTTTTAAAATATGCTAACTTCTTCTCAGGCAGAATAAATAGGCTATCTGATTTATAATAGATGCTTCCATTAAATCTTCAGAATTCCTTCTACTCATACGGAATTTTAAATGTCTTCATTAAGAAACTTCTTTTCTATTTACAGCATACTATATGTACATATGTAACAACTAAATAAAGAAAAAAACAAAACTTAAAGAAATGGTCAAATATGCCCAGGCTGGATAGCTTGGGTGGTAAGAGCATTGTCCCTAAGCACAGAAGTTGCTGGTTCGATCCCCAGTCAGGGCGCATACAGGAACAGCTCAATATTTCTGTCTCTCTCTCTCTCCCCTTACTCTCTTGCTGAAATCAATAAATAACTTTTAATGGTCAAAATAAAGAAGGGTATTTCAGCATATTTGCTGAATGAATGGTATATCAAATAGGAACCTCGCATCTCAAGACCTAAACTGGAATCCTGGCTATGAAAGTTACTAGCTGTGTAGCCTTAGGCAATTTACTTAACCTCTCTGTCCTGCTGTATCCTCATTTATAAAATTGCAACAATAACACCTCATAGAGTTGAATAAGGAATGAATAATACATGTAACATTCTTAGCACAGAGTCTAGAATAGGACTAGCACTAAATCAATGAATGTTTTTCATTTTTTAGTGTAGTAAAAAGTAAAACAAAGAGTTGTAGAAAATCTCCTAATTGGGGACAATATTGTTTGGATCATATCAGTCATTTTGTCCGTATTTGATTATAAGAGTATGATCACTTTAGAACTTACATTTTAATGAAGGCAAAATAATTAAACTTTGACTATAACTTTCAGGTATATCAAGGAAGAACAGACAGTGAAAAACTAAATTTGCCATTAATTAATGGCATCCCTGACCTCCCAAATCATAGCTTCTCCCCAGTCTATTTTTCTTTTCTTTTCTTTTTTTGCAACAAAAATCCTAAATAGTGAGCATCGTGATCATTTATGCCATGTAGTTGTGTCACATTACTTAACATTTAGAGAGAACTTCAGAATCAATAAGACATTTTCCCATGCATTATGTCACTGAATCATCTACTAAGTTCTAGCTGGATACTGAATAGTAATTTCAAATATGAAACTAATTTAAACATTAAAATGAGAGCCCCATTCTAACTTCAAAGTTAATCATAGCACTAACTTCTACATCTCTCTCTTGAATGATTCTTCCAGAGGAAGGAGGAGAGGGGTAGATGGGAAGCTGGAAGGCACTGGGTCAGCAAGTCTGTGTACAGATTCTGCACACCCTCCTCAGGAACAACTGTACAAGAAGTATCCACTCTGTGCCTCCCTCTGCAGCCAGCACTTCACGGAGCTGAAAGGAGACCAGTCTGAAAGAGCTGGAGAACCCAGTTAAAAAGTTTCTCCTCCCACACACACCCCCAGCTCCACAGACTGCTTTGGAACAGCCTGATCCATTATTTTTTTTAGCAGCTCATTATTCCAACTTAATGTCCTTATCGGCTGTTTTCTTTCCACTTGGCACATCTCCTCTTATCAAATGTTATTCTGTATTTAAATTCTGAAAGATAGCTAATTTGGGACTTAGGGCAGCAAACAGAAAAGACCTCTGTCACCATTACTTATTTGCATTCGGAACTGCTTGCGTTTTTAAAGTAACTTCTTTAGCCCCAGAAATTATCATTTTTATCATCAAATTTATCTAGACTTTCTTCTGGATCATCACTTATCACCACTAACAATGAGAAAAGCGATTCTACGCACCCATTTCAACCATAAATATCATTCAGAAGGAAGAGATGAGTAGCTTCTGAATTAGAAGGAAATCTGTACTTTTAAATTGTGGCATAATTCCTAAATTTAGTATAGTCTTAGATTTCACTTAATAGTAATCTATCTTGTTAATGTTTTCACTTAAAACAGTTCAATTTAGAAGCAAAATCTCTTCTTAAGACAACATTTTCATTCTTTATTAGTGGTTTATTAAATACTTTATCTTGTATAACCTTTATGCTGTTCTTACTTGCAGTTTGAAATAAATTAGTACTTAATAGCTTCAAATTTAAGTTTTAGTAACTCAAATAATAAAAATTCAGTCTTTATATTTTTCAGTTTAAATGAATAGTGATCAACCAACTCATTTTTTGTTGGTATCCTTCTGTATAGATAGGGAGACATTTTCAAAACCCCTCACCACCACCCTGTCCTCTTGCCTCATAACCCACTAAGGCCCTAAATGTAAATGGAGACAGTCTCTCATCAACATCAAGAAGCCACACATCCCTGTACAAAAATATTTCTTTAAAGAAAAAGCTTCCTTTTTTTCCTAATTGCTTCTTTTCTATAACTACAGATAAAACTTATTTGAGGGGTTTTATATTTGTTTGGTATTCACTTCAGATGATTTTAACTTGTTTCACTTAGGTAACCACCACAGGCTGTCCTGCATGTGAATATCTAAGCCACTCTCTCCACTCTTTTACCTTGTATTTACAACCAAAAAGCAGCTCTCTAAATATTTATTTTATTTTATTTATTTATTTTTTTTTACAGAGACAGAGAGTGAGTCAGAGAGAGGGATAGACAGGGACAGACAGACAGGAACGGAGAGAGATGAGAAGCATCAATCATTAGTTTTTCATTGTGCATTGCAACACCTTAGTTGTTCATTGATTGCTTTCTCATATGTGCCTTGACCGCAGGCCTTCAGCAGACTGAGTAACCCCTTGCTGGAGCCAGCGACCTTGGGTTCAAGCTGGTGGGCTCTTCCCCAAACCAGATGAGCCCGCACTCAAGCTGGCGGCCTCGGGGTCTCGAACCGGGGTCCTCTGTATCCCAATCCGATGCTCTATCCACTGTGCCACCGCCTGGTCAGGCTAGCTCTCTAAATATTTAAATAAAAGCTCTACTGATTAACAGAGAAGACAGTTCCTCATCTATAAAATGGGTGTGTACTCTCTTCCTGGGAGGGTTCTTGTCAGAATTCAAGGAGACAATGTGTGTAAAGCTCTTAGCACACTGCCTGGGATGCAGTGGACACCATGCTCTGCCTCCATCATGAGGTGATGCTGAAGATGGAGTGTGGGGCCCTACAGGATGTCAGACAACACTCTCACTCGGAATAACCAAGAGGCCTCTGTAACACAACATGTTATACAGACTAAGTGTGAGAGTGGAGCCAAGCAGCAGCACTGCCATCACATATGAATTCACATTTTTCAGAGAAACGTTACTATATATAGATTTCAAATTATCAGTAAAATATTACTTTGAGATTTAAATATTTGTTTCTATAACAGAAATAGCCACAAAATATTTTCAATTTTAAAAATGTTTATTTGGCCCTGGCCGGTTGGCTCAGTAGTAGAGCATCGGCCAGGTTCGATTGCTGGTCAGGGCACACAGGAGAAGCGCCCATCTGCTTCTCCACCCTTCCCCCTCTTCTTGCTCTCTATCTCTCTCTTCCTCTCCTGCAGCCAAGGCTCCACTGGAGCAAAGTTGGTCTGGGGAATTAAGGATGGCTCCATGGCCTCTGCCTCAGGTGCTAGAATGGCTCCGGTTGCAACAGAGCAATGCCTCAGATGGGCAGAGCATTGCCCCTGGTGGGCATGCTGGGTGTATCCCGGTCAGGGGCATGCCTCTCTTCTCACTTCAGAAAAATACAAAAAAAAAAATGTTTATTTCAAGAACTACCATAAAATTACCATTTACAAGGGGAATTAAGCAGCACAAACATTTCTCTAACTACTTCCAGAGGTTGGGGACACATTGAAACACACGTGCTAGGGAGACACAACAAACAGAAACACAAAACACCACCGTTTGGTTTCTTACAATTAAACAAAGCTGTCTTATTGAAGGTTTCCATCTCCTACTATTTATTAAATGATCACCTTTAAGCTTTATAAGTGTCCTTTGCTTTTTTCTAATTCCACATTAAAAACATACGTTTACATGTTATATGAATAACTTATGGATAAGAAAAAATTTTATTCTATTTCAAAAAACCCAAATATTGTTTTTTATTGAATATTTTTTAAAAATATGGCCTTTGACTAACTGATGAGAAAAGTCTTTTAATTATCAATATTTATGAATTAATAAAAGTTGTAACATGGTATAAAATAACTCTCCTCCCCCCTAAAAAAATAAAGTCTATAATTTGACATTCCACTGTGATGTTCTTAGTGATTGTCTGAGAAGCTCTCTCAGCCAACTACCTTGAGGGCACAGGAAGAGAGATAGGAATCTTTACTGTCCCTTTGTATTTGAACTGACTCTCTATATTAATACAAGATTTTACTTGTACTTTCCTTCTGTTCCAAGAAATGTTCAAGGATATAAACATTTAATAAGGCATGACTTCTACAATAAATATTGTCTTTCCTGTTTTTCTTACAAACTCATTACAGGGGGTCCTTGGGTTACAACAGTCTCAACATACAATGTTTTGGGTTTACAACACTCACTCCCATAAAAACTTCTAAAAATTGAGACACGACTGTTTTTGGCATATACTGTTAGTGTCGTACTTATGGACTATGTGGACAAACTATGTAGTTTGGTTGTGCACAGCAGAAGAATACACAGTAATGTGGCATATGAGTGAGGGAGTTGGCATCCCCAGTATGCTTACCTATGCCATTTTGGACTGTTAAAAGCACAAGTGCTAGGCTAGGGTGTGTTTTGACTTACAGCAAAATTCAGGTTGGCCCTGGCTGGTTGGCTCAGTGGAAGAGCATCAGCGCCCATCTGCTTCTCCACCCCTCCCCCTCTCCTTCCTCTCTGTCTCTCTCTTCCCCTCCAAGGCTCCAAGGCTCCAAGGCTCCATTGGAGCAAAGTTTGCCCAGGCGCTGAGGATGGCTCTGTGGCCTCTGCCTCAGGCACTAAAATGGCCCTGGTTGCAACAGAGCAATGCACCAGAGGGGCAGAGCATCACTCCCTGGTGGGCATGCCAGGTGGATCCCGGTCAGGCGCATGCAGGAGTCTGTCTGACTGCCTCCCTGTTTCCAACCTCAGAAAAATACAAAAAAAAAAAAAAAATCGGGTTATGTCACTGTGTAGGAACTGTGTGTCATAACCCAAGGACGCCCTCTGTATATGAGTTTGGTAATGACAGTAAAAAATATTTAAGTTAATAAAACTATATAAATAGAAAAACATAAAAGTAAAGCAACCCTTTTGAATAATCTCCCTTTGAAAGTTCTTACATGTGTTTGATTACTATCTTAAAATGAATATATCCACCTGACCTGTGGTGGTGCAGTGGATAAAGCATCGACCTGGAACACTGAGGTCGCCGGTTCAAAACCCTGGGCTTGCCTGGCCAAGGCACATATGAGAGTTGATGCTTCCTGTTCCTCTCCCCCCCTAAAAAAACTGAATAAAGTTAAAAAAATATTTAAAAAATAAAATAAAATAAAATGAATATAGCCATCCTTTCCTTTCAAAATTCCCTGGTACATACTTGGAAAGACCGAAAGAGCTCCCGAGTCTGCCCGATGCAACAATTAATCATTATTCACACACACACACACACACACACACACACACACGTAAATGGAAACTCAAATGACACAAGACATGATATATCCTGTATGTAATATTCCTAAAATGTTATGCTAGTTTATACAAGACAGATGATTTCAGCCGTATATCCCCTCTTTGTGGAGTACACTTGAGCTGAGATAAACTACAGATAATAACACTACACTCATACTTACAACTCGATGAATTCAGAAAACAGAGTTTTCTCTTCAACAAACCTGAAAATACTCAGGAATTTCCAAACACCATGGTGAGACCGTGTTTCCAATTCTCCTAAAACCAGCACTGCATACATCTCACAAGGTTCTTGCTGAGCAAGTTCAATCCTTTACTATCACAGTTATAATTAAGTCTGTGTCCACCAGAAATTTGAACACAATTCATGTAAACTGCAGATTTCATGAAAGAAAAAATGCTTAAAAATGGCAAAAATGACAACAGAATCAAAGTATATGAAGCATTTACTCATGAAATGCAAACACAGTTTCTGAAAGGTTAGCTTATTTTGGTTATCCAACCTTAATATTACTCAACTCAAGGTTGTTATGCATCTCTGGAGTCTTTATGAGAATTACAGTTCAAGCATGTACACGTACATGCACACACCACATGCGCACGTACATGCACACACCACGTGCGCACACACCCTACTAAATACCAGGAATCCCCTGTCAAAAGCAGACCAGGTCTAGGAATAAAGGATTTATGGTTTATTGGGCATCAAAAGCAAAGGAAAATTTAGGAATAAAATCATCAAGTCACAAGTAAAGAAGTTCAAGAATCAATCAAAATAAGTAGTGTGTCTGGAAACCAGGAAGTCAAAAGAGAGATGAGAAAGAAAAGACAAATTTCAAAGGTCAATGCAGACTAGTATATGTGTCAGTAATTCAGCTAAGAAAGATAACATTATCACTATCCAAAGGTTGGCATGAGCCTGTATTGAGGCTACATTTCCTGCCCAGGTATTTACATATTTACCCACTCACTCGTTTGACATAAAATATGCTGAGCACATATTTCATGCCAAGAACTGTACAGTTACATCTGGGTCCCTTTGAGTTAAGGTACCAAAGGAACATCTGAATATCTGTGGCCAATACATGACTGTGTATCCTGGTTTAGAGACAGGAGAAAACTCTAAATGAACAAATGTGGTATTATTGTCAGCCTCTTTACTGTTTCCTTTTATAAAGCCATGGCGTGGGTAAGCTAATTCCTGTACAGAGTAGAGAAGGAGGGGAGTAGAAAACCAGGCCAGAATGCTCACCAATGAGCAGAGAGCTTGGAGGAACACCAGAAAAGTATGGCATCACACAAGACAAGGAACAGAGTGCCTCAAAAAAGGATTGATCAGTAGTGCCAAATACTACCCCAATGTTGTGCAGACAAAGACTGAAGGCGGCTCTTAGTAGCAGCAGGCTGCCTCAGGTTTGGAGGCAGACAAGGAAGCTAAATGTACTTGGCTAAGAAAAACTCAGAATAACTGGTAGGTTCATGGGATGGAGGGAGAGGGGATTAACACTTATAAAAGTGTTGGGTTATTTTAGAGAAAGAGAACTTCTATTTTAAAGAATGTATAAGGTAATAAATAAAAATCAAAATAGAGAATAAGGATCACAGATTTTTTTTTCAAAGAGAGAAACAACAATTAGGTGGTACTTCCAAATGAAAAGCCCCCACTTCAAGGGAACTGATGAAGTATATGTATTTATGGGAATGGTGAGTGAGTCTGAGATAAAGGAACGTAGCAAAGGAGAGTAGTCAAAATGAGGAAGCTAAACAAGCTCTCCTGTACAGAGTTGAGGGGGCAGCAAATGTGTCTGCAAAGATTCATAAGCTAGAGTTCCTACATTTAGACTACAAAGTATCCTAATTTACAGAACTCAGAGAAAACGAGAACTTCCATAAGCCTATAATGCTTACCGTGATCTTACCACCATATTTGGGATTAAGAAGTGCACATCCCCCAGACTGAAAGAAGACAAATGTCACTCCAAACGATAAGTGAGTGACTCAGTTAAACAAAACTGAAATTTTTGCAGCTTTCAAAATTTCTGGAAGACACAATATAAATACCTGGAACAGAAAATAAATCTTTATAATGAGCAACATGTAAAGTTATCAAAGATGAATACAAACTAATAAATTATAATGTTTAGAAAGTTAAGATAATATGTTATAACTTATCACTGTGTCTGACACATAATACAATAAGCAGTAATTGTTAAAATAATATTATTACTGTAACACATATGTACTTGCTCAGGTTTTCCAAAAAAGCAAACACAGTCCAGAGATGGTCTGTATTTTTCTGAAAGAGAACAATCTTCTTAAATAGATATTGGATGTAGAAGACCACTTTCTTCTGGAGTTGGAGCCAGAGTGGATCTGGACAAAATAAATATCATTATGCTAAGGCACCACACCAAATAGCCATGCACAGTTATATTTGTTCCTGGAATCCAGTGCTCTAATTGGGCAAATAGAAAGCTTTTTTTAGATTGTGCTTTGATTATTAACACTGTGATATAGGGTAGAAAGTTCTGTTTTAATGTGCATAGGGTGTGTGTGTGTGTGTGTGTGTAGGTGGGTGTGTGAACAGAGTTACATATATCAATATGTCAGATGTTATTTTGGTTTCAGAGAATTGGATGTTTCTTCACCTGGATATTAATAAATCTGTAGGTAAATGTTATTCTTAAAATCATTCAAGATATACATTAATAAATCTGAATGTGGGTAATATGCATTAAAGCCAAAACTTTCCAAAGATAAGTCACTTTGAAGAAAGTGAGCAATGTTCAGAATAAAGAAAAGAATAAGTATATTTGAACTACTGATCCATTCTTTCCCTAGAGTCATTATTTCATTTCTTTATATATACTAAGTTCAAGCAAGTTTATCAGTTTTATCCCTCTACTGGTTTATATAAAAGTAACAATGTTTACTACTACAGTAGTATTAATCAATTACAGTAAAAAGCTAAATTTACCTCGGTTACTCAGGGTAGCCTTACATACAATTTTCTGTGGGAAGATTTTTGTTATAGGTACCATGTACACAAAGCCATGCCATAGCTGATCTGTGCTATCAGAGGATACATCCCTGGAAAAATGTCAGCTCCCTTTATAACCTATTCTATTTTACATATTGACTTTTTAAATTTTTGGTCTAATCAACTTACATTATTATAGGTACAATTTTGTGAAATATAGTCTTAATAAAATTCAAATTTTATGGAACTACGATTGACTATAACATGACTGAAATGTAATTCTAATTGGAAATGTTCCATTGTTGCAGAATTCATCTATTTGGTGATAACATTGGAGGGAAAGAAACTATCAATGGTATATTTGGTTCTAATTGATTTTCTTGGTGCCTTGCTTAATAGAGTTGTGACACATCTTGAACCTAACACTGTTCTCTGTTAGAGTTACAGGAGTACAATGTTCTGGAAACCCAGGACAGACAATGTAAGTAATTCAGCTTTGAAACTAAGAATACACTAGAAATTTCTAAGCACTGGTAAATATTTACAATTACAAAATTCTTATTTTTCCCTATTAATTTCTTATTTAGATCAGAGGTCCTAAGGTATGCAAAAGGTAACTGTAGATTTTCAACAGCTATAGGAAAGTCACAGGATGAAACATAAATATGTACTAGGCATAATTAAGACTGGGATTCACTCATTCCTTGATTCACTAACTCTGTTCCAGAGACATGTTTCACCACTGAGCATGTAAAGAGAGGAAACGGATTTCTTCCCTTCCAAAGAGGTCACAATGCAAGCAGAAAAATAAGTATAAAAACAAAAATATAATTTAGTTCTTCATCACCATCTCACCCATAATTTTGGGTAGTGTCATCTGTGCTGGTTATAAATATTTAGAATTTTAATGATAGATTCTGATGATGAACTATGATCTGCTTTTCAACATATAAACAACTTCTATATGCCATCATTACCTCCTCAAAAGCATCTTCTAGTTTTATATTTCAGCATGATCTCTAAGTAGTTGATTGACATTTATATAAACATCCCCATTGCAGAGAATAATTATAAAATGTACTCAGTCAAGAGTAGTTGGGTGTGAGTGGTCTTATTTGTTATTAAACTATGTTTTGATAATTTCCATTAAATTATCTTAATATGTTATTGTTAAATCCTATCAGGAAAAAATGGTTTACAAAACCAAAAAGAGAGAAAGCAAAGTACCAAATCATTGGACATTGATTGGAAGTAAATGCCTAGTCATAGTTGGATCTGAACTGACCAGAAGCCTTAAGTTATTGTAACCAAGCCCTTAAAATAAACCATATCAATAAATTATGGTATATATATACAAAAGCACAATGCTATGCAAAAGACAGGAATATATTATTATCTATGCCATCTTAACTGATAAAATGTAAATCTATTCACAATTAAATGCTATAAATAAAACCTATGTAGAAAGTAGAACTATATATTATAATGTGCTAACCAAGATCATAATTTCCTCACAACAATTTTTAATGCAGTACCTTAGCATAATGCTAAGTGCAAGCTGTAAACTTTTAGTTGATCTGTTTGTTGTAATGGTAATCATTTAGCTTTATAAAGACAGTCATCAGGAAATCAGAAGATAAGAATCATTTGAGGGTGCTGAAAGACCCTATAAATCTATCAAAAGTACTAAAAAGTAATATATATGAAAAAACCTACAGCATCAGCTTGGCCCATATGGAGTGAGGAGCAGAGTACAGGAAAACAGAAAGCATTATGACGAAGAAAGGTAATGTGGGAAAATGGAGAAGCCCCAAAAGAAAGAATGAAATAGAAAACAAATCTACAGCCTCTGGGACAACTTCAAGTGTACCAACATTCTCATCAAGGGGGTGCTGGAATGAGAAGAAAGAGAACAAGAAATTGAAAACCTATTTGAAAAAAATAATGACAAAACACTTCCCTAACCTGGTTGAGTAAATAGACATAAAAGACCAGAAATTCTAGCAAGTCCCAAACAAGATGAGCCCAAGGCTCATCATACTTAAAATGCCAACCGTTAAAGACAAAGAGAGATCTTTAAAATAGCAAAGAGAGAAGCAGTTACTTACCTACAAGGGAGCTCCCATAAGTCTGTCAACTGATTTCTGACGAGATCGGGCGCGTTCAGGGTGGTATGGCCGTAGACAAGTCAATTGATTTCTCAACAGAAACTTTGCAGGCCAGAAGGGAGTGGCAAAATATATTGAAAGTGATGAAAAGCGAGAACCTATACCAAGATTACTTTACCCAAGAAACTGTCATTTAGAATCAAAGGGCAGATAAAGAGTTTCCCAGACAAGAAAACGCTAAAGGAGCTCATCAGCACCAAACCAGTATTACATGAAATGTTAAAGGGTCTTCTTTAAGAAGAAAAAAAAAAAGATTAAAAAATATAAACAATAAAATGGCAATTAGTACATATCTACCAACAACTGAATCTAAAAAAACAAAATAAACAAACAAGCAGAATAGAGACAAACTCATAGATACAGAGACCATATATATTGACAGTTGCCCAAGTAGAGGGGAATTGGGGGGAAGGGTGAAAAAGGTAAAGGGATTAAGAAGTACAAACTGTTACAGAATAGTCATGGGGATGCAGAGTACAGCATAGGGAATGCAGTCAATAATATTCTAATAGCTATGTATGGTGCCAGATGGGAGTAAGATTTATTGAGATGATCACTTAGTAAATTATGTAATGTCTAATCACCAGGTATATATAAACTGTAATTGAAAAAAAAATATTTAAAATAAAAGTTATACAATAAAAATTTAAAAAGAAAATAAATCTATAAATGTCAGAAGGAAGCAGATATGGTAAAAGTCAATACAGATTGAGGCTTAAGCCCAATTTCATATTTTTACTAACTGCACTTTTATCTATAAAGTGGAGATATTAACAGAACTATCTTATAGAGCCATGGAGTAACTTAAATTTCATAATGCAAGGACACAAAGTGAACTCTTAACAAGTCGAAATTTATGGATAAAAAGAGCAAACCAGGAAGAGAATGTGCTTACAAAATAGGACGAACATCTTATGTGATAAAACATAAGTCATGAGAATGTGAATATATTAACATAAGAACCCACCCACTACTGAATCAGCTAAAACTATATATTTGCATCATATTCAATTTTTGAGAAATTTCATATTCAAAACTTTTGTTATTTTCTTTTTCACTAGTTAACTTCATGTTGCATTAAGCCCAAAGAAGCTCTCAACTGTGGGACTGTTTCACCTTTCATTCTCCACAACAATGGGTCAGACTATTGAAAGACCACGTCTCTGTATGTCTTACATTTCTGCATATCTTGCATGCAAGGCACTAACTGCCCTTTGTTCTGGACTTTATGTTCAAGTTTGTAAAGAGAATAGCGTTAGAGTGCAGAGCCAGTGTTTCTCCTTCCACAGGACAGGGAAGACATATATACCTACTGTCCATTCTAAAAGATTCAGGTTCCCTAAGCTCCAAATTCTTCTTATACATGACCTCTTGCATGTGGAGGTGCTATGTGGCCCTCCTGGCATCACCTGGTAGGAACTGGGACTATTGCTGTATTAAACTTTCTTTCATCTCTGATCCCAGGATTCTGCATCCTCTAGCAGCACACATTAAACTGTAATAGGCTAACCGACTAGGCCACCGATAGGCTTGCAAGTATGGTAAAATGTCAGACTCTTTATAATTCTTAAAACAGATTTTGGGGGAATATATACCCCCTTGAGAAACTGATAAAAATGTATGAATATGCCATCTCAGGAGATTCTTGGATTCCCCTGAAGCCCATTCACCAACTACTATAACAGTTGACCACAGGTTAAAAATCCGTTTAAGTCAAAAGAGGCCACATTTGATCAGGACCCATCAAAAGTCTTTGTGACCATGTATGGAATAGATCAGGTGTCCCCAAACTACGGCCCACGGGCCGCATGCGGCCCCCTGAGGCCATTTATCCCGCCCCCGCCGAACTTCCCGAAGGGGCACCTCTTTCATTGGTGGTCAGTGAGAGGAGCACTGTATGTGGCGGCCCTCCAACGGTCTGAGGGACAGTGAACTGGCCCCCTGTGTAAAAAGTTTGGGGACCCCTGGAATAGATGCTGCTGACAACAGCAAAATGTGGCTAGATGGTAATGTCTGCACTTGGAATAAGACCTGGTAAATAAACCTGCAGAAGAAGTGGGAAAGGGGCGAGACTGAAATCTGTGAGGCCTACTGTGATTTGGTTCAATCCAAGTATAAACATCTGCTGTGGATAACTTTCTACAAAGAACACTATAACCGTCTATAAATTCCACATTCAAGTTCTACTTTAGCACTGAGTAGACACATTCAACTTTAGTGTCACAACATACCACCCAATTCTAAATTTCTCCACATGATGGTAGCTCCTTACCACAGTGAGACTTTTAACAAGATAGAAAAAAATGGTTATCAATGAGAAAAAAATGGTTATCAATGAAACTATGCAAAACACATTTATTTAACCCACCTGATGCTATTTAACTATGTATTTTTATACAATAATTAGGGAAATTAATATATTTTTAAAACAATGTCACTACGAGATGTTAAATTTTCAGAAGAGTTATTTCAAAGCTTTGACTAATGTATTTCTTGGAAAGGGGAATGATATGAAAAGACAGGCAAGGGCACACTGAAGATTCTCCACTCACATTAACTGAAATTTGATTTGTTATTACTGGTTCCTTTTAAAAATGAAAATAAGTTTCTCTCCTAACTGTAAATTGTTCTAATCAGATTATTTCCTAACACCTATTAGCTTTGAGAAAGTAGGGTTTTGATGAGTGAAGAGGGAAAGAAAGGAGTTACAGAAATCTACTACACCATGCTTTCAAATTTTTTCTAAGCTTTTCAAAGAAAAATGGAAAATTAACTTTTTGAGGAACAGAGTTTTTAAGGGAAAATATTTATCAGTGGTCTAAATCTGTTATTGATAATTAAACATAGAATATAGGTTTAGGGAATAAATACTCTTAATCTATAGATTAATCTATATGTATGAATATACATATAAAAATTAATCAAAAAAGTGAATTATCTCATAATAATATACTTGCAGTATCTATAAATATCATTAATTATAAAAACGATACATCTATTTTTAAAGTCATTAATTTAATAGCAGAAATCTTATCCAGTCATAAATATTTAAATCTGTCTACAGAACAATGAACCAGTTCACCTCTATAAGTAAGAGACAGGAAGTGCAAGAAAGCTCCTTTGATAAACAAAATTAAAACTGCAGAAATTTATTCCTTTATAAATGTTTTATGAACACACAAATTTTTCAGAGATTAATCTCCTATGCTCTTGCCTGACCATCAAATATTACATTAACTTCCTTCTTTTAGGTATATCATCTGATTTTCAAACATTTCCAGAGTTGTTCTGCTGTCTCAATTAAATTTAACCAACAAATGTATTTACTGTTAAACACTTTCTGTTTTTCTTTAGTGCTACATTGAGTCACATGTATAAAATGTCACTTTAAAGAAATAACTTAATCCAGCCTATTCTTCCATCATAATGTCCCTCTGGACATTCTTGCAATAAGAAGCTTCCTTCAAAAAATTTTAAAAAACTGAAGACATTTCATCCCAAAAATATTTTCATAGGAAAAAAATATTTAAATATTCTACATTTTGATTGAAACTTGAATGACAAGAATCATCACATTTGATCTAAAATCTTAGATTATATAATAGTTTTATAATAAAAAATAACTAAATGTTAAGGCCATTAGAAAACAATCCACCAGATACTTCATTATTTTATATCATATATCTGCGTCATCATGTAGTCATAAATTTTTGTAGCTGGAAGGAAATGTTAGCAATCAATACTATACAAATGAAGACACAGAGTCTAAGTTGTTAAAGGACTTGTATCGAGTCCACCTTCCTCTAAAGATAAAAGAGGACTCACACTGGTGACCAGAATTTATGCCATTACCTACTGTTCTACTAGTACCCAAAGAACTACCCCATGTATAAGATGTACCTTTTTTTCGAAAAATTTGGGGTCTAAAAACTGGGTGTGCCTTATACAGTGGTTGTAGATTTTTTTACTTGCATTTCCCACTTTTTTGCGCTTGTTTTGGGGCTCATTGTTGAAGACAGTGATTCGTCATCAGACACAGATGAGGGCAAG
Organism: Saccopteryx bilineata; assembly: GCF_036850765.1. Lineage (NCBI taxonomy): Eukaryota > Metazoa > Chordata > Mammalia > Chiroptera > Emballonuridae > Saccopteryx > Saccopteryx bilineata. Next base: position 105,154,839 of record NC_089493.1, on the reverse strand, counting down.
CTAATGGATGGGAGTTCTGACAGTGATGAGGAGTTGTATGAATTTTATGATGAGTAAAACTTGAGTTCAATAACTTTATGTAATACTTTTTTTTTTTCAAACTTCGGGTCCCAAAATTAAGGTGCATCTTATACATGTGAGCATACATGAAGTACTGCTCTATCTCCACATTCAAGGACTCCTGTCTTAAGTACACATCCATTACTGAGTAATGGAATATTTCTTGTTTTTTGCCTGCCCTGCTGTACACAAAAATTGACACCCTTTGGAAAAGCTTGACTTTTAGGGCTCTCTACTGACTTATACCCCAGTGTATTTTAGTAGCACTTTAAATACTACCTGAGCCAAGGACATTATAGCATTAACTATTACATTTATCTTATATGATACAATATACAAAACCACATGAGGCAGAGCATGGTGCTGCTGTCATAGAAAGGGCTGGGCCCCAATCATTTGTCTGTGGTGCATCCACATGAATACTGTACTGCATAGAAGCAGGCCTTGGGAAATTTGTGACGTTCCAAAGACAAATATAAAGATGTGGAACAGTTCCTTCCTCTTGCTAAGAATGTTCTATCTTGTCAGCATTTGTTTGTATCAAATCTGAAATGACTGCCAAAAGGCATACCTAACTTTTTATAGCTATAAGCTTTCCTACATTAATGGAAAGGAACCCATTATATTTTTTAAACAACCTTGATTTTCTTATTCCAAATACAAAAAAAAAATAATCTATGTGATTAAACCCTATGGATTAAACCATATGCAAGAGCAGTGTACGTTATGGAAAAATATGCCTTCATAATGTCTTCTGCTATCTGTATTACTAACTATAACTCTTGCATATATAATTCCATTATACTTCTATAATTCAGAGTTTTGAAAATGCTTTTGAACCATTAATATATTTTCCTGGTTAAAATTCTTTGAGATGTTCTTAACAAGAGTCTTAGATAATGAATTTGGGCAAACTCTGGAACAGTCTTTACAGTATTATCATTCTCATTAATTTTCAGAACTACCCACTGTGTTGAGATGATTGTCATGGGCTAAGACTTCAATTTGGCTAAATATTTTTGCATATATTTCAACATATAAGTAACTAAGAGATGTTTAAATGTAAAGTTCATATGGAAGAAGTGGTTAAATGTGTTTATTCTCATGATTTCTTTGCAACACTAATTCTTATTTATTTATTTTTTATGTATTTCACAATTTCTTCTATTCTTAGGTCTACAGTAGACGAATAATTTCAAAATCTCTTCAAAGATAAAACAACCCTTTGAAGCATTCTGGAATTTAAGCCATTTGTACATTTATAATATTTAACATAGGTAGCATCACTAGTCTTTTAAAAGAGAAAATCTTAAAAAGTAACTCAAACATTATTTTATAAAATATACAGAGTTCATATAAAGCATAGGATTGTACTTTAATAGATTTTTTTTTTTTTACAGAGTGTTTTCCATTTATATTCTTATTTGGCTGTAGCAAGCTGATATATGATGCTGCCTTAACCTGCCAGAGAAAATAGGGAGGAGGCTAAAAACAGTATTACTTTTAAGAGAGTTAATGCAGGACACCATTCCATACTTTCATCCACTTTATTATTTTTTCTGTACATTTTTGGTTATCTCTGAAGACTGCTTCTGTTTCTACTGTTTCATCCTTTAGCACTCACATACCAGAGCAATAAGTATTTCATTACTGGTTTATCTGTCCAGAGGCTTGAGAAGCGGTAACAATTAACCCTCCCTTCACAGTGATTGATACAGGCTTTGCTTTCCATTTGTTCCACTACACAGATCATGAAATTCTGAATGCAATCATCCTCATTGACCTACACTTTCAAACACACGGCTACAATGAGACGAAAGTAATTATTAAAAGGAACACAGGACTACTGAGATCTGCAACAAAGTCTTTTAAAAATTTGTTAGGTGACCTCCTTGTAAAACTGGCAAATTCTAATGTTAAGAAAAATGATAGTTTTGTGTCTGTCTGGAAATATTCAATGCAAGCTGATCAATGTATATTATGGTAGTTACACTAACTATATAGTATGTACTTGGAAAATATAAAAAGCCATTTTAGAATTGCTATAAACAAGAGTTCAACTGTTAACATTGCAGCTTAACCTGTCTAAAAGGAAACTAAACTACCTGATTTGTGTATAAAGCACAAAACTTAACCATAGGAAAGAATGAAGGTGGGCAATGCCATAGCTCTACTCTATCAGAAGAGTCATCTACCAGCATCCCTCATCCCCTTCTCCCCCTCCCTTTAGGGGAAGATTCACAGTGAGAAATGAATACATTTTTCACAAAGTCTGAAAAATAGCTTCAAATAAATATTAATCTACTGCAATCGATATATATATGAGGAGTGGAGGGGGGCTAGTAGGACAGTGGTGACTACAGAACTATATTAAAACAAGGGTTGCAGTTAGAGACTATCAGGGCAGAAAGCGAGACAGTGGGCCCGAGGCTCTAATCACAGAACAGAGTGATGGAGATGAACCAATACTGCATGGATTAGCAATGACTTATTTTGAACCGTAATCATATGCCTGCACAGAAGAGGCAAAAACTAGCCATTACTCATAAACTGATCTACTGATTGAGAGAGAAGAAGGGAAATGAGAATAAATTCCCGTGCTAAGCTAATGCAGAATAATGAATACTAAAAGGTGTGGTTACACTTCTAGTAACATTCTATTTTTAATATGTGCCACATATTACATAATATAGGGTGCTTATACTTTAAATTGTAAAGGGCTTGGATTCAAGTAAGATTAAATCAACCATTTCTTCTCAAATTAGGACATGATGATTCCTCTACTCTCCATTCTTTCCTGCCCCTCCAAAAATATTATCTGGATAATGTTAGCCCCCAAATATAAAAATTTTAAGTATGTAGTTATAAAGAAGAAACAGCATTCAGGAAATAAACATACTTTGGATAATCTGAAAAATTATTACTGAATGAAGATTTAATTGTTAGAACTAATTCTGTTAGGAAGAAAGAGAACTCAAAACTGCTAGTAGCAAAAGATTCCTGAGATTCTTATAAACAGACTTTTTAAATGAAGAGCACTTTAATCAGTAGAGGAATCCTCGCGTTTCTAACGTCTTGCTGTGCATTCTGCAGGTTATAGTAGCAGCTGGTAGAGGTCATATATCTTTTGTGAGCATCCCAAAAAGGCTCACTGCCAGACTGTTAAATTATGAATAAGCAATGAACAAAAGAATGCAGATACGGTGGTGACAAGATAATCCAAGCAAATTTATCTATGACAAATTTCACAGGATTAACAAATTACATTTACACAGAACAATAAAAATGTGCAAAAGAAAAAAAAAGATGAGCCTACTTTTCCTTACATCATTAGAAAAACAAAAAAGTCACCAATCTACAGCATATATTTAAATTTAACTCGATGTAAAGTAAGACATTTATGATACGTTCAAGACATTTTTGTCACATTTTCCTATTTTAGGTAGATATATACAAGTATGGTATATCTGGCTTATATAATGTTGTAAACAGTACACACACACACACACACATATATGGCTCATATATAACCATGTACACCATATATAAAAATTGTGTGCAGTAAAAAATCACCCTGTTTATATGAATAGAATGTATATATTTTTCAGAAATAGATCCTGAGGAATAAGTTATTTTTGTAGGAAAAAACACTCCTTCAATCAATGCAATACATATTAGTTAGTAAAATACCCTTATGTGTTGATAGCTCCATTTTATAGGAACAGGAAGATAGGTTTTACAAAGTTTTAATATTTTCATTTTCCCCTACCAAATACTGCAATCTTTCTAAGTAAAGTTCTTCTAAATGATTTTTAGAATTTGTATCCTTTTCTGCAGTGTTATAATAGCAGAATGGAAAATTTATAGATGGGGGTGGGAGGGTATTAATTTCAGTTATATTCATATAAAGATGGTCTTCAATCCAATATTAAATTTTTCTTCATAATAAAATTCTTTTTCTAAAACTTACAAATAAAAAAGCCCCAGTCTACTGGCACTTATGAGACATTACTGAAATGACCTACAATTCCATAAAATGGTCTTAAAATGCTATGCTGCACTACTTTCCAAAATATGTGATAAAGATTTGTTAAGTTACAGCCCAGGTACCCAAGTCAGAGCCCTTTAATTCTGTAGCAGCATACTGATGATAATAAAATACTGTAATTAGATGGAATTTCTTTTAAGATGATCTGAATGCTGTTTTAAATTTTGTGGCCTTATTTTTCACATATACTTTCTATCAACTGCTGCTTTTTATCTAAAAGCTCAGCAGAACATATCTCTAAATAAGGCCCTTCCAACATTTATAAAGCAACCTATTCTTTATGTAAACAAAAATATTTCTGAATATAAAAGTGAATATATGATTAAGATGCACAAGCAAAATACTCAACTCATCCAACTACAAATATTCAAGCACTGTCCATCTAGGCCTTTCAAGCTCTGAAATTCCTACTATATACATATTTTTAAAAAGCTATTTGGCTGACAATATTATATACAAAAACATTCAGCTAAATGTGGCATGCTTGTCTGCTACCTCAAATTCAGTATACTTGCTACTAAGGATGAAATCAGATGTTACAAAGTTTCATAAAGTAAAGCTTTTGTCAAGAAACTGCCACATACCAAACCAACCCCTTTCATTCCTGGCATTAAAGAAATAAGAACATTACCAAAAACTTTCTTTTCTTCAAGATGCCACAATTATGGGGAGGTACTAAATAATGATAACATCATTTATATATTTACTGTGGTCCATTTTAAACATGTTATGTTTTTAATTAAATGGGGTCATTAATATATGTAAAACTTTAGAAAAGTATGTGGCACATAGAGCTATATAAATGTTTGCGGTCATTATTACAGTGCCAGATAAGTTGGCAAGAGGTCCTTATCCAGAAATAGCCCAATATACAGAAATACAGTTAGGCACTAACGTGTGTTACTCAGAAAGCTTTATGAGGGTACTTCTAAACACTCGATGGCAAAACTAGCACAAAATAAAAATGCCTCAACTGTAATCTTTAGACAAACTATGGCATACTCTGAGGCATGGATCAGGAGCAGAAGAGGTCCTTGGTAATTGACAGTCTATGACCAAACAGGCTTATACACACGGTGAACATTCTTCTCTAATCATTCAGTAAAAAATCTGCCCTAAAATATATATATCACTATGGAGCTTGCTCACAAAACTAAGGGATGTTAAAGAGTGGAGGGAGAGTAATTTAAATATTGATTCTTCCTTTAACTTTATAAACACAGTATTTCTGAAACTCGCCAACTATCTGATGCAGGACCAAGAAGCAGAGTTCTAGTTCACTATCCATAGTGTACATGGTCTCTCTGTCATAGGAACTCTCTCCAGCATCTACTCAGAAATCCTTGGCCCTGACCACTCGGCTCAGTGGTAGAGAGCATTGGCCCTGCATGTGGATGTCCTGGGTTCGATTCCCAGTCAGGGCACACAGGAGAAGCACCCACCTGCATCTCCATGCCTCCCCTCTCTTCTTTTCTTTCTCTCCCTCTCTCACTCCCTCCACCCCCCCCCTCTCTCTTCAGCTCCTGCAGCCATGGCTCGGTTGGAGTGAGTTGGCACCAGGCACTGAGGACAGCTCCATGGCCTCCACTCCACTTCAGGTACCAAGAAGAGCTCAGTTGCTGAACAACAGAGCAAAGCCCCAGATGGGCAGAGCATCACCCCCTAGTGGGATTGCAGGGTGGATCCCAACCAGAGATTATACAGGAGTCTACGTCTGCCTCCCCTCCTCTCACTGAATAAAAAAAATGAAAAAATAAATAAATAAACAAAAATAAAAACAAATCCCTGAATTCAAAAATCCAAAAATGCAGGCCCCTCCACATTTCTATCTAAACAAACCTGAACTCCATCTCTAACTCTACCACCTTCCTTGGGAATGAAAAGCCTATTTTCTCATCCATAAATGGGATATGCTTAGCACTTCTTTCATCGGACAGTGGGGAAACTAATGAGAAAATTATAGTGGAATATTCAATACAGGGCCTGAAACACGATAGTGTCCAATAAATGTTTATTATTGTCATATGTGACCTCTTTATATTTTTAAATGCCATCAAACACCTTCCTTAAAATTTGCTATAGTTTATATTCATATAGCACCTTTTTTCTTTTCTCTAAAAACTAATCATTTCATAGTCATTAATCACAATATTTCACAAGCTGAATGCCTTTCCCCAAAAAAACACGAAGCTAACATAAGTCAGAAGCAATAGAGAGCCTTAGTTATACATCTATGAATTCTACACCTCTTCCTCTTTCAGAAAAGATGTTTTCTGGACCTCTGTAATATTTTTCATGTCCAATATAAAGATAAGTCTATAATCAGAGCAACTGCTCTTACAGGGTTTATTATTCACTACTAACCCATGGTCCAATGTAGAGGTTCAATAAGCAAAGCTGAGTGAACGAACCCATCAATAATTAGTCAAGGGCCACAACCACTTTGGGCCATGGTAATATGGGATTTTCATTTTGCATCTCATGATTTTGTATAGAAGACCACGAGTATTCCAATTAATTCACCAAAACATTATGCTTTAGAAATATATACAGACAATAACTTCAAGAGTTCTTGAATCTTGTCACCGCCCTAAGTCATTTCAGAGCTAGTAGCAATCACTTTCCTCTTACCAAGCTATGTCCTGCCTACGCCCTGTAGAATTACTAATATTACTACAAATTATTCTATGCAAGGTTCTATCAAACTTAATAGTGCAAACATCCTATTCACACGAATGGGGTCCAGAGCAGTAAAAACACCATTTGGTTACAGTTGGTTTATTACACTGCCCAACAAGGAAAAGGGGAGGGCACTATTTATTGAGAAAATATTAACATCATTTAATGCAAAACAAACGTATCTGAATTTTCCCATAAGTCCTGAAAGTTCTTAACTAATCATAGTACAGATTTAAATATTTAAAGTTTCACACATTCTCTTATGACTAACTTTGGTAGCATTTAAATTTTAAAATTAGTATTTAATCAATTAAAATTTTCAATACACTAACTCTTCCACTAAGTTTCGGCCTTTCCCATTGTAAACAATTAAGAAATGTCTATAAAACTCCTGAAATTAGAATCAAAGCCAATGTCAATGCAGAATTAACAAAATAACAATAATTTAGGTGATGAAATGCTACAATGTAGAACAAGTGGCCATGTACTAACATAGGAGAGTGATTACTTCTGCTCTCATGTGTGCTTAATTTTCTTTAAATTTCGCCAGTGGCATCTGGCATGGGCAAAAGGATCACAAGAACTGCAGGAAAAATAAGAAGACAAAAACAAACTAAGATTTACAGAGGTCTGTAGAACACCTCACCACAGAGTGGGGAGACTCTGGACTTCAGGTCCTGTTTTAAACATAAGCAATTTGAACAAATCATGGATTCCAGACTAAGATGTGGGGCAGAGCAAAGGAGTGGAGGGGTTTCTGGAAATTCTGACATTCCTATAAAACTGCTCTACTGGAGGGGCCACCATCATGTGGAAGAATTTCAGGGGAAAATCAAACTTCATATCATACACAAAAGTATCAAGCTGTTCCAATCTGTAGATTCTATTTAAGCTGCAACATAATTTTTACCAATTCATTGCTGAGAGAGAGATTATTTTAACATAACTCTAAGTAAAAATAAAAGTCAGATTTTCAAGAATATGTAAAGACACAGGGACCAAAATTTTACTCAAGATACCACTAGGTGCTAAAAATACATCATGTAATTTATTTTTTTACCAAAAGCATCAAATAATGTTGAATTCAAGTATTCTCATTGTAATAAATCAAACCTAGTAATTGCATATTACAGATTTGAAGTAGCTATATGTTTCGCGATGTATAAATTAGAAATTGGAAATGTGAAAGGATGTTGTAATGTGGGAGGGTGCTACATAATAAAGGTTATTATAACTCCTGGCTCTGGAGCTATATGATCTAATATCCTCTCTGGTGGTTCTATGATATGCCCATGCATTACAGTTCTTGTTGACAGTCTGTTGCCTTGGAAATATTTCATTATTTCAGTTTTTCCATTTGTAGACCCTTGGCCTTGTGATATGAAGGCCATCCTATTTCATATTTTCGATTATCATTTAAGCAATCTTATGGAGCTATTTATATATAAGCAAGTGTTAGACAACGCATATCATCATTTATCACTCTGCGTTTAAGCTTACACTGTAGAAAGAAATGCCTCTCCTAAAGTCTCCACCACCACCACCTTTACCTTTTGAACCAAAAGCCCCATGCTACAAGACTATGCTTTGCAAACCAGCATGGGCATATCACAACTCGACACTACTGTCAGTCTAATTTTCTTGGCTATACATCCACATAGTGGAAAAACTCTGTGGTAGTGCTACATAATTTACAGCCTATTAGAATTTAAAGAAAAATCAAACAAGTTTCAATATACCTGTACGAGGTTTTCAACTTGCTTTTTCAAGCTCTAAAGAGGAATTTTCTGGGTGTATGAATCAGAGAAATTTAAGGAATTCCAAAGACTAATCAAAGACATTATCAAGAAAAAGCTTCTTTTTCCAAAATTTATTCCTTAAACATTATTAGCAGGAAATGAATATTTTAGTGTATTATATACTCAGGTCAGATATTTCATAAATAAACAATAATACAATTCAAAGGATATTTTCTTCTATAACTTTTGATTACTGGTGTACTTGTAAAGAATAGTGTCCATAAACGTCTTGATGAAATTTTTTATTTGAAAACCATTTTTTAAATAAGTAGAAGGATATCACTTCAATCAGCGATTTTCAACCAGTGTGCCTCAAGAATTTTTAAAACATGCAATACCTGACTATTTAGTTTGGGAACTGACCTCTTTTCCCCTAAACTGTCAAATAAAAAAGTGACAACAGCCAACATAACAATAGCCATCTGGTGTGAATGAATCAAAATTATACCTACTTTTTGTCAGATGGGCAAAAAATACAATATACTTTTTGGTGTGCCACAGAATTTTAGTAATTAGTTTATATGTGCCATGAGATGGAAAAGCTTGAAAAACACTGATTTAAAGCATTTCCAAAGAAAGTCATCTTTTATAAACCTATCTATGTTCAACCATTACTAAGAAATACCACTATTAACCGTAAGTACTCCAGCCCCCTGGGAACTACCAAAGTCCTGTGGGAAAAACCTACTCAAGGCACAAACTTCTGTCAAGAGGAAGAGGGGGAGGCTTGCCAAAGGAGGCAAAGAAGAACTGGATTTCCTTCCCCCTTAGCTTTTATTGATCACAAGCAGAACAGAGGTAACAGGATTACAAGGGAGCAAGACCAGGTGATAAGGGGAAAGAATGACTAATGACCATCTTGCTGACATGGAGAAAGGGCTAATTTGGGTCAGTACATTCTTTTTCTTTTGCTAATTAACCAGCACAAAAGATGGGACAATCTAGAACCTCTAGGCTAATTTTCTAAAACCTATTCACATGCATTCCTTTGTGTCTGTACAAAGGTCATTCACTCACAGTTTCTTGGTGTTTGCATCCAAGTAACATTCACTAAGGGCTTTTAACTAAAGTTCCCCAATCCATGTCCTAGAGGGTTCAAGGTTAGACAGGTGATTCCCTACACTAACCAACAACTTCCAGGTTCAAAGTGAACATCAAGATGAAATGCCTCTATTTAGCAAGTAACTAAGAAAAACAATCCCTTCCTAAACAAACCATCTTACTACCCATTTTTCACTACAAAACCAAAACAACAGACATGTGTAGAATTTACACTTATACTTAAAGTGTTAAGAACATTTAAAACCCCTAAAAATGAAGTGAACGCTCAGGGCATAAAACAACTGTTTGGAGACCAGGCCAAGTTTGCAGTTATTACTATTTGAAGTATTTAGTTTATATGGTAACTTCATTCCTTCCTCTACATGGCTCCTTCTGCCCCCTACTTCCTTATTACTGCTCCCTCTGCCTACAGGTTAAACCTTCTAGATCCAACCTTTAAAATGACAGCACCCAAGCTGAACAAGAAGATGCTATTAAAGGGCATTAAATTAAATATAGTATATCCTCCTACAACTTCAATCAGAATTTCAGACCAAGTGTTATTTAGTTCAGCTCTCAAGTGGAGCAGAATAACAAATTGCGCACTTTGATTTACCTTCTTCGAATGCCAAATGGAGACAGGTGATAAAGAACGCGCTCATGCACAGGCTATGAAGTTTCCTCTAGAAATTAATTCTATCTTCAAGATTCTTATCTCAGAGAAATTCCCAAAATGGCACACAAATAGGCCTCTGCTAAAGAGATTACTGGGGCCATCCCAGTAAATACATTTACTACCCACATAACTCAGGGAGGGAAAAGGGAAGAAGGAAGGGAGGAAGGGAGGAAGGAAAGGAAGAGAGGAAGGGAGGGAGGGAAAAACTATCTGATTTCAAAATGATTCATTACCATTTGATAAAATTTTTCTATCAAAAAAAGGAGTCTTTAATATGTGAATTCTCAAAAAACACTAAATGTTCATTTTAGTTATATAAATTGTCAGAAAGTAAATGCTATTCACATTCAATATGTTACTATGTACTTAACAAAATCATTTCCTTAATCCTGATAATTCTTAAGTCCTTACTGTATGAAGGAAATATGTAGTAGTGCAATTGAAGCTTTTTAAATGAATAGCTTGTTTAAATACCTCCCTGTTTCCTCTGGATATAAACTACAGGTTAAATGCTGTGTTGTATCAAAAATTAAACTGCCCATGTAGTAATGATTAAATTTTACAAGTAAGGACTTCCCTCATCTTCAAGTTCACGAAAGCCTGAGGAAAGAAACGTCTCTGCTGGGGGCGGTGTGTGTATGGGAGGGGGTGCATATATCTAACTCCATTTGTTTTCCTCCTGAATCAGCGGGTAGCATTTCATACTTCCTATGAAGCATTTCCTCTTCAGAGACAGAGATATTCTGCTCAAACCAATATACAGTTAATGTCATTGACGCTGCCAATTAATAGCAAAAAAGATTGCAAACAAACTAGGCTGCATAGACTGTAGGAGGGAAAACCACGTGGGGAGGAGGGTGCTTAGTTACTTGGAAACCTAACAATGCCATTCAAGTAGGAAGTACGGTGATGGATATTTTGAATACAGATAGACTCCCTTTCCCTTTGGCTTTAGTTTAACTAACTTCAAACAGACATGCTCGGCTGAGCCCCTTGCCTGGATATGCAATTCTCACCAGGAACTTTTAAAACACAGATCCCCGAACAGTAACTAACGGGGCATAGATGCTCCAACTGTTGGCACATTTTACATCTCGCTGTTTGGTTGCCTATTTGAATTGGGGCGTGGGGGGGGGGGGGTGGAGAAGAGGGCAAAGAGAGAGCGGAGGGCAGAGCCGGAGACCCACAAGTTGCCGAGGCTGAGGCGCAGCCCGGCGGTGGGGGCGGCGGCGGCGCGTCCCGCTCCAGTCCCGGCCGGTAGGCCCTGCGCGGAGACAGCTCCTCCGCGACTCCGCGCGGCCCGCGCTCCCCGCCCCCGGCCGCCGCCTCCTCTCCTCCCTCCCAGCCAGCCTCCCTCCCGCTCCGCAGCCTCATTCCTTCCTCGAGAGCAGCTGCCAAGGGACCTGCGGCGGCCCCGGGGATCCCCGGCCCCCACCCTCACCTCTGCGCCCTGTCACACAGCAGTCCATTCTCTTTTTTGTTTGTTTTTCTTTCTTGTATTTTTCCTTTTATTTTTTCTTTTCTCTCTCTCTCTCTCTCTCACTTTTTTTTTTTTTTTTTCCTGTCAGCGAGTCACTCTATTTGCCGAGCCGAGCTGGTGCGACTGCTCGGAGAGCCTGGCGCCGCCGCCGCCGCGGCCGCCCCGCAGGAGCCCGCTCGCCGCCGCAGCCGCAGCCGCCGCCGCGGGCGGACAATGCGCGCAGGACCGCGAGCGAGCGCTCCGCCGGCGGCGGCAGCCGAGGTCCCCGCGGGCTCGCGGCCCAGGAGGCGGCTGCGGAGCGGGCCCCGCCACGGCGGTGGCGGCGGCGAGGGCGGCGAAGGCGGCGGCCGCCTCGGCGGCAGGTTCAATAAACAGAAAAGTGTTACCGTTCTCGCCTGGAAGGATCCTGCTGAAAGCTGGGCTTGGTGGGCGCCATCTTCCTGCTATTTTTTTTCCTCTCTTACTTTTTGCCTCTCTCCCCCCTCCCCGGGTGGGGGGTGCGGGGAGGGCGGGGGGTGTGCGTGTGCGTGGGGCGGCGGGAGTGAGTGCGGGCGTGCGCGGCGCTCGGCGGCGGCCCGGGGGCGGCGGCGGGGCCCTGGCCGAGCTGGCGGCGGCGGCGGCCGTGCTGCTGGGGCTGGGAGGCTACGGAAAAGTAGTGGGGCCGGAGCCGCGGCGGCGGCCGGCCGTCCCCTCGCGCCGCCGGTGCCTCTCGCCGCAGGTCGCCTCCTCCTCCGCCGCCCGCGCCTTCTCCTCCCCCTGCTCGCCGGGCGCCGCCGCCGTCCATGCGCCGCAGAGCCCCCGCGGCCCGGGCCGCTCCGGCTCCCGAGACAGATGCCCGGCGTGGAGACCGGAGACCGGCGGCGGCGGCGGGGGGAGGCTGCGGCGCGGCCCCGCGGGCAGCCCGGCCCAGGGCCCCGCCGCCTCCGGGCGCTCACGGGCGCACGCCGCCACACCCCCCGCCGCGAACCGCTGCCCCCGCCTCCGCCACCCGGAGCCGGCCGGGCGGCAGGTGGGGCGCACAGCCTCCCGGCGAGGGGCAGCCGGGGCCTAGGCCCGGGGGGGCGGGGCGGCGGCGGGCACGCGGGGGGCTCCCTGCTTGACCGCTGTGAAAGTATTTCTGGGCATTTTCCAGCTGCTTTGCTCCCAAGCGCTCCCTCGCACGCAAACACCCCCCTCCCCCCCACCCCTCCCGCTCTCTTTCTCCCTCTCTCTACCTCTCGCCCTCTCTTTCGTTGGGGGACTGGGAAGCTCGGCTGCTGGCGCAACAACGCCACTCAGTTGCAGTTTTGAACACTTCTCTTCTCGGGAGTATCACAGCCAGGGGGAAAGGGACTGGGGCACTGGGAGGCCCCCGGAGCCGGCTCGGGCAGGACAGTGTTCCGGCCGCGCCTTCGGGGACCGCGTAAATAAACGCGGGTGGGTCGTGCGCTGGCCAAACCAGCAGCCCCAGAGCCTTGTGGGCCGACACCGTGGCGGCACAGGCACCCTGGGGTCCTGGCGTTCTCAGCCGCGTTTCCCAAGCCGGAGCGTCTGCATTGCTCACGCACAGACGTATCTGCAGACTCCAAGGTTCACAGGTGAATCCCCAATACTTTAAACGCAGTTACATACAAACGCCGCTCCCGACTCAGTTCCCGGTACCCGGGACAGGATCAGACCGCACTACGGGCCTCTGGTCTATCTAGCCCAGCTGACGCCCCATTTTGCATCCCAGCGAGGCCTAAAAGAAAGCGCCACTCTGTGCAGGGCCAGTGCTGGAATCCTGTTACCGGGGTAGACCCTGGTCAGAGCGTTCTCTTGACTAAAGCCACTCTGCTGGGTATGGGCAGCTTTGGGGCAGAGACTTAGGTCAGTCATGTGTCAACCAGGAAAGTGGAAAGGACCCCCATAGCATTTCAATAAATGAAAAAAAGGCCGGAGGAAAGCATCAGTCCTATATGAGGCTTTGCGCTTTACTTTAAAATTAAGAAAAAAAAAATAGATCTTTAAAGGGCCCCAGTCGGTCCCTACCATTCCAGTAAAGTGAAGTTGAGAGTTGGAAACTGAAAACATGTGTTTTTCATAGCAGAGGTGTTTAATCTGCAGGACAGTGTTTGAATTCTCATTGTAGTACACTCTACAGGTAGGAGAAGATGGAGTGATTGAAAAATGAACTTGAGAGTGTTGAGTCCAAAATACAGGGAATGGGGAGGAGGAGGGAAAGTTGCCAGTTGGACAAGTCCAGGACAGCCAGCCTAAGGCATTTCTGCCCAAAGAGGACAAATGAGAAAAGCTTGTGTTCTCCCAAAAGACCACTCTTTGCATGAACCCCTCTCCTGCACCCTACCACCCATGTCACTCCCTCATCAGACTCCCCAAAGTTTTCAATGCAAAAAGTTTTTTTGTTTTTGTTTGTTTGTTTTTTTGGTAATGTGTCACCATTCAGTTTAGTAATGTATCCAGGTCTTAAGGTAGAAAGTAAATCTAACCCTCATAGTCCCTAAAGCCTAGCATGTTGGTGGTCTACATTCCTGATGAGGTGCCAGAGGACAGAGGACTTCTTAACTCCTGACTCAGACCTTCCTTTAAATACCTGCCAGAAATCTTGCCCCACATGACTCACTCTCCTGTCTCCAAATTAACTACAACTAAAAGCAGTAACAGGTGTCATCAAATCAAAGTGAAGAAACCAAAGAAGGCTATATTTTTCACATCTAGCACCTTCTCTTCTATCAATATGACAGAATATAAAAAGAAAGGAATGGAAGAATACATCCCAAAGGCTAAATTTTAGAGTTGATTGCTTTTAAAGCTTTAGTTTTTACAACTAGTGGTAGGGTTAAGTGACTTGATGAAGTGGCCCAAATTCAAAGATGACAGTGGAAGACATCAGTGAGCTTTCAGTGTTGGAGTGGGGGACTATGGAGAGTTAGTTACCCCTGGATACTACTGACTTGCAGAAAAATTGGGCCTGAGAATATCTTCATGGTGAAGGACACCAACACTCTGAGAACAAACCTACAGGCTGAATTCACGACTTCTTTTAATGCCCAGTTTATATTTTTTGGGTGATTGAAGTTCCCTGGAATTCCCTGAAATCATCCAAAAGCCATCTGACGTTTCTGACCCTTGATCCCTACTTCACAGACCATACTATTGTGACTATTGCCTGTACACTTCCTAGTTAAAGTGACCACCAGAGTCTATTGTCATTTAAATGTTTTATACATGACAAAAAAACATACCTGAACCATGAAAAAATTCTAAATCTTTTCTAAAATCTCATTCTTTCCTAAGTCTTTTATGTTTGAAAGATTCCCAGATCTTTTGTATTAAAGGTTCTTGTAATCACTGAAGTAAAACAAGACTAGAATAATTTAAACAAAAAATCTCTGCGACAAGGAATAGCCTCTTTTTTAGTTATTTTCAAGACTCTTTTTAAAACTTCTGACATTACTCAGAGCATATAATGAAGTCCTCTACAGAATATTTACAACATTGGGCATCAACTTGGGAAACGCTCAGTGTGTTATGCAAAATCTGCTCTGGTCGCTGGGCCATTGGTAGAAGGCACAAAATATGGCAGTGATAGATTATCTTAACCTTTTCAGTTTAAACACTGTTGGTTCAAATCAAAGGTTCTCAAATCAATGAAGTTTGAAATACAAGGTAAAAATAGGAACTGTTGTTTGAATTATGCATTGTGTATATTTTAAGTGAAATGCCATTGGCAAATCTCTCAGATGTTTAATGGTGTAGAATCTGGGAAACACAAATATTTAATTTCACATTTTCATGTGTTCCTATTTTCTCCATCTTCTAAAAACCTGAGCCTCACCAACGGGAGCTTACCTTTTATAGTACATTGTTAGTTTTCCTCAGCACGTCTTTGTGGATTACTTTTCCAATAAAATCTTGGAACATTACAAGTTGTCCTTAAGGAAAAACTTTAGGGTTCTGGGGCACTGGTGGTGGTAAATTTTTTTTCTCTTTCTTTCCCAACTGAATCAAAGAACGTTTATTGTCAATGTCATAGTCATTTTTTTAAAAAAAATCTATGAATATTTGGGAGAAATGCAAACAAGTCATACTTTGAAACTTGCTTCTTTTTCACCACCTAGCCTAACTTTGTAAAATCTGCTTGCTAACTCGCATCTCTGAATCTTAGGTATTTGCATTATAATGCGTTTAAGATGAATACTTAACAACGCCGAGGAGACTCGGGTTTTATGCTATATTTCCCTGTGGTAACAGGTGACAGGATAACACTATCATGTAGGGATTACAAGTCCACAGCTACACGTGAAAATCGTTCCTATTCTGTTTGGAAACAAATGATCAATCAGCCTCTGGTGATCACTGGTCGCCCGGCTGCCGTCAGCGCGAGTCCGCGCCCGGCAGAGGCGCTGAGAGAAGACCGCTGGAGGGAACGGGGATCCCAAACTTTGCAAAAGCACCTAGTGCGGTGTATCCGACTTCGCGGCAAGTTGTCGGCTACGCGGAGCTGAGGCTTTGGATTCGGGGGCCAGGGAGAGAGCAAAAGATGATTTCACTTTGCCAGCACATTGGAGTGCCTTCCTATCCGACTTGTGATTCTTTTTTCTTTCTCATCTGTAGAACGAGGGGCAAGCAAAGTGAGTCCTAGCGATGTGCGTGTGTGTTGTAACGCATAAAACAGGAGGCAAAGTGAGTCCCACCCCAACACCCCGGGGCGGGGGCACTATCCCAGCCCAGGCGGGACTACTCACCGCTGCTGGTACGAGGTGATGCCCTGGACGTTCTGCGGGGTGCCGTTGGCCGCGGCGCTGGCCCTCCCCATGCCCGCGCCGGCCGGGACCCCCGCGGCTGCCCCGCCAGCCGCCGCGGCCGTCACCTGCACGCTGAAATCCGGAAAGATTCGGATCATCGCCGCGGCTTCGGCCCCCGGGCGCGGTGGCTCTGGGCTCGGGCTGGCGGGGGCTCGGGCTGGGGCTCCGGCGGCGGCGGCAGCAGCAGCAGCAGCGCGAGCAGCGGCGGCGGCAGCAGCGGAGCCAGGCACCAGCCTGCAATCCCATTAGTGAGCCGCGGCCACTGTGCGCGGCAGAGAGGAGCTTTGATGTGCGCGCAGCGGGCTGGGGGGGCCGCGAGCGAGAGGAGGAGGTGCGGGGGTGACGGGGTGCGAGAGACTTGCAAACAGCAAAACGTGTCAGGGTGGGGCCTTTTTTCCCTTTTGGGGGGCGGTGGTGCTCCCCCCTCTTTCCAGGATGTTGCTCTCACTGGCTGCTCCGGCTGCGCCGCGCGAGCCCAGCTGAAGGAAGAAGGGGAGGGGGTGATGGAGGAAGGATGCGCCGGGAGGCTCGGCGAGGACTTGGCCGGTGCAAGGGAATGATGGGCAGCGGAGGGTGCCTTTCTTTCCCGCCCCCTCTACACACACACACACACACACACACACACACACACGCGGCGCACTTCCGACCCAAAGTGCAAGACAAGCGCTCCTCTATTCCCCTCTTTTCTCTAGAGAAATAACCACCACCATCCAGGCAGGCTCGAGCCTCCCGCGGCTTCCAGCAACCTGGATCCCAGCCCGCGTGTGCAGGAATGGGGGCGCAGAGCTTCTCCTCCCAGCCGGGACCCCTCTCCTCCTGTCTTCTGCACACCAGGCAGCAAGCGCTAGGGTTGCCAACTTCAAGTTGGACTATTGCAGAACTTGATGCTTATCAAGGAGGGATGGTGTGCAAAAGAGGGGGAGGGTGGGAAGCTGCTTTTGTGCAATGGAGAGTTTGTTCCCTTTAGACGAAGGGACTCTCCTCTTTCCTGGTGGGCGGGCGTGTTAGTCTTGGAAAAACTTGCTAGGTGGTGACCGTGGGTGCAGTTAGGAGGATCCGGGTGTGCACCCCTCCCCCGCCATATCCATCTCTATACTCCCCCTTTGAACGATGAAACGAATAAATTAGCAGCCACAACTGAAGAGAACTCTGCAAATTCCAACCACCAGGGAAACAAAAAGGGAAAACACGTGCGTTTATTTCCTCGCCTCTCCCAGTTACTTCTTCACATCGATACATTGGTGTTTCCTTAAGGGGTGCCAAGGGATGCTTGTGGTGTGGGCGCGCTTTTTTTTTTAATGAGAACTTGCACTTCTCCGCTGGCTAGGTAGGGGCGGTGAGAGTAGATGGCTCCCCTACCCCCCTACCCTGGACCCCATGTTGTCTCACTTCCTTCCTCTTTCTAACAGGTCTCCAGCCCGGACCGAGTTCAGGCGGAGAGTGCAGTCCCGGTGCGAGGCGGGGTTCGGGGTCCGCTCCTCTTGCGCGCTGGCACCCGGGTGTTCTGTTGGTTTCTCCACGTCGTTCACCCCTCCTATCCCGCGCGCCAAGGCCCTAAACTGGCAGCCAGGCGACAAGTGGCCACTGAGCTCGCTGCCCGAATCCAAGTTGGGCTGGCGGTGAGTGGCGGCCGCGGTTCTGACGCCCCGGCCCTCCGCCCACAACGCTTTGTGGGGCCAAACACCTGCTTAATAACACTTTCAGTCAGGGGCGCACCCGCCCGTCAGGGACCTAGAGGAGCAGGGCCAATTGGCCAGAAGTTGCCAAGGCCAAGAGCGGCAGAGACCAACCAGCCCAGCGTCGCCGCACAGGGTCTAGGGGCCAGACGCCTGCAGTAGCCGCAGACCTGGAGTCCCCTTCCATCCGCGTGGCTCCCGGGAAAAAGCCAAACCGCACAAAGGCCGGTCGGCCAACGCCGACGTCCCGCGCCTGCGGAGGAGCCCTCGGCGTTCTCCCGAGTCAGTTTCTGGAGGAGCCGCCCGCGCCCGACAGCGCGGGGAGTCGGAGGGGGGAACCGGCTCTGGCTGGCCGGGCTCGCGGCGCAGCTGCGTTCCCATTCTCCTCTCAAAGAAAATGCTTTGGACGGCAGATACTATCAGGAGATATGAAACTGCTTCGTCCCCCACATGTTGCACGTAAAAAGAATCGTAATGAGCATCTGTGGCGTGTACTAGGGATCCTGCAAGTCAGACCTATCCTGACTCCCTCCTTCCTGGGATGGGTCATTTTCTAGATTAAGGCCATTCCATTCCGAGATACTTGTTTGGAGGCCAAACACAAGGTCTTTGAACAGGGGCGGAGTGACAGGCTTGGAGGGCCTTCGTAGGTGGAAGGCCACCCTGTAAGGATCTGGTCGCAGATGTGGGTCCTCCTGCTACTCTGAGAGCGGACAGGCGATGCTACTCAATTTACCTCTCTGCACTCTCCTCTCCTCACCTCTCATCCCTCAGGGCTGGATTTGAAGAGATCTCAAATATCCCTTGACTCTGAAGGCTTTCCTGTTGAAACAAAGGGAGGTTCCTGCCAATTCTAGAGCAGTCAGGAATGTTTTAGGGCTTGCGGAAGGTTCTCTGCACAGATCAAGGACCCTAGTATTGTAGGCCAAAGAAAGCCTAGTAAACAGGCAGACGATGAGCATACATGAAGGCAGTGGCTTTCCACAACATAGCGTTTGTCAGAACTATTGACCCTTGCGGGTTGGCGCTTCCCTGCCACTTGGTATCTTGGCCAACCAACTGCTGAAGGCTTCTAGCAAGTGGTTCCTGCTTTTATGTGTACAGTACGTGGATTCCAGTAGTGCGTTACAACCTTCCAAGCTAGATCTGTAGGTTCTGAGGCATCCCAATATGCCAAATGATGCCAAAGCGGGGAAAACTCTCTTTGGCCAAAAGAGCAGAATTTTTAGAAAATTACTTTTCCAGTTGAAGTCCTTCTGCACAATCAACAATCAATTATATGTATAGATAGTATCACCAGTCTTCTTTAATTGTTTCAATACCCATACTATGACTAGAAAAAGCCAATAATTAGATTTTATTAACTACTTATTTTATAAAATAGTTGATAAGGAATATGTGGTTCTGCTTCCCTTCCCATTTGGAGGGCAAGATTTTCTTGGAAGCCCAAAGGGCAAAATTTTTCCCAATCAAAAGAATATATGAGCTCTGTTGTTAGACATTTAAAACTAGATGTGCTGAAGCTACTTCAATTATACTATACAACATTAAAATAGAGTTTAATGAGCACATTCAACTTCAAAGTTCCAAGCTTTCAATTACCCATATTTAAGGAAATTAATATGGCTCCTGCCCTTCAGAAACTTTCATTTCTATAATAGAAATACACAGACTACCCAAAAAGACTTGCTCAGTAGGTTACCTTAGAATGCATATAAGTTTCAGAATTTTGTCCTTATGTGTTTAGTTTTGGAAGTTTGGTCTGTATGCATGTCAGACAAGTTCCTTATTGGATATGCTTAACTCCATGTTCATTAAAGACCTTAAGCAAAATATAAGTCTATTCACTCATTAGTAATTCAGATTTCATTACTGTGCTCCTTCAGTTAAAATCTTTACATGCTGGCAGCTGTTTTGAAATATTTTGGAAGTTGTTCTGGCACTCATCCAACAAAAAAGGCTGCAGTTAGCATTTAACTGTATACAGTCTTGTTTTATAGTCTCTCCCCTCTAAAATCTACATATAAGTATATGTAGAACTATAGAGAAAGATTTTATGATGTTTAAGCCCCAAATATATACATATGATGCACACACAGCTACTACAATTACATAGTTACATTGCCATCCTTGTGTCAGTGCATAACTGTGCCTCTTGCTCATATAATAAAAATATTCTCTGGAAATTCATTTCCATCTACTTAAAATGAAATGATTTGACTTGGATTTTTTGCTATTGGCTGTCAGAAGCTGCCAGTGACAGGTAGGAGAGAGGAGCTACAAAGCATGATTGTATCTAATTTTTGCTTTGTTTTGCTCAGATATTTAAAAGGAAAATAAAATAGTGCACAGAGATCAGGATAAGTTAAAGCAAAACAAAATGAATAGAATGAAAATGCTCTATGCAATAAATAAGGTAAGACTGCTTTACTCTGAAATGTTGACTGCTTTATTGAAATGATCATGTTACAATGAGGGATTCCTTTTTTTCTACTAAAAAAATTCCATGTGATAACTTACAGCAATCTGAGAGATGAGTCTTCATTGTAAGAAGAGCCATGAGCTAAAATTAACGTCCCCTCCATATTCTGGGCAAGAGAGTTTATATTCTGTAGAGGGGTTGAGTATTTGATTCAAAAACAAGTTTCATCTTTGCTCCTCAATTCCAATGGTACTCAAGCTTTTACTGCTAAATCTGCCATGCTATTAATATGTGCTCTAGTCCATTCAAAAGCAAAACTATAATGTCAGAGGAGAAAAAAAATAACAAAAACTTAGCAATACAGTCTTTCTTGACATTCAAGAAGAGAAACTAAGGAATTAAGCAAGAATAACCAATGAATCATTATTTATAATATATATGCCCATATATAATATATAAGGAGAGTACTGATAGTTTTTTATATTAATACTACCTATATCAAACACTGAATATCTCAAGCTATTATGCTAAACTAATTCTCAGATGACTTTATAAATATATATCTAGAAAGAGAAGAGGTTTAATTAAAAGAGAAAAATTCTTTGACCATTTTTTGAAATCAGTAACAGGCAGTAGGGGAGGAGAATTTTTTTAAATTGGTGAGTGGGAAAGGATCTCAAATGCATGGTTTTATTTTAAGTTAAAATAGTCACACATCATGGCACATATCATTCCAAAATATGCACAAATCAATAGAATCTAACTAAAGCTAATCTTAGACTTAAATACAAAATGACTAAGTGCTCTCATCATATTCAAAAGACTAATTTGTCTTAAAATACATCTTGAAATGGCTTTTGCTTATTTTTTCATAAGTCGATTTAGTTTTGGAGTTGAAATAGTTCTCATTTTTTATGAATCAATTTTAAATCTACCTGTGATTATAAAGAAGTCCCATATGTTGGCTCTGGTTTTCTTACTTTGATACTGTCAGCATACTTAGAACTGGCATAGTTACTAAGCTGTGAATAGGAACTTGTACAGCAGATCTAGCAGTCCATACTACTTTTTGTTTCAGTGAAAATTACATCTAGGGCTAAGTGGAAATGTTGTTTGTTTGACTTTATTCCTCCAGGTAGGCATCCTTAAGTGGCCAATGGATTCTTTTCTTCACTGACTTTTCATATTAATTGTAAAATTATTAATTCAGAGTCTGGTTGATTGAAGGAGTGACTAATGGCTTTGAACTAATTTTTTTTTCAAAAACCAACCATACTAGATGAATTTTTACTTGAATTTTTCATTCTCAGTAGGATAGGATGTGATTACACAGCAAATTAAGTGGTTTTATTATGCTATATGCTGAGTCAACCATTCTGTTTTTATTTCACTATTATCTCTTCAGCTAGAGGAGTGATTTTCAAACTTTAGCATGCATCAGAATCACAAGAAGGGCTAAATAAAACACATATTTCTGGGCCTGACCTTGCAGGGTTATACAAATTGCTAGGCCAGACTGATACAGTTGGCCCAGGCACCATATTTGAGAGTCACTGACCTCCAGTGTTCATGACAGAGTGTTCAGACAGGAGGTCTAGATTCTGATCCTCACTTTGCGGCACACTGATTGAATGGTCAAGGGCAAGTTATTTAATTGTAGATATTCTTCTTTGCTATTACACCCACACTCAAGGAGAAGTAATTTCTTAAAAGTTAGTTATAATATGGACTCTGGCTAGTTCAGCTTGCAACTCAAACAATGGCTCATGGTTTTTGGCTTTGTTTTGTTTTTATTGGGGGGGGTAGTTATAGATCTGCAGCAAAAGTGATTTATGTGCAATTTCAATTTCATCACAAAAAGTGTTTAAAAGATATGTGTCCATGGGTCCAGATTTAATAAAGTTAATAATTTTTACTTTTACACCAAGGACATTCTGAAATAAAACTGGCATCTTTACTACTGTGTTTCCCCGAAAATAAGACAATGTCTTATATTAATTTTTGCTCCTAAAGATGCACTAGGTCTTATTTTCAGGGATGTCTTATTTTTCCATGAACAAGAATTCACATTTATTGTTGAACAAAAAAATCAACTTATTAATATACTGTAGTCATGTCATCACAAACATCAGCATAACCAGCCAAACTCTGAATTCCAGTAAAAATTTCTTGTGACTCTACTTCCATGTACAACAATCTACCCCGTTTCCCCCCAAATAAGACAGTGTCTTATATTAAAGATGCACTAGGTCTTATTTTCAGGGGAGGCCTATATTTCTAAGCTTGAAAAAAATTGCTCTAGGTCTTATTTTCAGGGAAACAGGGTATGAATGGGGCAGGGGTGAATACAATGACACCAGTACAGTTTGGTGCCACTGCCTTGATTCATGCTAATACCTGAGCAGTTTTACTCATCATTGTTTTTAGACTATTAGTTCAACCATCTACAGTGAAAAAGTCAAATAATGTCTTAGCCTTATTATAAAATAGTTTTGACCTCATGAGCACCCTGAAAAGGTCATTAGCCCACATTTCGAGAACTACTGTCTTAATAGTATGCATGCCTTAAGTTGTCATTATAACCACTCAGGAAAGGGAAAGTTTAAACTCTCCTTTTGCTGCATTTTTTGAGACTAAAAATGCACTTTGCAATTATGTATTGCTTGCTATAAAATCATGAATTATTATGAATGGTGTATTTAGGATTTTGCTTTCATAACAAAACAGAAATAGGTACTTTGTTTTTTTAATACTGTTGTCCAGGAAGCAGGTATAGTTTTGAGCAAAAAAAGTAAATACTTAATGTTGAAGATCTTGGGCCAGGAACTTAATTTTCCTTCTATTCTCCAAGAAAGTGATGAGAACTCAAAAATCAGAGTGATACTCCAGAAGGAATGAAAGGGAATACACATGAGGACCTAGATTAAGTTCCATAGCAGAAAGAAGTTTCCAATATTCAAAACCTAGAGAAGGAACCTCTGGAGGTGCTGAGCCTCCTTTGCTTGAGATAAAATTTAGCAATACAAGATGACCACTTTCTAGGAGTTCAGGTGAAGAAATTTTTCACTGGGAGGTCTGTTGGAATCAATGTTCTTTAAGTTCATAATTTATATAGACATAGCTTAATCATATTATACCATCAGCAAAACATTGCAACACTATTTTAAAAGTGTTGTACCCCATTGCTAACATTGTTTACCATAAATATTTTCTTGATTGTTTATGATTATTCTCAGGCTGGAGGATTTTAAAGTTTTATTCAAAATGGAAATACAAAGCGAACTACTGTGCAAAGCATCTTTACTCTCCCTACTCAGAATCCAAAAGAAAAGGTAATGATCGATAATTTAAATATTTACATTAATTAATTTTATTTAAGTAACCTGGACAGCTGCTCAAGGTATGACCAATAAGGAACAGTAACTCAACATTTTAAAGTTTAAGTCGTTATTTCTTATTTATTTATTTATTTATTTATTTATTTATTTATTACAGAGACAGAGAGTGAGTCAGAGCGAGGGATAGACAGGGACAGACAGACAGGAACGGAGAGAAATGAGAAGCATCAATCATTAGTTTTTCATTGCGCTTGCAACACCTTCGTTGTTCATTGATTGCTTTCTCATATGTGCCCTGACCGTGGGCCTTCAGCAGACCGAGTAACCCCTTGTTGGACCCAGCGACCTTGGGTTCAAGCTGGTAGACTTTTGCTCAAACCAGATGAGCCCAGCTCAAGCTGGCGACCTCGGGGTCTCGAACCTGGGTCCTCTGCATCCAGTCCGACGCTCTATCCACTGCGCCACCGCCTGGTCAGGCAACATTTTAAAGTTTAATAATTACTTGTTATTAGTGATTCATAATCAAAGGCATAACTCAAATAGATGATATACTACTGGAGAATTAGTTATTTAATATAAAATTTAAAATAATCTTGTCCAAGAATTATATCCCAACTTTCAGACATATTTTGATGAAATTTCTAGACGCAGTAGCTTTTTGGCTGACTTATTCACAGAGACACCTTTGCAGTGTTTGCATTTCAGAGGAATAAAGTATGTGCATCATAGAAATGTTATCTGTTTACCTTTGCACAAAACCAAGACGCTGCCCTGGCCTGTTGGCTCAGTGGTAGATTGTCAGCCCGGCATGTGAAAGTCCTAAGTTTGATTCCCAGCCAGGGCACACAGAAGAAGCACCCATCTGCTTCTCCACCATTCCCCCTCTTCTTTCTCTCTATTTCTCTCTTCCCCTCCTACAGCCAAGGCTCCAGTGGAGCAAAGTTGGCCTGGGCACTGAGGATGGCTCCATGGCCTCTGCCTCAGGCTCTAGAATGGCTCCAATTACAGCGGAGCAACGCCCCAGAGGGGCAGAGCATCGCCCCCTGGTGGGCATGCTGGGTGGATCCCAGTCAGGTGCATGTGGGAGTCTGTTTGCCTCGCCCCCATTCCCACCCCCACTTCTCACTTGGGGGTGGGGTAGGGGACCAAGACAATAACATGACCATTTTGATTTGACTTATTTTAACTGAGAAATGATTCCTCCTAAAAAGTGATCTATGTGGTCATAGCCAAAGAAGATTCAGTGAGAACTATAATATTTTATATGAGGGAAACCATCTAAACCAATTGTTCAAATTTCAAAATGTTGTCAATCTTATTTTGTTTTATTGTGTGGAACCATACAAAATATCTCCACTGAAAATTTCCTTGTTGCCAAAGATTTTGGCTTATGATGATTACACATTTTTAACTTTTTCTAAAAAGAAGTATCAAACATTATAGAAGTAAAAGACACTGTATATGAAATCACTTCAGCTTTGTGTAACAAAATTCCAAATTAACAATTGTTTATAGAATATAGAAGTTTATTCCTCTCTCATGTAAATGTTTTAAAGTAGGTGGTTCAAAACAGATGTACTCTATATTATCATACATAGACCTGGGCTCCAGCTGCCACGTTGCCCCACCATGTCAAGGGAGATCAGCTACCACATTTACATCTTAGGCAGCAAGACTGAAGTACCAGGAGTGAGAAAGAAGAGCATAAGTCTTCCTTTTAAGAAGATTTTTGGGGTGGCCCTGGCTGGTTGGCTCAGTGGTAGAGCGTTGGCCTGGCGTGCAGGAGTCCCGGGTTTGATTCTCAGCCAGGGCACACAGGAGAAGCACCCATCTGCTTCTCCACCCCTCCCCCTCTCCTTCCTCTCTGTCTCTCTCTTCCCCTCCTGTAGCCAAGGCTCCATTGGAGCAAAGTTGGCCCGGGAGCTGAGGAAGGCTCCATGGCCTCTGCCTCAGGCACTAGAATGGCTCTGGGTGTGACAGAGCAATGCTCGAGATGGGCAGAGTATCGCCCCCTGGTGGGCATGCCGGGTGGATCCTGGCCGGGCGCATGTGGGAGTCTGTCTGCCTCCCCATTTCCAACATCAGAAAAATACAAAAAAAAAAAAAAAAAAGAATATTTTTTGGGCCCTGGCCAGATAGCCCCTTGGTTGGAGCACCGGCCCAAAGTACAGAGGTTGCCAGTTTGATCCCTGGTCAGGGCACATACAGAAACAGACCAAAGTTCCTGTCTCACTCTCTCTTCCTCTCTGGCTAAAATCAATCAATAAAAATTAATTAATTATGTAAAAAAAAAGAATATGTTTGGAAAGTGGCACATACTACCCTTACATCCTATTGATCAAAATTTTGGTACTTGGCCATGAATGGCAGCAAGATAAGCTGGGTAATGTCAAAATCCAATTGAAATGAAGAGACAAAAATTAACCCATTTAATTTGAAACTAAAATATTAAAAGAAACTCTTTATTGAAGTTAATGAGGATTAGTTTCCAACAGTGTTTCTATAGAATATGAGAACCATGTCCTGAGGTATGCACCAATGAAGCTGATAGAGATACATTTCTGATTGCTCTGAAGACAGGCAGAAAGGAATATAGGAGTAAGATGTGATTATGTTTTCCCTTTTGTTGAAAGGAAGATGACAAATTTTTAAAGAATTATAGTATAAGATATACTGGGACGTATAATATTCATTTGATTTGTGACAGAAAATAGACTCAGGAAAACACACAGATATTATTTATGCAACAGTAATGTGGTCAACTATTGTCCCTTTGGCCAATATTCAGAATATGAGGGGCGGGTATCAAGGATTAAGATTATCCTCTCACTGTGTTTATACTTTGTGGAGTATAGAACACGCATGGACTCTAGGAAGCCTCAATTATACCTTTCATTGAGGAAATGACTGTAGGCATTCAGCAGTTAGAGAATGAAACGAACCTGCTGGTGGTGACCTCAGTTGTCTTACTATTTACTCTCTGGTTCTACAGGAAGACAAGATATTCCATAAAATAACTTGCTTCTTCTAACCATTCTCTACCAAAGACCCTTAACTTTCAAGTTGAGCTTATTTTAAACTTTTATTTAAACCCAGATTTCTTTTTAAGCATATTTCAGTATTACACACAGCAGTGTTACCATTTAAAATGTAAAGAAAAACTCTGACCTTCTAGTATTAGTACAGAAAGACCTATGTCTACAGTGTATGTTAGGGGCCTGCAGTGTAGTTAGGGGCCTGTAGTGTAATTAGGGGCCTGCAGTGTTGTTAGGGACCCGCAGTGTATGTTAGGGGCTTGCAGCATACATAGGGGTCAGAAGACGGAACACTTGATTCAGAACCTCCAGATTTTAACCTAGCCAGGGACTTCAGGCAAATTACTTAACCTCTCAAAGAAGCGTTCCTTTCATTCATTTATTTTCATTGATTCATGAATTTGCTGTATTTCAAAAACTATTCCTATAGCAACTATTATATGCCCAATGTTTATTTAAGTTATGGGGCTACATCAGGATATAAAGCAAAGCTGCTGCTCACATGCGGGATTTGTCATTGATAAGAGGAAAAAGCATTCAACAATTATCTGTAAAAATTGGAAAAGACAACTTCCTAGGGTCATTATAGGGACGAAAAAGGAAAACAATAAAGTATGCAGCCGAGTACCTGACCTGCGAACATGCATCTAGGTAGACCTGTTATTGAACCTAGCACATGAATGTAGGAACAGTGTGAACCAGAGCCAAAGCATTTGAATTTACAATAATGGTCTAAAACCACATGCCTAGTCTGCAATGAAGATGTCATTTCTATTCTAATTCTTATTTTGTAAAAGAAAAAAAACTTCCTCAATTCCTTCAATATCTAATGGAAAATAATCCCACATTAAAATAATTTGTACCTCCCTCTCTTATTCCTCTGTTTTTTTCAGATATATATGTATTTTAAATACCCACAAAGAATTAAAGGCATTAACATTGGTAAAAAATAAAAATTTAAAAATTAATATTTCTGAATAATCTGCTACTAGTCAGGCACTATGTTAGGCATTCTGTACACACACTCTTTTTTAACCCTCATAACAATCCTATAAAGAACATATTATTAGCCCCACTTTTACAGATGAAAAAACTTTATAAATTGCACAGAATATAGTAAATATTTAGGACAAATAATGACAACAAAAATAGCTTATATTTTTAGTTGCCAGTTATTGTTTTACTAATAATTAGCCACATGTAAGACACAAAGAAATGTAATGCCACCAATCAGCTTGAGAAGATAAATGACAGTTTTTATCCTATTTATTATTAGTCCTAAAATACATCAGGCTTTTTTACTTTTCCTATTAAGTTCACTAAGTTATGACACAATGCTCATGATACTCTAGTTCAATTAGTAATGGCCATAGAATTTTTAGGTTTTTACAATTTTTTTTTCTATTGGGTAATGATAACAATGATAAAGATCAATGGTTCTCAAAGCATAGTCCCCAGACCATCATCATCATCACTGTGGAAACTCGTTAGAAATGCAGGTTCTCCACCCCATCTACTCAACACACACTAACAATGGAGCCCAGAAACCTGAGTCTCAAAACGCCCTCCAGTTGATTATCATGGACCCTGACATTCGAGAGCCACCGGCCGGGATCATTATCAGTAACCAACAAACAATGTGACAAATAATTATAATCTTAACTTTTTTTGAGGCAAGAGTCTCTTCTGCTTAGCTGAAAAAAAAATTATGTTACCAGTTTCCTCCTATAAAAGGAAAAAGACAAAACAATATATATTTTTTAAAGACTCAATATTTCAAAACATTTTCAAATATTACCAATTTGGGTGCTGTGCAGATATTAAAACCAGAGCAAATGTTTCAAAGGCAACAAAGTCTGATTCCCGTTCTAAATTCTTCTGCTTCTAAAAGGAGTAGAGAATATATCACAATGACTGAAGATCCTGAAAATGCAGAAGAGAAAGCCGGAAGAAAGTGAAGAGGATGTGCGCTAGAGACCTGCTTTCCAACCTGGAGGGCAGAGCAAGGCCCGTCCTGTTCAATATGTAGGAGGCCAGAGAGCTGGATTGGTTTGTTAAAGCTGTCACTGAGATTAGAGCTTCGTCAAGCTCCTGTCCTAACACCAAGTCAATTTCTTGCTCTAAACTCTTTCTCATTTTAAATGGGAAAAAGATTAGACTGTTGAGTGCTTGGGGAAAAATATAAAACTGGCTGGTAGGCAAGCTTTCTTTTTTAAAAAGAAAATTCTCTCAGCCTTCTGAACTCACGGGTGGCTTAATAAAAGTTAAGGAAAAGACTAAACCAGCAGGAAAAAAAATAAGAGGGTAAGAAAACCAGATTCCTCTCTTAAAATCAGTGTTTCTTCAATATCAGTAAAAGGAAATATCTTCAAAGTTCTGACAGAGATACTGTTGAGACAGAGGAAGAGACTAGCAAATCAGGGTAGGGCAAAAGTAGGTTTACAGTTGTGAGTAACTGAAACAGTTTATTCCTGTATTATTATTTATTTATTGTTGCATTATTTCCATATGAACAGCTGTAAAGTCCCTTTCAGCCACCCTGTATTTGGAGATTTTAACTCCAGAATAACATGGGGAACACATGGTGCAAGGCTGCGAAACGAGGCTGATCATCCGGAGTAGCCCAATTTCTCACGGGCACACCGTCCTGTGGGATAGGTGCCCTTTGCACTGTTAACTCAGAAACTCCTTTGACAGAGACCTCCTGCAAGGTGGAACAGGAAGGGAGCGAGGGAAACTAAAGCTTATGTTCATACAAATGTAGAAAGTAGAAAAGGCAATACTCCTGGAGGTGAAATTATCACCTGCCCACCACAGAGCGATGGCTTGCACAATAGCTTTGCCGCTAAAGTGAGAGTTATTGCAGCGAACTTTCTGGTGCACCTGATTTACCTAAATGGGGCACTGGTGAACCATTTGCATAAACCAAGCTGGAGGAAAGTTCAAGTGCTCTGGAAGCAGATGGGCAATGTGGATTCTAGCCAACCTTAGAA
This sequence comes from Saccopteryx bilineata, assembly GCF_036850765.1. Taxonomy (NCBI): domain Eukaryota; kingdom Metazoa; phylum Chordata; class Mammalia; order Chiroptera; family Emballonuridae; genus Saccopteryx; species Saccopteryx bilineata. The sequence continues at coordinate 105,124,805 of NC_089493.1, read as the reverse complement.
TTTTTATCAAGTTATTTAGTTTACTGTGACTGGGAATCAAATGCTAGGGTGAAGACAGGAGTGAAGGAGGTTTGGGATGTGTGGGAGGCGGAGAGGTGGCCATGCCTGTGAAAGATGAAGAGAGAGGAAGCAGGGTTGGCCAAGGAAAGCCTTTCGAGCAGGATATAGGTTTGAGTTTGTGAAAGGAAACCAAATTGGGCAGGGAGAGTCTCAGACTGTGAAACACTGGGGGCAGGCTGTGTGTTACAAGAGTGCCACACTGGGCAGAAGTGCTCAGTCATTTCCTGAGGACCACCAGATAAGAGTGTGGTCTTGGTTCAAAAGTGGAGACATGCTCTGAAGGCACTATCACTGGAGGCTGTCAGCCAGCCACATCCCTCACAGCTGGAGGCAAGTTCTCTCCTGAAGGGAGATTTGAGCAGTCCTCCAGGATTCCAGTTGCTTTCTTCCTACAGTGAACTATAACCCTCTTTGCAGCTGGCATTCATTGCTGCCCTTCTCTGCGCACCACTCTAAATTCCCCATGCCCTCAGTTCTCACCTTGACTGATCTTGATGGATTGTCAAAAGTATATATTTCTCTGTTGCAGATGACTTGGACTTCTTTCAGAACCCCAGAGGCATTGAAATTCTCCAACTAGATTTGCCATAAACTCCACTATATTTTTCCACTACTGACCTCTTCAAATCATAGAACTTGCCTGATCATAGGGGCCAGGCAGCAGGGCTGCTTGCAAATGCAGTGTGGACCTGCTGCAGAGCCCTGTCCCCTGGTATTTTGGCTCAAACAGTATTTCTAAGTATGAATGTGTTGCCTCTAGAATCCACAGAAACTTACCAGGCATCGGGCTTCTTTGTTGTAGAGTGTACAGGATGCAGCAATTTGTTTTTATTTTTCCTTTACTTTGGAGGGGATGTTGCAGCTTGTCTCTGACTGTTGGGCCCTGAAAGTTTACTTATGTGACAGGCCCTGAATCTTCATACAATTTATTTCCCATCCTCTGGTGTACATGTCTTAACAAGGCATTCAGTATGCTAGCCACTTCTCACTCCACCTGCCTGAGCTGCAGAGTATCATCAATGCAATGAATAAATGTGGTATCTGAAGGTTATTGGATGGACCCGATCTCTCAGGACTATATTATGATAGAAATTACATAGCCCTGGGGCAAAGCTGTGAATGAATATTGTCATCTACACCATGTGGGTGTGAACAATTTGTTATAAGGCATTATCCTGTCTAACACAGGCCCAAGAAGAGTCATTCACTATTAGAATTAGAAAGGACCTCACATGCCATCTAGTTCCAATCAATGCCTGTAAAAGAGAGTCAGCAAAAGTCAAGTGACTCATCTAAGGTCACAAAGCCTCTTCCTGGCAATCACATTTTGTTTCTAAATCTTCAGGTTCTAGGCCACAGTGATTTTCATTGTAACACCTCATGTCCCTTGAGAAAAAGGAGATTACACAATTTAATTCATGCAATTCACAGAGACAGAAAAAAATTAATTTATAAACAATAGCAGTCAGTTAATGCTAATTTAGTATTTAATGCCAGTAATCCTGGATAAAGTGGCTATTGAAAGTAGTTAACTAATGTGGGCTTCATACAATAATTTATCATCACTTAAGTGAGAACAGAATCAAAATATGCATTTTTGAACAAAGTGTAAAAAATGTTTAATCCTTATTAATTTTTCCTTTTGTGATGTGCTCGAAAATGTGTTTTTTCCCTTTGTCCTGCACATCTCTTTTTTAGAACTTATTTGTAAAATCTGGAATTTTGTAAGAGGTAAAATGTTTTGGATAAATTTAAATGCACTTTTCCTAGTACACTGTTATTTACTGATTATTGTAAAAGTCTCAAGACTCTCCTGTCCTGAGAGTGCCCCTGCCCTGCTTTTATAGGTAGTCTTATATTTAAAAATCTTATCTTCATATTTAAAAACCAGCATTCTTGGTTCTAAAGGTTAAATTAAAAGCTAAATTTTTGAGTGATGACTGTGTCCACATAAAATACCTTAAGGAAGAGGAGAAACACTTTACACATTTCTGAGTAATGATTCTTTTTAAATATTTTGTTTTTAGAAAATGGCTTTAAAACTGTCTGGGGCTTTATATTTCAGAGAAGAGTTATGTGTGGGTTTTGTTTGTTTTAAACAGACATACGTTATTTCTAATTTTAATGTGTATTTGGACATTTTTTATATGTCTGGTTTGGGGGTGTTTTCCAGATTTTTCAGAAAGCAACATCACGATCAACCACATGTTCACCATCACATAATTAGCTTAGTGGACCAGTTTTACACACAGCAAAATGGTAGCAGAGAGGTGCAGACCATATTGAAGATGGCATTGGAGAGATGGCATTGGAAAGAGTCTGTTAGAAACACTATCCTTGGCATTTCTCTGGGCATCTAATTTTTAAGATAAATTACATTTCAGGATATTTATTTATAATAGTCAATTTAAAGTTTCAAGGAGTTCAACACAAATCTTCCAATTTTTGATATCATCATTGCAAATAGATGACAAAATGTATCAAAAATGATATTATTGCAAACACCTAGATAAAATTAAAAAGACTGATGACAAGAAAAGCAAAGTAACAAAACAAGCGTGTTGATAACAAAGGAGGAAAGTAGTATCTTGGTATTTCACTAGTAAAGATAGCCTAGTTTTAATCTTCTAAAACTGAATCATGGAAAATCAGAGAATCTAAATAGACAGATTGCAGCTAGTGAAATTGAAGCAGTAATAAACAAACAAACAAACAAACAAACAAAACCCAACAACAACCAAAAACTTCCAACAAACAAAAATCCTGGCATGAATGGCTTCACTGGGGAATTTTACCTAACATTTAAAGAAGAATTAACACCTGTCCATCTCAAACCATTTCAAAAAATTCAAGAGGAGGGAAAATTCCCAAGCTCATTTTAGCAGGCCAGCATTGCCGGGGCTGGGTGGGGAGGTAGAAGAGCATATGGAGGGAATAAATGGAGATAGACAAACATTCGATCAAGTGGGGTGTGAACACACAACATTGTGCGCAGAGATGTGTTGTGGAATTAAGCACCTGAAACCTGTATAATTCTGTTCACCAGTGTCACGGCAGTAAATTTAATTTTAAAAAGGCAGATTATTTTTTTGGGCTTCTTCAAATTTGATAAATTTATTTACACATTTAAGAAATAGTCACTGAGCATCTTGTTCATTCAGCACAGGAGATAAGGCAGTGGATGGATCCAGTCCTGATGCTGGAGGAGCTTAAAGAAGCAGAGAAGATAGATGCACACAAATGACTAAGGTACCATGTGAGAAATAGTGCAGTAGAACTTTGTGATGATTGATGTGAAAGCAGAGATGAGATGGTAAAGATGACCTGGGTCAATTGGAGGGAGGACAAGAGAAGGCTTCATAAATGAGAGCATTAGTAGGAATTTAACAGGTATAGATGAAAAGGGCGTTCTGGATCTGCAGGTTCTAAAGTGAATGGGAACATGTATGTCTTATGCAGGGAATGGAGCGTGGCTGGAGAGCAGATAGGGTCTGTGGTGGGACATGGAGGTGAAGCAGCAAAGCAAAATGACCAATAGGAAATTAAACTGAACTATGCAAGACAACCAGGTGCCAGATTCTAAAGACCTTGAATGACAAACTATGGAATTTGGAGTTTATCTCATTGTCCATAGTCATCAAAGATGTTTTTATTTTATTTTAGCAAGATTATGGCATGATCATATCAGAATATAGAGAGATAAAGTAGTCTTTAAATGGCCGAGGATAGTTTAGTGGGAGAAGAGACTGGAACTATGAACTCTTTTAGAAAACTATTCCAGTAGAAGGTGGCATGGTGATAATTAATGATGTAATAATATGTGGACTGATGCAGTGGAGCAAAGAAGACATATATGCAGGTGATATTAACTGAGGTCAGAAACGGGAAGAGGAACAGGTATACTAGAAGGGTCATGGTCAAGAGCCAGTGAAATGGAGAGAAAAGACCTGTTGGATTTAGTACATGTAAAGTAGAGGTGCCCATGGGTATGCAGGTGGAGCTACCCAGTAGATGACTGAAATATGAGTCATAAAAGGAGGACAGCATCCAGCTGCAAAGCCCAGCTGAAGACCAGCATTCATGGTGCAGAGGGAGGACAGGCAGCTGAAGACCATTCAAGTCTGTTGTCAGCTATAAGCCACAGAAACTTGCACTTTTTATCATAATTGTCTTCTAGGTGACTATAAACACTCAATAAAATTTTTTTTAGCTCATATAGCTGTCATTAAAGAATAGATGCCCAGAGAAAGTAGGTGATTTGATTCAACCACACAGATGGTAGGTGGGAGAACCCAGAATAAAATCCAGATGTCTAGGCCAGTGTACTTGACCAGACAAAACCAAATGGAATCTAATGCCTGATGTGATAAACACAGCCAGTTCTCTGGGTTCAGCTTCATCTGTGAGAAACTTGTGGATAGCATGATCTCAAAACAACCCTCTGACTCTAAAATTCTATTATTATTGCCTGATTAATAAGTTAAACCTACTGTTTCTACTATTTATCCCATCCAGTCTGAGTGAATTTAAGTAAATCACAAATCCACTAAAGTGCAACTTCCTCATCAGTACAAATTGTGAGAATTGATAATGTAACTCTGTGCTTTTACATTTAGCACAGTGTTCATCAAGAAAGTGCAAATGAAAACAGTGAGATGTTATTAGATACTCTCTAGAATGGCTGAAATGAAAGGGACAGAAAGGACCAAGTGCCTGCAGCTATGTTGACCAGCTCTCAATTGCTGCCAGTGGGAATGTAGACTGGTATGACCTTGTTGGGAATTAGAAGTGTCCAGTAAATCCAAACGAGAATGCCTGTGACCCAGCATCACCTCCTTAAAGAAGAGGCCAACAGAAACACCTACATCTGTCAACCAAAATCCATGCACAATGTTGGGCAAACCAATGTGTTTCAAGTTGTAACTGTGTGTTAAATTTGCTCACTAATATTTTGCCTAATTGTTGCATTGGCATGGGGAGCTCTATGTGTATGTAGTCTGGGAAAGGCTGTGGTGCTTGCCCTCAGGGCACCAGATTGCAAATTGCTGATTGCCTGCCTCCATGGGGAGGGGCGATTGTTTGCTGGAGAAGGTTTTTTTTTTTCCCTCCCAGCCAATTTTACTGGAGAGTGCAGAGAGAGAGAGAGAGAGAGAGAGAGAGAGAGAGAGATTGAAGGAATGCTGAGGGGCTTTGGGAGCCCTGAGTGAAAGCTGGGGGTGCTGAGGCTGGTGGGGGTCTGTTTTGCACTGTGAGTTTGAGAGAGTCCGGAGAGAAAAAAGGAAGCAGTCTGCCCTTACGAGACTTTAATAAACAGAATGGCTCACCATTTTCTTGCTCCACTGTTCCTTTACCATCTGCCTGAATCCAATGAGAACGTGAACCTGCATGGCCACAGTGGTGAACCCTGGCCTTACACACAAGAATGTTCATGTGAAAATCACACTAGATATTTCTTCCAAGCACATTAGCAACAGAATGGATAAATAAATCAAGGCATATTCAAGACCAAATGAGAACTAGATAAAATGTGGCTAACTCTCACCAACAAAATGGTGAGTGAAAAAAGTCAGCAAAAACAGTACATTCAGAATATTTCAATTTATACAAAGTTCCAAAACAGAAGAGCTGCTCCATGCTGTTAGACGGCAGAAAGGGTTATTTACACTCAGGGTGGTAGAAGTAGCTTCAGGAGTGCTAATAAGATTCTGTTTCTTGATCTGGGTGCTGCTTATATAAGTATAGTTTATAAAAATTCATGGAGTTCTATGCCTACAACTTTTGCATGTACAGTATACTTCAACAAAACTTTAAAATAATTTTCCCAGTATCTAACAATTACTAGCATTCTCTACATGTAAAAATTTATTTCTAGATATACCCATATGTTTACCTTCTAAATAGCCATCTAACTCTGTATAGAAGCATATATTTCTGGTTAGGTCAGGCTTTTTACACAATAAATGGCTTGTAATGTGGAAAAGCCTCCAGGCTGTTCCTCATTGGCTGTGACTGGCAGCGTTTCCTAGTGGACACGTGTGGAACTCCATACATTTCCAGTGAAGTATTTGAGCACACTCTGATCAGGGTCTTGCATATGGAACTTGCTTAATAAAGACCAACTAAGGGAACATCAAACATTTGTTCCTAAATGTGAAAACCATATAGACTGGGTTCTTGAGTGAATTGATGAGTAAATTATTTTTTAAGTGTTGATTTGATAGCATCATATAAAATCATCACATGCTTTGATTTTGTATACCGTATTCTATTTTTATCAAGATTTTTTTACATTATAAAAAAATTAATGTCGGCCCTGGTCGGTTGGCTCAGCGGTAGAGCGTCGGCCTAGCGTGCGGAGGACCCGGGTTCGATTCCCAGCCAGGGCATACAGGAGAAGCGTCCATTTGCTTCTCCACCCCTCTGCCGTGCCTTCCTCTCTGTCTCTCTCTTCCCCTCCCGCAGCCAAGGCTCCATTGGAGCAAAGATGGCCCGGGCGCTGGGGATGGCTCCTTGGCCTCTGCCTCAGGTGCTAGAGTGGCTCTGGTGGCAACATGGCAACGCCCAGGATGGGCAGAGCATCACCCCCTGGTGGGAGTGCCGGGTGGATCCCGGTCGGGCACATGCGGGAGTCTGTCTGACTGTCTCTCCCTGTTTCCAGCTTCAGAAAAGTGCAAAAAAAAAAAAAAAAATTAATGTCGGCCCTGGCCGGTTGGCTCAGCGGTAGAGCATTGGCCTGGCGTGCGGGGGACCCGGGTTCGATTCCTGGCCAGGGCACATAGGGGAAGCGCCCATTTGCTTCTCCACCCCCCCCCCTTCCTCTCTGTCTCTCTTTTCCCCTCCCGCAACCAAGGCTCCATTGGAGCAAAGATGGCCTGGGCACTGGAGATGGCTCCTTGGCCTCTGCCCCAGGCGCTAGAGTGGCTCTGATCGCGGCAGAGCGACGCCCCGGAGGGGCAGAGCATCGCCCCCTGATGGGCAGAGCTTAGCCCCTGGTGGGCGTGCCGGATGGATCCCGGTCAGGAGGGCTGACTGACTGTCTCTCCCGTTTCCAGCTTCAGAAAAAAAAAAAAAAAAATTAATGTCGATTCTATTACAAGTGATACTTTTTAATTATTGTATCTTATGAAAGTATATCCTGTTGATTATATCATGATGCTAAAAATAACAATTTTATTAATTAAAACATTGAGACAGGAAAACCAAAATTTTGAATTAGATAATTTTTAAATGTAGCACTGTCCAGAGATTTAAAACCAGTGGTGGGATTCCACCAGTTTGCACCAGTTTGGCAGAACTGATACCTAATTTTTTTGTTGAGTTTGGCGAACCGGTTGTTAAAATGGCATTTGTAATCTGAGTTCTCTCTAAGATGGCACCTGGGCCCAATGTGGAAATCACAAATTCACATTCTTTCTCTTTTTTAACGTTCATCTGCACAACAGCATATTCTAAGCGCCCGTAGTGATGTTTATTCTGTCCACTGGTGAAAAAAATTTTATGGAACTATGCTTGTAATATTAATTTAATAATTTCATAAAACTCACACCTTTGATGAAATACTACATTTTAATTCTCTCATATTTGTTACTTCAGTAAACGAACATATAATGTAAAGAGAAAAAGTGCCAAACAACCAGGGAGTGACAAGCTGTCTTTGGAAATACATTAAATAACAGTTTTATTTTTTTCTGTAAGGTATTATTTAATATTTTTTCAATAATATTTTTAAACTCTTTCTTATAACATAATCTAGTTTTGTGTACCTCTTTTATTGTTCTTACTTAAGTACTAAGTGCATGAAATAATAAACTACCTTTTGGTATATCATTTTTTAATACTTAAAATGGTCATTAGGGCAGAGAACCGGTTGTTAAATTATTTGAATCCTACCACTGTTTAAAGCTTTGGAAACCAGGATGGGAGTAGAGTTAGAAACAATCGTGAGTTTGAAATACTGGCTATCTGCAATAGCATTTAAAAATCCAGGTTTTTGGCCTGATCTGTGGTGGCACAGTGGATAAAACACCAACCTGGAAATACTGAGGTTGCCAGTTCGAAACCCTGGGCTTGCCGGGTCAAGGCATATATGTGAGTTGATGCTTCCTGCTCCTCCCCCCCCTTCTCTCTCTCCTCTCTCTCTCTTCCCCCCTCTCTCTCCTTTCTAAAATGAATAAATAAATAAATAAATAAATAAATAAATAAATAATTTTTTTAAAAAAATCCAGGTTTTTAACTGAAAATTTCAAGATATTTAACATGTTTTCTTTCAACTGTGTTTTGTGTAACATTAGAGAACTAAGATTGGGACTATAATATGTCCAGCTCAAAGGAATGCCTAAAAAATGTTAAATGAATTAAGATTTGTAAATTGAATATAATAGTACCTAAATATAATTCCCTAACATTTTCTTTGTCCAAATTAAAATAAAAAATGATTTAGGTATGAAATTCCATATGACTTATTTCCTTTCACTGTTTTATATTTACAAACCATCTCTAGTTAAGGGTAAACTTCCTCAGAAGTATTTTTTTTAAGTTTCTTGCTAAATATGAACAATTTAACTGCAACATGTTTTTTTTTAATGGACAATTAATAGTGACAAAGACAGCTGCACAATAGCTACGGAGAGGAAAACCAACAAAAGATAAAACATGTGAATAGTTATGTGTTGGCCTAAAAAGGATTTGACTGTGCTCATTGTCTCTTACCTGTGGTTTTTCCCATAAATGTGTGTCACACGTGTGATGAGGGAAATACTTGGTTATTTAGCTGTCCTCACGTTCAGTGGCCAGTAGCTGGTCTAGAGCGGGGAGACTTATTTTCAGCAACTTGGATTTATAGGGACCTGGACATGTCTTTATATTTAAAGACACCCTTTGGTCGCCTGCTTCTAACTGGCCTCTGGCCTCCGAAGTGATGAGGGCAGTCCCGCGCTATCTCTGCGCCCTCCGCGCTTCCTCTTCTCCTTCTCTTTCCGTTAGGGTCCCACTGCTGTCGGAGGCCTGCAGGAGTATTATCACTGTAAGCTTTTATTTCCAACAGCCCCACTGAAGCCGGATTCTCAAAATAACTAACACCCATTACCAGCCCCGTACCACTGTCTGACAAAAAACAAGCAAACAAACAAACAAATTAAAAAACAGAACAATTGAAGAAACAAGGTTAGTGTAAAAATTACAGCTTTTTAAAAAAAAGCGACCACTAACACTTGGTTTCAGAGAAAACGAGGGGAGAATGCGAGTCTTGGTGACTAGGGAATTGCAGTTATACACAAGAAAATGAATACCAGTTTAAAGTTGCAAGTCAAATTACCACCAGTACCAGAAAATAATGGCAAAAGAGGGTTAAAAAAGAGGTGACAGATATGCTGATTAAAATCGATCTTTAAAATGAGCTTCCTTTGAACATTAAATGGAAAAATCCAGAGTTTGGATTGCCAAATGTTTACAAAGAAAAAATGATTCAGAAGAACTACGTGACTTAAACAATACCATCTTTCAGATTCCTCTGGGAAGATTGGTAGATAATATGAAATTTAAACTAACATTTGGACTTTGTCCATTTTGTGCACAGTGAAGACAGTTTTGGCATGCTATTTAAAATATTTTCATATCAGTTTATCATTCCAAAATATAGTGAAAACACACACATCTGCAGTTGCACCCTGTGGTAAAAAGGAAAAAATGGAAAAAGGCTGAGGCCAGTATATAGAAATAAATAACAATTCCCTGTGTCCATTTTGCACTTATTTTCACCCTTTAATATATGTAAAATACAATCTTAAGAAATTCTTTGTAAGAGCAAAATTGTCATGAAAACTCGGGAAAGTTGCTTAACCTTTGCTGGGCTTTGGTTTCCCTGTCTATGAACACAAAGCCAGCAGCACAACCTATTTCCCGGGCTGTTGTGAGGGTCTACTAAGTTGATACTTCATGAACACAGTACTGAAAAAAAAGAAAAAAAAAAGCAGTGAGGTGGCACTTACTGTTTATTAAATTATCAGGGATTAAAACATTTGTAGGCCCTGGCCAATTTGTTCAGTGGATAGAGCATTAACCAGGTGTTCAGAAGTTACAGGTTCAATTCCCAGTCAGAACACAAATAAGAAATGACCATCTGCTTCTCTCCCGCTTCTCTCCCCTTCCTCTCTCTCTTTCCCTCCCACAGCCAGTGGCTCGATTGGTTCAAGAGTCAGCTTCGGGTGCTAAAGATAGCTCGGTTGATTCCAGCATTGGCCCCAGACAGTGGTTGCCAGATGGGTCCCAGGTGGGGTGCATGCGGGAGTCTGTCTCTCAATCTCCCCTCATCTCACGTAAAAAACAACAATAACAAAAACATTGGTAACTGCTAGAAAAGAATTAAAAGAATATGTGAGAAATACCATATGTGACCTGAAAATCCTAAAAATATTTACCATCTAGCCCAGGGGTTAGGAACCTTTTTGGCTGAGACAACCATGAACACCACATATTTTAAAATGTGAGAGCCATACAACGAACGACCTGTGTACCTTACACATGATCCAATAAAAATTTGGTGTTGTTCCAGAGGACAGCTATGATTGGCTCCAGCCACCTGCAACCATGAACATGAGGGGTAGGAAATGAATGGATTGTAATACATGAGAATGTTTATATTTTTAACATTATTTTTTTTTATTAAAGATTTGTCTGCGAGCCAGATGCAGCCATCAAAAAAGCCATATCTGGCTCATGAGCCATAGGTTCCCGACCCCTGATCTAGCCCTTTACAAAAGTATTCATCAATCTCTGTTCTAATAGATAATCTTGACTACAAAAAGTTGTGTTTAATAAGTGTAAGGGAATAATATATGTGAAATGCCAGAGATATTTAGCTTTTCTCTGGGGTTATGTAGCATTTATAGTACTAAGATTAAAATGTGATTACATAACCAGATTACAATTTGTTGTATAAATTCAAATGTTACCAAAATATTTATCAATGGAGAGTATTCTGGAGTAATCAGGTTTTATTGTTTTGGTTTTTAAGTCTAGTCTAAGAACAAGATCACCAGGAGCTAGCATGCACATGCAGGTGCCCCAAGAATATTATAACCAAATAAACCTTCGTCAGGGCTGAGTAGGTGCACAACTCCAGGGGGCACCAGCCACCCTGGATTCTGTGAGTGAGTTATGCTCTGAAGTTGCCTTTTGAGTGAAAGACAATAGGAATGAAGCCCCCGTATTGTGTAGCATGATGGTACTGACTCAAGCTCCTTTTTAAGCGGAATTTAAATTGGTAAATAAGTAAAATAATTTACACAACACATTTCTATTTTGACAGAATATTTGACAAACTTCCCTCCAATATCTTTCTGTGAAGAAAGGGGGATGTAGTTCAGATGTTGCTGCAATTTTAGAAGATTGAATATTTTTCAAAAGATTAAAAAATCATAGACTGACTGATGCCAGCTGGTTGGGGGTCAGGGCGCAGGACTAGTGGTTTACCATAAGACAGTTATCTTAATCCAGAAAAGCTCAATTTAGTTTTAATTCATGATCCAAATGAGAACATAGAAGCTATGCTTATCAAATTTGCTTATGACATAAAATTGGGAGGCCTAGAGCTTACAAGGCATAGTTTCCAAATAAAAATTTTAACAGTGGACCAAAACTAAGCAAAACAATCATAATAGAAATCAGTCTTTTGCATAAGGAGCCTTCTAAATCAGCGCTCTCTCAATATTGATACATGTAATTGATTTTTGAACAGAATGTATTTTTTGGTTAAAAAGACTCAAGGAATTTAAAAAAGACTTGTATACGTTTGGAGAACAATAGTTATCCTTAAATAATTACCTTTTTTTAAAAAATGAAAGTGTAAGTGTAACACATTCTTTTGCAGAGGTCACAATGGAAGGCAGGATCTAACTCAAAAGTTAAAGAAGCTAAATGGTCTCAAGCCAGGTGCAGCCCACAGTTGTGTTTGTTTTATTTACCACCCTCCTCTATAGAGTTTTATCTAATATTTTGACTTAGTTGCTCACATGAAAAAGACACAAGATTTAACACAAATATCTGGATTTTCAGATTCTCCTGAACCACAGGATGATTTGGCAACACTGGTTTCTCACTATGCTGGCTGTACCCAGTCCACACTACTCCGTTTATCACACCTGGCCCGCGGATTCTCTTATGTATGAACGTGATCCTAGATATTTGAATTGTGTGAGTCCTGTAAAAGAAAGTAATGAAGACATTCTGAAAAAAATGGACTCTGTCTCCAAATGTAATAGGTGCGCCTTAAATGTTTAGCTTCCTATCAGGCAAGGCAGCATTGTTGGGGCATAGATTGCCACAGGTGTTACAGAGAAGATTCTTGCATGGCACTGGAAGTTAGGATATATTGATATTTCTAAATTTCTTTCTATTTTAAAGGAGACTTGCAGTGCTGTTTGTTTAACTTATTTTTATTCTAATTACTCTTAAACATCCTTGAATGTAATGATTGTTAGTTAAATTCTTATGTTTTAGCTTTGATTTGATACATTCCAGATATATTATAAAACTGATTCCCCAAATTATTGCTGTCAACATCTTTATAAAAGCTTTTAAAAAACAGTCAAATCTTTGTTTTTATATTTTCATATTTTAATGTGAGTGTTTATGATGTGTAGACACAGGTTATATTTATATTTCATCATCTACATAGTTTTAGATCAACATAGTTTTAGGCACTGTACTCCATTGGAATTATAAATTTAGGGATGATAGCCGCAGTGCAAGATGCCTATGAAGCTAAGTCATTCACAATGAACATTCAAAGGAAAACAAGATGATCCTAACTGTGCCAATTCATTCCAGTTATGAATTTTGAAAAGCCGGTATATACTATTTGAGATTCAGGTACACACATGTTTTCTTTTAAAGAAAATGCTCTGATTCATAAATGAAGTCAATGGGCATTTGTACAAAGTGCTTAATGAGTGACCACCTTTATCAGACAAAAGATACATAAGATAAAGTACTGGGGAACATACTCCCTCATTAAAGACAAGTCCTAAACAGTAAAAATAATAAAAGCAAAAGATAAATGCTTTGAAGAGAGATCCAAGATGGCAGTGGAGTAGGTGGATGTTAAAATCACCTCCTCCCAGGACCAACCTGGAGTTATAACTAAATTTAGGAACAGTCATCCTGAATAACCAACCCAGGACTCAATGAAGAGGAGCGTTATAACCAAAGATTCATAGGAGAAGCTACATCAAGACTGATAGGAAGGGCAGAAACCAAAAAAGGGCTGGCCTTGCTTCCATGAGTTGTGGCTGAGGTTCTAGATGGGTTTCTCAGTTATGCGGGGTTACCCCTAAAAGGTGTGGGGACTAAACCCCAAGCTAGGCTCCACAGCCCAGAGCACCAGAATCGGGAAGAGGCACCCAGAGACTGTGCAAGGCAGTGAGGTTTCTGTCTTGCAGAAAGAGATGGGAGTCTCCAGACATGTGGGCACCCTTTTAAGGGGCCAACACACAAACTCTTTTTCATAGTCACTTACCTTGGGCTCCGGCAAAGGGCAGAGTGAGCTGACTAGAGTTATGTGAAGGGAGTTTGAGGTTTGCAGTTCTGAGGAGAAACAGAGGATGGGGAGGGACAGCACGAGGATTCCTGAGCTGAGTCATTGTCCAATGACTCGGTTGTCATCTTTCTCAGATGGAGCGCTTCCCTCTATAGTGCATCAGCCTGGGCGAAAGCAATTGTCCCATGCTGTGGACTCCCACTCTCCCTACACTCCAGAAATTAGGCCCTACTGAGGAGGCAGCTGCCCTGGTCAAAGAATAAAGATCTGGACAGATTCAGGGGGTGACAGTGACCCTGTTGTCAGGCCTTGAAAGGGGGTGTTCCCCATACTTCCCTGTGAATCTGACTGATGCTTTCTCCTCACAGGAGATTCAGTAGAACCACCCTCCTGCCTGCTTGGAGACCCTCCCTCCAGGCTCCAGAGGCCCCACCCATCCAAATCCTAGTAGCTTCACCCTGCTGAAGTCAGGGGGAAAATCTGGGACAGACCAAGAACTGTGGCTCTGGGGTGGGAGCCACACTCCCCAGTGTTCCTGAAGCCTGACTGGCACCTCCCTCTCAGTGGAGATCCACTAACTCCATCCTCTCAACTCCAGAGGCTCCTTCTGTGACTGAGCCTAACAGATAGCCAACAGGCAGAAGCAGCCAAAGGTGGAACTCAAGGCGCCTTGGAACTTTTGCTGACCTGTCACTGGGCCTGGTGCTAGTAAAAACCAGCCTTGGTGTGCAGCTTGCTTCTTCCTGCACACACCTAAGCCCAGCAGAGGCAGCCACAAACTGTGCATCACTTGTAGCTCCAAACAGTTTGCTGAGGGTCTGTCAGAGGCAGCAGGTAGCCAGCCTATGCCAGGTTTCTTCCCAAAAGGTCCAGAACCAACACATCCAGTGACCAGCTTAAGATATCATTGGAGCAAAATCCAATTAGTTTCACAGTAGCATATCCAAAAGGAGATCATATCAGGCACCAAATGTAGCTGAGGTAAATTCTGCTTCCTGTGGTCAGCACCTACACAGCAGCTTGCATACTTTGGTTGAAGTAGTGCCTCATAGTCAGCCAGCCTGAGGGTTGATCCCATGCACAATGGGCCAATAACAATCAAAACTCAATTATAACAGCAGGTCCCACATAATTCACACAACAGACACTCCTGGAGCACCCAGCTCAGGAGATTAAGGAGACTGCACCCCTAGACCCAACAGAATACATACTACATACAGACATACCCTGAAAATTTAGAAGCATAGTATATCTAATACATAGGAACAAACACAAAGAAGCAGCCAAAATGGGAAAAAGAAAACAGGCCTGGCAGGATGGCTCAGTTGGTTAGAGCATCATCCCAAAGCACAGAGGTTGCCAGGTGATTCCCAGTCAAGGCACATAGAGGAACAGATTGATGTTTCTCTCTCTCTCTCTCTCTCTCTCTCTCTCTCTCTCTCTGTCTCTTCTTCTCTCTAAAATCAATACATTAAATTAAAAAAGAAGAAACGGAATGACAGAAGAGGAGAAACCTTTAGTAAAAGAGCTAAATGAAATGGAGATAAGCAAATTATCAAATATAGAGTTTAAAATAATGGTTATACAGATGCTCAAGGAACAAAGTGAGAACTTCAGCAGAGATATAACAAGCATACAAAATGACATAGAAACCATAAAAATGAACCACTCAGAAAAGAATACAATATCCGACACCAAGAATTCACTGGAAGGAATAAACAGTAGGTTGGAGGAAGCAGAGGGTCCAGCCAGCGATTCGAAAAACAAGGTAGAAAAACCAGAGCATCAAAAACAAAAAAGAATGAAAGGGAATGAGGATAGTATAAGGGACTTTTGGGACAACATGAAAGGAAAGGTAACAACATCCTTATCATACAGGTACAACAAGAAGGGAGAGAACAAAGGGTTGGGAACCTATATGAAGAAACAATGACCAAAAATTTTCCTAATCTGGTAAAGAAAAAAGACACACAAGTCCAGCAAGGGCAAAGAATCTAAAACAAGATGCACTCAAAGAGGCCCATACCAAGACACATCATAATTAAAATGTAAAAGGATAAAGACAAAGAGAGAATCTTAAAAGCAGCAAGAGAAAAGCAGTTACCTACAAGGGAGCTCCCAAAGACTTTTAGCTAATTTTTCAACAAAAACATTTCAGGCCAAAAGGGATAGGCATGAAATATTCAAAGTAATGAAAAGCAAGAACCTACAACAAACACTACTTTACTCCAATATCATTTAAAATTGAAGGAGAAATAAAGAGCTTATAAGAAAAAAAAAAAGCTAGAGGAATTTGTTACCACCAAGCCAGTATTACAAGTAATGTTAAAGGGCCTGCTTGAAGAAGGAGGAGGAGGAGGAGGAACAGGAGGGAAGAAAAGGAGGAGGAAGAGAAGGAAAAGAAGAACAGAAAGAAAACAAACAGAGAAATGTAATTTAAAAATAAAATGGTAATAAATACATACCTATCAATAAATAAATGTAAATAGCTTAAGTGCTCCAATCAAAAAACATAGGATAGCTGAGTAGATAGGAAAGCAAGACCCACATATACGCTGTCTACAAGAGAACCATCTCAGACCAAAGATACACACAGACTAAAAGTAAAGGGATGAAAAAATATATTTTATACAAATGGATATTTTTAAAAAGTTGGGGTAGCAATGCTTATATCTGAAAAAAATAGACTTTAAAACAAAAGTTACAATAAGAAACAAAGAAAGACAGTACATAATGATAAAGGGAGAAATTCAACATGAGGCTATAACTCTTGTAAACATTTATGCACCCAATATAGGAGCACTTAAATACATAAAGCAAACTTTGATAGACATAAAGAGAGAGTGAAATATCACCACACACCTGCCAGAGTGGCTATCATCAATAATCTGATAAACAAGTGCTGGTGAGGGTATGGAGGGAAGGGAACCCTCCTGCACTGCTGGTGGGAATGCAGACTGGTGCAGCCACTGTGGAAAGCTGCATGGAGTTACCTCAAAAAAAAAAAAAAAATTGAACTGCCTTTTGACCCAGCAATACCACTTCTGGGAATATATCTTAAGAACCCTGAAACACTATTTTGAAAGAATATTTGCATCCCTATGTTTATTACAGTGTTTTTACAATAGACAAGGTCTGGAAGCAACCCAAGTGCCCATCAGTAGATGAGTGGATAAAAACATGTTGGTACATTTGTACAATGAAATACTACATAGCCTTAAAAAAGAAGGAAACTACCTTTTGGGACAGCATGGATGGACCTGGATAGCATTATGCTAATGAGGGAAGCCAGTCAGAAAAAGACAAGTTCTATATGATTTTACTCATATGTGGGATCTAATGAGCAAAATGAACTAATAAGCAAAATAGAGATAGATTCATAGAGAGCAGGTGGACAGCTGTTTTGTGGGTGGGGCTGGGTGAGGAGGTAGAAGGATTATGCAAAAAAGGACAAAAAGAAAAGAAAACTCATGGATACAGACAACAGTGTGGAGATTGCCCGAGTGGGGGAGGTTGGGTAGAGGTTAGGGGGAATAAATGGTGGTGGATAAAGACTTGACTTGGTGGTGAACAATAATACAGTGTACAAAGATATGTTGTAGAATTTGAAACCTGTATAGTTATGTTTACCAGTGTCACTCGAATAAATTTGATTAACAAAGAAAGAGTAATGCATTGCAGTAGGCTGTGTATTAGTGTTTCAGGATGGTGACAAATTAAGAGAAATGCCATTTATAATTTGAAGGACTTCTAGCATGCTGGTGTGCTGACAGAAACTATTGAATAATGAATGCAAATTAGAGGCTGTTGCTTTTATTTTGATATTACAGCCTTAAAGGGTAGAATTAGCCCTACAGAGAGGTGGGTTAGTTTTTCCTCAGAGACAGAAGAAAAGTTGAGGTAAAGGTACAAATTTTGAGATGGAAATTTTGAGAGACGTGAAGGGGGCTTATGTTGTAATGTCTCTTTCCCAGTGAGGTAAGAAGACAGGGCATCTACTGAGGTGAATTTAGAAGGTCAGGGATGGAATTGCAGTAATGTGTAAAAGGCATGTAAAGAATGCACTAGTCTTTGGATTCAAGATACACGAATAAAATAAGATTGCTATTTAAGTATGAACTTGTAGCAGTCTTCATATCGTCGCTTTGAGAATTTTCTCCAGCAACTTTTGGTAAGGGTTGGAAGGTAATATCTCACAAGTATTGACATGATTATTCATTTCAAGAAGTCCAGCCCAAGTATGGAAGAGAATAAAACCAGAATTGCCTGGATGTGGGTTGGGAAGTAGGGAAGCATTGGAAGGCCCAGCGGGAACCAAGAGAAGAGAAGAAAGAATGAGGAAGCAAATTGGTTACATATTGGGTGTGGGTGTGTTTGTGGGGATTCCTATGTTCCAGATGTGCACATGTGGAAGGCTTGGCAGTAGTGTAGCTACAGGTGTGGCTGTGTTGGGAGTTAGTGAGGTTGAATGACACCTGAAGATGAGGAGTTGCAAAGCCAGGGATTTAATGGGTCATCACCATAAATACTGAAGGCATGAAAAATGGTGACAGACACAGGCCATAGAGGAAGACAGAGGTCCAGCGCTACCATCTTTGAGGAGGTTGGAACTGCATACTGGTGGCTGGAAGCTGAGGTGAGGGAGATATCATGGGTTCCAGAAGAAACGCTGAAGTTAATGAAGTAGATGCAGCAGAGATGAAGGCACTGGCTCTCCCTTGTACAGAGCACTTCATATGCCTCTCGTTATATCCCCGGGGGCCACTGCTTATTGCAGGAATTGCTGCCCCAACCAGCTTCTCACAGGTGTAGCCTGACAGCACCCAGCTCAACTAGGACCTCAGCTCCTGCTTTCTGTCCCAGTGCCTTTCTTACAATAAAATGCAGCACTCACTTATGTGTAATCTAAAACTAGAGGGAGTTAATACTGATCAGGACAAAGCTTGGTCAAGTCTTAACTGGTGGTTCATGCTCCCCTCTTCTATCCTTTGGGCGATAATTCTTAGGACTTTCCACAAGGTGCCTCCGAACGTCCCAGGGGTGTGTCTCTCCAGTCATCAGAGGCAGTGATCAATTTGAAACACATCTTTATACTGGCTTTCCTGCTTTCTGGGTTCACTCTTCTTATTTCCCCCACCCTGTCCTCTGGGATTGCTTTTTAACATATACAAATAAATGCAGGACCTTGTTGAAGACCTCCTTTCTTGGGAAAACTTAAGACCCTCATCTGTAAGTAGAAGCTGTTAAGAGAGCAATAGAAAGGTTTCATGGTCAAATAAATAGTCATTTTTCTGTTAGCTTGAGGAGGATGGAGTCCTGAAAGACAAAGGAGGAGTTTATTACCAAACACAAGCCTCAAAAGAATCTTGGTGGAGTTGGGGGCTGGTCAGAGCAAGAGCAGGGCTGACAGAGATGAAAGCAGGAGGGAGGGGGAAGGTGACATATGAACTGTAGGTGTTAAGTAATATCTTCTGCACTAGAAAATAGATACACTAATAACCACGAAGGGCACATTTTAGACTCTTGTATTTATTGCAGCAGCTTTGCATTGGCCTTCATCTTCATTTGTTCCACCCCGAACAGAACAGCAGACAGTCTTGCCTCACCGTGTATCTCCAGTTCTTGCCAACATGCTGATGTCATCCTATATTCAGCCCTTAAAGTCACTTCAATTTACATTCCTGTCTTAAGTCTTTTTCTTGCTATCTAATTTACTATAGTTTCATTGAACTTCCTTTTCCCTAAGTAGGATACACAGTCAATTTATCTAAGAGAAAATGTAAGAAACAGATCAGATGTATACATAATATCACATGGTGTCCATTGGGGAAAGTTTTTAAAATATACATGTATATACACAATTACACAATTTAAAAATATACATGTATATTTTTTTAAAGTACACAATTATGACAGATCGCAAGATCCTGAAGAAAATTTTTGTGATATCACTACCAAACTTTGCCATGTTACTTTATTTATTTATTTATTTATTTTTTTTGCCATGTTACTTTAACATTAGAAATTTGAAGCAATAAATTATAAAATATTTTGAGTCTATTCTAAGATGAACTTGGTCATTTTGGGGTATTTGGCTTCTAATTTTAGATATTTAGACATTTTTTAGGCCATTTAATTTAAAACTTTACATTTTAAGAGGCATTAGTCATGAGTTTTAAGAAACACAGATAAAACATCTGCTGTTACTTCCTGAACCTGCTGAGTCATAAGCCATTAAGACTCAGCAAACCCATGTCAGACAGCCTGGGGGGAGGGGCCGACATGTGTGACATTCAACTGAACCTCAGATTGTTATTGCTTAGAAAGAAACCACAAAGGTGACACATATGTTTTGGGATCATAGAAAACTGAGGTCAAAAGAGACCTTTCAGGTCATGGGCTCCCTATTTTCTGCTGGTTTTTATGCCACTATTTTGTTTCATTTTCTCTTTTGTATACTGTTTAGCGTAGCTTTAGATTTGTTCATAGAGCACCCTTCATGAAATTATTCTACAGTGTAATACTACTGATAAAACTCCTTTACATTTGTAGGTCTCTTGCCCATATCAATCTGGGTCTGGACTTTCCGAATGCCAATTAGTCATCACGCAAACCCACCACCCCCACCCCACACACAAGCACACACCTTCCCAGGTTCTCATGAATCAGAAACCTCTCACTCTCAGACTCACGGCTGAATTTGTACTCACAGCTTTTAGCACCCACAGTCTTTATCCAGGCTCATTCAATTGTTTCTGCTACTTGGTTTTTCATTCCTCCTACTTGGCCTCTCACCTCTCAATGATGAGGTCATTTTAGCAGACTTTTTTTTTTTTCCTGAAACCTACTTCTTTACCCCACTATCATAGTTAGTGATGGCAGTTTAAGTTATGGATTACAAAGTACAATTCAAAAAAAATAATAATAATCCTAACCATACAACAGACTCTAATCTACTGAAACACTCTTAAAGGCACCCTCCCTTCTATCTTGAGTGGCTAAGCCTCCAAAAGCTACTTGGCCACAGCAATGCTAATGATCAAGATTAAACTATAGTTATTAAGCATGTACTGACAGGACCTTACTAAGTCTCCCATAAAACAAGTTAGTACTCTCACATTAGAGGTTTGAAATTTAAGATTATCCATTTGTATAGCTAATCAGAGGAAAATAAAGTATTTTACTAGCATCTACTGTATTTCCCCGTGTATAAGACACACATTAATTTTGGGGCTCGGAATTTGAAAAAAAAATGAATTACACAAAGTTATTGAACTCAAGTTTTATTCATCATAAAATTCATACAACTCATCACTGTCAAAAACTTCCATCCATTAGCTTGTCCTCATCTGTGCCTGATGACGAATCACTGTCTTCATATATTGTCTCGTCCTCAGTTCCATTAATGGCATTTGAAATGCCACACTTCTTAAATGACTTGACAAGCACTGTATAAAAAGCACCCAGTTTTTAGACCCCAGATTTTTCAAAAAAGGGTGCATCTTATACATGGGGAAATATGGTATTTATGTGAAATGTGTAATGTCATAGACTTGGGCTGTCTTCTATCAGTAAGATGTTATTTTGTTGTTGTTGGGGGAGGAGAAAATCTCCCTTACCCCCATGGTCAGGTCATAGGGTTAAGTGAAGTTGATCCATGCCCTCCAGCTTTCAACACACACAAGCTTATGCTACACACACTCACACATATGCTCACTCACTCACTTCAGAAGGGCAGTTGGGCACCTCAATCTGGCCTGCCATTCAGTGTATTCCAAATATTTTTGGAATGGGAATGTGATAAAACTCAGCACTCAATTATGAGACTTTTGTCTTTCTAGTGAAGTAACTGAGAAGATGGCATAAAAGTATAGGAAAAAACATCCAAAAGATGGAGAGGGAAATGAAGTCATGATGACATCTTTGAAAGCCTGAGGCTCATCAGGTCTTCAGTGAAGCCAGTTCTACTCCCATATCTTTGAACTATGTGAGTCAACATTTATCTGTCTGGGAAAGCCAGTTTGATTCAGCTTGATTTGGGTTCCTGTCACAACTGAGAGAGTCCTTACTAATGTAGGTAGTTTGCCAAATGACCAGTTTGACCAGCCTTTTGTATTAGATCTTTGCAAATCCTGCACTTGTCAGAGTGAGATCTACATACTGCTTGCTTCAGAATCACTTGGAATGCTTATAAAATGTAGATTCTTAGACTCTGCCCCAAACTTCTTTGAACTAAAAAGGCAAGGCTTAGGAACCTCACATTTACCAAGCTACCTTTGGTGATTTTATGCATGTTAAATTTTGAAAAACATTATTGAAGTCATAACTTTAGATTATATCAACTCAGATCAATCAGTTTTTATCAAATGAACTGGTAAATTCAAATAGCAATTATTTTCAAATAACTGATAATTGGATTTTGAAACGCTAGTACCGATGTACCCTACTTAAGGGTACATGTGAAGGAAGTGTCACGGGGCTCACATGTTTAAATAACTTCAGAAGTTCTTTAACACATTTCACCTGTAATCGAAGTGGCCAGTAAAAGAAACAGAAAGGGGTGGTGGTGGAAATGAGTAATTTGACGTGGAAAGGGTGCAGGAACCAAGGCAGACCAGCCTTTGTTCTGTTGGACGGACGGACGTTGAATGAACTTCACACCTCTCCTATACGGCATTAATTTCCTATGCTTGAATAATTCCTCACTGCTCAGAGAGCATTGCTACAATAAAGTAGTCTTCATTTGTGAGGATCCTATGATCCCTCTGAGTTGTTCAACCTTTTTTTTCTTATTATTACATTTCAATGCACATGTGTTTGATTAGTTGAGTCTTTAGGGCAGACACCTTAAAACTCAAGAAATTCACTTCCAAATCACTATCAGGGGGGAGGGAAGGTGTGGAGCAAAATCAATATGAATCTGTCAGTGGGTCAACTAATAAACATACTGTGCTATATCCTCAGCAAAATTTAAAAAATGGAAAAATATTAACACACTTAAGTATGCTGATTAATCTAAAAAACATTAGGCTAAAGAAATAGTTCAAGTACAATAGATCACATACTCTACAATTCTTATACGAAATTCTAGAAAAGACAAAGCTACAATGAGAGCCTGTAGAGCAGTGGTTGCTTAAGGCTGGAGTCACATAGCATCTGCCACAGAGGCACAGAGAACTTCGTAGGGTGATGGAATTGTTCTAGATCTGGCTTGTGGCAGAGGTTACATGATGGTATGTAATTACAAAGTTTTATGAAACTGTATATCTCAAATGAGTAAATTGTACTGTTTGTAAATTATACCTCAATAAAACTATTATGAAAAAGTGAACTTGATATGGGTGGGAACAGATTTTATCAGAGCAGGGAAGTAGGACCCAAAGAAAACGGAGCTAAAGTCCATGGAGGCATGGGCTAAAGGCCAGGAAAGATGGCCATGGCGTGGAGAGGCAGGAGGGCAGGTCCCAGCAGAGGAAGGGCCTTGGAGGTCTAATGGTGAGGAGAGGGAAACAGGAAACTCTTATTTCAGAGTGACAGCATCCTCACTCACCCTTGTTCATGTTGCTAGGTGGTGTCAATGGCCCCACATGTCATCAGAGTTACAGGAGGCTAACATCTCTACCACAGGTGACTATGGAGGAATGAGGCCTTTTGAATGAATTTGCTGATAGGAACACAACAACATAGGCCTGGACCAGGAAGGGCAGTGGGAGGTGAGGGGAGCACAGGGCCGCCCAGTGAGCATCTGTGGCACGTGGCTACAGGGTGACCAGGGAAGGAAGAGGACAGCTCAGAGCGAGGAAAAGGACAGCTCAGAGCGTAGTCTGTTTAGAGACCAGTGACCTTTTGTTGTAAGCTAGTCCTCTTAGAATTATTTTAAAGCCTGACCTGTGGTGGCACAGTGGATAATGCATTGACCTGGAAAGCTGAGGTTGCCAGTTCAAAACCCTGGGCTTGCCTGTTCAAGGCACATATGAGAGTTGATTCTTCCTGCTTCTCTCTCTCTCTCTCTCTCTCTCTCTCTCTCCCTTTCTATCTTTCTCTCTCTTAAAATGAATTTAAAAAAATGTCACCAGGTTATTTGCCCTAAAACAAGTTCTAACCACTTACAAGTGAAAAACTAAAGGATACTAGTAAGTATCCTTTAAGTCAGGGGTCCCCAAACTTTTTATACAGGGGGCCAGTTCACTGTCCCTCAGGCCGTTGGAGGGCTGGACTATAAAAACTATGAACAAATCCCTATGCACACTGCACATATCTTATTTTAAAGTAAAAAACAAAACGGGAACAAATACAATATTTAAAATAAAGAACAAGTAAATTTAAATCAACAAACTGACCAGTATTTCAATGGGAACTATGCTCCTCTCACTGACCACCAATGAAAGAGGTGCCCCTTCCGGAAGTGCTGCGAGGGCCAGATAAATGGCCTCAGGGGCCCACATGTGGCCCGCGGGCCATAGTTTGGGGACCCCTGCTTTAAGTGAAAAAGTAATCCCTGGCCGGACAGAGGTGGGGGTAGGGGGTGGGGGAGGAATGTGTGTGAAAAGTTGAGGATGTTTAGTAAGCAAGCTTGGTTTCAGCAGCTTTACCCCAGACTTTCCCAATGAGAATAGAATGAAAAGTGGTGTTTTTTTTTTGAGAGTGCTTTCCCATAAACTTCCTGTCTGCATGCTGAGAGAATAAATGAGAACAATTGAATTCTGTCCATTTCATGCACCCCTTAAAAATAATAGGGTGCCCTCATCAGGAGTATCTTATGAGCCAAAGGATGGATTTGGGATGCCAAGTAGGATAACGTTTTATTTAAACCTTAATTTTCTCTTCAACTCATTTGCTGTCATAAAGCAAATGAAATTTGGCTTTTAAAAAAAGTGGTAACTCATGTAAAGAAACAATTAGTGGGATAATTAAAAACCCATAAATTATATTAAATTTATAAAAGCTCTTAGTGCCAATAAATAAGTCATGTCCTTATCTAGACACATTCAAACTGGGCATCCATAAAAAAAAAGCACAAGGAAATGAAAAGTTCAAATGGAAGAAGAATCACTAGATGAATTACTTCATCCTAAATGTTGCAATTGGCTTCTTTTACAGGAACAATTTTTTTCCAGAGGTGATAAACGCAGAACCTCATCAATCTAGCTCTTTACCCTTGGCGGATACTTGTCTTTCTATATGCATATTTTTTTTTCTCTTTGGCTCCAGACACAAAACAGAGTATCTTTGTGATCCAGGATTTGTTTGAAGAGATTTCATCTGGAAAGAAGTCAAGCAGGGCACTAGCAGGGGAGCTTTTACAGATTATGACCTGTAATCTGGTTAATACTCTGAAACACAAAGATTCTGATGTTGGGATAAGACGACTTCATATGTGGCCATGTGCCCTGCCTCCTCCACCCCCTAGGAAGTCGTTCCAGAGGCTGAGAAGAACCCAGTTTGCACATGCTGACAGCCTAAGAGGGACCGTAACACAGATATAATGGCACACGTTCCAAATCTGGTATAGGGTAATCATCTATTTATAAAGTTCATTTAGTCGGCTATTATTGCCATAGGAATCAATTTCCTTTTTATTTAGGATATTATAGACTTGGTCTCTGAGAAAGAGAAGGTGCTGGGGTGAATGTAAAGCTTTGTTCCCCATCACATATTTGAACTAAGCCTTAAGGGGTTTTTTTATTATTATTTTTACCAAAAGGTTACATAAAGCTAATATTTAACTTCACATAGCCATTTGGAGACCAGTAAATTTTCATTTGTCCTTTTTTAGGAACCATCTGCTAAAAGTAAATCTTCATTGCATGTAAATTAAATTGTGAATATATTTTTCCTTCTTTAAACACAAAGAAGTTTCTAGAAGATGCTAAATGATATAATTTTTCTATCCAAAATGAAAGATTACAGTTTACTTCCCAACTCAAATTTGGTACGTTTTAGTAAGCGTAGCTTACAGATTTTTTTTAATGGCCATTTTCAAGTCTGACAACATTATTTTTGTTTTGAAAAGAGCAATTGTTTTTTAGAGACTAAATCTCTGAAATTCTGGTTTTGCGCAGATCAGTCTTCCAACACATTCACTTGCAAACCCTGCCCTGCATGCGTGGGGTGAAGGCATCCCAACAGTGAGTCCCGGAGTCAGAGGTGGATTTAACCGCGGGCGCATGGGCCCCGACTTCTGAAGGGCCTCGCAAAATCTCGACATCTTTTTCTTTTCTTTTCTTTTTTTTTTTTTCATTTTTCTGAAGCTGGAAACAGGGAGAGACAGTCAGAGAGACTCCTGCATGCGCCCGACCGGCATCCACCCAGCAAGCCCACCATGGGGCGACACTCTGCCCACCAGGGGGCGATGCTCTGCCCATCCTGGGCGTCGCCATGTTGTGACCAGAGCCACTCTAGCGCCTGAGGCAGAGGCCACAGAACCATCCCCAGCACCCGGGCCATGTTTGCTCCAATGGAGCCTTGGCTGCGGGAGGGGAAGAGAGAGACAGAGAGGAAAGCGCTGCGGAGGGGTGGAGAAGCAAATGGGCGCTTCTCCTGTGTGCCCTGGCCGGGAATCGAACCCAGGTCCTCCGCACGCTAGGCCGACGCTCTACCACTGAGCCAACCGGCCAGGGCGACATCTTTTTCTAATGACACCAAGTTTGGTTTTATATGTGCAATTTTAACATTAATAGTACATAATATTTTTTATTTATTTAAAAATATGGTTAACATGTATTTTTATTTTCCCTCTTTTTTTTTTTATAAGGGGCCCAATGTTTTATTCTGCTCCGGGGGCCTCAACCGACCTTCATCTGCCTCTGCCTGGAGTAATAAATGCTTGGCTAAGGAACAATCTATGTGCAGGATCAGTTACTGGAGGCAGTGGTCCTAAGCCCGTAGATCCCATGGGCACCACCCGTTGTTCCCAGTCACACATGGTGAGTAACTTAGAGAAATGCTTTGTCTAACAAACCGTGAGAGGTAAGTCACTGGACCCCGAACATATCGACCTGCTCTTTGAAGGAGTCGTCGTCCTCTGCATCTTTTCCCTCCCATGCCACCGCCACCACGGCCGGAAGATGTGTAGGAAGCCCGAGGGCCTGCTGCTACTCAGAGAACACTAGAGATCCTGATTTTCTATGGGTGAGGTTTTTGCAGACGAGTCAAGGAACCAAATTGCATTTCTCAAAATCCTGTCAAGGAAAAAAGTAAAATACAAATTTCAGACAATTAACTTACACTCTAACCTGTTCATAAATCGAAAGCTTCTGGGATTATTCTTCCAAAATCAATTATTTGCCACATTGGCTGAGAAACTGAAGTTAGGCTAAGCCATTTTCCTGGAGAGGTTCAGAGGCCAAATTGACTAGAAATTCCAAGACATATCAACTCTGAAGATTTTTTAAATCTCATTCACCCTGCACATTGTTATTTTGTTCATACATAGACCCGCTTGTCAAAACTGAGCCAAAGCTTTGTTCCCAGTCAGGTTTTAAGTGTGAACAATGTTTTTTAATCCTTTCGGGTAGGAAAAACAATAGATTTTAACTCTTCATTCTTCCGTGACTAGATGGAAATGATCAGTCTAATAACACACTCATCATTCCACAGTGTTTGTATAAACCTCATTTAAAAGCCCATGTTTTACACATTTTATGTATGTAGAATTAGAAGAAAAAGAAAATGAAAAAAAAATGACGCTTTTGACCTGAAGATAGATGCATGACTGCCTTAGGCACTTAGGAAATTTCCCTGCCCTATTTTCTCTATTTATTAACCCTGCTTCTTCTTTTTTTTTTTTTTTTTGCATTTTTCTGAAGCTGGAAACAGGGAGAGACAGTCAGACAGACTCCCGCATGTGCCTGACCGGGATCCACCCGGCACGCCCACCAGGGGGCGATGCTCTGCCCCTCCTGGGCGTCGCTCTGCCACGACCAGAGCCACTCTAGCGCCTGAGGCAGAGGCCACAGAGCCATCCCCAGCGCCCGGGCCATCTTTGCTCCAATGGAGCCTTGGCTGCAGGAGGGGAAGAGAGAGACAGAGAGGAAGGCGCGGCAGAGGGGTGGAGAAGCAAATGGGCGCTTCTCCTGTGTGCCCTGGTCAGGATTCGAACCCGTAACCCTGCTTCTAATTGCATTATTACAACGAGATTTTTTTAAAAAATATTTATTTTAATAGGGAAATAGAATAAAAGTTAAGATACAGTTAATACCATTCTGGCATTGAGGAAAGTGTTAATGCAAATGAGCATACATTAGAGCAGTGGTCCCCAACCCCCGCCAGTCCATGGGCCATTAGGTACCGGTCCACAGAGAAAGAATAAATAACTTACATTATTTCCGTTTTATTTATATTTAAGTCTGAACGATGTTTTATTTTTAAAAAATGACCAGATTCCGTCTGTTACATCCATCTAAGACTCACTCTTGACGCTTGTCTCGTAAGTTTGACAATTATATTTAAAAATACCACAATTTTTATGCCAGTCGCATAATTTTATTTTGTGCATTTATCCGTCCCACCCTAAAGGCCGGTCTGTGAAAATATTTTCTGACATTAAACCGGTCCATGGCCCAAAAAAGGTTGGGGACCACTGCATTAGAGAACATGTAACCTTTCCCAGGATGAACTTCCCACATAAATCCTCTCCTTTCTGGGAGACAAATATCCAGGCTGTCAACATCGAAAAGCTTTTGATTCCAAGTAATAAGGGACCTGGGGCAAGTGACATAATGTTTTATACCATTGTTCTCACATGTAAAATGACAATACCTTCTAAATTTCAATTTTGTAGAGATATATTCTAATATGTCTCTCTTTAAATTTAAAAACTGTCAGACCATTTGACTGGGACTTTTAAATGCCTGAGCAGGTGAATCCTAGTTCTTTTGCATATCCAAACTGTTTTTCCTCCTTTCTTTTAATCAACAAACATTTTAAGTTTGAGTATTTATAGTGCGATACAAGTTTATAGCACCCTTCCACATATATCATTCCATTTGATCCTTACAGCAGCTCTGTGAGGCAGAGGACGTTTCCAGGGAGGAAACTGAAGGAGGACAAAGAAGCCAGCATCTTGCCTGAACCTGCAACCTGGAAGCAGTCGAGTTCAGCTTTGAACCTGGGTCTGCTGGGTCAAACTGTCATGTAGTTGGCACAGGATCATGGGGAACAGAGCCAGTTCCTCATCAGGGAGAAGAAGGCCATGCTTTTCTTCAGCCCTTCTTGTTCTAAGAGCCCCCAGAAAACCCACCATAGTTATGGAAGGGGCGCTCAGAAAGGGTATGGATACAACACGTGGAGGACAGACTCTGTGGCACCACAGAGGTTTACGCAGCTCAGCGGAGAACTGAGAATTGTTAGTACTTTACCTCATTTGTTCCAAATATTTTTATCAAACAATCAAAGTGGGGGATGAGAGTAGGAGGGAAAGAGCAAGGAAGCAATGTCAGTAATCACAGTGAATAACAGTCTTAGGGGTAAAGTGACAGCTCAAGGCTTTACTGTTGTCATAAAAGTGGTGCCGCCTTAGAGCTTTAAGATGAGCAAATCTCTGGGCTCTATGTCCACCGTGGTTCTGATAGCATTAGAAAGGGTGAGTTGGGATAAACAATAACAAGATTTATGTCAGCACAAAGTGCTGACTATTGACTTTGATTTTGAAGAGAGGAGAAAAGAGAAAGCGAAACTAGACCAGACTCCTGTTATGTCCTTATTTATAGGAAAGTGAGAAATTTGACTGATTTTGCAGACATTAACAATGAGAAGGCAAGCAACTGATTCTCATGTCTTTAGATAATAGTCAATAGAAATAAAATGGAGAAGAGACAATTAAAAACAGAGATGCAGTGTGGCTATTTTGCACTGAAATTTTCTAACTATCAAGGGACTGACGGAGTTAGCTGGATGGGACAAAGATTTTGAAATGCTACTTTGTGGAACAAAATCTCTTACCTAAAGTGGCTACCAGTAGGAAATAAAACCCAAACATTCTTCCATTTATGACTGTTTTCTCAGTTGATAAAATTTGTCTAAAAGCAAAATCCAGGGCCCCCGTAGGGTAGCTCAGCTGGTTGGCACAATGTCCTGAAAAGCCAACGTTGTGGGTTCAACCCAGATCAGGGCACATACAAGAAGCAACCAATGATGGTATAAATAAATGGAACAACGAATTGATGTTTCTCTCTCTCTTCTTTCCTTTCTAAAATCAATTTTAAAACATTTTTTAAAAAGAAAGAAAAAAACAGAATTTGACTCTTCTGCTTGGACTTAAATTTTACACCATATTGATGTGTGTATGAGGGATTCCTCCCTCCTCTTTCCTTCTCTGTCAATAGACTCTTCTCTTTTCAGTTTATTGTCAGTCAGAAGAGGTACTTTTCTACACTGTGGACACTTCCCATTAGTTTTGTGATTTACTTTTCTTTAGCTATCACATTTTGGCCTCATCAGTTTATGTTAACAATCTCATTAATTCAGCTAGAAAATTTCAACAATAAAAGAACGCTCCTTATTATAATCTCAAAGATGGGAAGTTCATCTTCTTAAAAACCATACAATTTAAAAAACAAATATGTAGGAAAGAAGTCCTTGGCCACAGGAGGGAACTAAACCAAAGTACCACTGACAGATCGTAGTAAAAGAAAAATCAAGTTTAAAATAGAGAACTGAATACAGTACTTGAGCCCAAGATCTGCTCCCATAATCTGGAAATTTTATGGCCTTCTAAAGGGAAGACTATGTAGTCTGTTAAATCTGATCATAAAATATCTCCCAGAGACCTTAAAACATAATGTGGCGGATGTTCAATCCATTCAGTGTAGGCCAATGGTACAGCTAAGATATCAGCCTTCTAATTTCAAGATGGCCCTTCTGGTGTTACTGCCACAGTCTACTGCCCTCAGAAAAAAAGATGAGAACATATTACAAATATTAGGATAGAAATATACTATCGTAATATATTTATTATAACTATATTTGAATATCATACCTTTGTATCTACATTTCTACAAAAGACATGGAATGACACAAATTAAACTCTCAAGTGGTATCTATGGAGACTGAATTTGGTAAGAAGCAGCTTTTACTTTTCATTTTGTACATTACTGTATTTTTTTCCTTTTTTATAATGAGAATTTATTAATTTAGTGATTAAAAATAAAGTCAATACGATTTTATTTTCTAAAGTATGTGCGAAGTGATAGAAGACATTTAAAAAAATATCTGGTCATCTCAGTTCAGTGCACAGTTAAAACCAAGTATTTTAGGGCAATCTTGAGGCTGAAACAGAAATCATGATGTTGGAAGGGTTTTTTTATATTTACTAGAGCAGCTCTGTAAATTCACTAATTCACCCTAACTTTACATTGCCCTTGAGATGCATTTAGAATCAAGTAGTCAACAATTATCTCTGCCTCAGGAGAATGAATGATTACCCCAGGTTAGCAAATGGCTCATTACTAAGAGTTCATTCCAACTAATGACTAATTTAGAGTACCAAATTTTGGGGTGCATGTTATAAAAAGTCAAACTCTGATAGCTTGGAGAGCTCTTGCCCAAAATTAAAAGGACAGCAAGACTTTATTTAGCTTTGGAGCAAGATCCTTGATGAGTGAGTCTATGCTACTTAAAAAACTGAAATGCCCTGGGCATTGACCTCTCTGTCTCAGTGCGTGCAGTCTCAAATGGAACAAAGCATGTGCTTAACAGACATGCTTCCTGTGAGAAAGAAGGTTAGTAACCAGGCTGCAGCTACATTTATTTGTCTGCAAATATTTTAAAAATCTGTGGTAGAAACAAAGGACCTAGCGCTGAAGGGCTCAGGTGAGGGAAGCAGAGACAGGGGAAGGGGCCAGCAGTGAGATGGGTCGAGGGGTTGGACACTTAAGAGTTGTTCCAAACTATTTCATTAGTCAAGTTACTTATGAAGGTATAAGAAGTAGAAGACCAAGTTCATAAAAGCCCAGAGATTGTGGATTTGCAGAAGAGATAGTCTCTCTAAAGCAACAGAACAAGGAGAAAAAGGGCAAGAGAGAGAGAGAAAAAGAGAGAGAGAGAGAGAGAGAGATACTTCATAAAGCCAGGCCTAAACTAATGCTTTTTGCCCTACACCTTCACATTTACACTTAACCTAAAAAGATTAAAATATCATAATAATTTTGAGATTTCTGGCTCTCAAGATTTCCATTATGACATATCAATAAAGCCAGGCAAGGTGACTGTAAAAGAACGGCCGGCTTTCATTTCCTGCTCATTTGAAGGTCACTTTTGGAGATAAAGATTATATTTTTGCAGAACCAGAGGATACATGAACATTTCTAGAAACTTGTAACATCAGATGTTCTGAACGAGCGAAGGAAAATGAATGATCCTATTAAGATACTCCTGACCATAAATCAGAGGTGTTAAGCTCTGACTGGCTAACTTCAGCTTCCATTTGACTAATTTGAAAATGGAACTGATGTGAATATAGATTGAGGAAAGATGCTCAGTAC
The DNA here is from genome assembly GCF_036850765.1 of Saccopteryx bilineata. Lineage (NCBI taxonomy): Eukaryota > Metazoa > Chordata > Mammalia > Chiroptera > Emballonuridae > Saccopteryx > Saccopteryx bilineata. The sequence continues at coordinate 105,092,729 of NC_089493.1, read as the reverse complement.
CATTAGAGGTGGCTCATAAGCTACCACTCACAGGACTTAGATTGAAATACAGCGTGCCTAGCGTCTGGAGACAATACTTGCATCCTTTTGTTATTAAGTTACTCTGTACAACTGCCAGAAAAAATGGGTGTCATGCTTGTCATACAAAAGAACTGCTTGTGTTAAAACTCACAGGCTCAGGGGGAAAAGTGGTGAACAATTTACTAACGTCGCACACTTGGGAAGGGTGATCTCATTTTCAAGCTTACCCCTCTGCCATTTGCGAAAGCATCTGTTTCTCCCCTCACGCCGCTGTTACAGCCTCCCTTGCTCTAAGGGCCTCAGTGATATTATGCTTTGATCATCTAATGAGCAGTCTGTCGGCAAGAGAGGTGTGGACCCATCTTCTGCCATGTCTTTTGAATTCTTAGTTTCCAAAGACTTTTTCCCAGACTGCAGGGTGATGTTCTACCACTCACTCATAGGCAAGTGATTCAATCCTTCTGAGCCCCAGTTTTCCCATCTGCAAAATGAAGCTAAAGTAATTCTTACCCCAGAGGGTTGTTATGAGGCATAGAATTGTACTATTTGTTAAATGTGTATAAAATATCTGGCACTTAGTTGGCAACTGACAAATGTCATTATCTTCCTTACTAAAAAGGCTGCACAGGGGTAAAGACCAACTCCTTGACAACAAAAACTGCAACAATTAAATGATACAAATAACTTTCTGAAATCATTGAGTGGATTTACTTTTGTTTTTCCAGGGCTCCACCCGGTATCTGGCACAAAGTAGATACTCAATAATAATAGTTGCTTCCTAAGTATTGCTCAAAATGCCCTCTACAAATGCAAACAGGTCAACCATTTCACAGGTCAACTGAGGGGGGAGAAAGCCATCAGAATAGTTTAAGACTGTTACCAGCAAGCGTTCGGATCAGGCAAGTGTTCCTGAGCTCAGTGAGAGCCCTGCCTGCCTCTCTTCCAAATAGGGTGTGATTGCCGCGCCACGTGCCGCTAATCAGCACAACTCACGGAGCAGAACATTAGAAACAGCTGTCTAAGGACTTCGTAAATATCACTTATCCTTAACGTGAAATAGTGACATATATACTTGTATCTGCAAAGTAGAGAGCAGAAATACCCAGACAGGATCTTTAAAAGAAACAAAACTAGTATCTTACATATTCTGATATATCTACCAAGGGCTTTCCAATTAGAGAAGTCACATATGAAGGCAATTATATGGCTAATTATAAAAAAGCACCCTAAGAACTAAATTAAGACTCAACCTATAAATTATAATTTCATTATTTGGGCATTTTTTAAAGCTTTGAGTGTTCAAGAAATAGAACTAAGTATTTTTCATTCGTAGAGTTTAAATGATAAACTACAGTCCTTTAATAACACATGTTTTTAGAAACAAGAAAAAATATTGAAGTAAAATTTTGTAATTTTTTGGTAAAAGACTTTTTTGGGACAAGTCTATAAAATTCTGAAAGAAATACAGTACTTCAAATTAAGAAGACTTCACTGAAAATCCATAGTGCATATGAACTGAGTTTTTTGTTTCTGGTTTTTTTAAAGTAAATAAATGATCAAAACACTGTGTTAGTTTTTATTTAGTTCCAAAATCTGTTTCTATCTTCTAAAAAAAATCCTGGATCAGATACTCTACTTTTGTTTTAACATGTTTTTGGTGCTTGTAGGGATGACTTTTGCACTTAGGTACAAATATTGTAGTTTGTAAGGCTTTGAAGTTGTTTGTTCATTCGTGACATGTCAAGACTTTCTTTTCTTCACAAGTCTCAGTTTTCTTTATTCAACTTGAAAAATTAAATTTAAATAAATAAAATATAAAATATTTCTTAGAAACTCTGAAACTATTTACTAATGCTGTTTGATATAGATGCTATAATCATAAAACATTTGAAAACTAGACTGTTAACTTACCATCTATGAAAGTATTTTCAAGATCTTCTAAACTTCGTAAAAAAAGAGTATACTTTTTTTCTTTATCATATATCATATATTATATATTTGGTCATATACTACAAGTATAATGTTCACAGGGTCCCACATCCATTCATTCATTCATTCATTCATTTGTTTAAGTGTGCACTCTACAAATTTTTATTGCCCTTTAATGACCTAAGCTCTGGATAAAATTAAAACAAATTCTATAATAGTCTCTGACCTAATAGTCCTTATAATCCGATATGGGAGACATACATTAATTTTTATTAAAAAGTACAGTAAAGGCCCTGGCTGGTTGGTTCAGTGGTAGAGCGTCGGCCTGGCGTGCGGAAGTCCTGGGTTTGATTCCCGGCCAGGGCACACAGGAGAGGCGCCCATCTGCTTCTCCACCCCTCCCCCTCTCCTTCCTCTCTGTCTCACTCTTCCTCTCCTGCAGCTGAGGCTCCGTTGGAGCAAAGGATGGCCCGGGCACTGGGGATGGCTCCGTGGCCTCTGCCCCAGGCGCTAGAGTGGCTCTGGTCATGGCAGAGCGTCGCCCCGGATGGGCAGAGCATCGCCACCTGGTGGGCGTGCCAGGTGGATTCCGGTCGGGCCCATGCGGGAGTCTGTTTGACTGCCTCCCTGTTTCCAGCTTCAGAAAAATACAAAAAAAAAAAAAAAAAAAAGAAGTACAGTAAGGCCTGACTGGGCAGTGGCACAATAGATAGAGCATTGGACTGGGATGAGGAGGACCAGGTTCAAGACCCCGAGGTCACCAGCTTGAGCGTGGGCTCATCTGGTTTGAGTAGGGCTCACCAGCTTGGACCCTAGGTCGCTGGCTTGAGCAAGGGGTTATTCAGTCTGCTGTAGTCCCACGGTCAAGGCACATATGAGAAAGCAATCAATGAACAACTAAAGTGCCACAATGAAAAACTGATGATTGATGCTTCTCATCTCTCTGCATTCCTGTCTGTCTGTCGCTATCTATCCCTCTCTCTAACTCTCATTCTGTCTCTGTAAAAAAACAAATAAATAAATAAAAAGTACAGTAAGTCCTCAAGTGATCAACATCCAACTTATATAGCTCATACTTACAAACCGAGTGCCATAAGGGTTGTTGGTAATCAACTGCAGTTGAACATCAGTGAAAATGATATCACAAAGTTACTCAACTCTTGTGGCTAGCAACTAACCAATAAAGACCTTATGGAACTAGCGCAGCAGATGACAGCATTTAGGAAAGAAAATAGGAACCTTGAAATGCCAGAACTGAAAAAGTTTTCTACAAAAGAGTTAGCTGATGCTTTTTGTCTCGTTGAAACGGGAATGGCAGAGATAGAGGAGTAATATCCTGATACAGAGATGTTCACCAAAGTTTACCGTACAGTTACCAAAGGCCTGAGATGCTACAGGGCCATTTACAATGAGAAAAAGAAAAGCTCTGTGCAAACCTCCTTGAGGCCTACTTCAAGAAACTGACTCCAACAGCAGAATCAAACCCTGATTCTCTAACACCAGTCCCGTCCTCTCCAACACGTCCATCATCTTTTGCATCATCCAAGATGGTTTAAGGTTGATTTGAAAATGTTTAAGTATTTATATTCACAGAAAGGTAAAAATAACTATGGTTTTTTTGTTTGTTTTGTTTTGTTTTTTGAGACAGAGAGACTGGAATATCAAGCTGCTTCTGTATGTGCCCTGACTGAAGAATTGAACCAAAAACCTCTGTGCTCTGGGATGACGCTCCAACCAACCAAGCTAACCAGCTAAGGCTTAATTTTCATTGATTTTTAGAAAGACAGAGAGAGGAAGGAAGAGAGAGGGGAGGCAAATATGTAGGACAAAAAGACCAGTGTTGCTTCCCATGTGTGCCCTGACCAGGAATCAAACCGGCAACTTTGTTGTTTCAGAACGATGCTCTTAACCCACTGAGCAACTGGCCAGGGCAATAAATACTATGTTAAGATAAACATTTGTCTGAGATGCATTTAATAGGTAAATGTACCTGTTCCAACTTACATACAGATTCAACTTAAGAACAAACCTACAGAACCTATCTGGTTCATTCCCCGGGGCTGCCTGTAACACAAGAGAATAAATACAAACCATGACAAGTGCTCTAACAAAAATGTATCAGGTGCCATGCAAGCATAGAACAGGTGGCCTGACCACGTTTAGTGGCTCAGGGAAGACTTCCCTGAGGATGAGAATAGCTGGGATGAGGTAGGAAGGCTACTGACCAACCATTCATTATGAACATGGCTAGAAGAGAATGCCAGTTTGCTGACTAGTATAAAATATTGAGAAGAATCATATGACTTTTCAGTATGTAGAGAAAAAGGCCAGTGTAGCTAGAGACTTTGAGGGAATGCCAGAGACTTAGATGAGATCTGGTCTTTATACTGAGAAAACCAATGGTTACAATAGTAGTGAATTATTAGCTCTGGTCACCTGAGCCCACTTATTCATTTAGTCACTTATTTTTCCTTGCAGAAAAACTTTCTGGAGATGTTTATTGAGATTTGTGTATTTCCCCTCCTACATTTCTGTCTCCTTCACCACTTCCATTAGGGAAGAATGTGAAATAAATGCTCTTACTGTCTTTTACAAAAGTTTCTTATCACTGAGGAAATTATTTTAGGTGGCTTATAGTAAGAAGGGAAGGGCTGGCAGTGCCTGCCCGGATCAGCATTGGATGGGGCCTGAGGATGTAGAAAGCTTCGTGTGAGTGAAGAGGGGTCACAAGTGTGACTTAGGAGACTCACAGCTGAGGATTTCGGGGATGATGAAAAGTTGGTGGGCGCACCCTCCCCCACTCTAACTGTCAACATTAATTAACATTGCATTTCACACCATCCACACAGATTTGGGTGTAAGGCTGGGTTTAACTTGGTTTAAAGAAAATGAAGATATGTGACATATCTAAGATACTAAAGTTATGGCTACAGATTCACAATCTTTATACTACATTGGACCACATACGGGAGTACATACATATGACAGTCATTGTCCTAGAGGGGAAGAATGGAACAGTGTCCCCAGCTAGAATTTGCAGCAGAGTGAGGAAGACAGGGCCCAAAATTAAAATCACTCCATAAAGAGAAGTAACGAAAAGAAATGTGCAGAGAGGATGAAAGTGCAGGGAGATTACAGATACCGAGTGGTCAGAGATGGCTGCACTAAAATAATATTTTAGCTGTAAACTCAAGGAGCCAGAAGTGTTCAGGAAAGAGGGAGGCAGAAGCAACTGGAATTGGAAAAATACAGCCACCCAGGCTGGGTGTTTCCTAACAAGCAAAGATGCAAACAGCATCAGCTGTGATTTCAGAGGTCAGAGTCAGATTACACAGGCCTAAGGGAGGGAATCTATAGTTTATCAAGTGCACTGGTTTTCCATTGAATAATTTAAAGCAGTATTTAAATTAATTATAAAATATTTCTAAAATAAATAAAGTTGTAGATATTTTCATCTTATCTACAACTTCTATTTAACAAATGTTACATTTCTTCTTAGAGATTTAAACTTCCACCAATGCATTTGAATCTTCCATTCTTCTTCTTACTTTCCTAGAGGAAAGTTGAATCCTGAAGATTTTAAGACTTTAAGAGGCCAGCATTATCCTGACACCAAATGAGACAAAGACATCATAAAAAAAAAACAATCCTGTAGACCAATATCTTTTATGAATATAGATGCAAAAATCCTCAACAAAATACTATCAAACTGAATCCCAGCAGCATATAAAAAGGATTATACACCATGATTAAGTGGGTTTATCTTAGAAATGCAAGATTGGTTGAACATATGAAAAATCAATCAATATAATAAACCATATTAATAGAATCAAGCACAAAAATCATATGATCATCTCAATAAACTCAGAATAGGCATTTGACAAAATCCAACTCCCTTTCATGATAAAAACATTCAACAAACTAGAAATTAAAAAGAATTTCCTCAGCCTGACAAATAGCATCTATGAAAATATTATACTTAATGGTGAAAGACTGAATAGTTTTCCCAAGATCATAAAAACAAGGCAAGAATGTCTACTCCTGCCACTTCGATTCAACATTATACTGGAGGTTCCAGCCAGGACAACTAGTCAAGAAAAGGAAAGAAAGGGAGAAAGAGATAAAGGAAGGAAAGAAGGAAGGAAGGAAGGAAGGAAGGAAGGAAGGAAGGAAGGAAGGAAGGAAGGAGGAAGGAAGGAAGGAAGGAAGGAAGGAAGGAAGGAAGGAAGGAAGGAAGGAAGGAAGGAAGGAAAAAAGGAAGGGAGGAAGGAAGGAAGGGAGAAAAAAAAAGAGTGGAGGAGAGAAGAGAGAGGTAGAGGGAGGAAGAGAGAGAAAGGAGGGAGTAAGGAGGAAAATCAGCTATATTGAAAAGGGAAGAAGTAAAACAATCTCTATTCAGAGATGATGTAATAACATAGAAAATCCTAAAGAATCCACACACACAAAATCTATTGGAACTAATAAAAGAGTTTAGCAAGGTTCCAGAATACAAAATCCTTATATACTGTATTTTTTGCTCCATTAAGATGCACTTGACCATAAGACACACCTAGGGTTTTAAGGAGGAAAATAAGAAAAAAAATATTCTGAACCAAGTGGTGTGTTAAAATATTTAATAAAATACCGTATTTTTTGCTCCATTAGACGCACAGGCATTTTCCCCTCCACTTCTAGGGGAAAAAAGTGTGTCTTATGGAGGGAAAAATACAGTAATTACATTTCATTATATATATACATTTCTGTGTTTGGCAATAAAAAATTTGAAAATTAAATTGAGGAAATAATTCAATTTACAATAACATTAAACAGGTAAAATAGAAATAAATTCAACAGAAAAAGTGTAAGATGTATACTGAAAACTATAAAATATTATGGCAATATTTCCAAGGTTCATTTACAGATTTGGTATATCTAAACCAGCTCCTTTTATAATTTTTGAGAAATTGCCAATCATATTAAGATTCATATAAAAACACAAGGAACTAATAGACAAAAACAATTTTGAAAAAGAAAAAAATATATAAATATATATATATTTTAAAAGACTAACAGTGATTTCAAACCTTACTACAAAACTACCATAATCAAAATAGAATAGCATGGGCATTTGATAGATATAGAGATCGATGGAATGAAATTAAAAATCCAGAAATGAACTCTTATGTTTATGGTCAATTGATTTGTGATAGGGTTCAGACAATATAATGGGAAAAGAATACTCTTCCCCACAAATATTGGAATAGTTTTATACTGTTACAAATAGTTTTATACTGAAATAGTTTTTCCTGCTACAAAGCAGGCCCAACAACAGCCTCAGCTGCCTGCCCTGTCCTCACAGGGCAAGTTCTGAGTTAGGAAGCTGGGATGGCCCAAAGCAGCTGTTTGCTGCTGGGCCACAAAAGCCAGGCATTTAACCTCCCTCTGTTCTGATCGGATGTGGGTCACCCCCAGAAAGGAATGGCCTTGGATGAGGGGGGTCCCACAGCTGAAGCAATCTGAGAAGGGGTGACTGCTGAACAGTCTTCAGTACAATATTCCCAGCTACTGAGACAAGCAGGCATCTCCTGAAGGGGCAGCATATAGCTCCATGTCTATCGGAAGAGCATTTCCATGGTCTTGAGAAAGTTCCCTTGTGCTCTTACCAGTCAGTTCTCAACCCTACCAGAGGCAGTGGCTGCTTCAGATATTTATCACCATCGTTTCTTTTTGGTTAATCTTGAACTTCCCCCATAAACAGAATCATAAAATCTGTTCTCTTTTATATCTGACTTCTTTCACCAATGTTTTTGAGTTTCATCTATATTTTCTGTGTGAGCAGTTCATTTCTTTGTAATGTGTATTATTCTATTATATTAATATACTACAATTTGCTTTTCCATGTTCCTGTTGAACAGTTGGGTTGTTATTAGATTTGGCTATTATAACTATAGCTGCTATCAACAAGTCTTTTTGTGAACAAATATTTCATTTATTTTGAACAAACACATAGAAGTAGACACACTGGATCGTGAGGTAGGTGCATGTTTAAGAAATTGCCAAGCATTTTACACTTTCACTGGTAATGCATGAGAATTCTACTTATTCTACATCTCTGCCAGTATTTGATACTGTCAGACCTTTTAATGTTAGTCATGATAGTGATTACGAAGTGGTTGGTGTCTTACAGTAGTTCTGATTTGCATTTTCCTTATGCCTAATAAACCCTTTCTACGCTTATATGCCAATTGTATATCTTCTCTGTGACGTATCTAAGTCTTTTGCACCATCACCACCCTCACTTTTTAAAATTAGGTTGTTTTCTTATTTTTGAATTGTCAGAATTCTTTATATATTTGCAATATCTATCTTTTATAAGATAGATATTGCAATATTTTCTCCCAGTCTATGCCTAACATTTAATTTTCTTACCTATCTTTTGAAGAGCAATGGTTTTTAATTTTTATAAAGTTCATTTTATCCATTTTTTTCTTTTATACTTCCTACTCTTTATGTCTTATTTTAAAAGTCTTTGCATAATCAAAGATCAATAATATTTTCCTCTTATGTTTTCTTATAGAATTTTTATAGTTAGCACTTACATTTGGTTCTATGGTTCATTTTAAGTGAAGATTTTTTTCTTTTCTTTTTTTTTGGCCGAGGAGATGTATATATAAAACATATATTGCTACAAGAAATGTCCCAGATTTTACTGTTTTCTTCTAAGATTTTTATGGTTCAAGTCTAATATTTCATCTTTAATCTATTTTTAGTTTACTCTTGTGTATGTTGTAAGAAGGTGGTCTAATTTAATATTTCTTGCACATTATCTGTCCACTTTTCCTAACAGCATTTACTGGATAGACCATCTTTACCCCATTGAATGTTCCTGCTTCCTTTGTCAAACACTAAGACCGTATAGGTGTGGGTTGATTTCTGGGCTCTCTATTATGTTCTGTTGATCTGTATTTCGTTTTTATAATAGTACATGCAGTTTTGATTACTATGGCTTTGTCATAGTTTGATATCAGGTAGCGTTGATTCCTTGTATCATATGTATTGATTTGTGGATGTTGTACCAGACTTGCATCCCCTGAATAAATCCCCTTGATCATGGTGTATGACCTTTTAGATAAGTATGGTGCTACATTTGGTTTGATAATATTTTATTGAGGATTTTAGCATCTACGTTCATCAGGGACATTGGCCTATACTTTTCTGTGTTTGTAATGTCTTTGTCTGGTTTTGGAATTAGGATAATGCAGGCCTGCTAAAATGAGCTTGGGTGTCTCCCTCCTCTTGAATATTTTTAAACAGTTTTAGAAGAATTGGTGTTAATTCTTTGAATTTTTAATAAGACTCACTGATGAAGTTATCCAGTCCTGGACTTTTATTTGTTTGGAGTTTTTTTTTATTATTGCTTCAATTGCACTGGCTGTAATCTGTCTATTTAAGTTCTCTGATTCTTCCTGATTCAGTTTGGAAGATTGCATGTTTCTAGGAATTTATCCATTTCATCCAGATTGTCCAATGTGTTGGAATATGGTTGTTTGTTAAGTTGTGGTGTTTTTTTTTTTTCCAGACTGTTTTATAGCTTGCTTGTGACTAGGTATATATTCTTTATGGTACTAGATTCAGAATTACTGCCACTGGGCACCATGTCAGTGTTGGATCTTTTTTATTCCTCGTTAACCATTCTACATGTGGGAGTATAACAAACACTATATATAACAATAACCAAATTGTTAGTAAATCTAGCACCTCATCATAGCCAGAGGAAACCAGGCTTCTTAAGTGTTAGTTTTCTTCTTAGGAACTCCAGATTATTCATAATAAAAATTTCAGGAAGAAAACAGGAAAATAAGGCCTGATATCAATTTTATTTATTTCATATTTTAATCTTTAATAGGTAAGGGGATTACAAGAAGAGAGAATGCTGGGAATTTCAAGTATGAGGCTTACAGATTAAAATTTATGAGTGTATTCCTAGGCAGGTAGTCAGGGACAGGTGGGAGAGTGACAATGGCAGAATGAGCTCATTGCACATGGAGAAGAAGTAAAAACAGAGAGCAAGGGAATCTTTCCTGATACTTACTTCAAAGATTGTTAGGTGATTTGTTTCAAGTGTCGATTCATGCCCAAGAAATGTGGATATACAGGCTTTGAGTCAGATTGACTTAGTCTACTTTTAGTATGTGCAGCTAATTTACACAGCTCATCAATGAGGTGCTAATTAATACATACAACAGTTGATTGTGGATTAGTTCAAATTGACCTTTGAAACCTTTGGTTGCCAGCCTTTAAGATGCTACCCTATGATATTTCTTCTGATATTCACGTCCTTATGTTGTCTTCTCACAACATTTAACCATGGCTGGTCTGTGTGAGCTATAGAATGTGGCAGAGGTGAATTCCTAGGCTAGGTAATAAAGGGGAATGAAATTTCCACCTTGTTCTGTACAATCTTTCTTTACAGAGGAAGCCCATGACAATGCCATGAAGATACATTCAAGGGGCCCTATAGGGAGGCCCACATGAAAAGACCTTCCATCAACAGCCAGTACCAACTTGTCAGCCATGTACATGAGCCACCTCAGAAGTGCATCCTCCCCTCTCACCTGAGCCTTCAGATGACTGCAGCCATAGTCAATATATGAATGAACCTCATAAGAAACCTTGAGCCAGAACTCCCTAGCCAAAGAGGTCCAGAATTCTTGATCTTTGGAAACAATAAACAGATTCTATTGTTGTTTCAAGGCATAACATTTTGTAGTAATTTGTTAAAGAACAATAGATAGCTAATACTGAACTTCATCTTCTATACTTTTCACCTGATTTCTCCAGGTTACTCATATTGCCTCAAAAATACCTTATCTTGGAAACCAAGCCCCACCCAGGCATCATCTTTTCATGGATTGCAAATTATCTACAAAGACCTATTTTCTTCAATTTCCTGAGCACACAGCTAGACAGCATTGTCCAGCCTGTCGGGAGGTTAGGTGAGGTCTTGTGACTAGGTTCTGGCCAGTAGAATGTAGTGTAACTTAAAACCTCCAACGTGTGCCACCTATGCTACTGTCTTTTTTTGCCTGATTGGGATGCACCTTCTGGGTGACTGTTGAAGCCATTTGTTGATAATGGCATTGCCACTGTCAGCTCAGGTCCCTGGAAGACTATGTGAAGCAATGGGGACGGTTTTGTGAGCAAGAAATGACCTTTGTTCTGATGCCACTAAGCTTTGGTGGAGGTCTATTTGTTCATCAACCTAGTCTATTCTAATCCACTCAGTACTTTCCCTTTTCCAAGACCTTTCTGGAATCTACCGTATCTTTTCTCCAGACCAGTTCCCTCTCCTATGTATTATTTCTTTAAAGTTACTTTCTGTCATAGACAGGTAAACAAATCTATTCTAGCAGCTCAACAAGTGGGTCTGGATCAAGGTTTGATCACTATGAGATAACATATTACAACTTAACAATGTCTGCTGGCTGGTCTATTTTAAACTGAAGAAGCAACTCCAAAGAATTTGAAGAAAGTTAGCAAGACAGATAAATTTTGAGCGACTCTGATCACAGCACGCAGAAAACTTCCAACTTCTGTAGGATGTTGGTAGTGAATTATTATGTTCTCTGAGTTTTTGTCTGGCTGACTCAGGGAGGATGAAGGTTTACCTGTAAGCTCAGAGTGATGCCGCATCATTAGATTTGTTGCTTCAGAAATTGATATTCGCCCTTATTTCTCATATAAGGTGGCAGCTGAGCATTTTTAATCCTCAAATGTTTTCCATTGCCTTTAGGCATCTGCAAAACAGAAGACCAAATACAGCGATCTGGGGATCTTTGATATATGGAGACATTAAGGAAGATCCCACTGTCTTGATATAAGCTTGTTAGTATTAGCTTAGATTTTTGTTTGGGTAATAAAAATATCCATGTAGAGTTGGCCACACCTGGAAAGTTATGCTAACCAAGGAAAGATTATGCCAATGTCAGATTTTTGCCCTAATACTTTCCCCTGCCATTTTCTACTCATTTCCCCTGCTTCTCCTCATAGCCAGAAAGGAGTGACTAACAAGTATGTCGTGTTCTAACTTATTAACATCTTCAAGTGGCAAAAGAGCAGTTTAAGAATGTATTTATGTGGATACTAATAATACTAAAACATTTTATTTGTAGTAGTTTCATTCTTAGCCTAGATCCCCCAGAAAGCAGAGCCTCAGGCAGAAAGCTAACTTGAAATTTCTTTAGTGAGAAACACCCTGGGGGAGCAGAAGACACAGCAGGGCGAGAGAGGCCGGCAAAGGCGAGGGACATTTATCCAGGGTGACGTTGCTTGTTGCCAAAGTTTTTCCCCACAAGGTGATAACTCCCTTGAATTTCCAGGTTGTACTTGGGGAGGGACACATCACTATAAATCAGTTTGCATTTTCTATAGTTTATGTAAATGCAATCAAAGTATATATTCTTCTTTATCCGTTTTTTTCACTCAGCATAATGATTTTGAGATTCATCTGTGTCATAGTATGTATCTGTATTTGTGGTGGACACTCCCTAATGTGACCTCCACTGAGTCACACCATATTTAATCCCCTTCCCATGAGTGTGGCAGGGACCTGTGACTTGCCTCTAGCTGGCAGAATATGGCAAAGGTAATGGGTGCCATGTTCCCTGTTTATTTCACTTTTGCACCATTGTTAAATTTACATCTTTAATTAGCCTAGAATTCGTTTTGAATTATAATGTGAAATAAGGTTCTAAATTTTAAAATTGCTGGTAAGTAGTCCCCAAGTAATATATTGTGTTTTTTTTTCTTTTTACAGAGACAGAGAGTCAGAAAGAGGGATAGATAGAGACAGACAGACAGGAACAGAGAGAGATGAGAAGCATCAATCATCAGTTTTTCGTTGAGACACCTTAGTTATTCATTGATTGCTTTCTCATATGTGCCTTAACCGTGGGCCTTCAGCAGACCGAGTAACCCCTTGCTTGAGCCAGTGACCTTGGGTCCAAGCTGGTGAGCTTTGCTCAAACCAGATGAGCCCGTGCTCAAGCTGGCAACCTTGGGGTCTCAAACCTGGGTCCTTGGCATCCCAGTCTGATGCTCTATCCACTGTGCCACCACCTGGTCAGGGTATTGGTTTCTTTTTCACATAATTTTATGGTACCAGTTGCATCATATATGAAATTTTTATATCTAGAACAGATTTTAGATGAGGAAGAACTTTCTAAAACTGAGGGGAAATATCACAGAGAAGATATACTTAGAAAAATTAAAAATATAAAAAGCTATCATAGGGAAAGTAATTTGGCAATGAAAATGGGGGAAAAAGTTTGTTTCCTGATTAACAAGTTTGTAATATTTTCAGCCTGACCTGTGGTGGCACAGTGGTTAAGTGTTGACCTGGAATGCTGAGGTTGCCAGTTCAAAACCCTGGCTTTGCTCAGTCAAGGCACATACAGGAAGCAACTACTATGTGTTGATGCTTCCTACTTCTCCCCCTCTTTCTCTCCTCTATCTAAAAAAAATCAATCAATAAATTTTTTTTCATGTTTGTAATATTTTCTTTGTACAGGAATTTATGAAAGAGGAAATACAAGTTTCTGAAAACAGACATAAAAGTTGGCATGTATTGAACAGTAGTAAACCCAGTCACCAGACTGATTGCTGCACAGGGATCTCAGTCCTCACAACAGCTCTGTTAAGTAATAAAGTCTGAGTATCTTTTTTTTTTTTTGTATTTTTCTGAAGCTGGAAACAGGGAGAGACAGTCAGACAGACTCCCGCATGCGCTCGACCGGGATCCACTCGGCATGCCCACCAGGGGGCGATGCTCTGCCCACCAGGGGGCAATGCTCTGCCCCTCCGGGGCGTTGCTCTGCTGCGACCAGAGCCACTCTAGCGCCTGGGGCAGAGGCCAAGGAGCCATCCCCAGTGCCCGGGCCATCTTTGCTCCAATGGAGCCTTGGCTGTGGGAGGGGAAGAGAGAAACAGAGAGGAAGGAGGGGGGGTGGAGAAGCAAATGGGCACTTCTCCTATGTGCCCTGGCTGGAAATCGAACCCGGGACTCCCGCACGCCAGGCCGATGCTCTACCGCTGAGCCAACTGGCCAGGGCTGAGTATCTTTTAATCTCAGAAAAATACCAAGATATTATTTATTTTCACTTAGTAATTTGGCAACATTTATTGAAATACTCTTAGTAAGAAAATTTATTGTATATGACACAAAAAGCATGCATCATAATAAAAAATACATAAATTGAACTTCATCAAATTTGTAACTTTTGATATTCAATACATACTATTAAGAAATGAAAGGAGAGACCTGAAGATGGCAGCAGAGTAGGTAGATGCACAGACTCCCAGCTCACACCACCAAACTGGATTACAAAGTAATTGAGAAACAATCAGCGTGAAAAACCAACTCTGGACTACAAGACCAGCTTTCAAAAACCAAGGAGCAAAGAAGAAACCACACTGAGCCTGGTAGGGAGCACTGAGGAGCGGTGAGTCTCCCCTGCTTACAGGAACAAAGGGGGTGTGAGGCTGAGAACCCAGAAGGGCTCTCATTCCAAGGAAAAGAGTAGTAAATATTGCTCACAGCCACTTGCCTGGGGACATGGGAATGAGGTGTGTTGAAAGGGCTGGCTGATCTTCCAAAAGGAAAGGGGGGAGAGAGAGACAGACAGTGACTGGCAGAGGAATGCATGAGAGGACCTGAGAAGCTGACTCATCCAGTGCTGAAGGTGGCCATAGCTAAGGGAAGGGTTGATCCTTCCACAAAACACAAGACCAAAGTGCTTCTGGATCATATATCTCCAGACATCTCTTCAGCTCCAATCAGTGCAACAAGACACAGCTGAAAACAAGAAGTGGTGAGGAGGGGCAGTAACTCAGGTCTTCATGGAGATCTGAGATACACCTCCTCCTACTAAAGCAGAGAGAGCACCCCGCCCCCAGAGAGAGTAACTGGCAGATTAGGCCTTCAGAGTCTCAGGTTACACCCACTGCATTCCTGGATACATTTTCAAATAAGCCCCCTGCTGAGATCAGTAAATAAGACTACAACTGAGAAGAAAACAAACAAATCAAGACTTCAAAGCAGCCCAAATCCAAAAGTGGATTACAAATAATAGCTGATGCCAACCCAAGAAGACCTAGAAATAACACAACTGAAAATTGGAGGCAGACAACACCACACCTAGACTCAACCAGCCCTACAAACAACACACCCAAACACACAGACATAATGAGAAGAGAGAGAAGTGCAATCCAAATGAAACAACAATAGAAATCTCCAGAAAAGGAACTGAGTGATATGGAAATAACCAAACTGGTGGATGCAGAATTTAGAATAATGATTGTCAGGATGCATAGGGATCTTAGAACAACAATGGATGGTCATTACAAACACCTAAATAAAGAGATAGCAAGTATAAAAAAGGACATTAAAATATTAAAAAAGAGTCAGTTGGAGGTGACAAATACAATATCAGAAATGAAGACCACAATGGAAGAAATTAAAAGCAGGATGGATAAAACTGAAGATCAAATCAGCGAGTTAAAGGACAAGATGAACAAAGGCACGAGAGCAGAGAAGAAAAAAAAAAGAGACTCAAAAAGTCTGAGGAAACTCTGAGAGAGCTCTGTGACAACATGAAGAAAAATAACATCCACATCATATGGGTTCCTGAAGAACAAGAGAAAGAACAAGGGATAGAAACTTTATTCAATCAAATCATAGCTGAAAACTTCCCTAAATTGATTCAAGGAAGGGTCTCACAAGTTCAAAAAGCACAGAGAACTCCATTAAAATGACCCAAAAAGACCTACACCAAGACACATCATAATTAAAATACCAAAGCTAAGAGATAAAGAGAAAATATTAAAAGCTGCCTACAAAGAAGCCCCCATAAAGATGACATCCAACTTCTCAACAGAAACACTTGAGGCCAGAAGGGAATGGCAAGAAATATTCAAAGTAATGCAGAACAAGAGCCTACAACCAAGACTACTTTATCCAGCAAGGCTATCTTTAATATTGAAGGAGAAATAAAAAGCTTCCCAGACAAAAAAACAACAACAACAAAAAAAAAACCCCCCAAAAACTCAAGGAATTCATTACAACCAAACCAATGCTGCAGGAAATATTAAAGGGCCTGTTGTAAACAGATCAAAGTGGGAAAAGAATATAGCAAAAGAAGATAAAGCTTTAAAGAATAAAACAGCAATAAACAACTACATATCAATAATAACCTTAAATGTAAATGTATTAAATGATCCAATCAAAAGACATAGGTTAGCTGCTTGTATAAGAAAACAGGACCCGTACATATGCTGTCTACAAGAGACACACCTTAAAACAAAAGATGCATATAGACTGAAGGTAAAAGGATGGAAAAAAATATTTCATGCAAATGGAAATGAACAAAAAAAGCTGGGGTAGCAATATTTATATCAGACAAAATGGACTTTAAAAGAAAGACTATAGTAAAAGATAAAGAAGGTCACTACATAATGATAAAGGGAGCAATCCAACAGGAAGATATAACCATCATAAATATCTACGCACCTAATATAAGAGCATCTAAATATATAAAGCAAACTTTGATGGATATAAAGGGTGAGATCAACAACAATACTATAATAGTAGGAGACTTCAATACCGCACTAACATCACTAGATAGATCCTCAAGAAAGAAAATTAACAAAGAAACAGCAGACTGAAAGGACACACTAGATCAACTTGATTTAATAGATATCTTTAGAACCTTTCACCCTAAGGCAACAGAATATATATTCTTTTCAAGTGCTTATGTTACATTCTCTAGGATAGACCACATGTTACGGCACAAAAGTGGTCTCAACAAATTTAAGAAGATTGAAATCAGCCTGACCAGGTGGTGGCACAGTGAATAGAACATCAAACTAGGATGCAGAGGACCCAGGTTCGAGACCCCGAGGTAGCCAGCTTGAGCGCGGGCTCATCTGGTTTGAGCAAAAGCCCACCAGCTTGAACCCAAGGTTGCTGGCTCCAGCAAGCAGTTACTCGGTCTGCTGAAGGTCCACAGTCAAGGCACATATGAGAAAGCAATCAATGAACAACCAAGGTGTTGCAACGTGCAATGAAAAACTAATGATTGATGCTTCACATCTCTCTTCATTCCTGTCTGTCTGTCCCTGTCTATCCCTCTCTCTGACTCACTCTCTGTCTCTGTAAAAAATAATTTTAAAAAATTATTTAAAAAAGAAGATTGAAATCAATTATCAAGCATTTTCTCTGATCACAATGTCATGAAACTAGAAATCAACCACAACAGAAAAACTGAAAAATACTCAAACACATGGAAACTAAATAGCATGTTATTAAATAACGAATGGGTTAACAGTGAAATCAAAGAAGAAGTAAAAAAATTCCTAGAAACAAATGATAATGAGCAAACAATAACTCAAAATTTATAGGACATAGCAAAAGCAGTCCTGAGAGGAAAGTTTATAGCAGTATAGGCATTCCTTAAGAAGCTTGGAAAAGCTCAAATGAACAACATAACCCTTCATCTAAAAGAACTAGAAAAAGAAAAGCAAGTAAGGCCCAAAGGTAGTAGAAAGAAGGAAATAATAAAGATCAGAGTGGAAATAAATGACATAGAAGCTAAAGAAACAATATGGAGCATCAATGAAACCAAGAGCTGGTTCTTTGAAAGGGTAAACAAGATTGATGAATCTTTAACAAGACTCACCAAGAAAAGAAGAGAGAGGACTCAAATAAATAAAATTAGAAATGAAAGTGGAGAAATAACAACCGACACAACAGAAATACAAAACATTGTAAGAAATACTATGAAGAACTGTATGCCAAAAAATTAAACAACCTAGGTGAAATGGACAAATTCCTTGAAACATATAATCTTCCAAAAATCAATCTGGAAGAATCAGAAAACCTAAACAGACCGATTACAACAAAAGAGATCAAAACAGTTATCAAAAAGCTCCCCAAAAACAAAACTCCTGGGCCCAATGGCTTCACAGGTGAATTCTACCAAATATCCAAAGAAGAACTAACTCTTATCCTTCTCAAGCTATTTCAAAAAATTCAGGAGGAAATAACACTTCCAAGTTCCTTTTATGAGGCGAGCATAATTCTGATTCCAAAACCAGGCAAAGACAACAACAAAAAAAGAAAATTAGGCCCTGGCCAGTTGGCTCAGTGGTAGAGCGTCGGCCTGGTGTGCAGAAGTCCTGGGTTCGATTCCCAGCCAGGGCACACAGGATAAGCACCCATCTGCTTCTCCACCCCTCCCCCTCTCCTTCCTCTCTGTCTCTCTCTTCCCCTCCTGCAGCCAAGGCTCCATTGGAGCAAGGATGGCCCGGGCGCTGGGGATGGCTCTGTGGCCTCTGCCTCAGGCGCTAGAGTGGCTCTGGTTGCGACATAGTGACGTCCCGGATGGGCAAAACATCGCCCCCTGGTGGGTGTGCCGGGTGGATGACGGTCAGGTGCATGCGGGAGTCTGACTCCCGTTTCCAGCTTTGGAAAAATACAAAAAAAAAAAAGAAAATTATAAGCCAATATCCCTGATGAATTTAGATGCTAAAACTCTTAACAAAATATTAGCAAACTGGATCCTGCAATATATGAAAAAAAATTATACATCATGATCAAGTGGGATTTATTCTGGGGAGGCAAATATGGTACAACATTCATAAATCAATTGTGATTCACTACATAAACAAAAGGAAGGAGAAAAACCACATGATAATTTCAATAGATGCAGAAAAAGCAGTTGATAAAATCCAGCACCCATTTATGATAAAAAATCTTAGCAAAGTGGGAATACAGAGAACATACCTCAACACGATAAAGGCCATCTACGACAAACCCACAGCCAACATTATAATTAATGGACAAAAATTAAAAACAAACCCCCTTTCACCACTCTTATTCAACATAGTACTGGACAAATGAAAAATAGACAAATGAAAAAATGTTCAACATCACTAATCATTAGAGAAAAGCAAATTAAAACCACAATGAGATACCACCTCACACCAGTCAGAATAGCGCTCATTGACAAAACAACACATGATAAGTGCTGACAAGGATGTGGAGAAAGGGGAATCCTCCTGCACCTCTGGTGGGAATGCAGACTGGTACAGCCACTGTGGAAAACAGTATGGAGATTCCTCAAAAAATTAGAAATGAAATTGCCCTTTGATCCAGCCATCCCACTTATAGGAGTATATCCCAAGGACACCATATCACCGACTGAAAAAAAGAAATGCACCTCCATGTTTATGGCAGCATTGTTCACAATAGCAAAGATCTGGAAACAGCCCAAGTGTCCGTCAGTGGACGAGTGGATTAAAAAGCAGTGGTACATATATACAATGGAATACTATGGGGCTATAAAAAAGAAGTAAATATTACCTTTTGCAACAACATGGAGGGACCTGGAAACTACTATGTTGAGTGAAATAAGTCAGGCAGAGAAAGAAAAATATCATATGACCTCACTCATTTGAGGAATCCAAGGAATAATGATAACTGAGGAATGGAATTGAGACAGAGGAGGAATCAAAAGGATCAGAGGAAAAGAGGACAGAGGGAAAGGGGATGATAGGATGGGATAAACCTGAAGGGCAGGGAGGAGGGCACTCTAGGGAGGGTGGCAAGGGAGATGTTGAGGGGAATGGGGGGAGGGGGGATGCATTCGGGGTTACCCTAGAATCTATGTAAACACAATTAATTAAATAAAAAAGTTCCACATTCTATTAAACCTATTTAAGTGGTAAGTAATTTTCCTTCTATCTCTGACTCCTGCAATGCTGGCCACCAAGCTCTTTCTTGAGTTTCTTCATTTTAATATTCTTGGTAACTCCATCCTGTTCATTTATTAACAAATTTTGCCAGTGTATTTGTGTTACCTTGTTAACATTATAGACTTAAGATTATACACAATAGAATAAATACTACATGGTTGTAAAAAAGAAGGAAATCTTACCTTTTATGACAGCATGGATGGACCTGAAGATTATTACGAGAAATGAAATGAGCCAGGCAGAGAAAGACAAATACCATGTGATCTCACTTATACATGGTATCTAATGAACACAATAAACTGAAGAACAAAATAGAAACAGAGGCGGGGTCACTGGGAAGAGATGGACAGCTGTCAGAGGCAGGGAGGAAGAGGGGACAGGATCAAAGAAAGTGAAGCAATTAGCCAAAATCATATATACATAACACATATATATATAAACAACAGAGTAGCAATACTCAGAGGGAAAGGGGGAGTTGGAGTACAGAGAAAGGGGTAAAAGGGGGGGGTAAGGGAGGTAGAAATAGACTTTGCATGGGGCATGGTGGGCACAAAGCAATGTGTAGAAGATGTTACATTGAGTGGGACACTTGAAACCATGTCAACATAATAAAAATTAAAATTAAAAAAAACCCTTAAAAAAGAAATGAAAAGTTGCAAATTAGAAGACAATATTTGCATTAAATATATCTGTTAAAAGAAATTTTATCAAGGATATATAAAGAAGTCCCAAAACTCAATGAAAACATAAGCACTTGGTTTAAAAAACAGGTTAAGGATTGGAAGAGATCCACCAAGAAAAAAAAGAAAGGACTCAAATAAATAAAATTAGAAATGAGAGTGAAGAAGTAACAACTGACACAACAGAAATAGAAAGGATTGCAAGAAAATACTATGAAGAAGTGTATGCCAAAAAATTAGACAACCTAGATGAAATGGACAAATTTCTTGAAACATATAATCTTTCAAAAATCAATATGGAAGAATCAGAAAACTTTACACATTACAACAAATGAGATTGAAATGGTTATCAAAAAACTCCCAAGAAACAAAAGTGTTGGGCCAGATGGCTTCACAGGTTAATTCTACCAAATATTCAAGGAAGAACCATCTCCTAACCTTCTCAAGCTAATTCAAAAAGTTCAATAGGAAGGAAGAGTTCCAAGATCCTTTTACAAGGTGAGCATAATCCTCATTTCAAAACCAGGCAAAGACAACACAAAGAAAGAAAACTATAGGCCAATATCCTTGATGAATTTAGATGCTAGAACTCTTAACAAAATATTAGCAAACTTGATCCAGGAATACATCAAAAAAAATTATACATCATGGTCAAGTGGGATTTTTTCTGGGGGGCATAGTGGGTACAATATTTGCAATTCAATCAATGTGATTTGTCACATAAAACAAAAGGCAGGAGAAAAACCACATGATAATTTTAAGAGATGCAGAAAAAGGATTTGATAAAATCCAGCACCCGTTTATGATCAAAACTCTCAGCAAAGTGAAAATACAGGGAACATACCTTAACATGATAAAGGCCACCTATGACAAACCCACAGCCAACATCATATTCAATGGACAAAAATTAAAAGCAATCCCCTTAAGATCATGAACAAGGCAGGGGTGCCCCCTTTCACCACTTTTATTCAACATAGTTCTAGAAATCCTAGCCACAGTAGTCAGACAAGAAGAAGAAATAAAAAGCATCCAAATTGGAAAAGAAGAAGTAAAACTATCATTATTTGCTAATGATATGCTACGGTACATAGAAAACCCTAAAGTCTTAGTCAAAAAACTACTGGACCTGATAAATAAATTCAGCAAGGTGGCAAGATATAAAATTAATATTCAGAAATCAGAGGCATTATTATACACCAACAATGAACTTCCTGAAAGATAACTTAAGAAAACTTCACTATTGCAACAAAAAAATAAAGTACCTAGGAGTAAATTTAACTAAGGAGGTTAAAGACTTATACTTGGAAAATTATAAAACATTGATAAAAGAAATCAAGGAAGATACAAACAAATGGAAGCATATACTGTGTTCATGGATAGAAGGAATAAACATCATTAAAATATCTATATTACCCAAAGCAATTTATAAAATCAATGCAATTCCCATTAAAATACCAATGACATACTTCAAAGATATAGAACAATATTCAACAAATTTATATGGAACCAAAAAAGAACACGAATAGCCTCAGCAATCTTGAAAAAGAAGAATAAAGTGGGTGGTATCACTTCCTGATATCAAATTATACTACAAGGCCATTGTACTCAGAACAGCTTGATACTGGCATAAGAACAGTCATATAGATCAATGGAACAGAAAAGAGTACCCAGAAATAAACCCACACCACTTTATGGATAATTAATATTTGACAAAGGAAGTAAGAGCATACAATAGAGTAAAGACAGTCTCTTTAACAAATGGTGTTGGGAAAACTGGACAGATACTTGCAAAAAAATGAAGACCACCAACTTATGCCATTCACAAAAGTAAACTTAAAATGGATAAAAGACTTAAGTGTAAGATGTGAAACCATAATTATCTTGGATGAAAACATAGGTAGTAAGCTCTCTGACATCTCTTGCAGCAATATATTTGCTAATTTATCTCCACAGGCAAGTGAAATAAAGGACAGGATGAACAAATGGGACTATATCAAACTAAAAAGATTTTGCACAGCTAAAGACAATATGAACAAAATAAAAAACAAACCGGCCCTGGCCGGTTGGCTCCGTGGTAGAGCATCGGCCTGGCGTGCGGGGGACCTGGGTTCGATTCCCGGCCAGGGCACATAGGAGAAGTGCCCATTTGCTTCTCCACCCCCCACCCCCTCCTTCCTCTCTGTCTCTCTCTTCCCCTCCTGCAGCCAAGGCTCCATTGGAGCAAAGATGGCCCGGGCGCTGGGGATGGATCCTTGGCCTCTGCCCCAGGCGCTAGAGTGGCTCTGGTCTCAGCAGAGCGACGCCCCGGAGGAGCAGAGCATCGCCCCCTGGTGGGCAGAGCCTCAACCCTGGTGGGCGTGCTGGGTGGATCCCGGTCGGGTGCATGCGGGAGTCTGTCTGACTGTCTCTCCCCGTTTCCAGCTTCAGAAAAAAATAATAAATAAATAAAATAAAAAAATAAAAAATAAAAAACAAACCACACAATAGGAGAACATATTTGACAATACATCTGATAAGGGATTAATAATAAAAATTTATGAAGAACTTGTAGAACTTCATACCAGGAAGGTAACAATCCAATCAAAAAATGGGCAAAAGAACTGAATAGACACTTCTCCAAAGAGGACATATAAGATGGCCAATAGGCAGATGAAAAATGTTCAACATCACTAATCATTAGAGAAATGCAAATTAAAACCACAATGAGATATCACCTCACACCTGTCAGAATGGCACTTACTTAACAAAACAGCACATAATAAGTGCTGGCGAGGATGTGGAGAAAAGGGAACCCTCCTGCACTGCTAGTGGGAATACAGACTGGTGCAGCATTGTAGAAAACAGTATGGAGATTCCTCAAAAATTAAAAATGGAACTGCCTTTTGACTCAGCTATTTAACTTTTAGAATATATCCTAAGAATACCAAATCACTGACTCAAAAGAAGATATGCACCCCCATGTTTATTGCAGCATTGTTTACAATAGCCAAGATCTGGAAACAGCCAAAGTGTCCATCAGTGGACAAGTGGATTAAAAAGCAGTGGTACATATACACAATGGAATACCACATGGCCGTGAAAAAAAGGAAATCTTACCTTTTGCAACAACATGGATGGAGCTGGAAACTATTATGCTAAGTGAAATAAGCCAGATAGAGAAAGAAAAATATCATATGACCTCACTCATTTGAGGAATCTAATAACAATGTGAACTGAGGAACAGGATAGAGGAAGAACCAGGATCAAATGGACCAGAAGGAAAGCAGTCAGAGGGAAAGAGAATAAGAGGATGGGATCAGAGAAGGGAAAGAGATTGGTGAAATTATATATACTGAACACAAAGTTATAGAGAGCAGGACAGTGAATCCTGGAAGGAGAGGGGAAGGCATTGGGGAGAGGGGGCTAGGGGAGTGTCAAGGGGAACATGGAGGGGGGAGATATATTTGGTGGGACACTTGAATCTATGTAAACACAACAAGTTAAAATCAATAAAAATTTTTAAAAAAGGTTGGAAGAGATCAAAGGCAAATAAATGTATAAAAAAGTTCAACATCATGAGTCACTAAGGAAATGCACATCAAAACCATGGTAAGATTCTACTCCATACCTATTGGCATGGATGGATTAACCATACCAAGTGTTGGTAAGGATTTGAAGTAATTGAAAATCTGATACACTGTTGGGAAGAATGTTCAATGGGATATCACCTGGGAAAAAGTTTGGTGCTTTCTTTAAAAGTTAAGCTTTACTTAACCATACAACCCAGAAATCCCAATCCTAGACATTTACCCAAGAGAATAAAAGCATCTGCACAGGAACACTTGGGCACAAACGTTCACAGTAGCTTTCTTCAAAACAGCCAAAACTAAAGCAAACAACAATGTCAATGGCAGAAAGAGTAAATAAATTGTAGTAAATCCATACAATAGAATACTGCTCAGCAATAAAAAGCAATGAGTTTCTATCACACATAACAACATGGATAGATATTAAAAACATTATGCTCAGTGAAAAATGCCAGATTGAAAAGCATACATACTGTGTGATTCTATTTCTCTGCAAGTCTAGAAGAGGCACAGCTTATCTAGAGTGACATATCTATGGTTGCCTAGGCCAGCAGGGTGGGAAACACAAGAGAACACTTCCTTTGATTAAACTAGTCTATATCTTCATTGTGAGGTTGCACGAATATATTTCTTTAAAACTCCTTGAAATATAAACTTAAAATGGATGTATTTTATTGTAAGTAAATTATGCATTAATAAAGCTAATTATTGGAAAGATTTTCATCCCAGTGGAATTTTTTTTTTACATTATTTAAAGTGAAAAACTACAAAAAAGGCTTGAAGAAAAAGTTTTGCTACACAAAAGGAAGCTTTGTTAAAGAAATAATGACATGGCCTCGTGTTGAAGAATTAGACATTTATTATACAAAACGTGGAGAATAGCTAATGACATATAAAAATGATCAGAATAGATTTTAAAGGGGAAAAATCACATAACTGTATGGGAATTGTACCTCTCTTTAAAATGTTCAAATCGGCCCTTACAGCTTGAAATTTAATTTCCTTTGTGCTTGCATGCTCCGTTATTTCTGTAAGTCTTGGAAAAATGCTTATTTAACTGCAAATTATTGTGTTGCCCAAGGATACATTTTTTTTTGTCCCAGACTTTAAATTCATAATTGAGAAGAAAGAAGAACATAAGTACATAATCTGTGTCTTCACAACCTGGAATATCTAGCCACATGGGGAAAGACAGTCTGCAGGCCTTTTTGTCTAACGGGACTGAGCCAAACCAGGCACACTGAAAATATTTCATAATAAAAATTTGGTATAAAAAATAATGTGGATAAAAACACACTTAGGCAGGGCTTAGAGTGATTGTGCTATTTTCTTTCCTGAAAATTGGAGCTCATGAATTTTTGCACAGTACATGATTTTATGTGTAAATATAATTACGAACATTCCAAAGAAATTATGTTTGCCTTTATTTCACATTTAGTCTAAGATTTTATCATTTTAATTGTCCTTGTGGTTATTTTGGTGTCAGAATTGCATTTCACATTCTAAGAATTAACCATTTCTCTTTAATTGGGGAGATGGAATCAGAAACGCAGTGCTAGGGCAAAGCCGCCTGTGAGGGAAATGGAATATCAGCTCCATTTAAGTTTCACAGAGTTGGAAGTGCAAATGATCTATTATAATTCTGAGAATGAATACTGCGAATAAAATATTTTAAGAATTATTTTACTTTGCTCAAAACGTCTTCAGTGGCTCCCAGGTGTTAACTAAATAAAAATCTTTGTTCTGAGTGTGGAAGTCAAGGCTTTCCACGACCAACGCTCTGTTCCACCACTTACCAAGTACAACTTTGGGCAAGGTACTTCTTCTGAGCTTCTAGTTTCGTAGTTGTTTTTAAAAAACACACAGGGAGACACTCCTGACCTGGTCTAGTGCACTGCTCTTCAAATTTTCAAGAACATGTGAATCACCCAGGGATCTTGCTAAAATGCAGATCCTGATTCAATAGGTCCAGGGTGGGGCCTGCAATTCTGCCTTTTTAATGAGTCTGCAGGTGATGCCATTGCTGCTGGATCATGTTTAGCGTGGCACAGATCTCAGCCAGGCAGGAGGGAATCTCAGCCTAGGTCAGTGGCAGTGTGTTGGAGAGATGTGAGACTCCGCAGCCATTAAGGAGGTGGAATTGACAAGGTCAGGTAGGACTCTGCCATGTGGAGAATCAAGGATGACTTCTACATTCCTGGTTTGGGTATAGTTTGGGGGACTTTCTTTTCTTTTTGCTGATCTGTATTTCTTACAAAGAAATTTCATTTATTTGTGCATTAAAAAGAAAGGATAGAAAGAAATTTATGATGCTGTAAAAAAACAACTCAGGGAAATAAGGTGTTTTAACATATGACCAACAGTTTAACTTGTGACGAATAAAATATACACTTTGCTGTTGAAAATTAATAAATAAAAATACACAAGGAGAGTAATGCCTTACCTATTGATGTGTTATGGGCAATAAATGAAATAAAACATTGAGTACACCATTGGTATGGCATAGAGTGAGTAACAGTAGTGGGAGTTGTTCATTTCATGTGTTACTGTTATATGATTTATTTGTTTCTTTCACTACTGGGTTGTAACTTAAAGAATTACTGTTGTATTTATTTATTAGGCAGAGAGGCACAGACTCCCACATGTGCCTCCCACATGTGCTCTGGGGATCCACCCTGCAAGCCCCCTACGGGGTAATTCTCTGCCCCTATGAGGCTGCTGCTCCATTGCTCAGCAACCAAGCTATTTTTGCACTC
Organism: Saccopteryx bilineata; assembly: GCF_036850765.1. Lineage (NCBI taxonomy): Eukaryota > Metazoa > Chordata > Mammalia > Chiroptera > Emballonuridae > Saccopteryx > Saccopteryx bilineata. The sequence continues at coordinate 105,065,987 of NC_089493.1, read as the reverse complement.
CAGCTGAAGTCATGGAGCCATCATCAGCACCTGGCCAAATTGCTTAAACCATTTGAGCCATGGCTGCAGGAGGGGAAGAGAAAGAGCGGAAAAAGGGGCAAGAGGAGGGATGGAGAAACAGATAGTCGCTTCTCCTGTGTGTCCTGACCAGGAATTGAACTGAGAGGACTTCCACACACCTGGCCGGCACTCTACTGCTGAACCAACTGGCCAGGGCCTGTTGTTTATATTTTTATTTTCCTATTTCCTATTCAAGAGATATATATTGAAGACGCACCATTGTGGGCATTGTGCTGGGTGTTGAGGCTGCAGTGGTAAAGAAAGTGAATTTGGCAGCGGCTCTCAAGTGGCTTTCAGTCCAGTGGAGAAGACAGTTAATGAACAAGAAAAGAAATTCAAGGGGGGAAAATAGCTGATGAAGATATTAGCATGGGGTAGGGAGGGGAGGGAGATTCAATCTTGGTAGTTATCAGAGAAAACTTCTAAAAGTGGAGGTTGAAACCTGAGCAAGGAGTTGGGCATCATGCAAAGAGCTGAAGGGAAGGGAGCCTAGTGAAGGGAGTAGCATGAGCACCAGGCCAGATGTCACAGAGCTTGTGTGTGAATGAGCGGAGAGAAACAGCTGGTCATTATCAGTGAGGGGGAGAGAGTACTGAAGGGGAGGCAGCCTAGAGAAGTCTGCAGGGCCAGGTCTCAGAAGTTTGGCAAGGAGGTTGGGTGGCATTCTATGTGCTAAGGGAAACCACAGACAGACGCTAAGCAGAGCAGTGGTAACATGCTATTACACTGTAAAAAGACCGTTCTTCAGAATGCTGAGGGGGGGAGGAATGGGCCCGGAGGCGAGATGGTAAAGGAGGGGACAGGAGTGGAAGAGGGGCTCTATCTAGCATCCGGCTACTGCCTGCCTCTCACTCTTCATCTGGGACTCTCGCTACCGCCTCCTGCTCTCCAACCATATCTTTCTTCCTCTCTAAGGTGAGAAGCTGATTGCTCCGTGGGCCTTTGCACTATTGTCTCTGCTTAGAACTGCTCCTCACCCGGGCTACTCCCTGGCTGGCCCATTCTTTAGTCTGGTCACAGCTTAAAGTCGCCTTCTCTGAGAAGCCTTTCTTGCTTCTTGCTCGATGTGCTGAATTTCTAACTCTTAAATTCAATATTTAGTTCCTGAGGAAGAGAACATCTACATTAAAACAATTAAAAAAATATCTAATCTTTTAATAAGTAAATTTAATTAATCCTACAGTTTTGTCACGGAAACCTTTAGTGGTTGATTTGGGGAGTCTGAAGCCACAGCGCAGGAATAGCTTCTCAGCACCGTCAGCCAGGAAAGAGCTCCTGCAGCCGCGATGATGCCGCCCCAACCAGCTCCAGTAGGGAGCCAGGCAGTGCGGGCTTCCTGATTCTCTCTGGGTGGCCTCTTGTCTTCATGCTCTTTGTGGTCTGCAGTATGATCTGATGAGAGGTGGCTTACCATGGGTGTTATTACACATGCTTTCTGAAGTTTTGCCTCATTAGGAAATTTCGAGGTATGAAATTTGGCATTCTGCTTTTAATTCATCTTAATGAGATGAAAAAAATTCAAAAAAGAGGATATTTTCTCAAAATTGTAATGTAAATGGAGTTTAACTAAAACTTAAATACACATCTTTAAGGTTTTTTGTTTGTTTAGCTGCCCATACTTACTTACTTAATTAGCTGAGGGTTTTTTACAATTGCATTTGTACAAAAATAAAATTAACAGCTTTCATAATAATCATATAGCAGTTATTATTGTTATGATAAATATATTTTTATTTTAACTGACGCTTTGTAGAATTTAAAGCATAAAGTAGATTTGCACCCTAAGTTATACCTAGAATGCTAACCTATAGTTGAAAATGAATACTTAGACATTAACAGTAAGTATTGATGTATTTTGGAAATATTTTGTTTGTCTTGCTAATGTTGTTACTTTGACGAGTAATGCTGGAAGCCTACCTGATTACTCAATCATTCATTATTGACAAGTTTAGGGATACCGAAAATGACCTTGTAGCAGGCATTTGGCTAATTTGCCTTGCAGCGGCTGAGCGGTCAAAGATAGCAGATTTCGTCTGAATATGGAAACACAAACATAAAATTTAATGCATCTCTATTTCTTGCCATTGTCTCCAACAACAGACTCTGTTTAATTAGTAGTAGTATACTAATTACTAACTGGTTTTTAACATTTGTCTGCATGCCTTCTTTGAATGCTGCTCCATAGATGTCTATATTGTTTATGTCCTTTATGTGAATGTTTATATTCATTTTCATATTAACCAATTTGTTGAAAAGGATTATTTTGAAAGACATGGTGTTAGCATTAGAAGAATAAGATACAGATCACTAGAAATTTGCAGTTTAATAGTTGATGCAGATGTAGGCAAAATATTTCAAATAAGCAACTAAACCCTTTTCATAATTTAGGTCTGAAATATTATAGTGTATTATTTCTATTATGGGAGGCTATATAAAATCCGACGGATGTTGGAGAAAAAATTATGTATGTAGCGTATCCTTCACTTATGTAAGATTACAACTTCCTAAATATATAAAATATATAATTTTTATGTTCAGTAGAGCACCTAAAACAGTTATGTCTAAAAATAAAAGTCCCATTTTTTTCCATGAGACTTAGATTTTATGTTGTCCCTTAATCTCTAAGCTGTTTGGGTCATAAGTAGATTTTGTAATCACAAATATTAGGGAAAAAGATACAGCCCACGCTGATTCTCTTGGGAGTTCTGAGACAGAGCGTGGATTACTGGAAACTGCAAATAGTATATCAAATCCCATTTCTGTCAAAAGTTAAAATTTTTTTTCTCTATTGAACCTTTAGCCAGAGCTACTAACAAACGGCAAACGAGATGTAGAATGCGACCAAGCATAAGCATTAAGAGAAGCAATGAGAATTTAGGAACGTGGTGGATGACCCAGTGCCGCCCCACCCCCAGAGGGCAGCCTGCGCTGCTGTCCAGGAGCAGGAGCCAGTCCGCTAGCCTGTTCACCAACCTGGAGGAAGCCAGGGGTGTCTGTGCGGCCTGGGAACTCAGGGCAGGGAAAATCTCGGCCTACACAGGGAGATTAATTAGAACCCCTCCCTGAAGAGAGTGATCCAGTCTCCTTAGTGCTCAGAATATTGTATGGAAAATTCCCAGAAATTGTTATTCATTTAAGAATAATGAAGTACCTACGATTATACATACAAAAGTGCTATGCGTGTGGCTGTCATCTGGTGTTTCACATGGCCTTGATTCTGCTTTTATTCTCTTCAAGAGAGTCTACCAGCAAATTTGTGTTGCAGGGAGAGAGAGGTGCTCTAGCTGTCATTTTTTAACTCAATGCTTCCAGCATGACTCCAGGTTCCTGAGAAGGGCGGGGGGGATTTCTCTTAATGCCAACTGTGATTTGCACATTCAGAGAAGGTTTGAAGTTTCGGAAATTAAATGTCGGGGTGTAAAATTTTCTTGAAGGAAGAAAGTATGATTGCATCGAACTTTCCAAGTACAATCAAAAAGTCTAAAGGAAATATAATTATTATTGTCGGTTTATCACCTCAAACATGTTGTTGTAAATGTCATTATATCAGAGGAGTTTGGTAACAGGTTTTCCATTTTGCACTTTATTTGACAAGGTGATTCATTGTTTAGTGCAGTTTAAGATGTCAGTCCTTCTGGAAGGAATTGAGCTGCACTGATGTGCATAAGAACATTCTTCCATCAAAGTATATGATTAAAGAAGGGTTAGAAATATTCTTTCCAAACTTGCTTTAAATAAGAGTAGTTTTTTGGTTGAGATATAATTTATCACAGTGGCTACAGCTGGGAAAGTGTACACAGACTATGCACACTGCCCGTGACACCTTGTGCAGCTCTAAGCCTATGCACAATGAGCCTACTTTGGATAAGTTTGTCTGCATCACGGAAACTTATCTAATAATTAAAATTGTGTGTTTTTGTTTTAAATAAAATATCTCACATTGAGCCATGGCATTAGAGCAGACATCTGACCCAATATTACTGCATGTCATATGTTGGGTTAGTATGTGCTGGTCACCCAAAATTAGACACCAGCTTTTGAGCAAAGAATGGGAACCTGAGACTTCTTTTTACCATTTCGATGATGCCCAAATAATCTCTCCTTTCTCTTTGTTAACTTCTCACATCAAAACTGTAAATAAGAACATAGATCTTTATAATAAAAAAATGCCATCTTTATATATGTGCTTATGGAGAGTCAGGAACTGGGCTAATTATATTGTTATATCTCATATTTAAAACAGCCTTGCAAATTATTGGCATCTCCATTATACAACTGAGGGATCCGAGGCTCTGAGAGGATACGCCACTTAAAGACATACAGACAGAGAGCAGGAGAGCCCAGGCCCCGTGACTCCAACGCCCAGTGTTCTTCCTCCATTGTGATTGATGTGTGTCCAAAACATATCAAGCTTGCCCTCATTTAGCAGCATTGCCTGTAGGTTTCCTGCCAACCTAGGCAATATCTATATTTATATATAGTATCTTTTAAAATTCCACTTGGCATCTGACTGTCTTGTTTTAAGTGCTTACATAAGCTGAAAGAAGGAACATTTCTCTTTTCTTTCCCTAAATTGAAATACAAGCTGATTTCAACAAAGGTCAAAATGTTGTCCCTGGCCTCTTATAGGGAAATTAGATACAAAGGAAATTCCAAATATCTTTCAAATTATTATTTAAAATTAACTGGATAGAGGGTGCCATGGATAAAATTCTTTGTTTAAATCAGCCATTTTATGAGAGAGACAACGACCAATATTTGAAAATATAAAAGTATCATGATGTATTTATGTAGTTGCTATTAAAAGATATATTGTGGCTGAATAATATCCTCTCTAATGATGAAAGCAGAGGCAGACTTGACATCTCTAGGTTCAAGGTCGCTCAGTTTCCCTTGAGGATGTGGAAGTCTGGGAAAATTCTCAGGGCTCTCTGCTCTGTCTTGGCTCTGCTCCTTGGAGATAGCAAGGCGCCAAATTTTGGGTCCACTTGAAAACTCAGATATCCCAAACTAGAGGAGGGGTTTTGGTAACTTCTTATTTATGTTACAGCACTGGTAGCTTTGAAACTTGAGGTCTAGGTGTTTGACCAAAGATTTCTGAAAAATATGTAACTACAAATAAGCCATCTCTGGGTAAGAAGGCGTGTTTCCATTAACATTAAAAATTTTTAAAAGGTGTATCAGTATGTTTACCTACACACCTACCAACAAACACACACTTTATACTTTTAAATTTAGTAACAGAATTAAAATAATCATTATACTTTTTTTTTTTTTTTTGGTATTTTTCTGAAGCTGGAAACGGGGAGGCAGTCAGACAGACTCCCGCATGCGCCCGACCGGGATACACCCGGCACGCCCACCAGGGGGCGATGCTCTTCCCATCCGGGGCGTCACTCTGCCGCAATCAGAGCCATTCCAGCGCCTGAGGCAGAGGCCACAGAGCCATCCTCAGCGCCCGGGCCAACTTTGCTCCAGTGGAGCCTTGGCTGCGGGAGGGGAAGAGAGAGACAGAGAGGAAGGAGAGGGGGAGGGGTGGAGAAGCAGATGGGCGCTTCTCCTGTGTGCCCTGGCCGGGAATCGAACCTGGGACTCTCGCACGCCAGGTTGACACTCTACCACTGAGCCAACCGGCCAGGTCAGTCATTATACTTTTTACAAATAACATATTGTTCAGCAAGCAAAAGAGGATTGTAGAGTGGTAAGCACTTGGTGTTAGGTTCAGATCTCAGTCCTCCTTCCATACCATCTCTGGGACTTTGGGCAATTATTTAACATCTTTGACCTCAGTTTCTCTACGTTTAAAATAGTGCCTATTTTAGAGGCTTATATATGTTTTATTTATAAAACACCTAGAATAATATTTGGACTAATAATGAGCATTATGTAACCATTTGCTTAATAAATAATATTTTTCCATAGAAGCCACATGATCATATATTATCTTATACCTGTTAGAATAGCTATTACACTGCTTACAAAAATTAGGGGATATTTTATTGCTTTATATTAATTTTGAAATATCTCCTAAATCTGCTCACAAAAATAAAGGGATATTTTATTGCTTCATATTCAGTGAAATATCCCCTAATTTTTGTGAACAGTAGATAAAAAAGACAAGAAATAACAAATATTGATGAGGATGTGAAGAAAAGGGAACCCATGCGGACTGTGAAGGTAATTGGTGGGAATATAAATTGGTGCAGCCACTATGGAAAACAGAATGGAGGCTCCTGAAAATATGGAAAAATAGAACTACTATATGACTCAGCAATTTTACTTCTGGGTATTTATCTGAAGAAAATGTAATCACTAAGTCAAAAAGATATATGCAACTTCATGTTTATGGCATCGCTATTCACAATAGCCAAAGTGTGGAAATAACCAAATGTCCATTGATGGATGAATGGATAAAAAATTGTGATACATATATACAATAAAATATTATTTAGCCATTAAAAAATGAAATCTTGCCATTTGTGACAGTATAGATGGACTTTGAGGGAATTATACTAAGTGAAATGTCAGAAAGACAAATAAATACCTTATCTCATTTAGAGATGAAACCTAAAAATAAAATCCAAAAAACAAAAATAAAAGTTTATAGACACAGAGAAAAGATTGGAGGTTTCCAGAACAGAAGTGGGAGTGAAAGGAAGGGGGGGTGAAATGAGTGAAAGGGGTCAAAATGTACAAACTTCTAGTTACAAAGTAAATGCATCATGATGCATTTGCAGCACGGTAACTATAGTTAATTATACTGTATTTTATATTTGAAAGAGGTTAAGAGAGTACATCTTAAAAGTTCTCACCACAGACAAAGAAATTAGACTTATTATGGCAGTCATTTTGCAATATATACAAATATTAAATCATGTACATTTGAAATCAATTTAATGTTATATGATAAGTATAACTCAATTAAAAAAATGTAACAGATTAGAATAATTATGTTTAGAAGCATATTTGAGACCACTAACTCTTTTGGAGTGTACTGGTCCTCTTAAGGAGGTAATGGATGAAATTTGAGGTAGATATAACTTTTAAACATGATTTTGCTTCTACATCAGGGTAACTACAGAAAGAATAATATGCACAGTGCAAATCAGTCTGACCATTATTATTCTGAACTATTATCCTTACAGACAGTAAGAGATAGTGGTCAGAGATCAATCTGCTTGAATCCAAAACCAACTCTACACAAGTAACCTAGTATCCCTGAGTCTCAGTTTCCTCATTTACAAAATGGGAGTACTAATATATATCCATTTGTTCAGTTGTTGTGAGAATTAAATGAGATAACATTTGTCAAGCACTATTAAGTAGTGTTTTATTCAATAGCAGCTATGGTTGATATTAATATTTATAGTTTTATTATTTGAGTCCCTTATTCACATTTTCTCACCTGTTTGTTAAGAATAAGTATAAATGCTGTCAGTTAACTGCACTTACAATGGAATAATTCTTGAGAATGTCAGTGGACCACAGTAAGATGTAAGTAAGCCCATATGAACATATGGTGTAATGGCCAGATTTTTATAGAATAATTTGTAAATTTTTGGTTTCTGTATTTTAAAAAATATGTGGAGAAATCACAGTAAAGTACCTTAAATAATATTAAAATAAGACCCTGGCCGGTTGGCTCAGCAGTAGGGTGCTGGCCTGGTGTGTGGAAATCCTGGGTTCGATTGCCAGCCAGCACACACAGGAGAGGTGCCCATCTGCTTCTCCACCCTTCTCCCTCTCCTTTCTATCCGGCTCTCTCCTCTTCTCCTGCAGCCAAGACTCCATTGGAGCAAAGTTGACCCTGGCGCTGAGGACGGCTCCATGGCCTCCACCTCTGGCGCTAGAATGGCTCTGGCCACAAGGGAGCAACGCCCCGGATAGGCAGAGCATCATCCCCTGGTGGGCATGCTGGGTGAATCCCAATCAGGCGCATGTGGGAGTCTGACTGCCTCCCCGCTTCTAATTTCAGGAAAAAACAAACAAACAAACAAACAAAAAACAATGAAAGAAGAGATAAAATATTGAAGAAATAAGAAACCAGCCCTGAGGGGAAAATAGAAAGAATTGAAAAGAGACTGAAAAGTGACTTACTCAAGGTTTTCAAGTCCCTCGTCTATTGTGGGGTTTAGGTTCCAGAACCCACCGCGATAGGTGAATATCAGCAAAGTAGTGACCTTATATTTATTTTATTATTTATATATATTTTAAGGCTTTATAAACCTTCCCCATACTCTTATAAACCTTTCCCACACTGTTATTTACCTTTCTGACACTTGTTTTGCTTATTTTACTTCAGAAATAATTAAAGTAATTAATATATCAAAATACCTATATACTGCAAAATCTTGCAATAGAGCAAAAATCCATGATACAAAATTAGATATATACAATTTAAAAATCCATGATACAGTGAGACGGGGAAAAGTGAACTGTGAGGGACGACTGTATCGTTTTCATGAAAACCTTGACTTTTACTTAAAAGAAGATAACAGGCTGACTATGCATAGTGGAGAGCGAGGTAAACAAAACAAGGACAGTGTGTCCACAGCACGACAGTCTCTCAACAACCCCTAGAAATCTTTAAACACAGGATAAATAACCACTATTTTGGATGTGCAGAATAATTAAATCTAATTTCTGGGAATAAAAAACTGGGCCTGATAACTGCTCCCTACTCCAAGAGTTAATTTGTGTACTAAAGACTAGAGTTTCCCAAATTTTATTTCTGTCGGACACCAGAACGCAGTGTTGCCATTGTGCTGGGGTTGGACCCTTTTAGCCCTCATGGTGGCCCATATATAATGCCCATCACCATAAATAGCCTTCTCTGTTTTTTCCAGAGTATAATAGCATCACTTTTTATATATACCATGAGGTGGAAAATGTGGCAAATCATTGACTCGGCTGTGCAATATACTGAAAGAGAGCTGGCATTTAAATACAGATATGTTATTAATTAATTGAAAACCCTTTGAAGCTAAATACACCTAGATACACACATGGTAAATTTAAGAAATTCCATCTTCAGTATTCAGACTGTCTACAGGTTCTTTGGGTTTGCCTCAGGAACGTTGGAGTAGTCCAATTGGAACATTATAATGGCTTGGCCAAAGTGACAGGGTCTGTGACTTTATGACAAGTGCTGATGAAGTCCATCCATTTTCAACAATCTGTACCTTGCAAGTCTGGAGTTATATGATTCCAAATTTCCTTCAGAAATCCAAAGCAATCTCTTGAGTTAAGAGACAAAAATCACATTCACCATGTTCTTTGACCTTCAGATTTTTCTCTCTGTGTCTCTAGATTGAATGATTAGGAATGTTATATTTGATCATAACCTGCCACGGACCAGCATGGCTCCTAATAATGGTGCAGAATTAAGGAAACGTACTTATTAAGAAAAAAGGATGGGACCAGGAAGACTCTTCAATGCTGATGGCAATATCCGAGTGCCTCATAGCCCCAGTTTGCTTTATTATATAGCCATATGCAAATCAAGGAAGTCCTTGATACAAAGTTACACATCTGAGGCTAAAACAGGAACTCTCCCAAGGCATAAACAGGAATCCCCCTACCATGCATAAGCGAAATCAACCAACATCTGAACAAACGAAGAGTAAGAGGAAGGGCATGTAAATTGTTTCCAGCAAGTTAAGGAAGCAAGTGAAGTGGCTGCAAATACTCAGCATCATAGCCAATATGGAGGTGGAGTGGGGAGAACTTAGCCTTTTGCTATGCCTCAAATCTACAAAGACTTTTTGCCATTTATGGTCCACAACAATAACCAAGTAGAAAATATTCATCCATTTATTGTTTACCTACTATTCATTTATTCTCTTTTTTAGCAAACATTAGATTACTCATATATTTATGAAATAAAAGATTTGTTTGATCCAATAAAACAGAAAGCTAACTTAGGCTATAAAACACATGTTAACATAAGTATAATGCAAGATAATATAGAAAATGAGGAATGAGGATAGATTGGGAAAATATGTTTGGAAAATTAAAAGAGAGATAAGAAATCAACATGCAGCATCTATTTCTGAAGATAAACTGCTTTCAGTCAGTTAAGAGTGTTTTAAGACTTTTCATGAAATTTACTGGTTTTTCTTTGGTCATTGAATCCATAAAGAAGCCTAAGTGTATGATCTAAACATAGATATCTCTGAGTCATTACTGCTGGACAATATAGCAGAAATTAACATGGTTACGAAATGCCTTCTTTTTGAAAGATGAAATGTCTATTTTAAATGGCAAAAAAATAAATATGGCAATCAGTTAAGACTAGTTTAAAATTAAAATCAGTTTAAAATTAAAAGGAGGGCTGGATCCTGTGACCTCCTTTTAATTTTATAACTGAACAAACTGGTTGTCTTTAAATGACCTACCCACAGCAGACAAGAGCCTCTCATGTGTTGATGACATGTCTTCCTAGATGGTCAGAGAAGTGGCTTTGGCAAAAAAACCTATCGACCAACTTATGGCAGGAAAACTACTAAATATTAATTCTACTAAAACCAAAATGATCAATTTTGGCAGGCACACTTTGACTTCTAAATCGATAACATTAAACTAGTCTTCTTAACTGATTGCCATATTTAGTTTCTTAGGGTCACAATTTGTGATTTACCTGATTAAACCTTAGTTTGCAGCTGATCTCAAAATTGAACATTTTATAGGCATCATGTTAAGGATCTTTTGTGGTCAACAGAAACCTTTGGTACCTCTTATCTTCACAATCTTTTCGGATAGTCATGTTCTTTTTGCCTGATGGCATAGAGTTTTGCCATTTCCACCAGTTTGTTCAGACACTGAATTGCTTTGTGAGAATTGCCCTTGATCTGTTTGAGACTGCTCACTTGGCTCATTGTTCTACACAGATAAAGTGATTCTTCACTGAAGTAAAAATATTAGAAAAGTTCTTTTATTTTATAAAGAAACAACATCCTTGTCATCTAACCATTAGATCTTTTTTTCAATCAAAAACATGGATTATCTTTGAGTTGAACAGTAATCTCAATTTTGAATTGTCTATTATACATCTCCTGTCAAAAGCCTGGCTGAAAGTATTGATACTTAGAAGGAGTTATTGAAGGGATCCTCTAATCACTCATTTTCAAAATTCTTTAAGTTTTCATCTAAGTTTACTGTAAGAAATAACTCTAAAAACATTTTTCTTTAAAAGATTTAAAATATTTCTCTTTTAAAAACACTTTTTTTTATCATTTTGAACAGGTTCAGGTATTTTTGAAATTAACTTTTCTTTTTATTTGAAGAAATTATGGTGGAATATACCCTAATCTGAGGAAGAAAACAAACATCCAGATGTAGGAAGCCTAGGGGTTTCCAAATAAGAAGAACCCAAGAAGCCTACATCAAGACACATTATAACTAAAATCTCAAAGGTTAAAGACAAGGAGAGAATATTAAGAGAAAAACAACTTGTTGCATAAAAGGGAACTTCATAAGACAATCAGAAAGTTTTTCAGCAGAAACTTTGTAGGTCTGAAAGGAGTGGCAAAATACATTCAAAGTGCTGAAAAAGAAAAGCTTCTAACCAAGAATACTGTGCCAGGTGAAGTTATTCAGACATTAAGGGGAGATAAGGAGTTATCCAGACAAACAAAAGCTAACGAAGGTAGTAATCTCCTCTAAATTGTCCTTTAAAAAATGTTAAAGGGACTCTTTAAGCTGAAAAGAAAGGGTACTAATTAGCAATAAGAACACATGAAAAAATAAATCTCATTGTAAAGGTAAATATATAGTAAAGATAGATGATTGATCACATAAAGTTTGTATGAAGGTTAAAAGTCAAAAGCATGTAGTAAAAACAACTATGCTTACAATAATTAGTTAAGGGATACATGAATTACAAATTGTAAATTGTAATAGCAAAAACATTAAAACATGAGGAAAGAGGAATAATGCTGAGTCTTACAATGGATCAAACTTAAGTAGTTATCAACTTATGATAGACTATTATAGATATAGCTTGTTATATGTAAGTCTAATGAAACCACAAAGTAAAAGCCTGTATTAAATGTATAAAACATAAAGAGAAAAGAATATAAGTATATTATTAGAGAAAGTCACCAAATCACAAAGAAAGAGAGTAATAACAACAAAAAGAAATAAACAGAGAGGAACTATTATAAAAACAGCCAGAAAACAATACAAAATGGCAATAAGCTCATGCCTATCAATAATTACTTTAAATGTAAAAGGACTAAATTCTCCATTCAAAAGACACAGAATGGCTAAATGGATTAAAAAGCCAAAATAGACCCAGCTATATGTAAATGAAACCCAGGAATGCTGAAGTAGCTATGTCAGACAAAATAGACATTAAAACAGAAACTGTAATAAGAGACAAAGAAGGGAGTTATTTAATAAAGGAATCAATCAACCAACAAGAATATGTAATGTGTAAATATTTGTGCACCTAACATAGGAGCACCTAAATATATAAATATTAACAAATCTAAAGGGAGAGATAGATAGTATTACAATAATACTAGGGAATTTAATACCCTATTTACATTTATATCCAGACAAAAAAATCAGTAAGACACTATTGACCTTAAAATGATACTTCAGACCAGATGGACTTAACAGATATTTATAAAGCACCACATCCAAAGCAAAATAAAATGCATTCTTCTCAAGCATACATAAAACATTTTCTAAAATAAATCATATATTAGCACACAAAACAAGTCTGAATAAATTAAAGAAGGTTGAAATCATATCAAGTATCTTTTCTGACCACAGTGGTATAAAATTAGCCATTAATTACATGAAAATTACAGGACATTTTACAAATATGTAAAGATTAAAAACATGCTCCTGAATAATCAATGAATTATACAAGAAATCAAAAAAGAAATAAAAATGCCAGGAGACAAATTGAAATGGAAATGTAACATATAAAAATTTATGGAATGCAGCAAAAGCAATTCTAAAAGGGAAATTCATAGCAATGAATGCATAGTTAAGAAGAAAAGTCTTAAATAAGCAATCCAGCTTTACATCTCAGGAACTAGAAATAAAAATGAAGCTCAGGTCTAGTGGAAGGAAGGCAATAACAAAGATTAGAGCAGAAATAAACAAAATAGAGACCAAAAAGACAATAGAAAAGATCAATAAAAGAGTCAGTTCTTTGAAAAGATAAACAAAATTGACCTAAATTTACTGAAGAAATAAAGAGTCTCAAAATAAATGAAAAAGGTGTTATAGCTGATACCACAGAAATACTAAAGTACATATGAAACTATTATGAGTGCATATATACAATGCATATAAACTAGAAATAACAAGTGCTGACGAGGATGTGGATAAAAGGGAACTCATGTCCATTGTTGGTGAGAATGTCCATTAGTACAGCTGCTATAGAAAATTGAATGAAAGTTCACCCAAAAAATAAAAAATAGAACTACCATGTGATCCAGCAATTCCATTTTTGGGTATATTTGTGAAGAAAACAAAACACTAACTCAAAAAGATATATGCACTTGGTGTATAATGGATAGATACAATGATAGCATGACTGGAAAGAAGGACTGAGGAAAGGCTGCTTTTAGACTGTAGGTGCTTTTCTCAAAATTAGGAAAATCTGGCCCTTGCTCCGGGTAGACGTATTTTCACTTGTATGCTGTCATGACTTGGCCAGCAGAATGTTGGGTGGATTTCATTGTACTGGCCCCTCCAGCTGGGAGTCTTGTGCAGTGTACAGAGGCAACAGTCTTAAGAGAAAGTTTTTGATGACAGCAGATATTTAAGCATAATTTTATACCTAGAAGTTGCCTGCTGTTGGCATGGAGTATAATGAAGAGACAGGTGAATCGGGATAAAGTGCTCCAGGAAAATCAAAGAGGAAGGGAAGGAGGTAGGGAGGGGAGAGGAGGAGAAAGGAGCCAATAGCTTGGTAAAAAACTAATTTTAAACTTTGAAAAAGTATTGTATTTGACCACACCCCTACAATCTTGAACAGGGTGGGAATGAGGAAATTGCAAATGAATCCTGAACTCTTTTTAGCAGATTTATTATAATGGTTCTGAAGCAATTCTGAAACTGTTTTAAATGTATTATATTAACCAGGAAATGAGTAAATGTGTTGCTGTTGCTGGTATTCAGGGTTCTTATGGTGGAAAAAGGGAAATATAAATAGAATCAGGGAAGTCAAGGAAGAATCTTGTGGTATATATATATTTTTAATTTATAAGTGGTTTATTGGAGTTTTTAAAAGACAAATTAATTTTAACTATTCATAAGTCTCATACATACAAAGTTCTTATTCTTCATTTAGCTTTGATTTACTTTTTGGAAGTTTTCAGCTTTCTGAGCATCCACTGTCTTTTAAATCTCTTGGTATTTTGTTTCTTCTGGATTCCTCAACCATTATTCAAAACCTGAGTTGCAGCCTTCTTCACTGGTAATCTCTTATTGTCAAGAGACAGGAAATTATTTACAGTAGTTCTAATGGTTCTTGGACCATATAGAGAATTCTGTATGAAGGTTTGGGCGGCTTCTTGCCTTGAATCTCTCAGATCTTGATCTTTCAGCCTTACAGCCAAGTAGCTCTTATTCTTGCCGATAGGCTGTACTTTTTCTTTAGCTTTCTTGGAGTCACTTCCTTTTTCACATTCTTCAGTTTTCTTCTGTAAATAAACTCCTTTTAACTTTCCTCGTGATTTCTTTATGTTTGTGACGCTGTAGTTAACTTCTCTAGAACTGTGTCTGGAAGGAGTTTTCTTTTGTTTAATGATCAGCTCCTCGCGTTGTGTTGCTTCCTCTGTTCCTTCAGCAGTGATTTATCCCTGCGCACCGTCTCCCGAACCCGCCGCTCCTCTTCTATTGCTTCAGCCTGGGCGCTGGTGAAAGTCAATTCTTCAGGGGCCTCATGGTCAAATTCGTTGTCCCTGTCTTCTTCTCCATGGGTTTGGCGGCTGCGCCACTGCTGGGTTGCCCAGCCAACGGGTCGTGCTCCACCTCCTGCTCTGAGGCGGCTGGCCTTCCTCCGCAATCGCGGACACAGACGCAGGGGTGCGGGACCAGCGCATCTGGAGCTGCACCCTAGCCCACATCATGCTGGACCGTCTGACCTCTGACCTGGAAGCAACAGTACACACTCCGAGAGTGACGTAAAGAGCCAGCTACACAAAGAGCGAGCAACACCAGTTTCAATCGCTCCCAGCAGGCTCAGAGGCCCCACTGAAAGCAAGAATCTTGTGGTTTGAGTTGAATTTGGAAAAACTGGTGTGAACTCTTGATTCTAAAACAAGTATATGTGTGTGTATATGTTTTCGTGTGCACATACATATATACACATAATGTATTTATGCATGTGTGTATGAATATGCCTATCTGCTATATAAATATATTAATTGTATGTATGTGGACATATGTGTACTAGAAAGCCCGGCGGTCATATGAAATGACCGCTGTTCTAGATATTATAAATTGTAATTAAAATGATTTGTGCAAAGGTGTCTGCTAATTCAAACTGAATTACCCAGGGCAGGCGGTGAGGATGCCCCTTTGCTTAGTGCCCCACGGGGTTTCCCCCTTCTACTTGCTTAATTGCTTAAAGTAGAGTGCAATGAAGGAAACCACTGGCGGTACATTTCTTAAGAGCCACCGCTAGCTCAATAAATAAAGGTGATTTAAATAATAAAATGTTAATTCACATGTCAACATTTCTTGTGTAGATCTTTCCATCATTTTTAAGCTCGCCTTGCAGAGGACCATCAATTATTTTTAATTTTACGTCCGTTCTTTCAGGAACTCTTGAACAGGCAACATAAAGTTGACCGTGTCCAAATGCAGGCTCAGGTAAAAAAATGCCAACACGCTTAAGCGTTTGGACCTGAGACTTATTGATAGTCATAGCAAAAGCAAGTTTTACAGGAAATTGTCTACGTCTCAATTGAAACGGCAACCCTCTTTGAGATGGAGCCAAATCAATTCTTGGAATGACATGTATTTTCACCTTTAGAGGAGCCAGTCAAAGACTTAGCTATTATGACATTATTTTTCAATTAAAGAACCTCTAGTCTTGTACCATTGCAAAAACCCCTTCTGGTGTTAAGATTTCTTAACAGCATAATCATTGGGTCAAGATTTGGATCCCATGTGCTGATTCGCTTTAATTCAGTTTGTCCAGGTTGAGCCTTTGGGTAAATTATTAAATCTCGCTCATGTGGTGGCTCTCCATCAGTGTTTTCAAATATGGCAGCCACTTCGTTGGCTTGCTGGACATTATACTGCCTTTGATCTAAGTTACAATCACAGACAATGACCATGGCAATGCTGATTGCTGGCTCATTGCTTGCTATAGCATTAGAGGCCAACTTTTTTTTCAACTTCGTGAAGTAGCAAATGGGTTAATGTCTTGAAATAATTCCCCCATTTCATTAAGTAAGGTCTCAGGAACTCTTTTATTCCATTCTAAACATGCCGAACTGGCTTCTGAGGGATCAAGTATATATAATTGAGCAAACTTTCTTTTCCCGTCAGAAGGATGCAAAGTTCCAGTTTGATGGTAAACTTGACCATGAAGTCAAAAGCAATAAAGTCCTGGTCCAGACAAGTCAATTGGTTTGTTTCCCATGGACGCAAAAGCAAACGAACTATTAGTGGATCGAATGCTATCCATGTACTGTTTACTATTTGGATGCTGATTAGTCAATAATTTATTCAAGAGTTGTGGATAATTCTCAATTAGTGGAACTACAATGTTTCCGTACTTGCAACATTGAGAAAATCCTTTCTTCCCATGGTCAAATCGATTAGTTTCTAACTTGAAGTTTAAGGACTGACAGTGTTCACATTTAATATTCATGTCACCAGAGGAATGCTCAAAAATTAAAGTTTCTCAGTTTGAAACTGTTTTAATCCTTTTTGCATTTCGGTCAGCATTACTCTGTCGTTTTTTTGCATTTCTCTCCTGCCTTTGTTCAAGGGACTCATTTTGTCGAGACAGGCTTTTTTGTCTTGCATCTGAGGCAAGCCTTGTTTCTCTATGCTCATCAGTCTCATTTTGCCAAGAAAGACGCACTTGCTCTGTGACTGAAGCAAGCCTTGTCTTTCTCTGCTCAGTGGTTTCTTTTTGTCGAGAAAGCCGTTTTTGTGCAGCTTTAGCTCCTTTTCTCTCCTCTTCAGTGCTGTATTTTCTGGGAGGCATTCTTAAAAGAAATTACTTTAGGCCCTTGCCGGTAGGCTCAGCGGTAAAGCGTCGGCCTGGCGTGTGGGGGACCCGGGTTCGATTCCCGGCCAGGGCACATAGGAGAAGCGCCCATTTGCTTCTCCACCCCCCCTTCCTCTCTGTCTCTCTCTTCCCCTCCCACAGCCAAGGCTCCATTGGAGCAAAGATGGCCTGGGCACTGGGGATGGCTCCTTGGCCTCTGCCCCAGGCGCTAGAGTGGCTCTGGTTGCAGCAGAGCGACGCCCCGGAGGGGCAGAGCATCGCCTCCTGGTGGGCAGAGCGTCGCCCCTGGTGGGCGTGCTGGGTGGATCCCGGTCGGGGGCATGCGGGAGTCTGTCTGACTGTCTCTCCCTGTTTCCAGCTTCAGAAATTACTTTAAGACGTAGTTTTTATGTAAAACAGATGATTGCCAATGCAAACAAATGTTCACCTTCCCCCTGACACGCTCAATTTGCATTCAGCCTTAAATTGTTTCAAAAGCAGATGATTTCCAATGCAAACAAATGTTCACCTTCCCCCTGACCTGCTCAATTTGTGTTCAGCCGTGGCAACTTCACCCCATTGGCTAGTATAGTTACGCAAGCAACCAATAAGCTATCGGCGACAAACAGACACTTAAGCCACATATAATAAAGATGAACACATTCATGTATTTTCTAGCTTTGTTGACAGATAGGGTTGACTCAAGAAGCAAAGACCCCCACACTTAGCACTCAGATCTTGGCCTTTCATGCCAATTCCTACTAAAAAGAACCAATGCTCTGCAGGGAAATGACTGATTCAAGGATTGAGGCAGGTAGGTACAAAATAAGTCTGAAACTCTCTGTCATACCACAAAGTAAGGGATTGCTTAATAGGTATATTAAAGATATAAGATTTGAGTAAATGGGGTAAAGGGAGGAGGTGGAGGGAAGGGTGTAAAGAGAGACAAATATAATAAGGTGACAGGAAATGATTTGACTTCGGGTGATGAGTATACAACATAATCAACAATTCAAATGCTATAGAAATGTTCACCTAAAACCTATGGACTCTTATTGATCAAAGTTAAAGTTAATTTTCTAAATCAAACTAAAAAAAATAACTCAAAAATATATAAGAACTAAATTGAAGAGACTCTCACTAGCCAAATCTGGGACAATTTGAGCACTAAAATAATTAAAGTATGGCTCTGGCTGGTTGGCTCAGTGGTAGAGTGTCAGCCCAGTGTGTAGAAGTCCTGGGTTCAACTCCTGGTCTAGGCACACAGGAGAAGTGATCATCTATTTCTCCAGCCCCCCCCCTTTCTCTCTTTCTCTCTCCCCACCTCCTGCAGCCATAGCTCATTAAGCAAGTTGACCCCGGGCACTGAGGATGGCACCATAGCCTTTCCTTCTGTGCTGAAATAGCTCAGTTGCCAAGCAATGGAGCAGTGGCTGCAGATAGAGCATCGCCCCATAGGGGAGCTTGCCGGTGGATCCCGGTAGGGGTGCATACAGGAGTCTGTCTCTCTGCCTCCCCACCTCTCACTTAATAATAAAATAATTAAAGTACATGCCCTGGCCAAATAGCTCAGTTGATAGAGTGTCAGCCTGAGCACAAGGGCTGACAGTCTGATCCCCAGTCAGGGCACTTACAGGAATAGATTGATGTTCCTGTCTCTCTCTCTCTCTCTAAAATCAATCAATAAAAAACTTTAAAATAATTAATGTACAGTAATAAATAAAAAGTAATAGGGAAAAAGATGAATTCATACCTCTGACAAATAGATAAAAAAATAGGGGAGAAGAGAAAGATCTTACTTAAGGTAGAATACCAGGGACCAACTGATAAACATGGAGGGAATGGTACAGTTAGAAAACTATAATTTTGCAGCATCTTGGTATGGATTGGATTAGGTAAGAATTATTATTTGAGAAGGGGCAGGGTATTTGCATGGTTTTAAAGTGTTTCTCCACAAAATGATCAAAATTAACATTACTAATGAAGGACAGATAGATACTATTTACCTCAAGATATGGCACTCTAAAAAGGACAGAACATCACCTACACAGTATTCCTTCTGAGAGTGCAAAATCTGCATCTAATCATGAAGAAAGATCAAACACAAAGTGAGGAATAATCTACTTGTAAAAGGAAGAATCCATTCTTCAAAATTATCAATATCACAAAAAGAGAGAAAAAGGCTGGAGAAATGTTTTGAGTTTAAAGGAAGCTAAAGTGATATGACAAATTCAACATCCAAATTGTGCACTGAAGAAGGAAAAAAATGCCATCAGGGATATTATTGAAAACATTGACAAAATTGGAGTGTGAAAGGTGGATTATATATATTATCAGTGTAAATTTAAGAAGTTGATTACTATACTATGGTTTTGTAAGAGAATATACCTATATCCCTATTAGAAGAAATACAATGAAATATTTAGGGATAAAAAGTCATGGTGCAACTTGTCTTCGAATAGTTCAGGGAAAAATAAAACTATATAGATAAATGGGTAGCTAGAAAATGATAAATAAAATAAGCTAAGATATTAATAGGTGAGCCTAGTTAAAATGTTATTTTTATTTTTGCAATATTTTGTAAATCTGAAGTTGTTTCCTAATAAAAAGTTTAAAATCAGTTCCCACTTTTGTTATTTTTAACTGTTTATAGTTAGATGTGTTGTCAGGTTAAAACTCAAAACATAGGATCCATGACTCTACTATTTCAGAACACATCTCTTAAAGACAAAAAAATTTTTGAGATAAATTTTTGTTGCAAACTGAGCTCTCAGTATCTACTCTTTAAGCTGGAATACCTTTGCAGAGAAAAGACCTACGTGAACAGAAATCATAGAAAGAATGCTAGGGATCATAGAAAAGCCCACATTTTTATTTTATTAAATCAAAATTAATTTCTACTTGTACTGTAAAGAATTGTCTCTCTCTACCACTTCTCTCAGATCTACCACTTCTCTCAGATATGAAACAAAATAGATGGTAGGGAAATTGCATATTTTAAAGTATTTCTCAAGCAAAATGTAATGATAAAGATGTATGTTCCTAATTAATACAGAAACAGACTGATGGTTGACAGAGGGGAGGGGGATTTGAGAGCTGGGTGAGAAAAGCAAAGGGATTGAGAAGTACAGATTGGTAGCCACAAAATAGTTACAGGGATGTAAAGTACAGCATAAGGAATATAGTCAATAACATTGCAATAACTATGTCTAGTGCCAGCAGGTTACTTGAAATATCAGGCAGACCACTTTGTTAAGTGTATGGTTGTCTAATCACTATGCTATACATCTAAAATTAATACAAAATAATATTAAATGTAAACTATAAATTTAAAAGAAAAATAAATATATCATAGAAATTGATTTGTGAATAAGAATAATAATATGCATGTGTAGTTGTTAGAAAATGTTGCCCTCATATACTATGCATGTCTGCCATTTTATATTTTGTTACTAATATTGAGTTTTGCTTTTTCTTGGAATGTCCCATGGTTAGGCATTTTTAAAGCTTAAAAATTTGTTTCCCCATTGCATGATAGAGAAAGAAAGAGGAAAGGATTGGGAGGGAGGAAGAGAGAGAAGCATCAACTCACTGTTTCATTTAGTTGTGCCATTTAGTTGTGCACTCATTGATTACTTCTCATATGTGACCTGATGGGGGGTTGAACCCGCAACCTCTAGTGCACCAGATTGATGCTTTATCCACAGAGCCATTCTGCCCAGGCTTTGAGCTTTATATACTATCTTTCAAACGAGTACTGGACGGTGCTATCAAAAATAAGTTTTAAAAATACCCAAAAAAGTACGTTCCTAGTAGAACATTAATCTTGTCTTTCATAATTAACTATTGTGTTTTTCTTCCATCAGACTCTGACCTTTAAGGTGTTCCTGTTATGTGTTTTTAATACCTAACTTCTCTGGAAAATGTGCAGAGGTCATAATGAGGCATAATTATATACAGTATATAATTTTCTTTGGCCTTTTTCAAGTGCTAATGTAGCTATCATTTTTTCCAATAGAATTTTTATAAGAAATACATTTAAAACTGAAAGTCCTTTCTCCAGTTTTGGCGTGAAAACAGGAAATGTACAGACAGGAAATGTAGCAACATATGTTAAGTGAACATTAAAATAATTCTTATTTATCTCAATGGAAAATGACTTTCTAAAAAGCTATTATTCCCGCATACTCTGCTTTTATGAAAAGGAAACAAATGATAACTAGCCTACCTCTCCAGTCCTCAATTTCCTTATTGTGAAATGGGTATCACCAATCATAGAGCATTGTAAGAATACAATTAAATTATGTATGGCCTGACCAGGTGATGCCGCAGTGGACCGAGCGTCGGACTGGGACGCAGAGGACCCAGGTTCAAAACCCCAAGGTCGCCAGCTTTAGCACGAGCTCATCTGGTTTGAGCAAGGGGTACTCGGCAAGCTCCCCCCCCCCCCGTCAAGGCACATATGAGAAAGCGGTCAATGAACAACTAAGGTGCCTCAATGAAGAATTGACGCTTCTTATCTCTCTCCCTTCCTGTCTGTCCCCTATCCCTCTCTCTGTCTCTGTCACAAGAAAAAAAATGTGTATGCAAAGTCTTAGCATAGTACTTAGCACTCAAGTAATAATGGTTCATTTTAATTTATACTGATTAAAAAATAATATCCATTTTTTTTTACTGATTTAGCCAGATTTTCTATAACTCATTACTAAACAATAATTGGTAATTATTAGGTTGATGATATGTCATCAAAAATTAAATTTTGTTTAAAAAATTTGAGTTCCCATTAAGTCACAGGTGACTTAAATAATGAGACTCTTAGGTGAACAAGAATATTCTGGTGTTCAGTCATTTTGAATCAATGAGAGTTTGTTTTCACTTAAAAAATAATTGCATATATACAGTGGGATACTACCTAGCCATAAGAAATAATGACCTGTTGCCATTTATGACATGGATGGACTTTGAGAACATTATACTGAGAAAAACAGGAAATCAGAAAAAGCTAAGAACTATATGGTTTCACTTACAGGTGGTATACAAATAAGAGACTCATGGACATTGATAAAAGTGAAGTGGTTGCCAAGGGGAGATGGTTAGGAGGAGGGAGATGTGGGGGAGGGAATTAATGAGGGACAAATATACAGT
The DNA here is from genome assembly GCF_036850765.1 of Saccopteryx bilineata. NCBI lineage: Eukaryota > Metazoa > Chordata > Mammalia > Chiroptera > Emballonuridae > Saccopteryx > Saccopteryx bilineata. The sequence goes on along the minus strand of NC_089493.1, from coordinate 105,043,588 downwards.
GATGGAAAATGATCTGGGCCCTGGCCGGTTGGCTCAGCGGTAGAGCGTCGGCCTAGCGTGCGGAGGACCCAGGTTCGATTCCCGGCCAGGGCACATAGGAGAAGCGCCCATTTGCTTCTCCACCCCTCCGCCGCGCTTTCCTCTCTGTCTCTCTCTTCCCCTCCCGCAGCCAAGGCTCCATTGGAGCCAAGATGGCCCGGGCGCTGGGCATGGCTCTGTGGCCTCTGCCTCAGGCGCTAGAGTGGCTCTGGTCGCAATATGGCGACGCCCAGGATGGGCAGAGCATCGCCCCCTGGGGGGCAGAGCACCGCCCCTGGTGGGCGTGCCGGGTGGATCCCGGTCGGGCGCATGCGGGAGTCTGTCTGACTGTCTCTCCCTGTTTCCAGCTTCAGAAAAATGAATAAAAAAAAAAAAAAAAAAAAAGAAAATGATCTGACTTTGGGTGGTGTTTACACAACATAATCAACAGTTCAAATGCTATAGACATATTTATTGAAACCTATGTACTCTTTTTTTTTAAAATCAATGTCACTCTGTTAAATTTAATTATCTAAATAAAAAAGACAAAATTACCCATTATATATTATTTCATTCCTATAGAAAATGCCTCTAAACCTGTAAATAATTAGAAATTTTACTTTCTAAAAATATTTTTTCATATACTTTACATGGAAAGACATCTTTCGTAAGAGCCCAAACTTAAAATACTTATAAAAACTATTTAGAAAAGAGGCAAATTGTGTCCATGTGAAAAAAGAATGTTTCCTGAACAGTTAAGTTTTCATTTTCAAAATCTTGATGTAAGCATCATCAGTCATTTGAGATAGACAGGGATAAGAGCACCAATATGAAGACTGATTTGATTTTCACACTATTTTAATGAGAAGATAAATTTCAGCCATGTGGATTTTTATATAAGAAGACACTAAAATAAATGAAATTTATTTCCAAGCAAGCAAACATGCACATACAGAGGGAATTATTTGTTTTGAATTGCTGACAGTGTAAGGATATACTTTGATTACCTAATAGAACCAGACTCATTCTATAAACTTTAGAGTATTTTTTATAAACCAGTGGTGAGAGAATATTGGAGTTTAAAGAGGATTGTATGTGTTTTTATGCTCCTAATGCCTTCAATCATTTCAGTCCTTGAGTAAATTTTGCTGAATAATATTTGTTTTATGCCTATAATAGCTCATTTGTTTATAGAGAGTTGGGATTTTTTTTTAAATGGCAGGTTAAGTGTGAGGACAAAGAAATGTTTTAATAATTTTAGTGTCATTTCTTATTAAATTGTTCTTATTAATAAATCTATTACTATATGTCTTGATGGTATGGAAAAAATACCAAGTTTCACATCTGGTGATTCTAGTCCAAATTCCCCATAAATAAATGCAGAAATGGGAAAGGGCAATGCCACGGTCTAAAAAGTTGATGAACAGGGCAGCCCACGGTAGAGACACAAAACGGTTCTGCATACATCTAGAAAATCTTGATGTTCCGTATCTTATGTTTCTGTAGTTAACAAGGGGTAAAGTGACCTGGGCCAAACCTTCAGAATGAGCCATTTCTCTAGTGTATATTTGAGGACAAGTTTTGTTGCACTTTACCTTTGCTTCCCTTGAATTTACTGTTTCTTCCGAAGAATGTACTCACCAGAAAGATCTAATTCTTCATGGTCATGGACCACCTGGGGCTGTATATCCACACACAGTGTTGTTGATTCTCTTGTTCTTTGGAAGACCTTTCCTAGGTTTGGGGGCGCCTTAATTCAATCAAGATCACTAGCCTCAATTTCAGTGTTTCTAAAATACGATGTCACATGGGATTTGTAGCTAATAATAAAGTATATTATGATATTCAGGAATATATATTTTTTGGTTTAAGTATGAATTAGATTAGCTTGAGAGTTATTCATAGAATAATGTCACTCCATTCAGTTGCATTAAGATCCTCTCTATGAGTAGGAGAAAAGGGGGTAGAATGTTTCCTCATTGGAAATTGCTCTAATGCTTGGCAATAGCCTGGAAGTGCCTCACACATGAACATCTTCCAAGTTGTGTGTGTTCAAACCGAAAAGAGACAGAAAAGTTGCTTTATGCAACTTTTTATGCCCTGCTTTACTTCAGTACACAAGTACAAATAATCTTTGCATACTGTCGGCTTTGGTGAGGGCTCATTAACCAAGGACCAGAGTGATCTCAAGGCATTGACAAAATGCCTCTGCTTCAGAGAACTTAACATTATGTGAATGACTTCCACACATCATTTTGTTATTTTACTATGAAAATGAAAATGCATGAAGTGTCAAATTAATAGGCATTGTTACACAAAAGGTATGTAGTTGCTTTTTAAGGAGGTGGAAGTAGCTACTAAATGCCTCCCTTGAGCGACCCTGTCTAGGCGTGTGGCAGTAGGAGGTGGTCATGCTGTCAAAGATAAATTATGGAAAAATGTAGAAGCCTATTACCTTTTGAACATCTTCTATTCAATAAGAGGGTCTACCTTTGGCCACAACAAAGTTTGTGAAGAATACTTATTTCCTTTATAAATTCAGATTATTTGTGACTAACACCTGAGAAATGAAAGTGTATTGTAAACAATCCTTGATCAAGGTTTTACTTTTGTTTGGGTTAAAAAATACATTAAATAAAAAACGGATTCTGAAATGACCTGGATTTAAATTTTCTTGGACTCTTTAGAAAAACATTCAGAGAAAGAATTTGAGTTTAATGGTGAATTAAAGTGAGTTTAGTCTGTTGTCAATTTTCCTGATGGTTTTGATTGGACAAATGACTTAGTCTATAATTGATTAACTCTCAAAATCAATCAAAGCCATGCTGTATCAAGTAAACTAAATTTAAATCCTTAAACAACTGTGGATGTAGAACAATCTTTAGGTTTATGAAACAAAGTATACTTTATTTTACTAAGGTAACATGAAACAGAAATTACCCACTCAAAATATAGAAAGCAAAAGATAACTATTCAAGTGCTAATACGTTACATTGAATTTGCAAATAGAAATCTATCTACTTCTAAGGAAATGGTGTCAATTTAGAATACCATAAACCAGAGATGAGAAAACTTTTTTTATCATGGGCCAAATGGAAATATTTTGGGTTTATAGGCTATACAGTCTCTGTCACAACTACTTAACTCTGCAGTTATAGTGTAAAGCAGCCAAAGACAATATGTAAACAAATAAGTGTGGCTATGTTCCAATAAAACTTTATTCATGGACACTGAATATTATATAATTTTTAGATATCATGAAATATTCTTTTGATGTTTTCAAGCATTTAAAAACATAGAAACCATTCTTGGCTCAGAGCTCTCCCAAAATAAGCAGTGGGCCAGATTTGTCTTACCAACTACAGTTTGTTGACCTGCCTAAGACTAATGAAGCACGAGCTGTAAGAGGAGTTGGGAATTTCAGCACACATCAAAAATGTCAACGACTCATTCATTCTCCATTAAAGAGTAGCTATTGAATACCACATAACCTATGTGCTATACTTGAAAAAAAAGTTTACCCTGAGTTGAATGATGAGAATACAACTGGACACACCCAGATTGTGGGTCATTCTATGAAACTGGCCTGGAACCTTCAGAAATGTCAGTTATAAAGGATCAAAGAAAAAAAAATGCAGTGAAACTGTTCAAGAATAATAAGACAAAATCTAAAAACAATCTGTAATCTTTGTTTGAACCATAGATTAAAAACAACTGTTAAAAGACAGTATTAGGGTATTTGAAGAAATTTGAATATGGATTATTAAATGTTATTGTATCAATGTTACACTTCTTGGGCATGAGGATGGTATTGTGGATGGAATAATGTCCTTTTTTGTAGGTGATATATACTGATTTACAGATGAAGTGTTATGATTTGCAATTTAATTTCTAATGGTTCAATTGCAGGAAAAAAGTGTGTGTATGTGTGTGCACTGTGTGTGCTTGTGTGTGAGTGGAGAGAAAAAGCAAATGTGGTAAAAGTGACAGTAAATGAATCTAACTGATGAGCATGCAAATATCATTCTACTACCTATTTGGTTTTTATATAGGTCTGAAATTATTCAAAATAAAAATTGGGAAAATATATATGGCAAAAAAGACAGTTGCAAATTTAGTTGGTTCAAGTTAGAAAAATTTGAAATATAAAATTATAGTATTTGAAATAAGGTATTCGTTACAATTCTAAAGTAATACCAATTTCACTTGGAAATTAAATAGTTTGACTTGTAAGAAATAACTAAATCATTTCAGCTTGTTTTGTTATTTCCATCTACTTTATGTCCAGGAATTATAGAATGAGTAAAAACCTATGCTGAACAAACCAAACACAACAAAATCATCAAACTTAGCTTCTCAAAAGCCCTGAATTTAGGCTATTCTGTTGTTGCATAAAATGAATATTTATTCAGTGACCAGAAATCTGAAATATATTTTTTCTGTAATTAAAACTTTCAAATACAAAAAACACTTTGCTGCTTCTAGATCCACATAATTTTACATACTATTTTGCTCACTAGATTTTTTAAAAACGTAGAGAAGCTGGATAGGAAACAAAATTAATGGGTCATCATTTAATTTGAAGAAATCACTCTATTCAAGGACATGAAAGGCACTTTCATAAGAAATACTGTAAACCTTTGTAGGCAGAGGCCACTTTTTAGTTGCCTTTGTATCTCTGATGCCAAACACAGTGCCTTGCACAAGTAGCCACTCAATGAATGTTTGTTGAATGTCTGAATAAATGAATAAATGGAAGAGGGACCTTGCTTTTTGTGGAAACAGGTTAGGTTTGAATTTGATGTAAGGTAAACACTCAAGATGCCTCCAGCACTGGGATAGGCTACTGAAGGAAGTGATGGATTCTTGTTTATTTGCTTATTTGTTTATTTATTGAATTTTACAATAATAGAATAACCATATATCTTAATATATCTCTAGAGAAAACTTACCATTTAATGTTTAGATATTTTTCTACATGTATGTTGATGAAGACAGTCCCTCAATTTCAAGGATTCTGTCTGTTTATATTTAGTCAGGTTGAAATGGATCTGACAATTATGACATATGAAGTGCTGTTGAGGGAATTAAAGAACAGAACTCAAAGCAGCTGGGAGAGGATGAGTAACTGGTCTCAATTATCTTCTGGGTTACCATGAAAAAGAAGGGGTAGACATTCTCTGAGCAGCTTATCAGGAAAGAATTAGGACCAGTGAGCAAAATTAAAGGTGGAAAAGGGGGCACTGTGACAATTTTAGCAACCCAAGAAATAGCTTTCTAACAGAGAGACATGCCTAATATGGGGAGAGCTTGTCTTAACTGGTAATAAACCCCTGTTGTCACTGGAAGTGTGCAGGCAGTTTGTGTGACCATATTCAAGTGTAACTAAGGAGGTAGCACCTACATAGAGCAAGAGATTGAGGCTATTTTCATCCCTTCCAATCTGAAAAAGCACGTACAATAGACATAAAAGCCATTTTACAAACTCGGTGTTAACACCAAATAGATTATTAATAAACAAAAATTTTCAATACTTCAAGGTCTTCAATGAGCAAGCATATCACAGGTAAATAGAACATCATGGTCTGTTGGTTCTTTGACTGTCTTATCAATAGATATAGACTTGGCAATAGTTAATACCCAAGAAAAACTGAGGTTGTCTCAATTTTTATATATAATTTGTATATAAAATGATGACATACTTCAACAGAGATCCAGAATGCTCTTAGGTATTTCAAAGACGCTAGGACTGTTTTTACACTTTCCTCCCAGGCCCCTATCCCTGTTATTTCTGTTATACTCTCAAAACTAGCTTATCTTTTACATCTACTTCCTAGGAAGATATTCATCTCTAATATAGTCCTCTATAATCATCTTGAACACTGCAACTAAATGTCTGCCTAAAATCCTTTGTGAACAAATTACTATTATTCAAAAGCTTAGAATGATTCACCAGCTTAGAAATATGTATGGAAAAGGCCCTGGCCAGTGGCTCAATGGATAGAGTGTCAGCCTAGCATATGGACATCCTGGGTTTGATTCCCAGTCAGGGCACACAGGAAAAGCGACCATCTGCTTCTCCCCACCTCTTCTCTCTCCCTCTCCTGCAGCCAGTGGTTCCATTGGTTTGAGCATGGCCCCAGGAGCTGAGAATAACTCAGTTGGTCAGAGCATGTCAACCACAAGCACTAAAAATAGCTTGGTACTTGAGCATTGGCCCTAAACGAGGTTGCTGGTTGGACTCTGGTTTGGGGCATATTCAGGAATCTGCCTCACTGTCTCCCCTCCTCTCAGCCAGGGGAAAAAATGTATGGAAAAGATTAGAAGGGGCATAATAATACAAATAGTTATTAAAATGGTAAAATTATAAACTAGTATTTTTTAAAAAAATGTTCTTGGTGTGCTACTAATAGAGTTCTAATGATAAATAATATCAGGTGAAAAAGAAAAACCTGATAAAATTTCCTTACTACCTAGCATATCCCATGCAAAAGCTCCAATTTCACTTTTTAAAACACCCTCGATTAAGTCTCTCAACTTACCTTTTATCCTAGAACCCTTGCAATAAGCTTCACTAATTTTCTGTCTACCTATCTGCTCTCTTCTATCCCTTTCCTTCCTCCTTGTCCCTCATTGCTGCTTCTGTCTTCGAACTTCTTTCACCACTTTGCTCTTCTCCTCACCTCCAAGACAACTACTGCATCCCATGTGTGTGCTTTCTTTACCTGTAATGTAGTTAGGCCTCCTGAGGCCAAGGCCTTCCTTCAGTGACCACTACACTCTCTGCTACTAGAACAGTGTCTTATAGATAAAAGGTGTTAGTTAACTGCTGAATAAATGATTGTCATTTCTGTGACTATATGAATCCACAACATTATTTCTTCTTGAAATTTTATATAGATTGATTATATATTATGTGTGGTTTTCCTAAGTTGTTCACATTTTAGTGTAGGTCTCTCAAAACAAAAAGATAAATGTCATCCATTTTACCTAATTCAATATTTTAATTCAATAAATTTTTATTGAATACCTACTGTGTCAGGCACTTTAGTAGGCATTAGAATAAAATTAGAAACTGCATTTAACAAGAGCAGTAAAAACCAAATGGAATATTTTTTTAGCTAACTTGTTTTATACAAAATAAATACATTTGAAATCTAAATCAAAATAATAGTTAAATTTTCTATGCATTTCTACCGTGTTTCTATCAAACACATTCAAAATAATTATACAAAATAAATAGAAGATGTACTAGGTATCCTGAAATCCAACATTAAAACCATTCATGAGAAGTAGAAGTAAAAAATCTAGGATGTATTTTTACTGGCTATGGGGAATTAGCATTAAATCATTTGTGTTCCAAGATCTTTATAGTGATCAGAAAGATTTTGAAAATTGTGACGGCTTCATGTGTAAGTAATTTTAAGTCTTTTATACAATATACACATATTAGAAGCTGCTATATGTAATATTTCTTCCAGAACCAGATGCAATAATTTGGTAAAGAACACAGGTAGAAGAGATCACTAATTTTCCTTTTCCCCTAATAAGCTATGTTTATTATGCCAATTTTAATTACCATGCAATCTAATGAATTTAAGGCTTATATTTTCCACATCACTAGACATCACGAACATGAAAGCATTTTATACTGTCATTATACATCAACGTTTGTAGTTGGTTATACATATATACAGAAATTATTCACACATCTTAACCTTGCTATTTCCTCCTTTCAAATCAACCTCATTTTACCATGAAAGCAGCTTTTTAATAAATGGTATAAGAAATACAGCAAGGCACACTTTTTTAAAAAAAACGTTTTCTCATTACCACCTCAAGAAGCATAAAAAAACCCAAAAATGTCATACATGATTTAATAGAATGTCACCAGTTTATAGTATACAACACCAGATAGTTTTTTCTTGAAGTGCTGCATAGATTATTATTTTTTAAATAAAATAAATAAAATGGTGCTTTTAAAAGTTGCTTAATTTTGAAAGACCAGTGTTTCTTCTCTCTGCTGCAATCTAAACAGACAGTGCCCTTTTTGGTAAAATTCTTTCAATAAACAGAGGCATCATACCATTACAGAAATTTCATATTGAAACATGAAATTGGTCAAGTACTGGCAGGGGCTCATTCCAGACAGGGGATTTAATGGGCCATCCATTTGGTGCGCTGCAGTGCTTGAGAGAGCAGGTGGGGAGGGGAGGAAGCAAACAGAAAAGTCTCGCTGGAGAGGCAGGGTTGGTAGAGGTAGCTCAGGACAGGAATCCATGGGCGAACAAGCAGCTTTGCTGAACTTCAGAGACAGTCACCTAAAGAGAACCAGTGCACAGATCCAGATCACAAGGCTTATGTGGACAAACCGCATTGGGAAGGGAGAGTCATCTCTGGAGAGGTCAGTGTAACAAACGGCAGTGACATGATGGAACAGAGACCAGCCCGGGGTAGGAGTATGAGGCCACCCCTGAGTTGCAGCGAAGACTTATCTACAAGAAACAAAAAAGTGACAAGAAAGAAAAAACGTTTCAGAAGTGTCTGTTTCATTTGTAAAACCCAGACCTTCAAGGAACCATCGAAGGCTGCCATTTTGGGACTACGTGTTAGTGTTCTGAAATAAAAGGATACATGTAATATAAAGTGATTTCAATAGCCTGAGGTTCACATTACTGACAAAAATGTTTTGGAATCAAGGTGAAAAATACATGAAGTTGCTTAAAGAAACAGGGTTTTAAAGAAAACAAGGAAAATTATCAAGTTTGACTTTTTCTCTGGATCTCATCTTCTCTTTTCCTTGTGAACTCCGTTTCAAACACTCAAGATAGCTTCAGCTCACTATGAAAATGTGAGGCTGCCAATGCCAAGTAGGTCAGCAAAGTGTCACCAGTCACTCACAGACTGGGAGCTGAGGCCCTCCGGTTTAGCGCTTCCTCCAATGAGACTCTATGTGTGACAGGGGAACTGAACAATTCCATTACTATCACGTGCTGAAATACTCGTAACATTGTGACAACCCCAACCCCTTGCCTACAACGGGATTTAACTAGGGCTTCTAGCTCAAATACACATGCATTTATTTTAGGGAACAGACAGCAATGTGCAAATGAGAATTATTAATTATTTCTGTACATCTGATGGATTGAACACACATTTTTTTCCAAACTCAGTTGGTTCTGCCTATTTTTAAGTGGCTGAAAGCTACCTGTGGAATGTAAGGAACAACTAAATTCCAGGTCTAGGCAATGCAGGATGCAATTTTTAAGGTACTCTGACCAACTCTCAAGCAGGCTTCTTGCGTGTCTGGGTTTAAGTTGAGTTCTGAATTGTGATGTCAGATGCTTTATTGTCCTTTTAGAACTAAACATTCTCACTCTCTGTCTTGCTCTTTCTCAACAACCTTACAATCTGCTTAAGAGCAAGAAAATCTTCAGCTAATGTGGTTTGGCTGGAGTCACAGGAAGTTGGGGAGAGAAAGCAAGTTTAAGAACAGGGAGAGACAGGCAGGAACAGATGGAATGCAATTTGGTTTAGTAAAAATAATGCAGTAACTCAAGAAAGAGCACAGTGCATTGTTCAAATGCTGAGGACATGACTCATCTGAAATCTGGCCACTGAGTCAGGAATCTTTAGATGAGGCAAATCTGTAAGTTCTCTCTGGATAATCAATTCTTCCAACTTGGCCCACTTGGAAAGGGCAGGCCAAATTGGCTGAGGCACAGATGGGCTGTGTGTGTGTGTGTGTGTGTGTGTGTGTGTGTGTGTGTGTGTGTGTGGTGGGTGATGTCTAATAAAATCTTCGTTATTTATCATGACAAAGCTAGTTATTCAGAAATGTTGGATAATTAAAAAAAAAACTTCACATCCACCAGAACCTTGATTTATTTAAGTGATTTTAAAGGTAAATTTGATAAGATTACATTTATATTGTTTATGTTTTTTTCTCTTTTTTGTATTTTTCTTAAGTGAAAAGCAGAGAGGCAGAGAGACAACCTCCAGCATGTGCCTGACCAGGATCCACCCGGCATGCCCACCCGGGGGTGATGCTAAGCCCAGCTGGGCCATTGTTCTGCTGCAATCGAAGTCATTCTAGCGCCTGAGGCAGAGGCCATGGAGCCATCCTCAGCGCCCGGGCCAACTTTGCTCCAATGGAGCCTTGGCTGCAGGAGGGGAAGAGAGAGATAGAGAGAAAGGAGAGAGGGAAGGGTGGAGAAGCAAATGGGCGTTTCTCCTGTATGCCCTGACTGGGAATTGAACCTGGGACATCCACACACTGGCTGATGCTCTACCACTGAGCCAACTGGGCAGGGCCTTGTATTTTTTATTGAAAAAATGAATCATGCTTAATGTCAAGCCAATGAAGAGAACAAAAATCTGCCGTGTGTACATGAGAATGTTTGCTCTTACAGCTTTCTCAGTTTGTCAAAACTGAGTAGCAGCACTTTTTACCCTACATGTGTATCCTTGAGCATGCAAAACACAAGTACTTGTCTAAAATCTAAAACTTATGGGCAACCAACTAGAACATGTGCAGAACAATAAAGTAGGAAAAGCTAAAAAGTTTTAAAGGAAATAATATACATCCTAATACAGCTCTTCCTAAATACACACACACACACACACACACACACACACACACAGTAAAATAAAGCTGAAAACCAGAGCAAACCAAAAGAAACAAATAAAAAGTCTACACTGGTGGCATGATGAGTTAAATCCTGAGTTTTATACTACAGGATTTATCCTGCATGAAGTTTGGGGTTAAAGCATTCACCAAAGATCAGAGGCTTATGATGAGGATTATGAAGAAATAACTGTCAGAATACAGTAGGAAGATTAGTGTAAAGTACGTCTGTTAGGCAGGTCCTAGGAGGCACTCCAGACATACATTATGTGCTTCCTCAGAAATTAGGCAGAAATTTCTAGATCTATTCAGTTACCTTTCTTTTGATTTGATTTGATTTGCTATAATTGACCTCTCTGTTTTTATAGAAACATGACAGATAAATGAAAATGGTGAAAAGTGCAGTGGTGTGCCTGGAAATTGGTGCAAATGCATACTGTGTTAGAGTACATGAAAGCTTCTCTAGTTTTAGTGAGTTTTTAATTAGAACACAGTATATGGAAAAAGCTTTTCAAAAAATTCTTTAAATGTTGTTACTGTTTGTTGCCAACTGTATTGCTATTATTCTAAGTTATAGCTCTTTTAGATGACATACTAATTTCATCACCTGAAAACTTAATTCTAAAAAGAACCAGCAAGTTGAATTTTATTATCCTGATAAAAAGAGCACTCCAATTGAGAGTTTTCAAATGTAGAAAAAGTAGAGCTTTTTATTTTTCTGGTTTGAATCTTACAGGAAGAACAATGACAACAATTAAGTTTTTGTAGACATACAACCTCATATTTAGCAAAGAATTTTACTATGGTACTATGTATTCCTGACATTTAGCACTGAAGCCATGTCAACATTTTGAGAAGAAATGTAGTATTTTAACAATATGTAAATCTTTATACCTAGGTAACCATGCTAATGACTGGTGAAAAATTTAGGTATCCAGATGTTTTGTGTACACACTACTAAAAAAACTGATTAGGACTGGTAAGTATGGCTATTTAAATGCCCCCAGGCTGCTAACGAGTCACTTGGGGGCAATGTGAGTTCTGCAGAAGCAAAATCTGGCTGCATCTCCCATTGCCTGGGCCTGGGATAGGGCCAGGCAGTGCATCATGGGGTTCAACAAAATATTGCTGACCGGCAGGCAGGCTGGCTGACAGTTACATTGTCCCTGCCTGTAAAATGTGAGGGTCACACACACGCATCAGCACATTCACTCCCCCACATCAGCGGTCAGAGCTGCTCACCACTTACATTTCATGTCAATTCTATGTCTATGGAGGGAGAGGAGAAATCCCCACAGTATCAAAAAGGAAGGAGTGCATCCTGGAGCTTTCTCCAGGGCCAGAGCTTCTCAAGCTCCGGATCAGCCTGACTGGTGACTTGAAGGTCACAGTCACATGATTTCATGCTCCAAGTGATGTTGCTTTCAAGCCTTTATCCCCTTTCAGAGAACAAGAATCTGCCAGGCTTTACCAGCCCTTCTGCGGAGGTTGGCAGAGCCAGCAGTACAAATGGTCCTCACAGAGCATGTTCTGAAGGAGCTTAAGGAATAGCAGTTACTCTCTCTTAATGGTCAGTTTTACTGCACACTGATGGAGAATGTGATTACAGGGGGGACATCTTTCACAGGAAATGCATTTCTCTCTCTTCCACTTTTGTTCTCATTTGCAGCCGATTGTAAAGAGTCTGAAACCTGGAAAATTAGTTGAGCTATATTAGTAACTAGGATGCCTTTCTTCAATTTTGCATTCGAAGTTTATTTTTAGGGCATATATATGGTATAGATCCCCCCCCCACTCCTCATTTCTAGCAGCTCTACACAGAATCACACATTTTAATGAGCCTAGGGCACAGGTGTTGCAGGAAAAAAATAATGATGTTTGCCATTCATCTTTCAAATTAAATAATGTGTTTTTAAATAGTAACTTTTTTCATAATACATTATGGGAACAACATTTATCTGTCACATTTTAAAAGATGTATTTGTAATAAATGTAAATTACTTTTAGAAAATCAGTAATTAGGCTCATCAAAAAATAAACAATCTGCCACAAAAAAAGATAATCTTTAGCATAGTTAAGTATAATAACTGTTATTTGAATAAGTTAACAAATTAGGGTAGATTGCTTCTGTAATTCACTTCCTATAGCACAAGTCTAGGTGACGGCATTAAGCTCTAGAGTGGGGGTGGCGATAGTATTTGGCACCTTATACTTTGGTAAAACAGTTCTCCCATTCAAAAGTTCAAATTTTCTTTGAACTTGATTGAGACAGTATATTATCACTGAGGCTTAGAAATGGGAAATAACGGAATTTTTCTGTCACTATTAGAACTATATCATCACCTCAGAATTATCAATCAATAACTGTCTTATTAAACATGAAGATTGGGATGACTTTCTTAAAAGATGTGATGAAAATCAACCTGTCACTTTTAGACAAATTTCAAAAATTCTGTTTTTATCCAAACGCTATTATCTTGTCATGTACTCTTTCTGCCTTTGCTCGCTGGGCCTGTTCTCAGCCCGTGTCTGTGGAGAAACAGGAGCCTCTTCTCCAACATCACTTTCCCCTCCTGTTTGAATCCTCAGACCTGGCTGTGATTGGGAGTTGTGACAGCACAGCCTTCCACTGGGGAAGCAAATGTGATGATAGTTACTTGAGACAGAAGCATAAAGGGAAGGCCCAGAACAGGAGACTCAGCCCTTAACCTAATCATTGCTTGTCTTCAGGAACTGACGGCAGCAGGCCGCTCTGCGCACGGGAGACGGAATTGGGGAGCGCTGTCACTGTGCGTGCCTTTGGATCAGAGGCTATAACTGCAATTGGGAGAACCGCCTTTTCCTCCGTCACTCAAGACTCTGAGGCCCTAAATTATTCAGCTACTTCCGCAAATTTTGTATTTTTCTTGCCAGAATGATGTAATAAGATAATGTCACAAAAAATGTTATTTGTGACTGTTTTTTCCCTTTTTGCTTCACAGTTCCTTGCATTGTTGGGAGTATTTCTTTCACCTAAATGTCTTCTTCAGATAAATATTTGCCATGACCTGTCATTCTGACTAGTCTTTTCTCCTATCATGGTTTTGTTGACTCAAACTTATATTTTAAGTATGTATGTGTGTGTGTGTGTGTGTATATATATATGTGTGTGTGTGTGTGTATCTACACACACATACTTTACACACATACTTTTTTAGTATATATATATATGTACTAAAAATTACTAAATGTATATTAAAAACATGAGAACTGAACATACCTTTCAGTGAGATGATTTTCATGCTCGGAGAGGGTTACATTCTACCTATGCATATTTCTATGTTGTTCTTCATCAGGGTTTTGAAGGTTTTCTTCACGGGTTAAAGTTTTGGAGCTGGGATGCAACGCACCCCTGTCCTTGGTCTGCTTTGGCTTCGAGGGGGGTCCTGGAATTCCAGATTTGGCGGGAGCAGCGGCATGTTCTTCTGGCACCCTGGGCTCCCCTGGGCTCTCTGAACTTCCTTTCTCACTGCCCAGCCTTGATGAAGCCACGGACTCTGAGCTTCCTCCACCGACACTGGTAGCTTGCGGTAAACCACCCGCTTCCTTTCCAATGTCAGATCTTTTCCAGGCAGGAGGACTTGAATGATCCATCGTGTCTGCATCATCAGCTAAAAGAGAAGCATCACTGGGCCCAGCAGACGCAGCCATGGCTTGCCATGGCCCTGCAGCTTCACTGGGACCTGCAGGTGCCCCTGGAGGAGCGCTGGGGAAATGGGGCTCGCCTCCACTGAGGTCATCCTCAACAAAGGCCTCAAAGAAGCATTCAATGTCTTCCTTGTCGTCAAGGCCAGAGTCAGTCATGTCCAGTGGCAGAGGAGTGCTGCTCTTCTCCTCTACGTAACTGGTGACCTCCCCACAATCACTGTCATGAGATGAGAGAGATAAGTAGGAATAAAAGTCCCCTTTTCTCAGCTGGATGGGCCGGTGAGAATGTTCTAACACTTTCTCCTTGATTTGAGTTAATGAAGCAGGAGCAGCTGCCTCATTCTCAGGTTGAGATTTACTTTTTAGGGCCGTTGAAGCCATGTCAATGATTTCCTTAACAAAGTCATGTACTGAACAATCTTCAGCATCCTTCTGATGGAAAACATCTGGCTCACAGTCGCAGCAGCAAAGGTTGTCAGTGGCAGAGGCATTTCTCTCTGTTTCATTTTGTTCAAGGGCAGGGCAGCAAGCAGCAGATTTCCCAGCCAGACTTAATGCATCATTAGATGAAGATGTCAGTACATCAGAGTCCTGTTGGTTGATAACACTGGCTTCTGAGGGCAGTTCTGGGCAAGACTTCTCAGTGGGAGAAGAAGCAGGCCTCTGATTTTCAAAATGGTGGTGGTTTTGACATTTCTTTGGAGAATGGCTAACAGTTTGGGGGACAAATTCCTTTCCACCAATGTTTGAATTGTCTGAGCCATCCACGAATGCTTTACACTTACCACGCTCACTCTCTGAAATCCCCTGTCTGGTGGAAGCAAGATTTTCTGATGCCTTTGAAATCCCATTAAATTCGTCCTGCTGTCTTTCTGCAGTACTTTCAACATTGCCATTTTCCATGTCAGCCACATATGGATCCTTATTAACTTTGAAAATATTTTCCTTATTTTCACCCTTTGTTTCTAATTCATGGATGTAGGATAGATTCTTACCATTTCCATTATTTTCAGAGAGACGTTTCACAGAGCCATTTAGAAGGGCCTCAATGCTCAGAGTATCAGAGGGATTGGTCATCTCACTACTACTTATATCCTTACTGCCCCTTATTTCATCACTGAGATTACACCTTCTCTTATCCCTAGTCAATGAAAGCTTTGGTCTAATCCAGGTGTGCAGTTCGTTCTTTATATAATCTAGCCCTGACATCAAGTTGCATTCTTCATAAATTTCATCATCTGTTGCAATACTGGAATCATCATCCTCATCTTTAATGCATAGCTCTTCTTCTGTCAAGGTGAGGGTAGAGCTGGAGAGGAGGTCACTGTCATCTTCATCATCAGTGCAAGCAGAGGTGCAAGAGACATTAACGATCATGCTGACATTGACATCGCTTTCATCAGCCACTGAATGAGTCAGGCGCTTCCTGAATGATGCATTTGATTCGGTGATCTTGTTCTTGTGTAACACAATATCCTCTGAGCAAAGAGAGAGCTCATCACTGCTGCTAAGTTCTGTAAGAGATGCAGGGGAGTCTTCATTTATAGAAGATGCAATGTCCAATGACAGCTGCCCAGAAAAGGACATCTTTTGGGAACTGCTTTGAAGAGTGATATCAGAAACACTTCTCTTTATCTTTTGCTCTGAAGGACTCTGGATATTCTCCAAACGATTCAGGAGATCTAATGTCCTTTTACTCAGTTCACCAACTGAGCCACTGCTCACGCTTATGTCCCCAGAGCTGTGACAGCTAAAAAGATCTTCATTGCTTTTATAGGATGTCAACCAACTTTCTAAAGAAGTGCTTCGCTGGAGGCTGTCACTGCCATTTTTAAAGATGCCCAATCCAAATAACTCACCCCCTGGAGAAAGGGACTCAATAGATGAACTACGAGATAAAAGGGAGAGCTGTTTGGCATTCTGCATGCCAGTAAATGTCTTCTCTACATCACCACAATTATACGAGTTGTGATCCATTTCATGTGACGCACTTGCCAGAATTCTTTCATGAGGAGGTGCATCTTGTTGTAACTCTGTAGCCTGATGTTTAGATTTGCAGGATTTTTTATCAAAATAAAAGCCATGAAGCAGGGGATCCTCTACACGTGCTTTTTCACTTTGTGACTGCTTCATTATCATTGGTAATTTGAGTTTTGAGTCTTGGAGGTATGAGTAATCATAAAATGTAAACACATTGTGTTTTCCTTGTAATTCTTCTCCCAAACAATCAGGGGCATGTTTGGTAACACTGTTTAATTCTCCAACTTTTCCATTTACACAACCCACTGGTGAAATGGATGGCTGAGAGCAATCTGGAAGCTTAATGGCTTCTTCCTCATCTTTAAATTTTTGCTTTAACACGTTAACGGCATCTCCCGTTTGCAAGTCCAGATGTTCAGTTTCAGGGTTACTAGGGGACCTGTCTCCCACATTGAGCAAGCACATTTCAGAGTTGGTAGTGGTGTCAGTGTCTCCTTCACTGACGATGCCACTCTCACTGCCTGAATTCTGGCTCATGTCTCCTCCATGGCATGAGCAAGGCTTCACCAAATTGGAACCACCTAGAAGATCCGGCAAAGATTTGGTAGATGAAAATGAAGAGTCTTTACTGAGACTCTTAGTTAAAACACTAGACTGTGTCATGCTGGTGGTGAGTTTTGGGTTGCTTTTCAGAAATGGCATGTGGTTGTCATCATAGAGTTCCACATTGTGCAGGCTGTATACTTGGTAAATGTGGGGACTGGAGGGGGCTGTAACGCTTGAGGCATGCTGGGGTCCCCCATGGTCACCTGCCTCTTTTCCATAGCCAGGGTCCTCACCACTTGTCTCTTCAAGTTTTAAGGAAGGCCTGACAAGTTGAGGTTCTTGATCAAGGTCATTTGATTCTTCATTCAAACTAATTAACTTGTTACTTATATCAGTTTCATCCCATTCCAGGGCATCCTCACTGGTCCCATTTAGGTCCATCAAGCCAGGATCAATCACATTCAAAGTCTCCTGTGCAGGAGGAAGGAAAGAAAAAGAAGAATCAGGGAACACAGCATGAAAATCTTATCCATTCAAAATCTCTTGGAAGAGTCAGGAAAGAAATGTGCTCCAAGCATAGATTTGAAAAATAGCATAATTATTAGCTCTATCCCTCTCTGGAATAACATCTAAAATTATTGAAATAGGCTGTTCTATCAATAGTAATTTGTCACTGGAGGCAATAACATAGATTAAAATGTAAGGTTATTATAGTCAAATTGTAATTTAGGGAATTAACTATTTCTTATTGATTCTCTACACTTTTAACTTTGGATTGGTTGAAGATAAAACTATCAGGCAAATGAAGGTAAAAAAACAAAAACCCAAAAAGTATAGCCTATGACATCTCTTAAGACACATTCACCCTGCTACTGTCTCAGTTCTGGAGTTCATTCTGGAATACTGTCTGTAGCCATAGACGGTGACGTCCCTCTTGCCTCTATTCCTGAGTTCTCCCTTGAAGCAGCTTTGGCCTGGGGAATAAAGCACCACCACCTGTGGAGCCACTGGTCTCTCCTCTCCTCTGCTTTCCCTTTCAGGGCAATGCCTCTTTAAGATCTGGCTCTGCTCCAAGGCCCTTAATCACAGTTCTCTCAGCCCCCCTCTTCTCAGCCTCTCTCTCTCTCTCTGACAGAGACTGGCCCTGGGCAAGTCACTTAAGCTGTTATCTGAGCACCAGTCTCCTGACATCACTGTTAAAAGGGGCTAGCACTATCTTTCAAGATGATTAGGAGCACAAAATGAGTTCACGCATGTGAAGGGCTGAGGAGGCGTTCAGCACACGGTAACGATAGTTCTTAATGCACATAGAATTGCTCTAGAGTGGCCTTGAGTCAATTCGTAAGGGTTCTCCCTGCCCACCTTGTTCTCTCCTTCTCATCATTCCCTTCAATTAGCTCTTACAACCACAAGGGATTCCTGACAAGGTTGGTAGAGAAAGGAGTCATACAGTGTAACAGGTCAGCATCTTTGCATTACAATTCAGACTGGCTTTAACAGTCTGGTTGGAAAACAGACCTAATGCTTTATTCCTCAGTACTGGGAAAATGGCTCCACCAGCAAACCAGTAGCAAAACTTCCATAAGTGCTCAGTCCTCCCTGACACTAATAGTTAAAGAATACCACAGACACATTGAGTATGAAGTACCCATTAGCCCTTTATTATACTGGATGTGTAAGAGATTATCTGTGTAGCCTACTTAAGTTTAAGAGTCCAGTTACAAAGTAAACATTAATTAAGGGATATTTTTAAATTTTATAACAGAAATCTTTCCTGCTGCCAATGTTACAGCAGTTCATTTAGTACACCGGCACTCATCACGCTTGCTTAGGTATGGAACACATTCACTGTGATGAATTTTTATTAGAATTTCTGTTTATTCTTTGCTTGCTGATAAAGGCAATACTAATGACCGCTTAGTGAGGCTAATGAATGTTAAAATCTTTAGCTGCAGGAACAATCAATCAGTATAATCAAATAGTATATTAATTTCAAATACTATCTTGGCTGACACTATACTCTGGAAGTGCTAATAAATAATTGAACTAGTTTTTCAAAGGAGCTCTCTTTGTAACTCTGTGGTTGACTCTAAGGTGTAGCAGCACAGACTTTCGATGAGCGTCCTAAACCTGGGGGCTCACACTAGATGCAGGAACTATGCCATCTGGGTGTGAGCTGGGAGCTCAGCCCGAGTGATGCCAGGAGCTCGGCCTGTCTTCCATGACACAGTCATTTTTCTGACCAAATGCTGCCTCATCAGCTTTTCAAACACAAGCCTAAGAAAGTATAAAACTTACAGCAGGACCTAAAAGAACACGTCCTTTGTTCAATAAAGTGGTTGGAGTGAAAAATTTCCATAGAAAAGTATTGAACTTTTGGATATAATATTATCATTTTCCCTGTTTCTTTCCTATAAATCTCTTAAATTTATTGTCATTTTTGCATTTTTTTTGTGTGTAAGTCAATTCCAGGTATATCTGACAAGATCCATTAGTAAATCATTCATGTTAGACTTTAAACTTCACATATTAAAAAAGTACAGCTCGTTCTGCCCTCATTCACTCTCTGCTGTTATGTATTAAATTCTGTCAATATTTTCAGTAAAATCTTCATTTCCTCAAGACTTAACCTCAAAGATAAAACATACCATGGGGGCAACAACATGGGAAAATATTCCAAGGGGAAGAACATTAGAATATCTATATAACTAAAAAGTCCTTGGGAAAAAAAGATGTATGTATAGAGTAATATAACTGGTAGGAAGATTATTTGGTTGAATACTCTCTTTGATGATAGCTCAACACAGTCAATAATGTTCAGGTTAATTAAGCATTTTTGTTGTTATTTTTCTAAAGAAATTTTCTGATACTTAAAAAAATTGCTCCTGTCTTTGATAAAATGATAAATCAAAAAAGGAAGAGCAGGTGAGCTGTGCTGTCAGACTACCTGGGTTCCCAAGGGATGGGGGTAGGGATGGGCCCAGCTCACCTTCCCTCCCTTATCCTCACATAGAAAAAAAATGGATGGAGACAAAATCTAAGAGTATTTGACTGAAACCAAAAGAATAGTGAGAAGTATATAAGGTTCAAATAGAGAGTCTGCAATTCCAGAGATAATTCTGAATTGTTAATTTATGCAAGGGTGTTTTATTCATAAACTTGCTTCACTGGTACAGAATTTTGGCCTACCCCAAGGGGCCAAAATAATTGCACACACACACACATCTTTACAGATTTGCTCAAGAAACAAGAAGCAAGTTATTTATATTAGCACAATACACACAAAGAAAGTAACTAAAAGTGGCTGGAGAAATGATGATGATGATGAGCAGAAAGAGGAGGAGGAAAGAACCAAGATTCTAACAGCAGCAAGTAATACATATCCAAATAAACTTCCTTTGGTCCTTGTATGTCTTTTATTGAGTTAGGTCTCCCAGGGTAGCATTTCTAGAATTTTCTTAAAATTTTAGGACCCTGGCTGGTTGGCTCAGTGGTAGAGGTCTGCCTGGCGTGTAGATATCCCGGATTCGACTCCTGGTCAGGTTACACAGGAGAAGTGACCATCTGCTTCTCTCCCCCCTTCTCTCTCTCTCTCTCTCTCTCTCTCTCTCTCTCTCTTTCTGTTTTCCTTCTGCAGTCATGGCTCAATTAGTTTGAGTGAGTTGGCCCTGGGTGCTGAGAATGGCTCTGTGGAGCCTCTACCTGAGGTGCTAAAATATATCTCGGTTGCCGAGCAATGGCCCTAGATGGGTAGAGCATTGCCAGTAGGGGTCTTTCTGGGTGGAATCTGGTTGGAGCATATGCAGGAGTCTGTCTCTGTCTCTCTTCCTCTTACTTAAAAAAAAAAAGATACGTTATTAGCTAAAGAGTGGCAGTGAAGATACCTGGTATTCTATAAAACAGCTCAACAGAGATTTGATACAGCTACCTCTGGATTCCTTTAATTTCCTTTAAAAAGTTGCATCTTTTGAAAAATTTAAAGAATTACAATAAGAGCAGTATTAAGTGAATGTTCTACTCAAACTTTTTGTGCTCAAAATAAAAAGATCATTAGGAGGTCTTGCAATTTGTGCTCTCTGTTTATCCCAGATCCAGAAGTTTATTGAGTAATACCACTTGCAAAGCCCTGGGAGAAAAGACTTATCTGTAGAAAAGTTAAATACAACAAAAACATACAAATAAATAAAAATAATAAAAGCATAAACAACTTTAATTGTAATTGAATAAAGAGGTGTATATTTACCATAAGGCAAAAATCAGACCCAGAGTTTGAAGTGCCAATGAACAGAAGGAAGAAAATCATATATATATATATGGGGAAATCTATTAAAATGAGAGAAAATTCCAACATTCATATATTCACTCTGATTTTTTTTAATGCAATATTTTCCCCAGCACACAACTCCAAATCTACAACCAAATTGTCTGAGCATTAGATGCATACTTATTTTCCTAAATTAGACTTAGGTAGAAAGTTTTAAAAATCAAAAACTAAAACAAAGAGCTAGTTTTCAGAAAATGGAAATGCAACTCTTATGAAAACTTGGGCAAAAAACTGACGTATAGTTATCAAGAAAAAAATACAGATGAAAAAAGTGGGTAAAAAGCAATGATGTTCACTATCAACTCTTTTGAGATTTGGGCTAGAAACTCAAGCACATCTGGATTGGAATCCTGGATCCCCTCTCTCACTTGTTAGCTCTGTGATCCTGGACAAGTTACTCAACATTTACATGTCTCAGTTCTCTCACTGGTTTATCCAAGATAATCACAGTACAGGGGCCCTTCAGGTCAGAACAGTCTTGACATACGACATTTTGAGTTTACCATGCTCACTCCCATTAAAACTTGAAAAAATTGAGATGTGTTTCGACTTACGCCATTAGCATCATACTTGCAGACCACATGGGTGAACCAGTTTGGTTGCGCACAGCAGAATACTCAGTAATGCAGCATATGAGTGAAGGCGTTAGCATCCTCCAATACGCTTACCTACGCCATTTTGAACTGTTAAAGTGCAAGTGTTCTGTCTGTGTTAGGCTAAGGTGTGTTTCAACTTACATAAAAATTCAGGTTACGTCAGTGTCATAAAAACAGAACTGTGTTGTAACCCGAGGACCCCCTTGTACATTGTGTCTACCTTAGAGATTGTTGGGAGGTTTAAATGAGAAAATGTCTGTAAAGTCCTATGAGGAGGCCTGGCACATAGCAGGGGCACCATGACTGGCAGCTATCAGCATATATCTCCTGGGCTGAAGTGAGAGGATGATAGTACAATAGCATGGCTAACTGTTAAATAACCCTAACAATGTTTGCATTAAAACTAGTGGTTGGTTGATTACTCTTTAGTATAACCACATGCAATGAAATAAACATCAATTAGGCCCTTTTTCACTCCCATTGCACTGTAAATGAGGTGTGGGTTTGTCTTTGCATGATTTTACTGGCCTTATCCCTCAGGAATAACCAGATGAGAAAGGATACCTGCCCAGCCCTCAGTAAGGTCCCTAGCTCAAGGACTTTCTATTTCCTAAAAATAATTTTTTTAAATATATAAAAGGCAAATCTATTGTCTGTGAAATTCTATCACATACATCAATCAACTACTGCTCACTATCAGATTGACAAAATTTGAAAGTAACTTGTCTCAGTTCAGAAGACCCTTTGAAAGTCAATCTCACATAAACAATCAAAATGCTTCTAACTGTGCCGGTTGGCTCAGCGGTAGAGCATTGGCCCGGCATGTGGATGTCCTTGGTTCAATTCTTGGTCAAGGCAGACAGGAGAAGCAACCATCTGCTTCTCTACCCTTCCCCCTTCTCTCTCTCTCTCTCTCTCTCTCTCTCTCTCTCTCACTCTCACTCTCTCTCTGTCTCTTCCTCTCCAGCAGCCATGGCTCGATTAGCTTGAGCAAGTTGGCCTCGAGCACTGAGGATGGCTCCATGGCCTCCGCCTCAAGCGCTAATGGCTCCAGTTGTAATGGAGCAATGCCCCAGATGGGCAGAACATCGCCCCCCAGTGGGCTTGCCAGGCGGATCCTGGTCAGGGTGCTTGTGCGAGTCTGTCTCTATGCCTCCCCTCCTTTCACTAAAATGAAAAACAAACACAGAAACAAAACACTTCTAGTAAATGTTCTTTTTCAATAATGAAGCTAATCAGAAACAGAAAACAGACATATGAAACATCAAATTATTTTTAAAATATCACTAAAATGATTACCAACATGGATATATTTCCTAGTCTTAGTTATATGGATATTCCTGAAATAGTTGAAAATAAAATAATTCATTAGATGGTTTAAAAGCAAGTTTTACAACAGCAAAAATTGCCTTAGCTCTCAACAAGAACCAGATATAAAAGACAGTTCAATTGAGAAGTAGGCGTTTTCCTCCCTGAACTATATATACTCCATGGGGCTCCTTCTGTTCAGTCTCCACTAGAGCCCCAGCATCTAAATAGTGCCAGGCAGAGCGTAGGTTCTCAGAAAATATGAACTGAGTGAATTGAAGGAATAAAAACCTGTTTGTTGTCTCTTGAACTATTGAAGGGATCTAGGGAAAGGTCCTGAGGTTAAACTCTGCCATGGCTAACCCACTTGGAAAATTTCTGATTTTCCTGCTGGTGTCGTCTTTCAGTTATAAAATCTAGTACCTCAAAAACAGTGTGCTCAGTGAAAGAAGCTGGACACAAGAACTCATACCCAGTTGATACTTGAACAATTCAGGGGTTAAGGGCAGTAACCCCAACATGCAGTCAAAACCCATGTAACTTTTTATTCCCTCAAAACTTAACTACCAATAGCCTACTGTTACAGGAAGCCTTACTGATAACACATACAGTAAATTAACACATATTTTATAAATGTATTATATACTGTATCCTTACAATAAAGTAAGCTAAAAAAAATATGTTACTGGCCCTGGCCAGTTGGCTCAGCAGTGGAGTGTCAGCCTGGCGTGTGGATGTCCTGGGTTCGATTCCTGGCCAGGGCACACAGGAGAAGTGTCCATCTGCTTCTCCCCCCTTCTCCCTCTCCTTTCTCTCTCTCTCTTCCCCTCCTGCAGCCAAGGCTCCATTGGAGCAAAGTTGGCCCGGGTGCTGAGGATGGCTCCATGGCCTCTGCCTCAGGCACTGGAATGGCTCTGGTTGTGGTGGAGTAACGCCCCAGATGGGCAGAGCATCGTCCCCTGGTGGGCATGCCAGGTGGATCCCAGACCAGTGCATGCAGGAGTCTGTCTGTCTGCCACCCCCCTTCCTTCTCACTTTGGAAAACTACAAAAAAAATGTTACTAACAAAATTAGAAGAGAAAATACATTTACAGAATTTACTGAAATAAATCCACATATGAATGGATCCATGCAGTTCAAATAAATAAAAGGAACTTCTTATCAGTATTATGTAGAACTGAAATAAACAAAAAAGTAAGTACAAAAACAAAAAACCCTCAAAAAGTTGTAAAAACCAAACTGCACTAAAATGGTGGCATTTTCTACATCTACCCCGTGGTAAATCTATTTGGATGACAATAGCAGATCACATTCCAAGTTACATAAACTATTTTTTTTCTCCTAATGATAACAGCTATCCCCACTTTTCTAGCATTATTCTAGCTGTTTGGTGTTTGCCTTTCGGTTGTCAGGAGTTGACATAACATTCAAGTTTTGGGCCTCAGGATGTAATTTTGCTTCACCTTTGCCTTAGTGAAACATACATTATCATCCCTGCTTTATGATAAAGATCTTCCATTAATAAAAAACTTACAATTTTTAAACTTACAAAGTACATTTGTAGTAAAGAAGAAGTGAACATTCCTGTAAACAATGTTTACTAACACATGAACTTTTCTGCAACATAGACTTGTTCAGACTGAACTTTATGAACACAGTACAAGATTTGTGGCATGAATATGAGGTAGCCTAATGCACAGGGTGCGCTTTGCCAGCATGCTGTGGTCTGCCTAAAAAGCTAAGCATCAGATGACAGTTCATTCATATTTGGGAGCCATAAGAGAATTTTATATCTTTTCACTTTCAACGAGATACACATTCAGAGCCAACATTGTATTTGCTCCTCTCTGATAAATAGGGTGTGAGATTTTTGGGTTTTGTTTTAATTCTAAGAATGTGATTATATCTCACCATTTAGACAAAAACAAACAAACAAAAGACCTAAGAATAATATATTGGCTAATTTGGTTAAGCAAATTAAGAATCACCAAAAATGGCAGGTATCATTTTCATCTCTTCCGTCTTATTTATGCCAATCAACCAAGCCTGTCTTGCCTTTCTCAGTGTATCTGACTGACCCAAGGTCTACGATGATTAACAGGCATGTCGGCTATGATTCGTTTTCTTATTTCTACACCTGATTTTATTTCATTTGATTTACATCTTTGTTTTGAGCCTCCCTTTAATGATAACTACTTTTAGACTTTGGGAGGACTGGTAAGTCTCAAAATTGCTGTAACATTTCCCTTGAGCTGTCACTGCTGTCTCCATAAAGATAACTGGAGACTATACAGGTATACATGGTGATGGAAAATTAGTTGGGCCTGGCCTGTGGTGGCGCAGTGGAGAAAGCACCAACCTGGAATGCTAAGGTGACCGGTTTGAAACCCTGGGCTTGCCCAGTCAAACAAAGCACATCCAAGAAGCAACTATTATGAGTTGCTTCTCCCTCCTTTCTCTCTCTCTTGCTCTCTCTCTTCTTTCTCAAATCAATAAATAAAATAATTTTTTAAAAGTTAAAAAAGAAAGAAAGAAAAGTTACTTGGAATTTCAGGATGATTTCCTAGAAGGTAATAAAAGTCTTTGAAGTAAATTTCCAACAGATTTTATACTTCTGATAGCATCCGTAGACATGTCAAAAATGTAAAATCCCTGGGGGAAATTTCTTTTTGAGATCTCAAGGGGAAAATATTAAGGATCTGAGCTCCAATTAGATTAAAAACTCAGCCTTGACTGGAATAGAAGCTCAGGGCCTGGGCTTTCATGAGGGAAGCTCTTGAGAGTTTTAAATGCCAGGACCTTAATTTAAACTGTAACCCAAATCAAAAAAATTCATTCTAGAAGAAAAATAATCTCAAAATGTGAATTTATTTGAAATTAAACAAAAACAGTATTGGTGGTTTAGAATCACCTTAATCCTTTAAAATCCTTTTGCAGTGCAAAACAAAACAAAACCCAAAAATAACTAGGATCTCCAAAGTCTTTAGATATGAGTCCTTGGGTTTGGAACTAAGAGAATATGCTGAGTTTATAGTCCAGAGAGGCGAGGCATTGCCTGGCCAGCAGAGGTAATTACCTAGG
Source organism: Saccopteryx bilineata (assembly GCF_036850765.1). Classification (NCBI taxonomy): domain Eukaryota; kingdom Metazoa; phylum Chordata; class Mammalia; order Chiroptera; family Emballonuridae; genus Saccopteryx; species Saccopteryx bilineata. The sequence goes on along the minus strand of NC_089493.1, from coordinate 105,017,421 downwards.
CCCAGACTGCTGCATTGACTCCTCTGGGCACTAGACACTGGTAGCATATGACTTATTACTGCTTCTCTAGCAGTCAGTGCAGAATGGAGCATAGTTTGACTACATACAGTTTGGTTGCTCCTTTTTCTTAATAAATAGCAATAATCAGGGAAAAGAGGTGCCAAGTGACCTCCACCGCCTACCAATCAACAGTATTTTTCAAGCCTACTCTAAGCGAGACATTCCAGGCAATGTCTTTGCTGCTGTTAGGAAGCATGAGGAACACTTGGATAAACAGAGATCCCTTATGTTTATCTGCAGATAGGTTCCACATGAAGGCAATAAAGGCTTCATTTTTTCCCTCAAAATTAAAGTCCCCCCTCCCACCAGATTAATCATTTTCCCTCATTATTCAGTAAAATCACTAGATGAGCTGTGACTCCATAAACTTTAGGAACTCATTTATTATGTTGACTGATCAGACCCTGTGTTTATTTACACAGTGTACCCATAAAACTGAGCTTTCATTAGTGCTGAGGAGGATAGTCCCTCCCTTCACTGGGGAAGGTGAAGCGGGAGAAGATAATTAACCATGAAACAATAAGGAGGCTTGCTGGGTAAGCAGCAGTGTGAAAACAGTTACTCCTCACAAAAGAGGGGAAATTAGCTTGCTGGATAAAAAAGGAAGTGTCAGATTGAAGACTGAAAGGCCTGCCAGCAGAAGTAGATAGCTCTATGCATCATTAATGAAATTTTTTAACACTTAAACGCCACAGCTGTCCACTTTTAAATGCATGTAAATGCCATGTGTTTCCAGAGATTAATATGCATGTTAAAATATTTCTTTCCCTCTTAAACTTCTAGATATTGTCTCTGTCTGTTTCATTTCACCAACTTTCTTTCCAAGAATAAAAATGTACCAGCTTTCTCAGCATTGTATCCTCATTTCCAAAACCCACAAACACCAAGCATCCTGGAGATGGGCAGTGTGCTCATTATATTTTAACAAACATATCGTTTTACATTCATAATACTGATATTTTAGTAAATAAAAAGTTTGTTTTGATTTTGCTCCTTCACAGAATGAAGGCTTAAGACATGCGCTTCCTTTCAGAACTTCCTCCTGGAGCATTAGCGCCCCTGAAGCAGCCCCGTTCTGGCACCGAGTCAGGGCCGCGCAGTGCCAAGAGAAGTAGAATAAACAAACACTGCTCCATGCAGCTGGTGAGATCATTTACATATTACTGCACACCAAACATGAAGACCTGAATATGGATTAGAGCTGCGGTGATGACACAAATGTCATATAGACAAAAAGAAACAAAATCCAACACATCATTGTTTATTTTACCACGGCTACCGTATGAGTGCCACTCAGAAAGAAAAAAAAAAACATGGAGGAACTGCTTTTTGAAAATTGGACTCTCTTATTTGAAGTGGGTTCTTTCAGATTGTAAAACAAGAAGGAAAAAAAAAGCCAAATGGCACAAGTTATTTGGGATCTCCTAATATTCTGTGTTTTTGTCTATTTTGTGAGTTAAGCCAAATTTAACATGCACCAACTTGGATGAGGTGAGTCAGTGATCTTACAGGAATAACCTTTACTATACAAAGACACTTGAATTCCTAACTAGCCCTTTCCAACCCATTGACAATTTCTGCTGAGAACTGTAGTCTTTTTTTAAGAATCTAAGTTCCATGAATGGGATCCTTGGTGAGGTAAGCCCAGTAGGCCAGTTGAGTCCATCAGGAAACACCAAACAGCTAGAGTCCTTAGCTAATTTATCCTCTCTCCTATTCCTGAACATGTTAATTGTTCATAGGTGTCCTGGGGAGGAAGGGCCATCTCTCTGGATATTTATTGCTGAGACTCCTTTTCTAGTTCTTGGGGATGACAAGAGCTATATGAAAGCTAAGAAAGTAACAGTTAACAAATGATAGTCATAGGGTGAGGAATAAAGAGATAACAAGATATTTTATCTTCCACCAAATTAAAAATTCTTTATTCAGAATTGGACAAAGTTGACTTTTCTTTACATGCGAACAGTGTTCTTGAAATGAAATTGTTTTAGGAGTTTCTAGTACTTAATTTTTAGAATTGTCATTATGCCTAATTTTGCATAAGTATAAAAACAAAGGGAAGAAATCATGGCCATATAAGAGAATCTAGTTAGTTAAATATTAACATTTAGTAGTCAAGAAATGTTCTTTAACATTAAAAAAATCAAATCATTTGATAAAGGTTAAGGGAGGTGTAGTTACCAGGTGAGGAAAAGGCTATATAGGGACTTATTTTCAACAGCATTTGGAATGTTACTATGACTAGGATAATGAAAGAGTCCTCTATTTCCACAACTTCAAAATCAAGAAATGAAATTACATTACGGCAAGATAAGTAGATGAGATATACCCAAAAGATTTGTTATTAAAAGGGCAACTAAACGTTCTCGTAGACCCCCATGAAAATTTGTAAAAAATCTACCCCTAGACTTTTTTTAAAAACAGAAGGGACAATAATGTCTTCAGGATAATACTATACACCACTTTCAAGCCAAACTTGCTAAAATAAATATTTTCATTGCATTACTCCTTGCATTAAACAAAATGAACAATAGAAGCAACTTTCAGTGGCCATTTTCTCTTCTCAATTATTCTGACTTTTTAGGCACTGCATAACCCAGTAATATAAAAATGAATGAAATTTAATTTAATGCCCGCCCAAAGCTGACTTTCAGAAAGTAAATGCTTTGTGAATATTCCCTGATCACTTATGTCACTATGCCTCTGTTCATAGTAGGTATTCAATAAATATTTAATTGAATGAATGAATGAATTTGGTTTCTATTGCTTTCACCAAATCTCTCAAAATTGTCTTAAACTGCTCTACAAAGATTTCTCTGAATACTTAGCTCTTAGTAATTTCTCTTATTTGATTCTTACTATAGTGATAGAACCATGCCACTTAATATTTTTATTTGTTGATTGGTTGATTTATTCATCAATTCATTGATTTATTGATTCTTGTACTCATTCATTCCTTACTATATAGCTCTGCTGAGAAACTGAGCAGATATAAAGGTATCGAGCACAAACTCACCTATCAACAATCTTGCAGATTTTTATTTAGTTTGTAATTGGTGCTGTCATTTTCGGCCCAAACACAGTTTGGAATAATTATTGTGTCATCTCTGCCAACATTATCTTACTGCCACTCCGTACAGTTTGCAAATTTCTTGAGAATGAAGATCATGTCCTGCACTACTTCCGTGCAGACAAATCTCAGAACGATGCTGTGCATAGAGCAAGCAGGCTCTGAAGGGTACTTCAGTTCCTTCCAATTCCATGATACCTTGGAATTGGACAACAAATTGTTTTTGTAAATAGGATAAATATTCAGAATCCAATACTTGCACAACCAGCAGTAATACACTGATAGTATTTTGGCTATGGGAAGAATATTTAATCTAATTTAAAATAGATATAGTTTTTCAGATTTTAGACCTATGGGCCTGCCTGTACCATTCGCCCTGCTATACTCCATTATGCGAAAATTAGCTTTTTCAATATTGGTATTTCAGTTTTAACCCCCTGCATGACTAAACATAAAATCTTTTCTTTGACATTCAGTAAACTTATTTAGATGTTAAAAAATAACAAAAATAATTGAAGTGAATAAATAGACCTAAATATGAGACCCGAATGCAAAAGAAAATAAGAGTTAATCTCATCTTTATAAAGGATAAGAAAATTATTTGACCCCACTGGCATTTCCACTTAAATGTTTTCTTTTCAATCAAAAATTAAATGTGACTGTTGCTTCATGAGCAGGGGTTGTTGTTGAGGTTTAATACCTATTATTTCTAGACTAGTGCTTCCCAGCTGTTTTCAAATAACATATAGAAAATACTAATACTAATACAGACTTGCATATAGAAAATACTAATACAGGTTACTCAGTGCAGCAGGCAAATGGCCTGGACTTTTCCCAGGCTCTGCTCTGTCCTGCATCCTGCCTTGTCCCCTCCCCCTACATACCAAGGGATAAAGGTTTTAACATCTTTTCTTTTATAAGGGTTTTAATATCTTAACTCACCTCTAACTGACTTAGGGTGCCTGGTTGGTCAGCTATACACAATATAATTAGAGGTTTCTTTGATTAGGAAAACCATGAAAATATGAGAAGGTGGAAAAGTGAGTCAATGAAGACTGAATCCACAGCAGCAAGATATAGGAAGAAAAGTAAATAAGCAGACTAAATAATTATGAATGTTTTAGACAACCTCATTCATTCATTCAATATTTATTCAGCAAATTTATTCCACACATACTTATTGAATGAAACAGACAACATTTAGTTTTAGGACTAGTTGGTCAGATTGCCATCTATAAGAAATAATAGGAGAACTTGATCTACTCTAGGAGATCAAGAAAAGCTTGCCAGAGGAAGTGGCTCTTGAGTTGATTTCTGAAGGATACTAAGACTTTGGGGGGCAGGAACTCCAGGTCTGGGTGAGTGGGGAAGGCAGAAGGTACAGGCGCTTGGGCACGGTGGAGTGTGCTCCACGTGAAGGCTGTCAGCAGGCGGTGAGCCCGGCCCACAGAGGGAGGACATGTGACTGGGAAGAAGTCTGGAGACACACAGGCAAGATGGCATAACCAGATTATGGTTTTTACAAGATTACACAGGTTACAGGGTAGAGAATAGATTGAAAAGGGGACAAAAAGTTAATGTGGGGAATGCAATGTTAGAGGCTTCTGCACAGGTAGAGGTAGGAATAAGAATAATAACAGCAAACATGTATTGAACCTGGCACTTTCTCTGTGCCAGGTAATATCCTAAACCCTTTAGAAAGATACTAACTAGTAACTTGGACTTAGGTTAGAGAAAACTAATGGACTTTAGAGTTATTTAGAAAGTAAAACTAATAGAACCTGAAAGACATGATTTTTAATGATTTTAAATATTCCACCATTTTAATTAAATGTTTACTTAAAATAAATATTATTAGAAATTCCTGTTTCCAATTATGTTTAGTTTTATGAATAAAACATAACAGACATCTTCATATAAATTGCTGAGATTATTTTCTGAGAGTAAATTCAAGAAGGATAACTATTAGGCCCAAGGGTGTGAACTCTTTTTTTAAGATATTGAAGGCTAAAAATTAAGACAATTTGCAAACAGCCTCACCACTCCAACACTGGGATTTGTTGCTGATTTTCCCTCTGACTGATGGATAAAAAAAAAAAGGCAACTGTCAAACTGCACTACTGTATATTTCTTACATTACTCTTTAATTTGGATATTTATTCATAGGTTTAGTAACCATTTGTATCTATTACTTTGTAAATCACTTGATTATATCCTTTGCCTCTTTTTAAAAATTTATTATTTAGAACTAACTGGATACATAATTATTGGGGCAAAAGGTTTATGTCTTGTGAAAGAATTTCAATCTAAAATGGAACTGAAAGATGAATTAGAGAATCATGCTTCCTCAGAAGAACAGAACTTAAGAACCGAAACACTAATTTCCTGTAAATGCTTGTCTTACAGAAGACTGAAACTGATCCCCTAATCAATGAACATTTGACAAAAATCTCTCCCTATCTTCAAGCCAAGGAACTTACTGTTTGTATTCTGAATGGACTTCCCTCTATTTCCACTCCTTGCTTATAAATATAGTCCATCCCAAAAGCTCAACAAACTCATGTGTAGCTTGCTAGAGCATGCATTTCTGAATTGCAACTCCTCTGCTATTCCCAAATAAACTAAATTTCTGGTAATCCAAGCTTGCCTCAGTTTACCTCCTTGTTTAGGTTGACAGTAGTTGGGGTGGAGCCGGTCTATGGAGGGAGGGTTATTAAATTTGATTTACAAGCAAAATGGAGCTACAACATGTCCTTGTTTAGTGGGATAGTATCATTACACAGCATTTCAGTCACTGAAGCCCGACGGGGCTGGTATGCTGGGTGGCCTGGAGGAGCTGCTTGGAAACAAGCACACTAGCAAGAAGCCTACTCACTAGGCTGTGGCAATAGGAACAGGCTAGAATTAGGATAGGGAGAACAGGAAAAGAAGAGTGTGACTTTTCATCAATATTTCACATACGAATTACTAAGGGAAACAGGGAGCTACATTCCAGCCCAAATCTGCTTGCACCATTAACAGTTCCATTTCTTCACATTCTGTATTAAAAAGGACTTCACTCCTTCAGGAATCACCTTTATTGCCCTGGGGCTCTCTGTGTTTGCAACCCTTGTTCAGTCTGGGTTTCAGCCTTTTGCGTGGGCCCTTTTGGGTCAATGCCTTCTAAATATGGGATTCCTAGCCCTGCTGACCTTAATCCTGCATCTTGGATTTTTCCTGAATTTATAGCCTACAGTTTTGGATCACGTTTGCCCTTCTTCTGCAACCAGTACTAAGCCCTGGAGCCCTTCGTGATAACCAATGCTGAGGACTTCTGACTTTAGCTCTGACAGGTAAAAAACTTTGGAAGTTATTGTTCCTGTTTTGAAAAGAAGGAAAAGCTAACCAAACTGAAAATATATGGCTTTCCTTGGAAAAATCAGAGGACTAAAGCCACAGGGCGAAGTGTTATCCTGATATCTGTAAACACAGGTGAATCCAGAGAATCACAGATGAAATCTGGCAGTAACTCTTAAATAGTAATTTTAATGACTTGCTGAAGGCTGCATGTGGACAATTTGGGAGTGAAAAACTTCTAGTGACCATCATTTTAGGAGGACCCTACATTTTCCTGGGTTGTGCTTCCCAGAACCCCAGCAGGCTCTCACAGTAAAATGCTAAGAAAGATTCTCTTGCGATTCTGATAGTGGGAGCAAAAGAGTAAGTAACCATTGTAAAATATACCCAAACACTCTCCATAACACAAGCCTACTTTGACAGGGCAAAAAATTTCATGTGAGCCTATCTCACCTGGGGAAGGGTATTTCTCTGATTTCACTCCCGTTAGTCTTTCTATCTCATCTGCGGGGTTGGAGAAGCTAAGAAACATTTATGAAGGTCATAGTTCAAGTGCATGGGCCTACCAAAGCAGTCAATCCTAAAACACTTATCCTCCCTCATTTATTACCACTTCACCAATAGGGTTTCAGTACACCAGTGGATTCCAGCTAAAAGATAACTTATAGGTTCATCTGAGAAAGAATTCTCAGGAAACTTCAAAGGTAACAGAGGAGACAAAAACAAGGATGCTAAAGGACTCTGATGTTCGGCATAAAAGAATTACAGCTATGGCAAACATTAAACACAACTCATTGCCAGATTAACATAAAACCTCACACTAACGTCCTATTTATCTCAGTTCTGATTACCTGATACATCATCTCTAGCTCTCAACAAAATAATTACAAGTCATGTTAAAAGGCAAGAAAAAAATACAGGCTGAAGAGACAAAGCAAGTATCAGAATCAAACTCAGATATGACCCCAAATTCGGGGATTAACAGACAGAAAATTTAAAGTAACTAATTAGTTTATTATGGCCTCTAATGAAAAAAGTAAACAACATGCAAGAATAGATATGTAATGTAAGCATAGAGATGGAAACTCCACAAATGAGTCAAAAGGAAATGTTAGAAAAAAATTTAAAAATCTAAAAGAGTGAAGAATGTATTTGATAGACTTACCTGGAGACTGGACCTGGCCAAAGAAATAATTGATGAACTGGAAGATAGGTCAATAAAGTTCCAAACTAAAATGCTGATAGAAAAAAAGTGATAAGAAAATAGGAAACTTCAAAGAACCTTAAGACAATTTTTTTTGTTTCTATTTTTCTTTTTCTTTTAGAGAGAGGGAGAGAGATAGACAGCCAAACAGGAAGGGAAGAGATGAGAAGCATCAATTCTTCATTGTGGCACGTTAGTTGTTGATTGATTGCTTTCTCATATGTGCCTTGACTGGAGGGCTTCAGCTGAGCCAGTGACACCTTGCCCAAGCCAGCAATCTTGGATTCAAGTCAGTGATCATGGGGTCATATCTATGATCCCAAGCTCAAACTGGGGACTCTGTTACCAAGCCAGTGAGCCCGCACTCAAGACAGATGAGCCCATGCTCAAACCAGCAACCTTGGGGTTTTGAACCTGGGTCCCAACATTCCAGGCTAATGCGCCACTGCCTGGTCAGGCTAAGATGAAGGGTACAATATTTGTGTAATTGAAATATCAGAAAGAAAAGAGAGAATGGAAGACAAGAAATATTTAAAATCGAATGGCTGAGAATATTCCAAAGTTAATGACAGATGCAAAAACACTGAGCCAGGAAGCAGGATAAAAACCAAAAAATTCTATACCTGCACATAATATATTCATACTGCTGAAAAACAAAGAGATAGATCTGAAAGAAAGTAGAGGGAAAAATGAAAAACCTCTTCTAAGATGAATAATGACAAGAATTACAGTGAAATTCTCATCAGAAACTAACTATGCAAACAAAAAGAGATTAGAGTGAAATATTTAAATTATCAAAATAAAAAACAACACTAATCTAAAATTCTATATCCAGAAAATTCTTGTTCAAAACAAAAGCAAAATAAAAGCTTTCTCAGACACACAAAAACTGAAGGAACTCATTGTCATCTGACCTGCCTTGCAAGAAATGTTAACAGAAGTTCAAGAAGAAGGAAATTATATAGGTCAGAAACTTGGATCTATATTAAGGAGAACACGAGAGAATAAAGTAATGAAGGTTATGTAAAATATTTTATCTTTATTATTTTAATTGATCTAAAAATACTGTTTATTTAAAGTAGTAATAGTAGCAATGTTTTAGGAAATAAATGACAGCAATGTCATAAGAGATGAGAGAGAGAAATTAAAAATACTGTTAAGTTTTCAGCACTATCCATGTGAATTTGAAGTATTTGAAGGCAAGTTTAGATTAGTTTAAAATGTATATTGCAAGAACAAGAATAACCACTAAAATTTTTCTAGAAAGAAGTGTAATTAATATGCTAAAAAAGAAGACAATATCAAATATTATAAAATGTTCTATTAAAATTAAAGAAGGGGGCAAAGAAACAATGAAGCAGGTCCAGTAAATAGAAAATGGTCACGAACATGACATATACTATTCCAACTATATTAATGATCACTTTAAATGTGATGGTCTATAACCTGCAATTTAAAATAGCTATTTCCAAAACAGAAAAAAGAACAAGAACCAAGTACATGTTGTCTACAGAACCCCACTTTAAACACAAAAATTGAGAAAGGTTAAAAGAATTGAGAAAGATGTACCATGCTAATGTTAATCAAAAGAAAGCTGAAGTAGCTATATAAATTTTAGACAAAGCAGACTGAAAAACAAAGAAAATTATCAGAGATAAAGAGGGGCATTAATAATAAAAGAATCAATTCTAAAAAAAAAGACATAGCAATCCTAAATGTGTATTGATCTAATAAGAGAATATCAAAATAGTGAGGCAAAATTAATAGAACTGAAAGAAGAAATAGATAATCCATTATTATAGCTGGATTTCAACTGGTGCTGAAGACTCCTGATTTTAGCTCTATTCTGTCAGTAATTGATATATCAATCAAGCAGAAACTACAAGGAATATAGTTGACCTGAACAGCACTATCAGTCAACTGGATCTAATTGACATTTATAAAATATTTCATTCAACAACAGCAGAATACATATTCTTCTCAAACTCACACGGAACATTCACCAAGATAAGACCACCTTCTGAGCCACAAAACACATCTTAAATTTTTTTTAAATAATAGAAATCACACAATGTGTGCTCTCAGACCACTATAGAATTAAACTAGAAATCATTCACAGAAAGCTAGCTGGAAAACACCAAAATATTTGGCATAATTTAAAGTGTATTTCTAAGTAATACATAGTTTAAAAAAATATTAAGAAAAAATTTTAAATATTTGAAACTAATTAAAAATGAAAATACAATCAAGATTTGTTTGATGCAGCAAAAGTAGTGCTTAGAGGGAAATTTATAGTATAAAATGCATATATTAGAAATAAAGAGAAATCTAAAAAATCAGTAACCTAAGCTCCCACTTCAGGAAACTGCAAAAAAAGGACCAAGAAATTTAAGCTTAAAATAAGCAGAAGAAATAACAAAAACTAGAATAAAAAAATCAATAAAATTGAAAGTGGGGGAGCAATAAAGAAATCAACTAATCCTGAGAGGGTTGTATCTAGAGTTAATTCAAGTGGTTCAGTTTTTGCCAATTCTGACCGGAAAGGAGGAGGATAAGGATGCGCGTTAATGTTGACCACAGCATTTCCTCAACCACTCACTTCTCTATCATTGTTCATGTGTTCTTTAAGTAAAAATAATTAATTTCTAGACAATTGTAAAGATAAATCAGACTTGGTGCCTGCAATAACCTAAATAATAGCAGCTAACATTTGTTGACTCTAGCAGTAAATATTCAAAGAACTTTTCATTTGAACCTCACATAACCTGAGGTAGGTATGACTGTTATCTCCATCTTACAGATGACGAAACTGAGGCATAGAAGAATTAAATAATTTGCTATTATCACATGGCTAATAAGTGGCACAGTCTGGCCCAAGATCTTAGTTACATTTTCTTTCAATGCTCAAAGAAAGGCAAGTCCTCAACTTCTCTTGAAAATCTACTGTCTACTAGAAATCTCCACATTAAATATACATCTTATATTTAAAATCAAGCCCTTCAACTGTAATTTAAAATTGTTTCTTTCTTTTCTTCTCTATCCCTTTCTCCCTTCCTTCTTTCTTCTCTCCTCTCTTTCTCTCCCCCTCCTTTTTTTTCTCTCTTTCTTTTCTTTTTCAGTTGTTTTGAGTAGAAACAGGAGGTAGGGCATGTAGACCTGTATATAATGCATTTTGATACATTTGAAGAAAAATGGTCACAGATTTATAAAAGAAAAATAAAAGCATTGGAAATTACTCTTTAAAAGAGCTTTTTTCTATTTGAGGCTTGGCTAGAAATACTCTAAAGAAGAAAGCTGTTTTTGACATGTATAAAGATATTTTAACAACCATCTCTCTTGTAAGTAATTAAGTACAAGTAATTACATAATTACTTGATTATGTAGCAGCACTAAAATTTTACAGGAGGTTTTTCACTTAAACTTGAGCCTTATAAAAATAATTGCCACAAGTCAAAATTATTTTCTAAATGCAGTAATTCTTTCTGCTTTTAATTTTTTTTGAAGGGGAGATGGAATCTAGGTCTATTTTTGTTTAGCAACCAGAGCCAGAGAAATAAGTAATTTAACAATGTGTCACTGTGTTCAGACACTGGCTTAAAACTTAGAATGAATCTCTAAATTACGATGGTAAGAAGCACTTAGATGGTAAATGGAATTATAAACCAAGGCCACAATCTAGAGAATATTTTTAGCCATAAGTTTCTAAAATAATCAGTCATATTAGGGTAAGAATGCTATTACTCTAGTCACAAACCAGCATTTTAAAATACTTGGTTCTTTAAATGCATCACCAAATAATAAGATTGAGGGATAGAAAAAATAAAGAAGATTCACAAAACATCATTTTATGTAACCCCTGCTTGTGAGAAACAAGCCTGGGTAACGTCATGTGTGGGGTTTTTCACCCTTTTCTTTCATTCTTTTCATAACTCTTTTCTTTTTAAAAGTGAGCTGTGTCATGATTGCAAATTTTCTCAAGTTCTTAGAACTCTAATTAAAATGTGGTAATTGGTTATGTTACCTCAATTACCATGATGCATGGACATTGATGCAAAGTGACACCAATTGAATCCCTTGGGTGTTTTACCCTGGGGCCATCCCATTTATTGTGGCCTTATTATTTTCAATTACGTGGCTAGATGTGTTGCATACTTTCAAGGCCAATAAATGTGCAAGGAGTTTCTGAACACGAGGTCCTGTTTTCAATGTTAGAGCTCTTGAATGGCAGGGCAAAAGGAAATACATATATATACTCTTATAAAGAATAAAAACTTAAAAACCTAAATTTACTAAGAATTCAAAGGCACACTTGCTGAAATAAAGGCATTTCAAAGGAATCCAGATCATCCAAGTTTAAAACATTTGTTTGAAAAGCAAGTACTATTCAGAAGCCTTATATCCGTGGTCCCCAACCTTTTTTGGGCCACGGACCAGTTTAATGTCAGAAAACATTTTCACTGACCAGCCTTTAGGGTGGGATGGATAAATGTATCATGTGACTGAGACAAGTGTCAAGAGTGAGTCTTAGATGTAACAGAGGGAATCTAGTCATTTTTAAAAAATAAAACATCGTTCCAACTTAAATATAAATAAAACAGAAATAATGTAAGTTATTTATTCTTTCTCTGTGGACTGGTACCAACTGGCCCACAGACCGGTACCGGTCTGCCCGGGGATTGGGGACCACTGCCTTATATGACAACTTAGGTGAGGAAACTGAGATAAGAAAGACAAAAGTTTTCTTCCTCTTTACGTAAAGGGTTTCAAAAAGGCTAAGCAGAGTTGTGCTGAATACCTCACAGCAGTGGTCCCCAACCCCCAGGCTGCGGACTGGTACCGGTCCATGGGCCATTTGGTACTGGTCCGCAGAGAAAGAATAAATAACTTACATTATTTCCGTTTTATTTATATTTAAGTCTGAACGATGTTTTATTTTTAAAAAATGACCAGATTCCGTCTGTTACATTCGTCTAAGACTCACTCTTGATGCTTGTCTCATAAGTTTGACAATTATATTTAAAAATACCACAGTTTTTACACCGGTTACATAATTTTATTTTGTGCATTTATCTGTCCCACCCTAAAGGCCGGTCTGTGAAAATATTTTCTGACATTAAACTGGTCCGTGGCCCAAAAAAGGTTGGGGACCACTGCCTCACAGGACATATTTTATAAGCATAATGGTATTTTACAGAGATCTGTCCCTGGCATGAAGGAGAGGAGCACTCCAAAATGGTTAGAGCATGTAGTATTTTCCAATGAATACACAACTGGTGTTTGTGGAAAACAAACCATAGATTGTTCTATGTATTGTTTGTTGTCTCCCCACACCCGCCCATTTAATGTTAGTGATGTCCTCAGTCCTTATGACAGACTTCTGGACATTTCTCCAAAAAAAGTCGAGGAGTGAATTAGGGCATTATTTGGGGACATCACAATAAACAAGACACTGTCAAATCCGTTTCCTTTTCTGAATATGATCTCTGTGTCTTTACCAGGTGTTTTTTTTTTTTTTAATCACATTCACAGATTTCTGAACACTATAAGAAGTTTTTCTATCCTTTAACTTATGTGTTTATATCTTCATTTAGTTTGAGTCTTTCCAAATAGGTACAGCATTCATTCACATGCTGCTGATGACAGAAGAAACTGAACAGGAAAGTTGTGAGTGTAAGGAGCCATAATGTATAAGATCCATCAAAGACTAGCAGAGCAGCATACTTGTGGTAGAATCATAAACTTGATGTCCAAATCAATACCCAAAAAAGTCTTATATTTGCAACATTTTGAAAGTACTTTTTCATGTACGCTTCATACATATATATATTAACTGTCATTTTTCCCTTTATTTTTTGCCAAGCAAATTTTACATAGAACTCATCTTATTATTTTTAGAAATACTTTTGAAGTAAAAACTATTGAGTTGATGATATATGATAACCTTATCCAAAGCATTTCATTCATTCATAAGAATGCAGGCTAAAATCTAAACTTTATTATTCAAACTTTACAATTTTTAAAAAGAATCTTTTTTGCTCTTTCAAATTTTTTATTCAGTGATTTCTCATTGCTTGGTGTATTTATTTTTTCCAAATAAGACCAATACTTTATTGCATCCATGTATTTCTCCCAATGAATCCAATTCTTTCTTCACAAAAGAGTCAATGAATGAGAGTGGAGGGAAGCATTGGATTTACTTCCAGATGGAATTCTCGAACTAAATTCAATTTAGCTTGAGTCTTCAACTGTGTTTTGTTGTTTTTGTTTTTTTTTTTTAATTTAGTGAGAGGAGGGGAAGCAGAGACAGACTCCTGCATGCACCGGACTGGGATCCACTGGAAAAGCCCACTAAGGGCCAATGCTCTGCCCATCTGGGGCTCTTGCCCCATTGCAACTGGAGCCATTTATTTATTTATTTATTTATTTATTTATTTATTTATTTATTTATTTTAGCACCTGACACTGAGGCCATGGATCAGTGCCTGGGACCAATTGCTCCAATGGAGCGTTGGCTGCAGGAGGGAAGGTAAGGAGAGAGAGAATCGAAAGGAGGAAGGGTGGAAAAGCAGATGGTCACTTCTCCTGTGTGCCCTGACCAGAATCGAACCCAGGACATCAACATGCTGGGCTGATGCTCTACCACTGAACCAACCAGCCAGTGCTTTGAGTCTTTAATCTTTAACACAGCATGCAAAAATTCTTAGGACTGACCAAACTAATAAAAAATAATGAATAAATAGAAATTACTGTGCTGTCAGTTGTCTATATGATTCTTTTTTTATTCAATTCAAAAAAGAATTTCAGGCAGTTTCCAATAAAAAGGAAAAATAAGACTATAAATAATTAATACAGGATATGATAACCAACCAAAGTAGACTTAGAAGGAAAAAGGCAAGGAATTATATCAATGAAACTTTTAAGCACTGAAAGAGCTTCAAGTCCTGGAGTTAGATATTTATGGATCAGATCTTCTTCCTCTATTTACTAGCACTATGATAGTGGATAACTTACTTAATCTTTTAAAAATTTAATTTCTTCATCTATAGTTGTTATAAAGATGAACTGAGATGATGTATGAAAAATGGTCACTCAGTGTCTTAAGACACAGTACACGTTCAGTACTGTTATCAAGTAACACAACAGCCCCATTCTCTTATGATTCACACTTTTATACTACTTGGGTCTTTAGAGGGATATTTGCCAGACAATCAAACATACAAAATTAACACATTAAAATAAAATAAACTGAAATACATTTCCTCATGATGAAGATACCTTCTTTGGTTAACAACTTTGTGGATTCCCCCAAGGAACTGGTCTATATTAGCCCGAGCCTGCCCAATAGAGAGAGGTATCTTTGAGATGGCATTTGAAAAAAGAAATCTAATTTATGATATAAAGAAATCTCTGCTGGAAAAGTGGTCTTATTCATATGAATTCCATGGAAGTCAGGAGTTTCTGTGAAGCATGTGTAAATTTAATAAGAAGCCCCCAGTACTTAGAAAAAAAGCCTTATGTGTCAATAAGCTGTCAGTGGTCAATCAATTCACAGGGCAGCCCAAATTCTCTCTTCTCTATTTTTTCTAACTCTTAAAAAAATGCTTGCTTACTCCTCTTTGTTAATGTTCTCATAAGAAATTACTGCTTTTTAAAGCCCACTTAGGTATGGCTAATTTGGGGCAATTGATATATCACCTGTGATAATGAAGAAATTTAACCAATAATTTTCTAAATTGTATTGGATAATAAGATTACTTATTTTCAAAATCCAATAATTTAATTTCCATTTACAAAAGTCTTGTTAATCTACTTGATTGTTTTTTTTAAGAAAAGTGGTTGTAAATGCACCATTCCTATCATTCAAAAAGGCTTCATCTTAGACAATTTAGGATAGCTTTAAGATGAAATGCCTAGGTTTGAATGGCAGATCAATTACAAACTAGCTGAGTATAACTTTGGACAAGTTATTAAAACTTTGCCTCAATTTTTTCTTCTGTAAAATTGAGGGGACAATATTACATTTACCACATGGCTGTTAGACATCTTAAATGACTAAATATGTAAATCACTTAAAACAGTGCCTGACATGTTAAATGATATGTGTTAGCTATTATTATTATCATTATTATTATTACTACTACTACCACTACCACTATTATTTCCTTCACAAAGGAATACCCATTTTTACTCCAAGGCAAGGATACTCACTGCCAGACTTCAGGGTGATCGATCAACCCATTTGTAATTATGTAAAATTCTGTATATGCTTATGTGTTTTTAAAATAGTTTTACTGTGATATAATTGGCATAATATAAACTTCACAACTTAAAGTGTAAGATGTTAGATGTTTTGATGTCTGAATACACTCACAAAACTCTCTCTATAATCAAGAGCATGAATCTATATATCATCCCCAAAAGTTTCCTCGTTACCCTTTATAATTTCTCCAGTGGTTTGTACATTTTACATTTAGGTCTATGATCCATTTTGACTTAATTTTTGTATATGGTGCAATATATAGTTCAATTTCATATTTGTGCATATGGATATTCATTTCTTTCAGGATCATTTGTCTTGGAATTACCTTTGTCAACAATGAACTGACCATTTATGTGCAGCCCTATTTCTGAAATAGCTATCTTATTCTATTGATCTATTTTTGGCCTTAATACTAATGTCATACTTTCTTGACTATTATACCTTTATTATAAGTTTTGAAATCAGAAGCTGTAAGTCCTCCAACTTTATTTTTTTTCAAATTATTTTGGATATTCTAGCTCCTGTGCATTTCCATATGAACTTTTAAATCAGCTTATAAATTTGCACCAAAAACATCACTGGGATTTTCATTTGGATTACATTAACTCTGTAGCTAAACCTGGGAAGAATTGATAGCTTAACATTATTGTGTCTTCTGATCCATGAACACAATATAGTTCATCACTCATTTATCTTGTTTCTCTCAGCAGCATTTTTACAGTTTTCAGAGTATAACACATCTTACATATTTTTGTTAAATCTATCCCAAACTACTTCATGTTTTTGCTGCTATTATAAATAATATTGTTTATTATTTTAATTTCTGATTGTTCATTGATATACATAAAATACAGTTGTTTATTGATCTTGTATTATACAGCTTTGTTAAATTCCCTTTTTAGCACTAGGGTCTTTTTTGAAGGTTCTACAGAATTTTTTTTTTTTTTTTTTGTATTTTTCTGAAGCTGGAAATAGGGAGAGACAGTCAGACAGACTCCCACATGCGTCTGACCGGGATCCACCCAGCATGTCCACCAGGGGCGATGCTCTGCCCCTCCGGGGTGTCACTCTGCTGCGACCAGAGCCACTCCAGCACCTGGGGCAGAGGCCAAGGAGCCATCCCCAGCGCCTGGGTCATCCCCGCTCCAATGGAGCCTCTGCTGCGGGAGGGGAAGAGAGAGACAGAGAGGAAGGAGAGGGGGAGGAGTGGAGAAGCAGATGGGCGCTTCTCCTGTGTGCCCTGGCCGGAAATCGAACCCGGGACCTCTACACGCCAGGCCGACGCTCCACCACTGAGCCAACCAGCCAGGGCTCTACAGAATTTTTTACATAGAAAAACATGGAGTCTATGAGTAAAGATAATTTTGTTCCTTAACTGCCAAGTAGCATGTGTTCCATTTCTTTTTCTTTTCTTTTTTTTAAATGAATGCTCTTTTATTATTTTTATTTATTTATTCATTTTAGAGAGGAGGGAGAGAGAGAGAGAGAAGGAGGGGAGGAGCAGGAAGCATCAACTCCCATATGTGCCTTGACCAGGTGAGCTCAGGGCTTCGAACCAGCGACCTCAGTGTTTCCAGGTAGACGCTTTATCCACTGTGCCACCACAGGTCAGGCCCATTTCTTTTTCTTGCTTTATTGCACTGGTTAAAACTTCCAGCACAATGTTTAATAGAAATGATAAAAATAGATATCTCTGCCTTTTTTTCCTGATTTTAAGAAAAAAGCAATCAGTCTTTTACTATTAAGATGTTAGCTGTAGATTATTTGTATATGCCCTTTATAAAGTGGAGGAAATTCCTAGTTTGTTCTTAGGCTTTTGAGTTTTTATCAGGAATGGGGTTGTATTTTTTTTTTTTTTTTTTTTACAGAGACAGAGAGAGAATCAGAGAGAGGGATAGATAGGGACAGACAGACAGGAACAGAGAGAGATGAGAAGCATCAATCATCAGTTTTTTGTTGTGACACTTTAGTTGTTCATTGATTGCTTTCTCATATGTGCCTTGACCGTGGGCCTTCAGCAGACCAAGTAACCCCTTGTTCGAGCCAGCGACCTTGGGTCCAAGCTGGTGAGCTTTTTCTCAAACCAGATGAGCCCGCGCTCAAGCTGGTGAGCTCGGAGTCTCGAACCTGGGTTTTCTGCATCCCAGTCCTACGCTCTATCCACTGTGCCAAAGCCTGGTCAGGCAGGGGTTGGATTTTGATGAATACGTTTCTGAACCCACTGGGATAATCATATAATTTTCTTTTCTTAGTCTGTAAATATAGTGAATTCAATTGACTTTTTTTTCCAAATGTTAAACTACTTGCATTTTTTGGATAAACCTCACATGGTCATTATTTGATCTGATAAAATATTGCTAAGAATCTTTTTATCTATACTCATAAGGAATATTAATCTATAGTTTTCCAATCAGTCTGCTAGAAGCATGTCAATATCATTGATCTTCTAAAATACAGCTTTTGCTTAATTGAGTTTTTCTCTATTATATTTCTGTTTTCAATTTCAATAATTTTGGCTCTGATCTTTATTATACATAATATTCCTTTTCTCTTCTTTTTCTTTTTTTTTTTTTTATCAAGTAAGAGGTAGGGAGGCGAAGAGAAAGACTTCCGCATGTTCCCTGACTGGGATCCATCCAGCAACCCCTGTCTGGGGCTGATGTTCAGCCCATCTAGTGCTGCTGCTCCATTGCTCAGTAACCAAGTTATCAATACCCAAGGACAACTCGCTCATTTGAGCCATGACTGCAGGAGGGGAAGAGAGAGAGAGAGATAGAGGAGGGGAAAGGGGGGAGACACAGATGGTTGCATCTCCTGTGTGCGCTGTCTAGAAATCAAATCCAGGACTTCCACATGCAGGGCCCATGATCTACTGCTGAGCCAACTGACCAGGGCCTATTTTCTTTTAATATTCATAGAATCTGTAGGGACATTTGTCTCTATTCCTATTACTGATAATTTGTTTCAGAGAAAGGAGTCAAAGGAGCAAAACTCAATCTTCTTTAACTCACAAAGAAAGAAGGCATGAGACTAGAAGTTAAAAAAAAATCCAAATAAAAATTAAAATCAAAGCCTGAAAAGTATAGACAATTTTACAGATAACACAAAATAAAAGTCAGTCTAGGCAAAGAGCCTGCGTGTAGGAAGAACAAAGCATAGTGTCAATTAATTAGGCATTTCAAATCTTGATGATAAAGGAGAAAGATGCTTTGGGGCTTTGTCTCTTTTGACCTCCAGAATTTAATACAAAATTACTTGCTTTCTTGAAATTTTTATAAAAGAAAGAAATACATTATTTATTACCTAGTTAAGAGTAATAAAGAAGTTTGTTTAATTGACATTTAAACATTAATCTGAATTTTTCTAAATCCTATGAAGATTTTCCATATTTTCATCAGTATTAACTGTAAGCTTGAAGGCAGAAATTATGAATATTACTTAGCATTATAGTTATTTGTATGCTTGTATCACCTTTCTTAGCACACTTTGAGGAGAGGGAGGGTATCTTACTTACCTATGAATCTCTAACACTGACTACAGTAGAGCATCACTTAGAGAAAATGCACTTATTTAACAAATATTATAGAGTGCCTATTAAGTCCTAGGTACTACATGGGGGTTGAGAACGCAAAGGTGAGTGGAAAATGGCTATGCAGATGCTTTAGACCAGTGAAGAAGACCAATACTAATCAAATCATCACACAAGCAGATGGGAATTCAACAATGAAGAGCACTGGATGGATGGGTCTCTTATACACGCTGTTTCCAAAGTGATTAAAGAAGAGAATCCTAAAACACAGAGAATTAGAGCTTCTGATTCTAAAGTAGCCCACATTTTTAGAATTTTTAGAACCACTTTATCTAATACCTCATACAGAATTTCCTTCAGAAATAACTTCTGAAGAACAGAGAGTATACCATGGAATACTTCACCTCATGTTTTTAGAACCTGGAACAATGTCCCTATCAGACAAGAGGAAAGGTTAAAGGTATTATGAAAGTGAAAGAATCTTATAGAAACATTTGTAACAGTATTAAATAAACCATGTTCTCATTTATTCAACAAGTATCTGTCAAATATCTATTATGTTTAAGTATGTCCCAGGCCTTAGAAATATAACAGTGAAAGTCCCTGTGCACAAGAAAAGGATGGCACAGGGGCGGGATAATGAACAAACAAAAGACCACTTAGAGACTTCTGATGCTCTGCAAGCATTAAAACTCTTAGGAAGACACTTGCTAGTTCTCAGCAATACAGTTCTATCAGAAGGCAGGAACAATGGAGATTGTTGTACAAAGGTTAACTCATATCCTGTAACAAAAAGGTAAACAGTACACTTGATTGCATGGCCTTTTCTGCAGAATGCACTCACTGTTCCATATGCTGTTAGAGTAGTAAGCTACCTTCTAGAAAGTCTCCATGGGGTATTGTATGATTAATAAGTATCATTTCTGAAGAAATGAAGAAAAGAAGTAATGCCTTTGTTTGGTAAGGTTAAGCAAAATGCCCATGTGCTTTTTAAGTAAGACCAGGAGATATACTAAAATGCATCTTATTAGTAGGCAAATAAATCTCTGTGTTATGACAAATGGCGTTTCATTTAGTGGTTGCAGATAGCTATCCCTTTAGTTAGCAAAACCACTTGTTTGAAGAACACATGTTCTAAGACCCAAAAGAATTATTTTTCCCTGAGAAAAATGATAGACCATTTTATTTAAAAAAATAACCACTCACAGACTCCTTTCCCATCTTCTTTTGTAACCGCGTTTGCCACTGGACGGCCTGCATGACGATGGCTTCCCACCTTCTCTCAAGATTCACAATGATCAGCTGCATGGGCTGGTGGTCTGCGTTCAGATTGCAGGTCTCCCCATCGTCCAGAAGATGTTGGCATAATCGCAGGATGGAGGCCACTCCACGACGTCGCTGCTTGATTTCAGAACAGAGGGACTGCAACACAGAGAGGGACAAGCCATGAATACTTACAGGGCAGAGGTCCCAAAAACATAAAACACACTCTTCCACCATAATTTTAGACTGTAGTGATCTGCTCCACTATGAACAATTAAACAAGAAGGACTCCAGCATCACCTTTAGCTTGGAGGTTTCTTATAGATACCCATCTAATTGCAAAGAATTTTGCTGCATTCCAACCTTCTTCTCCTTTTCAGTAATTTGTCTTCTAAAATGTTGAGTCCCAAATTCACACCTAGTTGCTTAATAACTTATAACTTAATGAAATAAGTAATTAGGTCATATGAATGCCAGATGATATGCTTTGATTCAAAATCCCAGGAAACACAAAAGATAAAAATTCTCCAAAAAGAATTTTTTTTCCAAATTTACTGTCAGACAATTTTGGAGCCAACAGTTTAGTTTTGTACTGGCTTGGGATAAGTGAAATAATATTATAAAGAATTTTGACATATAACATCTATTATTTGACAAAAAATGAAAAGGATAAGCAACATTTCTCTTCCGAAGCTTGATTAACAAAGCAGTAATGTTCTGAAAACAGAAATTAGAATGTTGGATTATTAGCGCACTATTTGTTGGGTGCTGTGTTTCTTTTAATAGATATTCACACTATTTAAGAAGGATAAGCATGCATCAAAATATCATTTTGCCCCCAGAAGCATTTGTATTGCTGCAGTGACCGTAAGCTGAACAATTCAAGCAAAATAGTGGATACATATGTCTGAAAATATTATATCTTTTCTTTGCCTACGGATAGTGTGTAAGTGATATTCTAATTCAAAGCCTTCAGGAGAAATGATGATTATATCCACAAACATCACTGAATCACTAATCTCCTGCTACTGCCACAATTGGACTGTTCTAACAGTTAACAGATTGCTTATTAATCAACAAGGGTAAACAAGACAATGCAATTTCATTTAGTGTGAGAGTTTTAATGCCTAAAACTATTTGTGCTTAAAATGTTCATCTAGATAAGGCTTCATTAGAAGTCTTAAAATGAGTAAGTGCAGTTCATTGAAATGTGCATGGAGTGGCAGTAGATCAGCAGGTGGACATTTCATACAGATGTTCTACTTATTGATATAGTACATGCTACAGCCATTTAAATGACCCTAACTCAGTAATAGCTGGAATTCTATTATATTTGTAATGAGAGAACCCTGTACCCTTAATATTTCTGAATTTTAAATAAGGCGAATGACAATTTCCCACACCTCTATTTATGGCAAAATATGACTAGGAATTTTATTATTCAATTTATACCAAGGTGGCATTTTAGTTATGTTTCCTGAACTTACCCTTATTCCTTTTCCTAGGGTTCATTACTATTTTCTGATATAATTCCTGTTATAACCAGCAGATCTGACAAATTTCTTTGCTGATGTTATTAATTTGCTCAATGCTGAATGAGGAGAAATCCCCAAACATTCAAAGATAAAACTTGAAGTTTACTAAAGCAACTAAATTAATTAAAGGTGTTTCCATTTGCTCCAATTCTGTTAACTGCCTTACCCCCACATACATTCTCTCTCTCTCTCTCTCTCTGAAAGGTATATTTTAAAAAAAATGCTGATATTCAATATTTGACTTTTGGATTGTCACAGTGGCCATTTTTTCTTTAAATATCCAAAGAAGTTAGTCTATAGTCTGGATTAATAATTGATGCCATATAAACACACAGGGAATAACAGTACGTTAAAAAAGGAGGGGAAAATTGAGACTTTTATTTGACCAACTTGTTTTTCAATATTTTTTTATATCTAGGAGATATAATTAATAAAAGAACATTCTTCTACATAAATGGGTTTCCATGACAACCATTATATATACATATTTATTTATAATCACACATACTAAATAAAATCAGTGCATTTGCTAGCAGTGTTTCTTAGAATTAGTAATTTACATTACTTCCATGATAAACTATGCATTAGAGAAATGTTAAATATAACTACATAGGCACAAATGATTATAATTATTTTTGGCCTACATTTTCAGGGAAAAGTACTGTTAAACAGAAACTCAAGCGAGGCAATTTAAATAAGGCACAAAAATAAGACAAACTTATCCCTGTCTCTTGGACTTTCTCAAATGTATATTGCATTTTCTACCTGCTAGGCACTGTTTCAGGCATGTAGTTTTCAAAAGAGAGTGAGTTACTGTTTCTTTTCTCAAGGAGTTAAGCAACTACTGGAGGTGGATATACAAGTAAGGACAATATCAAGAATAATGCAGAGAGGGAGGTGCTAACTGGAGTTTCTGCAAGTTGCTATTGGAGGGGTTGGAGCAACCTTCAGGGAAACTATGTGAGCCAGATGGTCCAAGTTGGGTGGTGATGGTTGTAAGGGTAGAAGTCCAGAAGCAAGTAGCCAGGGGCAATGACAGTGCCTAATGTGTTGCGGGTAAAAGAGAGTGAAGCAGCTGGAAAAGGAAGGAAGGAACAGCAAAAATTGGAATGCCTTTTATTATTGCCAATTCTGAAGCATTTTCCTTGATAGCTAATAAAATCATGTTGGTTCCCAAGCATAGTCATATTGTCTCCACAGAAAAGTATAAAGACAAAAGAGGGAAAGAAAAGTTAAAAGAAATAATAACAATTATTAATATGTCCAAGAAATTCTAGAGGCTTTGTTTAGTTATCCTTATAATTTGGTAATCTTTAGGTAATTTCTTCTGACAAGGCTACCTCAGTCAGTATGGAGGTAATTGTCTTAATATCATCTCAGAATCCAATTTTTGGGATATAGTTTGGTTGGTATGTTACTTTTAATATTTAATAATCCACTTTATTTACTTAATTTACATTTCTATACAGTTTCCTCATGTTACTAAAGTCACAGATATGCTATAAAAATCAGAAGTGTAAAAAAGTAAAAATATAAATTTCCAAATTGCTTTTTCTTTTACAATGATAAGATCTCTAACGCTCTACACACATCTTTTTGGACATGTTAACAAGAGAGTTGCCAACAGGCTGAAGGTTTTTGTTTTATACTTAGACTGTCAGCTTGATTTTTAATTTACAAATGGTTGTACAAAAGGATGCTTTTGGTTAATTGTATTTTCTCTCTCTCCAGATTTCCTCTGTCAACTTTCTTGACTGTTTAAATCACTCATATTATCAAGCCAAATGTGATGTTATATCATTCTTGACACCAGTTTCAGTTTAACACCAATAAAGGTAAGCTATCTACTACTATTAGTACTTCATTTTTCATTCTATAGTAATTATATGTATAATGCACATATATTGGATAGAATTAGTATATTTGCTTTTATAGCCATACTCTCGACATGAAACAAGTGTCATCTCTTACAAAAGGATATAAGTAAGTTTACAATAAAAGAACT
Source organism: Saccopteryx bilineata (assembly GCF_036850765.1). Lineage (NCBI taxonomy): Eukaryota > Metazoa > Chordata > Mammalia > Chiroptera > Emballonuridae > Saccopteryx > Saccopteryx bilineata. The sequence goes on along the minus strand of NC_089493.1, from coordinate 104,993,159 downwards.
GTAATTAGACTAAGAACCAAAATGTACAAAAGTCAAATGTAAGAACCAAATAGAGAAATAAGATATGAGAAGGAAAAGAATATTTAAAAAACACCAAAACCAAGCATACATTAAAAATAGAGAGAAAGCTTGACTAGGTGGTGGCACAGTGGAAAGAGTGTCCACCTGAGACACTGAAGACCTAGGTTTGAAACCCTGAGAGCAGGCCCACTACCTTGGGTGCAGGGTCACTGGCTAGAGTGTGGGATCATAGACATGATCCATGGTCGCTGGCTTGAGCCCAAAGTTCACTGGCTTGAGCAAGGGGTCACTGGCTCAGCTGGAGTCCCTGGTCAAGGCACATATGAGAAAGCAATCAGTGAACAACTAAGATGCCGCAAAAAAGAATTGATGCATCTCATCTCTCTCCCTTCCTGTCTGTCTGCCCCTGTCTGTCCCTGTCTGTACCCTCTCTCTTTAAAACAAACAAACAAACAAATAAATAAATAAAATCTAGCTAAGAAACTCCAAAGCAATTTATCTTCATCTCTCTTACATAATTTTATTTAACAAGTTAATGTAACATCGTTAGGTAAGCTAATGAATAAAGTGGTGTGACTTTAGCTGATCTGTCAAACAGAAAAAATATCTATGAAGCAATTCCGTTTATAAAGTCAAACATGACTTTACCCTATAGATCAGGGGTAGTCAACCTTTTTATACCTACCGCCCACTTTTGTATCTCTGTTAGTAGTAAAATTTTCTAATCACCCACCGGTTCCACAGTAATGGTGATTTATAAAGTAGGGAAGTAACTTTACTTTATAAAATGTATAAAGCAGAGTTACAGCAAGTTAAAGCATATAATAATAATTACTTACCAAGTATTTTATGTCAGATTTTCGCTGTTTGGCAGAATAAATCTTTATAAAACAACTTACTATAGTTAAATCTATCTTTCTATTTATACTTTAGTTGCTCTGCTATCGCCCACCATGAAAGCTGGAATGCCCACTAGTGAGCGGTAGGGACCAGGTTGACTACCACTGCTCTAGATTAATCAATTGTTTAATGACACCTATTGAGTATGCCTTCTGTGTGGCAAAAACAATAAAGAAGCTTAGATCATCATATATGATACATACCTGCCTTCAACTTAGAGGGCAGAAATATATGAAGAGAGAAGGCAAAAGTGAAAAAAGGCAAGTGAGTTCTTCTAATTTAAATAGTGTCAAGTTGTTACCTCCATCTCCCTGTTGCAAGAGTAACTTACATGTTTTCACGTGTTTCTTTTCTTCTTTTTTGCATTTTCTGTACTTTACCATTTTAATTTCATAAGATGGGTAACTATCCTTTTGATCTGCTACTGTGACCAGATTTTCTAGAGCAAAATCTCTTAGAGTATGTTCCCTAGGACAAACAACATTAGTTGGGAACTTGCTGGAAATGCATTCTCTGGCGTTACTCCACATCTTCTGAATGGGGTGGGCTCTGGGGTGGGCCCCAGTGAAACATAGTTTAATAGGCTCTACAGACGATTACAATGCACACTACATTTTGAGAACAGTGGTTTACAGGAAACAGAAGAACTTAGCTTTTCAGATAAGAAAATTAACCTAGTTAGACTAGATCTTTTTTAGAAGTATGGAATAGAACAGGGGTCCCCAAACTACGGCCCGCGGGCCACATGCGGCCCCCTGAGGCCATTTATCCGGCCCCCGCTGCACCTCCGATAGGGGCACCTCTTTCATTGGTGGTCAGTGAGAGGAGCACAGGATCCATCCTCATTCTGTGCTCCGGGAGTACTGTATGTGTCGGCGCCACAAAGCGCAGCATGGCTCACATACAGTACTACTTCCGGTGACGTGGGATGCATGCATCATGGCTCCGGAAGCACGTCATATCACCTGTTACAGCTAGCAGTGACAAATATGGAACCGGACATTGACCATCTCATTAGCCAAAAGCAGGCCCATAGTTCCCACTGAAATACTGGTTAGTTTGTTGATTTAAATTTACTTGTTCTTTATTTTAAATATTGTATTTGTTCCCATTTTTTTTTACTTTAAAATAAGATATGTGCAGTGTGCATAGGGATTTGTTCATAGTTTTTTTTTATAGTCCGGCCCTCCAATGGTCTGAGGGACAGTGAACTGGCCCCCTGTGTAAAAAGTTTGGGGACCTCTGGAATAGAAGATACAAGTAGTAAGTTTGAAGTCACACACAAGAACCTAGGAACCATAGCATGAACGATCGATTATTTTGTTAATTGTTATCAAATGACTGAAAAAATGAATTAATCAATAATCAGATCTTTTTGGCTAGTGATATCTTTATAACATTAGTATTTACTTGGTAATCTCCAGAATTTTCAATATAACTATTAAAAATGGTGATACATTAGGTTGTTTGAATACCATATTTGGGTATTTTGCTTTTTGTCAAATAAGTCATTTAGTACTGAAAAACTCTAACACATATGGCATTGTGCTAAATTGAATAGAAGTGTTGCTCTCAGAAAGCTTACATAATTAAAATAAAACCACAAGGATTGTTTGAAAAGTATAAGACATCAGATACAGATAATGTTAATACCTACAGTCATGATCAAATAAGGTATACAGCAGGTTGGAAATATGAGAGGTTATATTGGTACCTCTATGATTTTTCAGAAGATGCTTTTGACTGGTTGGATTGGGATCATTATTTTGAGGCAGAGTTGGCAAAGAATAATATTTCTTGTAGAAATAAACACATTTATTGGGTATCAATTATGTGCCAAACACCAAACTTTTCATAAACTAGGATTGCCATTGATGGATAAAATGCATATAATAAGATGCGGTACCTGTTCTTAAGTGCTTGTAATTTAGCTATAAAGAGAAGATACTGGCTCCTCAGAGTGAGAGAAAGCAAAGCAAAGCAAGAGTTTTTGATAAGATCTAACCCACCAGGTTGTTTTCAGTTTTAAATGAGGAAAGGGAGGTGAGTGTGCTTTGTGAACACCGAGGATGTGACCCAAATGTACAGTGAGATCAATATACATGCTAAATGATGGCCATTGACTTGGGCCTGAGAAAGATCATGACTAGCTGGAGTGGACAGGTTAAGACTCATGGGATTAGAACCAGGCTGTGAAAGTTTCTGAAAATCAAAAAGGTGAAGAAAGAGAAAAGAGCACATGCATGACATTTGGGGGGATTCACACAAGAAAAGATAAAGAAACCACAACCTCTGTAACATTTTAAAACAGAATGGAAGTCCAAGTGGAATATGATGATAATCATAGTTCTGTTATCCACCCATCCATCCATCCATCCATCCATCCATCCAAATGCACTTGTGAGTGTTTTTTATGTGCCAGGCACTGTTCTCAGTGGTGGGTATATAACAGCAAGAAACAAGATTTCTACCTTTGTGACACTTACACTCAAATTTGTGGAGGTTGGGGAAATGTGGTGAGAGGTTGGAAATAAAGCAAACATACAAGAAAATATCAGATAGTGATAACAGCTTTCAAAAAAATAGGATGATATGATAGAAAGTGGTGTGGGGGGGAGAGTTATTTTAGATTGGACCACCAATAAAGCTTCTCTGAGGAGGTCACATCACATAACATCAAGTTCAGATGTACAAAAAATATATAACATAACTTATGCTGTAATAATTTAGACAAGATAGTATTTATAAAATCAACACTATAAATTATTTCCTAAAGGGCTTATGATAATGTACAATTAAGTCAGGAAAAAATAGTCTTTTCAACAAATGGTGGTAAGACAACTGGATATTCACATGCAAAGGAATAAATTAGACCCCCACCTTACACCATATCCAAAACTAACTCAAAATGGATTATGAACCTTAATGTAAGAGCTACAAATAAAACTACTTTGAAAAAAACACTGGTCTGACTACAAGACAGGAAAAGTACTCAGAGATAAAAATGGCCATTTCATAATGGCTAAGGGGACACTGAATCAAGAAGACATAACAATTCTTAATATATATGCACCAAACCAAGGAGCACCAAAATATATAAGACAGCTACTTATTGACCTTAAAACAAAAACTGACAAAAATACAATCATACTTGGAGACCTCAATACACCGCTGACGGCTCTAGATCGGTCATCCAAACAGAGAATCAACAAAGACATAGTGGCCTTAAACAAAACACTAGAGCACCTGGATATGATAGACATCTACAGGACATTTCATCCCAAAGTGACTGAGTATACATTTTTCTCCAGTGTACATGGATCATTCTCAAGAATTGACCATATGTTGGGCCACAAAAACAACATCAGCAAATTCAGAAAAATTGAAGTTGTACCAAGCATATTTTCTGATCATAAAACCTTGAAACTAGAATTCAACTGCAAAAAAGAGGAAAAAAATCCCACAAAAATGTGGAAACTAAACAACATACTTTTAAAAAATGAATGGGTCAAAGAAGAAATAAGTGCAGAGATCAAAAGATTTATACAGACTAATGAAAATGACAATACGACATATCAGAATCTATGGGATGCAGCAAAAGCAGTGATAAGAGGGAAGTTCATATCACTTCAGGCATATATGAACAAACAAGAGAGAGCCCAAGTGAACCACTTAACTTCCCACCTTAAGGAACTAGAAAAAGAAGAACAAAGACAACCCAAAAGCAGCCGAAGAAAGGAGATAATAAAAATCAGAGCAGAAATAAATGAATTAGAGAACAGAAAAACTATAGAAAAAATTAATAGAACAAGGAGCTGGTTCTTTGAAAAGATCAATAAAATTGACAAACCCTTGGCAAGACTTACCAAGGAAAAAAGAGAAAGAACTCATATAAACAAAATCCAAAATGAAAGAGGAGAAATCACCACGGACACCGTAGATATACAAAGAATTATTGTAGAATACTATGAAAAACTTTATGCCACTAAATTCAACAACCTAGAAGAAATGGATAAATTCCTAGAAAAATACAACCTTCCTAGACTGAGTCAAGAAGAAGCAGAAAGCCTAAACAGACCTATCAGTAGAGAAGAAATAGAAAAAACCATTAAAAACCTCCCCAAAAATAAAAGTCCAGGCCCTGACGGCTATACCAGCGAATTTTATCAAACATTCAAAGAAGACTTGGTTCCTATTCTACTCAAAGTCTTCCAAAAAATTGAAGAAGAAGCAATACTTCCAAACACATTTTATGAGGCCAACATAACCCTCATACCAAAACCAGGCAAGGATGGCACAAAAAAAGAAAACTACAGACCAATATCTCTAATGAATACAGATGCTAAAATACTAAACAAAATACTAGCAAATCGAATACAACAACATATTAAAAAAATAATACATCATGATCAAGTGGGATTCATCCCAGAATCTCAAGGATGGTTCAACATACGTAAAACGGTTAACGTAATACACCATATCAACAAAACAAAGAACAAAAACCACATGATCTTATCAATAGATGCAGAAAAGGCTTTCGATTAAATACAACACAATTTTATGTTTAAGACTCTCAACAAAATGGGTATAGAAGGAAAATATCTCAACATGAGAAAGGCCATATATGATAAACCATCAGCTAACATCATATTAAATGGCACTAAACTGAAGGCTTTCCCCCTTAAATCAGGAACAAGACAGGGTTGTCCACTCTCTCCACTCTTATTTAATGTGGTACTAGAGGTTCTCGCCACAGCAATCAGACAAGACAAAGAAATAAAAGGCATCCATATCGGAAAAGAAGAAGTAAAGGTATCACTTTTTGCAGATGATATGATCCTATACATCGAAAACCCCAAAGAATCCACAAAAAGACTACTAGAAACAATAAGCCAATACAGTAAGGTCGCAGGATACAAAATTAACATTCAGAAGTCAATGGCCTTTCTATATGCCAACAATGAAACAACTGAGAAGGAACTCAAAAGAATAATCCCCTTCACGATTGCAACAAAAAAAATAAAATACTTAGGAATAAACATAACAAAGAATGTAAAGGACTTATATAATGAAAACTATAAACCATTGTTAAGGGAAATTGAAAAAGATATAATGAGATGGAAGAATATACCTTGTTCTTGGCTAGGAAGAATAAATATAATCAAGATGGCTATATTACCCAAAGCAAGATACAAATTCAATGCAATTCCCATCAAACTTCCAATGACGTTTTTTAAAGAAATAGAGCAAAAAATCATCAGATTTATATGGAACTATAAAAAACCCCGAATAGCCAAAGCAATCCTAAAGAAAAAGAATGAAGCTGGGGGCATTACAATACCTGACTTCAAACTCTATTATAGGGCCACAACAATCAAAACAGCATGGTATTGGCAGAAAAATAGACACTCAGACCAATGGAACAGAATAGAAAGTCCAGAAATAAAACCACATATATATAGTCAAATAATTTTTGATAAAGGGGCCAACAACACACAATGGAGAAAAGAAAGCCTCTTCAATAAATGGTGCTGGGAAAACTGGAAAGCCACATGCAAAAAAATAAAACTGGACTACAGTTTGTCCCCCTGTCCTAAAATTAACTCAAAATGGATCAAAGATCTAAACATAAGACCTGAAACAATTAAGTACATAGAAGAAGACATAGGTACTCAACTCATGGACCTGGGTTTTAAAGGGCATTTTATGAATTTGACTCCAATGGCAAGAGAAGTGAAGGCAAAAATTAATGAATGGGACTACATCAGACTAAGAAGTTTTTGCTCAGCAAGAGAAACTGATAACAAAATAAACAGAAAGCCAACTAAATGGGAAATGATATTTTCAAACAACAGCTCAGATAAGGGCCTAATATCCAAAATATACAAAGAACTCATAAAACTCAACAACAAACAAACAAACAATCCCATAAAAAAATGGGAAGAGGATATGAACAGACACTTCTCCCAGGAAGAAATACAAATGGCCAACAGATATATGAAAAGATGCTCATCTTCTTTAGCTATTAGAGAAATGCTAATCAAAACAGCAATGAGATACCACCTCACACCTGTTCGATTAGCTATTATTAGCAAGACAGGTAATAGCAAATGTTGGAGAGGCTGTGGAGAAAAAGGAACCCTCATACACTGTTGGTGGGAATGTAAAGTAGTACAACCATTATGGAAGAAAGTATGGTGGTTCCTCAAAAAACTGAAAATAGAACTACCTTATGACCCAGCAATCCCTCTACTGGGTATATACCCCAAAAACTCAGAAACATTGATACGTAAAGACACATGCAGCCCCATGTTTATTGCAGCATTGTTCACAGTGGCCAGGACATGGAAACAACCAAAAAGCCCGTCAATAGATGACTGGACAAAGAAGATGTGGCACATATACACTATGGAATACTACTCAGCCATAAGAAATGATGACATCGGAACATTCACAGCAAAATGGTGGGATCTAGATAACATGATACGAAGCGAAATAAGTAAATCAGAAAAAACCAGGAACTGCATTATTCCATACGTAGGTGGGACATAAAAGTGAAACTAAGAGACATTGATAAGAGTGTGGTGGTTATGGGGGGGAGGGGGGAATGGGGGAGGGAAAGGGGAGGGGGAGGGGCACAAAGAAAACAAGATAGAAGGTGACAGAGGACAATCTGACTTTTGGTGACGGGTATGCATCATAATTGAACGACAAGATACCCTGGTCTTGTTATCTTTGAATATATGTATCCTGATTTATTGATGTCACCCCATTAAAAAAATAAAATTATTTATAGAAAAAAACACTGGAGTAAATCTTCATGACCTTGGGCTAGATAATGGTTTTTTAGATATGACACCAAAAGTATAAGCAACTTTTGGACAACTTACTCAACTTAAAAATTTTGGGTGTTCATATAATAATAAAGAGGTAAAAAAAAAAAAAACCTGACCAGGTGGTGCCACAATGCATAGAGTGTCAATCTGGGATACTAAGGACACAGGTTCGAAATTCCTAGATTGCTGGCTTGAGTGAAGGGTTACTGGTTTGAGTATAGGATCATAGACACAACTCCATGGTTGTTAGCCTGAGCTCAAAGGTCGCTGGCTTGAGCCAAAGGTCGCTGGCATGAGTAAGGGGTCACTGTTTGGCTGGATGCCCCCAGTCAAGGCACACAGAGAAAGTAATCAATGAACAACTAACATGCCACAACAACAAATTGATGCTCTCTCTATCTCTTGCTAAAAAAAAAAAAAGAGAGAGACCACTAAATAGGAGAAAATATCTGAAAATTATGTATCTGATAAAGGATTTGTATCCAGGATATATAAAGAACTCTTAAAACTCAGCAATATAAAGATGAATAACTCTAGTTATACACTTGACACCAGTATAGTTTTATGAACCAATGTCATCCTAATAAATTCAAATAAAAAAATAAAACTAAAATGGACAAAATATTTTAATAGACATTTCTTCAAAGAAGACATACAATGGCCAATAAACACACATAAAGACACTCAATATCATTAGCTATCAGGGAAACAGAAATATAAACCACAATATTAGATACTACTATCTAATATCTAATACCCTCCACCAAAAAAACAAAAACAGAAACCCAGAAATAGTGTTGGCAAGGATGTAGGGAAATAAAAACCTTCATACATTGCTTGGCTTATAAGATTGCAAAATGGTGCTCTCATTTTGGAAAACAGTATGACATTTTCTCAAAAAGTTAAACATAGAAATTACCAGATAGTCCAACAATTTCTCTCTTAGGTATATGCGCAAAGAATTGAAAACATAAGAAAAACACACAAAACATATAGACAAATATTCATAACTGCATTATTCATAATAGCCAAAAAGTGGAAACAACCCAAACACCTATCAATGGATACATGGATAAAAAATATGTAGTATATTCATATAACAAAAATTTGGCAAGAAAAACAAATGAAGTAGTGATACATGCATGAATGAACCATCTATACAACATAGATGAACTATTAAGCCTAAGTGAAAGAAGCTAGTCATGGAAGGCTACATATTATATCAGTGGTCCCCAACCTTTTTTGGGCCACGGACTGGTTTAATGTCAGAAAATATTTTCATGGACCAGCCTTTAGGGTGGGGCAGATAAATGTATCACGTGACTGAGACAAGCATCAAGAGTGAGTCTTAGACGGATGTAACAGAGGGAATCTGGTCATTTTTAAAAAATAAAACATTGTTCAGACTTAAATATAAATAAAACGGAAATAATGTAAGTTATTTATTCTTTCTCTGCGGACCGGTACCAAATGGCCCACGGACTGATACCAGTCCATGGCCCGGGGGTTGGGGACCACTGTATTATATGATTCAATTTATATAAAAAATCCAGAATAGGCAAATACATAGAAACAGAAAGTATATTTGGGGTTACTAGGGGTTGCAGTCCTGAGGAACAGAGAGTGACTGCTAATATGTAAGGGCTTTCCTCCGGGGGTGGTGAAAATATTCTGAAATGAGATATTATGGCATATGGGCTATATCTCAATAAAGCTGTTATTTTAAAAAGTCACTTGAAGTCCATGTACATATTATCAACCACTGATTCTATAATCAGAGAATCTACCATTCCTTTAGGGAATGTGTATAATAACAACAGGTCCTATAATATTACTAATATCATCCAGTTATCATAGTTTTGCAATTATGGGTCAATGCACAGATTAACACACTTACAAATGCAAATTTAGAGCTTTTATTTATTTATTTTTTAAAAAGTAATGGCTACATAATTTCCTGGGATAGTCATAAGTGCAAACTTACAAATCTCAGTTAAGACATTCTTCTATATAATGAAAATAATGCAGTGCCTTTTTAAATATAGCTGTCCTACTTCTAGAAATATCATAAAACATAAAGAGAAAAGTATACATACAAGACCATGATTATTATGGAAAAGGAGTTGTTGGAGAAAATGGGAAAGTTGGAGAATGTTAGTTATGTTTAATTATTGCAGTGATGACTTTCAAATATACACATATACATCTTATGAAATTTTATTAATTGTATTGTCGGTGTCAGTACAAAACTGAAAGACCTGATATATCAAATATACTTCATGTACTTTGCCAAAGATCATTCTGAGTTGACTATTAGTATCTGAACCAATACCAAATAAAAATAACATTGTTTCCTTTAAATATTTAATCATGATTTACTTGAATGTAAAATATTAACAACAATCATTATTAGAGCACCATTCTTAGTTATTGTGCACTAATCTCCTATACCAATGACAAACATTTTTTTTGTATTTGGATGCTATGTATTTTAAAGTATTTTATATGTATTGACTCATTATAATCTTCACAACAGTACTATAAAATATATATGATTGTCATCTAACTGCTTTACAAATGAGGAAATGGAGACACAGAAAAGTTAAGTAACTGATCATAGATAACACAGCTAATAAAAACAAAAGTAGAATTTTAACTCATACAACCTGAATCCGGAACCAATTCATAAAAACATTAGGCTACATTGCCTTTCATAAGAAAGCTGAAAAAGATGGTAAGATTTCTACATTATCAGACTATCTCTGCCACTGACTTCTAACCACAAGTGACCACAGTCATAAAATTATTGTAAAGAGAGCCAACAGCTTATATACACCATTCAAAGGTCTATTTTCTACCAATTCTCCAGCCTGAAAATATGTTAATAATTAGTAACTTATATAACTCTTTTTTTTGAGAATATCAGATCATAACTTTATTATGAGTATAACTAGTTAGTTCTAAAATCAGCTGATTCTAAAAGCCAGTCAAGTCATTGTTGTTACCACATTAGCTAAACAAAAGCTAACTGAATGTGTATCCTTTTTCACTTTTATAGTTCTTTTTTTTTATTAACTTAATTTATTGTGTTTACATAGATTCTAGTATCACCTGATTGCATCCCCAGTCCCCGGTATTCCCCTCAACATCTCCCTTTCCCCCCTCCCAACAGCTTCCTCCCCCCTTCCCTTCAGGTTTAATTCCTTTCCTCAGTTCACATTGTTCCTTGGATTCCTCAAATGAGTGAGGTCATATGATATTTTTCTTTCTCTGCCTGGCTTATTTCACTAAGATAATAGTTTCTAGGTCCATCCATGTTGTTGCAAAGGGTAATATTTCCTTCTTTTTCATGGCCCCATAGTATTTCATTGTATATGTGTACCACTGCCTTTTAATCCACTTGTCCACTGATGGACACTTGGGCTGTTTCCAGATCTTCACTATTGTGAACAATGCTGCCATAAACATGGGGATGTATTTCTTTTTTTGAATCAGATATATGGTGTTCTTGGGATATATTCCTAAAAGTGGAATGGTTGGGTCAAAAGGCAGTTTCATTTTTAATTTTTAGAAGAATCTTCATACTGTTTTCCACAGTGGCTGCACCAGACTGCATTCCCACCAGCAGTGCAGCAGAGATCCCCTTTCTCCACATCTTTGCCAGCATCTGTTGTGTGTTGTTTTGTTAATGAGCACCATTATGACTGGTATGAGGTGGTATCTCATTGTGGTTTTATTTTGCATTTCTCTAATGATCAGTGATGTTGAACATTTTTTCATCTGTCTGTTGGTCATCTGTATGTCCTCTTTGGAGAAGTGTCTATTCATTTCTTTTGCCCTTTTTTGATTGGATTGTTTGTCTTCCTGGTGTTGAGTTTTACAAGTTCTTTATAAATTTTGGTTATTAACCCCTTATCAGACGTATTGTTGAATAGGTTCTCCCATTGTGTGGTTTGTCTTTTTATTCTGTTCAATTGTCTTTAGCTGTACAAATCTTTTTAGTTTGATATAGTCCCATTTGTTTATACTGTCTTTCATTTGCCTGTGGAGATAATTCAGCAAAGATATTGCTGCAATAGATGTCAGTGAGCTTACTGCCTAAGTTTTCTTCTAGGATACTTATGGTTTCACGATTTACATTTAAGTGCTTTATCCATTTTGAGTTTATTTTTGTGAATGGTGTAAGTTGGTGGTCTAGTTTCATTTATTTGCAGGGAGCTGTCCAATTATCCCAACACCATTTGTAAAAGAGACTGTCTTTACTCCATTGTATGCTCTTACCTCCTTTGTCAAATACCAGTTGTTCATAAAGGTGTGGGTTTATTTCTGGGTTCTCTGTTCTATTCCATTAGTCTATATGCCTGTTCTTATGCCAGTACCAAGCTGTTTTGAGTACAATGGCCTTGTAGTATAACTTGATATCAGGAAGTGTGATACCTCCCACTTTATTTGTCTTTTTCAAGATTGCTGAGGCTATTTGAGTTCTTTTTTGGTTTCATAAATTTTTGTAATATGTGTTCTATATCTTTGAAGTATGTCACTGGTATTTTAATTGGTACTGAATTGAATTTATAAATTGCTTTGGGTAGTATAGACATTTTGATGACGTTTTTTCTTCCTAACCATGAGCACGGTATATGCTTCCACTTGTTTGAATCTTCCTTGATTTCTTTTATCAATGTTTGGTAATTTTCCAAGTACTAGTCTTTAACCTCCTTGGTTAAATTTACTCTTAGGTACTTTATTTTTTTGTTGTTGCAATAGTGAAGGGGATTGTTTCCTTAATTTCCCTTTCTGACAGTTCGTTGTTGGTGTATAAAAATGCTTCTGATTTCTGAGTATTAATTTTATATCCTGCCATCTTGCTGAATTCATTTATTATGTCCAGTAGTTTTTTGACTGAGACTTTATGATTTTCTATATACTGTATCATATCATCTGCAAATTATGATAGTTTTATTTCTTCTTTTCCAATTTGGATACCTTTTATTTCTTCTTCTTGTCTGATTGCTGTAGCTAGGACTTCCAGTACTACTATATAGAATAAGAGTGGTGAAAGGGGGTACCCCTGTCTTGTTCCTAATCTTAGGGAGATTGCTTTTCATTTTTGCCCATTAATTATTATGTTGGCTATGGGTTTTTCACAGATGGCCTTTATCATGTTGAGGTATGTTCTCTGTATTCCCACTTTGCTGAGATTTTTTATCATAAATGGGTGCTGGATTTTATCAAATGCTTTTTCTGCACCTATTGAAATTATTATGTGGTTTTTCTCCTTCCTTTGGTTTATGTGATGAATCACATTGATTGATTTACAAATATTGTACCATCCTTGCCTCCCCATTATAAATCCCACTTGATCATGATGTATGATTTTTTTCCTGAATTGCTAGATCTGGTTTGCTAATATTTTGTTGAGGATTTTAGCATCTAAATTCATCAGGGATATTGGCCTATAATTTTCTTTTTTCTTTTCTTTTTTTGTCTTTGCCTGGTTTTGAAATCAGAATTATGCTCACCTTATAAAAGGAGCTTGGAAGTCTTCTTTCTTCTTCAATTTTTTGAAATAGCTTGAGGAGGATAGGAGTTAGTTCTTCTTTGAATCTTTGGTAGAATTCACCAGTGAAGCCATCTGGCCCAAGGCTTTTGTTTGTTGGGAGTTTTTTGATAACTGTTTTGATCTCATTTGTTGTAATCAGTCTGTTTAGGTTTTCTGATTCTTCCAAATTGATTTTGAAAGATATGTTTCGAGGAATTTGTCCATTTCACCTAGGTTGTTTAATTTTTTGATGTACAGTTCTTCATAGTATTTTCTTACAATCCTTTGTATTTCTGTTGTATCTGTTGTTATTTCTCCACTCTCATTTCTGCTTTTATTTATTTGAGTCCTCTCTCTTTTTTTCTTGGTGAGTCTGGTTAAAGGTTCATCATTCTTGTTTACCCTTTCTTTTTTTTATTTATTTTTGGGTTTGTTTTTTTTTAAGATTCATTTATTGATAGATATGTGTTTATTGCCATTTTACTGTTCATATTTTTACCTTTTTTGTTTGTTTTTCTTCTTAAAAAGACCCTTTATTTTTTTTAAAATTTATTCATTTTTTTTAGAGAGGAGAGAGACAGAGAGGAAGAGAGAGGAGAGAGAGACAGAGAGAGAGAAGGGGGGAGGAGCTGGAAGCATCAACTCCCATATGTGCCTTGACCAGGCAAGTCCAGGGTTTCGAACCAGCAACCTCAGCATTTCCAGGTCGACGCTTTATCCACTGCGCCACCACAGGTCAGGCTTGTTTACCCTTTTAAAGAACCAGCTCTGGGTTTCATTGATCCTCTATATTGTTTCTTTAGCTTCTATGTCATTTCTTTTTGCTCTTTTCTTTATTATGTCTTTCCTTCTATTACTTCTGGGCTTTACTTGCTGTTTTTTTCTATTTCTTTTAGATGTAGGGTTAGGTTATTTATTTGAGCTTTTTCTAGCTGTTTAAGGTATGCCTGTAGTGCTATAAACTTCCCTCTCAGTGCTGCTTTTGCTGTATCCCATAAATTTTGAGTTGATGTATGCTCATTATCATTCATTTCTAGGAATTTTTTATTTCTTCTTTGATCTCATTGTTAACCCATTTGTTATTTAATATCATGCTATTTAGTTTCCATGTGTTTGAGTATTTTTCAATTTTTCTGTAGTGGTTGATTTCTAGCTTCATGTCATTGTGATCAGAGAAAATGCTTGATATGATTTCAATCTTCTTAAATTTGTTGAGACCACTTTTATGCCCTAACATGTGGTCTATCCTAGAGAATGTACCATGAGCACTTGAAAAGAATGTATATTCTGCTGCTTTATGGTGAAAGGTTCTGTAGATATCTATTAAATAGAGTTGATCTAGTGTGTCCTTTAGTCTGCTATTTCTTTATTTTCTTTCTTGAGGATCTATCTAGTGATGTTAGTGTGGTATTAAAATCCCCTACTATTGCCCTGGCTGGTTGGCTCAGCGGTAGAGCATCGGCCTGGCGTGCGGGGGACCCAGGTTCGATTCCCAGCCAGGGCACATAGGAGAAGCACCCATTTGCTTCTCCACCCCCCCTTCCTCTCTCTCTCTTTCTTCCCCTCCCACAGCCAAGGCTCCATTGGAGCAAAGATGGCCTGGGCGCTGGGGATGGCTCCTTGGCCTCTGCCCCAGGCGCTAGAGTGGCTCTGGTCATGGTAGAGCGACGCCTTGGAGGGGCAGAGCATCGCCCCCTGGTGGGCAGAGCGTCACCCCTGGTGGGTGTGCCGGGTCGATCCCGGTCGGGCGCATGTGGGAGTCTGTCTGACTGTCTCTCCCTGTTTCCAGCTTCAGAAAAATACAAAAAAAAAAAAATCCCCTACTATTATAGTATTGCTGTTGATCTCATCCTTTATATCCATCACAGTCTGTTTTATATATTTAGATGTTCCTATATTAGGTACATAGATGTTTATAATGGTTATATCTTCCTGTTGAATTGCTCCCTTTATTGTTATGTAGTACCTACTTTATCTCTTACTATAGCCTTTGTTTTAAAGTCAATTTTGTCTGATATAAGTATTGCTACCCCAGCTTTTTTTTTCCTTTCTTTTTGCATGAAATATTTTTTTCCATCCTTTTACCTTTAGTCTATGTATATCTTTTGTTTTGAGATGTATCTCTTGTAGACAGCATATGTATGGGTCCTGTTTCCTTATACATGCAGCTACCCTATGCCTTTTGATTGGATCATTTAATCCATTTACATTTAGGTTATTATTGATATGTAGTTGTTTATTGCCATTTTATTCTTTAAAGTTATCTTCCTCTTTTATTATAATCTTTTCCCCCTTTGTTCTGTTTACAACAGGCCCCTTAACATTTCTTGCAGCATTGGTTTGGTTGTAATGAATTCCTTGAGGTTTTTTTTTTCTTTTTCTGGGAAGCTTTTTTTATTTCTCCTTCAATTTTAAATGATAGCCTTGCTGGATAAAGTAGTCTTGGTTGTAGGCTCTTGTTCTGCATTACTTTGAATATTTCTTGCCATTCCCTTCTGGCCTCAAGTGTTTCTGTTGAGAAGTCGGATGTCATCCTTATGGGGGCTCCTTTGTAGGTGATAGCCTTTTTTTCTCCAGCTTTTAATATTTTCTCTTTATCTCTTAGCTTTGGTATTTTAATTATGATGTGTCTTGATGTAGGTTTCTTGGGTTTCTCTTTAATGAAATTCTCTGTGCTTCTTGAACTTGTCTGACTTTTTCCTGCATCAATTTAGGGAAGTTTTTAGCTATGAGTTGATTGAACAAGGTTTCTATCTCTTGTTTTTTCTCTTCTTCTTCTTCAGGAACCCCTACGATTCAGATGTTATTTCTCATCATGTTGTCACAGAGCTCTCTTAGAGTTTCCTCAGATGTTTGAGTCTCTTTCCTTTTTGCTGTTCTGCTTCTGTGCTTTTGTTTATCTTGTCCTCTAACTCACTGATTTGATCCTCAGCTTCATCCATCCTGCTTTTAATTTCTTCCATTGTGGTCTTCATTTCTGATATTGTATTTGTCATTTCTTACTGATTCTTTTTTATTATTTCAATGTCCTTTTTTATATTTGCTATCTCTTTATTTAGGTGCTCATTATGTCCATTTATTGTTGTTCTAAGATCTTTGAGCATCCTAACAATCATTATTTTAAACTCTGCATCCAGTAATTTGTTTATATCTGACTCATTCAAGTGCTTTTCTGGAGATTTCTCTTGATTCATTTGGATTACATTTCTCTGCCTTCCCATTTTGTCTGTGTATAAGAAGGGTGTGGTCACAGGAGTCCAATGGGTGTGGCCTCTGTTTTCCCTATGTGTGGTCTGTCTGCAGGTCCTCCACCCCCTCTGCCACTGCCTCAGGAATTCGGGTATGGGAGTTGCCGGCACCGGCCCGCTGAGGCAGTTACTGTGGTTTCCTCCTCTCCTCCACAGGTGGGGCTTCTTATGTAACTCTTAAGGGTGGTTATGATAGCAGAGATGGAAAAAATACTTATAAACTTATTGAAAAAATATTTATTAAATACCTATTATAATGGGCACTCTTCTGAGTGTTTGAGATACATCAGTGAATAAAATAGACAAAACTTTTTCTCTCAAGAACCTTATATTATAGCAACCAGTGGGGGATAATCTGTTTTCTGAGAAAGCTATAATTTATATAAATAATAAAGAAGAGATTGAACAAAAAGCTAGGAAACATTCATGAGGCTAGTGATTATTAAAGTTTCCAACAAGGGATCAGCACATCTTTTGGTCCTGATAGCTCTATTCTTGAATCAATTATGTGCTTAACTATACCTAGTGTATAAGTGTTGCAAATAAAAATTTCCATCAGAGAATTGTAAAGGAGTAATTCTTCAAAATAGCAAACAATTAAAATACTTAAATGAAGCATGAACAATGACTTGCATATTTTAAAGAAAACATTTGTAAATGACATCTGTGCATTTTAACTGATTCAAACTCAAAAGACAATGTCAGACAATATAGGAACCCTCCATTGAAATCCTGGGACTTAATCTATATTGAAACTAAATATTCTATAAGCATGCAGTGAAGTGCAAAAAATAGCAATTGAAAAATGACATGATTAAATGGCATGACATGCAATCATTTGCTCTCAATTATATCAATGTATCTTCTTCATTTCTAGGAGTCAGGCAGAAATATTGTTTTTTAAATGCCTCTATTAAATTGGTCACCAATAATAAAACAGATGAGAGTCCTAATAAGCTCATTTACATAACATACATCATACACTACAAAACTATTCTTTCCAAACAGTTTTGCTCAAAGATTTGTCTCCTAGTTGTCATGAGTCTTTGCTACATTAGCAGATTTTAAAAGCATAATACCCATCAGGACCATTTGTAGAAAAATGTTTTTGAAACTTTTCCAGTTAACCCTTGGTAGGATCCTTATTGCTAATTATGGAAAAGGTATTGATATAATATCTTGGCTGTCAGATTTTATTATGGTGATGGTAGAAAAAGAATCTAAGTCTGACATTTTGGAAATACCATCTAATTGCAAGTCAGAAACAGAGAATGACAGTTTTAAGTAGATTATAACTTCTTTGAAAATAACAAACTGGTTTATTTAATTTAAAAACTAGATTTAAAACTTAGCATTAAAGCCCCCTGAATTGATCACTAAGCACATTTCTATCAGCTCCTGGAAGAGGGTCTAGGATGTGTGCCAAATATTTTTAAAATTGTATGTGACAATCTAAGTCTAGATTCCAACACTAAATGATTCCTTATTGCCACTTCAAATCAAAATATTTTCAGTGAATACTTTTATTTTTAGGAAAAATCTTCTCCCCTTTGTTCATCCAGGTAGTAGTGAGGTCCAAAGATAAGTTACTTCTACCTCTAGGGCTTAATTAGCCTGATCTTTGACCTACAAAAAAATCTTATATTTTCTTGCAATCTAGTATCCTCACCAATTAAGTTGAATAATTGAAAGCCACCAGGACTATTAATTAGTACTAAAAATTCTTTTTTTTTGAGATGAGAGGAGGGGAGGTAGTGAAGCAGAACTCCCACATGCATTCCACCCAGGATCTACCCAGCAACCCACTGTCTGGGGCCAATGCTGGGGTACTGAGCTATTTTTAGTGCCTGAGGCTTACACACTCAGACAAACCAAACTATCCTCAGTGCCTGAGGACACACTCAAACCAATCAAACCACTGGCTGTGGGATACAAAGAGGGAGAGAAAGGGGAGAGTAAAAGGAAGTAGAAGCAGATGGTTGCTTCTTCTGTGTGTCCTGAGTGGGAATTAAATCTGGGACATTCATACACTGGGCCAATGCTTTATCTATTGAGCCACTGGCCAGGGCCTACAAATTTTTGAAGACCCTTGGACAGATGGTGTTATCAGCCTTTTATAAATATTCACTTTTGTTTTGTTTTTACCCTCATGTGGTGAAAAACATATTAATTATATTTGGAAAGGAGTGTTTTTATTCCCCTTAGCTATTTTTTAGATGTAGACCAAAATATAATAACCATTCTAAAAATGCAGGCCCTCACTGTGTCATTCCATGAAAGCTGTTGATATCCTTATGTAGCACTCTTTAATTTCTTTGTGACTTTCCCTATACTAGGTTAAGTACTTATAAATATGTTTACTTTTTAAGAATCAAGCTCAGTGGTCATGTGTTTAGTTCATATTCATGTGTAATTAGTAACATGTTATATATTTCCTTTTCTAAATTAAAAACACTATTAAAATTCCAGACATACCAAACAATATGAAGATTAAGTTACTCTAAAGAAAACTATAATAGCTTACAGATTGCTTGTATCATTACTAAAATGCTGGTATCTATTACAGATTCTCCCTGGAATAAAGAATGCACTTTTGGCAATAATCTTTTAAAAACATGTCCATTATTATTAAGATGCTAAATCAGTCTCAGTTATAGAAAGCTACTTTTAGCAATAAAGGGGAAAGGCTGCTGGATATAAATGCAACTTAGCCATTATACTACAAAATACCTTTTCTTAAAATCCTACAATCACTCCTTTCATAAGTAGATAAGGCATTAATTGCCATTTATTTTTACATTATTACATTTTGAAATCTATTTACAATACCTACTGTGCTTTTTATCTCTAGTTGATTCCATGGGAATCATTTCTAAATAATTCTGGGGAATGGATGAAGGTGATTTTCTTCTCTAGGTTATCTGTCAATCCCAGTACCTGAACTCATCAGTGCTTTTAATGGGTTTAGTGTATTCACTGGCCAAGTCAAAGGAGTATCCAGTAAAGTCTTGAGGAGAGGAAGAAGAAAATTCTTTATGACGAGGTACAGCCCCCATGACGCTAAATCTATGAAAGAGGGATGATTATAAAGACCACACCTGGAGAATGAAAAACTATTAAGATGGAGAGCAAGAGAACACAGGAGCAAGATGGCCCAAAGGGAATTCCCAGGGATAACGTGAAACATGCAGGGAAGGACAAATTAATAGACTGATTAGTTTCATGACTCACTCAACTCTGATGCATGGCATTCTTCTAGCTTTCTTATCCATACACAGGTGGTATTCTTTACAACTCTTCTAAAAAAGCCCATCTCTCCAGACCTATGTCTGGCTAACTTACTCTTTATTTCCTATGAAGCCATTCCTGGAACTCATCACAAAGCTCAGAGTGTTACTTCTAGGAATTGGTATTTGAAGAAATATTTCTGTAATTCCAGAATCCTAAGATAAATGAATTCAAGAACTCTAGGGACAAAATAAGAATACAGGAAGAGAGTTAGGCTATGGGGAATAACATAACTTAAAATAACTTAAAAAGGAAGAAAATGATACTAGGGACATAAAGTCAATTTTAGAAAGACCCTCTGTTCATTTATTTGCTCCTTCCTAATTTAGATGAAGCTGGGGCATAAACAGGTCTATAAACTTCATGTTTCTGATTTTATTTTCATAGCATCTAAAGTTAAATAGGACATTTTCCTGTGAATTTGGACCACTGGGAGTTTTAGTTCTTCCCTTTGTGTTTGTTGTGGAAGCCCAGGGAAATTCAACTCTTTTTTCTCCAGTTTTCAGTATTCCCAGATGTGCAGTAATACTAACCATACATTCAGGGTCATTTAGAAGTTTAACTAATATATAACAGCAAAACACTCTTTGACTATTATATTAGGTAGTAGAGAGATGCTGACTAAATATTACCTAACTGGTGAATTGCTATAATGATTATTTAGGCCAAAGCAATATTCTGGATACTCATGAAAAGGAAATGTAATAAGAACTTCTTTCTTTAACATTCCCGTGGCTAAAACAAAGTGGAGGTACAGGATGATTTTTTGCAACATTTTCTTAAATAAGGCTTGTTTTCCTTTAATAAAGAGTTCTTTTCTTCTGAGAAGAGACATCATATCTTTTTCCAGCCTGCTCCCCAAAGAATACAGAATATAAAGTCGGGCAGTCCTCTCATTTGTCTTATCTAATATTTTGGTGGCAAGTCCACTGAGCAGAAAGATGTTTTAGTTTAACATTTGAGAAGCAACTTAGATTGAGCAAAACCCCACAATTTAGTATTCTCCTAGTTTAGCAATAACTAGTTTGAATGATCTCAAGTAAATCATGTAACTTTTATATGCCCTTAATACCCTTTTTCTAAAAATCAACGCTCCTGTAGCCTTTACTATCTCTGGCATCAAATTATTACATACCCTTATTCTGTTATGACAGGAAAAATATCATATGCTGGTTTGAGATGAACTTTTAAAAAATAAAACACAACCTTGAATATCTCTCAGTTGCAAGGTGACTCTTTTCTCCTCTGAAGAATTTCTAGGAGTGATGGAATATAATTTTATTTTGTCTTTATCATTTTAATTTATTTTCCTTTACACTGACCTGAACTGTGGGCAACAACCACTTTAATTGTCAGGACGAATGTGTTGTTGCAATCATTTGCATTCATCAACTTTACTTGATCTCGGATTGTGTTCACATCTTAGTCATTTTCTAACATCTTCAAAGTCTAATTTCAAATATCTTTATAGTGAGAACTACATGCCTAAGCAAAACATATAAGATTGAAAATTTAACTGCCATTGTTGTTTTTGCAAAGCTCTAAAGTCTGTGGCACCAGCATTTTGTTGAAAGTTAGGGTGGCATGGCTGAAAATTACCCATTGGCTCTCTTGCTGGCAGGTCTTGGCAAATAGATGAAGGGGTAGATGAGTCCCTCCAGTTTTTGTTTTTTTTTAATGTATTTTTCTGAAGCTGAAAACGGGAAGAGATAGTCAGACAGACTCCCGCATGCGCCCGACCGGGATCCACCCAGCACGCCCAC
Source organism: Saccopteryx bilineata (assembly GCF_036850765.1). Lineage (NCBI taxonomy): Eukaryota > Metazoa > Chordata > Mammalia > Chiroptera > Emballonuridae > Saccopteryx > Saccopteryx bilineata. The sequence continues at coordinate 104,971,564 of NC_089493.1, read as the reverse complement.
CAGGAGCGACGATCTGCCCACCAGCGGGTGATGCTCTGCCCCTCCAAGGCGTCGCTCTGCCGCGACCAGAGCCACTCTAGCGCCTGGGGCAGAGGCCAAGGAGCCATCCCCAGCGCCCGGGCCATCTTTGCTCCAATGGAGCCTTGACTGCGGGAGGGGAAGAGAGAGACAGAGAGGAAGGAGAGGGGGGGTGGAGAAGCAAATGGGCGCTTCTCCTATGTGCCCTGGCCGGGAATCGAACCCAGGTCCCCCGCACGCCAGGCCAACGCTCTACTGCTGAGCCAACCGGCCAGGGCCCCTCCAGTTTTTAAAAGTTATTTTTCCTGTCATGACTAAAGGGCACTAAAGAACATTGTGATAAAAGGAGAGTACGAGAGAAACCGGGTCACCGCCTAGCCTATGCCTCTCAAAGAAGCTCCCAACACCAGGCCTGTCAATCTATTTTTATACTTGTCCTTATGACATTAAATTCAAAAAGAAATAAAAATGTCTTTGGGGAAGAGAATTTTATATTCTAAATATACAGTGTATAAATTAGGATTTAATCAACAGTTTAGAGCATCGGTGAAATTAAGAGAGATAAATTTTTTTTCAAGATAGGAATAATGATTTATGCTTTTGCCCTGTCTTAGAGAGGTTTTGGGAGGATTAAGAAGCTAATGTCTGTAAAGCTCTTTAAGCTCCTCATATGAAGGTGCAACATACACACAAGCTGAAAAATGATAGTAAACTCTATACCAAGTTGAACTCAGTATAGACCCTAGAAATGAGAAGCTGTTGCAGAAAAGATGGTAAAGTTTTTGAGTTCCAACGCTAGAGTAGGCTTGGTTTTTCATTATATGTATTCTTAATACTGTTTAAAATAGTACTTCATGGTATTAATACGCATTTCTACATTTCCTATTAATCATTAGCTCCCTTGTGATAATCATTTTTTATTTCTATTCATCAAATAAGATAAGCTTATTATCTCTATTTATAGAGGAAAATTGAGATGTGAAAATTGCAAAGACATCAATGACGACTAACATGAAATTATTGGTTCAGTATTGGACTATGGCCTAGATTAGAATTCAGTAAACATGGGCTACCATCTGGCTCTGGCTCTGGTTCTGTCCTGGGTGAGTCATTTAATTTATCAGAGACGTGGTTTTCTCTTCTTTGAAATAGGAGGGTGAACTAGCTAAATGATCTTAGGTTCCATATCATGATAAAATTTTACAACTTCTAAGTACTTCATGAGTATCCTGTGACTCTGAGGCATTACCATTGGTACTATGAAGGTCATGCAAAATGAATACAACTTCAAGATAGCTCCTAGTTTAGAAATTTTTATACTCTTAAGATAGCCATGAAATACCACCAAATACCCACTAGAATAGCCAAAATTTGGAACACTGACAATACCAAATGCTAGCAAGGATGTAGAAAAACCAAACCTCTCACTCATTGCTAGTGGGAATGCAAAATGGCACTGGCACTCTGGAAGACAAGTAATTTCCAATAAAATAAACATACTCCCACAATAAGATTCAGATTGTGCTCTTCAGTATTTACCCAAAGAAGTTGAAAACTTAAATTCACAAAAGAACTTGCACATGAATGTTCATAGCAGCTTTATTCATAATTTCCAAAACTTGAAAGTAACCAAGATGTCCCTCAGTAAGTGAATGATTTAATAAACTATGCTACATCCACACAATGGAATATTATTTAGTGCTAAAAAAAATAAAAGAGCTGTCAAGCCACAAAAAGACATGGAGGAATCTTAAATGCATATTACTAAGTAAAAGAAATCTGAAAAGGCTACATACTGTATGATTTCAACCCCACAACCATCTAGAAAAGACAAAACTATGGGAAGTAAAAAGACCAGATGTGGTTTTCAGGAATTGGAGTGGGATGGGGGAAGAGGAATAAAGGAATAAAGCACAGATGATTTTCAAAGCAGTAAAAATATGCAATATGAGGCCATAATGATAGATACATGTCATTATACATTTGCTGAACCCATAAAATGTACAACACCAAGAATGAACCATAATCTAAACTATGGACTTGGTGTGATTATAATGTTCAATGTAGGTTCATTAATTGTAACACACATACATACTATTCTGTCTATCCTCACCCACTTTCACTTCAGGTCTCAGTTTAGGATCACACCCTCTAGGAACTTGCCTGTCTCTCCCCACAAAAACCTTTCCTCCCCAAGAACTGAGTACTTCTATAGCTCACCATCAAAGCACACGCCATATCCTAGTTTGCTTGCCTGTTGACTTGTCTATATCCCTTTAGACTATGTTTTCCTTTTGGAAGAGAACAATGGATGATTCACCACAGTATCCCAGCACAGCACGAGAAATAGGTGTTTGCTTAAGATAATGGTGTTGAATGAATTAAAAAGAACTCTATCCACACTCCCAAAATAGTTTTGAACTGGCTCTTATTTTTAGGTTCTAGAATCCCTCTATCCTTAAACAAGTTCTATTCCTTTAAATGCCTTTTGTTGAAGATTTTTTTGTTAAAGGGAACTATGAGCCAATGCAGAGACAACAGCATTCCAGATAGTGGGATATCATGTATATCATCTATACTTTCTCATTACTGAATTATAATAAAACTAAAGAAAATCTAAAATTTCCACTTAGTTTTTGTCTAGACCTAAAATATTTATATAAAGAGCCACTTACAGAATCTCTCAGTGAACCTATATTAACATCTGGTTCATAAAAGAAAACTTTCTCTTTAAAAATAAAGATATAAAAAAGAAGAATATATATTAACAGACATTGTATTTTAAAGGGGGTCCAATTTGAGGACTCAAAGCAAAATAGACTAATTGACTCCTTTTGAAATAGAATTAATAAAAGAAAAAAGAAATCCTTAGAAAACTTCAATCCATTTCTTGAAAACATGCACCAGGACATTGCATCCATAGTGCTGAGGTAGGCACTTTAGAAGATAGAACAGATTAAGATCAACAAAGATTGTACAAAGATGAACAGAACTTTTGCTGAATTAAAAATTACAGTGAACCAGTACTAAACTTATAGGAGCTTGGCCGTAGAGAACATTTTAGGAATTTGACCCCAAAGGTGAGGGAAGTAAAGGCAACAATAAATGAATGAGACTATATCAAACTAAAAAGCTTCTGCACAGAAAAAGAAACTGACAACAAAACAAAAGGCGGGCAACTAAATGGGAGATGATATTTAAAAACAACAGCTCCAATAAGCAGTTAATATCCAAAATATATAAAAAACTTGCAAAGCTCAGCAACAAACAAGCAATGCAATTAAAAAATTGAAAGAGGATCTGAACAGACATTTCCCTCAAGAAGACATACAAAGGGCCAACAGATATATGAAAGATGCTCATCTTTGCTAGTTATTAGAGAAATGCAAATCAGAACTACAATGAGATGCTACCTCATCCCTGTTAGACTGGCTATGATCAACAGGACAGGTAATAAGTGTTGGAGTGGCTGTGGAGAAAAAGAAACCTTCATTCACTGGTGGTAGGAAGGTAAACTGGCACAGCCATTATGAAAGAAAGCATGGTAGTTCTTCAAAAAATTAAGAATTACCACATGGCCCAGCAATCCCTCTACTGGTTATGTACCCAAAAAACTCTAAAGCATTGGTACACAAAGACACATGTACCCCCATGTTCATTGTAGCATTATTCTCAGTGACCAAGACATGGAAATAACCAAAGTGTCCCTCGATAGAGGACTGGATAAAGAAGATGTAGTATATATATACAATGGAATGCTACTCAGCCATAAGAACTGATGACATATTGCCTTTTTTTTTTTTTTTTTTTTTTTTTTTTAGAGAGAGAGGGATAGACAGGGACAGACAGACAGGAATGGAGAGAGATGAGAAGCATCAATCATTAGTTTTTAATTGCGTGTTGCAACACCTTAGTTGTTCATTGATTGCTCTCTCATACATGCCTTGACCCTGGGCCTTCAGCAAACCAAGTAACCCCTTGCTGGAGCCAGCGACCTTGGGTTCAAGCTGGTGGGCTTTTTGCTCAAACCAGATGAGCCCGGGCTCAAGCTGGCGACCTCAGGGTCTCGAACCTGGGCTCTCTGCATCCCAGTCCGACGCTCTATTCACTGTGCCACCGCCTGGTCAGGCGACATATTGCCATTTACGACAACATGGATGGACCTTGAGAACATTATACTTAGTGAAACAAGTAAATCAGAAAAAGCTAAAAACTATATGATTTCACACATTGGTGGGATATAAGAATGAGACTCATGGACATGGATAAAAGTGAAGTGGTTATCAGAGAGAGGGTGTTAGAGAGAGGGTGTTGGGGGGGAGGGGAGTAAAGAGAGACAAATATACAGTGATGAAAAATGATTTGGTACTTTAGGTGATGAGCACACAATGCAATCAACAGTTCAAATTCCATAGACCTGCTTACCTGAAATCTATGTACTCTTATTGATTAATGTCACCCCATTAAATTTAATTTTCTAAATAAGATTTTTTAAATTGCAATGAAGACAATAAGTTGCAAAATTAGGTACTGTGGAAACATAACTCATCCTTGAGAATTCTACTTGAAGTCCACAAATAAAGACATAAAAATAAGAATTGATTTCTTTAAGTGAAAGAAAGATCTAGGGACTCAATATGCACAGAACAGGACTTCCAAAAGGAGGGACCTAACACATGGAGAACTTGTGATTATCCAGTAGTAGGTAAAACTTTCTGATCTAAAGCAGGATTTAAATTTTCAAAATCAATGAGGACTCACCAAGTTACCAGTAAAGAAAGGAAAAGAGACTGACACCCTGTCACATACAAGTGAAAAACAAAGTTATTATGTGGAAACAAAAATTAGACTTTTATGGCTCTGGTCGCAACAGAGCGACGCCCCGGAGAGGCAGAGCATCGTCCCCTGGTGGGCAGAGCGTCGACCCCTGGTGGGCGTGCCAGGTGGATCCTGGTCGGGCGCATGCGGGAGTCTGTCTGACTGTCTCTCCCCGTTTCCAGCTTCAGAAAAATACAAAAAAAATAAAAAATAAAAAAAAATTAGCCTTTTATGACTATAAATGCCAAAATCAGTTTTAATGGCAAAAGATTATACTCCCTACAGCAATAGTTTAAATTCAGCCTAGCTATTGTTTATAAGTCAAGTAAAATATATTTCAGACATGCAAGGGCTTGTGAAATATATTAGAAATGTGCTTTTCCTATAAAAATTATTAAAAAACAATCTAGTCCCTGGCCAGTTAGCCCAGTCGATTAGAACGTTGCCCTGCAATGACCAGCTTATGGGTTTGATTCCCAGTCAAGGCACACACACGGCAAGCAACCAATGAATGCATGACTAAATGGAACAACAAATGAATGTTTCCTTTCCCCTCCCCTCTCTCTATCACTTTCTCTCTCTGTCTCTCTCTAAAAAAAGTTCAATAAGTAAAAATTTAAAAAATTAAGCCCTGGCAGGATAGCTTGGTTGGTTGAAGCATCATCTGGAAGTGCAGAGGTTGCCAGTTCCATCCCCAGTCAGGGCACATACAGGAACAGCTCAATGTTCTGTCTCTTTCTCTCTCTCCCTGCCTCTCTCAAAAAGAAAGAAACAGCTTGACCTGTGGTAGCACAGAGGATAAAGCATCAACCTGGAACTCTGAGGTCCCTGGTTCAGAACCCTGGGCTTGTCTGGTCAAAGCACATGTGGGAGTTGATGCTTCTTGCTCCTCTGTCTCTCTCTCTCTTTCCTCTCTCCTCTCTCTAAAGTAAATAAATAAAAACTTTAAAAAAAGAAATAAACACAATCTAGTAGTCAATATAAGAATAATTATTTTTAAAAGAAAAAAAACCCATGATATATTAAAAAACTGATAGTGAGAAACAAAATGAGTATTATCATAAATTGACTCTGAATTTTTAAATTTCTTTTAAAATATACAAGCATCAAAAGAAATTATTGAAATATGAAAAAGAATGTAATTATATTAGTAAAATAATATTAGCTACTAATTAAATTTAAAGAATTATATCAACAAAAATGGAGAAATAAGATAGAGAATGTAGAAAAAACCCAAGTCATTTCTCATTTTAAAAGTGGCATTGACGAGAGGCTGATTTATTCATTATACTGGAAGTAAAATATTTTCTAAAAAACCTTTCAATTTACCAGGGTAAAAATGAACAACATGCCTTATAGCAAAATATTTAAATAAGACCAGAGTGTAAGTATTATGTGTTGCTAATGCCCAGGCCAGTGCCTGCCACATGGTAGGTGTCCAATAAATACTTATTGAATGACTAAATGAATGAATGTGATTAGACTAAAGTTTAGCATCTTTCTTTTCTTTTCTTCTCTTTTCTTTTCTTTTCTCTTTCTTCTCTTCTTTCTTTCTTTCTTTCTTTTTTTTTTTTTTTGAGAGAGGCAGGGAGAGAGAGAGACTGGAACATAGAGCTGCTTCTGTATGTCCTGACCAGGGAATCAAACTGGCAACCTCCATGCTCTGGGACAATGTCAGCCAGGGCAAAGTTTAGCAATTTTTTTTTTTTTTTTTTTTTTTAGGTGAGAGGAGGGGAGATAGTGAGGCAGACTCCTGCATGTGCCCAGGTCCCAGACCAAGATCCACCTGGCAGCTCCATCTGGGGCCAGTGCTTCAGTGCCAAGCTATTTTTAGCACCTGAGACTGATACACTCCAACAGAACTGTCCTCAGTAATAGGTCAATTATCTAACTAACAGATAATTCAGTTCCTATAGATCAGTGGTCAGCAAACTGCGGCTTGCGAGCCACATGCGGCTCTTTGGCCCTTTGAAGTGTGGCTCTTCCACAAAATACCATGTGCAGGCGCTACCTCAATAAGGAATGTACCTACCTATATAGTTTAAGTTTAAAAAATTTGGCTTTCAAAAGAAATTTCAATTGTACTGTTGATATTCGGCTCTGTGGACTAATGAGTTTGCTGACCACTGCTATGGATTGTACAACTCACATGTAATTGAAACCCTTTGGATTTTCATTATCTGTTTACTACTTATTTTATCTACTTATTTTGCAGTATTAAAAAAATGCTTAATAGAACAACTTTATGCTATAATAATTATAGTGCTGGTGGCTAAAATACATAGTTTCTTTCTAGGCAGGCTCTATTTCATACAGCTTTCATGTACATTATTTCATTTAACACTCAGAACCACTTTGTTGAGGTAAGTGCTATTATTATCTGCATTTTTAGGATAAGAAATCTGAAGTATTAAGAAGATCATGAAGTATAAATAGGTAGCATCAGGATAAAGCCAGTTATCTTGAACCCACGTGTTAGGTCTCCACAATATGGTGAGTCAGATTCACCACTCTAACCCTACAACTGATCTAAGTGGAGAACATGAAGACATCTTTTAAATTCTGTTCTTCCAGCGTCTTCCTAAGTTGAGCTTATTAACAGTGGAAAGAACTTTAAGTCAGTTAAGAATAGAAACACTCGTCACAGTGGTTTCAGAGTGTGAGTGCAGCCCTGTCTGGTTTTCTGTCCCTCACCTTTCTAGATTGGCATGGCAGTCTTTAACTTTCATGAATCTGGTTTACCTGAAAGCAGCAATAGAAACAACACATATGAAATGAGTGTGTGGCTATATCTTTGCATCCTCAACCAGGGGCAGAAGTCCTGACTTGATAGGAATGGTTTTGCCTCTTAGTCTAGCAAAAGGTGTACTCAGAATGAATTAGGCCTTTGTTTTTTTTAATTTTCTTTTACTTTGGAAAGCTGCACTGGGACTACCTATAAAAATTTCCTGTGGGTCTTCCCCATTCCCACCCCCTTACAGTTGGTAGTGTGAACATTTATTTCAATGTATCTTTGAATTTCAACCTTAACCCAGCCAATTATTTTTACAAGGCAATTCTGGATTGTATCCAATTACTTAAATTACTTCCAAGGAAGTGTTAGGTGATTGGTGTGTGTGTGTGTGTGTATATATATATATATATATATATATATATATATATATATTAGGGGAAAATATCTAATAGAAGCTGAATTCAGTATTTCCTTTTGATAAACATACATGGCAGTATAACCATATTTAAAAAAAATTTATCTAAGACATATAGACAGGAATGAATCCTGCCTGATGTCTGTTGATTCTGAAAGCATTTTGCATGCTTTTGTTATAGCCAGACTGAATTACTGCAATTCTTTGCAGCTTTGCCAACAGCATCATTACGAAGTTTCTAATGGCTCCAGGACAAAGCAGTGAGGAGGATCCTGGACCTTTAGGAACCATGGTTTCCTTTTCATATCTCAAAACTTCAAAAATATTTTCTCCTGTCTCTCAACCTAACCTCCTGAAAAATGTGGGTTTTGTGGGATATTGGGAAGTGTGATTATTTATAGTATCATTTGAGATTGGTTATAGTGGACATGGGAAATTCCCTCAACATGTCTCGACTAGACTGGTCCTATTTTTGTTTGTGGAATTTACACATTTGGAAAATATTTCTTAAAGCACATGAACTGTGTTTAGTTCTTTTATTTATCTCTTTATTTTGTAAAAGTATCTTAGTAATGTTTCTTTTCAGAGTAATTAGTAATATCCTATGTTTCAGAATTTGAAATCCGTTTAAAAACCTTACTCTAAAAATTTTAATTTCCAAGATTTAAAACACTGACTTGCTGACTTCCACCAGCTGTGAAGAATTCAGATCTGAGATGAGAACAACAGAGTAAGCCACCAGTTACAGTAGACCCCCCTTATCTATGTGGGGGGTATGTTTTAAGACCCCTGGTATATGTCTGAAACTGTGGATAGTCTTGACCTCTATATATATTATGTGTTTTCCTATACATACATATCTATGATAAAGTTTAATTTATAAATTAGGCACTTATATGAGATTAATAGCAATAACTAAATAAAATAGGACAATTATAACAACATACTATAATACAAGTTATGTGAAGGTGGTTTCTCTCTCAAGATATCTTATTGTACTGCACTCACCTTTTTACTCAAAGGGCTTCTCTTTGGCATATCTGAATGGCCCACATCACTGCTCTTGCACTTAAAATAAAATAAGGATTACAAGCACTGTGCTATGACAACAATTGGTCTGATAACCCAGACAGCTACTAAGTGACTATTGGGCTGGTGACTTACTCAGTGTGTATACACTGGACAAAGCGATGATTTACGTCCCAGGCAGGACAGAGAGGGATGGGATGAGATTTCATCAGGATATTCAAAACAGTATGTAACTTAAAATCTATGAGTTGTTTAAAACTTACAAATTTTCCATGTAATATTTTTGGCAAGTAGCTGAAACAGCAGAGAGCAAAACCGTGGATAAAGGGTTTTCTCTTTTTAGAAATAGATCTTTGACCTAGAGACTACTGTGCCTACAAATAGAGGCAGATTCTGGAGCAGACTTTCTAGGGCTGACTACTAACGACGTATGAACTTGAGGAACTCACTCCAACTTTCCCTGCCTCCGTTTTCTCATCTTTACAGGGGGGATAATAAACCATCTGCCCCAGAAAGATGATGAGGATTAAATAAGCAAATGCAGGTAAAATGTTTAGAAAACATGACTTACATCTTGTGAGCACTCTGTAAGTATTCATTGTCATTGTTAAAATTATTAAAAAGAACATTTTGTTCTTCCGAATGCAATTCGGGATAAAGGGCTTCTCTTTGGCATAGTATAGCCTCCTTTCCTTAAAGGAAATGCAAACAGTAACCATTCTCATGTTTATGATAATTTTTGTAATCTAGAGCAGGGCCAGGAAGCTAACGCCAGTGGACCCAATCTTGACCATTACCTGCTTTTGTAAATAGTTTTGTAGATTAGTTTTATTAAACACTTTATATTTATTCATTTACATGTTGTCTGTGGCTGCTTTTATACTACAAGAGCAGAGTTGAGTAATTGCAACAGAGATTGCATTATCTGGCCTCTTACAAAATATGTTTGCCAGTGTTTGATTTAGAGTAAAATAATGTTTTAATGCTTATTTTTAAGGGTCAGTGAATGGAGGGATGGAAGAATGTTGGAATATAAACCCAAAGACCATTGCTTCTGCTGTCTCTGCTGCTGGTTTTTGTGTGGATTCATATCAGTCACATTAACTTTCCACATCTCAAGCTCTTCATTCATCAAAATAAGTAAAAATACACATAAGAAGGTGCTCATAATTTTCAACTTACATAATTAGCATAAGGTTTAAGTATAACAACACATGTACACGTTCTTGGTCAAATTTAAATTGCTAAGCAAGTCTGGGGCATTAATCATTGATGAGGTTACCAAATCTATTCCATTCATTCTCCTCCTTGGTGACAAAGCTTCTGGGTAGGTCTACACTGGTCCTTTCAAGGCTTGTTCTGGGCTCAGTCCAGGGCTTTGAGCTCCTTCAGCTGGCAATGGATACTTTCTCTCAATTTGAGTCTTTAAAATAATGAATTTGGTTATGGGATACAAGGAACATATGATTAAGTAATTACTTTCTTTTCTGACTGAAGGGTCGTTAAAGAGTGGTGCTCTCCAGCCCATGGCATCAAAGCTGCACACACAGCTCGGGGGCCCTTTGCCAACCGGCATCATTACGCCTCCCTTCCTGTGCTCTCCTCATTCTGTCGTCATGGTGTGCTCCCTCCTTGACAATTTTACATTTTTGTCCTGGGATCTCAGGTTCGTACCTTCCTGTCTCTCCCTGTGCCAGCCCCTCACGTTTTCTTTCTTAGGTACACTGTGCCTTGTGTCTAATTCCACACTTATCATACTTACTGCCTTAAAGAGAAAAAATACATTTCACAATTGCTTTCTTCCCTTTTCCTAAAAACCTAAGCTCCACATCCTTTCTTTCCTCCCAAACCAAGCTCAGAGAAGGACACTGTTGTGTCTACAAAGCAGAGGGTTTCCTTTGTGTATGCAGCGCCCTTCCTTCCCGCTCTCCTAGGCTGTCTACCACGCCTTACCTAGCATTACTCTGGGTGTTATAGAAAGGTGTTGATTCTGTTAAAAGCCTGAGATTTTAGAGAATGAAGAATCATTAAGCTAAACAAACCCTGTAGCTAAAGCCCATCTTCTGTGTGACCAATGATGGCAGGAGACACTTGGGAACCCGCAAACAGAGACAGAACATGGCAGAAGTTTTCTACACAGAAAGGTTCTTGAATAACTCTCCTACTTGAGCACCTTTATCACTTAGAAAGGCAGAGGGCATCAATTCTTTGAATTTTTAGTAAGTAAAAATGTTTTTATTCTATAGGTAGTTACTAATTTTGTCAGGTTATAAACATTACATTATTATCATATTATAAACATTTAGTTTTATTCTTTCAATGAATGTGGTAATATATAGAACTCTTGATTAATCATATACTAAGTACGAAAGAGTAAACAGCTCAGAAATATTTAAAATACTGGGTAGGAAAGATATTTATTCCAAAAGTCATGCACAAAGCTTTCGTTAAAAAGAAGTGTCGCCTGACCAGGTGGTGGCGCAGTTGATAGAACGTTGGACTGGGATGCCGAGGACCCAGTTTCAAGACCCCAAGGTCACTAGCTTGAGCGCAGGCTCATCTGGTTTGAGCAAAAGCTCACCAGCTTAGACCCAAAGTCACTGGCTCTAGCAAGGGGTTACTCAGTCTGCTGAAGGTCCACAGTCAAGGCACATATGAGAAAGCAATCAATGAACAACTAAGGAGTCGCAATGAAAAACTGATTATTGATGCTCTCATCTCTCTCCATTCCTGTCTGTTTCTATCTATCCCTCTCTCTGACTCTCTCTGTCTGTAAAAAAAAAAAAAAAAAAAAAAAAAGTGTCATTATGTTAGATCCATGTAACTTATCTGATCAAACTCCACAAGGTCAAAATTTTAGAAAGGATTAGAGTTTCTGTTTGTAAAAAAAGATATTGTCAGAGCTCCATAATCTCAAATTTTTTTTAAAGTGACACAATTTAAGAAGTGACACGTGGCAAAGGAATTTACACTGATTTAGTATAAAAATGTAAAACAAAACACAAATATTTTCAACTCCCAAGATCTTCAATAGCTGAAGCTATTTACAATTCTGGTGAACTTGCTGAAGATTGTGACTGACAAAGCTATCAGAAAGAAACAACGACATTTAACTTTGTTTGAGTCACCCTGCATGGAAAGGCAGTCAGTAGGTATCAACTTTGCAGAGTAGTTCAGAGTATGGGCATTAAGTCAGACAGCTTAGAATTAAATTCTAATTCTGCCACTCATTGTAAGTGACCTTGGACATACAAAACTTAATCTCTATGTACCTCTTTCACATCTGCAAAATCAGTATCCTGATGCTGACTTTAGAAGTTGCTATTTGCCTTAAATGAGATACATGTATATATTTACAATGGAATACTATACAATTTTCAAAATAAGTGAATTGTAGCCATACTTGGTAACATGAATAAATATTAAATTAAAAAGAATATCCTAAAAATAACACAGCATGATATCTTTTCATAAAGTTAAAAACAAATAAAATCAAAATATCATTTCCTATCAAAGGAAAGCAAGTTGAATAAAGAATTTGGGGTGAGGAATATGATTTCCTTAGGTGAGTAGAGCAGATGTTGAAATAGGGCTGGGGAATCGATGAGGTGAGGTGTATGTACATCATCATTAAGATCCTACCTTTCGTTTGAGGTAGGAAAGTCTCTGAATTTATTACATTATTTTAAAAATTGCTAAATAAATAAAAGTGGATATAACAACAGTTAGTGACACTAAAAACAATTAATAAATAGTGAAAATAAAAAATAAAAAAATGCTTGCCCTGGCCGGTTGGCTCAGCGGTAGAGCGTCGGTCTGGCGTGCGGGGGACCCGGGTTCGATTCCCGGCCAGGGCACACAGGAGAAGCGCCCATTTGCTTCTCCACCCCCCCTTCCTTCCTCTCTGTCTCTCTCTTCCCCTCCCGCAGCTGAGGCTCCATTGGAGCAAAGATGGCCCGGGCGCTGGGGATGGCTCCTTGGCCTCTGCTCCAGGCGCTAGAGTGGCTCTGGTCGCGGCAGAGCATCGCCCCCTGCTGGGCGTGCCGGGTGGATCCCGGTCGGGTGCATGCGGGAGTCTGTCTGACTGTCTCTCCCCGTTTCCAGCTTCAGAAAAATACAAAAATAAATAAATAAATAAATAAATAAATGCTTTAAGGAAAAAATATTTTAGAAGAAAAAATTAAAATAGTCAAAAGCATGAGATAGTCTCTGGTACTTTTGAAATTAAAATTCTATGATTATTTTCAGGCACTAATATGCACATGGTAAATAATGAACTAGGTGTAGTGAATATCCTCCTTATGACTAGAAAGTGTCAGCAAATAACTAGGACTCCTAGGAGCTATCAATCAATAATCTGGAAGTCTGGAGAGACTTCTCTCTGTCTCTTAAACTCTTATATTTCTTACTAGAAACTAGTCAAAAATGATGTTGACACTGTACAAAACTAAAGCAGAAAGCTAATATCTGTTGGAAACAACAAATTAATGCAGAACTGCTCACGTTTTCATTTATAATAATAGCAAATGTGAAAAAAAAGTTTTCAAATATCTATGAGATACGTGGGTAGAATGGTAAATATATAAATATCTATAATAGTAAACTTCCTATTATTGTTTTCAATTGTTATTAACATCTTTGGGCTTATGTTAAAATATTTTGGCCCTGGCCAGTTTGCTCAGTGGATAGAGCATCAGCCTGGCATGTGGACATCCTGGGTTTGATCCCCAATCAGGACACACATGAAAAGTGACCATCTACTTCTTTCCCCTTCCCTCTCCCCCTTCACTCCCTCTACCCTTCCCACAGCCAGTGGCTCAACTGGTTCCAGTGTGGGCCTCAGGCACTGTGAGGATAGCTCAGTTGATTTGAGCATTGGCCCCAGGCAGGGGTTACTGTGTGGATCCCAGTCAGGAACCATGCAGGAGTCTGTTTCACTATCTTCTGTCCTCTCACTTAAAAAATTAAAAAGAAAAAAAAGTATTTTTATCCCTTATGAATGCACCATTACAAAAAGTAGAAATGATAATTTACATATGTAAACTCATTATCATGTGATATAAATCCTAGCATCTTATTTTATAGATGAAGAAATTGAGGCACTGAGGAATCTTACAAGAAACATGACCAAGGTTATACAACTGGCTGGGGCCATTAACCAGTTCACTAAAGCTGCTATACAGATACTAGAAAAGATACATTTCACAACATCCTGCCTACTAATGACCAGGATGTTTTCTAAGATTCATGTTATTAAGTTCAAATAACACAGAAGGAGGTAGCTGAAGACTCCACCTCCCTACAGCAGGGGTTAGGGTGGGACAAGGAGAGGTGAAATAACAAATCATCTGAATATTAGATTCTAAAGAGTAAAACACATTTACTTTGACAAGAGGCTTGCATTTAATTTCCAGTTTGGTCTTGTCAATTCAATGACAGAAGAGGAGATTTTCAATCAAAATAACTTGTAGGTGTGTAATACAGCCAGTTTACTGGGAAGTACGGTTTACTGGGAAGCACCTTTGAGGGTGTTTTCTCCTGGACTACGCAGTGAGCAAGGCGATCCTGCCTGTCTGGCAGAGGGAATGTGAGCCACATGTGACTATGACTAAACTCCCTGATAGACTGCAGAGAACTGCGAGGCAGAAGGTGTGACATGAATAAAACCTGGTCCTGGAATGCCTTGAGAAGACACAGTTGCTTGGTCTCAAGAGATTCTTTTCTTCTTAGTTTTCCCTTTCCTCCTCTTTAAGACCTTTCATGTCAGGTTTCTTGCTATCAAATCATAGTCTACAACTCCAAAGCCTCAGGCTGACATCAGTCAAGAGCCCAAATAATCACTGCCTTGTTGGAAGGGTTCAAGCAATACAGGCTAGCATGGGCAGTAACAGAAGACATTTGAACTCAGAACTGCTTTCGAATAGATATTGTGTCAACCATGGGGAAAAAATGGAGACATGCTTCCTCTTCATGGACATGCAGTGAACACACACATAGCTCTATTGCTAAGGTTGGCGTTTGACTACAACAGAATATGCCTATAATGTAGGAACCTCTTCTACTTTATTTCTTCTCTCTCTGTGAATAGTTGATTCTTTCATATGTAAAAATTATGTTCCCTTTTGTTAGCAGTAATGGTCTTCAGTTAAATCATGTGTGTGCTTTTATTATATAGATTTATGGGAGTATTTTTAGCCACATTATTTATAGAACATTTAGGTCTGCCTTTCAAAGTCCTCATCTTTAGGGTTTACTGGTCTGCTTTTAATTTATCAAAGTCCTCCTTCCACAGGCAATGCACGAAACACGCAAGCAGCAGATTTCCCCTATCCAATGTGTATTTGATGTGCTTAATGTTCATCTTTACACACACACAGGCGCTGGCATATAAGAAATGTGGAGGGTGTCTATAAATTCAAGGAAACATTTAAGTGCACAGTGATACATAGATACATGGGTATAATACTTTATGTACTTGATAAATATTTCATCCCTACCATAAAGAAAGCTTTTTATCAACTTTGATTGTTTTTTTATTACCTTAAAGTATTGCAGTTGTTTCTTAGCATTCATTGTTCCTTCCTTTTCTTGTCTCAGACAGGAATTGAAGATGAAAAGCTCTGTATCTCTCAGCCACCCTTTCAGCTCTTTGATCCTGACCTCCAGCTGCCTTACCAGGCTTCCGCTTTCAGGAGAGAGAAGGTCACGTGGACCCGACCCACTGGGCCCTGCCATTGTGTCCTGGATCTTCTCTCCAAGGGTTTTCTAATGCATCAAATTAAAAACAAAAACACCAACAAAAAATAAAAACATAGATTAGCGTAGGTACCAAAAACAACTCACACTTGGGCCAGTGACAAGAACCATCTGGAATGTGTGCCGCTACACCGGCCACTTTACAACTAACATTCTATTCAGATTAGCTCCGTGTTCCATTTAGGATTTAAATTCTTGAGCAATGTGTGTTGTTCTGACTACTATTCGAGGTTTAAGACCTCATTCACTCATAATTTACTTCCACAGAAAGGAGAATTGACTCAAAATTTCACCATGGTCACTGATAAAAATTCATTTGAGTTCTCATGATGGGAATTTACAGTAAAAAAATTCTCTGCAAAAAATTTTCAGAAGATAGAAATCTGAGTTTAATCAATATACTAAAGAGGCATGGAGAATTAAGTTTCTTTTTTGTTGTTCAGTACAAGTCACCAAACCACATGACTGAGGTCTGTTAAGATGGGGTGGCCTCTGTGGTGCTGTTGTTGGTTTTATCTGACCGGGCAATTGTTCATGCCCACAATTCCTTACAGTTGGCATTTGTGGATGCTAGACTTTCCAAAATATATGTTAAAGAAGTCCCAACCCAGAATGCTAGAAGCCTTCTTAGATTAACTCCTATGTCATGAAGGTGTTGTCAGAGAGGGCTTTTTTTGTTGTTGGAGAATCAGTAGGAGTTAATCTATAATGATGAATTAAACCTACAAATATAAGCTTTAAAACACAAAATTAAGTCAACCAACATTCATCTGCTGTGTAGTGTTCTGTAAATAGTATCTTTAGGAGGTCGTAACAGAAAAATAGTCTTTCTTGCCAACACCCTTATATTTTCATGGTGCAGATATTGATAATTTGAAGACCCTCAGTGGAATCCAGATTTAGCTATTGTTTTTATGCTGTAACAAAAGTAGCAGCAGGAGGTGAAATCAATGCCCTTGGAGGGTAGGGTCACAAAAAAGAATTTATTGCCACTTTTTTGTTCTGGAACAGTTTGCAATCATAAATTCTTCATAAACAGAATACTTCAGAGAATGGTCCGTCTTCATAAATATACGACAGAGGACATCAATTTCATTTAATTCACAATTTGTGTCAGCACAGCAGATGCCAATGCCTGCCTTGATAGGGTTGTTTAATATGCAATTGAGACAGAGTAATATGCAGCACAGGGGACAAAATTTCACAGATTAAACTGTACGCACCACTGACATTTCATTCTAATGTATTTCCATTCCACACTATTCACCTTAGATGAAAGTAATATGAAAAACCATATCCCTCTATTTTACTATTGTTAGAAGTTAAAATCCTGTCTTTAAATATTTTTTCATGCCAATTAAAATGTAATCATGCCAATTAAAGCCATATGCCTGGTGGTGTTAGTGTGGACCAGGTTTTGTTCAAATCTTCCCTTCACCTTTCTCTCTCTCTAAATCATTATAAAACTCTGCATATTGCATTCAAATGATACTTTTGTCAAAATGGCAACCATTTCTAAGTTGTCTGATTTATAAACGATAACTATTTTTATTTTAATGTTATGTTGATTTTCATTTTTTGTTGAGAAAGCAATATCCATGACATACTTTATACAATTTTCAAAAATGATTATTATTAGTTATTTATCAAATTAGAAAAAGACATGGTTCGATTTCTATATAAATAAGTTATCACCTTATCTATCAAGCATATAAAAGTGCTGTCCCCATTTAGTAACAACTTTTAAAATGTCATACACTAACCACATTTTTCTTGTATGAGATCAAAGAATTCTGCAGACTTTAGTAAGTTCTGATGGAAATCTCCATATTATAATGTAAAGCCATTAATTACTATTAAAAAGTAATGTAACAACAGGTCAGAGTAAAAACTTTAAAACGTTTTAAGTTACATTGCACAACTGGAGAGTGCAGTGAATTCAGATGAGAAGCAAGGATTTAAACCTGCAGCCTTTAATCACCTAGATTAAGCATGGCAGACACTGAGCACTGGCGCCCCTCCAAGTCATCAGGTACACGGAGAGCTTTGTATTCAAAATATTTTTGGAGTATTATTTCTTTTAGAATTAAAAAAAAAAAAGGCAGAAAATGGAAGGCATGCAAAATTAGTTTCCATAACTGACACCACCCATACTTAGCTATTATAATTAATCATTTAAGTAATTGACAAATTTAGCTTACCCTTGATTTGAAGTGAAGGCAGTTTAGGAGAGAAATTGATGAAAAACTACAGTTTAACCTCTCTCTCTCAGCTGTCCCCCAACAAAAGGCCAGTCCTGTCTCCTGCACAGTGCCATCCCGGTCTCTGGGTAACGGAATCTCTAGATTGCCTTTTTGCCAGATTCTTGCATCTCAGTCTTTGGCTGAGACCCAGCCCATCATTGCGTGAAATGAATTACATGAAACTTTTTTTTTCTTTTTGGCTTTTGTTAAAAGTGAGCTAGAAATTGGGCACAAAACAGAGGCCAATTTAATTCTGCAATTCAGATTTGGGTCCAATTTGCATCTTTGTTTTGGTAGCTGTAGTGTGACTTGAAAGCTGTCGTGACAGCCCCACTTTCCCCCTGAAGGGTACAGTAAACAGTTAAACAGTGAATGTCTCTAACATGTGCCTTCAGAACAGATTCTATTAACATCCACTCAAGCATGACAGTTGGTGTATATCAGATATACTGTATTATAGTTGACTTGCTGCATACCCATAATACATGGCATATTTTACTTACTTTTTTATGTATAAAGAACCAAAATTATTAAAATCTGAGAGGAGACAAGCTGAGGGTAAAAAAAAAAAAATCAACAGAAGAGAAAAAGCAGTGTTTCCCCACATAATAGCATGAATAGCTGTTTGAAATGTAGGTAGTGAATTGAAAGAGAGAGATATTTGTGCCTCACATTAGAAATCAGACAGAGTACTTCACTACACAAAAAAAAATGTACACATAACCTACACACAGTAATAAAAATGCAAATACCCCAAGCAGTTCCCATTTTTCATTAATTGAATCCACTTTTTCAAGGAGATCATTTGGTAGTAAAACGCCACCTTTCTTCAAAGCTTCAACCTTACTAAGCAGCTCTGTCTTTTTCAAGTCCCTGATGGACATTTCCACACTGTATCTCTGAAACAAGAAGAGAGAAAGATATATCATTAGTGAGAGAGATGTTCTTAGAAAATCTTGGAGCACAGCATTAGTAATGCTCATGGGTGTGAAAAGTTCTTGTTTCCAATAATATTTATGAGGAAACTAAACCTAGGTAACTTGAGTAGTGGAGGAATATGGTGGAAGATAGTTAAATATATATGTAGTATACATATACCACCATTCAAGGTATTCCATTTAGTTGACTGAAATTTATGTCTTTTTAAACTAAAGTTTGCACCTACATTGGTTCTTTAATTTAAAATATTCCAAATAGGAAAATACATGGTCTAAGGCGAGTTAATATTACAGTTAATTTTGGGCAACATTTGACTCCAGAGTGCTGCCCATCTCTGATCTTTGCCCCACAAAGGACGAGTCTCAGAGTGGTACAAATAAAATGATCCCTAAAGATTGCATGACTTCTTCCTTATCCCATAAGTTCTCTGAATTCTCAGGGTTTTTTTTTCTTTTATTTAAAAATTTGATGTGAGTTTAGAGAAGAGGTATATAGAGAGAGGAAAAAGAAAACCAGTGCTTTAAGAATGGTTATAAATCTATGCTTCCTTAATGAATATCCTTAATAAATACTTTAAAATTTTCTCAAATATCACAATGCACTAGAGTACCCTCTCTTCCAGCATACATTGTATTGTAACACACTGCCAAGTAAGTCTCTCCTAAAAGATGTTTGCTACAGATAATGTAGGTGCTACTTAATATGACAGTTACTATGGTGATTCTATTCAAATAACTATTTGGATAACTTCATAGTAGAAAGTGCTATATTATGAATAGCTATAAGTGACTGTCCATAGTTTTTAAATGTACACATAAAAACATCTCTAAGAAGAAAAGCTAGATACTGGTTAAAATAATAAACATATTTTATAATTTTAGCACATTTCCAAAATACAATGACAATCTCAATATTTCTTTCTTTGAGGAGTAAAAGTTAGATCATTGAGGTTATTGCCAGTATTGCGCCATAACCCTGAGTTAATATGAACACTTGATCAGCTCTAATAAGAAAAGCTTTTTTCTGAACAAAATTGCAAATCAGCAAGTTCAAAACATGCCCAACGACTTGGGTGACTGTTTGACTTGAGAACATAATATTAAATAAGATCCCAAACTAAATACAATTGGAAACAGCTTAAAGAAAAAGGAGGCATGAAATCCCTGTTTTGGTTAATACTCAGCATTTATGTGCAAATGTTTGCATACTTTGAGTTTCATATTTTAATCTTTCATTTGCACTAAACATGCACATTATTTGTATTATGTAAAATTCTCCAAATGTTAGTCATTTATGGATCACAGAACAAAATATTTTTAATAATGTGATTTAAAGCATCTCATAGTATTAATGAATGCTGATCAGATTGTCAGAATATCCAAAATTATATGAATATGCATAATAAAAAAAATTAAGGGTTGCTTTAGAGCTCTTTCAGAATTTGGCCTGTGTTACATGGGAAATTCTGATTGCATTCTTTAATGACAGACAATTACCAGGACCACCTCACTTCAGCACTTAGAAAACACAGAGTCCACTTGAGGACTCTGGATTCAACATTCAACAAGTACTCTAGAAACCTACATAGTGTTTTATTTGTCGGAGTGATGACTGGAGGTGAGGGCAAGCTGCTTTATGTAATCACACATCCATCTAAAGATGATGGTGCTGACAAAGATTTACATAATTAATTTGATAATTATCTTTGACACAATATTGAGGGAATCAGCATTTCAGGGAGGCAGAAGAATATTGTTCAAATTGTTAGTTAATGCCACGTGTATTAGCTGAGAGAGGGAGTCCTCGGTGGTGCCGCCTGGGAGAGCCTGGCCCAGCTATCACTTTCACTTAGGACAAGATCATCCCCTTCTTTACTCTGACTTTGAGTGGCTCCTGCAGGGTAGGTCAATCAAGAAAAAGAGCAGTTTAGATCTGTTCCATAAACACGATAGTCTTGTAATATTAAAAATATGAAAAGCAATTAATTACATTTTAGACAAAAGATAATTTTCTCTGTGAAATGTGCTAAAAATAGTCACTGCAATAGCTAGTATAAAAGGTTATTACATTTAAAAAATTTGTCATGTATGTTCTCTGTCATGGTCACCATGCACCCTACTATATAGACAGCTTGATGAAAGATGTGATTGATGGACAATGCCTTTAAATTTTATAGTTTGAAGTTTTTATAAGCCAGGAGAATTCAGCTAATTGTTAGATGTAGCGATACAAGTGCAAGAAAGGTACTGGAATGTCCTGTAATTTAAGGTGAAATATTTAATATTTGAAACACTCTGAAAGTTGAATCAGACATGATTTAGGGCCTTAAGCTGCATATGTAATAAAACCAGAAGGGTTTATTTTTGTTGATGCTAGTATGGTTTTGCTCCTCTTTCTCCATCTTTTCAGAAGCATTAGACAGAATCAACTGCTCACTCTATCAGCTCTTGATCATCCTATCAAGTAGGGCTACTTTATCCTGTGGTGAGAAGATAATTTAATCTTCATATTAATTTCACCCACAGCAGTAACTTAGCAAAGGCTGCCCCACTGTGTCCTGCAGTCTAGGGTTGTTAGGATACAGACTACTCTTCAATAGCCAAAAATGAGAATAGCAAAGTTAGTCAGATGGCTTTTCTTGAGTGCTAAGGTAAACAGGCATCCCATATTTAATTTCCCCCTAGTACCTGCAATGGACATCTCTGTCTAGTCAAAAACAAAATATACTCTATTGAAAGGCCATATTTACATTACTAAGTGTCCTTGCTTGGCTAATTCAATTTTGACTAATGAAGCTTCCTAATAGATATGTTAATGATTTAAATTAAAGACAGAGGCCACTTCTATTCTAAATGCCACTTGTGTGTGCATATAGAATATATAAAGAAAACTTAAAAAGCAGCTAAAAATAATGAGAAATACTAGCTTATTGTTTTAACTAAGTTTTAAAGGAGTTTTAAGAAAATTCTAACTCCGTGCTTACTTTTTAAAAGCACAACTGCCCAAATTGAATTATAAAACAAAGACAGCAAAAACTGGGATTTCTGAAGTGAATATAATAAAAAATGCATGAAGACTTGATTGAGATAACTTTTTTGACAGTTATGCTAAAGGCTTTTTTTCCCTCCTAAAACCTTTTTTTCTTTTTTTTTTGTTAAAAATCACACCGAAAATTCTGCCCAAATGGAGACTGGAACAATGCCTTGAAACAGTGTTAATTGTCACCATGGAAACCAGAAGAATAAGCCATTTTGAAACTGGTATAGAAGGCACACATTGAGCAACTCAAGCATTTTTCTGCCTCCCTCAATGTTAAAGAACAAGATGCCTTGTCACTGTGAGGTCAGAGAAAGAAAGCATCATGAAAGGGCTATAGATGCTCACGTCTAGTAAATAAAAAAATAAAAAATAAACTACATACAGCTAATGTGGTAAGACTCTACCCAGTGAATCTTTTTGAAATAGAAAGATAATCAAAGGATGGCCAGGATTGAGGGATAGATTCCACCTAAGCAAAACTTCAGGGCTATATTATGTGAACCTTGCCCCCAAAGCTCCCTGGGAATTCTGCTGTTGTAATAAAACTTCAGAAGAGGAAAGAAAAAAGGCAGCATGATGGAATTCAAAATAATGCTCTAAAAGCACACAGAGAGATTAAGACATCCATTGTAAGACTTTTGTATAGTGCTTGTGTTGGTTATGCTGAAAAGAGACCAGACATTGCTGAGTGGAGAGCGAAGGTTTGGCTATGAGAAAAACAAAAATTACACCAAAGAATTTTATCCATTATTAGAATAGGGCTGTCAGATTCTGTGTCTTCAGGATTTGAGTATTTACATTTTATAGTATATTTTAACTGGGCTTGATGTGACTTTATATCAGGAAGAGCTAAAGCAAGGAAAATGATCTAGTTATAAGAATGACAGATATAATAATAAAGATATTTGAATATCTTTTCCAGTACAAAGTAATACCTAAACACCTATCTATTAAGCATAATCCACCTTCCCATAAACACAGAATAGATAGATAGATAGATAGATAGATAGATAGATAGATAGATAGATAGATAAATACACTAAGAATATAAAATACATTTTGGTCTGTCAGTAAGAAAGTGTATGCTAGGAACATAACAAAACAAAGTATTGGCAAAATTATATGTGAAAATATGCTTTTTTGCACAAAAATGCAGGGATGTATCTGTTTATGACTCTGATGTTGTGTTTTCTGGTTAGTGTTTGCCCTCCTCATGTGAGGCTTCATGGTGGCCCCTCCACAAGTCCATGCCTAATGCCATTCAGTGGTGAACAAAGAGTCTTTTTATATGAAAGTCCAGAATCCACAGCTCAGCTGTACACGCGGAGTGCAGGGATCTGCTAGAGGCCAGTGTCGCCTCTGCAGCAGCTCTCGTGTTTTTTCAGAACACCAGGGTCTTGCACCTTACAACGTATGTGATGTTTCGTGTGGAGCTAATATCACTAGTGCTTCGGGAAGGTGTTCAAGACTAGAGAAGAGGGTTCAAGCCCGAGATAAATAATAGTCGTTATTTCTTGCAAACTCCTTGTGTTTTACCATTAGCAATTTATGGCGAATAATTGCACAGAGAAATTATAAAGACTCCTACAATTGTCCTTGTAAATTAATAATAGGCTTTCCTGATTGGGATAAATTTGCTGCTGAGCCTTTGGAAAAATTAAAAAGTGCAATGTCATTTAAAATTGCCAGAACTCGCACAGCAAATTACATCTGAGGTTAAGAATTGAGTTTTACCCCCCTCTTCTAGCTTA
The DNA here is from genome assembly GCF_036850765.1 of Saccopteryx bilineata. NCBI lineage: Eukaryota > Metazoa > Chordata > Mammalia > Chiroptera > Emballonuridae > Saccopteryx > Saccopteryx bilineata. The sequence continues at coordinate 104,947,822 of NC_089493.1, read as the reverse complement.
TTCCATTTGCATGATCTGAAAATCACATTACATTGGCCATGTATTGTTAATTGGACATAGATTGCATTATCTTTAATATAAATCAAACTACAAATATTAAAATGAATTGCAAATTCCCTAATAGAAGATCATAAAACAATCTTTTTAAAAGTATCTCCCATTAATAATTTAATTCCAATTATATTACTCAGAAAACTCAAGTGGGAAACCTGGCAACTTATTTCTCCAATCATTTCTTTTACATAACAAATACCTAAGCTTTTAAAACAAATACTTAGCACAGAATTCATTGTTGTGATACAAAAATAAAAACACCAATAACTGCAAACTTTCCGCTGCTGATTTCATGTAAAATACTACATAAGAACACGAGGCCTTCTGTCTCACCCCTTCTCTACCCAAGTCAAGGTCAAGAGAAAAGTCTCCTACAGAAGAAATTTACTAATTTTAAGAACTATTATAATTATACTCTTTAGAATTATAAAATTGATTATTCTTCTTCCATTTATTTTTTAAAAGGATTCTCTGGCCCCTTATATATTTTCTATAAATTTGATATCTTTCTGAAGCCTTTACATGGTCTTTAATGAGTTTATATTAAATATTTAATACTGTTTAGAGCATACCCACTACTACTAAAAACAGTTATATTCCCAGCAGTCCCACTGTTTCAGGCAGAGGACTTGATTGATCCTCCTAGCCTGAATTGAGTAGAATGAAAAGAAGCAGTTGGAAAATAGCTGCAATCATTTAATGCAGATGACCTCTGACAGCCTCGCAGCTCTTCTATCTGAACAGAAATTTGCATGGGGTCTCTGTGCAGAGGAACAATGTAACCTAAATGGTAGACAATCTTTATTCTAATGAAGTGGGTGTCAAGGTCAATGTAAAACTGCAATGATAAATGGTGCACCACTAGGCAAGAGAAGTTGCATAGGCATTGTAGTGCTTTCACATTAATTGAAGACTGAAATGCACTGCGTGAAAAGCACAAGCCTCTCTTTTCACCATAATGTGTTAATACTCCAATGCAGAAATGATTTCTTCAACATGTTTGCCTGTTGCCAGGTATCTTATTGCAAAAATAATGCAAATATGAAATTATGGTACAAATGGACATTTTTAGAATTTAGCTTTTTCCTGGAGTAGAATTACAAAACTCTAAGAAGAATTTTCCTAAACAACATCCGGACACCTGATATAATTCCTTTGATTTCCCTTTTTTTCTCTTGTTTGACTTGTCTTTAATTAGTTTCAACCAAGAAACCTTTCACAGAGTTCTTTGCTGGGTTCTTCGATACTGAACTGACTGTAAAAGAGAACTGAGGAAAGGAGAATCATTCAAATATTATTTTCCCCCTTACTTCTAAGTTTTCTGCTTAGTCTGCAATTCAGATCTTCAAGTATTGTAATGAAAAGCCTATGTTTGTATAAAAAAAAAGACTATTTTCTAGGGTGAGAACTAAAATCTATAATACAGTCATTTGACATTGCCAAAATGACAAGATAGCATTAATTACACCATTTCTTCAGTTGACCTAGCAATTTTGTGGCAGTCAGTATTTTTTTTCATTATAGAAAAATAAGGATAATAAGCTGCTTAAAAAAAAATTCTAATCTACCTCAGCCTGTAAAGGAGACATTGTTTGCTAATACACTCATTAGCAACCAACCATTTTAACTTCATCAATTAAACAGGAAATGGAGTTGCACCATTAGTTTCACAATTTGCTAAAATACTGATAAGAGCATATTACTAACTATTTGAGAAACATTTCAGGGCTCAAGGCATAATATGTTATAAACTTGATGCATTTCTATGGTTGACATTTTTTGATTCTGGTAAACTACCTTTTCAAAACTAAGCTTCCTGCTACAAATAGACTTCAGTAACAGAATTACAGTTATACTAGTCAGAAATGGTCTGTAGATATCTCAATCTGTAATCTTGGTTGATTAAAAGGCTATTAGTATGATTTACTATAAAATAAAGGATATTGCTAGTTTGCGACTCCGATGTAAAAACAAACTGTCTCAAACAGAAATCGACATTCCTGAAATGGTAATTCAGAGGGAAAAAAATCTCAACACGAAGGAGGATAGTAAAAATGAAAAAAAAGTTACTGATGAAACTGTTTAAAAAACTGTACAGCTTCATCTGTGTGTGATTTGTCAGGTCTGAAGCTTTGACGTGCCCAAGGGGCAGACCCCAGCGGGGAGTAGGCTGCCGAGCTAAATAGCTGTGAAAGAAGTCTTAATGTAGGATGGAATTCAAACTAACCTTGACATGACCTCAGGAAAAATATGCAAAAAGTAAAATGAATGCACTCTGCAAGATACATCCTAATTTTGTGGTGGAGCTGGTTAGTTTTACAAACATAACTGAGACCTTAAAAGAAAAATAGAAAGCTAGTAAAAGGGGAAAACTTTGGAATTCAGGCAAAAAAATGTAAGCACTGTGAAGGCATGTGAACCATTTGGAAAGAATCCAAATAAAAACCCACACCGAACAATATTGTTGTCAGCCTGCCTATTCAGGAAAATTGTGTTTTTTTTAGGTTGAATATAAATGACACAAAGCCAAGATTACATCATTGCATTACAAAGTCTGTTGTGGCTTTTAGCTGAACAAGCCCCATGGATCTACTAGTTTAGGACAGTAATTTAGTAAGGAGGTTTTAATGTGTTATTTTTCCTCCAGTGTCATAAAAAATAGAGGAATTTAAGCAGGAAATATCAAGGGTGCTCTTTAGTTTCTTTCTTGCTTTTGATCTGTATTTGAAAAGCCACACTCAAATTTTAGTTGATGCACTGAGTCTTGATTTGACTTCATTATAAATTTTGCCTGTTTTGAAGTGATCAGCTTAGGAGGAAAGCATTTGTTCTAACTCCCTGGCCAAGAACTGGCTAACTCATTGGATATATGGAAATTTTAATTGAGTGTCAACTTGTGTAAAAATTCAATCCTATTACCTTCTCAATGCAATTTTGTAGCAATACCAGTTATTTACTACACTACTAACCAGATTTTAAACATAATTAAATTGCTAAGAACGTAGACCCGAAATCTAATGACTTAAATCCCTACAGAAAAGATGTGATTTCCTGGATCGGATATATGGGCTTCTATTAGATTTTCATAAGCCTAACATAAGTAGAAGGAGTCAACCATTTAGAAACACTGAAGTACAAGGAATTTTGCTGAGAACCTGTTGAACAAATGCAAAGATCACTGCATAGTGGCTATGCTATGCCAAGGGCTCCTTTTTGGTCTAGTCTTACTCAATATTTTTATTAATGATATATATAAGTAAAATATGTATATGGCACATTAGTCAGAATGCCAGATTATACTAAACTCACTCATCAATAAAGAATAATATTTTAGCTCAGAGATCATAAACTCAAATACCTACTGGTAGTGGTATACTAATAAACTGGCCAAAGGGTGGGAGGAGCCCTGATTTATAGTGTTCGCTGGTTTCCCCAGTGTAATACTTCCACCATGGCAGAGTCCAAGTTACCAAGGTTCCAAACTACCAAGAGTTGCTGCTGTCGGCAAAATTCTTGAATATTTAGTAGTCAGCTCTCAAAAGCCAATACCTGCCAGCTCTACAACCCCGCTACCTAACTGCTAATAAAAAGGACCTGAATTGAGCATAAATAAGATATCTTTAGTCTTTCATCATCTTCTAACCATTGTCTACAACTGTTAGACAATAAAAACAACTGTTTTCTCTATAAAAAGAAAGAAGGAAGAAAGGAAGGAAGGAAGGAAAGAAAGAAAGAAAGAGAGAAAGAAAGAGAAAGAAAGAAAAAAAAAGAAAAGAAAAGAAATAAAGAATGTGATGGTTACCAACACTTGATCCCAGTGAGAGAGAAATAAGAGGAAGCAGTATGGAATATGGAAAATAACAGAACACAACATACATCCAAATGGGGCAACCAATACTCAGCTCTGCCAACTGTTTCCATGTAGGAGTTATTAACAAAATTAATAACTGTTCTCTCCCTCCAACAAAAAAATTAAAATACCAAAACTGCATAAAGAATGGTGGTGACTAGGCTTCAATTGCCTTTAGGTTCAATGAATCAAAAGACAGTAAAAGGTAAGTGGAAAAAAAAAACCAGAAGAAAGAAAAGAGAAATTTAATTTAGGGCTGGAATGAGACAAACACAGGGTCAAAAATGAGAAGGTACCAGGTAGGTCAGCTTGACTATGATTTACTAGACCCAAACTTGCAGTCCCAGTTTTGGTTGGGTTCCATTTTCCAAGAGGGACCTAGACAGTGTAGACAGTGTATCAAATGTGCAAAGGAAAGCCCTTGAGGAAAGAAGATTCAATACTTCTCTAAGGAGCAAGCTGCCAAAGAAGTTGGAAGTATTTAGCAATGGGGTAAATAAGAGTTGAAAATGAGAGAAGAAAGGAAAGGAAAAGTTAGCAGATTTTAAATGTTTAGAGAACTTTTACACAGAAACTATTAATCTATTTCATCTGACCTCAAAGGTCAAGCATGGGATCAAAGACTGAATATATGAATGTAGCTTCGGCAATAGGGATTCCCATTCACCAGCAGTATTTAGTAAGGTGACCAGTTGTCCTCCTTTAGGGAGGACAGTCCTTTTTTTGTAGATTCCGTCCTTCCTCAAAAAGTGTCTCCTACATGTCCTCCTTTTTGATATTGGAAGACTAATCTGTAAATGTTCGTATTCAATCGATGTAGAGTTGATCTATTGAGTGTGATGTGACATATTTTCATTTGACATGACGATTCATCAAGGATCAGTACAGTGTGGCGAGACATGATTATGGGATGCATGCGCTCTGCACAGGAGACTTTGAGAGAGCATGCAATATATGGAGCGCGCAAATGGGTTTGTGTACTTCTTACTGAAATACAACACGGCACATACAACACTGTAGACTCATGATTATTTCTTTATCAGTGAATATTCAATCACAGAAAGGTAACCACAATTCATATTTTATTAATTCATTATTTAATAATTTCCAAATACGTAAAATTTTATTTACAGGTATTTTCCTGAAATTCAAGTTTTAAAGTAGAAACCTAACCTCAAATCATATCTATTAATAATGCATTTTGATTAAATAGTTGCATAAAACAGACTTTTTAAACTAGAAAATGATAAACTCGAATATCACTCCAAATTAGTGGTTTTGTTTGATATTTAGTTTTGCTAATTTAGCTTCCAGAAAATTTGCCTACCATGATGTAACGTTCTCAGTTCCTAATATGTTTGCATTGTTCATGTAGCTCTATATTTTATTTTTAATTTTAAATTTCATTTAAGGGATAAAGAAATCAAAAAAGAGAAAATGCCATTTTAAAGATAAATTGAAAAAGAAATTTCCATTCATCATATCAAAGAAAGATACCATTGTTTTCTGCAGTATTTGCAGTGCAGAATTTTGTATTGCAGTTGGGGGCAGAGCAGCAATAACAAAACACTTGGCCACCAACAAACATAAGCAATCATTAGATGCATCAGCTTCCAGTTGTAAAGTAACAAGTTTTTTTTTAAACTTCAAATTATTCTGAAGATGAAAAACAGTTGGCTGCAATAGAGGGAACATTTGCATTTCATACCATAATTCACAATCAAAGTTTTCGTTGTATGGATTGTACAACTAAATTTTTGAAAAAGTTTCACAATGCAAAATTTTCATGTGCCATGACAAAATGCGAGTCTATTTTGAAATCAGTATTTAAAAATTACTGTGACAAGATACTTACAGAGGACTTGGAAACTGCAGCATTTGTAACAATTTTATCTGATGCATCAAATCATAATAAAATTAAATTGTATCCAATAATAGTAAGATATCTTAATGTTACCAAGAGCATTCCAGTAAAAATTTTAAATTTAGAATCCATTGAGGGTGAAACTTCTGAAATTTTGTCAAACCATCTATCTATACAGAGTAGTAAATGAAAACAACTTGAAATCCAAAGTTGTTGCACTAACAGCTAATAATACAAATACAAATTTTGATAGGCGAAGACGCAAAGGGCTGAATAATGTGTATGTAAAATTACAAGAATTATTCCAAAAGAAAATACTAGTAATAGGTTGTAATGCACATATTTTGTCAAATGCAATCAACACAGCATCATGTGTCATGCAAATTGATGTAGCAGTAATAATAACTACAATTTATTTGCATTTTAGTCATTTTACCATTCGTGTTGCTACTTTAAAACAATTTTGTGAAGAAGCAAATGTTGAATACAGAAAACTTTTGGGATATTCAAAAGTTAGATGGCTTGCTCTAACACCTGCTATAGAGCATGTTCTACATTATTTGAGCCTCTCCGTTCATATTTTTAAAGTTTAGACAAATGTCCTAAAATCCTGGAATAATTTTTCAATAATAAAATATCTGAGATATTAATGTATTTTGTACATAATCAAGCATCTGTTTTTCACAAAATGGTTCAAATGATTGAAGGTGAACACATTTCAGCTATGGAAGTTAGTCTTATGACTTTATCCTTCAATATAAATCTTGTTTTGAAGAAAAATGTCTTCCTTTAATTATAAAAAGAAAATTGTTAGACTTAGAGGAATCAAATCCGGACATAACAGAAAAGTTTATCAAAGAAGTGCAGAACTTTTACCAGACATGTTTTGAATATATTGAAGAATGGTCCAAAACAAACATCACGGGAAATAACAGTTTTCAATTGTGTTTTTTGACTTCATCACAAGTATATTGGACAGATATTGAATTTTGTTGAGTTTTTATCTAAAGAAATGCCAGACATCAAAATAGATGACAATTGTCTCTTTGAAAAAATTAGAAGACTGAATGTATATTTAAATTCTGAAAAATTAATACAATGGGAAAATGAACACATCAAAATTGATAAAAGATGAGTGGAAATATTCAACCATTTCAAAAATGAACATATTCCATGTGAAAATTTATTTATTCTTGTTCAGTTTGCATTGTGCTGCCCTGGAACCAATGCAGCAGTTGAAAGAGTTTTTTCAATTGCTAATGACTTTTGGACAAGTAAGAAATCAAGATTGAATGTTGATACTCTAGCTGCAGCACTTGCTGTAAAATTCAATATGAAGGATATTTCTTGTTCAGATATTTCCAATATATTGTTACAAGATGATACATTGATAAAAATATTCATTCAATGAAAAAGTACTCATTTAGATCATATTATCTAAATGAGTACTTTTTCATTACAATTATTATTAAAAATTAATAGGCATGTAAGCATAATTATAATATAAAATATTACAAATGTTTTTATTATACATTTATCATATTATAGTGTATTATTGTTGCAATGAATAAAATGTTTATTTTTTTATTTTTTAAAATATTTTATTTATTGATTTTTAGAGAGAGGGGAGAGAGAGAGAGAGAGAGAGAGAGAAGAGGGGAGAAGAGCAGGAAGCATCAACTCCCATATGTGCCTTGACCAGGCAAGCCCAAGGTTTCGAACCGGTGACCTCAGTGTTCCAGGTCGACGCTTTATCCCACTGCGCCACCACAGGTCAGGCCGAATAAAATGTTTATTTACTACATTGTTTTCTTCGATTAATTTTGGTCCTGCTTTTCATTGTAAAACAGGACAATCTGACTTTGGGTGATGGGTATGCAACATAATTGAACTTTAAGATAACCTGGACATATTATCTTTGAATATATGTATCTTGATTTACTGATGTCACCCCATTAAAAATAAATACAATAAAAAAAATAAAAAAATAAAATAAAAAAAATTAAAAAAAAAAAAAAGTTGGTCACCTTAATTGAGGCAGAGAGCAGAAGTCTACCTGGTTGGGATATTTTATGGGTTAATGAGGCATTGAATGAGGACTGGCCTAGAAGATAGGATCTAAAGTTTTTCTCTGTTTTAGGAAATGGAGCTTCTTTGGGCCCACATTCACCAGATCAGCCATAACAATCACATTATGTATGAAAGAATGCCAAGACCCCAAATCACCAAGTTAAGGAAACACTGTCTCTTGAACAACACTTAGATGTAAGATTCTCATGCAGAAAAACCTAGGAGAATAACAATGAAACAATGACACAACCACATAAAATGTAAGCTATATAATCCAAACTCAAGATAGGACACAGAATGAAAAGAAAAGCCAAGCTTAACTGAAAATCCTCAAATCATCTTCAATCTGGCCTACTTTAGAGAAATATTTCATTGAATTTGAGATGTTACATAAAACCTTTTGGGTCCTTTTTGATAAATATAGGAAACTTCCATTATAGAATTTATGTAGTTCAGTCCATATTTCAACTAAATCCTTCATGTAGATTTTTTTAAAGATATAAACTTCACAAATGCTACTCTCAAAAATTTTGTTCCATCAACATAGAACTTTCCCTTACAGATAGCTAAGAAATGTATTATAACTCTGTCTGCCAGCAGTGTGAGCATAATGGCAATTTCTTCTCCATGCGATGAAACTTCATGGTTGCACTGTATTATGTTGAAATCTGCACATCTCAGTGGGTTTCCTGTGCATTCCAATGCACTTCAGTGACGATGTGGATCATTGCCATAATACATCATGACTGTTCTAATTACGGGTTCATTATGATGCACCATATCAGGCTGTCGTAATGTCATGTCAGCACATAGTGAGAATAGTTATGCAATTATGTAATATCTGTTAGAGTATGCAATGTAGAATGGAAAAAAGACACGAGGAGCAGCAATTAATGTAATGAAGAGTTTTCTCCTTTAAAAAGTTTCTAGTTTTAAAAGTATTTCTTTTTGTTTTCCATCTCCCAAACTAAACAAATGCCTCCCAAAACTTTTTTTATGTTTACTTGGGCCCTACAACATAATTTAATAGATTAAAAAAATAAAACAAAATAAGAAGAAGAGAAAGGGGAAATCCCTGATGTTAGATGTTCTTCATGTCACAAAAGGAGATTCACCTACTGCATGCTGCAAGAAATCCAGTAAAAACTTCAGTGTAGTAAATTAAGGTCCACTGGAGGCTTATTATTATGCAAACTTTAAATACAATGTCACATTTTTTCTATCTTCCTTCATTTCTTGTTTAATCATAGAACATGTTTTCTCACACCCTCCCCAAAACTCGACCTTAAATAAACAAGAATTTTTGAAACATGCAATGCCTGATTATTTACTCAGGGGCACTGACCTGTTTTCCCTTAGATTGTCGAACAAAGACAATGACAACAGCCAACATAACAACAGTCATCCAGTGTGAATGAATCAAAATTATAGCTATTTTTTGTCAAATCAGCTAAAACTATATTTTTGATGTAGTAATTTTCTTATGTGTGCCATGAGATAAAAAAGTTGAAAATCACTGAGATTAAGCAATAATACCATGTTTACTTCTCAAAATTATGATTGCACATAGTCACTTGCCTTTAGTCTAGCTACCACAATGTACCCAAATATCTATAAAAATAGAAATCTTGTTATTTGTCATTAAATATGGAGCATAAACTCCCAAAGGATGAGGGCTATGCCGTTTTTGGTCAACCATAGAGTACCTTGAATATTTGCAGTCTTCAGAAAACATTAAGTCAATGAATAAATAGTTTCTCAAATGAAGTAATACATGAGCTGCTGTTTGTTATTTAATAAGATAATTTCTATATAGAAGCATACCTCATGCCTCTATAGATGAATTACAGGACTGTTCAATGCAAGTATTTATAATAAAAATGCTGATGAAACCTAAACTGTGGCTGTCTATGATTGTGCAGCAGCAACCATTTCAAATATAGATATATTTTTAGCATTATGGGGCACCAAGTTTGTTTAAATCTAGACTTTTTTTTTTTTTTTTTTACAATTGCAAGTAATGTTAATAGCACACTGTAAATGTTAAGGCTAAGTGTGCAATGTCAAAATAGATTGAATCTCTCTGAAAATTGAAAATTCAGGCTTTTCAAACGTAATCCAGATGTTTGGCTTTTATTCAGATTTCAAGAAAGAGGGAACTAATATGATATAAAATTCATACATGCATATTTCATTAGTGCCTTTTGTATCATTGAATTAAACATTCTGAAACGTGCTTTTCCCAAATCACATAGAGTTTTAAACCAAAGCAGTTGCCAAAATGTTGCACACCTCAAAAATAAAGCCAAATTAATTTCATAAGGAAGAGACTATATATTTCTTAGGTTAACTCTGTTGGTAATGTTTCTTCAAAGAGAATATTTTGGGTTCTCTTTGAGGATGACAAGAAAAATGAGAGGCAGAGCACTGTAGCCATTGTAGTTTATCAAAAAGATATTGCAGCAGAACATGAGTACTTTGGAAATTTATGAGAATCAGTGGCCTAATGAAGGCTGAATGCACTATCCCCCGTACTGTCATCATCAAAAACTACCTTTTTAAGTTTAGTGCAAATGAACATTCCTCAGGGACTATGGACTTCAGCACTGAGAAGTATATCCAGAACTCACTGTGTGATAGTAGGGGTTAGGACAGAACCAATCAAAGCATTTCCAGGGTTGTCTGCTTCCAAAACACAATGGAAATGCCATCATCCTTTTAGGCATTCATATCATATCTTTTTTCTTTGTAGGGTGTTTTTAACTTTTCAAAGGGTTTTCACTTTTATAATCTTAATAGATCCATAATGCCATGGGGTTTTCTTGATGACCACCCAAATCCCTGTATAATAAAGTATTTGATACCTTAAGCCAGTGTTTTTCAACCACTGGTCCATGCACTGGTCTGCCAGAAATTTCATGCCGGTTCACAAAAGAGTTAACCACCTGATGTTGTATGAAGATGATGAACCCTGTGATCTTAGTTGAATTCACTTATAGTAAGGGTGATTCCTGCCTTAGTGATCCCTGAAATAACTCTCCTATTTTCACCGGTCCCCAAGTGTGAAAAGGTTAAAAACCACTGCCTTTGGCTGCTTTTGAGGGTTTTCTGGTGTTTTCATGTCAGATGAGGATGAATGTGGTTTCAGAATTAGAATATAAGCTCCCGCAATGGAGTGCTTAAGGTGAGGGGCCATGTGTTGTTCACCATTTATCCGCTGTAACCCTTAGCATCATGACTGAGATTTTGAAGGTGGGAAACATTTATTCATTCCGAAATAAAGACGAGGTGAGCATGTATCAGCTATTGAAATATATTCCAGGTATAGTGTTAGTACACAGAAATGAGTAGTATGTGACTGCCTTACCTATCTTTGAATTTCATGCTCAGTGAAAAACATATTTGGTGAAAACATCAAAACAGAAATTTTACTCTCAATTTTTACACAGAAACCATGAACAAAGTTAATTTTTTCCAATGGCCAGGAATGGTTAATATACAAAAAGGGTCTATAAAATGTATCAAAGAAAAGAGGAAGGGCACAGAGCTCTTTAAATATTTAAGGACACCTTTTATGAGTTCAGTGTTTTCTCATAGTAATAACATTTGATCAGAATTCAAGAGGCTGGGTCCAATTTCCAACTCCAATACCAGTCTGCCACAGACTTAAAAACCTTTCTGTTCTGGCTTATTGTTTTCCTTTGGGGCACATGTCCATATTTACCAGAGAAAGATTTTACAAAAATAAATTTTAGAGATTTCAGGCTTTAGCTTTAAGCACTGTTTGTCACTCCAACCTCAGACAGCTTGACTGTCATTTCAATGTTTTGTTCTCTTTTTTGTTTTTAAGGCAAGTCTAAAGAGAAAGTATTATCACTCTGTCTCACAGTTTAAAAATTGATACATAGAAGCTAAGTGACTTGCCCAAGGTCAGTAAGATAGCGTTAAAACCCAGCAAAAGACTTTTCAGGAGGAATTTCAGTTTAGTTAAATAGGCCATGCTAACTTTAATTTTTAAAAATATATCTTTATACATCTCCAGAAGTCTAAGGAAATTGGTGGTCCTGTGGAGTATAATGTAAATCAGATCAAGAATGCCATTCAAAATGACTTTGGAGGCCCTGGCCGGTTTGCTCAGTGGTAAAGCGTCAGCCTGGCATGCAGGAGTCCCAGGTTCGATTCCCGGCCCGGGGCACACAGGAGAAGCGCCCATCTGCTTCTCCACCCCTCCCCCTCTCCTTCCTCTCTGTCTCTCTCTTCCTCTCCCGCAGCTGAGGCTCCATTGGAGCAAAGTTGGCCCGGGTGCTGAGGATGGCCCTGTGGCCTCTGCCTCAGGCACTAGAATGGCTCTGGTTGCAACAGAGCGATGCCCCAGATGGGCAGAGCATCTCCCCCTGGTAGGCATGCTGGGTGGATCCCAGTCAGGCACATGTGGGAGTCTGTCTGACTGCCTCCCGTTTCCAACTTCAGAAAAATACAAAAAAAAAAAAATGAATTTGGAGTGGTCAAAACATACTTAAAAATCCCACCTTGTGGCTTAAATGACCAGATTCATTTTGGTGTAGACTCACCCTCCAACTGCAATAGATTTTTAATAGCTTGATGTTGAGGCTAAAAGAGCAGATAGGAGAGTTCTCACTGATTGTCATACCTGTCATTCAAAAGAATGACGGATCACAGTTTTAAGAAGCTGTGATCAGGTACAGGTGAAAATTTATTAGTATAAACTAAAACTAATAAAAGCAAATTTGGGTTATGATAACTGCTTCTGAGCATATTTTTCAAACTATGTACAGGAGTTTTCTATAAACATTGAAGAAACTTTATTAGAATAGTTCATTAAAGAGAAACATTATATCTGTGAGTGTGTGTGTGTGTGTGTGTGTGTGTGAGTGTGTGAGTGTCCAGTCACTAAACTAATAAAGTAAGGAACAGGAAAAACTGAAAATTTAGAGAACAAAATGATGAAAATGCATAGATGGATGGAGAGAAAGTAATAAGTAAACAGGGAAAATCACAAAGGTTTAACCAGATATAGGAAACCATATCATCTACAGAAAAAAAAGCCCACAAAAATTATGTAAAAATAAAGAATATTGAAGAGGAAGATATCTAGAGATATCTTCAGTTAATGACCTCCCATTAATAATCAGATGAGAAAACATCATAATAATGACTTAAAATTTTGCGAAAGGGCTGCAAAGATTCACTAAGAGGAATAAAAAGAGACAGAAGAACCAGGAAGTATCCATTTAGCATAGCTTACAGACAAAACAACGAATAGCCTTTCAAGAAGAAATAGATACCAAAACTTTGACTTTGAGGATTTTTCCTGAGCATCATTGATAGGGAGCCCTTTGCTGGGCACCATCTTCCCTGGCAGTTATGTCTGCCTGTGCTCAATGGGCGGCCTGTCACATGATCTGGGGGGAAGTTATTTCCTATTTTTGTGGACATCCCATCTGTAAAATAGTGACAATGACATGCTCACCACTTGTCCACCACAGACATTTTAATAAGCAATTAGATTATGTTTGTACAAAGTTCTAGATCTCTATGTAAAGGCACCATTAAAAAATGAGTCTCCCAAGTTTAAAACACTTGACATTTGGATTAAATTTTTTTGACCTGTTACCCATTTGCAAATAAGTCTGCAAATTACTCTTTTTTTTTTATTATGTGTCTTAGAGAAAAGGTATTGTAAATTAATTAAAAGAGTAAAATAAGTCACATCCGAGCCACTAGAAAGGTAAATAATACATATATATGCAATACATATTATATATATATATTTGTTCTCATCTTTGAGAAAATACATATCAACTATATTCTTCTATTTTCTCTACCCTTAATAACAGGAGGAAGAAATATGTTGGTATTACCCAGTAATACTAATATACTATGTCTCTAAACCTATACACACATAACCATTTAATCACTAGGTTTGATAAACATGGTGACAGAAAAGGACCAGTGCTAAACAGTTTAATTTGTGAATCAATGAGATTGGCTAAATAAATAAATAAAATATAATCAAGTGAAAATACATGCCTGGAATCAGCTGGCCCATTTTCTTTTTCTTTTCTTTCTTTCTTTTTGTTTTGAGACAGAAAGAGGGATAGGGACAGACAGGAAGGGAGAGAGATGAGAAGCAGCAAGTCTTCATTGTGGAACCTTAGTTGTTCATTGATTGCTTTCTCCTATGTGTCTTGAGTGGGGAATGGGGAAGGCTGCAGCAGACCAAGTGACCCCTTGCTCAAGCCAGCGACCTTGGGCTCAAGCTGGAGAACCTTGCTCAAACCAGATGAACCTGCACTCAAGCTGGCGACCTCGGAGTTTCAAACCTGGGTCCTCCTCATCCCAGTCTGATGCTCTATCCACTGTGCCACCACCTGGTCAGGAAGTTTGCCCATTTTCAAACTTTGCTCACATTGTTTACTAGCTATGCAATTCCTGTGCCTTAGTACACTCATCTGGGGATAATATTAATACTTCTTTCACAAGGTTGCTGTAAGGACTGAATGTGCTAATACATGCAAAGTTCCTGGAACAATTTTTTTTACATAATAAATATTATATCCAAGTGTTGGTTCAAATTTGATCCAAATGTTGTATGCTAAGAAAACGGGATCTTTGGCATAACTTTTCTCATCTCTTTTATGCCACTAGTTTGGATATTTATGTATATAACTTCCCTTCACTAAATCAAACACTAAATCTAGGATTCACTAGTCATTAGAAAAAACCTTTACCTTCTATTGACTTTCACTGAACAACTGGATGAATGCTATTAGGGTTCGTCGTTGCTTTGCTACTCTTCCCCAGTGTGTCTTCTTGATTTTGGTAAAGTCTTAGCAGCACATCAAACTAATTCCCAGATTGGAGGTTTTCCCCCCATATTGAATTCTTATGCACACACTTTTCTGCATTCCATTTATTTATATTCTATCTAGCAAGGCCCAATTCAAATCTCATTTCCTCTCTGAAGAAGCTCTAAGAAGACCAGAAGTTATTTTTTTTGTACTATATATACAATGTGCTCTTTGCTATTATTTCATGTTCTTTGGTTTTACTTTTTAAGATGAATTATAAATTACTTAAGAAAAAAATAACTTTCCTTTCATTTTGCTCTCTATACCTTATAGCAATACCTAACAAATGCTTATTGCCTCATCTTCATAGTCACGAATACCAGACAGAGTCATTCCTTACTCTTTCTTATGTTGAAAGGAAAGGTTGAATTATTAGACCATTATTTTTTAACATATGTATCAGGACATATGGACATACATAATTAAAAAAATATTTGTGAGAAAAGAGAACTAAAGTAGGAAATGTCTTTATGCTTAGGCACACAGAAAGTGATACAAATTTCATACATTGTTAGTTGGATTTGATACTAATTAGTGTAGTTTGCAAAGTGTGTGTGTGGGGGGGAATGTAGTTTAATTTTTCTCCAAGCAAATATTAATGAATCTGCCTTTAACCAAATAGCTCTCCAGAGAAGTAGCCCCAATAGGGAATTTGGAATACATAGTGTGATTGCCCGTTGCTAGGTCTTCCAGGTTAGACTCTGAATTCAAATGTAAGCCTGTTCCTCACCAAAATACCTGAGAGACCTTTATAGTCTTTTCCTCTTGAACAGCTAAATGCCTTTAGCCATATTTGCCATGACATCCAAAGTGAAAATTCAAACACAAACCAGTGATGTACACATACTGCAACACAGCAGATGTGAGAACAGGTTGTTCTTATGACATAAAAGGGCTCCTTTTTGATGGAAATGGAAGTGAATATATCTGTTCTATGTTGTAAAAAAAAAATTGAGGAGCATTTGATTATTCTGCCTAAAGAAAAAAGGTAGGGAAATTAAAATGTGTGGAAAATAAGATGTCGAAGAGAAAACTGACTTCCATGACAGATTTAGCAACAGACACTATTAAGAACTCAAATAAATAGTCTTTTACCACTGAATAAAAGTAAAATGGGAAAGAAAGGGTCTAAGAAAACTTAATAATATGTATTTAGGACTACTACCTAAAATGAACCAAAAACAATGTGACATTTAGAAATTACATACTTTTAATGAAAGTTTTCCAAAAAAATATGTTTATTTATAAGTTTGCTTTCTTAGGCTTTGAAATTGAATTCCTAAAAAATATTCTGATTTTTCCAGAATACTTATAGACTAAATCAATTCCTAACAAGAACAATCTATGATGTTTCACCAGAGAGGATGCTACGGGGATTGGACCTTAGAGCCCCTTAATGCACCCCTCACTTCACAGGTGAAGAATGAAACCTGAGAGGGGAAGAGTCACTGCCCAAGGGGGATCTGGCCTCCTGTAGAGTTTCATCACATGAATTTCCTATCTTTTTTGCTAGCACTGGTCTTTAGAGAAGCTTAAAAATAAGATAAAAAGAAAACTCAAAGTGGGGATCTGGAGAATAAAATAACATAAAGAAACTGAGGCACTGAGATGAAGTCCATCAATGCTCTTCAAGGGAAATGAGCACTTGGAGGTCTGAGTGGCAGTGGCCTTGTCTTTTCCTAAGGAAGGACATCTACTAATACTGCTGGTTAGTATATGTCCAACAGGAGAGTGGGACTGAGCTCCTTTTTAAAAATTCACTTTGACATAAGTGTTGGTATACATTTAAATATTTTAATTTTGTTTTTATTGTTTTAACTGCTTCTCTGATTTGTAATTCATTTTCTAAGAGGGTTATGGTGCATTTATGTTTCAGGACCAAACACAAAATGTAGGGTTCAAAGAGCGATTTCAGAACAGAAAAGTAATACAAGGAGAAAAACAGCCAAAGTTGAAAGAAATGTGTAAGATGCACTTTCTGCTTCCCTTTGGGTCCCAGAGCACAATAGAGTATAGGTGGCCACCTGGTGGTGAAATGAACCAATTAACCATTTAAGCTACATTGGAAAGGAGGTAAAACAGGTGGACTTTGGGTTGTACAGAAAAACAAAAGCAACCCCCACACACAACCTTGGGCAAAGAATGATAGTCAACAGGTTTTATTACAATACAACAAACGTAAAATTGAATTAGAAAAGTATTCAAGTTTGTAGAATGCATATTCCTGTGAAGAGTCAGCTAGTAAATAGTTTAGGCATGGAGGTCGTATGGACACTGTTGAAACTACTCAACTCTGCTATTACAGTATAAAAACTGCCATAGACAATACATAAATGAATGCTCTTGGCTATGTTCCAATAAAACTTTATTTTAAAGAAAAACAGACTGTGGGTTGGATTTGACCTTCAGGCTGTAGTTTGTCAACCTCTGGTTCTATATTATGTACTGAGCTCAAACTATTCACCAAACATAGGGCTGAACGTACATTATCTTGTTGAATCCTAGCAACCTTTCAAGGTGGGTATTATTCTCAGTTCACAAGATTGAAATGCCAGCCTAAAAATAATTTGGTGGGAAATGTACTGTGTTCCTTCTACCTTAGAAATGCCTTGTGGCCATTCGCTGCCTGATACTGCTGACCCCTGTGCTGGCCCTCCCTTCCCTGTCTCCTGCGGAGTCCGCTCTGGGTTTCCTTCCACAGAGACTCTGCTCCTGTTCTCCACTTCACACTCCCTGAAATGTCTTTTACCATCTCTTTCTCCAGCAATCTTTTATGTTTAAAAACTTTATGTCAGTTTTCATAACAACAGATGTAAGCAAGCATGAAAAAGGACAAAAGCAATGTATTAAAAATAGATAGCTACATATACAACAATAAGCCAAGGAAACTGTCATACTGTTTATGTTTGAAATGGAATA
This sequence comes from Saccopteryx bilineata, assembly GCF_036850765.1. Classification (NCBI taxonomy): domain Eukaryota; kingdom Metazoa; phylum Chordata; class Mammalia; order Chiroptera; family Emballonuridae; genus Saccopteryx; species Saccopteryx bilineata. The sequence goes on along the minus strand of NC_089493.1, from coordinate 104,930,193 downwards.
TGAGCCAAAAGCATAATGCTCATTCTTACATAAATAATATATTATGCATCCACTGGGAGAAAAAGCAGCTCTTTCCCTAAATCGGAAGAGAATTTTTGGTCCATTTTTATGTCGTTTCCTTTTTCTTTTTAAACTTTTTTTCCCCAACTATACCATAAGCCATGCCATTTCAGATGGCCCACACTCCTCTTCCAAACCATCCATGAACTATTTTACTAACTTTTAATAAGAGAGTTGAAAAACCTGATGGAGAAATGAGCTTGTGAAAGCCCTTCACATACATGGATTTACCAACAATCTTTCAATAGTAGCACATTTTCTCCTACAAAAGAACATGGGAGTGGTTTTACTCGATGGAGTATAGACAAAACTGAAATAAAGGATTTTAAGAAGCTTTTTTTAACTTGAAAAGGAACTTGCAAAAGCTTAAGGAATATGACTATGCAGACAACAGAAGAGGTCTAATTACAGAGCGTGGCTTTGGGCTGACCGGACAGTTAACCCTAGCAGAGGGATTTACACTAGCTATAAGAAGACTTGCAGGGCCACGAGAGTTGTTAAACATTTTAATGCAAGGTTGTGAATTCCCTCTGGAAAGATCTTTAATGGAGGACAAACTCTCCTATCTGGAATGGATAAGAAAAGTAATCCTTCAAAGAGAGTAAATTAAATAAAGGTTCTTTCTAGGCCACCTGTAGTCCTAAAACTCCAAGTAAAATTTTCATTTCCCATGGAAATAAATAACTGTACAAAATCTCTCAGAGATTTACTTTGCATGATTCAAAAGAAAACACTCATTATGCAAGTGATTCAATTCAGAAATTATTTATTGAGTGCCAAATATTACCCAACCCTGAAGAGATGTCCACCCAGTAAGGCATGGGTCTGAGCAGCAGTCTGGACAATGGGACACAATTCTTCACTTCAGTTTTTTTTTTTTTTTTTTTTTTTTTTAATCTATGAGCTCCAATCAGCTTTCTGGAACTATTTCCTGACCTTGGTGAGCACAAAGATCCCACAAGAGCTGGCTGTCACATGAGATTTCTGGCATTACACATGGTATCCCTGGAAATTTTTATAAATAAAAAAGGCGTCAGGCAGTGTTTCCATACTTTATTTCTTTTTCTAACCCAAATTTGGATGGACAGAGCCTCTCAAACTATCATCAAAACACGGATTATAAAATGCCAGCCGAATTTGAGTTCTTGTGCTGTATTCCCATGGTATAGAAAAGAATTCAATGAGCTCAACTCAAGACATTCATTTATACTTAAGTTTTAATGAACATGTTTGTGCCTTAGAGAAAAACCAGTGATTCACAGAATCAGGTCTTTAGTATCACCAGGCAGAAGAGAGTGAGGAAAAGGAGAGGAAAAATTGCCCACAGAGGACAGGTCTTCACACATATTTTCAAATCTCAGCATGTCTCAGCTGAGGAAAGCTGAGGAGGAAGGACCAGTTTTAGTGGGAAGCCAGTAAACCCAAAATGATATCAAGGTGGACACAAACTGAACAAGAAGTGAATTCATCACAGATCTTGATCCAATTCTAATTTTAAATGGTACGTCTTTTACTCTTATCTTTATTGCTTAAAATCAGGTACACAGTCTCTAAGTTAAAATATAAATAATCACATTTGAAGATTATTTTAAAAAGGTATAGAGTGTAAAACTTTTTCAATGGCAGTGGGAGGAAGTTTCAAAATTTCAGCCTTCTTTTGATATTATAGAAGTGAAATTTAACTTTTTAATTTTGGTATTCTGAATGAACTAACTATAGTTTTGGAAAAATGAGTCAGTTTTTCAGAGTCTCTTCCCCTTCACCCTCCTCATGACGGACTTGCACTGAAGAACCAGCCCAAGCCCAAAGCTCTCATTGTTTTTCTCACTCCCTTCATTATTACATTTTTTGACACACATGGTTATCTGAAGTCAAACCCAATTTCCTACAATGAATGTGTCAATAAACTCTCCCACTAACTATGGTACAGGAACAAATTTTGCTGATATACTTATCATTTCTAATGACTATTAGTGTTTACCTACCTAAAAATAGTGTTTTATTTTAGGTATCACAATCAAATGATGCATGTTAACCTCAGATGTATAAATAATTATACTGGGATTGTCTACAAAGATAAAAGTACATCAGCAAATACTACAGTTTGAAACTAGTCAGAGAAATATGGTAATTAATTACACATTTTTATACCATTTGTCTCAGACATAGATTTTATTGTCCTTTTCCACCCTCCATCTTTCTTTCCCTGCCACCTAGTCTCTCTCCCTCATATCAACCTGGCCAATCAGGGGACTCTGAGTATTAAAAACTGCCCTTAATATACTTTGGTTTTCCAAAGAGAGAGATTTTTGTTTTGTTTTTATATACGATATAGAAGATGTTATGAAGATTTAGACACAATAACCACAGCATGAAAATAGGATTGTTTTCTTGGAAAAGTAATGAGTTAAAAGCACAGCTCTGATTAATATGATTTAATTAACAGATTATTGAATAAACCTTACTGGAAAAATATTTCTCAACAAATACTATTGAGTTTCTATTCTGTGGCAGATACTGTGCCAGGCACTAGAGATAGATATATAATAAACAACACAGATATAAACCCTGCCTTCCTAGAGTGTGGGGTCTAATAAAAATTATAATTATTTATTCAAATTTGGTCTAAAAGTCCAAATCTATTATCTTTATTAAAAATATGCATTCATTTAACAAGAAAGAACTCACAGTCAAATTATTTTCAAGTAGAATGCACCTGTGAGTATTGAAATGGATAATGCTATTGTAGTAAAGGCGACAGAGTCCAATACGCCAAGATTTATAACATAGAAATGAGCTCCAGACTAAAACTTGGCATACAGAAGGGAATTCACATAGTTATTTATATATGCAAGATTTAAATGTCTTGAGACTACAAGTATATCTGGTCCAAAGAATCTTTCATTCAAATACAATTCTGATGATAGGTTTGTAAAAAAAAATAATAATAAAAGTCAGTACTTTGTACACATGTGTGTATGTGGACAAGGCCTGCCGGGGGTGAGGACTTTGGAGATGCAAAGTCCCAACTCCGGAGACCAGGTTCAGTGATGCAGATCCGATTTATTCAGGAAGTAAGCTAGCTTATATATACGGGTTCAGCCTATAGGGTGTTACAGCATCTCCTTCACAGCCAATGGCTGAAATGATCAGGGAGCTGCCTGGTTGGCACTGAGTTACCTCCTTACAGAGGGCAAGCTCCCTCCTGGGTGTGCCTAGGAGGGTTTCAGGTGCTGGAGTGTTCTCACAGCATTGCATCAGCCACATCTCCTAGGAATGTGCTCTGTGCTCCACCAACATGTGTACATAAATGTATGTGCTTAACAATGCTTATGGGTGCCTCTTCCACAAACGTTCCAGTGTTCAATGGCTAAAATAAGATGGCAAGGCTGATATCACAAATCATAAATTTTCTTTATGTAAACATCTATGAGCATATGGCATCAACTACTTAGGGAAGTAGCTGAAATAGTAAGAACAGATGAGTTTAAGGGGTGTATAGATAGATATCTTTCTTAAAAAGGCTATGAGCTGAGAAAGTTGGGAAGAAAAATTAAAATCAGCCACAAAAGCCCTGGCCGGTTGGCTCAGCGGTAGAGCGTCGGCCTAGTGTGCGGAGGACCTGGGTTCGATTCCCGGCCAGGACACACAGGAGAAGCGCCCATTTGTTTCTCCACCCCTCTGCCGCGCTTTCCTCTCTGTCTCTCTCTTCCCCTCCCGCAGCCAAGGCTCCATTGGAGCAAAGATGGCCCGGGCGCTGGGGATGGCTCTGTGGCCTCTGCCTCAGGCGCTAGAGTGGCTCTGGTCGCAACATGGCGACGCCCAGGATGGGCAGAGCATCGCCCCCTGGTGGGCAGAGCGTAGCCCCTGGTGGGCGTGCCGGGTGGATCCCGGTCGGGCGCATGCGGGAGTCTGTCTGACTGTCTCTCCCTGTTTCCAGCTTCAGAAAAATGAAAAAAAAAAAAAAAATAATAATAATAATAAAATCAGTCACAAAAGCAGTAAGGGTCTTACTCTGGTTAACTCTCCTCCAGCTTTAGGAAAAAGAAAATGTGTGCTTGTGTTTGTGGCTTCTCAAGGTTCAGCAGGAAGACCACCGCTTCCCTCTCGGTTAACCCCAGGACGCCTCACTGGGATACAGTGTAGCCGAGGTGCCTAGCTGGAGAATGTACAAGCTCCACAAATGCCCAGGTTATTAAGAATGTGCTTGAGAATGCCCTTATTTCTGAGAACTGTTTTGCTTCCTTTAGTGGACTGAAAAGCAGTTTTTCTGCAGTGAAATTCCTCTGGAGCATCTTTCCATGGGGGCCCTTCTAACGTCAACTCCCTTTGGCCATAACAGGATCTGCGAGGTTGAATTCTCCTAGAGCAACACAACCTTTAGTGCATCTTCTCCCACAACATAAATATTTTCAGCCTTAGCTTTCCTGAATCTGACAGAATATAGGAAGTTCCTACGAGGCTCAGCATGGCAACATTCCCCAGGGTGCTGAGGTGCCCTAGGAGGTTTGGGGCCTTCACAGAATAGCCTGATGATTAGCTAAAGAGTTAGCCTAAGTTCACCATGTTTTCTCTGCAGATGTACCATCTAAACATTTAGCTACTTCTTTTTTCTACACCTTTACACCAAAAGTTCATGCAGAGGGAGAAAATAATGTTCCTGCAAAAATTTTACCTTTTGTAGAAAAATGGATATGGGGTTACAGTGAGCAGCATGTGAAAGAAACACTGTGTATTAGAGCCAAGCAGATTGGGTTCAAATCCTTATTTTTTACTCATTTCTTGTGGTAGTTACTGGTACAACTTGAGAAACATTTCTAGCTTTCTGTCCTTCAGGCTTATAGTGGGGATTCATTTCCCCATCCAGTATGGGGTTGGGCGGAGCCACAGCCTTAGTTCCAGTCAATGATTTTTAAGTGACATGTATCTTTCAGGTAAAAGGTTTAATAGCCAGAGTGAGACCTTCTAGAAGTCTCTTTTCTCTTTGCCACATTGAAAGAATACACTGGGGAACAAAATTTTTATTGCATCCACAAAAACACTTATTCTTACCTAATTCGAGTGTGCTGATCTCAAATCTGACATTAGTTTTTCTCTGTAAGCTACAGTTTTTTTTGCAATTCAAAATTTTAGATTTTCATCTTATTGTAAAATTTTCAACATTTAGTTTAACAATGAAGTAGAATGTCTTCTTGGGCATCATCTTTGTAAAAATATGATAATTTACATAATGCAGTAAATACACTAATACACTAAAAGATATGATTGCATGAAAATTTGTCTACAATTTCGAAATGGAACATATTAAAACACTTATTTTAATCATGAAATTTGCGCAAAACGTATTTAAATTCTATTCAGGCAAAAATTTGCATTTGTAGCTCTTGCGTTTGTGTACTTGTTGAGGACAATCTCGTTTGATGCTCCAGCAGTAGTCTGCTCATCACTAAGAGCTCCAAGATTTTCAGGAAACTTATCAAGGTGACTGTTCAGGAAGTGAATCTTAACGCTCATGTTACATCCAATGTCGTGGAAAGCCAACAGCATCCTTTGAGCCAGAGATTCATAGTTTTCTGCTTTTTTGTTGCCAAGGAAGTTCTTTGTAACTTGCACAAAAGACTGCCATGCTGCTTTCTCCTCCTTATTTATCTTCCTGGCAAATTCTTCATCATGTATGAGGGTTCAAATTTGAGGTCCATAGATATACCTGCTTTTATCTTCTCAAAAGACAGAGCAGGAAAAGCAGAGAAATAATATGTTGAAAGCATTCACTTTCTCTTTTCAAAGCCTGAACAAACTGCTTTATTAAGCCAGGTTTGATGTGAAGTGGGGGAAAAATGATCCTGTCTCGTTTAACTACAGGTTCATTCACAATATTTTGCATCCCTACTTCCAGAGCTTCACGTTTCAGCCACTCCCTCTGTGTCCAGTGTTTCTCCTGAGCTCGGCTGTCCCACAAAAAGCAAGGATACTTCGTGAAACCTCTCTGTTGTCCTAGCAGGAAATTTACCATTTTTTTTTCTGTATTTTTCTGAAGCCGGAAACGGGGAGAGACAGTCAGACAGACTCCCGCATGCACCCGACCGGGATCCACCTGGCACGCCCACCATGGGGTGACGCTCTGCCCACCAGGGGGCGATGCTCTGCCCCTCCGGGGCCTCGCTCTGTTGAGACAAGAGCCACTCTAGCACCTGGGGCAGAGGCCAAGGAGCCATCCCCAGCACCCGGGCCATCTTTGCTCCAGTGGAGCCTCGGCTGCGGGAGGGGAAGAGAGAGACAGAGAGGAAGGAGAGGGGGAGGGGTGGAGAAGCAGATGGGCGCTTCTCCTGTGTGCCCTGGCCGGGAATCGAACCCGGGACTTCTGCATGCCAGGCCGATGCTCTACCACTGAGCCAACCAGCCAGGGCCGAAATGTACCATTTTAAGATCCTCAAAAATGATCCAATTATGCTCCTCATACTTCAGAAAGTCGAGGACAATTTTTATGTCATTCTTACTAAGTCATTCAATTTGGGTTGGCTGAACTGTTGAGGGATTCATAACTGCTTGGTATCAGAAGAAGACCCTTCAGATTCTACAACCATTTCCTCATGCATCTTATCAAAATACACTTGATCACCATGTTCATTTTCTTCATCCTCAGAAGAAATAAAACCATTGAAAACTGGAACCGAGTTTTCAGACTGTGGGAGAGGTCGTATTGCTGAAGGAATATTAGGATATGTGATCATATGCCATTTTTTCTTGTCAATGTCCTTTGTATGGATCAGACAGAAATAACAGTCACTGCTGTGGTCCTTAGGTTCACGCCAAACCATGGGAATACCAAAAGGCATTCCTTTGCACTTTTCTTTTGTCCAGTCACAAAGCATTTCCTCACAATTATAACACACAATATGAGGAGGCCAATTCTTGTCTTGATCGCCAAGGGGAACTTGAAAATAGACAATATATGCATGTGTCTTAAATGATGAAATATTGCGCCTTTGACATTGAAGTGTGTAACAGCCATATATATAACAGAAGGTGTCAGGACTATTCTTACATTTACACCTACTTGAAGAAGCCATAATTCAATCTTAAAACAAAATAAGAGGATGTTTTTATCAGATAATAATTTTTTACATTTAAAAACAACTACAATTATGTAAAAGTGATGTCTGTAAAACTGTAACAAAAAAGAAATAAAAATTGCATAAAAACTAGAGCATGCACCATGAAACGGGTTTTAGATTTGAAATCAGTGATACAGAAATATATAGAAACAGTTCTAAAACCTCATGCAACAGAAAATGAAAAAAAAAAAATTCTCCAGTGTAAGAGGGTGGCTGGCCCATTAGTTTGAGCCCTGGAGAAAGAATATACCAAGCTGAGTCCATAGCCAGCCTGTGTCGAACATGTATGTGTGATAAATAAATCTTTGTGTCTTTCAACCTTTGAGAATTGGGAGTTGTTATATCAGTAAACCCTAGCCTAACCTGACCGAGAAGCTAGTTCTGTGTCTTTGGGCCAGTCACTTAACTTCTCTGTGTTTCAGGCTCAGAGTCCATTGAAATGGGGAAAATAATCCATGATCATTGTGAACATTAAGTAAGATAATATGCAGAGGCCATTAACAGAGTCAAACAGGAATATTGGGCCAATGCTAGGCTTTTTCTTCCTTTATCTTATTCCTGTCTTATACCAGAAACACACACATACACTCACACGCATGCACACACTTCCTTTTTTATAAAATGATGATGTCAATACCTGTTCTTTGTTCCTTTTCTGGATTTCTTCCCTCTACCCACTCCATCTTCCTTTCCCAGTGCCCTTCCCCTTAAATTAGGTGTTGAAATTGGCATTTAGCCCTGGCCGGTTGGCTCAGCGGTAGAGCGTCGGCTTAGCTTGCGGAGGACCCGGGTTCGATTCCCGGCCAGGGCACACAGGAGAAGCGCCCATTTGCTTCTCCACCCCTCCGCCGCGCCTTCCTCTCTGTCTCTCTCTTCCCCTCCCGCAGCCAAGGCTCCATTGGAGCAAAGATGGCCCGGGCGCTGGGGATGGCTCCTTGGCCTCTGCCTCAGGCGCTAGAGTGGCTCTGGTCGCAACATGGCGACGCCCAGGATGGGCAGAGCATCACCCCCTGGTGGGCAGAGCATCGCCCCTGGTGGGCGTGCCGAGTGGATCCCGGTTGGGCGCATGCGGGAGTCTGTCTGACTGTCTCTCCCTGTTTCCAGCTTCAGAAAAATGAAAAAAAAAACAAAACCAAAAACAAAAGAAATTGGCATTTAATTCAATATTATTCTCCTACCCCTATTGAATATCTGCATATGTAGAGTGTACTCTTTTATACCTCAAAGAAATAAATCCTAAGGATGGGGTTTAATGCAGTGTGGACATTTAACAATAAGGATAGTTGGATTTGAGAGTTCCTAATACTCCAAAAATGATGTCTCTTGAACAACAGCAAATCTACCTTACTTAGACATGGTCATGGCATAAGGACAAGCAGGAAGGAGGTAAATGAATATATCTGTGAAGGCATTATGCTTGAGTTCCCTCCTCCCACCCTAGGGCTCACCACTTATTCTGAACAGGTGCCAGGACTTCTTTTGATATAACTAAAATATTATTTACGTACCCTTCTAGCCTTACTTTTCTGCTTTAGAAATATATGCATAAAATTCTAATAAATTATAAAAACTAGAATGATTAATAAAGTCAAAATATTCAGTAGCATATATATCTTATATACTTCTTAGTGGTTATTATTATGCTAACCACCGCCTTTCTGATGTAATTGCATGAAACTTTAAACCTAACATGTATCCTTTTTATATTAAAACTTCTTTGTCAGTAATACACTATGCTTTTATCTTTAAACTTTGCTACTTTTTAAAAAAAACCAAACAAATAAACACAGGTTGTTTGTAAAGTTTAACCGTATATAATTTTTTTCTAGTTTTGGATCAGATTAGCACAAATATGAATATAACCACTAAAGATAAGTAATTTAAAAATAAATAATGCTAAAAAGTAGGGGAGACACATTTCTATTAATTCATTGACCTGAAACACATACACAGTATTGAGGAGTTGAGGAGCCAAAGGTGGCAGTGAACCAAACATCCTTTCTTACTAGAAATTTAAATGTTCCTTTAATTTATTTTATAAAGCCAGAAATAAATTTACAAATATGTGTTAGGTTAAAGCTAAATCTCTCAGCTCAACACAGGAGGGAATACTGTGTATTCACATTTAATTAAGTAAAAGTAATTTTTTAAAAGTTAAAGGCTGAAATTTTTGCAATTTAATCCTAAATTTTATTAGCAAATTCTAATGATTATCCTGATTACAATTAATAGAAGCTCCCAAACAGGTCAACTCATTTAAGTGCTATCTGTAATCATTTGGATTTTAACATGATGGTTATTACTTATTACCCTGAAACCAAGCAGTGCAATGAGATATTGATTACTTTTAACCTTTAGATCCAAGGATTCAAGAAAGGTCAGAGGAGGGGAACAGTCTTTCTTGGCTGGTGAACATATAGCTTTCAGGAGAATTCAAATGATTCCCATTGGTCAAATAGATCCAAGATTAGTTTATTCTCTGGGTTGACAAGAAATGATGATGCTTTTAAAAATAACACTCAGCACATATTCAGTGAAGTGTTACATTTATATAACCAGTGGCCTCAAGATGTGCTTCCCATCTCTGCAAGTCTCAGGGTATTAACCCTTTACCAAGTTTTGTTTGTGGAAACATCTCTGTTGGAAGGCGATATTAAATGTAGTAGCTCTCATTGGAATAAACTCATCTCGCTAAAGAATGTTCTCTTGTCAATTCCAAAAGGCTGAATACAACCACTGGCTCACTGTTGGCCACTAGCATTTCTTTTGGTTTTCTTTTTCCATGACAGCATTTAGAAATATTTTTTTACATTTGTGCCACTGAAGAGCAACAAGTTCTAGGTAGAGTCCTGCAGAATACGGGCAAGGGAAACATAACTATTATGTGTTAGATTAATTTGCAGAACACTTGGCATTATTATTGCCAAGTCGTCAAATTGTTCCAAGTTGTTCTGGAAGGTTGTTATTAATAGTATGTTTTCTGAAGAAAGTTCTGTCTACTTTTGGAACTGCATTTCTGTTGCCAAGGAAACTCCTTTAAGCACAGTTTTCTAGGAGCACACTGCTGCTTTTGTTTGCCAGTGTCCTATTCATATCATCTAAGTAAGCGTTTTACATGCTCCTGCTTCCCAAACGTTGGAGTTTTAGCCTATTTAAGTTGCTTTTTCAAACATACTTAATGCTTGCTATGATTTCCCTCACCCTTTCTCCCCCTCTTCTCTCTCCCTCTCACCCAGAGCCCCTCTCTCCCCGCCTTCTTCCTTCTTTCAACTCTTACTATTTAAGATTTATTTTTTTAAACAGTTGCATTTAGGGAAGATAGTTTTCACAAGTTTTTGATAAATTAACTTCAATTTGAATAATAATTCCATAGGTTGTAGCATGAGTCCTTCAAGTGTTAATTATCTTTTCACTCTAAAATTAATGTAGTCATCTCCTACTAACTCCTCTACCCTATTTATTGGAGTGCTCAGGGAAACATGCCATTGAGTCCTGAGCCAGCCCTGTTGTGATTAAGCGTGGTCACATGGCCCATCTCTGCCAAAAGGAGGGCCCTAAGAAAAGGTGACAAAGACAGTGATTTCCTGTCAGCAAAGAGTACGACAGGGCTGTCTAGAAGTGATGCAAATGAGGGGGACTTTCCCCACGGCTTGTTTGATCCACTCCAGGCCAGAGCAGGCCGGCCAGGGAGAGGGGGAGCAGCACAATGCAGCCGGGGCTGCTCAGAGCCGGCGCACCTTCCGGACAGTAGCTCACCCGCCAGAGACTGCTGGCGGGGCTTCCCTCCTTGCCCCTCTGCACACAGAGCCAACTATTTCTTGGTGTTCTATTCTCTTTAACATCCTCTTTTTTTTTTTTTTTTTTTTAAGTAATTCAAATAGGATTCATATGCTCCAGCATGAACAATGTTTTATATATTGTTCAGAAACCATAGCCATCTACTTTTTCTTCTCTTAAATATTTTCGGGGTGAATTTTGCCCTATCTCAAAAAAGAGAGATACTCTCAAATACTCATCGTAAACACTAATTCATCAAAGCTCAAATTAATATGACAGCTAATCTAAGGACTCTTTGAACTTTAATAAAAATGGAGCAACAAATTCATTTCTAGATAGCAATGGAGACAGCCTAAGTTTTTCCATTCTGATCACTTTTTTTGTGTGTGTGTGACAGAGACAGAGAGAGGAACAGACAACTGGAAGGGAGAGAGATGAGAAGCATCAATTCTTTGTTGTGGTACCTCAGTTTCTCAGTCATTGCTTTCTCATATGTGCCTTGACTACAGCAGACCAAGTGACCCCTTGCTCAAGCCAGCGACCTCGGGTTCAAGCTGGTGAGCCTTGCTCAAACCAGATGAGCCCATGCTCAAACTGGCAACCTCAGGGTTTTGAACCTGAGTCTTCCACGTCCCAATCAGACGCTCTATCCACTGCACCACCGCCTGGTCAGGCTCTTAAAAATGACTAGACAGCCTGACCTGTGGTGGCGCAGTGGATAAAGCGTCGACCTGGAAATGCTGAGGTCGCTGGTTCGAAACCCTGGGCTTGCCTGGTCAAGGCACATATGGGAGTTGATGCTTCCAGCTCTTACCCCCTTCTCTCTCTCTCTCTCTCTCTCTCTCTCTGTCTCTCCCTCTCCTCTCTAAAATGAATAAAAAAAAATTTAAAAAATGACTAGATAATGTTCTTTGAAATATTATAATGATTGTAAGCATATTCTTCTTATCTTAATGGAGTTTTAATCGAACATACAATTAAGCTCTACAATCAATCTATGGGGAAAGAGGTAAAAAATTATCATTAGGTTCCAGTGCCTGATATATCTGGTTTATTTTACCTTGACTGCTTCAATAACTAGTAATTTGCTTCATTTTGAACAGTCAAGGTAGGACATTTTGGTACTGAAATTCCAACATGAGGCCTAATTAACAGAGTTTAATTTTTTTATTTGTACTTCTATATAGTAACATATGAACAAAATTTTAATTAATGGATTTCTTCTATTTTAAGCATAGCTACTGTGACCTGGATATGAACAAACCAGACATTATATTTTAGGAGCTCAGGTTCAGTCATTTAGATATCAAGCCACATCTAAAATTATTTAGATCAAGCCAGTTGAGAACAAAATGAATGAGAGATGGTTGAAATTTGTATATTTATAAAATATAGGGATAGCATGATTAACCTGTTTTCTATGATTGGTTCATACCATAACATTATTTTGACATAAATAGTTATATAATAACAAATCAACTAGATCACATTTTTCTTCTCTTACACTACATTTCTTAGTCCCCAAAATTCCTAATCCTATTTCATGCATGTGTTCCTTCTAAAAGTCATAATGCATACTCTTGTTTCTCTTCATATCGTATAAATTGTTCGCCTTTTAAAAGTCGTAATGCTTATCTTTCAATACATACCTAAATTCTCCAAAGTACCATTTTCTCCTTTAAAAGTTATCCCTTTCTCTTGTTTTGTTTTTTTCCTGAAACCCTTTTTTGTTTAGTTAACTTTATTATTAACTAATTTCAACTGCTTTCTTTTCTCTTCAATGCTTACATTTTTCTCTCACTTTACTAATAGCCTCTTCTTTTCCAGTCTATAATATTGATGTCCTGGAGCCAGCCCCAGGATATTAGTGAACCCCACCTGGCCACACTATCGTCAACATGAGCCACCTCTGGGTGAGACCTGTGCTCAAAGACTCTATTACCTGGCAGTGGAATCAGAGAAAAATAATTAATTCACTTGTTAGAAGTATTAAGGTTTACTTGTAACAAATAGTGGTTAGACATTTCTTTACCACACCATTCTAATCGTTTACATTAAAAAGTTCTAAAAGAAAATGTTTTCAAATTTAAGGATCAAAATAAACTTAATTTCTTCAAAGAAAGTATGACTTGTTTCCTGTGGAAAAAGAAAAATTTTCAGTTGAGCATATTTCCCTCTTTGTTTTCAGATTTTTGAGGTCATCTTTAATAACTACATAGAACCTTGCCGTGTATGTGCCTACATATGAACTCTTCTCATGGAAACAGACTCTAATCTTTGTATATTTCCCCAGTTATAATTTATACTTACAGTTTAAAATATTTTTTATTATTTTCTGATGGATTTTTATAAACACCTCAAATCCATAGCAAAGTAAGTGTGTATAATTAATTAATCTATGCAGAGCATTGCATTATGCAAAATGAATGGTCTTTTCTTTTGAACACAGGATATATTTGTAGAATGCTGATACCAATAGAGAAAGATAGAGGATATTTACATTTTCCTCATAAAAACAGAACTATACCTAACCCTTAAAATTAAATATAAAATCTTTATTGTATATTCCTTGAAAATATAAAGGTCTTTGTTAAAATGGGAACTAGTTTCTTATTTTTAAGCTAAAAGTGTTATTCTTAACCCCTTAAAAATCACATAATCCAATATTTTATTGATGAGGAATAGCTAAGCCATTCACTCAAGGAATAAATCTATAAATTGGGCATTTTAGTGAGCTTCATACTATCTGAAAACAGCCCTTGTTCAATTTTAACAATAATCATCAGACTGCAACTTCTAAATCTGGCTCGTGAAATTAACCCTCAGACTCTGGAACCCAACACGGAGGATTATGAGGGGCACTGTTATCTGTGCCCTGCAGGGAGAGAAGGGGCAGTGCTTTGTGGCAAGGTGAGCGCCCCCACAGGGCACACTCTCAGGGCCCTCCAGGCTGAGCCGCGTCTGCCGCGCTGGGCGGGGCAGCGGCAGCCTGAAGAGATGCTTCCCGGTCACTCAGTCTAGAAAATTTATAGAATGAGGGAGGAGGTGTCTTGAGCTTCCTGAGCCCAAGAATAATGCCACCTTTGATCTGCAGAAATGAAAAAAAAAAAAAAATGAAACTTTTCCTTTGCAAGTGGATTTTAAATATTTCTCCATTAATAGTTAATGCACATAAAGACCAGCAGAGTGACAGCTCCTGGTGATTATGAATTCTGGCTTCGTAACTCTAGTACAAATAGGAGCTGAACTTTCAAAATCACGGTGGTTACTTTTGACAAATTAAATTGTCCTACTTAAAAAGGTAAGCGGAATGAAGAGAAGGGAAGTAAGGGAGTGGGAGCAAATTCTCCTTGGAGGTGATTCTCCGATAGAGGAAGGAAAAAATGAGAAAAAAAAAAACAAAAAACGGTTTGTGTTTCCAGGCTGACAATACTGCAATGTTTATTAAAATAGGTATAGTGGTCCGGTTCAGAGACTGGGCAAGACAGAGAAGGAGGAAAGAAAGCTATTGGCAGTATGGCTCACTGTCTCTAAATAAAGAAGAAGGTATATTTATGGGAGTGGTGAGTTTTTTTTATAAGAATCAGGGTGCTTTCAGAACCCTGAAGTTTAAAATTAGTTAGAAAAAAAATGATCTTAAGTTTTTAACAATCTGAAAATGACAAGAAATGGCTTAAACAGAAATCCACTTTACAGTTCACCATAATACTAAGGTTCTAAATTATGTCAGGTTGTATAAATGTATTCTTTGTGGTTAAATGTAATTCTTCTCCTTTGTAAGTTCCTTGGATAGTTTGTTGGTTTGGGATAACTAAGATATCACAACAGATGCCCCACTCAGGATGTCTGTTGAATGAATAGTCTGCGGTATTTATCTGTAGTTCTATATCTAGAAGGTAAGGTCAGATGGTTTTCTAGAAGAGATCAAAGTATAAAACAAAGAAGCTAGTATATCTAATGTTTAGGTAGTACCCAAAAACCTTCCCTCTCACTGAGTACCATTTGCTATATTTTCTCTAAGCCAACATTTCCAAATATGGATTTTGGGGATCAACCTAGGATTGTGTAATGCATAAATTGGGATCTGGGCATGATTAGCTATGCCAGGTAAGGAGTTGAGTATTGAAATATTATAGAGCAGGGGTTGGGATCCTATGGCTCATGAGCCAGATGTAGTTCTTTTGATGGCTGCATCTGGCTCACAGACAAATCTTTAATAAAAAAAATAATGTTAAAAGTATAAAACATTCTCATGTATTACAATCCATTCATTTCCTACCGCTCATGTTCATGGTTGCAGGTGGCTGGAGCCAATCACAGCTGTCCTCTGGGACAACACCAAATTTTTATTGGATAATGCATAACGTACATGGGTTGTTGTATGGCTCTCATGGAATTACATTTTAAAATATGTGGCCTTCATGGCTCTTTCAGCCAAAAAGGTTCCCAACCCCTGCTATAGAGAGATCCTTAGAGGAACAAAACAAAGATTTCAAATTCTATGACAAAAGAAATAATGATTCTGTTCTGCCTGGCCTGTAGTTCCTGGGATTCTACCGATGCTCAGCTGAAGGTCTCACTTAAAAGTTTCACCTCATTCTTTTCAGTAATACCAGGGATCATGAACCTCATCTCATTCTTAATTTCTTAACTCAGTACTGTTCAATAACTATATAAGATGCTTTGCTTAACAACATATAGAATCAAAGTGAAAGGTATTTTTCTTGGTGTTATACAAGCTTTAAGAAATGCAGATGCTGTAGACAGGTTGAAATGGATTGGAAACACTGTAAAGTGGGTTGGGTGTTCTGTTGAGTTCTCACAGTGATAGTGAAAATGAATAATAAATACCCAGTAGCAAAAGGGATAGTCCCACAAACTAACAAAAATTTGTTTTGTCCCAAATGTCAATAATGCCCTTGATGAGAAATAGTAATAAAGCATTGGTATCTATCAGGGTCAACACATTTAAAGATTGAAAATAATTAAGGTAGTCTCAAATGGTATTGAAAATCCAGGCAGGCCTGGGGACCAGCTGCAAGTTCTCCTCGTTCAGGAGTCTCTGTGATCAGTAGGCTCCAGACCTCCATCTCAGTTAATTCCAAAAAAAGCAGAATAGAACCAAGGAATGAAACACTGAAATGAAAATGTTTGGCAAAGATCTGAAATTAATTTTCCATCATTTTTTCTAATTCAGAAGCCACCAAAATTCTAATTTACCCCTTAGTCAATACTGTCAGAATTACTTTGGAAGTTTCCAAACTTCTGGAATAATTTGGGAATTTATATAGGGAGAAACTCGACACCTCTTGTGTTTGCCCTTGTTTTCTAACTCAATATGGCTTATAAGTCAAATGCAAAGTTAATGCTAGTCTAAAAACTTAGATATGTTAAACACCTAAAAGCAAAAAAAAAAAAAAAAAAAAAAGATGACAAAGCATGAGTCACAAATAAAGAATCCCAGTAGGAAAACGTTTGGAAAAAGACTACATACCAAAAGTACATACTGGGTGGGTGGGATCGCGGCCTCCAATGTGCCAGAATGAGAATTCTCAGGTGGAGCACTTATAAGGAAAGCACAAGAAAAAGAAGACTGCGCTTTTTGTTCTGTGATTTCCTATTAATTGTGATGTAAATTATATGGATGTGCTTTTGACAAAGAATGGCACTGTTTCTGAAAAAACAGTGGTTAATGTGCAAAATACAAAATGCATCAGAAAGAAAAAATGTTATTTGGCAGCATGAATGTAATAAAATCTAAGATAATGGCTTATGATTAGGTAACTTTTATATTATATTTTCCTGTTTGGCTCGATTTTTTATCCTAAGCCTTAGGAATACAACAAATATTTTTGCATTATAAATTAATATAGATTTATAGGCATTTTTCATATGTAATTCTTGATCCTGACATAAAATGTAAAGTCACCTCAATTTCGTTACATTAAGTTGAGGCTGTTACTCTAACAATATGTTATGCCAGAAGATATATTGGAAAGTTTGTTGTTAATGTAGACAGCTATCCATACAGGAAACAGCTAATAGTCAACAAACTTGATTAATGTTGGACAGAGTTCTTTAGGGAGTAAAATATCACCATTTGCTGAGTCCCTGGGGAGCTTATATGTTTTCTTAACCAAGATGATTCCCAGGGGACATTAATTAAAGTCGACCAGACCCTGAAAAAGTACAAATAAATATTTCTCATTAGAGGAAGTAAAAGTTAAAATAATATATTAAGGAAAGGTAACATAAAAAGATAAGAATTGAAGAAGAAAGAAGACAACTTTTATTTGACCTTGAATGTACTTCTTATTCTATAAGAAATTTTAAAAAACTAGAGGGTAGCTGTTTCTTGTCATTATACTGGTGCTGATTCTGTGGTTAGTTATTAATTTTATTTTTTATGATTCACAATCTGCTCTTTGAAATATGCCATATGCTCAAAGCAATTCAAGGATGACAACTGTCAGAATTACTCCAATAAAAATTGCCTAAATGGGGAAGATTTACTACAGTCTGATATTTCAGTGAAAAGTCCCTCTACCCTCCCCAACAGCTTTTTCAGACACTGTAATCTTGTGACCATTTTTTTTTCCAGTCAAAATCACAGGGTTATTTTTGCAAGAACTTCTAAGACTATTTAAGTGGAATTGGTAAAATGCACTAGGCTAAGGGTGAATTAGCAGACATGGAAAACAATATAGATAGTTATTAGATGGATTGCCTGCAATCAATATGTGAGTTCCAAGCCAGTTTTCTTAAATCACATACAAATGTATTGATTTAATATGACAACGTCTGCTCTATGTATCACTAATAAATATTAAATTGGACAAGTCCTGGACCCTGAAAGCAGCAGGCCAAACTAAAGGCAAATTTCCTTCTTTCTCCAGGAATATCTGAGGGGTATATAGAATCTACCTGAGTGCTCCAATCAAAACACATTTGGTTAAATGCTACCACTCCATTTACCCTTCATTTTGTTTCAGTCTATTTATTAATGCAGTTTCATTTATTGCTATTCATCTTGAAGATAAATCTTTGTCCTTCTATAGAATTACACCAAATAGAATGTGATAAAGGGAACTTTCTTGCAATTACGATGTCGGTGCAGCCTGTCAGCATACAAGGGATGGAAATGAGTTTGGGGATGGGGAAGAGAATTCTAATAGACACCATGATACATACAATAAACGCAAAGATATCCTGAGAGAGAGAGACTTGTCAGGCTAATCAGATCTTCCACAGCAAGGTAAAGGCAAGAAGGGTAGCTCTAACCTTGTAAAGATGCTGCTGCTGTTCCTCTGACATCATCAGGTCGTGGCTGTCCATCACGAGGGACTCCATGTCAATTAGCCAATCCCAGAGCTCCTGATATTCTGAATCAAAGTCTAGAAGCCTGAAGATAAGACACAAAATGTATTATGCATAAATACAGTGTAGTTGTTAAAATCTCATATTAGAATAATATATGCTTGAAAACCCATGATGTTCCTAGGTGATGCCTATAAAAAGAACAAAAAAAATTCTCTGTGTGGTGACACAGTGGGCAAAAGAAGGACTCAAGCTTGTGACATTGCCACTTCTTAGATTCTGAAATCATAACATGTAATTTCGATATTCCTACCTGAGACATATTATCATGGCAATATCCATTTGCTAACCCTTTTGAGGTTTTGCAGCACTTGAACAAAATGACTACTACTACGTCCCTGAAAAAGAGCATTGTTGGCCCTGGCCAGTTGGCTCAGTGGATTGAGTGTTGACCTGGCATGTGGAAGTCCTGGGTTCATTCCTGATCAGGGCACACATGAGAAGTGACTATCTGCTTCTCTTTCTCTCCCTCTTCCCCTATCTCCCTCATCCCCTCTTGCAACCAGTGGCTCGAATGGTTTGAGCAATTGCCTTGGGCACGCTGAGGATGGCTCAGTTGATTCGAGCATCAGCCCCAGATGGGGGTTGCCCAGGTGGATCCCGGTTGGGGCACATGCAGGAGTCTATCCCACTATCTCACCTTCTCTCACTTAAAAAAAAAAGAGCACTGTAATATTTAACAGGCTCAGAAATGGTAGATCAGTGCCTTGTGAAAGTTACACAGTTTAGAATTTGGGGGTAAGAGTAACACCCTTAAATTCAAACTCCTTTCTCAAATACTAGATTTTTTCCATAGATACTACATCCCAATAGATTTATGATTAAGAATACTAATTTCACCCTGGCTGGGTGGCTCAATGGATAAAGCATTGACTTGGCACACCAGAGGTCACAGGTTCAACCCCCGGTTAGGGCATGTATGAGAAGCAATCAATGAGTACACACTAAATCGAACAACTAAGTGAAACAACAAGTTGATGTCTCTCTCTCTCTCTTTTTCTTTCTCTTTCTCTCTTTTTTCTTCTCTCTCAAAGCAATGGAAAAATTTTTTTAAAAAGAATACTAATTTATTTCTCTACAATAACCATAATTCACTTTCAAATCCAAAATATAAATTTCACTGGGAAATGGCTCAATCATTTATCTTTCCCTCTGCTGTCTATCTGCCTATCTATGCAAACATATATCCTACATTTATTGTCATGGATGAGTAGCCAGCATTTCAGCTTAACACTCAGAGATAGGCTTGAGTGACTCTGGTAAGCCAGTGAGAACCCGGGGCAGATCCAGTATTAGACAGGTGTTCCCCACAGACATGTAGGAAACAAAGGTAAGGACAGGAAGTCAAAACAATGAATCTTTGAAAAGGCAGCAATCATTAAAATTCAAAGGAGGATCACTATGGTTTTCAACAAAATAAATCATTAGAATAAGGAGCTTAAAAGGATTAATGCGATTCTCTATTGAAAGCCCAGTGAATAAGTAAAGCCCAGATTCTTCTAAAACACTGTGATCAGAAAATGAAAGTGCAGATGAAAAACGATGACCTTGTATTTCCCCAAAATAACATCTCCCTAAAAGAAATCCTAGAGTATTGTCATACTCCAACTGAACTAAGCCCTATCAGGGTTTCTGGTCAAGATGGTGGCATAGGTAAATACGGGACTCTCATTCTCCCACAACCCCACCAAATTTACAACTAAACTACAAAACAACCACCATTAAGAATCGCCTGAAATCTAGCTGAACAGAAGTCCTACAACTCAGGCTGTAAAGAAGCCACATCAAGACTGACAGGAGGGACAGAGACACGGAATGAGCTAGTCTCATACCCACGTATGGCAGATAAAAATCATGAGGAATATCTTGGTGTGGAGGTTCCCTCGTGAGGAGCCAGGGGTCCCAGACCCATGCCAGGCCTCCCAGCATAAGGCTCCAGTGTTAGGAAGAGAAAGCCCCATAAGTTCAGGCTGTAAAAACCAGCAGCGATTGTGGCTGAGTGAGATAGAGGGCTGCTAGAGTCCAAGGCATTCCTCGTAAAGGGACTGTGCATGGACTTACTCAGACTCACTCACTCTGAGCTCCAGCACTGGGCCAGCAGCTTGAAAGGAACCAGGAACATTATGGGGAAGGATTCAGTTGTCTGGCATCAGCACAAGAAGCTGAGGGAGAGGGGCAGTTTTCTGCCAGACAAAAGTGCTAGCAGAGGCCGTTGTTCATTTTCTGAGGCCCCCTCCCACCACAGAGTCAGCGTGCAGATGCCATAACTGAGTCTCCATCAACCTGGCTCCCACTGTTTGCCCCAGCCTGATAATTCCCTAAGACCCTATTCCACCCAAATTTTGGGCTCACCTAAGTTGTTTCCAGTAGCTTTTCCATACGAATGGCCTGTCTTGGTTCATGCTCAAGCTTTCCTAAAATCTCTCTCAAACAAGCAGCTTCTGACCTTAGTGTACCCAGTAACTCTCAATAAGTGACCCCAGGCCTGGCATTAGTGGCAGCCAGCCTTGGTTCACAGCTTGGCCTCTCCAGGGAACCTCCAAGCTCAATAGAAGTAGCAGTTACCTGCAGATCACTGGTAGCTCATGCTGGGTGCCCCTAGGCAAAACACAGGTGGCAGCTGACCTTGGCCTGCGACTCCTGGGAAGCCCCAGAACCAGCACACCTAGTGGACAGCTTCAGACCACATTGGGCACTATCCTACCACCTCTATACTCGAGGGGTAGGCTCAGTGGGCACCGGAGCCCCAGTGAACTAAGTCTTGCTCTGTGAGGTTGGCCCCTGCACAGCAGATCTTCCATGGTGGTCATAGCCAATCCTTGCAGCTGACTGGCCTGGGGGTAACTCCCTCCCGTTGACATGCCAACAGCAATCAAAGCTCAATGACAGCAGGTTGGTGTACACAGCCCACATGGGAGATGCACCTGGAGGGCCTAGTTCAGGTGACTAGGGAGGCTGTGCCACTGGACCTATGGGACACCTACCACATAGGGCAACTCTACAAAGTCTGGGAGACACGGCAGCTCTACCTAAAACATTAAACACACAAAGGCTGATGAAATGAGGAGACAAAGAAACATATTGAAAATAAAAGAACAGAACAAAACTCCAAAAAAAGTAAGCAAACAAAATGGAAACAAACAATCTACTAGATGCAGAGTTCAAAATACTGATTATAAGGATGCTCAGTGAACTTAGGGGAAGAATAGATAAACTTAGTAAGAACTTCAACAAAGAGATAGAAAATATAAAAATGGAGCTAGAAAACAAACAAACAAAACCCCCCAACAATCAGAAGTGGAGATTACAATAACTAAAATGAAGATTACATTACAGGGAATCAACAGTAGAGCAGATGAAGCAGAGAATTAAATCAGATATTTGGAGGATAAGGAAGCAAAAGCACCTGATCAAAACATCAAAAAGAAAAAAAAATCCATAAAAATGAAGATACCATACAAAGCCTCTGGGATAACTTGAAGCACACCAACATTCACATTATGGGGGAGCCTGAAGGAGAAGAGAGAGAGGAAGAAAATGAAAATCTATTTGAAAAAATAATGACAGACAACTTCCTTAACCTGGTAAAGGAAGTAGACATACAAGTCCAGGAAGCACAGAGAGTCCCAAACATGATGAACTGAAAAAGGCCCACCCAAGGCACATTATAATTAAAATGCCAAAGTTTAAAGGCAAAGAGAGAGTCTTAAGAGCAGTAAAAGAAAAGCAGTTAGTTACCTGCTAAGGAGCTCCCATAAGACTATTAGCTGATTTTTCTACAGAAACTTTGCAGGCCAAAGAGACTGGCAAGAAATATTCAAAGTGATGAAAAGCAAGGACCTACAAGCTAGATTATTCTACCAAGCAAAGCTATAATTTAGAATTAAAGGACATATAATGAGCTTTGCAGACAAGAAAAAGCTAAAGGAGTTCATCAGCACCAAACCAGTATTACACAAAATGTTAAAGAATCTTCTTTTTAAAAGCAGGCATAGCAATACTCATATCTGATAATGCTGATTACAAGACAGCAAAAGTACTCAGAGACAAAAATGGCCATTTTATAATGGCTAAGGGAACACTGAATCGAGAAGACATAACAATTCTTAATATATATGCACCAAACCAAGGAGCACCAAAATATATAAGACAGCTACTTATTGATCTTAAAACAAAAACTGACAAAAATACAGTCATACTTGGAGACCTCAATACACCGCTGACGGCTCTAGATCGGTCATCCAAACAGAGAATCAACAAAGATATAGTGGCCTTAAACAAAACACTAAAGTACCTGGATATAATAGACATCTATAGGACATTTCATCCCAAAGTGACTGAGTATACATTTTTCTCCAGTGTATATGGATCATTCTCAAGAATTGACCATATGTTGGGCCACAAAAACAACATCAGCAAATTCAGAAAAATCGAAGTTGTACCAAGCATATTTTCTGATCATAAAACCTTGAAACTAGAATTCAACTGTAAAAAAGAGGAAAAAAATCCCACAAAAATGTGGAAACTAAACAACATACTTTTAAAAAATGAATGGGTCAAAGAAGAAATAAGTGCAGAGATCAAAAGATATATACAGACAAATGAAAATGACAATACGACATATCAGAATCTATGGGATGCAGCAAAAGCAGTGATAAGAGGGAAGTTCATATCACTTCAGGCATATATGAACAAACAAGAGAGAGCCCAAGTGAACCACTTAACTTCACACATTAAGGAACTAGAAAAAGAAGAACAAAGACAAACCAAAACCAGCCGAAGAAAGGAGATAATAAAAATCTGAGCAGAAATAAATGAAATAGAGAACAGAAAAACTATAGAAAAAATTAATAGAACAAGGAGCTGGTTCTTTGAAAAGATCAACAAAATTGACAAACCCTTGGCAAGACTTACCAAGGAAAAAAGAGAAAGAACTCATATAAACAAAATCCAAAATGAAAGAGGAGAAATCGGTTCCGGGTCAGAGTAATGGCGGAGTAGGAAGCGATACCGATAAATCTCCCCCAAAACTCAACAAGATCTTCAACCAGAAACAGAAAAACCTATACTTGGAGCCTCCAGATGCTTCACAATACACCCGAAGGTATGGTCGAGTGAAAAATTGGCTAAATATATAACCAAATCCTGAAGGAAATAGGGAGTAAGAAATGCTCCGCCTTCCTCACTAACCTAAACAGGGCGGCTTTCTCTGGTAACTGTGAATATAGAAACTGAGGCGGGCAAAGGGGGTGAATACATCCACGACGCGCACAAAGGGCCGAACCAGGCTGTGGCACGGAGATCCTAGCGGAGGAAAAACTGTTCCTGTGGCAAGCCGGGCAATACAAGCTAACACTCGCGCCAAACCCAAACAAAGAAAGACAAGCGGGGCAGCCATTTTACCAGTTCTCCTGGTTGGTGCGCAGTTAGTGGGCGAGAGATCTCTTCCTAAGCCCCAGAAGTGGGTGTCCGTGTTGCCCCACAGAGAGGCAGGGTCAGAGGCCTTTCTGTGGGCCGAAAGCAGAATCTCTGGGCAGCCCCAGCGCCCTGGGAAAGCCGCGCACGGGAGGGAGTGAGAACTAATTCCAACGGTGGAGATTTTCCGTGCTGGTGAGGGATTCACTCAGGGAAACGCGGCTGGCCTCATATCCTGGTGTGTGCGCGCAGATAGGTAGTGAGCGATTCCTCCGAGTGCCTCGGCAGGGCGCGCCCGTGTTATCGCACAGAGGGGCAGAGTCAGGGGCTTTTGTGTGGGCAAAAGCGGAATCTCGGGCTGCCCCAGCACCTTGCAAAAGCCGCGCATGGAACGGAGCGAGAGCGAATTCCAGCGCTGCAAATTTCCATGCGGTTGGGGGTTTCACTCAGAGTGTGAGACTACTGGCCGGATATCCTGGTCTGCGCGCGCAGATAGTGAATGAGAGTTTCCTCCAAGCACCTCGGAAGTGGGTGCTCGCCTGTGTTACCGGACAGAGTGGCAGAGCCAGAGGTCTTTGAGTGGGCGGAAAGCCCGCCTGATTATGCTAGCAGCTCTGACTGACTGAGCCTTACCCAGAGCCCTGTGCTGAGTGGAAATAGAGTGGGGAGTTGCCAGCACTTTGAACCTCTTACTATCCAGGCAGAGGCAGCAACAACCCCATAGCTGGATTATCAGGCTACTAATTGAGGAAGGAAAGACTAGGAGAAAGGCTCCAGGAACACGGACTCTCTCACTGTCGGAGCCTATGAAAGCTAATGAGCCTTGACTCCCAACGAGACTAAAGCACAATACATGACATTGCCATAGAGACTTATCAACTGCAAACCTCTACCTGAGCGTGCCAAAGGGGCAGAACCTGGGGTACAGAGTCACTGACCAGGAAGAGGGAGAGAAAAGAAAAAACAAGAAGATAACCTCTCAAAATCAAGAATAATCTGCAGACTTTATAACCTATCCCATTTTATTATATTTGTTTGTCTGTTTCTCTTATCTTCATTCTTGATACTTTTTTTCCTCCTCCAATTTGGCCGATTAACTCTCTGCCGGTCTTACTCTCTCCTCTCCTTGAACTACACTACCCATAAGTGTTACATCTCCCATTATCTTTTTTCTCCTCTTCCTTTCTCTCTATGAGGGTTGCACTCCAAAACCCTTAACTCTCTCTCTCCTTTCTTTTTTCTTCTTTTACTGGTTCCCTCTTTTTTTCTCTCTCTCTCTTTCTTTTCTCCCTCTATATTAGTTTCTTCCTTTCTCCTTTACATCTCCTCTCATTCAAACCTCAATAACAAACAAATTATCTTATCTGGGACTCAAACTTATGTTTGTGGCATTTTGGGGGTTTTTTACTTCACCTTTTTAACTCACTAGCAGTGCTCCCATCCCTGGCTCTCAATTTTATCTAATTCTTGTTCCACTAAATACAATAGTATTTTTTAAATTTGTCCCCCCATTTTTCTGTTCTCTTATTCCTCTCATCATAACTCTTAGACAACACCAACACCTAAAAGCAAATCATTTTATTCTTGACCCAAATTTTTTCCTTATTTGCTTTTTGTGGGTCCATACCGCCCCCCCCTTTTTTTTTTCCTTTTTTTTTCTTTCTTTTTTTTTTGCCCCTTTATTACTTTTCCCCAATTCAGGACCTCCATCA
Organism: Saccopteryx bilineata; assembly: GCF_036850765.1. Taxonomy (NCBI): domain Eukaryota; kingdom Metazoa; phylum Chordata; class Mammalia; order Chiroptera; family Emballonuridae; genus Saccopteryx; species Saccopteryx bilineata. The sequence continues at coordinate 104,904,737 of NC_089493.1, read as the reverse complement.
CAGGCATTGTTTGTTATAATTCACAGTTCACCACAAGATTTTCTCAAGAAAAAGGGGAGAGGAGAGGAAAAAAGGAGGGGGGGGGAATAATTTCCTTTTTTTAAAAATTATTATTTTATTTTTCTTTATTTCATTATTTTTTTTTAAAAAAACAACTCTTTTTGATTTTTTATTTTTTTAACTTTTATTCTTTATTAAATCTCATTAATACTATCAACAAAACCACCCTCAGATGCCATTAAGGAAGAGAAAATCGAATATCATGGATACAAAAGAAAAAGAGGTAACACAGCTAGATGAGGAAAAATCTATGGAGAAAAAATTTAATATATTGGAAACCTTGGAGCTAAATGACAGAGAATTCAAAATAGAAATCCTAAAAATCCTCCGAGATATACAAGAAAACACAGAAAGGCAATTTAGGGAGCTCAGAAAACAACTCAATGAACACAAAGAATATATGTCCAAAGAAATTGAAACTATAAAAACAAATCAAACAGAGATGAAAAACTCAATTCACGAGCTGAAAAATGAAGTAACAAGCTTAGCTAATAGAACAAGTCAGATAGAAGAGAGGATTAGTGAAATAGAAGACAAGCAACTTGAGGCACAACAGAGAGAAGAAGAAAGAGACTCAAAAATTAAAAAAAATGAGATAGCTCTACAAGAATTATCTGACTCCATCAAAAAGAATAACATAAGAATAATAGGTATATCAGAGGGAGAAGAGAGAGAAAATGGAATGGAGAACATACTCAAACAAATAATAGATGAGAACTTCCCAAGCCTGTGGAAAGAACTAAAGCCTCAAATTCAAGAAGCAAACAGAACACCGAATTTTCTTAACCCCAACAAACCTACTCCAAGGCATATCATAATGAAATTGACACAAACCAACAGCAAAGAAAAAATTCTCAAGGCAGCCAGGGAAAAGAAGAATACAACATATAAAGGAAGGCCCATTAGATTATCATCAGATTTCTCAGCAGAAACTCTACAAGCTAGAAGAGAGTGGACCCCAATATTTAAAGTCCTGAAAGAGAGGAACTTTCAGCCACGAATACTATACCCATCAAAGCTATCCTTCAAATATGAAGGAGAAATAAAAACATTCACAGATACAGAAAAGATGAGGGAATTTATCATCAGAAAACCCCCACTCCAGGAATTACTAAAGGGGGTTCTCCAATCAGATACAAAGAACAAAAAAAAAACAGAGCCACAAGTAAAAGCTCCAAGAAGAACACAATAAAACCAAATTTAAACTGTGACAACAACAAAAAGAAAGAGGGGGAGAAGATGGAGATTAACAGTAGCAAAGACGATGGAGTGCAAAAGTACTCACAAAATAGTTTGCTACAATGAACAGGGTAGGGACCCTTTTCATTACTCAAAGGTAACCACCATTGAAAAAACCACCACAGAAGCACATGAGATAAAAAAGATAGCAACAGAGGAAAGATGTATGGAATACAACCAAATAAAAACAAAAGATAGAAAAACGAAAGAGAAGGATCAAACAAGACACAAAACTAACAGAAAGCAAGATATAAAATGGCAATAGGGAACTCACAAGTATCAATAATTACACTAAATGTAAATGGATTAAACTCACCAATAAAAAGGCACAGAGTAGCAGAATGGATTAAAAAAGAAAATCCAACTATATGCTGCCTACAGGAAACTCATCTAAGTAACAAGGATAAAAACAAATTCAAAGTGAAAGGCTGGAAAACAATACTCCAAGCAAATAACATCCAAAAAAAAAGCAGGTGTAGCAATACTCATATCGGATAATGCTGACTACAAGACAGGAAAAGTACTCAGAGATAAAAATGGCCATTTCATAATGGCTAAGGGGACACTGAATCAAGAAGACATAACAATTCTTAATATATATGCACCAAACCAAGGAGCACCAAAATATATAAGACAGCTACTTATTGACCTTAAAACAAAAACTGACAAAAATACAATCATACTTGGAGACCTCAATACACCGCTGACAGCTCTAGATCAGTCATCCAAACAGAGAATCAACAAAGACATAGTGGCCTTAAACAAAACACTAGAGCACCTGGATATGATAGACATCTACAGGACATTTCATCCCAAAGTGACTGAGTATACATTTTTCTCCAGTGTACATGGATCATTCTCAAGAATTGACCATATGTTGGGCCACAAAAACAACATCAGCAAATTCAGAAAAATTGAAGTTGTACCAAGCATATTTTCTGATCATAAAGCCTTGAAACTAGAATTCAACTGCAAAAAAGAGGAAAAAAATCCCACAAAAATGTGGAAACTAAACAACATACTTTTAAAAAATGAATGGGTCAAAGAAGAAATAAGTGCAGAGATCAAAAGATTTATACAGACTAATGAAAATGACAATACGACATATCAGAATCTATGGGATGCAGCAAAAGCAGTGATAAGAGGGAAGTTCATATCACTTCAGGCATATATGAACAAACAAGAGAGAGCCCAAGTGAACCACTTAACTTCCCACCTTAAGGAACTAGAAAAAGAAGAACAAAGACAACCTAAAAGCAGCCGAAGAAAGGAGATAATAAAAATCAGAGCAGAAATAAATGAATTAGAGAACAGAAAAACTATAGAAAAAATTAATAGAACAAGGAGCTGGTTCTTTGAAAAGATCAATAAAATTGACAAACCCTTGGCAAGACTTACCAAGGAAAAAAGAGAAAGAACTCATATAAACAAAATCCAAAATGAAAGAGGAGAAATCACCACGGACACCGTAGATATACAAAGAATTATTGTAGAATACTATGAAAAACTTTATGCCACTAAATTCAACAACCTAGAAGAAATGGATAAATTCCTAGAACAATACAACCTTCCTAGACTGAGTCAAGAAGAAGCAGAAAGCCTAAACAGACCTATCAGTAGAGAAGAAATAGAAAAAACCATTAAAAACCTCCCCAAAAATAAAAGTCCAGGCCCTGACGGCTATACCAGCGAATTTTATCAAACATTCAAAGAAGACTTGGTTCCTATTCTACTCAAAGTCTTCCAAAAAATTGAAGAAGAAGCAATACTTCCAAACACATTTTATGAGGCCAATATAACCCTCATACCAAAACCAGGCAAGGATGGCACAAAAAAAGAAAACTACAGACCAATATGTCTAATGAATACAGATGCTAAAATACTAAACAAAATACTAGCAAATCGAATACAACAACATATTAAAAAAATAATACATCACGATCAAGTGGGATTCATCCTAGAATCTCAAGGATGGTTCAACATACGTAAAACGGTTAACGTAATACACCACATCAACAAAACAAAGAACAAAAACCACATGATCTTATCAATAGATGCAGAAAAGGCTTTCGATAAAATACAACACAATTTTATGTTTAAGACTCTCAACAAAATGGGTATAGAAGGAAAATATCTCAACATGATAAAGGCCATATATGATAAACCATCAGCTAACATCATATTAAATGGCACTAAACTGAAGGCTTTCCCCCTTAAATCAGGAACAAGACAGGGTTGTCCACTCTCTCCACTCTTATTTAATGTGGTACTAGAGGTTCTCGCCACAGCAATCAGACAAGACAAAGAAATAAAAGGCATCCATATCGGAAAAGAAGAAGTAAAGGTATCACTTTTTGCAGATGATATGATCCTATACATCGAAAACCCCAAAGAATCCACAAAAAGACTACTAGAAACAATAAGCCAATACAGTAAGGTCGCAGGATACAAAATTAACATTCAGAAGTCAATAGCCTTTCTATATGCCAACAATGAAACAACTGAGAAGGAACTCAAAAGAATAATCCCCTTCACGATTGCAACAAAAAAAATAAAATACTTAGGAATAAACATAACAAAGAATGTAAAGGACTTATATAATGAAAACTATAAACCATTGTTAAGGGAAATTGAAAAAGATATAATGAGATGGAAGAATATACCTTGTTCTTGGCTAGGAAGAATAAATATAATCAAGATGGCTATATTACCCAAAGCAAGATACAAATTCAATGCAATTCCCATCAAACTTCCAATGACGTTTTTTAAAGAAATAGAAAAAAATCATCAGATTTATATGGAACTATAAAAAACCCCGAATAGCCAAAGCAATCCTAAAGAAAAAGAATGAAGCTGGGGGCATTACAATACCTGACTTCAAACTCTATTATAGGGCCACGACAATCAAAACAGCATGGTATTGGCAGAAAAATAGACACTCAGACCAATGGAACAGAATAGAAAGTCCAGAAATAAAACCACATATATATAGTCAAATAATTTTTGATAAAGGGGCCAACAACACACAATGGAGAAAAGAAAGCCTCTTCAATAAATGGTGCTGGGAAAACTGGAAAGCCACATGCAAAAGAATGAAACTGGACTACAGTCTCTCCCCCTGTACTAAAATTAACTCAAAATGGATCAAAGATCTAAACATAAGACCTGAAACAATTAAGTACATAGAAGAAGACATAGGTACTCAACTCATGGACCTGGGTTTTAAAGAGCATTTTATGAATTTGACTCCAATGGCAAGAGAAGTGAAGGCAAAAATTACTGAATGGGACTACATCAAACTAAGAAGTTTTTGCTCAGCAAGAGAAACTGATAACAAAATAAACAGAAAGCCAACTAAATGGGAAATGATATTTTCAAACAACAGCTCAGATAAGGGCCTAATATCCAAAATATACAAAGAACTCATAAAAGTCAACAACAAACAAACAAACAATCCCATAAAAAAATGGGAAGAGGATATGAACAGACACTTCTCCCAGGAAGAAATACAAATGGCCAACAGATATATGAAAAGATGCTCATCTTCGTTAGCTATTAGAGAAATGCAAATCAAAACAGCAATGAGATACCACCTCACACCTGTTCGATTAGCTATTATTAGCAAGACAGGTAATAGCAAATGTTGGAGAGGCTGTGGAGAAAAAGGAACCCTCATACACTGTTGGTGGGAATGTAAAGTAGTACAACCATTATGGAAGAAAGTATGGTGGTTCCTCAAAAAACTGAAAATAGAACTACCTTATGACCCAGCAATCCCTCTACTGGGTATATACCCCAAAAACTCAGAAACATTGATACGTAAAGACACATGCAGCCCCATGTTTATTGCAGCATTGTTCACAGTGGCCAGGACATGGAAACAACCAAAAAGCCCGTCAATAGATGACTGGATAAAGAAGATGTGGCACATATACACTATGGAATACTACTCAGCCATAAGAAATGATGACATTGGATCATTTACAGCAAAATGGTGGGATCTAGATAACATGATACGAAGCGAAATAAGTAAATCAGAAAAAACTAGGAACTGCATTGTTCCATACGTAGGTGGGACATAAAAGTGAAACTAAGAGACATTGATAAGAGTGTGGTGGTTACGGGGGGGAGGGGGGAATGGGAGAGGGAAAGGGGGAGGGGGAGGGGCACAAAGAAAACAAGATAGAAGGTGACAGAGGACAATCTGACTTTGGGTGACGGGTATGCATCATAATTGAACGACAAGATACCCTGGTCTTGTTATCTTTGAATATATGTATCCTGATTTATTGATGTCACCCCATTAAAAAAATAAAATTTTTTAAATTAAAAAAAAAAAAAAAAAAAGAGGAGAAATCACCACGGACACCATAGATATACAAAGAATTATTGTAGAATACTATGAAAAACTTTATGCTACTAAATTCAACAACCTAGAAGAAATGGATAAATTCTTAGAACAATACAATCTTCCTAGACTGAGTCAAGAAGAAGCAGAAAGCCTACACAGACCTATTAGTGAAGAAGAAATAGAAAAAACTATTAAAAACCTCCCCAAAATAAAAGTCCAGGCCCAGATGGCTATACCAGCGAATTTTATCAAACATTCAAAGAAGACTTGGTTCCTATTCTACTCAAAGTCTTCCAAAAAATTGAAGAAGAAGCAATACTTCCAACCACATTTTATGAGGCCAACATAACCCTCATACCAAAACCAGGCAAGGATGGCACAAAAAAAGAAAACTACAGACCAATATGTCTAATGAATACAGATACTAAAATACTAAACAAAATACTAGCAAATCGAATACAACAACATATTAAAAAAATAATACATCACGATCAAGTGGGATTCATCCCAGAATCTCAAGGATGGTTCAACATACGTAAAACGGTTAACGTAATACACCACATCAACAAAACAAAGAACAAAAACCACATGATCTTATCAATAGATGCAGAAAAGGCTTTCGATAAAATACAACACAATTTTATGTTTAAGACTCTCAACAAAATGGGTATAGAAGGAAAATATCTCAACATGATAAAGGCCATATATGATAAACCATCAGCTAACATCATATTAAATGGCACTAAACTGAAGGCTTTCCCCCTTAAATCAGGAACAAGACAGGGTTGTCCACTCTCTCCACTCTTATTTAATGTGGTACTAGAGGTTCTCGCCACAGCAATCAGACAAGACAAAGAAATAAAAGGCATCCATATCGGAAAAGAAGAAGTAAAGCTATCACTTTTTGCTGATGATATGATCCTATACATCGAAAACCCCAAAGAATCCACAAAAAGACTACTAGAAACAATAAGCCAATACAGTAAGGTCGCAGGATACAAAATTAACATACAGAAGTCAATAGCCTTTCTATATGCCAATAATGAAACATTTGAGAATGAACTCAAAAGAATAATCCCCTTTACGATTGCAACAACAACAAAAAAATATCTAGGAATAAACATAAGAAAGAATGTAAAGGACTTATATAATAAAAACTAGGGAAATTGAAAAAGATATAATGATATGGAAGAATATTCCTTGTTCTTGGTTAGGAAGAATAAATATAATCAAGATGGCTATATTACCCAAAGCAATATACAAATTTAATGCAATTCCCATCAAAATTCCAATGACATTTTTTAAAGAAATGGAACAAAAAATCATCACATTTATATGGAACTATAAAAAACCCTGAATAGCCAAAGCAATCTTAAAGAAAAAGAATGAAGCTGGGGGCATTACAATACCTGACTTCAAACTCTATTATAGGGCCACGACAATCAAAACAGCATGGTATTGGCAGAAAAATAGACACTCAGACTAATGGAACAGAATAGAAAGTCCAGAAATAAAACCACATATATATAGTCAAATAATTTTTGATAAAGGGGCCAACACACAATGGAGAAAAGAAAGCCTCTTCAATAAATGGTGCTGGGAAAACTGGAAAGCCACATGCAAAAAAATGAAACTGGACTACAGTCTCTCCCCCTGTCCTAAAATTAACTCAAAATGGATCAAAGATCTAAACATAAGACCTGAAACAATTAAGTACATAGAAGAAGACATAGGTACTCAACTCATGGACCTGGGTTTTAAAGAGCATTTTATGAATTTGACTCCAATGGCAAGAGAAGTGAAGGCAAAAATTAATGAATGGGACTACATCAGACTAAGAAGTTTTTGCTAAGCAAGAGAAACTGATAACAAAATAAACAGACAGCCAACTAAATGGGAAATGATATTTTCAAACAACAGCTCAGATAAGGGCCTAATATCCAAAATATACAAAGAACTCATAAAAGTCAACAACAAACAAACAAACAATCCAATAAAAAAATGGGAAGAGGACATGAACAGACACTTCTCCCAGGAAGAAATACAAATGGCCAACAGATATATGAAAAGATGCTCATCTTCTTTAGCTATTAGAGAAATGCAAATCAAAACTGCAATGAGATACCACTTCACACCTGTTAGATTAGCTACTATTAACAAGACAGGTAATAGCAAGTGTTGGAGAGGCTGTGGAGAAAAAGGAACCCTCATACACTGTTGGTGGGAATGTAAAGTAGTACAACCATTATGGAAGAAAGTATGGTGGTTCCTCAAAAAACTGAAAATAGAACTACCTTATGACCCAGCAATCCCTCTACTGGGTATATACCCCCAAAACTCAGAAACATTGATACGCAAAGACACATGCAGCCCCATGTTCATTGCAGCATTGTTCACAGTGGCCAGGACATGGAAACAGCCAAAAAGCCCATCAATAGATGACTGGATAAAGAAGATGTGGCACATATACACTATGGAATACTACTCAGCCATAAGAAATGATGACATTGGATCATTTACAGCAAAATGGTGGGATCTTGATAACATTATACGAAGTGAAAGAAGTAAATCAGAAAAAAACCAGGAACTGCATTATTCCATACGTAGGTGGGACGTAAAAGTGAGACTAAGAGACATTGATAAGAGTGTGGTGGTTACGGGGGGAGGGGGGAGAGGGAGAGGGAAAGAAGGAGGGGGAGGGGTACAAAGAAAAGTAGATAGAAGGTAACAGAGGACAATCTGACTTTGGGTGATGGGTATGCAACATAATTGAACGACAAGATAACCTGGACATGTTATCTTTGAATATATGTATCCTGATTTATTGATGTCACCCCATTAAAAAAATAAAATTATAAAAAAAAGAGTCTTTTTTTTAATTAAGTGAGAGCAGGGGAGATAGAGAGACTCCCACATGTGCCCCTACCAGGATCTCCCCATCAAGCCCTCCATGGGGTGATACTCTGCCCATCTGGGTCATTGTTCTGTTGCTCAGTAACCAAGTTATTTTTAGCACCTCAGGTGGGAGGCCAGAGAGTTGTCCTCAGTGCCTGGGGCCAATGTGCTTGAACCAATTGAGCCATGGCTGTGGGAGGGGAAAAGAAAGAGCGAGAGAAAGAAAAAGAGAAGGGGAAGGAAAGGTGGAGAAGCACATGGTCACTTCTCCTGTGTTCCCTAACCAGGAATCAAACCTGGGACTTCCACACACCAGGCAATACTTTATCACTGACCCAACTGGCCAGGGCCAGGATCTTCTTTAAGAAGAAAAAGAAAAAAAGTAAAAAATATGAACAATAAAACGGCAATAAATACAGAGCCATCAACAATTAAATCTAAAATACAAAATAAATGAAGAAGCAGAATAGAAACAGACTCATAGATATAGAGAACATTGTGATAGTTACCAGATAGAAGGGGGTAAAAAGGATGGGTGAAAAGGTGAAGAAATTAAGAAGTAGAAATTGGTTGTTACAGAATAGTCATGAGGATATAAAGTACAGCATAAGTAATATAACCAATAATATTCTAAGAACTATAGATGTCAGATAGGTATGAGTTTTATCAGAATGATCACTTAGTAAGTTATATATTGTCTAATCATGGGGTTGTACACCTGAAATAATATAATATTGTATGTCAAAAGTAATTGAAAAATAAAAATAGTAATAAAGAAAAAAAGATAAACAAACAAAAAACCCTAATTCATTCTAGTGAAGCATCAGCCTGAGGTATGAATCTTCATTTTCAAGTATCTTATTACTACCTAATTCTGGCCTCTATACATTAAATAACTGCTTTCCAAAAAACATTCACTTTTCATAACTTACAACTTAATCTTAATAGAACTGTCAAAAAAATTAAGGTGCCTGGTGATGGAGGACTAGACTCAGAATTTCCTACTTTACTTTAATTACTCTACCATAATTATATAGATCCTTGATTAAGACCATAAGTACCCAAGGGCAAGGATTGTCACTAGCTGACACATAGAACTGACTATTAAATGTTTACTGAATGCCAAAAGTATACGTAGCCAATACTTTCAGTAAGGCTATGGTGGCCTAGAGCAGTGCTTATCAAAGTTTAACGTGCATACAGCATGGCTGAGGATCTTGTTGAAATGCAGGTATTGATTCAGGGTTTCTAGGGTGGGTCCTGAGATCCTGCATTTCTAGAAAACGTTAGCCACTACCAATTCTGCTGTTCATGGACCTCACTTTGAATAGCAAGGACTTGAAGCATACGCATGAAATCTGCAAATATACATTTTAAAACACTAAAAAACAAACAAAAACCACTGTAACAGGGGAAAATAAACCATCAGGCTTTTTTCATTAATTTTGTAAGTGTCAAAGAATGATTAATAAGCATTTGTTCATATGACAGGCACAATAATTTAGAAATACCTCCTGAATCATGGTCATCATTTCACTCTCCTTGTACTCACTCATGTTTTAACTATAAGAAAACAAGGGAAAAGTGGAATGCCATCCCTCAAATTAGGAGAGAATGGCCAAGGGAAACATTAAAAGGAAAGGGGAAAAGAAGGAAATAGCTTACCCTTCCATCTTAGTGGACTTGGGGAATAAGAAAGAAATAAAGGCAAGAGAAGCATGGGCTCGATGTGTATCCTCCCCTCCTTTGGACTAAGACCTAGAGAAAAGGCATGTGAGGCAGGTTGAAGGGAAGCCAAAAGTGCAAGTATGTCAGTTTCATTTCCTGCTAGGAAGTCTGGGAAGAGATCATCCTAATCAGTGCCCTCATAATAACCTGGAGTGGTCAGGACTGCCTTTGCTACCCTGTTCTCTCCCCACCCTACCCCCAACCCCCCTGAGGTTTCTGGAAGTTCAGCTGGTGAATTTGGCAGAGGTATTGCACAATGACCTCCAAGGGGAGCAGGAAAAGGTTGGCTGGGGCTCTGAAGCCTGACCTAGAGATTTGATGGACCAATGAGGGTTGAGATGAGTCTTTGGTCAGGAAATACCTCCTGACCAAGACAAGAGATAACAGCACAGTTATAGTGCTCTGATGGAGACAACCTCATAACATCCAGATCAAGACCCATTTCAATGAACCCAGCCAGCCTGGCCTGCACCCACAGACCACATTAAAACAGGGCACCTTATTGCATCCCAGAATCACAAGATCATGTAAGCCCTCTATGTCCTCTTTCGGACAATATACTTGTCTAAAAGAAGAGAGAAGAATTGGAAATCTGAAAAATAGCATTTATGCCAAGAGTTATTCCTTAAAGAGAATGTTAATTATTAGGGGAGACTATAAGCATTATATTTAAGAGCCTGAACACTGATCTTTAAGCAGGTTTTTTTCTAGCCTTACCAGGAAAGTATGCATCTCATAAAAATGATCAGTCAGGAAAAGAAATGAAAAAATATTGGTTTATTTTCCATATGTGAATGATAACAAAGAATCTTTGATTATGACTAAACAATTTAAGGGTAAAGAACGAATTTACTTTTGCATCCCTAGTGCTCACCATAGTACCTGATGAATAATGACTGAGTATAGATTATGAAACCAAAAACCTTTAGTGGGGCAAGAATAACTTCAGAAAAGCAGTACGTGACAGAGGTAATAGTATCTCACCCCAAAATGCCAATCCCAAAGCAATGAGGGCACCACTGACCGGCTTCTTCTTTCATTCTGAAGGGAAGATTTTTGCCTTCGGTATAGTATATGAGAATGGTCCATATGCTTACTTAGAAAGGTTAGAGGCAATAGATTTTCAGTTCATCTCAATTGTCTTCCCATTCTTTTTACATCCTCCTCTTTTCTCCAGTGAAAGTTAAAGGAGATTTAGAAATAGATTTTAAACAAATGAAAAATATACACAGGATGACAAAATATTCAGAACAATGGAAACTCTTTTCACTGGCTCTTTACCATGCCTTTATATCCACTTAGCTGCTCCCTCCTATTACTCTCTTTACAGAACAAAAGCCATTTCTTCTCATTAAATGCACATCGGGCTCCTTCTCAGAGAGTCTGCACTGGAGACCTACAAATGGTGAGTGAATCTAACACAGGGACAATATGCATTCTTCTCCAGTTGGGTCTGTTTTCATCCTAGCTGAGAATATTTGGGCTTGAGTTCCTTGGAGAGAGAGCAAATCTTTGGTTCCATTATTTTGTTTCACTAGTGTAGAATCAGCCCAGTGTTTTCCAAACAACTTCTCTTAAAGTCAAAATACTGAGGACAAAAACATTTTTTTAGCGTGCGGAGGACCCGGGTTCGATTCCCGGACAGGGCACATAGGAGAAGCGCCCATTTGCTTCTCCACCCCTCCGCCGCGTCTTCCTCTCTGTCTCTCTCTTCCCCTCCCGCAGCCAAGGCTCCATTGGAGCAAAGATGGCCCAGGCGCTGGGGATGGCTCCTTGGCCTCTGCCCCAGGCGCTAGAGTGGCTCTGGTCGCGGCAGAGCGACGCCCCAGAGGGGCAGAGCATCGCCCCCTGGTGGGCAGAGCGTAGCCCCTGGTGGGCGTGCCGGGTGGATCCCGGTCGGGCGCATGCAGGAGTCTGTCTGACTGTCTCTCCCTGTTTCCAGCTTCGGAAAAATGCAAAAAAAAAAAAAAACAAAACAAAAAAACACATTTTTTAAAAACATTTGAGCCTGATTTCAGATTCTTGGCCATGTGTTCATTCACAGCTTAGAAAGACCTGAAAATTTTCCAAATTGAATGAAATAAAATATAGAACTTTGCCGCAAACCAGCAATTAATTATGAGAAGTGCTTTGTTGGTTCTTTTTAAACCTTCTGAAATGACTTCAACTTGTGGCAAGTAGCTCAGAATCCTTTAAGGAATATAATAGTGGGAACTACTTTTTTAGAGTAAAAATTTTTTTGGAGTAAAATTTTCTTTGTAATTGTGTTTAGATTTTTGTCAACTCATTCACTCAAATATATAATCTCCTTCATGTTAAAAGATCTCAAAACATACCTTTTGGTACTCTCAGAACATATTATGTTTTCTATGAAATTATACAAAGGAAACTCATATTTTACTCTATGAAAGCAAACATCACCACCCCCCCCTCAGAAAAGTTACGCTTTTGGATAATTTTTCCATAAATTGCTATATACCTGTAGGGTTCACAAAAAAAGAAGTTGGACATTCTCTTGGGTATAACATTCCCATCTTAGGAGGTTTGAAAGCTTAATTATGTTATGAGGACAAAAAGTCTTCTAACTCAAAGTCAGTTTTTGTTAGACAAACAAAATTATAATGTATTTATTCCATAGTCTAAGAATCTAATAGAGATGAGAAAAAAAACAATGGAGAAATAAATATGTATTGAATATATTTCCTTTAGTGTTTACTTCTGAGTTTGGGTCAACTACTATAGATAATGCCAAAGGTTTTTCCCAATATCTTATCTACCATTTTCTCTGCCTTTTTAAGGTTAAAAGGATTTCAGGTCCTTTCAGCACAGATATAAAATACTAACAAACTTATTTAGTATCATTTTTCTACATATTGAGTAGCAATATGTTATTTGTGAGGCTGGTATAGTTTAAGATTTAATCTTTTCTCTAAACCCTGATGAGAGTTATATTTGACTAGCTGAGTGTTTGAATACATGAATGCATTCAGCCTTTGGTATTTAAAGTGAGCATCATTAACTGAACATTTCAGCTTAAACTTTGCTTAAAAGATAAAGTTTCACCCAAGTGAAATCAATGGGAGGTGTGTATGAATATATGAGGTTTCAGCTTGGCCCACTGAGGAATTTTCATTAAAACAGACACCAAATGAAGAAATAAAAATACAGAAATTATTGATTAAAGAAAAGATAACACTAAAAGTCCTGGAAATTGTGTATTTTTTTTTAACCTAGGGCTGAGTAGTATATATTTTGGAGCACTTAAGAATCCATCTTTTGTATGTTTAACGGTTCATTTCATACCAACACCACAAGACTGGTTCCGAAATACCAGCTTGTCTGTATTGGGACTTATATTAAATAATCCAGTTTTCCAAGCTTCTTTAGTATATTGATTCTTTCCCCAAATATTCACTAAGTATTCACTGCTCACAGTATTTGCTCAAGGAAGTTTGCCCCTGTTTTTCAAAAATGAAACTAAAGGAAGTGGTAAAAAAAAACCTTGTAAAAATATGGTTTAATAATTTTACCTAAATAAAATACTAATAATAGAGCAGAATTACCCATCATCCTCTACTCCATGTGGCATGTAAACACAGCAGGGAGATGCAATAGTGGTACCTTGCTCAATCATCATATCATTAAAGAATAAAATTTAGCTTTCCCAACATGGAATCTGATATGCACAGTTGCATGTAGAATCCCTTTCCACTCTAAACATATTAAAGTGTGGACACTAATTTACTATTTTGAATGAAAATTCATGAGCGACTTCCTCATGAGAAAAACAGGCTGCCTTTGCCATTAATAAATAAAAAGGACTATGGAGTTCTCTCCAGCAGTAATTTTCTCAAATCTCATATAGACCCATGTACATGTGAAAATGTCTAAGAAAAATAAAATCTACTCTACAAATTTGTTAATGACTAGCTTTACTTTCTAATGAACCCATGGACCATCTGTTCATAAACATTTATTATTGAAATAAAAGCCATAAAACAAAAAAAATAATAACCTCCAAGATTGGCCATAAAATTAGACATCCCAATGTTGATTCCTGAATGTAGTTAGAGAATTTTGTTAGGCTGTCTGGAAGTCAAACCCTTTTCTAAATTTTCAGGTAATATGCTGCACTGAGTTCTAGCCGAAGGGCTGGAAAAACATTCTGAAGCAGTTAAAATAGGTAGTGATTCTAACCCAAAGGAGAAAACTGTACTTCAGAAGACAAAGCCAAGGTGATGTTTAAAAACAAAACAAAACATGAGCCTTTCTATGTCACTGTCTCTGTGTTAGAGGTGACTGGATCCACTCCTGGCACACTAGTGTTGTTTGGGCAGCTCACCTTTTTGTAAAAGTACCGCCCCACCCTAAGCCTAGCTGGTTGTCAAAGATTTAATAGGCATTAGAGAATATTTACTCTCAGGGATAGGGCAGGAGGTAAATAACCTAGAAATAACTCTGGGTTGCCCAATCCCTAACAAAAGCGTGGTAACAGAATTAATACAAAGACCTCTCCCAAGACGACTTCATCTATCTCACCCATCCGCGCTGATTCTGCCCAGAGAGTGCTATGCTCAGACTGTAAGGCATTATTAGTTACAGAACGGCTCTTATTGAATTATGTCATAACATCCCTTCTGTAGCCTACATAAAATAATGCCTTGGGAATTTGGATTCTCTTGTAGAGATGCAGTAGCATAGGTGCCAGTCTTCTGTTTAAAGAACTACAGGGGAAATTCCTCTCTGGATTCAATGGCATAAGAATTTGACTTTCCTCCAATATGCATTATTTTTTATCTTAGGACACTATCAATTTTCTGATGGATGAGGTTTCACCCTTTTCTTTGGGTGTGGAAAGCTTAGAGCCATAGAAAATGTTCTTGAGGATAGGCATAGAACATGCATTTGTTTGTTTTCTTACACATATCTTACTGTTGCCTAACTTACGTCAGTCAAAATTTATTCCATTTTATTATAAATATGTTTGTGATTTGACTTAAATCCTCTGTAAATGAGATGGGGAAATTAATAAAGGAATAAATTTTAAGTAGCCTTTTAAAAAGACTTTATTCATTTTAGAGAAGAGAGAGAGAGAGAAGAGGGGAGGAACAGGAAGCATAAACTCTCATGTGTGCTTTGACCAGGCAAGCCCAGGGTTTTGAACCAGAGATCTCAGCGTTCCAGGTTGACTCTTTATCCACTGTGCCACCACAGGTCAGGCAGTAATAAATTTTAAAGGCAACAGTTAAGCTCTTCACATTAAAATGAGGTAGAATGGATGTATCCAGGGTACCTTCTCATTGTTCCTTTCAATACTCCTCTCCCTCTTCAATGGGCTCTATTAATGTTGCAAAGCATTACAGAAAGTAAGCACTGATAAGATGAAAGACATTACTCTTAAAACTGAAGTAATACTTTCCCAGAAAGTATATATCACTACCTCTCTGGTTTGCCCTTTATTGGCTACTGGCATGGATAACACTAGATCAAAAAGTGTAAGACTCTCTAGGTCTAAAATTAGCTTAATTCATTTGCATGTTAAAAGGGTATAATATCATGATCTTAAATGAATACATTTCTACAGGTGAGTTGTTTTTTTTTACCCAGAAATATCTATTTTAATAATCTCTTAGTGCCCAGAATAACAGTTATCCAGGAAGTCAAACACGTTTTGCTCCTTTTAACTGCATGCTGCATTGTAATCATAATTTAATAATAACACCACAGTATGAGAGAAAGGCAAAAAAGCCTGAATTGAACACTGATCAGCTATCAATTAGATTGAGTTAGGTCAAGAGTCTAGAGAAGAAAGTAGAACTGCATGATAGAAATAAGATTTCTTTGGATTGTCTTGTGATTTATATGCAAGATGTTCTTAACATTAGCACATATAAGAGAGATAGTACTTCATTTTATGGCTGGTATATACCAAAAAGAAACTATTTTATATAGCAATGTTCCACTGAAGAGAAATCAAAATGGTAATCTTATGGGTGTGTTTCTGTGAGAAAGAGAGAGAATATGAGTGAACATTCATGCTTCAGCTGCACAAAGATGCTACTTCTAACCTGTTGCTCAACTAGAAATTTCACCCAGCAGCAGCAAAATCCAGATGATTCTATCCCTTCCCAGGTGGGTACAGTCAGTGTATCTTAATGCTGACATTAGAGAATCAAATTTGATCTGTAATCAAGCAATGTTTTAAGTAGTGATGTTTTTGTTTTCATTTGCCAATATAATTTCACTTTAGGGTGTTTTATACATATTTGTGCATGTGTTTTCACACTGATCCAGAGATGCTTTTTTCTTAAACAAAAATGGATTCATCTTTTGCCAAACTTGTAAACTTCTGTCTGTTTAAAGTTCATTTAGTTCAGCCTTTTGTGCTTGGGAATAAACTGTATATACTACTTGGGTTTGGTAGTAAAAATTACACTGAAACTTGACTGACTAAGGATGAATTACTTTTATATTCTTAGATAGAGGGCATCAACCTCGATTACATTTCCATCTGTAGACATTGTCTAAATCAGTGGTAGTCAACCTGGTCCCTCTCGCCCACTAGTGGGCGTTCCAGCTTTCATGGTGGGCGGTAGTGGAACAACCAAAGTATAAATAAAAAAATAGATTTAACTATAGTAAGTTGTTTTATAAAGATTTATTCTGCCAAACAGTAAAAATCTGACATAAAGTACTTGGTAAGTAATTATAAATATATGCTTTAACTTGCTGTAACTCTGCTTTATAAACTTTATAAAGTAAAGTTACTTCCCTACTTTATAAATCACCATTACTATGGAACCAGTGGGTGGTTAGAAAATTTTACTACCAACAGAGATACAAAAGTGGGTGGTAGGTATCAAAAGGTTGACTACCCCTGGTCTAAATTCACCCAAAGCCAGAGGAAGCCTGGTATATGGCTGATAAGACTGAGGCATCTTCTAGAATTTCACAAGAGCAGAAGTCCCTAAGAACTCTCTTGGGATTCTCAAGCAGAGCCAGGAACATCTCCATGCCCTTCTGTTTCAATAACATCAAATTATTATTTATAGTAACCCTCAACACACACACACACACACACACACACACACACACACACACACACACCCCTTACATAGTTACTGTCTTGTGCTTGAAATCCTCACCCTCCCTGTCATCAGCCTTTCTTTAATAGCTACTATCTATGTATCTTTTTTTTTTTTTTTTAATAAATTTTTATTAATGGTAATGGGATGACATTAATAAATCAGGGTACATATATTCAAAGAAAACATGTCTAGGTTATTTTGTCATCAAATTATGTTGCAAACCCCTCGCCCAAAGTCAGATTGTCCTCCGTCACCCTCTATCTAGTTCTCTGTGCCCCTCCCCCTCCCCCTAACTCTCTCCCTCCCTCCCTCCCATGTCCTCCCTCCCCCCCACCCTTGGTAACCACCACACTCTTGTCCATGTCTCTTAGTCTCATTTTTATGTTCCACCAATGTATGGAATCATGTAGTTCTTGTTTTTTTCTGATTTGCTTATTTCACTCCTTATAATGTTATCAAGATCCCACCATTTTGCTGTAAATGATCCAATGTCATCATTTCTTATGGCTGAGTAGTATTCCATATTGTATATGTGCCACATCTTCTTTATCCAGTCTTCTATTGAAGGGCTTTTTGGTTGTTTCCATGTCTTGGCCACTGTGAACAGTGCTGCAATGAACATGGGGCTACATGTGTCTTCACGTATCAATGTTTCTGAGGTTTTGGGGTATATACCCAGTAGAGGGATTGCTGGGTCATAAGGTAGTTCTATTTGCAGTTTTTTGAGGAACCACCATACTTTCCTCCATAATGGTTGTACTACTTTACAGTCCCACCAACAGTGAATGAGGTTTCCTTTTTCTCCACAGCCTCTCCAACATTTGCTATTACCCGTCTTGTTGATAATAGCTAATCTAACAGGAGTGAGGTGGTATCTCATTGTAGTTTTGATTTGCATTTCTCTAATAACTAATGAAGCTGAGCATCTTTTCATATATCTGTTGGCCATTTGTATCTCTTCCTGGGAGAAGTAGCAGGAATATAGTAGATTTGTGAAAAATCAGTAAGTGAAATACACTATGAGCAACAACTGTGTTGTATGTGTGCTATGAAATGCTAGAAATGAAAAAAGATACAGGACACAATCTCAACAGTTCTCAGTCTAGTGAGGGAGAAAGACACTTGGATACATCTTTATGAAACGATGGGCAAAATTCAAGATAGGGAGTATTATGGGTGTACTTAAGATAGCTACTATCTATGTATCTTTTCCCTCCTCCCATAACCCTCCCTAACTCCTTCTAGCCAGAGTAGATTAGGCAGGCCTCCCAGGTACACCCATAATACTCCCTATCTTGAATTTTACCCATCGTTTCATAAAGATGTATCCAAGTGTCTTTCTCCCTCACTAGACTGAGAACTGTTGAGATTGTGTCCTGTATCTTTTTTCATTTCTAGCATTTCATAGCACACATACAACACAGTTGTTGCTCATAGTGTATTTCACTTACTGATTTTTCACAAATCTACTATATTCCTGCTACTTACACATTTTCTTATCAATTATTATATTTCTATGCTGTAAACTATATGTGAAGTAGACTGGGATAGCTATTCCCATATTACAGGCTGAGATGTTGCATTTTAGGGAAGTTAAGTGTTCCAATCATACAGCTAAGAAGTATCAGAGTGCCAACTTGAATTCTAGTCTTTATTGTTTAATCTACATATTATGCTCTCTTTAAGAAATTAGACTATAGTAAGTGCATAACTATCCCTAAATAGAAATGTTATTTGTGTAGTTGGAAGCAATTTGAGCAGACCTAATATATTCTAAAATCTAGGCTCAGTAGCTTTTACTTGTTGCTTTAAGATAGCAAATAATAGTCGACTATAGTCCTCAATTCTTGCCAATAAGGTAACCTAAATTTCTCAATGATGTAGTGTTTTATTTTGGAAGACTTTTATGATACAGGAGAGAAGATTCTAAATTCAAAATGTTTCAATGATCTAGATTTAAAAAAACAAACAAGCATTCTTTACTTTTTTATATTTAAAATATTTTTATTCAAAATCTCTATGTCTGTTTTACATCAACTGCATGTTCTTTTTACCTTCACCCATTTCTCTGCCTCCCCAAACACCACCTCTGATAATCACCAATCTATTCTCTGTATTTCTGAGCTTAATTTTTCCGTTTTTGTCTTTGTTTTAGATTCCACATATAAGAGAGATCATACAGTATTTGTCTTTCTCTGATTTATTTCACTTAGCATAATGCCCTCAAGGTTCATTCATGTTGTCACAAATGGCAAGATTTCATTCTTTTTAATGGCTATTCCACTGTATTTATATATGAAAATTTCTATATGCATTCATCTATCAATGGAAATTTAGGTTGCTTCCATGTCTTGGCTATTTTAAATAACGTTGTAATGGACATGGTGGGAGGGTACATATATTACTTCAAGTTAGTGTTTTTATTTCCTTCAGATAAATACCTAAAAGTGAAATTGCTGGATCAAATGGTAGTTCTTAAATTTTTTGAGGAAACTGTATACTGTTTTCTTTAATATCTGTACTAATTTTTTTTTTTTGTATTTTTCTGAAGTTGGAAATGGGGAGACAGTCAGACAGACTCCCGCATGCGCCCGACCAGGATCCACCCAGCACGCCCACCAGGGGGCAATGCTCTGCCCATCTGGGGCGTAGCTCTGTTGCAACCAGAGCCATTTTAGCGCCTGAGGCAGAGGCCACAGAGCCATCCTCAGTGCCCGGGCCAACTTTGCTCCAGTGGAGCCTTGGCTGAGGGAGGGGAAGAGAGAGGAAGGAGAGGGGGAGGGGTGGAAAAGCAGATGGGTGCTTCTCCTGTGTGCCCTGGCCAGGAATCGAACCCAGGCCTCCTGCACGCCAGGCCGACACTCTACCACTGAGCCAACCGGCCAGGGCCAATAGCTGTACTAATTTACATCCCCAACAGTGAATACGGGTTTCTTTTCCTCCACATCCACACCAACACCTGTTGCTTCTAGTCCTGTTGTTAAGTATTCTAACAGATATGAGGTAAGATCTCATTGTAGTTTTGATTTATATTTTCCTGATAATTGGTATTGAGCATCTTTTCAAATACCTGTTGGCCATCATCTGTACGTCTTCTTTGGAAAAATGTCTATTCAGATCTCCTGCCCATTTTCAATAGAATTGTTTGTTTTTCTGCTATTGAGTTGTATGAATTCTTTATATACTTTGGATATCTTTATGAGATATATGATTTAAAAATATTTACTTTCATTCAGTAGGCTGTCTTTTTGTTTAGTTGATGATTTCCTTTGCTGTGCCGAAGTTTTTTACTATGCTGTAGTACCACCTATTTATTTTTGCTTTTGTTGCTTTGCTTTTGGTCTCATGTTTAAAAATCACCACCAAGATCTATGTCAAGAAACTTACTGTCCATGTTTTCTTCTATAAGTTTTATGGTTTAATGCCTTCTGTTTAATTCTTTAATTAATTTTAGTTAATTTTTTATGGTGTAAGAGTGATTAAGTTCATTGTTTTGCATGTCACTGTCCAATTTTCAACACCATATATTGAAGAGACTATCCTTTTTCCATAGCATATTCTTGGTCTTTTTGTCATAAATTAATTGACCATATATGCACGAGCTTATTTCTGGGATCTCTATTCTGTTAATTGACCTACCTGTGTGTTTTTATGCCAGTGCTATACTGTCTTAATTACTTTAACTTTGTAATATAATTTAATATAAGAAAGAGTAATGCATCCAACTTTGTTATTTTTTCACAAGATTGCCTTGGCTATTTAGGATTTTGTGTTTCTATACACACTTTAGAATTATTTGTCCTATTTTTTTGAAAAAATAATGTCATTGCAATTTTTATTTGGATTGCCTTGAATCTATAGATTGCTTTGGGTAGTATGGACATTTTAACAATATTAATCCTTCTAATCCATGAACATGTAATATCTTTCCATGTTTTTGTGAATTCAATTTTATTAATACCTTGTAGGTTTAACATACAGCTCTTTCACATCTTTGGCTAAATTTATGCCTAGGTATTTTATCCTTCATGATCCTTCATGATTTGTTAATGAAATTATTTTCTTTATTTTTTTCTGATAGTTCATTGTATAGAAACACAACAATTTTTGTGTATTGATTTTGTATTCTGCAACTTCAGTGAATTTGCTTATTAGTTCTAAAAGTTTTTTAATGAAGTCTTTAGGGTTTCCTATATATAAAATATCATGTCATCTGCAAATAGTGACAGTTTTATTTATTTTTCTAATATACCTTTTATTTCTTTTTCCTCATCAATTGTTTGGTGATGACTTTATACTGCATTGAATAGAAGTGGCAAGAGTGGGCATCTCGTCTTGTTCCTGATCTTGGAGAAAAATCTTTCGGCTTTTCACCATTGAGTGTGATGTTAGCTTTGGGCTTCTCATATTGGTTTTTATTAGATTGAAAGACGTTCCCTCAATAACCACTTTGCTAAGACTTTATATCATAAAAGAATGTGTAAGTTTGTCAAATGCTTTTTCTGCATCTCTTGCTATGATCATATGATTTCTATTCTTCATTTTGTTAATAATGTGCACTACATTTACTGATTTGTGAATGTTGAACCATCCTTATATCCCTGGATTAAATCCCACTTGACCATGGTGTATGACTATTTTAATATATTGTTGAATTTGGTGTGCTAACATTTTGTTGAGGATTTTGCAACTATGTTCACAAGGGATATCAGCCTGTAATGCTCTTTTCTTGTGGCACCCTTGTCACATTTTGATATTCCTGCAACACTGGCCTTAGACAATGAGATTGGGAGAGTTCTCTCTTCACCTACTTTTTAGAAGAGTTTGAGAAGGAGTAATATCAAGTCTTCTTTGCAAATCTGGTAGAATTCACCAGTAAAGTCATCTGATCTTGGAATTATTTGTTAGAACATTTTTTATTACTGACTCAATGTCTTTACTAGTAATCTCTTCAAATTTTCTATTTCTTTAAGCATTCTTAAAGATAATTTTATATGCACCTAAGAGAGGAGAATAGACTACCAAAAGGTAAGCTACTACCTCTCTCAGCCTCTGCTACCCACAGTCACCATACTGCCCTTGTTGCTGGTTGAGAAGCCCAAAACATTCCTAAGCTTCAGATGTGCTTCCTGGGCATCTCCACCTAGATGTTGCACAGTCCGTCAAAGGGACTATACTAGGCTCTTTCCCCTCTTCTGTTCCTTCCCTGCATTCCCCACCTCAGTGAGTGACATGTCCGTCTGCCAGAATGCACAAGCCTGAAACATTCTTAAAAATATCGGTGACCACTCCGGTGACTGAGGCCTGACAGTGCAACTTCCTTCTTTTAGTTTGTATTGCTGATATCTTAGCTCAGGTCCTATTTCCCACTTGGATGACTCAATAGCTTTCTAACTAAGTACTGTTTAGTCTGGTCCTTGCCAATCTATTCTCCACACTGCGGCTAGAACATTGTTTAAAAACTCTCAATCCATCACGCTGGACATCCTTTAGTGGTTCCAGCTGATTGTACACACTGCCTCCTCTGTGAGAAACATTCTTCTTATCACTTTTGACCCTGAGCCATTCTCTGTGAGTTCTCCTGGAAGGCTCTCCTGATTTACACACATGTGTTACCCTTTGTCTCTACATCCCCAATGCCTACAACAGTGTGTACTTAATAGTAACTCAATAAACAGTAAATGCTGAATAACACCAGAGTCACTGGAACCCAGAGCCTCTTCTTTTCTGTCTCATCCTTGAACCAGCAAATGAAGTATCATTCTCCCCATCCAATGTTTATTGATTCTATCAGGCTTTACCATGGTTTCTCATTTAGTTTCCACATTCTTCAATAATTTTTTTAAACAATTTTTTTATTTTTCAACTACAGTTGACATACAATATTATATTATTTTCAGGTGTACAACCCAGTGATTGGACATTACATAACTTACTAAGTGATCACCCTGATAAATCTAGTACCTGTCTGACACCAAACATAGATATTAGAATATTATTGACTGCATTCCCTATGCTGTACTGTGCATCCCCATGACTATTCTGTAACAACCAATTTGTACTTCTTAATCTCTTCTTCATTCACCTCTAACCTAAAATCTCCAAGACTAAAGCAGTATTTCTCAAAGTACATCATGGAATTGCCTGGAGGACTTGCTAAACAGAGATTGCTGGACCCTGGACTTTCCAATTTAGTAGGTCTGAAATGGGCCCAGAATTGGCATTTCTAACAAATTCCCAGGAGATGTTGATGCTGCTGGTCCAGAGAATATATTTTGAAAACCACTAGAACAATGGTTCACAGCTAGAGATAAGCATTAGAACATAACAATATCTTGACCTACCCCTACCTACTGAATCAGAATTTTCATTGGGTGGAGACGGCAGGCATTTTTTAGCTTAAAAGTTCCACAAGGATCTTGATGCACTATCCTGGGTAAGAAACACGAGCTTGCCTGACCTGTGGTGATACAGTGAATAGAGTGAAGACCTGGAATGCTGAGGTCGCCAGTTCAGAACCCTGGCCTTGCCCGGTCAAGGCACATGCAAGAAGTGGCTATGAGTTGATGCTTCCTACTCCCCTCCCCTCAAGCCTTTCTCTCTCGTTCATCTCCTTAAAAATCAATAAATAAAGGCTTTAAAAAAAGAAAAGAAAGAAAGAAACATGAGCTCAATGATTAACTCTAGGGTCTTAACTTCTCCTTCTTCCCAAGCCTTACTTTTCACACCCCCTCCAACTCTCTACCTTACTCTCCAGTCACATGGAATTGCAAGCAGCTTAATGATTCCAGAGCTTTGCTCCCTCTCTCTAAGCACCAGCTTAGTTTTAGTTATTCATTTATGCATCCATTCATTCACTGAGCACCTAGCACTTGCCAGGCACTGCACCAGATTCAAATCAGAGTATGGCAAACACAAAGACACAGCCCAGTCTCATGGCGCCGACCTCATTTGCTCTGAGCTCCCCTATCACCCTATGCTTTCCCTTTTCTCTCAATGCACAGCAAATACTAGCTTAATGTTGCATTCTCTTGTTAGACCTAAACTTCATGAAGCCAGAGACTGTGGTCTGTCTTTGTAGATGCTCAATAAGCGTTTGTTCAGATTAAACTGAAAAGTGCTGCTCTTGACCTTGTCTTCTTTCAAAAATTGTCTCCAGAGTCCTTTCTCTGTGCTGTCTTTTCTGACCTACTCCAGCTCATTCCCAATACAGTTAGCATTGAGCTCTGCCTTCCACGAGCCCCACTCCCTGAGCCCATGTAGATATGACTCTCCTCCCAAATCATGAGTTTGAGTATCTCCAAGGTTAAGGACCATTTTATTTTTGCCTTTTAATTTCTGTATTTCATAAAGAAGGTACATAGTATTATTTATCAAATTAATGAATGAAATCAATTTTGTTTTCACTTAAATCTACTTTGCAATATCTTTGCCCAAACTTCCTTGTAACTTTAATGATATCTTAATATTCCTGCACTTCTCCACAGTAGGAAGATACCATAATTTAAATTTCATAGAGCATGGAATATGTGCAATGTGGACTTTAGAGAAAAATATTTATCAAGGGTCCAAGCAAGGCTTCATGGATGGTTCACTGCGTTCTGGCCAGGGTTCCGAGTTGAGGTCTTAGCTCCATCTCCCACTCTCACGTTAGACAAGCCAGTCACCCAGTCAGGGTTCCGAGTTGAGGCCTTAGCTCCATCTCCCACTCTCACGTTAGACAAGCCAGTCACCCGGCCCTTCTGCTGCCCAGTTCTATCATTTGAAAAGTCATGGTTTGTAATCTACAGCAGAAGGGTGCTACTTAATGAATTAAACAGCATCTTCGAAATTCATCTAAAAATGAAATCAGACAATCTTGTAATAAAAAAAGGTGTTGGGGAAAAAAAGGTCACACTTTACAAAATATATAAAATGTAAGTGTTCATAACAAACTGTGTTCAAAGCATTGTGCCATGCTATAGTAGGTCTTCATTGAATAGTTATTGAATGAAAGAAACAAAGCAATCTATGAACGCTTTCATTTAAATTGGCTCAAATCAAAAAGCACCAACCTGCTCTCACAGAGAATCATGTTGGGTGACTCATACATTGACTATCCCTCCGGAAGCCATGGTTTATCACTTTGCAATGAAGGAGCCAGTGCCAAGTATCTCCCACAGGTGAACAACTCTGTTGCCGAAGCTCACAGAGCCTCACATGCATTTGGGGAAATCTTCCAACCACACATATTCATGACTGCTAGACACACAGCTTATAGTTGTATATGAGCTACCACGTATCACCTTTACACACAGCTTTCTGTCAAGCTAGCAGGTAAATGTATTTCTTTTTAATTTAGTGAGAGGAGGGGAGGCAAAGACAGACCCTCACATGTACCCTGACTAGGATCCACTGGAAAGCCCACTAGGGGGTGATGCTCTGCCCATCTGGGGCCCTTGCTCTGTTGCAACCTGAGCCATCTTTTTTAGCACCTAAGGTGGAGACAATGGATCCTCAGCATCTGGGGCCAACTCGCTCCATCAAGCCATGGCTGCAGGAGGTGAAGAGGTGAGAGAGAGAGAGAAAGAGAAAGAGAAGCGAGAGGGGGAGGGGTGGAGAAGCAGATGGGTGCTTTTCCTATGTGCCCTGGTTGGAAATAGAACCCAGGACTTACACACCCCAGGCCACTGAGCCAACTGGCCAGGGCCGGTAAATGCATTTCTAAGTGATATTTTGGTTGTGTAATATTCTTTGAAATGTAAGATCATCATCCTTTCTAGCATCTGAGTCTTCTCTGGAGTAGTCTGGTACATTTTTCAACTATATACTCTTTTTAGCATACATGTAGACATGAAAAGAAAATAAAAATGTAAGAATTGTATCACCAACTTAATTTTCTCTTTAGTAAATTGGATATTCGCATAGGGAATGAAGATCCTAGAAAGCCCACACTATTCCCACAATTGCTTATGGAAACAATGACCAGTCTATGCAACAAGAGAAACAGTTGATAAAGTTTATGTGTCATTAAGTCAGATAATTTTACAAGGCTATTTTTTTTAACTTTTTTTTTTTATTATTTCAAGGCTATGTTCTTAAGGTTTCAGAATTAGGGATTTGACTGTGGGAACAAAAAGTCTTGGGGGCAGAACACCCCAGATAACCTCACCCACATGCATCTCTCACACAATGCTTTTCTGTATGTAAACAGAAAAGAGTATATGGTTTTTGTCCTTAGTACTAAATAGCTGCTTTTTCTTCAGCACACTCTTAAATTTCTGCACAATGCACAGCCTTCAGCACCTCAAGGAGCATAAACAAAAGATATCAGGCAAGTTCACCTACTCCCACTTCACTGAACAATGCCGGTTGCTCACTAAGCAATTCCCAAGGCACAGTTATGATGAGTGGAACCCAGAGTAGGTACTCAGGTTGGGTCTTTGGAATCTGAGGTCAGAGCATGTGATGCCCTTTCCATCTCCAGGGCTTTTAGAAAACATGAACATGTGACCTAAAGTTTGTGCTTGTGTATACACCGGAGACTGTTTATGCATTTAGAGAAATTAAAGCACATTAAGGCCTCAAAATGGCTTATTGTTCATGCTCCAAGTTTTAGCCTTTTCTTTCTTACTTGCTTCTATGTTTTCTTCTTATGAATAAATGTCTACTTAATTATAGAAGAGGAATCAAATATATACGTAACATGTCTGTGGATAAAAAAAAATCCTGAAAGAGCAACAAATTATATAGATAAGTAGATTTAAAAGTTTATTTTCCATTTTCTAAACAGAGTTGTGACTCTGATCCTTTTCCTGGATTCATAGACCCTGGATTATATCACAAGGCAGAATTTGTAATCAGTGTACCTAATTTATCCCAAAAATATATATGAGGATTTAAAGTCCAGTCAAAACTATAAGTACTTAAAAGAATAATGCAAACAAGTACTTAAAAAGACTCCATTTCTTCCTGCCTTTTCAGGGAATACTTTAGCTAGGGCTATACCTTGTAGCCTAGTAAGATGCTATTAATATTTAACAGCCTTGGGGGAACAGTTTCTCTCCTTTGTTGTCTGGCTCAAGTATAAAAGTAAAATAGGTCTGTGTTTTCCATTTTTATAAGTATAATTATTATCACCATTAAAACTATGAAATAATTAAATTTCATTACTACTCTCTTACTCTTATTTACCTACTAAATATTAGAATTAAGCCAGAAATGACAAAAAAATATATATATATACACACACATGTCTGTATTATTTTAGAGTTATTTGGAAATATCTGAATGCATGACAATGATTCAGTAAGATGAGCAGTTACTATAATACAAGAATACACTCATATATCTCAGGCTGAATAAACTTGATGGGTCACTGAAGGTGCTGGGTCCTTTCTCATAACACAGACAATTCAAGTGTCAGTCAATTATCCCAACTGACTTTATATGAAGCAAACCAGCCAGCCCACGGTCTGTGAACAACTATTAAACATCTACATTTTTCAGGAAAATTATGTTCTACCAAGTTTCAAGTGAGGTGTTTAAAAAAACCCTTAGACAAACTTTAAAATAAATGGTTAAATTTAAAAAGGGGGAAATACACTGAAAAATAAACTGATAAAAAAAATCCCCGCCAATACTCTAGGCACAATAGACACACAAACACTTGTACAATCACAAGGCTATTTTAAAATCAATCAGTCAATAAATAAATAAGTTAGGAAGTTCTGGGTTAGGCGACAGACGCTGATGAAATCCACAGTCTTCGATGCTAGCACGCATGTAAAAGAACTTAAATGCCTACCTAGTCTGCTGAGCTGCTTCTTGTCTGTTAGCTAGGGAGGAAATGCCTGCCAAATGCCTACCAGTGCACGTCATTGAAAAAGTAGAGATTAGTGAGAATAAAACAACAAAAAGAATAGTTCCCTACCCATTGCCTCCCACTGAATGAACTTTTGACATATCAGCAAACTCTTCTTTCCTCTTGCTGCTGCTGGTGTACTGCTCGCTGTACAGCTTGAGGGACATCTGCTCCACAGCGTCCCGTTGTGCCTCCAGGTAGCAGAGCTGAACCTCGGCCTAGAGAGACAGAGAGGCATTGCTGCTTTAATCCAGGAGGAATGCATTTCAGGTGAGGTGTAAACAGCTCAAAGGAGGGGAGTTGTTCATACCATGACACTGCTCCTTTCGGGGCTGGATTTAATGGGATCAGGTGGACATATTACAGAATTATACCTTAGATATGAATCTTTTTAAGTTCCCCCTTAAAATGTGACCAGAATAAATGAACTCTAAGAAGACTCAGTAAATATTACAAAATATCCCTGAGATCATAATACTGTATGATGAGACTTTACATAAAAATTCTGTGAAATTCCTTAATAATATTTTTCCTCATATTGCCACATATGTAACCTTTATTTTTTAAAGATTTCCCCCTCCAACCCATATATTTGCATGGGCACATTTTGTGAATGCTTCTCATTATCTTCCCTGAAGAGAATAAGAAAACCTAGTACTAATTCTAATACCTCTTCAACAGTGACAACAGACTTCCTTTATTATATTTTTTTGTTCTCTGTACTATTATCTTAATTTTAAAGTAGAGCGAATGGTGGTTTTGCTTACATGCAGGTTTGAATTGCTAAACCTTTCATAGTTACTTGGGGCTCACTGTAGTAAAGGGGAGGCAGTAAGTTCACCATGCTGTTTTCTATCAAACCAAGGACAAAAGAATGCTGAATAATATTTGGCATGAGAAAGTATTAAATAGATGCTTTATTTATTGCAGCTGTTGTGATCTCTGTGGCTTTCGGTTTCCCTCGTCCTCCAGATGAGCCTGGAAATGAAGTGTCCTCAGCGGTCCGCTTGCCCATGCGCGGTGAAAGGGAGGGGCAATGCCGAGTTCACCTGCACGGCAAACCAAAGGAACTCTTCTTTTCTTTTGGCACACTTACTAAATCTAAGATCATCCATTAATATTTCTGATAAACCTTAAAACTGCTACTTCTTTATACTTTAATTACGTCTTCTCCTGAAAAAAAAAACAAAAAACACCACAGTTCTGGGTCAGCTCTTGGGTAGTTGCCAGAATTCTGTAACATGTAAGAAATGCCGAGTCAGACACAGCCTTCTTACTCTTCATGTCCAGGGCCAACCGCTGCCTTTTACCTCGTCTCTAGTTTTATAGGCTCAACCCAGCAGGAAGGGATTATAAAGTGGCAGCTTCTTAAAAGTGCAAATCAGAACCTTGTAAAGGAAATGGGTAGTTTATAAGATCTCAAACCATTCTAGAGTTCCTATGTTGTAGCTTTCCACAAGTAGCTAATTATTCATGCTTTGGATTGCCTAAGAACTTTTGAAAAATGCTTAAATTACTATATTCACATAATTGAAGTTTCAGAAATCAGTTAAATAGCTATGTATTAGTTCACGTGAACTTGTCCAAACTAATTGGCTTGAATAAGAATAGACTGAACTGGATTAAGAATTATGTCAAACACTACAAACAAAAGGTAATGTTACATGGAACATATTTAGTTTGGGGGGAAAGGGTGTGGCTGGTGAGAAAGCACAAAGGAATTTAGCATCTTTATTAAGGATTTCAAAGGGGAGGTATGGAGCATGTTAATGACATAGACAAGTCTCAACCAAGAGATATGCAGATATCAAGATATCATAGAACTTGGAGGAATAATACCTATATTGACTCCCTATATTCATATAGGAAGTCAATGATTAGAAAAAAAGAACAAAACATATCTTTCAAAAGAGTGGCCCTGGCCGGTTGGCTCAGCGGTAGAGCGTCGGCCTAGCGTGCGGAGGACCCGGGTTCGATTCCCGGCCAGGGCACACAGGAGAAGCGCCTATTTGCTTCTCCACCCCTCCGCCGCGCTTTCCTCTCTGTCTCTCTCTTCCCCTCCCGCAGCCAAGGCTCCATTGGAGCAAAGATGGCCCGGGCGCTAGGGATGGCTCTGTGGCCTCTGCCTCAGGCGCTAGAGTGGCTCTGGTCGCAACATGGCCACGCCCAGGATGGGCAGAGCATCGCCCCCTGGTGGGCAGAGCGTAGCCCCTGGTGGGCGTGCCGGGTGGATCCCGGTCGGGCGCATGCGGGAGTCTGTCTGACTGTCTCTCCCTGTTTCCAGCTTCAGAAAGAAAAAAAAAAAAGAAAAAAAAAAAAGAGTGCACAATATTTTATGTGAGCAAATAAATGAGATAACTGAGAGATACTGAAAAATAGTCAAAGAATTTAAAAACAGTAATTCTTCTAAATGCCATCCTTCCGGCCTGAACTGTGGTGGCACAGTGGATAAAGCGTCGACCTGGAATGCTGAGGTCGCTGGTTCAAAACCCTGGGCTTGCCTGGTCAAGGCACATACGGGAGTTGATGCTTCCTGCTCCTCCCCCTGTTCTCTCTCTCTCTCTCTCTCTCTTTCTCTCTCCTTCCCTCTCTCTATAATAAAAATGAATAAATAAAAACTAAAAATAAATAAATAAATAAATGCCATCCTTCCTCCACTGCCCCTCCTCAAAGCTATAGGGATAATGAGGGGGTCATCCTACACCAAGAATTCTGTTGAAAACCCTAAAAGAATAATGCATCTGCACCACAAGGAACCAAGGGGCATGTTTGATCCCTAGAGCTTCCTGTTACTTTTTAACCAACCTACAGTAACAAGCTAGACCACTGCTTGTTCTAGGTCATGATCTCAAAAATGTGTGCCACTGGTCACAATGAGGATCATAAAGAGGGATGCTGACTTAATGCAGACTCATTACTACTACGAAAAAATAACTTGAGTTTATTCCTTTTAGATCCTAGGCCATTTCTGTGTAAAAGCGAAACACTTCTTATATAACAAGGATACGTGGAAAGGACTTTGGAGAACATGCTGAGAGCAACTCAAAAGATAATTTGTCACCTTACAAAAAAAAACCTGGTTCGAAGCCCTGGGCTCGCCTAGTCAAGGCACATATGAGAAACAACTACTATGAGTTGATGCTTCTGCTCCTCCCCCCAACCCTTTCTCTCTCTCTCTCTCTCTCTCTCTCTCCTCTCTCTAAAATCAATAAATATAATCCTTAAAAAATGATTGAAATATTATAACCTAAGACTTACATTGCCCAATATCTCACAGACATTTGACATAAAAAACTTCCCTGCACTAACAGGGAGATGAATTAATGGCCCAAGTCTTTCCTATCCATCTCTGTTTCTATCTCTGCTTTCAGTGATTCATTCCTAAATGTGATGATAAAAATAGAACCAAAGTAGATCGTTCTGCTAAGGTTGAATGGCTTTCCCGATCTAAATCGCTCTGCAAACTGTCTTAACCTTTTTTCATACTTTATCTTAGTTTAAAGATAAATTTTTAGGTGAAAGATCTGAAGAAAATACAGTTCTTACAAAAAATAACACTGAATCTCTGATTAAAATAATTTTATTCATTAGAATTTTATTAATTTTGAGAACAGTGGATACTTGTAAAATGAAATATATTTTATAAACGGAAACAGCCTGATTAAATAATATTACTGATGTGTATAACCAACAAGATTTGGCAACCTACTCATTCAGGGAAATAAAAGGAACAAGAGGAAGCAGACTCGAGGACAGATGCCCCTCCTGCTTTCTGGTTGGTGCCATCAGTGGGAGTAGGAACATAAAGAGAGCAATACTACAGTAGATGGAACAAATGAGCTGGATTTGGTCGAGTCTTTTCTGAAGCACTGGTGGGATACCCAGGAGTGAGATATTCAAGCAAGTAGAAATATTACGAATGAAATACAAACCTGGAGGCAGTGGTTGGCACTGAGAGATGAAATAAGAATGCTATGGAAGAAAATGTATGATGAGAAGAGGGAAAGGATCAGTTCTCGCTTAGCCTGACCAGGGCCTGCATTACTGCTTGGCCAACCTAATGTGATGGATTCTCAATCACTCTCCCTCCATCTCTCTCCACCATCCCCAAATCCATTTTATAGATGGTTCATTGGCTGATCTTTTTGAAACACACCTGAGATCACTGGCTGTTGTTGTTTAAGGGCTCAATTCTGTACTTCTTGTCTTTATATTCCCTTCTATGCCTTTCAATGTCATCAATATGCTAATGACTTTCAATCCTCTCCTCTGAGCTCCACCCTATGTATTTAACCAACCCCTGACACTGCTACTTGATTTACTTTAGGTATAATGGTTCAAAACAAAACTCTCCATCCTCATTCTCCCTGTATTCCCTCAAATGTTCTCTTCTTAGACCTTTCCTTTTAAATAATTGGCACTATGTGTTGTTCAGGTCAGAAACCTGAAAGTTATCTTTGGCTCCTTATTGTCTTCATTTACCAAAATGTATCTCCAGTCTGTCTCCCCAGTCTTCATTGCTGCCAACCTGACCCAAGCCTGCATCTTCTGTCCCCTGCAGTCTGGCAATTATCCTCTAATGTGTATTTTCTTCCACCCATTCCTGCCGCTCCAGTTCCTTGCCTTACAGTGGCTAGAGTGGTCTTTATGAAACATCAGTTGGTTTCACATTGCAATCATTCCTAAAAAATAAACTCCCATGACCCATAAGATTTGGTCCCTTCCTCCCTCAGAACTCATTTCTCCCTCTCTGACCTAATTACCTCACTGCTGATCACCATGCCCCTGTCATCCTTGCCTTCTTTCAGTTCTTTAAACAGCTCCTTCCTGTCTCAGGACCGTTGCACATATTGTTGCCTTTCTCTGCAACATTCTCTTGCTAATGCCATCTCATCCTTCAGCTCTCCGCTGCCTGGCTACTTTTCAGAAGGGCCTTCCCTGATCACCCTATCAAAAGTAGGTCCACTCTATTTTTCTCTATTTTGGAACAGTGGTAATTTCCTTAACAGCACACATCACAATTTAACATTTTTGTATTTGCTGGCCCATACTTTTTCTGTCTCTGTCTCCAGACTCCAAGCTCTGTAAGGAACTGTGTTCTCTATGTCTCCTTTGCCACTTTATATTCCCAGCACCTTGGCATATCTGGAACATTAGGGGCTCAGTAAATAATTGTTGAATGAATGAATTGTACACTCATTCATCTATCCATATATTACTCATATGTTCACTGAGCCTTTATCATGGGTCAAGAACTGCACCAAAGACTGGGTACAAATAGGAACAAAATATAATCTCTTTTCTCAAGGGACTGCAGTGTAGTGGAGGAAAGAGCTATGCCAACAGGTACTACATGTGTGCCAAATGAAATGATTATGGGGGAAGAAGGGGAAATAAAAAAACTAATTGCCTGGAGGTAAGGAATGAGCAGTGAAAAATTGATAAGAGGAGGCATTTGAGCCAGATCTGGGAATAGGGGTATGACTGTTTAGGTGAAAAAGTAGATGAATATTTTTATAAGCAGAGTAATTCCTTTGGTCAGAGACCCAGGGTCATGAAACTCTGTGGCATGTTCAAAGACCGATGGCAGGAGCTTTGGCACATTTGGACAAAGAGGCTAAAATAGAAGGGGATAGACTGAAGGATGTGAGGTTAGAGAATTCAGGTGCTGTCCAATGAAGTGCCAATAGAAGATACCACTGTCTCTGTGATGGCCTTCACCTTCTTCCATCTTACCGTTTCTAGCATGGTAAGATGGTCATCTGATGGATTAGCCCAAATAAGCTAAAAAAACTCCTATGTCCTGGCATACTTTGAGAACAATGCATTGAGAAGGAAATCAATAGTTTCTATCAGGCCAAAAGCCCAGTGTCCCAAACAGGGGGAGATGCCTAAGAGATATTATTAGTAAATTATAACCTCTAAGAAACCTTAAACATAATATGTAGACTCAACTGTGCCCTCTGCAATTCATATGTTCAAGCCCTAACCCCAATATGACTGAATTTGGAGATAAGGTCTTTAAGGAGGTAAGGTTAAATAAGGTAACAAGGGTTGGGCTCTAATCCAATAGGAATGGTGTGCTTCTAAGAAGATGAAGAGTGGGCACAGAGAGGAACGTAGTCACTTATAAGCCAGAAACCAAACCTGTCAACAGTCTGATCTGGGATTTCCAGCTTCTAGACTGTGAGAAATAAATATCTGTTGTGTAAGCCAGTGGTCCCCAACCTTTTTTTGGGCCACGGACTGGTTTAATGTCAGAAAATATTTCACAGAACAGCCTTTAGGGTGGGACGGATAAATGTATCACGTAACTGAGACAAGTGTCAAGAGTGAGTCTTAGACAGATATAACAGAGGAAATCTGGTCATTTTTTAAAAATAAAACATTGTTCAGACTTAAATATAAATAAAATGGAAATAATGTAAGTTATTTATTCTTTCTCTGCAGACCGGTACCAAATGGCCCATGGACCAGTACTGGTGTCTGCGGCCTGGGGGTTGGAGACCACTGGTTTAAGCCACCCATTCTATGGTATTTTGTTATTGCCACTCTAGCAAACTAATACACATAATAAAGTTAGAAACACTGCCTTTTCATCTGAGGTTTAATACAATTGTTTTGCTGCTTATTATTAATAGCATGTTGTCCTCTTTATTTTATATGCACCTAGAGCCCAAATCACTAGAGATACACCTCTTCAACTCTTCAAATTTAGATTAAAAGTTAAGAATTTAGAATGCAAGACATAATGTTCTAAAATATTTTATTTCAATTTGGCTTGTTAGGTGGTGATCAAAATTCAACGATCTGGGTAGTCTGAATAATTGTCCAACCATCTACTTCTCTCAGATATTGTGTCTAATAGCAAAATAGCCCATGATAAATTTTGGGGAGTAAATTTTAGTCATTTCTACAATCTTTACAGTTTTAACACATAGTCACTTTTTTTTTTTTCTGAAGTAAGAAGCAGGGAGGCAGAGAGACAGACTCCCGCATGCGCCCGACCAGGATCCACCAGGCATGCCCACTAGGGGGCGATGCTCTGCCAATCTGGGGTGTTGCTCCATTGCAATCTGAGCCATTCTAGCACCTGAGGCGGAGGCCATGTGGCCATCCTCAGTTCCCCGGGCCAACTTTGCTCCAATGGAGCCTTGGCTGTGGGAGGGGAAAAGAGAGATAGAGAGAAAGGAGAGAGGGAAGGGTGGAGAAGCAGATGGGTGTTTCTCCTGTGTGCCCTGACTAGGAATCAGACCCAAGACTTCCACATACTGGGCTGATGCTCTACCACTGAGCTAGCCAGCCAGGGCCATAATCACTTTTATAATCATACAGATATATGCCTTATCTTAAAAAGCACCAATTTATTTCAGAAAGATCAATTATTTCATTAAAACTGCATTCCTAGCATCCTTTGTTAAATATCCTGATAATGATAAAGTTAATTTTACTCTTATTTAATTCATGCCTTTGTAGGTTTGCCTGGTCACTCAGATTCATACTGTATTTCATAGCTTCCCACCATATCTACCCTCCTACTTGCATCTGGGTTCATGTTCTCCTCCTCCCCTCCTGTTCTCTGCAAACTGTCCATATTTCTAAGACCAATCCCCTCTACTTGTGCACCAGATCCCCTCTTAACTACACAAATATTACCACCCCACAGCAAATTGCCCTTCTCTCCTCTCTCAACTTGTCCTCTCTACTGTATTAGCCACATTAGCACATCAGCTGCCTTCCAACCCCATTTTTTTTTTCAATGTAAGAAAAATAAAAGGGAAAAGAAATCTCTAGAAACCAGTTGACATCATCTATCCTCTGGCTAATGTCCCTTTTCTCTGTTCTCTATTACAACAAAATCACTTTTATATGCTTTATCTACACTATGTCTAATTCCTCTCCTGTTTCTCTTGAACACACTCCCTCGGGCTTTTGTCCACATTCCCTATGCCAGCGGCTAGTCCTCAGTCTGCAACCTATGTTGACCAGTTCCAGCAGGTCCAGTAGGCACTCTCTTGGACAGTCTGGTCCTGTTTGCATGGCAGTTCAGTCCCTAATCTCCCTCAGGTCATTGCTGAAATGTCATCTTCTCATTCAGGTCTTCTTGATCTTCTACTTAAAACTTCAACTCACCCCTACACGCAGCGATCCCTACCCTCCGTCATACATATTCACTATTATCTAGCCAAAATGTATTTTGTATTGCACATCCTCCCCATCCCCACCCTATTGATTGGAAGCCCCATGAGGGCAGGGACATTTGTCTATGTATTCATTGCTATAATCCCAGCACCCAGCACAGCACATGGTATATGAAGCCACTCTACAACTTGTCTGAATAAAATTTACTGTTGGAAAAACTGAAGTGATTTAAAATATACTAAGAAATAAAACAGATAGTTTGAAGTCTATATAACCTCAGCTTGATTGTTAAAATCATTGGCTTCAGTCTCCCTTAGGAAGAAGACTATCTTTTCTTTACAGAAATAAAAATTATTAAAACATATACCTAGTTTGCTTTCCTCTAGGAAAAAAAGAAAGAAGAAAATAAAAGCTTCATTAATTAAAGCATCATTTGGTAACATTTCATTCAGCTAACAGAGTGATCTTACATGTTGTATATTGTATTAGAAAGTAATTAGGATATGGAGTGAAACTTCATCTACTGTTTGTGTGTGATAATCTTCACAATCCATATCAAAACAAAGTTTTAAGTCTTCTGGGTAGGAGCTTGTTTTAGTGTAGTAAAATCTGATTTCCCATTTAAAAAAAGTCATTTGATCTTTTGGAGAAGATATTAATAATGCCATAGTTTTTTGTTTGGTTGTTTGTTTCTTTCTTTAATTAGGAAATTGAACTTAGAAAGGAGGATTTATTTTAAAAGTTAAGTATATTCATACTTTAAAATATTTTAATATAATTCATTTTGAAGAATCCACACTAAGTCAGGACGATCATGGGGATCCTTCGAATGTAATAGGTGAGAGCTGTATTTTTCTGGCAATAATTTTGCCATTGGGGAATAATTTCTTAGTCTTACTACAGTCTTTTTTTTTAACCTTATATGCAGTATCTCTAAACACACGCCTTTTTCCTTATTCTTTATACCAGGGGTCCCCAAATATTTTACACAGGGGGCCAGTTCACTGTCCCACAGACCATTGGAGGGCCGGACTATAAAAAAACTATGAACAAATCCTTATGCATACTGCACATCTCTTTTTTTTTTCCATTTTTAAATTTTTTTTTTTTTTGTATTTTTCTGAAGTTGGAAACGGGGAGGCAGTCAGTCAGACTCCCGCATGCGCCCGACTGGGATCCACCGGGCATGCCCACCAGGGGGCGATGCTCTGCCCATCTGGGGCGCCACTCTGTTGTGACCAGAGCCATTTTAGCGCCTGAGGCAGAGGCCATAGAGCTATCCTCAGCTCCCGGGCCAACTTTGCTCCAATGGAGCCTCGGCTGCGGGAAGGGAAGAGAGAGACAGAGAGGAAGGAGAAGGGGAGGGGTGGAGAAGCAGATAGGCGCTTCTCCTGTGTCCCTGGCCGGGAATCGAACCTGGGACTCCTGCACGCCAGGCCGATGCTCTACCACTGAGCCAACTGGCCAGGGCCCACATATCTTATTTTAAAGTAAAAAAACAAAACGGGAACAAATACAATATTTAAAATAAAGAACAAGTAAATTTAAATCAACAAACTGACCAGTATTTTAATGGGACCTATGGACCTGCTTTTGGCTGAGATGGTCAATGTCCGGTTCCATATTTGTCAGTATTCCAGGAGCATAGGATGCATTCGCATCCTCTCACTGACCACCAATGAAAGAGGTGTCCCTTCCAGAAGTGCGATGGCAGCCGGATAAATGGCCTCAGGGGACCGCATGCGGCCCGCGGGCTGTAGTTTGGGGACCCTTGCCTTATACAAATATTTAAAATACCTTCTCTCTTTCCTCCCTATAGTATCACTCTTGCAACTGGCCCAGACTGCTTCCTTCTGAAACAACTTCAGGTTGATCAGAATCTACACTTGGGAATCTCCATTTTTTTTTATTTGGCAGAGTTCTTCATACTCACTCCAGGATTTAGACTTGTCACTTTTATAGTGTTGAGATTATTTTTCTCCTAAGATCCTGGTATTTTGTGCATTTTTGCCTTTGTCATCATTACTGGTGGTTTATAACTTCCTGAAATAACTCACTTGAAGGATTAAATTCAAAGTGCTTTTCCTTTGCCCAGAAATGCACCTTCTAAAGACATTTATTCACATATCCATGATTAGTTACATTCTGGCTAAATACAAACAACACATGACCTTACAGTGAAGGCGAATCTCACATTGCCCTTTAGCCCTGTGTGCATGGCTGAGTGGCGTGTCGAAGCTTCCTTTTCCTATAGACTTGCATAGGACTAAAGAACAATGTATTTCTTTGGAGTATAGTTAATTAAGGGCCTTCATTTACTTATTTGACAGGTTTACCTTGGAAATCTCTAATGTGTAAAAGCACCGAACAAGATACACATCTGGGTCAGACATGGTGCCTGCCCTCAGGGAATGTATAACCTAGAACAACAGAAAAATTATACTAATAGGAGCTAAAATATTCATTCAAGAATAAGACCAATATTATACCTCAAAAATTTTGCCAAAGAAACAGTTTGTCGTTGGATAAGAGAGTTATAAAAGTGTTAAAATATATAAATATATATTTTTCCATTGTTAAAAATTAAATAGATATTAAAATTTTAACAAGAATCTCAAAGCTACTTCAATATTATACTTAGCAAAGACTACTGTATATACTAATCTTTGTATATTAAGGCATAAAACTTCTACAAACATATTGGCAAATCCAGGAAAATTAGCCTTAGCGTCTTAAGGTTTTCTTCTATTTATATTCATGGATAACTAACTCAGGGCGACTACAAAAGATAACTGACTTAAGTAAAATATATTATGTTTATATCTTTAAAAGGTCATCTTTATTTCTGTTGACTTGATGCTGTTTGTAAACTATTAAGAACATTCCCTGTAATATTTAGAAAATTCTTATTTCCTTAATTATAATTGTTAAATCGTAACTATTTTTACACAAAGCAAAAATATTAGCATAAATACTATTTTCATTATTTCTTCTGCATTTGTATGTAAAGAAAAATGTCCTCTTCCTCCATTTTAATGATAGATGACATGTTTATTAACAACAACACCTCCACCTAACACACATAAAGACAAATATATCACACAACTGCATTCATGGAGAGCCTCACCCACCACTGCCTAGCCCGTCTTTGTAATGCAAGTAGTTAGAGTCATTAAAAATTCAGCATTTTATGTCATGAGCTAGGTGGGAACAGAGTGTGATTACACTGTGTCGA
Organism: Saccopteryx bilineata; assembly: GCF_036850765.1. Taxonomy (NCBI): domain Eukaryota; kingdom Metazoa; phylum Chordata; class Mammalia; order Chiroptera; family Emballonuridae; genus Saccopteryx; species Saccopteryx bilineata. The sequence goes on along the minus strand of NC_089493.1, from coordinate 104,865,156 downwards.
CTAAGCGGATGATTAAAATTCCGATGTTTCTCCATTACTGTTTCCTTAGCAAATCTCTGCACAATGACACGGGCATCAAGTCTGTGTTTATATTCTACGGCTGTGTCCTTATTCCCATCTTCCAAATTTCACTATAGCAAATCCTTATTTACTTTCGGGCAGAAACAAAAAAATAAAGATGTATAATGTGAAGATAGAATCTTAGCTTCCCCTGCCCTGCAGGACTGGCAGTTCCTTCTCAAGTACATTTAGGCTGGCAAATGCAGCTATTAGCTCTATAACTATAATGTGTACTCCAGTTCCTTTGAAATTCTATAAAATAGTCATCCTTAGAAGGTAATAGAAAGAAATGAAACAGGAACAACAAGAATTACTTTACATACTAATAATAACAATTTAGTTATCAAAACAGAACTGAACAAGTGTGTCTTTATACTGTTCTGTTAAAAATTTAGCCTCCTAGGGTTCTAATAATCAGGGCCTATGGTTCAGGAATGCACGGTAGCACTCAGCTCAGAGCCTGTATCCTCATTTCAAAGAGAATCATTCAAATCGACATCCATCCTGTCAAGAATCTCGACTTTGAGCTGCTAATGTAGAATAAAAATCAATATAAATTTTGATCATTTGATGAATATTTACTTCTTACTTTAGTGTTTGGGGATTTAGAAATGAAAAGTGCTGAATCAAGTCATTTTCTTTTTTTGTGTTTGTGCCAACACCAATTTACTACCCTCCAGAAAGTTCCTGAACAAGACGTCTCAGGCGGCATGCGTGTTGGTTTTTCCTGTCAATCATAACAGTATGTCAGTAGGGAACCATAATCATTTCCCCTTCATACTCTCAGTGTTCCAAAAAGGAATATTTTGATTACTTCCTTGGAAAAGGTAAACTTTCTCATTTAGACACACTATTGCATGCCTAGGTGTCTGTTGTTTTTGGCATTCAGCTGAGCCTAAATTGATATGTTCTATTAACAGTGAAACACTTTATCTTTGGCTACACACACATACACACACACACACACACATAAAATAGTTTACATATAGATTCCTCTAGGAGCAGCATTCAGTATCACCTTAAGACAAAGGGCATTTATATTGATAGAAGCTGCCACCTTTCTCCATGTGCTTTTTGCACAAAAGAAAAAAGAAAATATCAACTACTTGCTCTAATCACCAGAATGACTTCATAATAAAAGACTAAAGTTTTAACTATAAATGAAAAGAAAATAGACTATAGATAAATAACTCTAAAAGAACTTGGAAATTGAAATGTGATTCCTATGTAAGGTCTAGGTATACGAGTAAAGAAGCATGCTACCATTCTTATTATGATATATGAATATATAACAAAAGAGTACTAATCGTGCAGAATGTTTCCATGGGAAGGTTTTACTAAAAAAATTATATTTACCAATTTAAAAAAGACTAAAGTAACTGCAAGCACCAAAGAGGTAAGCTATTCTCATTAAAAAAAAAAATCCTCACATAAGACATAATGGCAGAAGACTCAATATTAAGGAGACATTTTTGTTGGTTCCTTATAAATTAAATAAAAATGGCAGCAGCTGCCTTTCCCAAGGATGACATAACCCTGGACAATCACTAGATATTATGTAGACAGATGTTTTAAATAAAATAAGTATTTATATTGCTAGATACCTTGCTAGATATGAAGGCAATTATAGGATGTCTTTGTTAAATTACATTTTTCATTTTTGTGAGGGGAAAAAAGAATTGTCCTGGAAACAGTACCGACAGGAAATGATCCTATATCTAAAACAGCTGGAGACTGTAACTAATATAAATTTACTTGAAAATAAAAATGCTGTGTGCCTCTGGAGACATGCAGTTACATGCCATAAAAACAGATGAGAATATAAAAGTATTTAAAAGGAGGGAAGTACATTTTACCTAGATATTATACTGAGATCTGATTCACTGATAAGTAAGAAATACTTAAAGATAAAAAAGGAAGAAAATCACAAGAGTCTTTTTAAAATCTGTAATAGAAATTTTATTTTAAACCATATTTGTAAGAAATATCAAAATACTTTTCTAGGAAAAACCCTTTGCTTTTCAACATATTGGTTATTAATCAATTTACTCAGTCACAATAAAAATGTAAAGACAGAGAATTGTGTTTAATTTGGAAATTCTAATGGAAGCAGAGGATTTTTACTATGAGTAAGGCAACATGTACTAAGAATATTTCAGTAAATCTCAAAACCATCTATAATAGCTTCTGCACAAAAGCTCCCACTACCTTTGTATGCCATCCCCCATCCTCACTCTTGCTAACTGCTAAATTGGAAAGATATCTGATATACTAATTCATACCAAATATTCACAGGAATTAACATCTTAACATGGTACCCATCTCTAAGTTCATGAATTTCAATATTCTTCACTTAAATATTAACATGTATGAATCGACAAGATCAGTTTAAGAAAGGCCATGGGTGGAAATTCATTTGACAGCAGGGGTGAGGAGAGCCTGGATGAGACCCCCAAGTCTTGGGTGTTCACCTCTCACATCTATTCCTAAAACGCATCCCGGCCTGGCTGCTAGGGGCCCGAGTATAAAATGAGAGATTATGTGAAGCTGAGACTTGCTGTGAGACCCCAATCTGCACGGCCAGGAAAGGTCACAAAGCTTCAGAAGTTAGCTTATGCATGCCGGCTTGAAAGGAGACCCAACAAGGAGAAATTGAAATGAAAATGAAGGCAGAGTGGAAGAGCAAGGAGAAAAAACTAGTGTATATAATAAGTGTGAAGTACCGTTATCATAATAGTGCCCACAAAACCCAAAATGAAATGGTCTTAAACAAAATTATGACTTAAAATTCTTTTTGTAGTTTGAAGGTGTAATATCTTCAAAAATGACTCACATATTTGTTATAGACTGAATGTTTGTGTCCTTCCAAAATTTGTGTGTTGAAACCAACCTCCCAATATGATAGTATTATGAGGAAAGGCCTTTGGTAAATGATTAGGTTGAAAGGTGGAGCCCACATAAATGATTAGTGCCCTTAAAAAAGAGACCCCTTCTGAGCTTTCTCACAGTGCTTCTGCATGTGAGCACACAATGAACCAGGAAGCAGGCTGTCACCAGACATGGCATCTGCCAGCATCTCGATCCTGGACTTCCCAGTCTTCAGAACTGTGAGAAATAGTTTCTGTTATCAGCCACCCAGTCTATGGTGTTCTGGTATAGAAGCCCAAACAGACTAAAACAATATTCAACAACACTCCCCTTTCTTCTAAAAGTTCATCAAATATTTAAATAAATAAATAAATAAATAAATAACTACTGGGGCTATTTTCTGGTAGATATGAGACCAAAACAGAGACACAGACAACAGACAGACAGACACACACACACACACACACACACACAAACCTTGCACAAATCTTTACAACAGTCATTTCCAAGCATTTATATCACCTTTATACAGATTGATCATCGCTGCTACTTAGAGTTTATAAAGTTTGACTGTTGCTTAGTTTGTACCTGAAAATGTTCAGTAGCTTGCTGCTAATACATCTCGAGGGGACTTAAAAAATACAAATACACATTGGTTTTCCTCTCTGATGGTTTCATTTCTACTTGTCAGGCAAACTGCTATTCTAAGTAAGCAATATAAACACAATTATAGCCTCCTATTTTCTCCTCACTTCTGTTTACCTCAATTATATCTCTTTCTATTCTTTATTTTGGAACCAGAGTGAAAGAGTGAAATAGTTCTATCTCTTAAGCCAAAAGACTAATTATAAAAGGATCCCTAAACATCACTGTCCAAGACAGACAAATTTTAATAGATTGCTACATTATTATTCTATATTTCCATTATTCTATATGCTCCTTATTGACAATGATAGGTATTAGAAATTATGCTCACAATCTCTTTAAAGGAAAGGTATGACCTCAGCCTCAATCAGTGTGTTGTAGACATATTTCCCCTAGAATACCAGAGTCTTTAGAGGCTTGCTTTGTCTGGCCTTCACTGCCTATCACTACTCTGAGCTGCTCTCACCCTTCTGCACACATTCTAATGTCACTTGGCTTTTTTCAATATCCTTAATGAATCTAGCTCCTTCCAACCTTGGACATGTGGGTCCCTCTGCCTGGAATATTCATTCTTCTTTCTTCACATGGTTATTACTTTCATATCCTTTAGGTCCCATAACCCAAAAAAATTGACAACATTTATTTGCATAGATATATGCACCCCTATGTTTACTGCAGCATTTTTTATGGTGGCCAAGATATGGAAACAACTAAAGTGTCCTTCAATATATAATTCAATAGAAAAAATGTGGTATACCTATACAATGGAATGCTACTCAGCCATAAGAAAAGATGAAATACTGCCATTTGTTACAACATGGATGGACACTGAGAATATCATGCTAAGTGAAATAAGCCAGACAGAAAAGGGTTAAGAACCATATGATTTCACTCATATGTGAGATATAAAACTGAAAGCAACAAATAAGCAAACAAGAAAAACAAACACAAACTCACAGACACAGACAACAGTATGGTGGTTACCAGATGGAACAAGGATGGAGCAGAATAAGGTAAAGGGGAGTCAAATATATGGTGATGAAAGAAGCTTTGACTTTGGGTGGTGGGCGCACAATGCAATATACAGATGATGTATCATAGAATTGTACTCTTGAAACCCATATAATTTCATTAACCAATGTCACCCCAGTAAATTTAATAAAAAGTAAATAAATAATTTCCTTCCTTGGTCATCATCTATCTCTTAATTATTCTCTCTTTCAGGTCTTACTTATTTTCTTCCTATTAGTTACTATATCTTACAATTATATTTATTTGATTGAATATTTTTTTGCTTATTTACATGCTTATTTTAATAAATTTTTTTTGCTTATTTGCTTTCTCTGATTCATATTCCACTGAAATGTAAATTCTACGAGGGCAGGGACTTCATCTTTCTTGTTCATAATTGTCTCCCCAATGTCCAGAATTGTGTTGAATAAATAATGAATGATGGGTTGTTGAGTGAAAGCTCATGAGCAGTCTCAGAAGGAAGTTTCAAGGAGAGGGGACGTCCTGGTAGGAAGCACAGATTCTTGGCCATTGCTGACAAACACCTCAGGTTACCAATCTGAGAAGTAAAGGTGAATGGTGGTATTCAAAAGACTTCTCAAGGCGTGGCAGGATAATTACCCATAAAAGGGATGCTTTGGCCAGTCCCCTGAATTTCTTCAGCTTATAAAATAGATTGGGATTGTCTAAAAATTACAAATAAGAAAGCTCCTGGGGACTATAAAGTGTTTATGTTACACATTTTAATTTAAAGTGAGGACATTTAAATTTACCAGGTGTCTATGACACTTTAGTCATTAAGATAAAAGGCACAGTTGGGCAAATATATCACATTTCAGGCCATAATGTGAAAGAGAATTCTCAAAGATACAGTAAGGAAGAACAGTTAAACAACATATAATAGGAAAGGAAGTGTTCAAATCACAAGGAACCAAGGGAAAAAGAAAACGCCTGATGAATGGTCAGACCCACTGAGAGGAGTCCACAGAGACTCCAAAACCCTCTATCAGACCCACTGAGAGGAGTCCACGGAGACTCCAAAACCCCTCTATCAGACCCACTGAGAGGAGTCCACGGAGACTCCAAAACCCCTCTATCAGACCCACTGAGAGGAGTCCACGGAGACTCCAAAACCCCTCTATCAGACCCACTGAGAGGAGTCCACGGAGACTCCAAAACCCCTCTATCAGACCCACTGAGAGGAGTCCACGGAGACTCCAAAACCCCTCTATCAGACCCACTGAGAGGAGTCCACGGAGACTCCAAAACCCCCCTGTCAGACCCACTGAGAGGAGTCCACGGAGACTCCAAAACCCCTCTGTCAGACCCACTGAGAGGAGTCCACAGAGACTCCAAAACCCTCTATCAGACCCACTGAGAGGAGTCCACGGAGACTCCAAAACCCCTCTGTCAGACCCACTGAGAGGAGTCCACGGAGACTCCAAAACCCCTCTGTCAGACCCACTGAGAGGAGTCCACAGAGACTCCAAAACCCCTCTATCAGGCTGTCAGTTACCAAAGGGGAGAGGGGCAGAGTAACTTAACTCTTGAAGTGCTAAAATTTTTTCTTTGAATTTTATTTCATACATTAAGGAAAAAAGTCTGAGATATTTCACATCTTTAAACAGAATCTGTTTGTAGGTGATTGCCAGGATCCACGGACTCCCCTTCTTCTAGCCTCCAACCACTGTCCAACCTCCCCTCCAGTTGCAACCTTCAGAACCATCTGCTCAGCCATTCTTGGCTTCTGGGACCAGCCACACTGCTTGTTGAGCTTAGCTCCTTACTGCCAATCAAACATGAGCTCCAGATTTGTCAGAATTACTCAGTCAAGTTGGAGGCTGCCATCAACCACCTACTCGTTCAACGTGAATCTGTGGGCCTCCTACACCGGCCTCTCTCTGGCAGATCCCTTTAGGATCTGCATGCCCTGGGTTCTGCCCAGTAAGACTCCCATCTCTGTCACAGCACAGCTGCTTCTTAAATAAGGAGGTTAAAGCTCTAGAAGGTGTGCAACCACCTGACTAAGCTTCACAGGCTGGCTGGCCCCCGGACTATGAGAGGAGAGGACCTCTTCAGAAGGCTCGCCAACAAGCCTCTGGAGTCCAGAGGCCTTTGAAGGGCCCCTGAACCAAATGGAAACAATAAAGCTTTTGCAACAACAACCCCCGCCAAAAAACCTCAGAGTAATCTGCCATCCTGCCATTGCATGTAAGACATGTATCATAGGAATATCTAGTGCCCTTGTATTTAATCATTATAGCCAGCTTGTTTAAAATCCAACCTGCAGCAGTGTAATTGCATTGCCCCTTATAATAGCCTATAGGAGAAAAGGCCTCTCTTTGAAGTTTCCTGTGGCATATCTTCACTCACATCATTATTGTAATTTAAAAATCAAATAATAACAATAGGAACTTTTGTGATTGTCCTTTTCTTTAGAATAAATTTAAATGGCTTACCACAGAATTTAAACATCATTCATGGCTGGATCCTAGCCCAATTCCCCTATACCCTCTGTGACTTTCTTTTCTGACAATAGCAAACCCACTTATGCTCATGTCAGACTAAACCATACCTTCCCAGGTTTACAGTTTTCCAGCTCTGCTTCCCAGGCTCTCCCCAACCCCGCAACTTCTCACCCACACATTCCTCCATCCTCAATAACTTCCCCTCTCACCTGAATTTGCTGGTCACATGATCTACCCTTCTATTTATAAAACATATATCTCTTTCCACCTTATAGGCATTCAGATTCCTCTGTTCTATTATATTTTAAGCTCCCCAAAAATAGAATATGAGCCAGATTTATTTTGATATTATAGGTTCCTGACACACAGTAGACAATAAGTACTTGCTCAATGAATGAATGAGGCACAGAGATGGTCTGGTACAGCTTGTTTCTATCCAAAAAGTGCAAAAGGCATCATTTTTAAAATCACCTTAAAATTTTGGTGTAGGAAAGATATAAAGTGAGGTTGGGACATCTTCCTGTGATAGAAAACAAAGAACTATTCCTTAATTAATGGGGATGTGTCACAAAAATACAGGAACCATCATGAAGAGTCTCCCCTTTGGCAAATTTGGGACAATCTAAGCATCAAAAAAGACGAATTACTGTAATTGATTGTAGCACATTAAATAAATAATCAACCAATCTATAAGTATACTCAAAAGAAGGAAAGAAAAAATTTATCTATGGAAGGTGACTATTACCCACAAAATTGGTAACTAAAGAGAAAAATTAGGTATTTTACTTGCTTTTTAAAAAAATAAATTGTAGTTCATCTGAAGTTGATAGGAGGAAGCTTTATAGGAAAAAAAGTATCCATTAAAAGTATAGAAGAAATAATAGAGTCCGAAAACTACCATTTTACAATCTCACCAAAAACAATTTATTCCAGCAAAAATTATCAGTGCATTCTAAAACCATTAAGCAAACCTTTAATGGAGAACTGAATAGTCACATGTTGTCAAAGAACTGCCCCACAGATTGCCTGCTGATTACAAGAGGAATCTCATCTCAGGAAGAAGGTCCCTGGCTGTTACCACTTCAGTATCACGAACAGCAGACAACCTGACATGATGAGACGCCATATAAAGTACACATGCTAAAAATGTTTAACCTATATCAAAGCCATCCTCCAGACAAAATTTCTAGTTTCTAAGAAATAGGGGATAGGAAAAATAATTATAAGACATCATGAGGAAATAATCAGACAAATCTGGAGCATAAACCATGTCACATGACAATCCACCTGTTTCTTCAGTTACTGGGATCTGTATGAGTGGAGTTCTGAGATAGAAATAAATGGTTGGAAAAAAAGATGACAGTGAGGAACAAAGTTATTTCATATCAGTGTTAAATGCATGACTGTCTCCAATATGCTACTTTGGAGTTTGAGAACCTGTCCTAAGAGATAATTGTATTTAAAAAATGATTTAAAAAAAACCCTCATGGGCCCTGGCCGGTTGGCTCAGCAGTAGAGCGTCGGTCTGGTGTGCAGGGGACCCGGGTTCGATTCCCGGCCAGGGCACATAGGAGAAGCGCCCATTTGCTTCTCCACCCCCCTTCCTCTCTGTCTCTCTCTTCCTCTCCCGCAGCCGAGGCTCCATTGGAGCGAAGATGGCCCGGGCGCTGGGGATGGCTCCTTGGCCTCTGCCCCAGGCACTAGAGTGGCTCTGGTCGCGGCAGAGCAACGCCCCGGAGGGGCAGAGCATCGCCCCCTGGTGGGCAGAGCTTCGCCCCTGGTGGGCATGCTGGGTGGATCCTGGTCGGGCGCATGCGGGAGTCTGTCTGACTGTCTCTCCCCGTTTCCAGCTTCAGAAAAAAAAAAAAAAAAAAACCCTCATGGACACAGACAACAGTATTGTGATTACCGTAGGGAAAGGTGGTGTGGAGAGCTACAAGAGGGTTATAAAGCCAGTAGCCGCGGCCCTCATCACAGCCGCCTGGCCTCTGCAGGTTTGCATTTCTTTTTATTATTAATTTTAATGAGGTGATATTAATAAATCAGGGTACATATGTTCAAAGAAAACATCTCCAGGTTATCTTGTCACTCAATTATGTTGCATACCCATCACCCAAAGTCAACAGGTTCACATTGGATTCAGACAGACAGTAATGAAACAACAGAGCCAAGAACAGGTGGGCCATTAGCTTTAATCCTAGCTTGCACCCAGCAGGCAAGTAAAAACACACACTGGGCTCCAAAACCCACTCATTCAGTGCTCACAAAGCTACTGACTTATCCGTGATTCCTAGAATCAAAGGTTTCTACCTTACCAACCTTATTCACCTCTGTTCCCCATCTCCTTCTCTCTGCACAAATTCTGCACAGACTGGCTTCTCCTTCAGCACTCTGCCATCTTGGCTGCTTCTCTTCTCCTCCACATGGCCTTTCTCTGCTCTCCTCTAGCATGGGCTCCTCTGCCCCATTTTATATTGTAGAAATCAAAACCTTTAATCTAATATAAAAACAAGGAAGTCTCTGATACACAATCACTTATCTGAGGCATAATGGGATTCCTCATGAGAGTGCACCACCCCCTATCATGCAACAGTCAAGGGTGTGGGGAGAAGCTTAGTTTTAAAACCAAGCCTTAGGCTATAACAGCCCTGCCTGCTTACAGCCTGTCCCCCACACCCAATGCAAACTATAAGCAAGCAAACATATATATCATATTTACAAACTTATTTGACCAACAAGGGTAAAAAGGGGATAAATAGTGATGGAAGGAGATTTGACTCAGAGTGGTAAATACACAAGACAATATATACATGATGCATTACAGAATTGTACTCTTGAAACCTATATAATTCTATTAACCAGTGTCACCTTAATAAATTCAACTTAAAAAGATAAACATCTTGCTTTTTAGTCAGAATCCAGGCCCAAAATAAAACTATCATTTTATTGGACATTTAAAATGGACTAAAATATTTTATATTTTACATAATTAGATATTTATATTTTATAATTCTATCCCAAATAATCTATTCCCTATAAAACAAGTAGTGACTTGTCCTGTTACTTGGACGAGTGTGCAACCCAGCAGGTTAATTTGATGTGATACTTCTGGGTTTACTGTCTCTCACCTAAGTCAGCTCGCTATTCACTGGGCACTTGGATAAATGCTTAAGTCATCGTTGAGAATAATGCTCTGCTTGATCAGAAATCACTTGTAATAGGATACTGATAATTTGATAACAAATTGCATTTATATTTCTATGATTCATGTGATTTCACATACATTTTCTCATTTGATAATTATAACAACCTTGTGTTGTTCTTAGGTAGATCAAATATTATTATCCCTACTGAACAAATGTAGAAGCCAGAAATCAAAAAAATTGGTTTGTCCAAAGTTAATGAGAGGAAGATCCATGGGTTTCTAGCTCTAAGTCCTGTCTACTAAACACCAAGTCCCCTCTCTAGCCAGCAGTCCTGCAGCCACAGTTTCTGGTCCTGAGCTGGTCAGTACTAAGGCAACTGCAACAGCTGGGTGTGGCCCCAAGTCCGCGTGCAGGGTACTTTCTTCAAGGTTCAGTGTACCTTGACCTGTGATTCTCGGATTCATCAAAACTCTCCACTCCTTTACCACCCAAAATGACATTGATTATGCCACTTTGGTGGCTGTGCACCCCTGCCACGTGCTCCCTTTCTGCACTGACTACCTTGCGTGTGTACAGCTTGCCACTCAACCAACTCGTCACTCCTTCCCTTCAAACACCCTGGGCACAGTGAGCAATGCAGCCACACTGCAAGGGTCTTTTTCTTACCCATTCTGGTTTCTGATCCCCAAGCAGTAAACATTTGCTATCATTATGACAGAGTTCATAGGGGTCTTGTGGCAACTTAGAAATTTAGGGCTGGGATTGTGGCACATGTTGAGGCCTTGACTTCTCTGCATTCATTTTGTCTCCTTGCTATTTCTTTATTTTATTTTATTTTTATTTTTTATTTATTCATTTTAGAGAGGAGAAGGAGGGACAGAGGGAGAGAGAGAGAGGAGAGACAGAGAGAGAGAAGGGGGAGGAGGTGAAAGCATCAACTCCCATATGTGCCTTGACCAGGCAAGCCCAGGGTTTCGAACCGGCGACCTCAGCATTTCCAGGTCGACGCTTTATCCACTGTGCCACCACAGGTCAGGCTCCTTGCTATTTCTTTATGGAGACACTGTCCCTCTACCCCTGCTTATCACTGTTCTCTGAACTTCCTCTATAGGGCTTTTATGTGTGCCATCTTGACTCAACAATATTTGCTCATCCCCCCCCCCCCCCCCCCCCCCCGCTTCCTTCTCTGTAGTTGGATTCCACTCAGCCCTCTGCAAACAGCCTTCTGCTGGACTCCAGGGGTTGGGAAACAAGCAGGTTAGATCCTGCATATACTAAATTGTTCTGCTACTTGTTTTCACTATGTTTGTTTGTTTGAGACTGGGGCTCAAAAACAGGATAAAACATTCAGTCCAGTCGCTAATGAGGGAGCCAGACAAGGGAATATAGCCTAACATTTATTGAAAGGCTATACTTTGAACAGTCTTGTTTAATCCTTTCAATGTTAAGTAGATCAGGGCAGTGTCCGGAAAATTCATGGGCCCCCTGGAACCTACTCAGATTTCTCTTTCCTTCCTACAATGTCTAGGCTTGCACATCCCAACACAGGCTTCACGGAGCAACTAGGGATTTATTTGGTGACTTGTGAGGTAATGTGCCCTAGTCACATAGCAGGCATCAGTGCCCCTTCTGTACCCAGATTCTACCTATAAGCCCACTAAAGAAATACTGTCTTCACTGTTCATGTTCTGTAGGAAATAATATGTTCCCAAATGAACTGTCACTTTCTCTGTGGTGAGTTTTGAAAGAGAATGGTTGTGAGAAATTAGGTGATCCTTGTGAGAACGTGGAAGAGTAAGCAATAAGAAGTAGATAGTCAAGGACAAATGGCTGGAGTAAAAAGGGAAAAAATGAAGAAATACAGAGACAGACATAGCCAAAATGCATTTTTATATTTCATCTAGGCTCCAGAAAAGCCATTCATAAGGCAGTATAATTAGAAGAGAAATAGTGAATTGAATCACTAACTGTTCCACCTTCCTCACTGCACTTTAATTAGTGTTTCCATATTCCCTGTGAAAACCTAACCCTTCCATAGACCCTCAAAATCCTATATTTAAATAGCATTCATAATTTAGTGATGAATCAACTATCTTCCTAAAGTAGATTCCAGGTTCACATCAACCTCATGGACACCTTTTTAAAAAGTTTGTTCTTATTTAGAACTTAAGGAAAAGCAAATTGATTTTGTATAACTATTTTTCCCCATAATATTTTCACCAGGCTCCAAAGTGACTTATTTTGAGAAGTTTCTCAAATCCCTGAATCAGCATGTAATGCTCTAGCCAACTCCTTCCTCCCAAAACATCAAAGTTTCTTTCCAGGATTTTTGAGTGATTTCCTCACAATTAAAAAAAGCCCAGAATACCCATTAGGTTGTCACTTGCTAGCAGATGTTTTCCAGCTGTTCCCAATGTCTTTCTGTTAATGCTCTGCCATCTGCCGCCTTAATGGTGCCACAGTGGGGAATGGACGTGGTGGTGACTGTGACTTTGCACTCTGAGTTTTAAAGACCTGGTCCATTGCTTTACGCCTGGAGAGTCTCATCTGCATATTTGTCACATTTCTCCAACTATTTGTTGCACCTATTGCACCTACTAACTAACTAATGTTGAACCAGTTCTGACATAAAGAATGTGAGTTCTCACTATTACATCTAAGCCTGCATGGCGTTTCATTAATGGATCCATTCACATCTCATTTCCAGCAGTCATATGTCCTGTCATCCTTATTGAGGAGATTACTTCTCCCTTCAATTGTGGAAACTATTTTTCTGAAACCATGATTACACTAGATGTCAAAAAGGTTAGCACCATTAGCTCATAATCCTTTCCAGAGACCCAATGGGAATAGTTATTATTGGGACTTCAGCAAACATAACAGTAAATTCAGGAGAATGGTTATATATATTAATCACAATGTACCTGTCTCCAGACATGTATTTATATTTAATTCATTATTTTAAGATTCTAGTCTACCCCATGATAACCCCATGTGATATCTTCCAAGATAAAACAAGATTTCTACAGTTCTCTTAAATGAGTAGCTGATTTAAAATATTTGTACTTATGGTCAAAAGCAGGCCTGCATGCAGAATGTTAAGATTATAAACCTGGGACTGAAGAAGGATATTAATATCATCTCTGCCAGCATAAACACACATCGTCTGGTCTCATAATACTGACTATTTTATCTTGAACAAGCAGCCTCTTCCCCATTCTAGCTCATATTTAACTGAAATGTACAAAAATAGCTCTTTTATTTGACAAAGCAATAAAATCTGAAATAGTAACTTTATGCTTTATTTGGAGCAGTCATAAATGTAGCAACAATGCAACTGTCATGTGCTAAAAGTGAAAAGTTTGCTCATTTCCACTTTAGTCAATAAATGTATTTAGTTGTTTTGCAAACACATAAAGAGTATTTTCAACTGATAAAACATGCTAATGTTTTATCAGGTGTATTGGCCCTTGTAAGGGATGATGACAATGTCTTTAAGGAGCTTCTAGTTAGCAAGGGACACAGGGAGGTAACAAACAATTTTAATATAAGGCTGAATGGCATAAAAGAAGCAACAAATAGGCACTATATAGCTCATTGAGAACTGGAAAATACTTCACGGAAAAGGTGGTGTTTACACTGGGTCTTTATGGCTGAACAATTTTGACCAGTAGACAAGATACAGTTAGGCTGAAAAAAATGTGTCTCTATAAATGAGCCTGACAAACTCCACGATACTTCATATAATCATTGATATTTTGCACCCCTAAGAGTGTTATTTAAGTTTTCAATGCAGTTAATTGAAACCCTACTAGATGCAAATCAAAAGTTTCATCCTTAATTGAGATATTTTGAAAATTGAACCCATTGCTTCAGGCAGGTGCTACATGAGATTCCATTAATATAGGTAATTAACATTAGCCTCTGCTTTAATTAACATGCACACTTTAATTAGCAAAGCATTAACCAACATTAAAAAACCTGATCTTCATGCATCACAAAAAACTGCAAAGTTGTGACTACTATGTTATTTTTCTCCAAGATTGTAAATCATAAAACAGCGATCACTTTTGAAGCACACACCATATTAAAAATATTAAACAGGGAGATATATATGACATGAGTGAAAACCTGATCAAAATGAAAAAGAATATTCTTAGAAAATCTAGACTCAATTGTTTTTAGATTTTAAACATTAAAATCTTTTGGTGATCACTTGGAGGGCAGAAGTCTTTGACAGGAAAAGATCCCCATGACTGTCACCTTTCTTATACATAAAGAAACAAATGATTATATAGAGCTAACATTATCAGCATGACTACCTACCTCCTAACCTCTTCTTGTCCTTCCCAGAGACTAAAGAAAATATATATTAGTTGCAATGCCATTTAATACTTGAAGTCTTGAACTAGAAGAAACTTCATTTTTAAAATAGTCTATGCTGTCTTGTTTGACCTTAAACATTTAAATGTGTTAGAATAGTTCTCTATTGTCAATCTACCCTGTGGCTGGACCACCAACAATTAATTATTAAGGGTGTATTTTTATTATAAATAAAATTCACTTTCATGTTCTCCTTACTGTGAGCAATTAGATGTGACAAATTTCAAGTAATATTAATATTCTGTACATTATTTTTATCATTTTAATGAGGACAGCTTCATTATTATATAAAATAAATGGTACTCATATAGAACACCATTGAATTCTTTTGACCGAAGACATGATAAAATTAGAGTAAAAAGAATCATTGCAAGCCTTTAAAACACACATTTATAGAAAAAGTGATCATATCCTTATTAAGCGTTAAAAACATTCATAATATTGCAAAAAATTAAAACAACTAAGTCCCTACTGATCCCCTACTGTATGAAAGGTAGTATTTTTTAAATGTATTTACTGTTTTTAGTGAGAGAGGAAGAGAGAGAGGAACATTGATTTGATGTTCCACCCATTTATGCGTTCATTGGTTGATTTGTGTGTGCCCTGACTGGGGATCAAACCTGCAACCTTGGTGTGTGGGAACCACACTCGAACCAACTGAGCTGCCTGGCCAGGGCTGTAAGGCAGGATTTTAGATACAGAAAAACCCAAGTGACCACGATAAAAGTGTCCCTCATGAGTGTACATTCAAAACTGAAACTGAAAATAACAGAAATTGTAGTAAATGTTGGTGCAGTGAAAGAAAACGAGCTAGCGGGTTACACTCAGATTGGCAGGCTCGTTTGCTGTTCTGAGCAGTCACAAACATTGAAGCGGCTTATTCCCACTGACTTCAGAGAGAGTAGGACTTCCCTCCTGTTCTCACCACTCAGTGGCCACTTCACCACAGCCCATCACAAGGTCAGCATGAGCCAGTATCTTTACCTTACTGTCGGAACTTTTTAGCTGACAAATTGGGAAATGAATGTTCCTTGGGTTTGCAAAGCCATTCTCCAAACTGTTATGAATTTCTTGGCCCTTTCTCCCATGGCAAATCAGGTCCTGGGCTCCCAGGAGACCATGTGGGAGACAGGCTGTCTTCCTGGCTCAGTGCTGAGGGCAGTGCCCTGGAAGCAGGTGCAAGGGTGCCTCCCAATTCTGTTTAAATGAATTTGAGGAGCGTTTATCAAATTCTTTCTCTATTCTGGAGATCATATTATGACAAAATTCCTTATAGGGTTGCCATATATCAGTATTACCTACGCTTTACCCACTAAATTTACTTGGTTTTTCATTCAGAAAATGTGTAAGTAAGAGACAGAGAGAAGCACACAATCTTGATTTAGAAATGTGTGACATACCCTCACAAGCATTCTTCCTGGTTTTCAGTTCAAAGGACCTTCCTTTGAGAAGTCCTTCAGAGACACGAAAGTAGACCTATATAGCACCAAGCACGGAGCCATTTGTTTAACGGCATATAAATATTCAAGACAAATGCCTGAGAGTAGAATTTTGCTCTCCACTATCCTGACTTACTCCCATTCACTCGAGAGTAGTGTTTCTCAAACCACCGGCTTCAAAATCAGCCTGGGGCTTCATTAAAACGCAGATTCAGAGGCCCACTTGGGACCTAATGAATCCTACTTTCTGGGGTGGGTCAGTTTTAAACAGTACATTCAGGTGATGCTTACTCAGTAAATCTGAAGAACCTCTGGGAGAGAGAAACCACAGTCCCTTATTCATCATATTACAAAGAACAGTCATAAAAGTAAGTAAATTATTCCATACCTAACCTCTTTCTTACCTTCCATATAGATTAATATGGGAGAAAAAAACAAGTTTGGGAGGGAGAAAGAATTATTAAATAGAGTCACTCTTGATAATTAACAAAATTTGATGTGCAGATAAAACTCACATAAAAATAAAAAGATTTATGTTCACTTTGAATACACTTTTATGGTCATCCCTGCTGTAAATATTGCTTCATAAATGCCTTTTAAGCTTGGAGTTTTCAAACACATAACATTTTTTTTTTTAGAAATTAGCTCCTTTTGTAGTGTACTCTACTTTTATTACCTCTTTTTGCCAATAAATAGCTAAATCTTTATTGTTTCATGTCAAACAACTCTTAATGATTTTTAACTGAAATAACTAAAAGAGAAAGACTTATCTTGAGAGAAACAGATTTATTTTACAGGAGACAGATTTAACATACATTGACTTCCTTTAGGTTTGTGATTATATTCTTTATGACATGATCACATGATCACCATAAATCTGAGAAAATATGGTTCAACTCACTCACTTAGACATAAAGGTTAGACTGGTAAAAAGATTTCCCCTACTCTGACCTCTATCTCCTTTTTCAGTCTCATCTCCCTTTACTTTCCACACAACCTTCTACCCCAGGCCATTTGTCTATCCATCACTGGCTCCTAAATAGAAGCACTTCCTACCCTCCAAGTCTTGCAAGCAACATTTCTCCTGCATAAAACATTTCCTCTAACCCTCTCTCTTAGATAAAACCAAAAAGCTATCTAAGGGCCAATACAAAAACATCTTTCATCTCCCTAATTCCAATACTTGCTTCTTTATTCTTCTACTTTGTATCACTGACCACCTTGCCTTGCAAGAGATCTATCTGCTCAATTGTTTTAAGTCTTATTGTTCTAAGCCATGAGCTCCTTATTGTCAAAGACTGTCCCAAAGCATTTAGAACCTTGCCTCACACATCAGAGTTATGTAAAAAAATTTGATATCCACATTTAAAAAGATTTAGGATAGGTAGGAGGAGGGTTATGAGGGGGATTGAGTATAAGTGTTCAAAAGGTACAAATTCCAATTATAAGATAAATAAGTCCTGGTAATGTATAACATGATAGCTATAGTTAACGACACTGTATTGTATATTTGAAAGTTGTTAAAGAAGTAGTATGCCTTAAAAGTTTCATCACAAAGAAAAAACTTCTAAGTATGAATGTTAACTAATCTTTTTGTGGTACTAATTTTGTAATATATACATATATCAGCTAATTATATTGTAAACCTTAAACTTATACAATGTTATATGTCAAATATATCTTAATAAAACTGGAAAAAGGAAAGAAGAGCTATAAAATAATCAAATAAATAAATAATTTATTTAATGATCTAATAATAAATTTTTAAATATGCTATAGGTGTTAGTCCTTAACTTGAGTTATAGCTTATATATTTTACCTATAATATATCTGAGAACAGTCATCCCATTACCATTAATAAAAATTTATTAAAAATAAATATATATATATCTGAGAACAGATCTGCATTTATATAACTCACAGATGTCAAAAAGGTAGAAGGAGAATAGAACGTTAATGACTAACGTTGGGTAAGTACTGGAGATAAAAGAAATTCAACTAGCAGAATCATACAGTTGGAGTGGACTTCACCTTTTTTATAATAATATTTCATTTCTGGCTTGATCAGGTGGTGGCACAGGGGATAGAGTATCTGCCTGGGATGCTGAGGACGCAGGTTTGAACCCCGAGATTGCTGGCTTGAATGTGGGCTCACTAGTTTGAACACAGAGTCGCTGGCTTGAGCGTGGGATCAAAGATATGACCCCATGGTCGCTGGCTTGAGTCCAAGGTTGCTGGCTCAGCTGGAGCCCCCTAAGAAAGCAATCAATGAATAACTAAAGTGCCGCAACTGTGAATTGATGCTGCTCATCTCTCTTCCTTCCTGTCCGTCTGTCCTTGTCTGTTTCTTTCTCTCTCTCTCAAACAAAAGAAATAAATAAATAATATTTAATTTTTGAAAAAAAGCTTTAGAATAATAGTCACTATTAAGGAAAAAAAGTACAAAAATATAAAAGCACTTTACTGTCTATCCCTAACTCTAAGTAATAATGAGGCTTTTGTTGTGTTGAGAAGGAAAATTTTCCCTTCTTTGGCTGTTCTAGTAAGTAAAGTGACATACAACAATACAAAAGCCAACAGAATTCTAACTGGATTTCTTTCACTCACAAGAACAGGACAGAAAAATATTTCAAACCACACTTGATTTTAATACATAAAGCCAAACAACTAAAAGGCTGCCCATAAAGAATGAAAGAACTAACTACATAAATAAATTAACATACAACAAATTAACAGAAGAAAAACAACTTTAATTACATACGTAAGGGAGCCCCACGAAGACATGAGACTCAAAGGCAATTAGGCAATTGAGGCTTATATACCATCCTGAGCAAGGAAAACCGGGCTTCAAAGGCGAGCAAGGCAATTCACAGGAAAATGAGAAGAGCAAATGTTCGGTAACCAAGTGTCTGTCATGCCATGCAGATAAGTCTCTTCTAGTACAGGCCCCTATCTAAATTCTTTTTGACATTTAAGAGAGAGGCAAAATGCTTTTCTTGAATCTGTGGGGTCTTAATTGCCTTCAGCTCAAAACAATCCACAGTAACACATTTTGGGGTGGTGCATTCTGTTCCCCCTAAATTGTAATCTGTAGTATCTTATGGGGTAAAAGGGTATAATATATACAATGGTATACAAAGTGTCAACTCTACGTACCATTCCTCAGAGGTAACCAAGAAATACCAATATTATCTAACTATAAATAACTGAAAGACAAACAGAAAGGAGTAAAAATACAGAATGTGATTACTTCTGACATATACACATCCACATGGCATAAAGTAACATAGCAGTATCATCCTTGCTTTGTTTTTTAACTCCCACACATTTCTGAATGATTATAAATTACTTCTGGAAACAATTTTTATTTTTATTGCCTGTTTATCTTTTTCTCCTTCCCCTTCTTGCCTATCTTTCCCTTTCTCTCAAAAATAAAAAAAATAAAAAAACCATTTTGAATGAATAAGGATTACCTGTTGAATTGAATAGTATAATCAGGGTACAAAGTAATTGATGAGAAAACAAAGGGTAATAATAAGTTATTTCTCCCAATTACAACCACCAACACGCTCTCACACATGCTCTCTCTCCCTCTCTCTCCCTCTCTTCTTCATCTCCTTCAATCCCTCTTATCTTTTCTAAGGTACTGAATCTGACATTGTTTAAATAAAGATTATGACATTTGGTGTCAAAACTGGCAGAATCAGTGGGATATTTTGTTCCTTCAACGAATTTGTAGGAATCTTCTAAAAATTAAAACCATAGGTAAGTATTTTATCAATACAATGCATGAAATAAACTGGAACTTGAATTCTGTTCTTAATTGAACACTAAATAGTAAGCTTCAAGGTAAAACATAG
The DNA here is from genome assembly GCF_036850765.1 of Saccopteryx bilineata. Classification (NCBI taxonomy): domain Eukaryota; kingdom Metazoa; phylum Chordata; class Mammalia; order Chiroptera; family Emballonuridae; genus Saccopteryx; species Saccopteryx bilineata. The sequence goes on along the minus strand of NC_089493.1, from coordinate 104,845,276 downwards.
TTATTTCTATGCTTACCAATTCACATATTTTATTATAAAAAGGGCATTTATAGCTTAATTCAAACTAACTTTTCATATAAAATTCATTTTTCTGATGATAGTAATCTTTGCCACAGTCAACTGTTTCTTAATCTGCTGCATATTCATGCTTTTCTTGATAGTTACTACTATTTCGGTAATCAATTTTACCCATTGGTACAGTATTTTTGTCAATAATTTTTTTCTGAATTCAACTCTTCAGTTTGTAAATTCTTCATTAATATTCTACAACCAAAAGTTAACTACTAAAAAAAAATGAGTTTGCATATCTACATACATTATTTTGTAAATTTATAAAAGTCAGAATATAATTTTGTATCCTTTATGTATTGTGTAAAAATATGAACTTAATAATATTTCTAGTTGTATACAAGGTATCTTCCTAAAAGACTATCAGTGAAGTGTATCTCTCACTCTTAATTAATAAGCACACAGAATTATGGGTTTTGTTTTTATTCAATTGATTTGTTGCATTTGTGACTGGGTTCTTTCCAATTCACTTTCTCACAGAAGAGAAAAGTCTCATTTTGATCAGTGCGATTCCACTCTATGACAGAATACCCCCTAGGGCAGCCCCGAGGGTATGAAAATATGCTATGGAACTGTGTCAGAAAAACAGGCACAGAATGTCAGTGGTGCAGACTTCAGAATCTACCTCTTATGAAACTAGATTTTGCAATGGCCTCACAAAGTCCCCCAGCCACTTGAAAATGACATACCAGAATTAAATTGAACATGACATATTTTGAAAGAGAAAATTACACAGAGATAGCTGCTAAAATATATGGGCATTTTATAGGAGAAAGTATGAAGTTTAATAAGGATCTGAAATAATGACTTTAAGTTAGAGCAATCAGTGAGAGTTTAAGGTACAATGGTTCCAAATTAGACTTGTGCACATGGCAGAAGAACCCAAATGGCCCAAGACATGAGTCTTCTGATCTGTTACTATGATTCTGCATAGGTTTATAACAAGCAGAAACCTGAAAACGTCTACTCATTCAATTTACATGAATGTGAAATGATAGAAATCAATTATTGCATTTTTCTGTTGAACATACCAATCCATGAACATAAACAAAAATGAGGCAATCTTTAGTCTGTTCTAGCTTTGATAACACAGAAACCAGAGAAAGCAAGTGAACAAATAAAACCCTGTTACTTAATTACTTTCACAACTTCATTTTGTTCTTCAAAATAAATATCACCATTTCATAGATGAGGAAATTAACACCAAACCTTATTTCCAGATTAATAAAAGAAAAAGAGGGGAAAAATGGCCAAATATGGTACCTTTCAATGGTAGAATTCTTAAATTGAGACCAAACATGTACCACTTAATAGAGTGACTCTTCTACAGTTTTAATGTTAACACACCCAAAATTGCTTGGGAATAATGATTTAAAGTTTGAGAGATGTGGCCCTGGCCAGTTAGCTCAGTGGTAGAGCATCATCCCAGTGTGTGGATGTCCCAGGTTTGATTTCTGGTCAGGGCACACAGGAGAAGCAACCATCTGCTTTTCCACCCCTACCCCTCTTTGTTCTCTCTATCTCTCTTCTTCTCCTGCAGCCGTGGCTCAGTTGGAGCAAGTTGGCCCTGGGTGCTGAGTATGGCTCCAATGCTTTGCCTCAGGCACTAAAATAGCTCAGTTGCTGAGCAACAGAGCAATGGCTCCAGATGGGCAGAGCATCACCCCAAAGGAGGTTTGACAGGTGGATACCAGTCAGGGGGCATGTGAAAGTCTTTCTCTCTGCTCCCCTGCTTCTCACTCAAGAAAAAAAAAAGTTTGAGAGATGTGCATCCGGATAGAGGAATATTTCCCCAAATATCAACTGAGGAAAAAGGTGAACTAGCTCAGAGGAGAATGGTAGAGTTTTAGCTTGAATGGAGAGCAGTTTTTGTCACAGGAAATGAAAAATTAATTTGGTGTGATGGCTGGAAATATCTTTTAACAAAAGGCAAATATCTTGAATTTGATCCAATAGAGAATGATTATAATGCATGGAATTTCCTTTTTTTAAAAAATTGTGTTTTATAGAGATCAGAAGGAAAAAGAATGTTTAAAAATAATCCAGTTCCATTATATTCTGGGTTTTTAAGAGAACAAAAGATAACCAGGTAAGGGCTGGTGGAGCAATCCACACATAAATAGATTAAGGCATTGGCTACTGTGACAGCTAGAGAAATAGAAAAGCATGATTTCATGAAACTTCATCAAGGAAGAGTGAACAGTACTCGGTGGCTGGTGGTTCCCATCTGGGAAATAAAAGCTGGAACAGTGAAAATGACTTCCCCGTGTCTACTGCTGAGGAGCCTGGCAAGTCCGGCAGGGCAATGACAGGAAAGTGGAAAAGGAGAGAAAGATACATGCAGTTTTTATGAAAAGTTTCAGAAATCAACAGCATATGAAGATGAAACAGTAGGATGTAAAGTAGTCAGAGACTGAAGTGAGGATATACATCTGAGCACCACTACTTAGGGTAATGGTTGAAATAATCCTAAATGGTAGATTTCCAGTAAAAAAAAATACATAGAGAGAGAAGACCTAGAATGGACTTTGAAGACTGTCAAAGGGTGGGAGAAAAACGAGTAGTCAATAATAATGACAAAAAAAATCTAAGACGTAAGAGAACCAAAAGGAAATTGCAGTGATTTGTTGTAAATAACCTCTATAGAAAGATCTTTCACATACACAGAACTACAATTGACCCCACATATCTGCAACAATTAGGCCATACCACCACCATGATGGCACAGAGCCATTCAAACAATTAAGAAAGTGGTATGTTAAGTACAAGATCCTTGGCTGCTGTGACACACACAATAGGCATGAACGCCTTGATTAAAAAAAATAGAAAACATAGATAGTGCTTGGCAATATGGAGGAATGGAAAAGGCAAACACTATACAGTTCATATAGGCACTGGGCACCTAAGGTGCGAGCCATTAAAATGTTAAAGGGCAAAGGGGTGCTACTGGGCAGATTCCTATAACTAGTAAATATGAAGACCATCAGATAACCCATACAAGTGCCAAGGTCCTCTGTGTTCTCATAGGCCATCCCTAGTTGTTTCCAGGTAGTATTCCAATCAAAGTTGAAATACTTATGATGACGACAGGAGTGGGGAAAAGCAGAAGAGGGTGAAGATGGGATAAACAGTGATGGAAGGAGACTTCACTGGGGAGGGGTGTGAACACACAATACTATACCAATGATGTATTCTAGAATTGCACACCTACAACCTGTATAATTTTGTTAACCAGTGCCACCCCAATATATTCCATTAAAAGTAAATGAATGAATAAATAAGTAAATAAATAAACAAATAAAGAAAGAAATAAAACGTTAAAAAAATTAGGTATCTTTTTCTCCCTACACCTCATCTTATGGCTTAGAATAAGCAAATGTTACAGTCTTCTTTGGCAAGTCACAGGATTACATTTTAAAGAATATAAAATAGAGAGTGAGCTCTTGAAAATATTCTACCTAAATCAGTCTTCCTAATAGTTTTGTTATTTTTTCAAAGTATTAAAAATCTAACACACTCTAGGTGAATACTAAACAGGGCATAATAATGATGCTTATACTATTTTTAAACCTTCATACCTGGTCTGATTAAAACACATGTGAGTTGGTAACTGATTTATTTTTCTTTTTTAAGTGACATAGGTTTTTCTAAATTAATTATACTTAACACTTAGAAGTTAGAATGGATCACCAGTATGTCTTTAAAAGGCAAACTACTGCAAGGTACTTTGGGCTTCTAACAGCATGCAGCTAAGATGCCTCAGGATAAATACCACAGAGGAAAATGCAAATACAGTTGGCACTCTAACATCTGTGGGTTCCGCATCTGCAGGTTCCACCAACAGCCAGATAGAAAATATTTGGAAAAAAATTGTTACATCGTTGCTGTCATGTACTGCTAGTAAAACCTATAATGATGTGTCTGTACTGAATATGTACAGACTTTTTGCCTTGTCATTATTCCCTAAACTACTTATATAACATTTGCATTGTATTAGGTACAATAAATAAACTAGAGATGTTAAGATGTGGATATATGCAAACCATTTCATCTAAAGGACTTGAGCATCTGCAGATTTTGGTACCTGCAGGATCTGAATCCAAACCCCTACGAACTCAACACAGGCCAATAATTGCTTGTATTGTGCAGGACTCAATATTTAAGGAGTTTTGTTTTAGAGAAAATGACTGAGACCCCAATAACAAGTTACCTTATATTAACTCTGAAATTTATGAGGCAAACTCAAATCTACAAAATTAAAATAAAACCCCAAACCCTGGATAATTGATCACAACATCTATGTTAAAGAAAGAAAGAACAAGAGCCCTTCCTAGGCTCTATCACAGGAAGTGATCTAGATACAATGTGAACACTGTGTGCTGCTTCGAGAAACCTGTGTTTCCATCACAGACAAGGGACTTTTCTCTACAACACTCTTCTGCCTTATCTCTGGTTGTTAAACTTACTTAAAACTACTAATCAAACCAATTTGCAAAGCAGTTTAGTGACCGACAAGCCCTCACTTTTTTATATTATTCTTATGAAATACAGGTCACTTCAAAAGAGTTTATATAAAATTAACCATAAATTATGTACAGTGGTTCACTATTGTGTATTTGTCCTGTATTTGCATCCTAAATTTACAGACTACTAAAACATATTTAATTAATTCATGTTTATAAAAGAGAAGCAATAATGCATATGACTTTTAGTAAGAAAAACAAATATCTTTTAAACTTCATAAGTGGTAAGCACAAAATAAAATCACCTCACAATCTATTTTAGCCTCTTAGTTCCTGCCTTAGAAATAGGAAGATATTTGTAGAAATTTAATGAAAAGTTTGCAGTGCAATTAAATGTAAAATAAGTTTTAACATGCACTTCTTCTGCCAATTGGCATACATAATAGGAAAATGGTAGAGAATAGGTTACACAGTCTAAAAGGATTTTAACCTTAAATTTGACAGAAGTTAAATGGCTGTGACATTGGGTTCTTCTGCTTTATTCCAGCTAGTAATCCACCCTCAAAGTTCCTGTCAGGTAAATGACCTTGTATTTCATTAACTGATAATTAAATGGATTTATTCCACTAACGGTTTTAATTAAAATGCTAGAAATATTGATTACCCCTCTCATCCTTATTCCCCCAGATGAAAAAAAGGTTTTAGGAATGTTTATTTAGAGAAGACAGAGAATTAAATTAGATTGAATCTCTATGAGACCCGAAGACTGGTTCTTTCATTTCTGCTGCTCAAGCAGAAAAAGGTTTCAATTTTTTGATGTTTGATTAATTATTTTGAAATCCATTTATGCTTACCTTGGTGTTTAATTAAAAATGTCATTTTTAGCATAATTAAATTGGCTATCTGTGGAAGACTAACTTCAAACTTATATTTTAAAACTGCAGTGTCTTTTTTTTTTTTTGGTAAAAGAAACTTTTTAGTTATTTGCTTTTTCAGTAGAGCTACCGCCTCATGAATGAAAAACTAAGGAGAGCTGTAGCTTAATTGAATTTCTTGCATTTGAATATTAGACCACATATACTTATGACTAGTCTAGGTTTACTTGGCTGTGCTCCTTAATCCATTAGTGATTCATTCACTCTAACAAATACAGAATATGCTCTTCCAAATGTGTTGGATTTCATAGTATTTACACTGACAAAATATACTTCATGAAAGCTGTCTTCAGCATGCCTGGCTGCCTTTCTACAGCACTGATTCAAGGAAGTTAAGATACAGTTTCTACTGTCAGTTCTGTCAAAGCACACCCAGGCAATTGGAAACCGTTTTTGCTAAATATCAAACCTGATAAAGACAGAGTGAGAAGTGGAATAAATAGGAAAGAAAGGTCCAATCCTTCCTGCTTAAGGCACTTGAGCAAATAGGAATGCACTCATATACACTCGTCAAAAAGGCAGTTCTAAAAATGATCACCATTATTATTTAAGAAGCAGTGCTAAAAAACTAATTTCTATGTAGGCAAACAGTAATTCATAAGAAAACTACAACCTGATCTTAAGGAAACCAAATCTTAAGAATGAAACATTTTATTGTAGCTTTTAATCCAAATCACCACAAATCAACATATATTTTTTTAAATGTCTCCTTTTAAACAGCTCCTCAATTCTCCTCTAGCTAAGTAAGTTTGGGACTTAATGCAGAGTTACATTACTGAAGACACAGAAACGGGAATACATGCAATTCTCACGCCTGTGACGACTGAGGTGCACACCTGCGACAACTGATGGTGGCCATTTGCGTTTGTTCTAAATGGGAAGACAATAAAGAGAGAAATAGTGATCTAAAGACTACACAAATTCTTATTTTGATGCGCTTTCATATATTTGGGTGTTCTTATTTATTTACTTACCTATTTTTATAGCTTAACAGTATACCATTTCAAGGAACACTTACATACTTACTCTGCTGATGGAGAAAGACAACTAAGGAAGTCATGCAGATAATATAATTCTTTGAATTCCTCAATTAATTCCAGAATGGCTTTTGAATATGTGCGTGCTTTGAATAAAAAGGCATATCTCATAGAGCTGGGCAGAGTGAATTCACACTGGCCCAATGCTCCATAGATGTGAAGTTCTGAGCTTCAACTGCTAAAAAGAATAGTAACTTTTAACACTCATATTCCTAAATTACACTAGTGGTGCCAACATCTATTGGCTAGATTTCAGCAGTCTCATATCAACTGTGTGGATTTCCTCAAAAATTATTATAAATCACTGATATAACTACAACCTATCTTATTATCAGAAGAATATCTTGGCTGAAGCTTTTACCAAACATCTTCATTCAAAAAGTGAAGATGCGACTTAAAGTCTACTCAGGTTTCCTAAGCAAAAGGTAAGGAAAACAGGCTATACATTTTTATTGGCTAAAGAAGGGCTAGAAAAAATAAAAGTGAGCAGGATTTCAAGAACCTATTTGTTTTTACCAGGAAAAGGAAATGTATTTGGTCATATACCTCTGTTTCCTCATCTAGAAAATGGGAATAAATGCCTAGGGAGAAGGATCATTCCTTTCTGAAAGCACTGGCATCCATGGATGTAAAGACCGATAAACACCACTTCCAAAATGATCTTTGCATCCGCGATTCAAGTTTGCATAGAAGAACAAAGACACAGAGATAAGGAAAGTTGGCCTGAACTACTATACTTAAAATTATCACATTTCACTTTCATAATAATAGAAGCAGGGCTTTAAATAATAACTACCATTTCTGGTATTTAAACAAACCCTTGTCAAGATTCCTGATAGTCCTAGCACATACACCTACTTTCTGGACTATTGTTTTGGGAGACAGTGAGTTGGTATGCCCTTAGATACATATGGAAATATTTTCAAGTTACCAATATAGTTTAAGTGCCTTTCCCATGAACTTTAAGAAACTAGCCAAGATGAATAACTTTATTTTTATCACTGATATATGACATATTTTAACCTGTCTACACACAAAAGTAGTGCTGTTAACAATTGCAACTTTCTTCAAGTGTGCTATGAATCATTGTATTCCGTTTCGCTTTTTTCATGCACCATTGCCACTATCTTACCTTCAGCGGTTTTGCTAGATTTCAGTGAAGATGGAACTAGAGGGCACACATTAGAATTTTATATCAGTTCAAGAAGGGAGAGAAGAAAGACATATGAAGCCAGGATGACATTCATTGAAGGTTCCCTAGGGAAGATAACACATGTTTTTGTCTCTCACCTGCTAGGCATGCTAAATCAGTGCAATGATAAGCTAATTTATGAAATATATTTCACTGAAACCTGGACATTTTTACTGTTGTTAGTTTAGCCATTAAAATTTCAGAAATAATGGCAGTCTAATTTTTAAAAACACACAAGACTTGAATTTTGAGGTAGATCTTCCTGCAGCTTCAGATTTCTAAAATAATTGTTACCATGCAGTTGCTTAGCCTAAATTTAGAATCTCTACGTCTCTCTGAAACTTGTCATACTAGTGTTGAATGCCATTATTTTTCATTTCAATGCCAAAGTGATTTGAGTTTTGGAAAATCCAAATATATGTAAATATAGCTATTCCATATATTACATGTTCACAGATGTACAACTGTTACTTAGCTCTTCAAATGAACCTTTACAACACTTTAAAACTCATGTCCAAACTTGGCTTTTTTCTGTTTTTTTCAAGACCCAATCTTGGCCCACTTTTCTTTAAAACTATAACTTTAATAAGGCTTTCAGGCAATCACAACCAGAAGAGTGGGTCTAGCAATGTATTGTAGTAATATAATGTTAGAATAATTAAATATATAGAAATCTAAAAAATATAGAAGAAATATAAAAGTAATTAAGATACAATATTAAAATTAAGGAAATTTTAAAAAGGTATGCCGTCTGGATAGGAATTAATATAGTGTGTGCAGATGTGATAAACAGACTCTGACTTTCACGCAGGGCCCAGTTAGTGTGTGTGTGAAGTTATACACAGATAAGAAGTGGCTTGATGCCATAACTCTGTATGTTAACAGAAACAAGAAGGTTCCCTAGGAACATCTTAAAATTGGCTTGATGTAACATTTCAGTAGATTAACATAAAAAGGGTTCCTCTGCGAGGATCTCCCAAAAAAGGTGGTTTGAAGTAATAATCCTGTAGATTGACACCTGTTAGAAGGCGTTGGCCAGAAAAGGTACTAAAGCTGAGGGGCTCCTGCTGCGGTAGTCGCCCAGATTCCAACGTGAACGTGGACCGTCTCCACGCCACTCTGAGCTCTGACCAAAGACAGCCGAGAGAAGCACGCCGATGGGGCCCCCTTCACCTTCCAGGCACGCCAAAAGGATTTGTGAGTTACAAACTGTCTGTGTGATTCTTGCAACTAACTTGTGTATCGGTCTCGTGACTTTCTTCTGGTGGCAGTTGGTCTCGGTACTGATAAGTAGAATCCTCATAGCCGCCTCAAGAGTAGTCTGGAAGAGGCTGCCAGCCCTGCTGATAAGCAGGAGTGTCCCACTGCAGGGGGAAGTCGAATCAGGGACACCGGATCGGATCGATGTAGAGCTTGGGCTCTACTGGGACAACATGCTGGAGATGATTCCAGAGGTAAGCACTGCAATGTTTCCAGGTGGGCACCAGTAAAGTACAATGCCGTCGTGGTAGCCCCTGAAACCAATCCTGTGTTGTTAGCAACAGAGCAGATAGTTTTCCATACAATCAATGCCTTCTCCAAGGAATGGCAAATTAAATGTATATCAGATTAAAAGCATCTAAGCATAAAACTGGAGTCAAACAAGTATATATTTTCTATTAAAAATGCTGTTCAGCCTTTTGTGATTGTTTTTGAAGACTCTTCCCTGCCATGCTCCAATCCTTCTGCCAGGGTCCCAAGAATTGTGTTTAAACCATTCCTCCCTTACCATCTTCCCACTCCTCTTGCCAAAGTTACTTGAATTCAACATAGCCCTGCTTGAGGCATGGGAGCTCATTGACAAGGGAGTGAACACCTCTGTCACCCACGCTAATCAGTACGATCAAGAAGTATACAAGGTAGGAGGAGGACAGGTATAAAAGATTGGTCTCCCACAAATATACTGGCAATCAGCACTGATGGGAAGGGAAATGCAGCAAACAGTACCGATTGCTTAATGGCATTTCAATAAAATATTCAAGGTTGAAAATTTCCTCAGTGCTACATTGGTCTTTGAAGTGTGCACCTTGTAGCATGAAATAGTTTTCCCTGATACTACGTATACATATAAATAATTGGGTTTTTATTTAATGACCTAATTTTCCTTTGCACAGAGTAAGCATTTAAGTAGTGTCTAACCTTCTGAGATTAGGTCACCATCAAAAGTAAACATTCTTTTTCTTTAGCTGCATAATAGCACCATTCTAAGCAATAGACTGATGAATGCTTCACAGTGGAGATGATAACAAAAGATTTAGGTTTGTCACAGAAGTAATTCCATAATGGAGGGGTGACTGGCTCGTAACTTTTGTGCTTGAATGATCCATTAATTACAGTAAACACACCTGTTAGTCTGTCAAAGACCAGAAGCTTCATAGCATGGCAGCTTTTTAGAAAAAAAAAAGAGGCCTCTCTTGGGTAATCATATGAAAAAATTTTGAGCTATTTGTACAGGAAATTGGGAAAATTAGTGAGAAGGCTAAAACATTATTTATATATTTAAGGAAACATGAATCTTTCAGCATGTGAGAGTTGGTGGTAGAGAGAATGGAAAAAAGAAAACAAAGAGAAACAGAGAAGCTATGAGATTAAAAATAAATATATACCTTGGTCCCCAGAACACAATAGCTAACTAAAGTAACCCAAGGCCTTGTTACATAGACTCTGCGCCACTTTATAGCAAACTAGAAAAAAATTTCAAGTACTTAAAGCCCCTTTTACTTCCTAGGCCAGTGGAACTCTCAGGAACATCCTGGAAACAAAACCCCTTGGGCAGTATTTAGAGAGAGATCAAATGAATGTCTCCATACCAGCACTCTGTTAGAGTTTCTTTGCTCTAAGGTCACCAGATAAAACCCAGCCAGGTTAGAAATTACTTTCCTCTCTGATGCTGGCCTGCAATCACTGATAGACGGGAGAAATGACCTTAATAGGAAGAACCACTTCTCTGGACATTATTTCACAGCCTTTGGGAGGTAGCAGCTTCCCACCCCTACTATCTTTTCACATTCCAAAAGTGCAATCCCAGCTCCATCTAGACTGAGATCTATGTGGACGTTGGGCTTGTAATGCCTCTGTATCGTTCTGTAGCAAGCAGATCACCGAACTAAGTCAGACCTTTTAACATCAAGTGATCTGTTGGAAATGGTCCACTCAAACTAATGTTAAGTGTCTGCAACAGAGTGGCTTTCATAAGTCAATATTATGCACACTCTCTGTATATATATATATGTGTGTGTGTACATATATAATCATCTACTAATGTAGGATTCATTAATATTTCAGGTGAATGTATCCATGAGAAATAGGAAGAAGGAGAAAATAATCAAAGTCAGCACTATGAGTATACATAAGCCTACAGATTGAATCCTAACTAAAAATAAAGAACCATGCATTTTTCATTTCTATTTCAGATCATTTTGATCTGGGCAGAGAATCAAGACTAAATATCAAGTTCATTACAGCTCAAATGTCCAATTATGTAAAGACATGTCTCTTGTCTTTATGTTTTCTCTTGGTGACACATAGTTGGCATAAGGCAACACTGTAAACCTTTTTTTTTTTAATATATATTTTATTTTATTTTTTTATTTATTCATTTTAGAGAGGAGAGGGAGAGACAGAGAGAGAGGAGAGACAGAGAGAGAAGGGGGGGAGGAGCTGGAAGCATCAACTCCCATATGTGCTTTGACCAGGCAAGCCCAGGGTTTTGAACCGGTGACCTCAGCATTTCCAGGTCGACGCTTTATCCACTGCGCCACCACTGTAAACCTTTTTCAACAGCAGAAATATTTGGGGGGGGGGGGAGAAGCATGCCCATGAATTAGGAGGCTGAAAAAAGGAGGAAAGGAGAAAAGCAGGAGATAGGAAGATAATGGAGTAAGAAAATGAAAGATAACGGAAAGAAGATAGTAAGGCAAGCAGGAAACACCTTTCTCAACATTATACGCTTCCTTGAAGGTGGGTTTTATGGCTGATTCCTACTTTCAACTTTTAGGGCTAGAAGATTTCAGATACTTGTTAGGACAACACGATGATAAGAGAAATGCAAATCAAAACTGCAATGAGAGACCATCTCACACCTGTTAGATTAGCTATTATTAACAAGACAGGTAATAGCAAATGTTGGAGAGGCTGTGGAGAAAAAGGAACCCTCATTCACTGTTGGTGGGAATGTAAAGTAGTACAACCATTATGGAAGAAAGTATGGTGGTTCCTCAAAAAACTGAAAATAGAACTACCTTATGACCCAGCAATCCCTCTACTGGGTATATACTCCCAAAACCTCAGAAACATTGATACGTAAAGACACATGCAGCCTCATGTTCATTGCAGCATTGTTTACAGTGGCCAGGACATGGAAACAACCAAAAAGCCCTTCAATAGATGACTGGATAAAGAAGATGTGGCACATATACACTATGGAATACTACTCAGCCATAAGAAATGATGACATTGGATCATTTACAGCAAAATGGTGGGATCTTGATAACATTATACAAAGTGAAATAAGTAAATCAGAAAAAAACCAAGAACTGCATTATTCCATACGTAGGTGGGATATAAAAGCGAGACTAAGAGACATTGATAAGAGTGTGATGGTTATGGGGGGTGGGGGGAGAGTGAGAGGGAAAGGGGGGAAGGGGAGGGGGAGGGGCACAAAGAAAACTAGATAGAAGGTGACGGAGGACAATATGACTTTGGGTGATGGGTATGCAACATAATTGATTGACAAGATAACCTGGACATGTTTTCTTTGAACATATGTACCCTGATTTATTGATGTCACCCTAGTAAAATTAATTTTAAAAAAATTAAAAAAAAAGAGAGTCCCTTTCAAGAGATCCACAGCATTAATCTTCCTTATTACATTTGCCTCACAAGAGTTATACTAAAATGTACACATTTGTTTTGGTTGAACTAGTAAGTCCCGATTTATCCTCTTATATTACCATGAAAACTTTTTTTATCCTAATTAAAAAACTCTAATTCTGTGTGAACTTTAATTGTATTGCCAATTTCCTCATCATATCGTATTCCCATGGTACAGTATTATCACTGACATACTTTAACTGTGCTTCATGTATAAATTTATACACACAGAGGCATATGCATTTTTTTAATGGGATTTACCTGAGTAATGCTAATAGGCAGTCACACATGTAAATCCTTGTGCATCAAAATGAAAATATATCTCTACATAGTCTCAAATAAGGTTCTTTGAGGGTTCATTTAATGTTTGTGGGGGATTCATTTATATTTGTTACCAATTCCAATCATCTGAAGGTTACAGCATTTGGAGCATTTTTTAAATGCTCCTTCCTGCAGTGAATGACTGGAATAGACTGTGTTCAAATTTGTTGCTTTCCTCAAAGCCCATTTAAAAACCAAATGCCTAATTTTAAGGACATTTCCCCCTATTTTAGAAAATAAATCAACTTTGCAAAAGAAAAAGCATATAGCTGCCAAGTACATATATGTTCAAAAGTTTTTCTATTGTCTGAAATAGAGATATAAGAAATTATATTACAGTTTTAAACAGAAACAGAAGTTTTCAGTTGATGTAGATAAAAATCTATTAGAGATAAAATTGTTTTGACCAAAACTGTGTAAATACAATGCCACTGGCTGCAAGCCCATTATTGAATGCAAGTGGAAAACAAGAATAGCACTCCTGAGGGGGCATTGCTAAAGTGACACAAAATAAACACAACCATTTCAGTATAATTTTTCACATTAATTATGTTCTCTTATCATAGATGTATAACTAGCCAAGTATAACAACAATAACAAGATAGAACTGAAGTTATTTTGCAAACAGAAAAAAGCAAATAAAATAATACTGATATGCTAGTTATTAGATTACTAGCCTTTTATCTTGTGGAATAGCTTCCCTGAACAAAAAGACTATATTAATCATTTCTGTTCCTCCAAGTAAATGATATTGCATTTCTGGAAAAACAATGTTAACAGCCTTTCTCCTTAAAGATACCTTCATTTATTTGCTGATTTGCCATTTCCTAGTCTCCAACTATAAGAACATTTTTAAAAACAACTTCTAACATAAAAATGCTGGTTTTTCTCTCTGTTTCTCAACTGGTTAAAATAGTATATAATTCCCTAAAAACAAAATGTTCCCCACTTTCCTTAATGAAACCCTTGTGCCCTGCTCTTTACAATTTTATCAAGGATGTACCTATAGATTACACCATTTTTAGTCTCCTCAGATAAACTCCCCTTTATTCAAGTTTTAATTGTAGCTCTGTTATTTTTCACAGAGTGGAAGTTGGGGACTATACTGAATTCAGCTGATCTCCATCAGTAGTCTTCAGGGTTTATCCAGTAGAGGTCATTGTTTTTGACCATTAATCTTAGAAATAACCCCAAAGTTCAACTCCAATAGGTCAGTTAACATAATTCCTTCAGTTTTTCACCTAGAAGACAGACGTTCTCTTCCTCTTTGTCTGAAAGGCCTTAGCTTTCTAATTTTCTTTATTGTACTGTACATTATTGTGTACTCCACTTCTTCCATTTATATAATTTATATTCTTCTGTTGCATCAGATCGCCCTTCTGTACCCTAAGCATGTCTGACTTAACCGGCTGCACACCTGATTACTCATCACCCTCACAGAGAGATGACATATTTTTCTTTAGTAGTCCCAAACATTACTTTTTTACATTTTATCTATATGCAGTTTACTTTTTTAATTATTTTTTTTCAATTACAGTTATACTCAATATTATTTTATATTAGTTTTAGGAGTACAGCATAGTAGTTAGACAATCATATATTTTACAAAGCTCTCCCCCTGATTTTTCCAGTAACTTCCTGGCACTGTACATAGTTATTATATATAATATTACTGACTGTATTTCCAGTGCGGCACTCTACATCCCCATCCCTACTGTGTGTGTAACTATCAATCTGTACTTCCCAGTTCCTTCACCTTTTCCACCCCGTTCCTTCTCCAAAACATTATTTTTACTGAAAGGAAAATTCATAAGAACCTTTCAGGTAGTAGATGAGCAGTAATCTATTTCTCCTGTATCCCCACTAAAAATGAAATCCACAGTGTGACTTGAGTGATATCCCAGGATCCTCTAGGTAGTGCTTCCAGTGGCAGTGGTTTATGAACGCATGCCACCAAAAGGTCCTCAAAGAGAAATAGCAGTAGCTAACGGTTCCTTACTGTTTCAACTCTTTGGATTTTTTTTTTCACCTCTTTGGATTTTTGTTTGTACATTTTTATTTTTATATCTCAATAAAAAGAGTACTATATCATTACTACATGGATTTTCTGAAGTTATTTCTGTGTTATTTCTAAATTACATTCTTTGAAGCTCAACATTCATAAGGTTTAAAACTTTGATCTCATTGGGGGTAATAGGATATTAAAATATACTATTTCATGTGCTTAAGATTATTCTTTTTTTAAAATTAATTTTAGAGATAGAGGAAAGAAGATGGAGGGAGAGAGAGTAAAAGAGAGAGAATGAGAGAGAGATGGATTTTGCTGTTTCACTTATTTATGCATTTATTGGTTGATTCTTGTATGTGCCCTGACCAGGGATCAAACCCGCAACCTTGGTGTGTCGGGACAATGCTCTAACCAACTTGGCTAACAGGCCAGGGCTATGCCTAAGATTCTTAATCAACTGAAGGTTATCTGTAGGGGCTAATGTGAGCACAGGCAAGAAAGAGTGGTCTTCCTTCATGGTGTGAAGCATACTGAACAACTGACATTTTAAGAATGATTAAAACAGATGTTTATGTTTGTATTTTATTTATGTAGATATTTATAAACTGTTACAAAAGAAAATTGTTCCTTTTTCTCTCCCTAGATTAGATATGAGAAGAATAAAGAAGAAATGTTGAGGAGAAAACTGAAAGGTACTGGACCCGCCCCCCCAAATGAAAAGGTTCAATCCTCTCTAAAGCCTAAATCAAAGCTCTGAAGTGATTTTAAAATGTTTTTTAAAATGTTTCTTTTAAATGATTTAATATAGTGAGTTGAGATACATTACATTAGATATAATTAGACCTAGACAGGAAAGGTGGTTCTGAGAAGCTAATGAAATATCATTAAGGTTGAATATAAGATTGTTGATTAGGATAAAGCTAATCCTGATTAGGATAAACAAGATAGGAGCTAGAGATCTCATTTTTGTTCTTGAAAGAGTGTGCTATATTACTGTTACTGGAAAGAAAAAATAAAGAATATTATCATTTTTACATTTCATTAAAATATTTTATTATGACAATAATGTTTTCTTCACTTTATTCTTGGAAAAGACATTTGCCTGAAGATGTATCTATACTAAACCAAAAGATATGAATAAAAATTGAGTTTACCTCCTGTATATTTTGCCTTAACAGAAAAGAAGAGTGACAAGGCCTGGAGCAGTCTGACTGCTCCTTGCCCCCAGATCTCACCCACAGCCCAGCCCTGCTGGTGCTCTCTGCTCCAACCACTGTTAATCCAAATTCGGAGGGACCCAAAATATGGAAGACAGGAACAAGGTCCATCGTTTACACATCAAAGCTTTATTGTCTAGCTTGGCCAAGCGGCGGGAACTCCGACAGAAATCTGACGGAGAGCGCGCCGGCCCTTTTTTCTACTTAGTTTTTATAGTTTTGTAAGTGGGAAGTACAGAAGCAAAAATTGCAATTAGGAGCCCCTTACCGCTATTGGTTAGTCATATGTCCTTTAACATGATAGGACCACGTTCAGTTTGCAAACCATACATCATTTTGAAGAAAACAAAATTTACAAGCCAACACAATGGTAGAAAGATGTCTCTTTACATATTAAAGGCATTCCTATACTCTCTGTCCAGAGTCACACACGCATTTACATAGGAGAGGTAGTTTCGGTGTGGACAAATAAATGCCCGCAAATGGCTCATTGCTATAAGAAAAGGTTTATTTTGGCTTTTCTCTTCCTGGCTAGCCATTCACTCCTTTCCCCACAGGTGTGGTGGAATGTCTGGGAATCCATGTTTTCTTCCCCTTGCATTTACAATACAATGTCAAGGGCCATCCTGACTATGCCAATCACACAGTACAGAGACTATTCTCACAATTTCTCTGTACACCTTAACCCAAATTAATAAAATGTTCTCCAAGCCTCCTAAAATATTAATATTAATTCTGTAGCCTTTGGTACTTTACAACACCTGCAGGTGAAATGGCTCAGTGGCTCCTCACCACCACTGAACGCAATCACCACTACTCTCTCAACCAGAAAAGATTTTCAGTGCCCACTCCACCCACCTTTACCTATTAATACCTAATCATTATTTAGATCTCTGATCTACTTTGCTTCCTTGGTGAACACCTGCCCAACCTCCCTGACAGATCAAATCAGCTCTAAGTTCTTCTAACACTCTGGATTTCTCCCTTGTGGTATTTTTCACAGGTGCAATTTTACTTTTATCTATGCAAAAATATGATAACATTCCATCTTCTTCTAGCCTCATAATAGGACAGATCCTATCTGGTTTTGTTCACTATCATTTCCCCAAAAGTTTAGTGTGGTTCTTAGCACATAGAAGGTACTCAGTGAACATTTGTTAACTGAAAGAATGAATGAATAAATGAATTATTTTCACTTTTTATTGAAATGACTGGTGTTATTTAGACACAGTTGATTATTAGTTCTAGTATTGAAATAGTTGAAATTAGCTGTATCATTCTCTCTGTAAAAATTTTATATATACTTAAACCTTTTCTCCAAGAGTAAATATCTCTATTCACTGAGTAAATGATTAGCTACAGACCTAGATATTTCTGGATCACCTATAGTTCCTTTAAGTTTCTTCACGGATTATTAATAAGTATTGATGGCTCATAACTTTAATATATTGTGAACTGTTCCACAGTAATAGCATTTAAATATTATATATTTGCATGTATGTCCATTATCCAGGCTGATGGTAGAGAATGAAAATAAATCCTACACATATGAAGCCATCTAAATTTTGAAATTTAGAAAGTGTTATTGCCAAGTCAGGACAAAAGTCTCACTAAGGCATATTTAAAAAGCACTTCATATTCTTTAATTGTTCCATCCTCTATATGTTCCCTGATTTTAGTCTAAATTGGGTTGTTTCTGTTTTTTGTTTTGTCTTGTTTTTTTTTCCTTGCTAGTTTTACTGTTATAACTATATATTCTGTCAGTCTCTTCATCTACAATGATCTTAGAAGTAGGAACCTAGTTCTGTTCATTGTATACAACATCCAACATGTTATTTCACCAACAACCAAGCACAATGCTTTGGTAGTTGAAAACATTACACACATAGGTGTTTTAAATAGAAGGGAGGAGAAAAATTAAAGAGAGGGAAGGAGGAATAAAGAAGAAAAATTATAGATACAAAACGTGGTCTTTCCATTGATAGTACCATTTCCCTTGAATCAGGCCATTAGATAATACTAATTATTTTCAGTAATTATTTCACAAAAACAACAATTTTTAAGGTTTCATTACAACATGCAATCACCTATTGATTAGGTTCTAATTTCTCCTCTCTTCCTTAATTATCTGCCTAAAATGGTAATAGTAAAAGAGTCAAAATGTTAGATCCAGAAAAAAAAATACAACTAAGAAGAGGCACATAAAGAACAGAATTGCATATATTGTCCATTAGGCCATAGACTGCTGCCCCCAAGTGCCTTCATCTGTGTCAGATGAAATTTGGGACCAGTGGGTTCTACCACGCTTCTCATCTTTGCCAGTTTTGCCACCACTCCAAAAACAGGCCCCTTTTTCTCTTTTCATAGTGACTCTCATCGCAGTTCTGCTCCTAGCTCATCTTCCATTTTTCCCTCTCCAATAACCATAATGAACACAAAAAGACAGTCTTTCCCAAACCATTGCTCCTAATTAAGAAATATGTCCCTTGAGATTCATTCTAAATCTTTCTGTGTGGCTCATTACTACTGGATTTTTTTTCCCCATTCATCAGTTGAGGATTATGGCACCTGCCTCAAGATCTTTGTTTCCATCCCCATCCCCAGCTGCTTTGGACAATTCCAATGTATATGAGGGTGACTCTTCTCATATTTCAGTTCTTTCACTTCTCCAATTCTAATAACCTAACCATTCTGCAACCCACGCTAATAACCATATTTTTGCCACATCTAGAATGTGAAGGCAAACTCCCATGTCCCACTCTCTGACCACAACCTCTCTGATTTTCCCAGCACTTTTTTCTTTCTTTCCCCTCCACTCCCTTTCCTTCCCTTCTCTTCCCTCTTCCTTTTCCTTCTCTTCCCTCCTCTCCCCTCCCTTCCCCTTTCGCTATTAATACATTTACTCTTTCCAGATGTGATTTGAATAATTCTAATCCTTACCCATATATCAGCTCTCTTTTGTCTTTATATTTTTTCTAACCTGATTTCAGGGTTCATTATACCAATTATTCCCTTGCCACTATTTCCTGACTCTTGACTCAATTAAACATAGTCACATATATATTACAAACAAATAACCCAAATTAAAAACAAAACAAAAAGAAAACCTTTAAATAGCAACTCTCTTTTGCTATGATCATATTTTTCTCCTTCCCTTCACAAAGGTCTTTTTAGAGTAGCCTGTCATTTCTATAAATCTCCACCCTTTATTTGTGTTCTTAAACCCATTACAATTTGGCTTCTCTCCCCAGAATCGACGACTCCTCCTCAAGCACCTGTCTCAGAACACACCGCTTCTCACCCAGTGCACCATCAGAAGTCAGCCGTTGCTTCTGTTCTTTCTTCCTTACCATTAGCTACCAAGTTATGATCATGTATGATGATGCACTGAGGCAGAATAGTAAAAATAGAGAAGAATTCCTTGGCAAGCGGAATGGGAAAACTGAGGCAGAAAGCTGATTCAAGCTGGCCTCATCCAGCACCCTGACTCCCCAGCCTCCTTCTCCCCTGCACAACCACTCCCTTGAGCAGTAAGCCCTCAGGACAATGAGGTTCTGATTAGCATCAAATAATCTTAGAAACAAAGCCTCAGGTTTGTTCACCACAGGAACTGAGTTTTAGTCAAACCAGAGATAACATCTAGGCCTCAGTTGTGTTTCAACTCCAGGCCCAGAAAAGCAACAAAACCAGAACAAGAGACACCATGGCTGACAACAGGACCAGATATAATGACAATGATCCCTAGTGCCAACCAATCAGTGGAGTTCATGACACTGACCCTATAGGCTCATTTTGATATATAAGCATACTAAAGGACACACCTGGAAAGTTGATGAATAGTCTATTTAGATCCTCCACTGAGACCCCCCCCCCTCTAAAATTCTTGCCTTTAGAAAAAAGACTAAAAACTCTAAGCTAGTGAATCTAGTGAATACAAACTCTCTCTCAAAAGCTTGCCCGTTCCTTCTTTCTTCAGGAGTGTATCTTTGCCTCATTTCTCCCACACTCTAAAGGTCCCCACAAAACTTGCAACCAGGGAGCAGTAGGCAGCGGTAGCTCATCCCAGGCTAACTCCCTGAACCTGTCTCCAAGAGCCCTTCTTTCTTTCTTTATTATTTTTGTTATTGTTGTTAAGAGAGAGAGTGGAGATAGAGAGACAGACTCTCTCATGCACCTCGACTGGCATCCACCTGGCAACCCCTGTCTGAGACCCATGCTCAAATCAACTGAGCTCTCCTCAGTGCCTGGGGCTGATGCTCAAATGAACTGAGCCACTGGCTGTGAGAATGGGAGAGAGAGAGAAAGGGAAGAAAGAGTGGAAGAGAAGCAGATGGGTGCTTCTCATATGTGTTCTGACCTAGGACTGAACTCAGGATATCCACATGCCAGGATGATCTCTGTCCACTGAGCCAACTGGCCAGGGACTGCAAGGGCCCTTCTTTTGCTCCCGTAACTTGTTTCCTGAGTCCATACAACCCAGCTAGCTTACTTCTTCTGTCTCTGTAATTTTCCTTCTAGAAGGCCAAGGCAGCTCTCAGTAGCCCACTTGAATCTTCTCTTCAAGTGTACTATCGCTATTCATGCTAAATAACCTTCTTTTTGTGCTGGAGTTCTTAGCTCTAAATTTTTTTATTTTTTATTTTTTTTACCAAACTCAAGAACTGAGAGCCCGTATCACAGGTAACAGTATTATAAGCTAACATTCATTGAACTTATGCTATATGCCAGGCCCTGTGCTTAGTGCTTCCTACAGTATTTAATTGTCTCAGGAATGATCTGGAGTACACAGTATTGTCATCATCCCTATTTTATAGGTATGGAAAATGTAACCATAGGTGATAGGACGGGCCAAGCTCCTTCCGCCTCCTTAACATCTCCCGGACCCATCCACTCCTCTCTGCTTTTCCTGACTCCATTCTGTTTCTCCCATTCATTCTCTCTATTGCTGTTAAAGACCTTCTAAATTTCACAACTGATTATGTCACCTTCTTGCTAAACACTAGCACAGGTGCCTCTTAACTATCATACTAACACTCAGTGGTCATACTTACAGCACAAATCTGTTCATAGTGGGCCCCTTGCCCGCCTCACTGACCTCAACTCATGCAACTTCTTCCCTCCCCACACCCAAGTAATATAGGAGCCCTTCTCACCATTGTGCACTGCACTCACAGCCAAGAGTCATGTGTCACTCTCTCACACACAACTGTAACCTTCTGTAAGACGGGCAGTACTGTGCTTCTCTTAACCTAACTTTGAACCACTGGTTTCACTCATAGTGCCTGTCAGTATAGAACTCAAATATTTACTTCTCCATCTCTTCTTTCTAATTTAACTGTACTGATTTGAACTCATACATCAAAAGTATGTTTTTCAAAATTTCTCATATACCTAAGGAAATTTTGTTATCATTATCCAAGTGCAACAATAATGTTTTGATAAGTTAACACTCTTAATGAAGACAGCATCCATGAATTTAGAGTAAAACTTGTCACCATTTGCTTGCTTTGATGGGCAAGTCATTTGATTGCCAGCAATTATGTTATATGTGTAGATATTCCTGCACATGTAACACTTACTGCATTTCAAAGTCTGCTATTTTTAAAGCTACTTGGAATGTTGATTCAAAATGTCTAACAGATACAAGGACATTTTTATTTTAAATAATTTTTCAAGTGAGTGCACAACATCTCTGGGCAAAATACTAAGTCCTTACAAATACGAGTCTGTATACAAGTGAGCAAAAAGACTACTATCTGAATATAAATCAGTAAGCTTAATGGTGGATTTCCGGTCTCTTGAGAACTACCTAACATAAAACAAGGAATAAATTGAGTGGTGCCACATTGTTATCACAAAGCTAATAAACATGACTTTATAACACCCTGTACTTTGAGGTAATCTCATCTTCTACCATTATTTGGCTTGATGCACATATCCTCACAACATTCACATATATATTCATAGCTTTAAAAAATTAGGTAGTTATTAATCACTCGTTTTCAATATTCTTTATGTTTTTAGTAAAATATGTCTAGTGAAACACAATCATTTTCCCATAAAAATATTTAAAATTCATTACAATTATCCTTCACTACAATTATCCTTCATTACAATTTCCTTCACTACAATTATCAATACCTTGAATGTAACCATGTCTAGTTCTACCAATGTTCTTCAGTCAGAATATGTTCTAATTCATTTATCTAACCTAAGCTACAACTCTAGCTCCCAGCTCCACGATAGCTTCTTCACCACAGCTAAATTAATAAGAGTTCTCTGTTGAAGGTAGCACTTTCTAAAATTACTTTCAATTTAATAATTACAAATAAATCTATGATGTGTTTGCTTCATGTGATTCTTTTTTTAGTAACATAAATTAAAACAGACAATAAAACATTCAAACGTAGAGCCCCTGTTACTTATTTTGTAAGTAACTTACAGACACGTTATAAGCTATAAAGCTAGGATTTTTATTCTGACCAGTGACACATACATCTAGCTTCCCATAATTCCTTATTCTTCACAGTTGTATAGAATTGGCAAGCTGCTTCTTCCATGCCCCCGTTCTCTCACTAAAATAAAGGAACTAAATTCCCAGAGTTTCCTGGAAAGGCTGTAACTTTATTTTCCAATTTGAAAACAATTAATAAAGTACTCAGCAGTGAGTCCCAATAATATAAGACAACTTGACCTTGGCAGGACGTGCACTTCATTGACCTAAGAATGATCTTCCTTTTCAAAGTTCCTCAATTAAACTGAGTAATATTGAAGTCATTCTTGAGCGCCACACTGAAAACTAATCCTAGTGGTTGACCCTCACTTTCTTCAGCTTTGAATTCTTAACATGTTTTTATCTTAATGCAAACCTATTGTTATAACTATGTGACTCTTTCAAGTTTGGGTTGTGCGGTACTTAGGAAGAGGGCCAGATGTCACTCCTTTTCCAAGTGGTCTGAAAGGAGTATCTGCTAACACTCTAGCCATTCCTACACTGACTCTCGTCTTCTCACCCCACAAAATAACTAGCTCTCAAAATGAATAACTTCAATAAGAGAATGACAATCATTTAGATTGGACAGCCACGATATCCTCAACCTAAAGAAGGATACAGAGTACGCTTAACTCATAGCCAATTTCAAGAAGCTTAAAATCAGGAAGAAAAGATATAGAGCAAATAAAGACAGTACCCAAATATTGTGAGGGAAGCCTTCGCAGAAAAAGTGAGCTTTAAACTCAAACCTGAAGTTTGGTTAGACTTGTGATAAATCAGAAGGAAGAAAAACATCCCAGGTGAAGGCAACACCATAATGCCAGTAAACACTTACTGGGTATTTACTATGTGACAATGTGACAGGTCCACACCGAGCACTTTCTATACTTAATATTTGCTAGTATTACAGCCTGTGTGTTAGGAACTTTTATTATTCCCATTTTGAAGATAAGGAAATTGAAGCTCAGATAACTTGAGTAACTGGTTTAAGGTCACCCAGCTAGTCAATGGTGGGCGCAGGGTGCACTCCTAGGCTGTCTGAATCCTTAAATCACACTTAACCATGATACTCTAATGACCTAAACATATGCATGGAGCTTGGACGATGAGGAAACTGGCCTAATTAGTGATAGAGGCTGTGTGGAGTAAAACTAAAAGTTTGACATGTGAATTAGATTGTAGGCTGCCTTAGAAATAGAAAAGGTTTAAATTTGAAATAAGAAACCACGGAATGTTTGTGAGGAGGAGCAATGCTGGAGAGAGACAGGATTAGGGAGATGAGCAGACGTGCAGACTGGTTTGGCGAGGTGGGAAAACACTTGGTTAGGGCTTTGGTCATTGTATTTGGTAAGCTTTGTTATTGTGAGTGAGTTCAGAGTTTTCTCCATCTGTCTTCTTCAGTGCTGGACCCATGCTGAAGGAGTGGCCCCTATTTGGATATGCGATTTTTGTGTCCGAGGAAGAGCCAGAGAGCTGACAGGACACGCAATGGCTCTTAAAACATCTGCTCATTTACCATTGTCAAAAGCAGGTGACATAGCCAAGATCTAGCTCAACACGGGCGGGGCAGGGGGTGCATCCTCCTCCATAGGAGGCCTGCAGGTCACATGGTAGGAGGCAAGGGTGTATAATCCTCTTACTGGAAAGGGGAGTGAATCGTGGGAACAATAATGCACTCTACCAGAGGAAGCCTGTGCTCTTTACCGATGCTGTCATTCTAAATTAAAGCAACAGACTGAAATGGGTAAACTTCATAGAAGGGGATAAAGTCTCTTGTTCTCCCCAGATAGAGGGCTCTGTCCTAAGGGGAATAACTGCTGTTCTATTTCTGTATTTTCTATGTAAAAGCCTTATGCTGTATGATTTTATCATCCTATGCCTAAAATCTGTCAAAGACTGAAAAGTGAGTCAAAGAGAGTTTTACAAATTGATGAGATAGATATAAATTTTTAATGCTTTGTTTTCTTACAATTAAAATGAAATTAAATTATAAAGGTAAGAAAAAAGACCCAGTACACATGTGTCCATACCTTCTTGATTTTCTATCCTAATTGGCATTACAATTAAGATGATTTTACCTGTTGACTCTGTAGCCACTGATGTAATAAAATATTCCAGTTACATATAAGATATATGTATTACAATGACTGATAGTTAAAAATGAACTAATTTAAATACATTTTGGTGCTAAACAAGTCACCCCAAATATGCAAATAAAAATGATGCAATGGTATTCTTAGAATGAGTCACTTCCAAGCCTGTAAATGGAATTTTTTAAACCTATAAAACTAAAGTCCGAATCTTAGTTTTGCACTTGTCTGGTTTTCTTGCTTAAGTCTCTCATCCTTACTGGTCATTTATAGCTGCCAAAGTTTTCCAAAAGGCCATTTTTCTCTGGCCCACAGTCTGGTTCTTTGATCCCTGTTCCAGCTTCCCACTGAGCTCTCCTGTTTGGACACTTAGACATAGATGCATATCTTGCAAATTTACCACTTCATCTGAGCACAGTTTGCTGATACCAGAACATTCCCATCAAGGATCAAATTTGCTTGACATTCAATTAAAAAATGGTCTGTCTCTTTCCTTTCTTACAATCCTACCAAATCTTTTAGGGAAATCCAAGTTTTCCCAGAACACAAACATTCAGAGTCCAGGGAAGACAACATATTGGAATGTGTGGTAGATATTCAATACTTAATATTTTTAGAATAAATAGACAAACAGATAAATAAATTGACAGGTCATTCTGGCAGCTACGTCCCTTTTATGTAGCAAAAGCTCCTAAACTTTTATTTAAAGGTGTTTAAAGATAATTCAATATATTTTTAATATTAGATGCTCAAAAAAGCTTGATCAGGTGGTGGTGCAGAGGATAGAATGTCGGACTGGGATGCAGAGGACCCAGGCTCGAAATCCCAAGGTCGCCAGTTTGAGCACAGGCTCATCCAGCTTGAGCGTGGGGTCGCTGGCTTAAGCATGGGGTCATAGACATGACCCCATGGTTGCAGGCTTGAGCCCAAGGTCGCTGGCTTGAGCAAGGGGTCACTGGCTCAGCTGGAGTCCCCCCTCCCCTGGTCAAGGCACATATGAGAAAACAATCAATGAACAACTAAGGTGGCACAATGAAGAATTGATGCTTCTCATCTTTCTCCCTTCCTGTCTGTCTGTCCCTATCTGTTCCTCTCTCTGACTCTGTCTCTGTCAAAAAAATAAAAATAAAAAAGATTCTCAAAAAATATTTGTTGTTGCTTCCCTGAGCAAGGAGGAATAAGTATGGTTAATGGTTTATAAAACAGACATCCAGTCACGTCACTTCCCACCCCAACCCACCCCTCATTTTTTGTAAACAAATGTTTTTAAGCCCTAGGTGAAAGGAATAAATATAATGCTGAAAATTCAAACATTAGAGGAGAAAGTTGTCTCACTCCCCATCATCTAAAATGCCATTTCCATAAATATTACAGAATGCTATTAGAATGTCATCAAGGCCTAAGAAGACTTCTTTTGTATTATAATGATCTACTTACATAACCATATTTATAAAAGAACACTGACAACTCACAGCATAACCATATCTAGACTATACTATACAGTATTTGCTTTTTAAAGACCTTTACCTAAATCGACAATCAAAACGCTGCTGTAAATTTTGAAATCATTTTAAACATCTTATTCATGTGGCAACTTCAGTGGCTTATTCTAAGGCTACTTTTAATAATGGAACTCAAACAGTCTTACGAGCTTCATCCTATTGGTGAAACGCTAGAGTGCTGGGTTCGATCACTTTGAAGCACTGGAAAAATAGGACCAGAATCCCACCTCTCCCTGCTGCAGTTACTACTCTCGGGAGATCAATTAGTGTATTTCTCCTAGTTTTGTGCAACTGCACAACTGTAATATATGGTGTTTATAACTGTTTTGCTACATTTGTAAAACTTGTTTAAAATCTAACCAATCTCAATCTTAAAAAATCATAAACTATTCAATCATGAAATCCAATCATAGACTATACTAGAAGGCATTCTGAAAAGTGGAAAATTGGTAAATATAAAACCTGTCATTACAACATCATGAGTTTATTTACATAAGCACAGAAATAGTGCTAATCTTAATCTTATATACAAACATAGGGTACTCAAGGAATAATCTTCTAAAAATAACATGGTAAACAATAAATGTGGTATTTAAGCACAGTGTGAGGTTTTAGTAGAATAAATATAAGAACAAACCTCTCAAACAAAATGAAATGCTGTTTGGGTAAATTGAAGTGTGGAAAGGATATTTCTTAATTTAAAAAAACATGAAATATAAAATGTCTTTATCTAATTTAAATCTCTCTATATAATCTGTGAATTTTTTAAAATTCACAAAAATTATTAGTAGTAGAAAAAAGACCAGAAGGGAATAGCATACATAAGAATATTAGCCATCCTTACAATTCAATATTAAGATAGTTGCGATTTGATTTATTTTTTATCATTTTTTGTAGTTCCCATGTTATTTCAATAAACATCTATTACTATTAATGTTAGAAAAAACAATGACTCATTTAAGCCATTAAAAAGACTTACCTCTTTGTATCAGAAAAGGATTATACACTGTCAAACAGACTTAATGCTTACCTTTTACCTCAAATTTCAAAGAACACTGGAGGCTCACATTATATCAGGTTATAAATTCACTTCCTTTGGGGTTATTATTTGCATCTAAGTCCTAGCAGGTAACATTAGCTCGAAAGAAATATTGTCTCTCTAGTCCAAAAGCATCTCCTGCCTTTTTTCCTGAACTATTGTTAAAAATTACTATGAAAGTGTCTTAGAAAATAGTCCTGCCAGTTGGCTCAGTGGTAGAGTGTCTGCCCATGTGGAAGTCCTGGGTTCAATTCCCGGTCAGGGCACACAGGAGAAGCACCCATCTGCTTTTCCACCCCTCCCTCTCTCTCTCCTCTCTCTCTCTCTCTCTTTTTTCCTCCCCTCTTGCAGAGGGCTTGCTGGGTGGATCCCAGTAGGGGCGCATGCGGGAGTCTGTCTCTGCCTCCCCTCCTCTCATTAAATTTAAAAAATGAATAAATAAATAAAGAAAAATAAATTCAATGCTGATACCCAACTCCATTGCATTAACAGGTTTTTCATTAAATTCTGCAAGTAATGCATTATATTGCTTTTCTTTTCCATAATAGCAACATGAGGCAATTTCAATTACAGTCATTTTATACTTGAAAAAAAAATTCTTCATTTACTAAATGTTGAACTGGATGCTTGCTTATATTCTCATCTTGGACCTTATTTCTAATTGCAATTTAAAGATGATTTGAAGTAAATTGAACCAGCTTATAAAACAAGATCTTCTCTAAACCCAGTTTAAAATGAGATGAGATCTTCGATTCCAAATTTGACATGTTAAATTGTGACTTCATTTAATGGGGACCTGAAGGGGCAGTTGAGAACTATAGCCTTGGTTTGCACACAGAAGAGAAATCTACGTATGAGAATAACAAACTCCTAGTTGTCACACAGAAATGCTCATATTCACCTAGCTATTGGAAAGCAGTTTTATTTTCGTCTCACATAAAGGTTATTCCAAACCAATACTTTGGTTAGTTAACCTAATAGATCAGAGTGTTGTCATTCTTACAAAACAGGTCATTTCTGATCTCTGAAGAAGTTTAGTTGGGTTTAAAAATCTAGTTCTTCCAGCTTCCCGACAATTGAATGTTCACATGCAGCCAGCTGCACTGGAACAGGTCGTAACCAGATACGCATGTTCTAACCAGATACGTATGTTCTGTGGTGAGAAACAAAGCTCAGAAGTGAGCTCTCACATTTACAGAGGCCTACTAACCCCTGGCATCCAGAGATGTGGGACTAGTTTAAGAACTTCTACTAATTCTTGGCGGGGGGCGGGGGGGATGTTGAATGGCTTTCACATTAAAAAAATATATATAGGCTTGCCTTTTAAAAATTGTTTCCCTCTCCCTTTTTTCTTTTTTAAGAAACTAGCACTTCAGCAAATCACAGTTATACTGTGTTATGATGCATAATGTTTTCATAGTATTGTGACATGTCTAAATGACAAAATGCTGGTTATCTACCAAAATTGTAAAGTAGGTTAAATCCTTTTTCAAAGGAAAAATGGTCATTATCAATTCCTTTAGCAAATTTCTTTGCTGTAAAATGGTAGCTAACCAACTTAACACCGAATCTTTATAAAGTTTATGATTACGACAATACAAGGGGTCTTGGGAAGGAGTGATTTTGTTTATGGAATTGTTCACTACCCATACATAGCTCTTTCCTTCTTGGCTCAAAGAGGTAAAATTAGGAAACTTGAAATTGCCTTATCTCTCTTTTGTTCCTAGAGAAGGAAAAAGAAAAGACTCCTTCCCTAACTATTTACCCCGCCCCCAAGTCCCCCATGAGATCTGAACTGCAGATGGTCGGGTATTTTTATTTAGAAAACAGCTTCTTTATAAATCATGGATGGCAAAGTTCTGGCATTGACTCTCACTTTTGTTTAGCTCAACTTAAATATTTTAATGAGGTGTTTATTTTATTCTTCTCATAGGTTCTGCTATCCCAACAGAACTGGTGACACAGATGTATGGAATTCTCAGGAAAGATGAGCTTCCTTAATATTTAGAAAGAAAGAACCCCTCCTTTTGGGGTATTTTTTTCTATTCCCATTTAGTTGGAGATAAAAAAGGTGGGGAATAAAACAAGAGAAGATGGAAGGGGGAAAGAAAGTAGATGTATATTGTGTTTTAAAGGCCTGGAAAATGGATCCAGAACAAGCCATATAAATGGGCCTTTTCCCCTTAAAAAAATTAAAAGGCAAAAAAAAACAAAACCAAAAAACAGATCAAAACATTTTTTGCCCTTTTATTATTCTTTCTTTTTTTTTCTTTTTCCAAGTTGAAATTTTTTCTTGGAATCATTCACCAGCCCTAATTCAAACAGAAGACTTTAGAGCACTTTGTCTCCAATAACAGTTCATGGAGGCACTTGAATTCTAATAAAGACCCATCAACCTATCAGATGAACATGTAATTTTATGTTCATTACTTCTTGACGCCCAGCTGTAGAATTTGGATGGTTCCACCTCAATTAAAAGTTGAATTGAAATTAATATCAGTTAAATAAAAACTTCAATGGACAGTTAAATTTCTATTCTTAATAGGATTAATAACCTCTGATGACTACTATGGTCATTACCACCAGATAACTGACCTCCTTGACCCTTTTCTCAGAGAGAAAGTTTCTTGTAACACAATTATTCAGCAGTAATGAGCACTCTATGAAAGATTAGTTTATAAGCAAGCACCTTGATTTACTAGTCTCTGTTATCTCCACAAATGTGGCATTTTTCCATTATAGGTTTTTCTATTTCTAAAAGAGAAAGCTACTCAGGTTTCACACCAACCTCACCCCCCCACCATCACCACTACACACACACACACACACACACATACACACATACCCCTATCTTTGCCCTGCAGAAAGTTTACCATAATTGGTTTAAAAATTCGTATCTAATTAAAACGGTGTAAATCAGAGGAGATCTGTTCATAAGCACTAACTACTGCCTTAATCCCCACCATTTGAGACACTCTAAGAAGACATAAATAAAAAAATAAATAATGTTTAAAATGAAGTAAACGTGTCTTTCTAAGTCTCTTCCCAATTGGGTTTTGCATATGGTGTTAAACTGGGAAGTGTTAGAGACAAAGAAAAGTACAAAAGGGTGATTTTAATAGGAGAGACTTCCACAAATCCTTCAAGAACTTTATTACCTGCTTTCCTTTCCTGAGAGTCCAAGTAACCTTGCATAGCCCCAGAAAAGAAGAAGAAGAGAGACTGCTCAGTTTCTGTTAAAATAACATTCTAGTCAGCTCAGCTCCTATGAGCACTGAAAAACTCACATTCTATAATGTAAGTTATTTTAAGGGGCACCATTTAAGGAAAAAGAATAAAGCCCTTATTATATCTGAAACTATATATCTTAATTAAGAATGGATCAAGTGGGTAGAAAATAATTCCAATATTTGTACCAACTCAAACTCACAATCTGGAAAAACAAAATAATATCAAACACTGATTTATAAGTAGCTAATTTTCTCACAAGTCAAACTGGAATATAAACTGAGGTTAAGTAGTGCTGCTATATACAATACTCCTAGATCAAAGTTAGTTCATTTTATGTCTCTGATTTTCATATTGGTTATTCATAGGAGGTTATTCAAAAAATGAAGACCAGATAATATTTGATTCCTCAGAGGACAGATACAGGATGAACTGAGCATTTGATGGTTCTTTCAGATAGCAAAAAAATTGTCAACAAGGTTATTTTACACTACCATAACGTGTTGCTCTGAGGAGACGTATAATCTCTTTTTCTGTAAGTCTGTCAGATATGTTTTAGGTCTATTTTATATTAATATTTTATATTAATGTACATAAAACCTGAAGAAAAGCAGGGAGATTGGATAAAAAATCAGTTGAAATCAGCCTAATATTCAGTGATTCCCAATTATTTCAAGGTTAAAAAAAAGAAATATTGTTTATTCATTCAGTCAATAAAAGCAGTACCTATTACATACTATGCAAGGCATTGGCAAGAAAATAAAGATGAAAGAAGTATAGTTCTTGCCCTCAAGAAGCCTATAATCTAGTGAACAACAATAACATGAATAAAATGAAATATATAAGAAATCCCATAGAAGCCATGTTCTATAGAAATGTAGCCGATGTAAATAAAGGGGACAGAAGGAGACTTTACTTTGGGCGATAGGCACACAAGCAGTGTGCAGATCATGTTTTGTTCTGCTGTACATTTGAAACCTGTATGGTTTTGCTAATTAATGTCACCCCAATAAACTCAGAAAAAAAAAAAAACAGTAACGGAACTTTAAAAAAATGTAGCAGATGTAATTACATAATTTTGACTGAGGGAGAATTAGGAAGTGCCTGATAGATAAAGCAATACTTGAACTGGACTTTCCAAAACAGAGTTTGGATGGACAGAATACAGAGAAGAGCACCCCCCACCGAGGAACAGTCTCGGGCATCTGGCTGAGCAAGGTGTTGGAGAGTGGGCCTGAGGTATGGCCTGTGTAACAGAACGAAGGGCCAGTGAGCTTGGAGAAGTGATTTGGTGCTGATCAGGAAAAAATCTGAACACCTTATTGAGGAGTTCAGATTTATTTGCGGCAAAGCTTTTGAGCTTGAGTTTGATGTGATCCAACATGCATTTTAGGAAGATGACAATGGAAGTAGAGTGATTGGTACACAGAAGTAAAAATGAAGCTGAGAATCAATTATAAGTTGGTGACATTTCCAGCCCCAGCACTTTTTACGGAAAGATTTGGGGTGGGGTGGACACTGCCAACATTAACTATAGCATTATAAGCAGGCCAGCCAAGATACCCTTACCACTTTATCTATAAAATAAAAACTATTTGCAATTTATTGATTTTATCCTTGGGAAATCAGAATTCAAGATTAGTCTGCAACCCTATTTGGTTGGAAGAGTGAGTTCTAAACCAAGTATAGTAACTGGGTATAGAAAGGAGAGGAGCCCTAATAGAAAAGTGTGTCCAGGGCTTACCAAGTGATAGTGTTTCCACTGATTGTAAATAAAGTTATCTTTGACCCAAGCTGGGAAAACAAACTAGTTAGACACATACTTGGAATTATAATGAACTTCCTATTTGGTCCCTGTTGGTCTCTGCACATATCAGATCAAGTGGAGTCAACTGAACAGCACCTGGAATGACCCCTGAAAGCTGGTAAAAAATTGTTCTTTTGGGCGAAATGGTGTTTAACTCATGCCTCTCCGGCGAATGCCAGGAGTGAGAAGAGCAATGTTCTGCATGCAGCTGGTGCTCAAGTATGACCACAGGTGAGACTTCCACAGATCAAAAGAAAAACTGTCAAGCAAACATTTTTGCCACAATGAGAGAAAACGGAGCAAGATTTTTTTTATTTGTGAAAAAGATATTGTTCTTCCAGGCTGCAGTAAAATAGTTTCTATTTAATTGCACAGAAATCCTAAGAAGGTTAGAGCAGTGAAACATTAAAATTCTAAGGGCAACTAATAACATTAAAACTTTATAGCCCCAGATAGAATAATTTAGACAAAAACAACATGAACATATGTTTTGTGTAATAATAACAAACATTTATAGCTGTCAAGAGAGAAAAACACAGGTTTATGCACACCTTAATGGTGTGCATGGGTGAGCACGAGTATATTTAAAACATAATATATTACAAAAATGACAGCAGGCATGGCTCTTCTGGGTACTATGTTCAATCAATGAATAAATTACCCAAAGTGAGCTGTGGCTGTTTGGATGTGTAATTGAGCTTAACGTATGTAGTGTTATTTCAAAAGAAATTGTTCAAGGAGTTTTGAGCCCAATCCACTCTGCATCTATCCTCAACAGTTTACAAACAGCAATAAATGAAACTGTTTCACAGTAGGAAGGAAGTTTAGTTATACACACTACTTAAATGGAGGAAAAGTTAATTTTAATATGCTTTGCAGGAATTGAAAGCAAACTTATAATAATTTGCTTATATTTATCAAGCTGGAAATTGAAATTTTAATATTTGAATTTAAATTTATTTTAATTATTTACTGTATGACTCACAAAATCGCTAGAAATGATCTGTTCAACTTAAAACAAATAAATTCACAGTCCTTCATAAATATGTTTATTATTCTACTTGTTTTAATTATACCATTTGAATGCCATACTTTTTCAATAAAATTATTAAGGCATACAGAATATGAAATAAATTTTAAGCTTGTTTGTGCCAACAAGTTAATGGCAATTGGTAATAACTGTGCTGCAGACAAAGCCATTAATGTGATTTTTAGAATAAAAATAACCTCATAATTTTTTGTCTAATTATAAAGTTGTTTGTCTTACTTAGTACTCACCACAGTTTTGTGACACAGGGAAAGAGCTATGTTTTCTTATTTTTCCCTGCCTATTTTGCTGGCCTTAATCATCTCATATTTTTCGGTGATGTATAAAATGCTATGACCCTTTTACATAGGAAAAGGGAAGCAGAATTCCATAAGAATGAAGCCCTGAGCTGCCTGAATCACAAGTCTTGCCAAGTAGACAAAAGGGTCCCACAACAATGCTAACTTCCTTTTAGGAAACTGCAATTTTAAGCAATTTAAAATGTTATGACGGGCTTAGGTAACAACCATGCTGACTCCTTATTTTCCTTTCTTGTGTTAACAGGGTCATTATATCATGGCAAATGCAGGAATTTCATGTCTTATTAAAATGAGACTATTTTTCTTGAGCAGCGTATTTCCACCTGTCCTATCAGTCTAGCACTTTGTCGTCATTTAGGGCCACCTGACACCACAGCAGCTTCCAGTGTTCTCCACAATTGTGCGGGGCCCTGGACTCAAAAACCCAAAACGTCCTTTTTATTTGCACTAGATGAACAGCTCCTACTGTCACTGAAAATAACTAAAATAAGCTTGTATTTAACAAAGATCTTTTTGCTCAAAGTCACAGTACAATCAGACAGGGGTCTGTCTTTTCAACACTACTTTTCCTCATGCTGCCACTGTTAACTCACTTTACCACTCTCTTCTCCCAAAACGTTGCACAAACCAACCAATTTATTGACTCTGCTGTACTGTGATCCCCAGGGTATCTGCCCCTCTGTGAGCCAATGATGATTAACACAGTCAGAGCAGTCAGGGGCAGACAGACAGCGCAGCCCACTTACTGTTCTGAGCTTGTTAGGAGACCAAGATACGGAAATCATTACAACAGGATATATTCCTTTACGGGCTGGGAGTTTAAAGACCAGGCCATACGTGCTGAAAAAGCTACTTGGAAAAAAATTCCTTAGTTTATCTTCTTTTGAGTCTTCTCTGTGGGTAACTGCGGTCACAGTCCTCTCATCTCTAGGGACTGACTCAGAGGCATCACTGGTAGTTAAGTGGCAAGCATCAAATACTTTGCAGAAAGGATTTACTGAGGCTCCTATAGTTGAGGCCGCAAGAGCCAGAACCATTCCTTGACTCTACTCATTTTAAGCAACCCATTTTCCTCTCCTGAGTTAAACTGAGTCCTACAAAATTCATGGGTGAGGAGTGGGGAAATGTGGGAAGTGGAAAAGGAATTGGCAGTGTAGTGTTCAATCACCAGCCAATTGGCAAATTTCCAAAGTTACCCTATAAATACCAGACCTACCAAGAGAAATAATGCCTGCACAGCCATAGAAGCAATTTACTGTAGATCTCTAGATAAATGTTAATAAAATCTTAACATCAAAGACCCTAGACAAGGTAATTATAATTATTTCCAATAACAATTCAAACATTAAAAATTATAATTTAAGAATTCAGATCCTGTACCTGTTAAATCTCAGGCTCTAAATCACCTAGGCTATAATACTAGAGTCCATAAAGGAGGCAGATGCACACCCTGAATGTGTAGGGTGCACAGGGCCAGTATTTTTGCACTGAGAGGAAGCCCAGGAGTTCCAGGATGGTGTGTGGAAGGCATGGCCTATGGTGGGGCTGATGTTTCTGGTGCCTTAACAGTTCCCACCACCACCATCTCAAGTACCACCCAGGGTCCCTGTTGGGAATCATCTGGTCCTGCATATTGGTGCTTCAAAGTGGCTCTTTTCAGGTTCAACTTCCAGTTTTCCTTCTCACACCCATTCCCTCTGCCTCCAGGCGTAGACTCAGTCCCTGCTCCAGACTGTGTTTTTGTTCTCATGCCCACCTTCTCCTTGGATGCAGTTCTTCCTTATTTTCACTCCCACTCAAAGCTGCTCATTTTAGACAAAACCATGGCCCCTGCCCCCCACCCAGCCTCACATGAGAACAAATTGCTACTTTGGCAGCAGCCAGAGGAGTTTAGGGATGTATGAAATATCTGTTTTTCTTAGCAAACACATATAAATTAGTTAACCATCCAATTCTGATACTACTTCCATGTATACCATCTAATCTCTTCAAGAACACTGTGAGGGAAGGAGGTAGCATTAGCATTACTCCTTTGCAGATGACCAGACAGGAGCTGGGAAGGAACTCTCTGACTTAGTGATCCCAGGGGCAGCACCTTACACTTGCCTATGACTTATGGATGATGGGCTATTTTAAGCTCTCAGTTTTCTAATGCTAGAATGCATCATTTGGCTGTATCATTATTTCTAGTTTCAAAGTCAGTTCCTTTCCAGTTATAAAAATAATTAATAACATTTAGTCTTGGAAAAACTTATCAAACTTATTTTTTTCCTTTCAAATCATGTCAATCACTATACTAGCATTACTATATCATATGATGTATTCTTATTACAGTTTGTTTGAAATATTAACTTTATCAAATCAATATACCATCAGGACTATTTTAAAAATTAATAAAATAAAGCACTAAGCCACTAAAATGAAATAGTAAAAACTAAATAGCTATACAGTGGTACATTCTTTCACCAACTTTTGTAAATTTTATTAAATTTAATGGAATTTTAAAAAACTTAATGGAACTTTCAAACACATTCTATTAAGAATGATAATCTTATAGCAATTATAGGAAATGGGAAAATAAATACAAAAAAAGATATATTTTATTGAAATTACACATTTGATTGTCCTCTCTAGGAACTCAATAACAACTATTAAGTTGTTAAATGCTTAAAAATTATAGTAATAAATCAGCTGCCACACTTATTAATTCACAACTGGTATGTCAAATTTCCAAATATAGACAATAGTAGGTTGCTTTAGTTTTTTAAATATGAAATGAAAGCTTTAAAACATTTTGGGTTAAAAATGGCGAGAGTATTGTCCCAAAGTGCAGAGGATGCAGGTTTGAGCTCTGGTCAGGGCACATTCAGGAACAGATCAATTTCTTGTCTCTCTCTTTCTCTCTCTCTCTCTCTCTCTCTCTCCTCCTTCCTCTCTCACTAAAATCAATAAATAAACATTTTTTAAAAAGATTTCTTGGAAAGTTTTCACTTTCTCTTTCTCTCTATATATACTTACATATATATATACTTCTATATATATAAGGTCTACTGGAAAGTTCTGTTTGTTTTTGGAATAAAACAAAATACAAATTTTTCTTGCCGTCAATAAATTTTATTAAATAATATAATTGCCATTATTATTAATGATTTCTTGCCAGCGTGAGGGCAATTTGTATATCCCATTTTTGAAAAATGTTTTATCTTTTAACGCAAAAAATTGAACCAGTGCTTGTTTGATATCTTCTTCATTTTTGAATTTTTTGCCCTTCAAAAAATTTTGTAAGGACAAAAACAAGTGATAGTCAGAGGGTGCTAAGTCTGGGGAATATGGTGAATGTGACAGACATGCTTCTGTAGCATTTCTTTCTTGTTGAAATTTGTAAAAATTACAGTGGTGTAAATGAACTTTATCAGTAGCCATGGGTACATTATCACTTCACACATAAGACTAATGTGAATCAACTTTGTTTTAGTTAATTTGCTACGTCAGTATGTATACTTTAAGTGATAAAAATAGAGAGGCACACATGCACCAAATAAACCTGTGCTTACATGTCGAAACTTGTGATAGAAATGGACAGAACTTTCCGGTAGACCTTATATGTACTCTTTCAATATATACTTCATCTTATATAAATATAACTGACCTAGATGCCATTTTTCAATTAAATTAAATTAATTTACATAACCTCAGAGAGTATAGATATGAAAACTGATATGAATATTTAAAGAACTAACAGAAATAATCTAAAGAACACCCACATAATTGAAGGATTTTGATTTCTGTTGTAAATTTGTTGTTCATTAACGAGTATTTTTGGAGTATTTGAGGGACATACACTGAGCACTGCTATGTATAGAACAATGAACAAGAGATAGTCCCTGCCTTTAGAGAGCATGTAACCTGAAGAATATCTTGAATACAAAATTCAAAAGAGAATGTGGCAGGTGCAAATACTACAAGAACATTGAGAAAATTGAGAATTATTTGATTTGATAGGTACTGAGTAGGAGTTAAAAGGATTAAAAAGGTGAGATTGGGCAAAGAAATAAAAAGCAAAATGAGACAAGCATAGAAAAAAGGGATAGACTAGTCAGTTTTGGAGACTAGAAGTAGCCCCATGTGGCTGTAATAAAGGACGACAAAAGAGACTGAAAAGAACAAAGCTCGAAAGAAAGAAACGTGGTCAGGAAGTGATGGAAAATCACTGAGGCATTCTGGGTAGTAGTTACAGTACAAATGGAAAGAGGCTGGAGAGGCACTGGCAAGAATGTCAAGCTGGGAGGCTAGTTTTGAACCATGTCCCGTGGAACCTGCAAGCTCTGCAGAGGTTGGGGACAGGGACCAGGTGGCAGCCTGCAGGGAGCAAAGCCTCTGGGTTCTGAGTCAACCAAGAAACTCTGCTTTGCTTTGTTTTATATGTAGTAGCTATTAGTAACTTTTAGTTTAAAATAATTATTGGCTAATCACTTTTCCATTAAAACTAGTATCAAACCAGATCAAGATCAAATGTTTTATCTATAGATTAGGGATCTGAAGCTCAAAGACTGATTTGGTCTTCTTTCATACTATATACTATAAAAGAAGGTGGGCATGTGGACAAATAGGTTATGCTGTTAGGAAAGGGGAAGAGAAAAATGGCCATTGGCTACAATCTACATGCCTGCAAATTGAGTTTAATAACCACCGCTTGATGTAGCTGTTGATGATTACATCATTAGTGCAACATCTCCAACCCATTTCCCTTTTATGAGAAGTGGGCCTGTACTTTCTAATATCCAATTTTACCATTTATGAGAAGAAAGAGAACTATTGATTGCCTAGGAAAAGTACACACAACAAGAGTTTCTATTTCGAGGTATTTATTGAAAGAAGCTCTTGTGAGATAACATCTGCTTAAATACAGAATTTCCAAAGATTCTATCTTCAAATTCTTTTACCCAATTTCCTTCTTGTATATTAGTCAATGAAGAATAGTCATTAAGTTCTTTTTGTTTACAACTGAGACTAAAAGAATCTGCAGATAATGACAGAAAATGCTATTTGTCAAAGGTCTGAAGCAGGCATACAACTGAAAATTACTGTACAATTGGATAAAACACAAAAGATATTAAAAAGGAAGAAAAACACTGTGAACACCAAATTTATCTTTATCCAGTGATGTGTTTGTTCGTCACTCTTGTTTTTGTTCTATGTTATACAATTAATAATTCCTCAACTTTAACAAAAAAGGAAGGAGGTTCAATTACTGGTTAAGAGGAATAGTTACAAAGTTTTCACTTATTAACAAATGAGATGATTTCATTTCATTCTAAAATGCAATAAAAATTAATAGCACAACTTAATGATAATTTTGAAAAATACATTTTGTGTCCTGTTGAGTCAAATTAGTCTAATTGACTTGAGAGAAAAAAACATCTGAAACAAG
This sequence comes from Saccopteryx bilineata, assembly GCF_036850765.1. NCBI lineage: Eukaryota > Metazoa > Chordata > Mammalia > Chiroptera > Emballonuridae > Saccopteryx > Saccopteryx bilineata. The sequence goes on along the minus strand of NC_089493.1, from coordinate 104,806,186 downwards.
GACTTCACTAATGAGGATGGGAGTAGGGCCCAGAAAGTTGCCATTTTATAAAAATGTAATTCTTACAAGAGTTTGTAAAGAGGAGAAACAATGTGTGATAAAAAAAAAAATTAGTGTAAAGCAGCCCAGGTTCTGAAACCTCCTAAATTTTAAGTAAAGGGGAAAATTCCAACATGTTAAGCTGGTTGGCATTAACCTATAAGAGTCAGGATCACCAATACTATTGAGTCTGCTTAGCATCAGCGTCACGAGTTTCTATCATGTGCTTATTGGTTCACTTTCAGTTAGAAATGAAATAAAAGCTTTGGCCATGAGGGCCTGAAAAGGAGAAAAGAGCTGAGACAAAAAAAAAGAGTTTTTCAAAATTCCTCAGAACTCAAAATGCATAGCCCTCAAAGTATGGACAAACTTCAGAAGGTTCCGTTAAGTTCCGGAATTTAAATATGTTGATGAAACTTTACTAATTTCTTTCTGGTCTCACAACTAGACCAAAAATTTCCAACAAAAATTAGTGATTTTACTGGTTTTAGCCAGATGAAACTAGTGAAATTCAGTATTTCCCCCCATCTATCTAATGACAGCCAGAAGAGGCATGAAATGAAGAAAGGAGGGAAATACAATAAATTTGACCAAGCTGGTTTGGAAACACACATAAGTGTGTGTTTTATGGAGACTCTGTTCCAGAGAAGTGATCCAGGTCATTTTACAAAGCGGAGCTTCCCACTCCTGTATTTACCACAGAGGTCCAGTATTGTATAAACTATATTATATTAACTGAACTGCATTCATCATTTACTATATAGAAGGATGTGTATATGAACACAGTTTATAGTGCACCAAATATAATATGTCAGAGATTAGACTTTGTTAGAGATTCAAACAGCAGTATGACTCAGTTCTGCCCAATGAGTTTATGTCAATGCAGAGACCTTTACCATTTCAGGTTCCCTCTTACCTAATCTTGTTAGAGAGCTTTAAAGCAAAAACTACAAATTTCATCAAACAATGTGCTATTCAGCTGCTAAGCCACATTAGATGCCTTTACTCTTTTTCAGAGACCCAATTCAGAGTATATTTTTTCAGCAAGTCTGTTTAAATAACGACTTAAAAAAAAACTATTAAAATAATTAACCAACTGACTTGTTTCAAGGAAGTATAAAAATAATAATAAAACATTTTTTCCTTTCGATACTATAAATTGCTAGTCATTCTGGGAGAATGGTTAAAATGGCTCTTTTAAAGACTGTGAGGCAAAGGAAATGGGAGAGAACTGTGGAGAGGAAGAGCAGGTGCTGAGACAGGATGATGGCATTTATTCAACTTAAGTCAAGTAGCAAGAAGGATGAGAAGATAGAGTGATGGCCCTGGCCGGTTGGCTCAGTGGTAGAGCATCGGCCTGGCGTGCAGAAGTCCCGGGTTCGATTCCCAGCCAAGGCACACAGGAGAAGCGCCCATCTGCTTCTCCACTCCTCCCCCTCTCCTTCCTCTCTGTCTCTCTCTTCCCCTCCCACAGCCGAGGCTCCACTGGAGCAAAAATGGCCCGGGCGCTGGGGATGGCTCCTCGGCCTCTGCCCCAGGCGCTAGAGTGGCTCTGGTCACAACAGAGCGACGCCCCGGAGGGGCAGAGCATCGCCCCCTGGTGGGCAGAGCGTCGCCCCCTGGTGAGTGTGCCGGGTGGATCCCGGTCGGGCGCATGTGGGAGTCTGTCTGACTGTCTCTTCCTGTTTCCGGCTTCAGAAAAATACAGGAAAAAAAAAAAAAAAAAAAAGAAGATAGAGTGAAGTTCTGTCTTCAGCTTTAATAATAATGTTATAAAACAACCATCAATATTACATATCACTTTAATTATAAAATTAAGTAAAATAGACTTTTAGCTTAAATAAGCTTAAATAAAGTTTAAAACCCATAAAACAAAAATGTTTCAGATGCGGCTGCTGCCCTGAGGAGCTGTGGAGTGTAATCACCTTCGATGTTAACTATAGAAGATATACATGCATGTCGAAGACAACAATGAGATGGGTGTCACGAGGCTGTGTGTGATTAATCATCAAATGTGCGGTACAAATAGCAAATGCAAAATTCAGTTTATTTTTTTATTTTTTTTTCATTTTTCTGAAGCTTGGAAACAGGGAGAGACAGTCAGACAGACTCCTGCATGCGCCCGACCGGGATCCACCCGGCACGCCCACCAGGGGCGATGCTCTGCCCACCAGGGGGCGATGCTCTGCCCATCCTGGGCGTCGCCATGTTGCGACCAGAGCCACTCTAGCGCCTGAGGCAGAGGCCACAGAGCCATCCCCAGCGCCCGGGCCATCTTTGCTCCAATGGAGCCCTGGCTGCGGGAGGGGAAGAGAGAGACAGAGAGGAAAGCGCGGCGGAGGGGTGGAGAAGCAAATGGGTGCTTCTCCTGTGTGCCCTGGCCGGGAATCGAACCCGGGTCCTCCGCACGCTAGGCCGACGCTCTACCGCTGAGCCAACCGGCCAGGGCCCCAAAATTCAGTTTAGAAAGGATAGCAATCCTGAGGACTGGAAACTGTGGGAAATCTCTATTGAGACGGTGGTATTTGAGTTCCTTCTTGTTCTCCTCACACTCAGCCCTCCCTCTACTCAAATAATTGCTCCACTGGCTAATTACAGTGAATTTTCCTTCTTTCTAAATCTTTTGGCTTTCTTCCCTCTTTACTACTGCTTACCACGTAACATTTCTTCTTTCCATTCTATCTCATAGGATAGATTCCCTCTTCTTGAAATTCACAGCTCCCCTTGATTCATTTCCTCTCCCTCTTCTGAACCATCGTGCTAATTCATCTTCTTTCTCATCCTTCTTGAAACTATCTTCTTCAATAGACCCTTTTTAACTAGTCCTATTCTGTATCCCATAAACATGCCAAGGTCACCCCTATCTCATGAAAAGTTCCTTTGACCTACATCACTATTATTACCTGGCTGCCAGCATTCTGAGAGGCAGGGGCTGAGGGCTTCTCTGTTGAGCATGTAGATTCTCACTTAATGTCCAATTTTAATATGGCATCCTTGCTCTTCTCTTAGTAATTCTAAGCATTTCTCAAGGTTCTATCAAACCTGTCCTTTATTCTCACACAGTAGTCCCTTCTTGTCAATATCAGCTTCCAAGGCTACAGTTATTTCTAAGAAGCTTCAGGCTTGCAACACTCAATTGAATCCACATAACCAGAGGATTTTCAGGCTTCTCCTCTTCCTACATCACTGTTCTCAAACTTGCCTATACTTGGGAATCGCCTGTAGAGAGTTACAAAAATATCTATGCCCAGATTATGCACCCAGATATAATTGGACATCAAGGTCCTATACTCTGCTTTCAAAACTGCTTCTTATCAAAATGATCCAAACTCAGTTAACAGTAACTGCTCATATTTTTCCTCTGAGTTATCATTAACTCTTCCCTCAGCCCTCCATTCCCTCGACACCAAATCCCAATACCTCCTTTTCCATAATATACTAGTTATTGCACTAGTTTCCCAATTCACTGTCAGTTCTTCCTCTCTCACCCTATTTTCTGCCATCTGTTTTCTATGGCTAACTCCAACCATTAAAACAGTCATGGCACACTAGTAAAGCACAAATTCCTCAGCTGATATTCAAAGCTCTCTAGTGTATCACTCAAAGTTCTTCAGACTTTATTTTCCACTAGATCCTCACCCTTCCCATAAACGCATGAACACTCTATACTCAAAAGAGCTCAACTGGGCCCTGGCCGGTTGGCTCAGTGGCAGAGCGTCGGCCTGGCGTGCAGAAGTCCCAGGTTCGATTCCCGGCCAGGGCACACAGGAGAAGCGCCCATTTGCTTCTCCACCCCTCCCCCTCTCCTTCCTCTCTGTCTCTCTCTTCCCCTCCTGCAGCCAAGGCTCCATTGGAGCAAAAGATGGCCCGGGCACTGGGGATGGCTCCTTGGCCTCTGCCCCAGGCGCTAGAGTGGCTCTGGTCGCGGCAGAGCGACGCCCCAGAGGGGCAGAGCATCGCCCCCTGGTGGGCAGAGCATCGCCCCTGGTGGGCATGCCGGGTGGATCCCGGTCGGGCGCATGCGGGAGTCTGTCTGACTGTCTCTCCCTGTTTCCAGCTTCAGAAAAATAAATTAAAAAAAAAAAAAGAGCTCAACTGTTCACTGTTCACCACTCTCTAGATGTCTCTCATAGTTTCCCTTTTCCATACTCCTGACCATGGCATTTCCTGAAATGCTCTCCTTCTCATAACTTCTTATGAACAAGTTAACAGAATATTCATGACTTCCACAAAATCCATCTACTCTTGGGGATGGAAGGAGCTTCCCAGGTCCCATCAGGCTGAAATAACGCCCCCCTCCCCCAATATCCCTATCTCTTATGTGCTTTGTTATAATATTTATCACACACAGTCAGCTTAATTTAGAAGTATGCATGTGTGTCTCTGTCTCCCCTCCTGGGCAGTGAGTAAGGATAGGTACATTATTCTCTCCAGAGTTATGAAATTACAGAGTAGGCACATATTCAACACTTATTGATTTTAAGATAGATAAGACCAGTATAGTTAGAGAGACTGGAAAAAGCCCTGGGCAAAAGCAAAGAGAAAAGAAGAGGGAAATGCATTTGGAGGATGATAAATTAACTAGAACATTTATGAGATGAAACAGTGACATGAATCTTGACTGAGAAGGTGGATTCAAATGACAGGGTAAGGAGAGTGGCCTTTACCCTGTCAATTAAGGTTTTTAAAAAGGCTCTGAATAAGCCTGAGTTTCTAGCATGCATCTGGAGCCTAAATTTTCCCATCAGTAAAGTGAAAATGATAAGAGGAGTTATGCCTGCTAGTATTGTTAGGAAGAATGAATGAGATACTCCAGGCAAAAGACTTGACAAAATCCTAGACTATAGTAAGTGTGCTCTAAATGCTAACACACACACATACACACATACAAAAGGGTTATACAATAATATCTCAGATGACCAAAAAAAGTAAAGAAAGTTTTCTGGTTTTGATTTCCAGAGCTGGAGAAAGAAAAGAATAAGAGAGAGATGAAAGCGTTGGTGTCCATGAACCAGACCTGCACAGTTAGCTTCACTGACACATTCTTTCTTCTTTTATTCTTCTCCTTCTGGTCCCTGTCTTCTTTTTTTTACTCTTTTCCTTTGTCTAAGACTCTTACCTAAGGGTTCCTTTTTTCTCTCTTCCCTTTATTATTCTGCAAGATCCATGGCCTTGCTTAGCCCTGTGGTGGCCAACACTAAAAAAGTGCTAGCTGGCCCTGGCCGGTTGGCTCAGCGGTAGAGTGTTGGCCTGGCGTGCGGGGGACCCGGGTTCGATTCCCGGCCAGGGTACATAGGAGAGGCTCCCATTTGCTTCTCCGCCCCCCCCCCCCTTCCTCTCTGTCTCTCTCTTCCCCTCCCGCAGCCAAGGCTCCATTGGAGCAAAGATGGCCCGGGCGCTGGGGATGGCTCCTTGGCCTCTGCCCCAGGCGCTAGAGTGGCTCTGGTCGCGGCAGAGCGACGCCCCGGAGGGGCAGAGCATCGCCCCCTGGTGGGCAGAGCGTCACCCCTGGTGGGCGTGCCGGGTGGATCCTGGTCGGGTGCATGCGGGAGTCTGTCTGACTGTCTCTCCCCGTTTCCAGCTTCAGAAAAATACAAAAAAAAAAAAAAAGTGCTAGCTTCTGCAGGACAAATGTATATAGTTGACCCTTGAACAACTCAGGGCTAGGGACCCCCTAACTACACAGTCAGAAATCCATGTATAACTTTTGTCTCCCCCAAAACTTAACTAGTAACAGTCTACCGTTGACCAGAATTCTTACTAATAATATAAAATCGATTAACATATATGTTGTATGTTATACGTATTATATGCTGTGTTCTTACAATAAAGTAAGCTAAAGAAAATGTTATTAAGAAAACCATGAGGAAGAGAAAATATTTTTATAGTACTATACGTATTTACTGAAAAAAATCTGCATATAAGTGAACCTGCACAGTTCAAACCCATGTTGTTCAAGGATCAGCTGTGTAAAGAGAGAAGCCACACACCCCCAACCTAATGCAAAATGGCCTGTAAGCTGCAGTGAGATGGGTCCCCAGGCTCAGGCCCCGTAGGACCTCCGATCTAGTTGTTTCCTGAAAAACATTAACCTTCATTTAGGCGCAGTAGGAGGTAATACTGGGAATGTTCTCTGAGTCCTGTTGGCAAAGAGCACTACAGTACATTTTTAAATGTCTCCATCTCTGTTAGCATCACAACCATACAAATGGCAACATTCCAACTGAAAAGGAGAAAGCAGAATGTGGACAGCTCAGTGCTTTTTGACCTCTGGATGGGAGAGATGCGATGGGTGTGAGCACAGTTAAACAAGCATTTGGAGTATTCTAGTTGTCAAGCGCAGGTGTGTGTACATTTGAAAGCTGCTATTTTATAAGAAGTCCTAGGTGACTCAATAAACACAAGAGCCAGAGCAAAGTAATCCCTTTAGCAGGGCTCTCCCTAGCTCAGCCCACTCCCCTGCCAGAAACAACACATTCCAGGGAAAAAGTGTAAATCACACACTGAGGTAATTGTTTCACACTTTCAAAAATTTACTTATTAAATTCAAAGTGTTTTTTAGAAGCAATTCTGTATCTGCCTTCTGTGTTGTGCTTAAACACGTCTATTTTTTTAATGTTGACCTCCACTGTATATCAAAAAGTCTCTCTAATGTGTTTACTATATGTTATTTTTAAAATAGATCAGGCTAAGTTACAAAATGTGAGTTCTAATAAAGAGGACTGCTCTCCATAGAATGTAACTTTGTATCCAAAACCATGCATCTTTGCAGCTGTAGGTATTACAGATTCAGAGGTGAGGCACTCTTCTTGGACTAAATAAGGAAAACAATAGACCACATACCTGCTAAGGTCAATGACATTTCCCTGTGTTGATTAGAAACAGTAAAGAATTTCACTTCCAGATTCTTTCTGAGCCAAATATTTCTACCCACCCTGAAGGCCACCAGAAATGGAAGCGTGGTAAAAAAATCAAGTGAAATCAAAGTGAAACATCAAGATAAGCTATGGTCTTATTTATCATATAGATGATAGGGCTGACCATTAAGTGTCCTTTGACCCAGTAATATTTTTATCATCTCAATCATTTTCCAGTCCCCTCATTAGAGTGGCAGACTATTAAAATAATTCCTCATCTTGGATTCACCCATACATCTGATAATATGCAAATTTAAGTGCCTCAAGGAGAGTAGAGAAACTCTCTTTCATTTCTATTCTATCACAAATTTAGTAACCACAACTGATCTTCAGAGAAATAACTCACTTTTTGTTTCTGTCTTTCAAAAACACTTTTGAAGAAAAGTTGCCCTTCTGATAACAGAAAAAGGACTAGTGAAGAATCCACAGTGGAAGAAAGGGCTCTCCCTAGGCACAGCGTATCAGGACGGTGTTTATACAGTTCGGCCGGAAAGTAACTGGACGGGATGCTGCCTCTCAGGGAGAACTCTGCACAGGAAAGGTGGAACTGGTAATGTACTTACTATTCATTTGTGGCCTCAAGAACCCCATTCCATTTCAATCTGCCAACATCCTAATTAAGATGATCTGAATCTAGGTGATCTATTATTCTAGATGTAAGATAGCCCAATCTACATTAGACAAGATGTTACACTCTGTGCTTACACTGAGATGATAAGACCACAGAGCCGAAAAGCATGTCTTCCCTCATATCTGGCTCAGCACTGGGCTGAGCTCTCTGGCAGGACTCAATAAATAATGGCCAGGCCTTTGCCTGTAGTCTTTCTTTCTACTTCTTGAGGCATAATATATACTTACTATATCATTTCTGGTCCCTTTGACAACATATACTTGTGCTCACATGAGATAGTAAAGTATGTCATGTATATGTCAACGTATGTAAGACTAACAAAACATAAGTATAATTCCCAATCATTACCTTAACGCCATTTCTGCAGATCCTATATTAAAGAACATGCTAACTACATTAGCTTTTGAGCCAGTGAAGAAAAGAATGCAGAGAAAATGCTTTGTCCCACCAAAGCTTTGGAAGCAGAATATAATTCCATTCTGGGATGATGATATCCAGCTGTACTATTATCCAAGAGGCATTACATAATACAGAACGGTGCTCCCCAAGATGGCGTCTTTCTCTACCTTCAGTTAAAGAAAGTTACCTGCAATTCTTTAGCATAAAAACTGGGTTACGGGTTAGGTGTCTGGTAAACAAACAAACAAAAATGTACATTAATATTCATTAATATTAGAGTTGCCCTCTTCCGACATCTCAAGAAATGCCAGGTGGTCTGAGACATACCCAAGTCACAGGCCATGCCAGCATCCCTTCTTGGCCAATATCTAAAACTGTCATTTGTAGGGCTGAGCAGACACGTTTAAGAAATGTTCTTATTTTTGACCTTCACAGTCTGATGTCCATTTCCAAGGGATGAGAACTCCAATCTGAGAACCTCAAAGGAGGCAGATAAAATAAGCACAACCCTCGAGTTCAAACCAGCTAATGCTCTGTCTCTTTTCACTGAGGAAATCAAGATGTTGATTGGAACCCAGGCTATGTGATGCTCTGGTAGCTATAAAGTTCTCTGAATTCACAATAATATCTTTAAATATTTTTTGTTTTGGAAATGTATCTGTTTCTTTAAAGAGGACAAAGTTACCACTGTTGTGTGCTTTTGGTGGGGAAATCTTTGCCTTGATTCTAAGACACCTGTACGATGGCAAGCTATCCAGGTGAAAAGTAAAGCCATAAAGGATAAGAATAATATAAAGAAGGCCATGTGCAAAATTTTAAAAAACTTCTTGCTTTACGGATTTTGGGATTTTGTTTTTGTTTTTTTGCCTTGAAAGGTAAAAAAAAAAGCATGTATCCTTTGTTAAGAGTTAGATATTCACTGAGTTTTGGAATTCTTCCATCTACATATATTTAAAATTTTAACATACTCATACGGAAAGCCTAGTTAACATGATAAAATTTCACCAATCTAAAATAAAATGTATAATCACAAGCATATTTCCAATTCTTGGGTGTGAACGTTGAAGCTCTGTTTCCAGAACTGATGAATTCTGTTCTCTTTTCCACATATAAAAGATCTCATAGTCCTGGGAAAAGACTTTTTTTAAAAATGAAATACAACAAATAAGGTATGCTGCCGAGTCCTGGGGGAGAAGTTTCCCCGAGTCTTTGAATTTCCTCCTATCTTCCTTTTTTACAAGATTTCTAAGACCCAGTCCTTTTCTACAGTCTCTCAAACAAGGTAAAAAAAGAAAAATACCCCCTAGATATATTCCTTAGATTTTCTATTATGCTTCTCAAGTTCCCAGTAGCTTCTGAAGTAAACCTAAGATGAAGTCTAGAGTTATTTTTTTTATTGTGTTTTAATTTTAGTTCCTCTTTTAGGTCAAGATGAAATAGATGATCATAACTGCTATGCTTGGAGATGCATTTCATGGCACAGTTCATTCACGACCTGCGCAAGGTCAGTCATGGAAACAGGACTGACAGGACAGATAACAAGTCAAATCCAGCTTTTAGTCTTAGAGAACTTTGGGGCAAGCTATTTAAGCTTGCTCTCCTTAGTACAATATGGCAAGAAACATTTCTGTTTAAATAGTATATATTAAGTATACTCTGTACAGGGCTCTCACTCTGGCATGGATAGTGTCAATTAGAGACACAGAATGAACTATTGTTCGAATAACTGATCATTAAGGGTCATGTTGTTGTTGTCACTGTCACATTGTGAGCCTTGGTGCAGACTGTGGTAACCAGCCTAAACACCATCCCCAGGACTCCAGGTTCCAGACAGAGCCCATCGCATTGGCTCTTCTCACTGTCCACTGACTCTGCTCCAGCAAAAATCACCCCCACCACCATTTAAAACATCAATCCCCTGTAACTCTTCCCGTGATACCTCCAAGTCAGGTTACTTATTTCCTTCTCTGTGTACTCAAAGAACTTTGTGTCAGTCTCCACTTGAGCATTTATCGGGTTCTATTATAATTATTTGTCAGTTGTCTCCAAGACTAGAATATGGAGGCTTGTACTTTACCTTGGACTTACCACAAGCCGGGCACTGTTCTAAGCACTTTAGATATTGTCAACTCTTTCATCTACATCACAACCCTTTGGGGTAGATATTAGCATTACCTCTATCTTACAAATAAGGAGACTGAGGCACAGAGAAGGCAATCACTGTCCCACGTATACATAGCTAAAAATTGTCAAAGGTTGAACCCAGGCAGTCTGACTTTAGAATCTGAGCTTCTCCTATTATTCTGCATGATTGCCTAAGGGACTATGAGAGGTGATGCATAAACATTAAACAAATAAAAAAAGTGATCATTCTGGTTTCTTCACAGATTCCTAAATTTAAATTTATTTATTTATTTGTTTATTTTTACAGAGACAGAGAGAGTCAGAGAGAGGGATAGATAGGGACAGACAGACAGAAACAGAGAGAGATGAGAAGCATCAATCATTAGTTTTTCCTTGCAACACCTTAGTTGATCATTGATTGCTCTCTCATATGTGCCTTGACCATGGGGCTACAGCAGACTGAGTAACCCCTTGCTCAAGCCAGCGACCTTGGGTCCAAGCTGGTGAGCTCTGCTCAAACCAGATGAGCCTGCGCTCAAGCTGGCGACCTTGGGGTCTCGAACCTGGGTCCTCGGCATCCCAGTCCAACGCTCTATCCACTGCACTACCGCCTGGTCAGGCTTAAGTTTAAATTTAAAAATACATTTTCTTTATCTTAAAACTGATTTTGGGCCCTGGCTGGTTGGCTCAGAGGTAGAGGGTCGGCCCGGAATGTGGATGTTCTGGGTTTGATTCCCAGTCAGGGCACACAGGAGAAGCGATCATCTGCTTCTGCACCTTTCCCCTTTCCCTTCTCTCTGTCTCTCTCTTCCCCTCCTGCAGCCAAGGCTCCATTGGAGCAAGTTGGCCCAGGTGCTGAGGACGGCTCCATGGCCTCCACCTCAGGTGCTAGAATGGCTCTGGTTTTAACAGAGCAACACCCCAGATGGGCAGAACATCACCTCCTAGTGGGCTTGCCAGGTGGATCCCTGTTAGGTGCATGCTGGATTCTGTCTCTCTGCCTCCCAGCTTCTACCTTCAGAAAAATACAAAAAAATAACAAAACAAAAAACCCTGATTCTGCCTTCTCCCTTGACTATGGACAAGTTCATTTGCCCAAAGAAAATTCAGCCCAGACAGGAAGGAAAACTGGTTGGGAGGCAGAAGACCTGGGGTTCTGCTGGCTTTACCAGGTAAAGTCCATAATTTTCAGCCCCTCCCTCAGTTCCATATGTGTAGAAACCTACAAAAGTGCTCCTCTTCCCTGCTTGTAGATGCAGCATGGACATAGTGTGGCGTGAAATGCTTTGGAACAGAATACTATTAACAGGAAAAACACAAGTTATTCTTTGTAAACTGGTGTTTCCCTAGGAAGACGTTCTCACCTGAGGATGGTGCAAATAGAGAGAGTTTTCATTGTTGTTATTTGTTTAGCACCCAAATCATTAGGAATTGGATGTGTGTATTTTCCCTACTTATATTTAAATTCTTACCTCTTTCATGTTATGTGAAAATCCAGGTAGTGTTAGATAATGTGCCCTGTGGGAAAAGGGTCATCTCAGAGCCTGTGACAGTGGTTTCTTAGGGGCTTGTGGAATACAGATTCCGGGGCCCCACCCAGGAGCTTCTGATCACCTGAGGCAGGGCATGGGCAAGCTGTCCTCTTTTTGAGAGATGCTGATATTTCTCTCTTTTGATACCTACTTTCTCCTCACTGGGTTGTCATCTTTATTCCATCTTAGTACCTCCCTACAAAATGAGCTGATTTTAGTGTCTGATTCAAATTGGCCCTGGTAAACAGCTACTCATTTCAACATAGGCCTCTTATTAGTTTAGGTGATTGCACCATCCCTGCAGTTCCCTTTGGCACCCCCCTACTCACCCCCCTCGCCCCACTCCACCCCCACCATGCTCCACAACACAGCCAAGAACAGGTCTTCACGCTGCAAATCAATGATGTCATTTCCCTGTAAGAGCCTTCCCCTCTCCTCAGCCTGCATACTCCTACTCCCTCTCGTCACACTGGCCTGCTCCAAATGCTGCTTCCTGGAGGAAGCCCTCCTTGCTATGCTGGTCAAAATCTCTCCTTCTAGCTCAGCTCCTGGCTGCTCCCTTTTCTTTCACAGCACACCACAGCCTAGAAAGGCATGGCTATTAGATTAAGCACATCTCCCCACTTCACGACAAGCTCCACGAGACAGCTACTGAGGCCAGTGGCTTGTCCCCGTACCCCACCCTAAGCTGTGTGGACAAGAGACAGTGCTCTAGGTGGTGATGAAAATGGGCTCTTGGACCACAGATTCAAACCCTAGCTAGCTCTGCGACTTAGTCCCTGTGTGGTCTGCAGCAAGTCACTGAACTTCTCTGGCCTCTATTTTCTCCACTGGGGATAATAATAGTACTATCTCCAGGTTGGTTGTGAGAATGAAGGGAGCGAACACACACACACACACGGTGTGGTAGAACAGCGCCGGGTGTGCAGAATGCATCCCATACAGGACAGCTTCTAGAAAGCAAGCACTCGGTGTATTTTTGTTAGATAAGTAAAACACAATGGAGTGTTTAGTTGTATCCTTTCTTGGCATCACCACCCCAGTCAAAGCATCAGTCCAATGAACTTCTCCCTGCAGTCTGCCCCTTAAGATAGCTCCTCCACGTCTGCCCCGAGAAGATGGCTGACTACAATCTTGTTCTGTGGGACCGGCTCCAGCTTTGATCCTTCCATCTCATCACTTCCTGAAAATATGTGCTCGCGTACCAAGCCACTCCTCTTCCTTCCTTCTAGTATTTCTTGAAATGTGACCTCCTCCATGGCACCTTCTTTAAGGGGAACTGAGCTCATCCTTCCATCCTTTGTTTCCAGCAAATAAGTTAAAGGCTGTTGTTTGAGGTTCCAAAACTATAAATTGTCTGAGGTTTTCGCTGGACAAATGGTCTCACCATTGCAGGCAGGCTGGGTGTCTCCTCTGCCTATACTTAAGAGCGTGAGTTTAAATGGGCAAAGGGTTTATTTAACTTGCTCTGGAGACATTAGCACAGTGCTAAGTTAGTGTGACTTGATGATGATTTCATTAATTACTTTGACCATGCCAGGATTGAAACCCTTAAATCTATTTTCCCCATGTTACAAATGCTGAGTCTAGTATGAGACTGGTTTTTAGCATTTACTTTCAGAAAAGAACAAGTACAAAAGAACAGAGAAATTACATAAAAATATCAAATTAATAAAATTATTTTCCACATCATAAGTCCAACATACCTTTAGAACATTATATTAAAAGGTGCCTTATTTAAAGTTTAACTGCATATGCTTTAAGGGGTCTTTTGTAAGTCTAAAATAGATAACCAAAACATGTCGATACTCATTTTTAAAGTACTTATTGTATTCGGTGCATGCACATTATGGAGAACTTACACTCAGAGCAAAAAGATTTGTAGCAAAGCATATGACCTTCTTCCCACTACAATGACCATCCCCTAATTAGGCAATGCATCTGATAGTCATTAACAGGAATGAGATAATGAATCACTTTCTCTCTTCTTTGTTAATTTGCTGTAACCAAGCGGCTAATGGATGTCAGAGCTGAGTGATTGCACTGATTATAGTGATTTATAGTTGCAACAAAACAATTTAAAACCATTCTGATTATTCATGTTTAAGATGCTTTATGTTTTGTTTACTAAATGTTTTATGTCCCCCTTTCTTCTACCCCTCAAATACCGTCCCCTCCTATCCTGTCACTTTTCACAAAAAGATCTGTTCCTAGAACACCTGAAAGTTGGAAGCTTCTTTTTATTGTTTTAAACTAAGCCATTACATTTTGTTTACATATATATATATATATATAGAGAGAGAGAGAGAGAGAAATATATAAAGTTTACACAATAGAAAAAAGCCTTCGGGGTGGAAAGAAAACTTCAGTGGTGCCTAGTTCAAAAGAAAACAGAAATAAGAGGAAATAAGGCAAACTTCAAGCTACTTACCTTGGGGCTTCCCGTCCCTTCCCCGTCCTCCACAGACACATCAGTAGCCAGAATCTCGGCTTTGATGGTGTCCAGCGCCCTGAGGATCCAGCTGTGTTGCCGTTTGATTTGCCTCTGCAGCTCCTTCCACTGACTGGCAATCATCCGCAGCATGTCCTTCAGTCCTTCTCCGCGAAAAGGGGAAAGCACAGGTCACGCACTTGACTGCATTAGTGCCAGTATTATTATTATTGTTATTATTATTTTTAGTAAATTAGATGTTTATGTCAAACAATAAACATTAACTTAAATAAACATCACCATCGCCTGCCATATTAGCATTTGTCACTCAGAATAGAGACTGGGAATTTTTGCCTTGGCATAAGGCATAGGACACAAAAAATGATATTAGCACACAGATTTGTGGTTTGGAATTGACTTGGATTCAGTATAATGACTAAACAAACAAACAAAACCCTCCAAAAAGCACATGTGAAACAAAAATCACGATATTTAAAAATTATAATATTAACTATAGCTTCACATTCCCAATAAAAGGTCCCATGTGTATCTGTGTGGAGACACAATAATGATCAGAAGGAACTGTGGAAATAGGTAAGTTAATTCAATGAGATATCCAGTGTGCAGGCCAGAATTAAGACAGCAGCCTTCAGCATAAGCACATCCGATTAATGCTGCTCTTTCCTTATTTAGCTGTGGTAAGCTCAAAGCCAGAGCCAAATTGTAATTCATCCTGTCTTATGGTCTTTTACTATCAAGATAAGTATAACCAAATGACAAAACTATTTTTTATTTATAATCTGTTCCTCATAAATACATTAAAACTAGAGTAAGAATTGGTGTAAGGCCAAAACTCTGCTAATGCAAAGACCGGCAAAGAACATGCAAAATGTTCATGTGTGTGAATTGGCAGGGAAATAATCAGATATCTCTAGACTGCTGGCCTTATATCTGTAATAATATCTATAAGTACTTTAATGCATATGCATTAAAACTATATGCACAATTCTCATTCATTAACTTAATGTTATTTCCAGAGCACCTACATCAAAAAAGCATGTCAATGTGAAGTTCTCAGGAATGTGATTTCAATTGAAACTCAGGCGAACAGCAAACCCAAAATAAAATGAATAGACCATTTGGAGGCAGTATTTCATCTTATAAGGATCACAGCATTGTATGCAGTATATGAAACATTTATAAATCTTGAAGGTCAATCTGATAATGTAAATATTAATAATACATAAGGCGGTGAATATATGCAGTAATTTACAGCAACGCTTCTTCATTCTTAATAGTCTGGAGACATAAAGACTTGCAATATTTCAGGAGGATTTACCTGCTTTGTGAGATGCAATGAGCTCGAGAAGTTGGTGTCCTTCCTCTTCCACAGCTTCCTTGAGAGCACAGTGACTGTCTACATTCAACTTAAAACTCTGCAAGGAAAAATATGAGCATCAAATCCTGGCAGGGCAGTTTACATAAAACATCCATATAAAATTTCATGCTACTTTTTATCAAGAACTACAGAGTCCATTTTACTCAATAGACAAACTAATCTGCAATACTAAAAGCTATTGATATTTAGGATCTGGGCTCAAAATGTTTCCCTTAGATTAGCAGAGTGCATCTGTTTGGAAACAGCTGACAAATCTAGAAGTTCATTAGGTTTTTATGAAAAGTCACATCCCGTAGGCTATATCAAAAGTAGAAGTATTCTATAAAATACACTAAATTTCTATCAGTACATATGAGCTCTTTTCTTCACATTTTAAAAATGTTAGTAATAGCACTATTTATGAAACCATAAAAAATTGGCAGCATAAATTATATTAGCCTTATGTGCATATATATAAATCTATTAATATAGTAGATATTCAGCTGTGTTTCTCAGATACAATGTAAACCATAGAATATCAAGGTGGATTTAGGTGCTATATTGAGGCATTGAATGCCTTTCAAATATTTGATTTTTAAAAGTTTATTCCTTACAATGTGACATTGCTTCATAAATAAATAAATCAAGCATATCAGGGGCATTTTTCACTCATGATAGTCATCCAAAAACCAAAACCTGCTATCATGGCTGAATTCCAACTCAGAGCCGTTTCTTTTAGGGTGTCTTCCCTACCACCTTACATGGAGTTAACTACCCCACCCCACCCTGTTACCTCTGCTCTTTATACTGGCTTCTATTGTAGAATTTATCAGCCTGCATTCTGTTTTATTTCTATACTTGGCTACCATATTATAAACAATTTGAAAGAACTGCCAGTTTCACATTTACCTCCAACTCATGTCACATACAAAATGCTCGATAAACGTTAGTGGGAATAGGCGATTATCTGCTAAACTGTATCAGTAGCACTCTCCAAAGGTGAAAGTTTCCATTTCAATATTTTAAGAAACACAGATGGTTTCCCAAATATCTTTCCATCTCTGGAATGTTATAAGGGATTCAACCACAGGAGGTCCAATGGAGAATAATCATAGTAACCAATCTGTTTGATCAACAGTTAGTTTTCAGGGTAAAAATTCATTGCTGCACTTGACTAATTGGAATGACCATAGATTCTGCAACACTGCATGCCAAATTTTGGTTTCTCTGTGATAGGACTCCAACATATACAACATACTTTGCTCTCACTAAACACTGAGCCATAGCTGTATGCATTGCACTAAACTTAGTATTAAGAATGTTTGCAGCCTGACCAGGCGGTGGCACAGTGGACAAAGCGTCAGACTGGGATGCAGAGGACCCAGGTTCGAGACCCCGAGGTCACCAGCTTGAGCGCAGGCTCATCTGGTTTAGCACAAAGCTCACCAACTTGGACTCATGGTCACTGGCTCTAGCAAAGGGTTACTTGGTCTGCTGTAGGTCCCTGGTCAAGGCACATATGAGAAAGCAATCAATGAACAACTAAAGTGCCACAACAAAAAACTGATGATTGATGCTTCTCATCTCTTCATTCCTGTCTGTCAGTCCCTATCTATCCTTCTCTCTGTCTCTGTAAAAAACAAACAAACAAAAAAGAATGTTTGCAGAAGTTTGAGATAATATAGTCCCAGTTGAAATATAATTTGAACAAAAGAGGTTAAACAATCATAAATTGTGGAATTGAGGCTCTGGCTGGTTGGCTAGGTGGTAGAGTGTCACTCTGGCATGTGGAAGTCCTGGGTTCAATTCCTGGTCAGGGCACACAGGAGAAGCGACCATCTGCTTCTCCCCTCCTCCATCCCTCTATTCATCCCTCTATTTCTCTCTTCCCCTCTCACAGCCATGGCTTAAATGGTTTGAGCAAAGTTGGACCCAAGCACTGAGGATGGCTCTTGGCCTTTACTCAAGCACTAAAATAGCTCGGTTGCCGAGCAACGGAGCAATGGTCTCAGATGGGCAGAGCATCGCCCTGTAGGGGGCTTGCTGGGTGGATCCTGGTCAGTACACATGTATGAGTCTATCTGCCTCCCTACCTCTCATTTAATAATAAAAAATTTTTAATTGTGAAATCAGGTATTGATTAATTAATTCATTCATTTGTGTGTAAACTATGTATTGTGCCTATTCTGTACTGTGCAAGGTAATAGCAATTTAGAGGCTATAAAGCATGGCTTCTGGCCTAAAAGGGCACCTGCACATGTTACTAGGAGAAGGAAGTGCAGCCTGAGTCATCTCAGATGTGCAGTAGTGAGTCTGGGCTCTCCCTTCCTTAGTGGAGAAAATGAGTCTTTTTAAAGCTCAGAAGAAAAAGAAGCTGCAAATGAAAGAGATAGAAACAGATAGATCAGGTCCTGAGGTATAAAGATAGGAATTTTCACAAAAAAAAAAACCCAGAAAATAAATTGACTCCAAAATTTATCTGACTATAGGCATAAAAAAATAGCAGTTTCAGCCAACCGTGACAGAAAGAGGCCCCAAGGGTTGATCACACTATTTCTTGTATTTTTCTCTTTCAGTTACAGGTGTTTGTTGAAGAAAATAAAATATGGCAATGTATGGGAAGCCTGATGCTTCTGGTTAATCGCACAACGTAATATCTATAAAAAATTAAGTATCTATTATTTTGTAACCAAACTGCATCAACTTTCTGCCACTGCAGTGGAAATCCTCAACTCTGAAGTAATGATGTGCAGAATGAGGTGCATGTGTGTTTCAGGGAAAGGGGGCAGGGGAAAGAAAAACACTTGAGACCAACCCTATAGTGGCAACGTTTAGGAGGAAACCTATTCTAGACATTTCCTCATACTATACATTTAGCTTAGTGCTCTCTTTGATACTGTTTACTTACAAGAGACTTCTGAATGGCTGGTAATTATGAGCTTCTGAAGAGGTACACTAGGCCTGTGTCTCTCAGAAGCAAACAGAACCTAAGGACCTACGAGTAGGTCGGATAATTTGACATAATTGAAGCCAAGAGTATAGGATAGGTGCAGCTGGATCGGGTTCTGCCTCAATATGATGTGGAAGCATTTGATTAGGTAATTGGAAATGATGAGGTATTTGTTATTAGGGAAAAGATAAGCTGATAAGATTGATGTTGTAGAAAATAACAGTAATATAACTATTACAAAACAGTACAATATTACTTGATTTTCAGGTGCATCCCTTAACCATTAATGATATCAACTAAGAAATTCACAATGGAGCCCTGAGAAGGCAGCCAAGCAGGTGCATTAACAAAATTGTCAATGAAATTTCTCATTGCTAAAGGATTCTGTGACAAGCTCTCCCCATTCTTCCCCCACCTCTTCCCTAGGGAACGAAGCTTAGACAGAAGGGTCTCCTTTTTATATTCCTTGAGCTTGATACTTGGACATATTTCCATTCTTGTGCTACTAACATGTTTCTTCACCAATACCTTATGGTCAATAGTCCCTCTGGAACATTGATAGTGCTCCTTGAGAATTCAGGGCCTCTTCTTGAGATTTAATTTATGGCAACAACTTTATCATTTACAGGGGCCATAGACCTAATCAATAATCATGTAGCATTCCATAAATATGAGTAAACTGGGTCCTGGTATACCCATCTCTTCTTTAGTGTCTTTAAAGCAGATCTAAGTGAATGACTAGAAGGGAATAACTAAGGAAATGGAAAATACAGTGACTGAGACAAAGGACTAGATTATCAAAAAGATGGCATGTCTGTGGTTGACCAATGGATATCCATCACTGCACCTCCAGCCTCTCCAGCCTGCACGGACCTGGGTTCATTATTCCTTGGCCAGATCCAAATTTAGGTAAGCACACTGATTGTATTTAGATCATGATTAGACCTTGCAAAGCAGATAAAATACTGCATCTAATGCTATTCCATTCATATTTCCAAAGAGCCCAGCCTGATGGGATAGTGGAGATCATGTGGGTATGAAATGAACCCAAGGAAATGTATGTCTCAATGGACAAAACTATGACAGATGAGAAGAAGGATTCTGATGAGGGATCAGAAGAATAGATATGGATATCCTGGTACAGAAAATAGTGGGGAAGACCTCAGTCACATTCAGGGGCGTGAAGATCCAAAGTGGTTCAGTCTTAGTAGCATCATATCATGAACAGGCTTTCAGTTATCCCCACGGAATACTGTTAGTATCTTCCAGGTCCACTGAGGTCCCTGAATTTAATGTTTGTGAACAGAAAGACTAAAAAGAGTATTGAGTCTTTTTCAGCTTTTACTAAGAAGCATAAGTCAATACAATAGATATTTATTGAGCAGTCTCTGCCACGCCTATAGAAACAAAAGTTAATACAAAATCTTGGCACATGCAGCTATAGTCTATCAGGTACAATAAGAGAGCCAGTAGCCTCACAGGACCCAGCATCGAGTAAATGTGTACTTAGGGCTTGGTGTGCAATAGACAGCAGTGGGGCCTTAAGCAAACTGAACAGTGATATGCTCTGTCTAATGAGATTTAATTTCTTTTTTTAAAGTATGCTGGCCAAGTACAAACAAGACTGTGGGTTACATTCTACACAAGTGTGGTGAGTGCTGGGTAGGTGCTGTGGAGCTCAAGCTGGGAGCCAATTCTGCCCATACGGGGAGAAAGCTTGTGGAAAAGGGACTACTTTGTGTGCAGGCCTGGAGACAGCCCTTCTTGCAGCAGGAATGAGGAAGCCACCAGCAGCGTGGGGTGACTGGGACAGGTTGTGAGCGAGGGCAGCAGAACTTGTAGCTGCACAACTCAAAGAGCCATGAAAGAGTCATTGAAGAAGATGGAGCAACATGGATGAGGGACTGGTACAGTTCTGTGTTCTAGAAAAATCTTTCTGGCTGTGGTAGATAGTTGATTTTAAAAGGGCAGACTGGAGACGAGAAGGCTATTTAGGAGGTTGCTTTGGTAATATAAGCCAGATGTTTCTGCATGCTCATATTTTTTTTTTAATTAAAAAAAGATATGCTGTTTCTTCTAAATGAATGGAAGGAAAAAAATGGAGAAAATCTTTTGTCTTTTTAAGTTTTTCTCAGTGCGTGAGAGCAGCATGTGCCAGAATTTAGTTCTTTGGCTGCTCTGATGATAAATACCAGAGGTTATTAGTCAGGAGTCTCCAAATGTGAAAGACATATTGAACTGATGAACTTTTACTCCCACTGTCATTTTAAAGAGATAGTATATATGCTGATGAATAAGGCACTTGATGACACTTTTTCTTCACACAAAAGATTTTTTACTATCCTAAGAAAATGAAAACTTGCTTTTTTACAAGGGCAGGAGGATGTGTGTTCAGTCAGAACAGCAGAGGATTGAAAAGTCACCTGCTACGCCTCAGGCCATCTCCGCTGAGGCCGCCCGCGCACCTCACAGAGGCACGCCCCGTCCCCGTCCGGGGCAGCGCCTGCAATATTTCTCCACACAGTGCCCCAATGCCATCCATAGACGTTTGCCAGATGTGCTCAAAATATAAAATGTACCTTCCAAACACCATATGTGACAAGAACTGAAAGATTTTTTTATTAGTAGACATTTCTTTGCTTACTAAAACTTGGTAAGACATACAGCCATTAAAATGAAGACTATGAAATCACATGAAAAATACACAGAATACATTACCAACCAAAAAAATGAAGACTCACAGTTGTATCTCTGATAAAATTATAACTGTGTAAATGATTAGTCCCAGTGTATCAAAGAAGACTATAGGGAAATGCAACAAAATGTTAACTTTAATTGTTCAGGGTAGGGCTGGGAGTTAACAATCTGGTCTTAAGGGTGAGTTCTCAGTGTTTTAACTTTCTGAAACATAAAATGAAAATTATACTGTCTAACTTCTAGTTGTAAGAATTAGAGAGAATGACTGTAAAGCACTGAAGCAATCCTGGCAACGCGGTGGCCTAAACAAAAATCATTACGGACTTTTAAACTCATTTTCTCTGTTTTCCAAATGTTCTATGCAGTAAATGGTACAATACAGCATTTGTAGGTGACAAGTGGCACTTAATTGTTGAGGCTCTCTGAACTCCCCAAGTGCAGATACCAGGTTCTCTTTGGCTTTGTGTCACCGCCCAGCACAGGCCGGCCCACAGGAGGCACCAAGGCACAGAGCTCCTGTTTGAGACTAGGGTGAAGGGGAGCAGGGGCTGAGAGGCCAGGGAGCTCGGTCTTCCGGTGGCATTCAGTGTGTGTCCCTGGGGGTGCCATCCAACCTTTCTAGGCTGTGTTTCCTGCCAGATCCAGGCATTTGGACTCGATATTTTCCAGTCCTCGGACACCTTGGTTTTATCTTAGTCAGGCAATTAAAGATAGGTGGCTTGGGAGAATTTTTATTTATTCTAAACCAGAAAATTTTCCAAAGTGGAAGAATCCCAAAGGCCATCTAACTGCTCATCTACCCGGGGCAGTTCCATCTCTCAGCCATCCCGGGCAGATGTGTCCAATCTATTTTTAACTATCTCCAGGTAACTTGCTTCTAACTTCCCTCCTGAGTCCACCACATTTCTTTTCAGGAACGCAGGAGCCCCATGGAGAGCAGCGTGAGCTTCCCTCTGCTTCAGGTTCCTTTACCAAGTCATCTTTCTAGCACAGGAGTTGGAAAATCAGAGACACTGTAAGAGCAGGCCAGTAAAATCCACACATCCATCTATCACCAAGCCCTGCCAGTTTATCCCTCCATCCTGACCGCTCCGTACTAACACTTCATAGATTCGGACCTTCATCACCATCCCTTGCTAGGTCAACTTGGACAGCCTCCACTCATGATCCCCTCAAAACAGCATTGCTCTCTTATTCGTGGAATGCCTCTGAAGGCACAGGCATGGTCCTTGCCTGGCAGAAGGCAGCTGTGAACAAGATAAATACAGTCCCTGACCTCACCGAGCACACAGTCTAGTGGGGAAGTGGGGTGTGCATCTTATAAACAGGGAATTCCAATTGATAAATGGAGTTCCAGTTGATTGTGTCAAGGGGCTATGACCAGGTATAGGGCAACAGTGACAAGTATGTGCTCTGGAGATGACAGCCTGGGTTCAAATCCTGGCTACTCCGTCATCCATTGTGTAGCTTTGAGCAACCACTGTGTGTTCAGTATCTGCCTCTGTAAAGGGGGAGATGCTAGTATCAACTTCTTAGGCTCACTGTGAGGATGAAATGCCTTAATATCTGTAGAACAGAGCCCTGCATATCATAATAGCCCAATAAAAACATTTTACTACACAGAATGGTCTGTCTACAAAACAGCTCTGAAAAAGAGGCTCCTCTTCTAAAAGCCCTTCAATGGCTTCCCAAGATTAAAGAATAAGGACCCAGCCCTAGCATGACCTACACAGCCCTCTAAGATCCCAGGCAGATCTGCTGCCCGGCCCCAGGCCTGCCATGAAATGTGCCCGAACGGCTTCTAGTTTCTGCTCACACCAGTGCCTCACTTCTCCAGGATCTGTTCTCACCAGGACCTCTGCCTGAAAGGTTCTTCTCCCTCCCCCTGGCTCAGCCCTGATTCGTTCTTCACAATTCATCTCCGGTGCCAGCCTCTCCAGGAGGTTTTCTCTGCTCTTCCATCCTCCGAGGTTCCCCTCCTCAGCATCCACAGCCCCTGTGCAGAGCCCAAGCCCCTGTCTATAGGATACTGTTGTGTAAGTACTGATGTGTGTCTGCATCCCACCCATGGGTTCCTTGAGAGCAGAAGTTGTCTCTCATTCTTGTATCCTTAGTGCCTAGCACAGTACCTGGCACACGGCACTCACCTAACAAATGTTCAGGAAGCGAATGAATGAAGTCTCTTTACAAAAACCTTCCATGTAGCTTTCAAACTGCCCAGAGTATTTGGGGAGATAATGGTGCAATCACTCTTCACTTGGAGGTGGTTGATAAATGTCCCCAAATTTTACTCAGTGAACACCATGTAAATGAGCTGTCATGTTCTTTTGCTTACAAAATTACTTGCCAATTACACTTAGATGATCCTGGTATAATTGCCATGTAAACTGTACTCCAGTTGAGATAGCCCAAATCATCAATTTAACTTCACTTTTCCATCATATGGTACTTAGCACATAATTAAATAAATGGTCAGCTACCATCACAATTTTGTATGTCCCCAACAAAATGAAACAGCTACATTTGTCATTGATTTATCAATTATGACAAATGCAACACACCTCCACGTATACTATCAGAAGCTAAAAAATTAAAAGTACTATGTACTCTTGAGAAAGAAGTTCCAAGTTTTTGATAAAACAAGATAAGCTTTATAAAAACTTTATTTTCCTTGGAGGATCTAAAGGCACTAAGATATGAAGACAAAAATTTTCATTCTTCCGGCCCTGGCCGGTTGGCTCAGCGGTAGAGCGTCGGCCTGGCGTCCAGGGGACCCAGGTTCGATTCCCGGCCAGGGCACATAGGAGAAGCGCCCATTTGCTTCTCCACCCCCCCTCCTTCCCCTCTGTCTCTCTCTTCCCCTCCTGCAGCCAAGGCTCCATTGGAGCAAAGATGGCCTGGGCGCTGGGGATGGCTCCTTGGCCTCTGCCCCAGGTGCTAGAGTGGCTCTGGTCATGGCAGAGTGACCCCCAGGAGGGGCAGAGCATCGCCCCCTGGTGGGCAGAGCGTGGCCCCTGGTGGGCGTGCCGGGTGGATCCCGGTCGGGCACATGCGAGACCCTGTCTGACTGTCTCTCCCCGTTTCCAGCTTCAGAAAAAATACAAAAAAAAAAAAATTTTTTTTTCATTCTTCCTGAGACTTTCTTTCTGAAATCTGTTAATAAAATCATTTCCAAGCATTTGAAAGTGAATTCAGCTCTTTCAACAAATCATAATTTCTTTCAAACAAACAGTTGAGCTTTTGTTTGTGGAAGGTACATGTATTTTACCAGAGTTGACTTTGCTAATATTTTATGCAGGAATTAGATAGATGGGAGAGATTGTGAATGTTGATGGTGCCTCTTAGTGACCAAATTTTCATTTGTTTTTCTGACCGCTGCCTCCACACCTAGCACAGGTAATCACATTGACTTCCCAGCATGGACACATTAGGCCAAATGGATTCTTAAACAGAGGTTCTGTCTAAAGGGACCATTTGACTTCCAGAACTCACTGCTGTGAGGCCCTGATTGAAAAAGAGGTCAGTGTTGGCCCTAATGTCTGCCTACCCCCTGTGGTGGAATAATTGATGTGCAACAGCCCCTACAGATGTGGAGTCACCAAGGTGATGGATGAATATAAGTATATTATTCGCACGTACACTGCTAATATACAGGTCCCCATGCATAAACCGGGACTTAAGAATATTATGTGGATTTAGGACAATCCCTGAAGGACTCCAGTTCCATTAAAAATTTCTTCAGCAGCCTGGGGCACATCTATTCCAACTCCCACATGCTTCATGCGTTTGAAAGGAGAAACCAAACTGCTTTAAAAATAAATGTAATAAATTTTCTAATGTCAAGTCATTAACATCCTGTCTAGTCATACAGTCTTTATGTTTGAAATGGTAATGTTAACCTGTGGAATTTTTTTTAACCTTTCTGATATCTTAGCATTTTTATTTTTCTGTGTTTTCTGCCATAGGGGATGAATTACATCCTGAAAACAGAAGAAAGCATTTGTATTTTTGCCTCTATGGGTGTTTTTCTTGTTACAAACACACCATACAATACCCAGAAAGCTCTGTGACCAGAGTCCATTTTGGTTTGGAAATAGTAAAGGAAATAATTTAACCTGCAGACATTCTCAGTTATTGTGTGATGACTTATAATATTAGTTATAATCTGCTGTCTGCATTGGTTGTTACACTGCTTTTATAAATGCTCATTCATTCACTTAGCAGATATCTTTAGTAACTATTGTGCATGAGCAAAGCTGGGTGTCAAAGGGAGACACCAAAGAGACATTAGCTGTCCCTCAAGTAGGTAACAGCTGCAGGTGAATCCTCAAGCACAAAGGTGTGCGGGGAGAAATTGCACATCTCTGGGGACACCTGAGCTTCTTACACTGCACGTTCCCAGGTGCCAAGGAAGATGTGTCCGACTCTCTCGAGACATCCTCACATACAATGTGTTTCTTTGGTCCTTACAACAGCCTTCAGTAGCCAAGACAGGCATTTTTCTGGCTAATGTAAAGATCTGCTTCAGGCCTAAAACTTTTACCTTAATATCATTTATACCAGAGGAATTGTTTCAAAATTCCAAACTTGCATATTACACTGTAGCTAAGTAGGATCTGTACCGGGGTTTACACAGAGAGAGAGGTGGTAGGGCTGATTTGGGTTAGGTCATGTGCTGGCTCTTGTCCCCACGTGATATCCTTTAACCTGTGTGTGACCCTCACAGTGCAAGGCCAGTCTGCAAACTCTCTCTTCAGTGCTTAGCATGGCACCACACTAAAGAGGAAGTATTTAATAAATACAGTGTTTCCTGGGCATTCTAATTTAAAACATTTATTATATCCTAAATAAATAAATAAAGTAATTAATTAATACAGTATCTGAGTACCAACAATTTTCAAAACAGTCAGAACTGCTGACTACTATGACCCTAGAGTCTATAGACTAAATCAGGCAAAAAGTATATTCCCAGGTGCTTGGAATAGTTCAGAAATCCTTTTTAACTGAAAAGGGGAGACAACACTATTTGACTCCTAGATACATAGAATTAGAGCTATGTGACAAAGAAGTGTGGCCCAGGACTTTCACATGTCCAAGAGGAGCCTCCTGTCCCATGCATCAACCCCAAAATGCCCGCACGCTATAAATTCCCAACAGACCTTTCCATTCCTAACCCACCAAAGGAAGAAACTCAAGGGTAGGAGCTGAGTATATCAAATTCCCTAAAGAGAAGCAATGCTTCTTCCTACTAACCTCTCAGCGACTCACCTTAAACTAATGGGAATGAACGAGGCTAAGCAAATGGAACACCAAAACTCCTGCAAGGCCCCCTGCCCTGCATAGTGAGGCTGAGGGAGCTGGAAGCCAAATGCACTGCTCAGGCTTCTGAAGCTTGCCTGGCTGCCTCCCTTTGGCAGAAGAGTAGCACATGGCAGCTGCTGATCTTGTGAAGTACAACCTGCTTGGGCCACGCCTTCCTGTCCTCTCAGCAGAGAAAGGGGGCAGGAAGTGGTGGGCACCAGGAAGTGGGAAAAAGGAAAGCCCGTGTTAACTTCAAGAAATAAAAACTGGAGCAGAGGTGAAGACAGGAGGAAAAGCAAGAGAAAAACAGCTGATGTATTTGAGAAAATTTATTTGTATGGCTAAATATTGTGAGAAGTATAGTGTTTTTCTTATGACACAAATGGAAGCTATTTAATAAAAAAATATAACATGAAGATCTAAACGTAGATGATAAATGCATGAAAATATCCATCCTGAGATTTTGTTAACCAGACACATTATGAGTTTAATCCAATCTACTTTGTAAGTACTTAGGGTAATGACCCAATAGGGAAACTTTTTGAAACCCTTCAAGAGTACTAAGATTGTAAGCACTGTCTGCAGGATTTTGGTGCTTCTGTGCCACCTTGTGGTAGCCAACTCAAATTGCAGGTATCAATCCTAAAATGAGTAACAAAATTCTGGAATATGGGTTTTAAAAGATACCCCTAGAAACACAAACTCAAAACTCTGTACACACACAAATAGCAACCTTAAATCACTTTTTTAGTACTTATATCAAAAGCTGTCCCTAGAGTATGAGAGACTCATTACATAAGATCCCTGACTTGCTGCTGTGGACAGGACAGCACTGGGACCACGAAGAAACTCTCCCTCAACTAGTGTTAACATACCCTGAAGTCTCATTGCACGGCTATTTGCAAAAGCATAAATAAGGAGGCAGCTTAAGTTACCATCACCGTGGGAATGATTTAACTGTGGCACATCCAAACTATAAAGTATTAAGCTGCTAAAACAGTAGATCTTGATGTATGAACAAAAGGATATTTGAGATATGTTTAGATTTTTAAAAACTTATTTAATAATAGTATATATAAAATGAATTTAAAATCCTTAAAACATATGCACTTTTACATAAAAAGGCCCAAAAAAGTTATATAACAAATGGTTGTGTTGGCTACCCAAGGGGGGTAAGTTTTTCCACTTTGATTTTTTATGCTCTTTTATACAGTTTGAAATTTTTCCAGTGAGTATAATTTAGTGTTTTTCTTTAACTAGAGTTGTGTGAAACACAGTTTGTTTTACCTTCAGCACAGGGCCCCTATGGTCACTAAGTTCCTGTAACATCTGCTTGCCCTTTTTTATGTAAATGTTGCTGCACTGTAAAGCCAGTGGCCAGGACCATCATCAGAGCAGCCCGGCCAGTGCAGGTTCGCATTGGATTCGGACAGTCGGTAAAGAAACCATGGAGCCAAAAACTGGTGGGCCATAGTCTTTAATTCTAGCTTGCACCCGGCGGGCAAGTAAAAACACACACTGGGCTCCAAAACCCACTCACATTCAGTGCTCTCAAAGCCACTGACTTATCCGAGTTTCCTAGAATCAAAGGTTTCTAGCTCACCAGCCTTATTCTCCTCAGTTCCCCATCTCCTTCCTTCTCCAGCGTCAAACTGCACAAACTGGCCTCTCACTCAATACTCTGCCATCTTGGCTGCTTCTCCTGGCCACATGGCCTCTTTCTGCTTTCTGCTCTGCTCCCTCTGCTCTCTCATGCTAATCATCCCAGGAACCAAGAGCGCTAGCTCCTATTCTGTCCCTATTTTATTTTATTTTTTTTATTTTTATTTTTTTTATAAATTTTTATTAATGGTAATGGGATGACATTAATAAATCAGGGTACATATATTCAAAGAAAACATGTCAAGGTTATTTTGTCATTAAATTATGTTGCATACCCCTCACCCAAAGTCAGATTGTCCTCCGCCACCCTCTATCTAGTTCTCTGTGCTCCTCCCCCTCCCCCTAACTCTCTCCCTCCCTCCCTCCCATGTCCTCCCTCCCCCCACCCCTGGTAACCACCACACTCTTGTCCATGTCTCTTAGTCTCGTTTATATGTTCCACCAATGTATGGAATCATATAGTTCTTGTTTTTTTCTGATTTACTTATTTCACTCCGTATAATGTTATCAAGTTCCCACCATTTTGCTGTAAATGATCTGATGTCATCATTTCTTATGTATTCTGCCCCTATTTTATTTTGTAGCTTCACAACCTCTAATCCAATATACAAAATAGGGAAGTCTCTAATACAAAGTCACTTCTCTGAGGCATGATTGGATTGTACCACCCCACATCAAAAAGGGTGGGAAAGGCTTAATCCCAAAACCAAGCCCCAGGCTACAAGGATTCTCAACACACATTAATATCACCTGGGCGACGGCCTCACGTGGGCAGTGCCATTTTTAACAAAGTGAGCATAATACATTTTATCTGCCCAACATGCACCCTTCCCACTGCCTGGTTTCCCACACACCTGGAGTGGCCCTGGAGCACCGGGCCAACTCCACACACAGAGAAGCTTCCAGCCAATGTCCTCACCCTTCCATACCTCCGAGGCTTGGTCAGACCTGTCAGCTATGGGCAGCAGGGTGTCCTGAACTATATCAAGGACATTAGCAGCCTCGGGGGAGAGTGGGGAAAATGAAACAGAAGCTGGTAAGGAGATTTCTAACTAGACAAGAGAGTGCATCAAGAAGAGAACTGCTCACATCTCTCTCCTGTTCATCCTTCTCTCTCTAATCTATTCATCCTTTGCTCTGTTTTCATCTGCTCCTGCCTACCCTAACCCACTTCCTCTCCATTTCTGTCATTGCTCAGACATTATTTAATTCACCCATTCAACAAGAGCCTCCCTGACCTTAGGCTTGTTCCACCCACGACTAAGAAAGCAAGCTCCCTAGAACAGGGGCCCCCAAACTTTTTACACAGGGGCCAGTTCTGTCCCTCAGATCGTTGGAGGGCCAGACTATAAAAAAAAAAACTGTGAACAAATCCTTATGCACACTGTACATATCTTATTTTAAAGTAAAAAACCAAAACGGGAACAAATACAATATTTAAAATAAAGAACAAGTAAATTTAAATCAACAAACTGACCAGTATTTCAATGGGAACTATGGGCCTGCTTTTGGCTAATGAGATGGTCAATGTGCTCCTCTCACTGACCACCAATGAAAGAGGTGCCCCTTCCAGAAGTGCAGTGGGGGCCAGATAAATGGCCTCAGGGGGCTGCATGTGGCCCACGGGCTGTAGTTTGGGGACCCCTGCCCTAGAATATATGGGTCTTCACAGGACTGGAATCGGACATGCTTTGGCAAGGGGTAGAGACCTGTTTGATGCTTATCAGCCTAGTCTTCAGGTCTGCCTAATTCTAGATGCTCAAAGTACTGAGATATCCATGTTCTTCTGGAACCAAATCCCCAAAATAGTCTCTTCTAAAAATATTTTCTATTCACACCACAGACAAGGGACTCGTTTCTTTAATATATAAAAAGTCATAAATATATTAAATGACTCCTAAAAATATGAAGAGGTACTCAACTCCACTTAAAATACAAGAAATACAAACTAAACTACAATGAGACTCGATCTGTAACTATCGAAGGAACAAATATCAACTAATGTGATAACATTCTCCAATAGCAAGGATATGCAGAAGTACGCATTCTAAAGTACTGTTTGGTATAAACTCATACTCTCTATAAAGGACAACTTGGCAATATATGAAAAATTTAAATGTGTATAATCTTTCAGCCAGGATTTTCACACATAAAGTACTTATTCTAAGGAGGTAATTATACTATGCAAGATGGTAAATATCCAAGGATATTCACTGAAGCACTGTTTATAATTGAAAGAGACTGCAAACAACCTACATTTTTATCAATAAAGGGCTAGTTAAATAAGTTATGACATATTCATAAACAGAATACTGTGCAGCCATTCAAAAGGATGATGTAGTTCTATACTGATGCTGAATTACTGATAATATAAATAAAGGGAGCAAAGTTAAGTACATATCTACACTTGTCTTCAAATACCTGAAATAACTTTGCTATAAAGAAACAGTGGTTGCCTGAAGGGAGGAGAATTAGCAACTAGGGGGATAAAGGGGGAAGGCTTACTCTTGACTTTCTGTATTTTTATACTCTCCTCCCTTATTTACTTTTAGAATTTTGTGCTATAGCCACACATTAGTCAAAAAATACATTTAAAGAAACTCATGACACCCTGCCTGTGCCAGCATATCCCTCCAGTGCTGTACCCAAACCGCTTTCCATCACGCCCCTTGTTCTCTCACAGAGGTGTGGGCTTCATCCAGTTCGTCTATGCAAGCTGTCCCCACCCCCATGGCATTGGCGGTTCATTCATGTCATTCTCCTGTTTTAAAATAAAATCAAACCTTCAATGAGTTCCCATTGGCCCCAGAGAAAAGTTCAGCCCATTGAAATGACAATCTCCTTTACACCCAGTCCCAACCTGCAAAACTCCAATTCAGTCTCAAGCCACACCAGGTGGCTCACCACACCTCCCTTATGGCCCATAAAATTTCCTCCCATCTCCTCTCCTTCCCCATCTACCCAACAAGTCATATAGGGGCCTGGGAAGTGCACATCAAATTACCTCTCTGAGGCCCTGGTAGAGCTCAGTGGTAGAGCGTCGGCTTGGCATGCAGGAGTCCCGGGTTCGATTCCCAGCCAGGGCACACAGGAGAAGCGCCCATCTGCTTTTCCACCCCTCCCCCTCTCCTTCTTCTCTGTCTCTCTCTTCCCCTCTGCAGCCAAGGTTCCATTGGAGCAAAGATGGCCTGGGCGCTGAGGATGGCTCTGTGGCCTCTGCCTCAGGTGCTGGAATGGCTCTGGTTGCAACAGAGCAATGCCCCAGATGGGCAGAGCATCGCCCCCTGGTGGGCATGCCGGGTGGATCCCGGTCGGGCGCATGCGGGAGTCTGTCTGACTGCCTCCCTGTTTCCAGTCCAGCTTCAGGGAAAAAAAAAAAATTTACCTCTCTGAGCTTTCCCTACCCTTCAGGAAAAACCAGTAACACTTGTCTCTGTGCTCTGAACAGCACTTTGCTTATCCTAGAAGAAGTTTGCTGCTCAAAATTGCATTACATTCACCATTTTTGGGTCTGTGGATGACTACATTTAATCTATGACCATCTTCCTTAGATTGGAAATTGCTGGAAGAAGAAAGTCTAACTCATTTATCATGTATTTCCAGCACCTAAATTACTGCCTGGCATTCATGGGTGCTTAATATATGCAAAAACTCATTGTCACCATTTCCCCCATGTTTTCTCATTTATCAAACTGAATTAAGAATGTTGTTTTTCCAAGGTTATTTCCTTTTTTATTGAATTTATTGGGGTAACCCTGGTTAGCAAAATTATACATGCACAATTTTATTCCACATTATCCGTACATTGTATTGTGTGTATGTTCACTACCCCAAGTCAAGTCTCTATCTATCACCATTTATCCCCCATACCCTTCTACAGCCCCCTGCAATCACTACATTGTTGTCTATGTTCACGAGTTTCCTCTCTTTATTTATTTTGTTCAAACCCACCCCCCAGCGGCTCCCCCCACTACCCCCACTAAGGCTATCTCTGTGCAGTTGTTTAATGCTTGCCCAACATGACCTATGCAAATTTATCTCCCAAATTTAAGCTAAGCCCTGTGCTTGGTTCTTTACCCTAATTCTTACACAGCTCTCTGGTGTCAGTTTGACTTTGGTTTCTCCTACTGGATACTCTACTTGGGTATAGATTTAAAAAAGAAATTTTTATTTGTTTTCCTACAACTGATTACATATGAGGTGGTGGCCATTTTGTGAGTTAGACACACATAAAAACTACTTGGGGGACCAGGGTTATCTTTTCAGGAGCAAAGGGACCTGGAGTGAAGTCTCTCGAGGGAGAAGTTGCTGTCTGCCTCTGCTGCTTTACTCTTAAGCTCTCTAACCCTGAAGACTAAAAAGTCTCTTAAAGGAAAAACATGTCTAAATAGTTGGCCAAGAACTACTTATGATGCTTCTACTCACATGCAGTTTTTGCTGACTTTTGCTTTTTTAGCCAATAAAAATGGTGCTGAGGGAAACAATTTAAATGTCCATCAACAGGTAAATAGATAAACATATTGTGGTATATCTGCACAATGGAATATTATTCAGAAACAAAAATGAACGAACAAAATATGCAACATCAAAATAAGCATGCTGGGTGAAAGACACTAGACCTCCCCCCCCCCTCCAAAAGAAAGAGTGCATAACTGTTTTAATCCACTAATGTAAAATTCTAGAAAGTACAAACAAATCTAATAGTAACAGAAAGCAGAGCTGATTGTGGCAGAAAGGCCAGTAGGCAGGAAGGAACGTTACAAAGGATCGTGAGGAAGTGTTTGGAGGTGATAGATCTACCCACTCTGTTGATTGTGGAGATGGTTTTATGGGTATATACATTTATTCATTTGTGGAAGCTTGTGAAATGGTATATTTTAAATAGATACAATTTATTGTATGTCAATTATACATCAATATGGCTGTTTAAAAAAAGTGGACAGAGGTGAGAAAGAAGGGAGTTTATCTAAGAACATGTGTATACAATGCTATTTTAAAAGTAGTTCTCAAAGAAGAGGAAGGTTCAATATGTTTGATACTCACAAAACACTGAAAATGTCATTTTTTAGGAAGATAGGAATTGTATTTTTGAAAGGAGCAGCCAGGTTGCAAGCAGGTGATTAATTATCATGGAAAATCATTGATGTATCATCGCAATTTCACACTATTTCTTACAGTTAAAATAAAGCTCCTTCACATCCCTCATAAAGGTATTGTGAAGCTTTAATTGATTTGTGTTGGTAAAAACCCTTGGTTACCATCATAGAAAATAATTGAATTAAGTATCAAAACAGAAATGTACAACTTTGGTTATTGTTTTATATTTGTTTGTCTTTGCAATAAACATTGCAGAGTGCCAACTATGCTAACACGTTATTAAACCACAGGAGATACTGATCTCAGGGGCTTGCACATCTGTTGATTTAATGCTAAATTATAGAGTCTATAGCGATGTCTAAAGAAACTCGTGTAGCTGTATCTGCATGCTGAATAATCTTGCAAATACCACATGCCCCCTCACTCAGGAGCAGTAATGACTGATGCAGGGGAAGAAAGGAATATAAATCTGTAGGCTTAGTTGCAGACATACTTTTTTTTTGGTAAGGTAAGGTATTTTTTGTCTTCTTTCGAGAAGAATAACTTAATATTAAGTCAGCAAGAAAGTAAGGAAGTACAATAAAAAATACAAATGACAATATTAATCAAAATACAATGTAGACACTATCCTCAGAGAGACAGAGTAGTTCGGAGTTTGAAGACGTTTAAACAACAGGCGGTATCTAGAGTAACAGACACGGCATGCAGTATAACAGTGAGTCTGTAATTGTCTTTAAGTATCACTCAGTAGTGGTCCACACACAGTAGGTCTTCAGTAACTATGAGACAGCATTATTCGTCATTTCAGAAGTAAAATTTGAAATTGTGACCCAATATCCAGTGAACAGAGCTGGATAGCATAACCTCTGACTATTTACAAAGCAGTGATAAAGATGTTTCCATGTCATCTCTGTTCAAACCAATATAATCAATCAGACATGAGCACGGAGGAAAGTGGTTCAAGAAAATGTTGATCTTTAGGTAGAAACAAGCTTGTCCTTTAAAGATACATATTTTAAGAAGGACTCTGCTATGGATCTAATGTAGAGCTGCACAGCAAAGGGGATAATGGTTTCCACATTTTGGATAAGAAAGTCATTCTGAGGCGAGTAAGGATATCTGCACATTATTACGGTTAGTTGTAAAGAGTTCTGGTATTTATAAGGCCACCATATGGTAGTCACAGCCACGTGTGAAAATTTAAATTGAAATATAAGTTAATTAGAACTAAAAATTCGCTTCCTGAGTTGCTCTAGCCACATTTCAAGTGCTCAGTAGATTGATGGAGTTAGTGGATCCCCTTTTGGACAGTGCAATATAAAATATACCAGCAGCACAGAAAGTCCTAGTGGACGGTGTTGGGCTGGAATGAGGCTGAGGCCAACAAAGGGTTGCTAAGTAAGGAATATAGATGTGTAATACAGACTGAGAATGGGGCACTGGTTATAAAGAGGTCGAGAGCTTGGTTCATACTCTCTGAGCCTGGCTTTCCATAAAAAGAGTTCAAGCCCTCTTTCTGTCCCCATGCCCTCTGGGACCTCAAAAACTAAATGTGTGTTTTCCATAAAATATTAAATCAAGAGAAATTAAGACAGCACACTTAATGTGAAATAAAGTTCATATACTCCTGTTTAAACACAGATTAGAATTTCTGTCAGAACAATGCCAGTGAAAAGTTGACATTCTAATTAATACAATTTACATTATAAAGAACTGAATATCTTTATCTTGCTATTATGAAATGCCCTCTTTAAAAAAAATCAATGCTCTACTCAACAGGGAATTGAGTATTAAGGGCAGTATTTAAAAACCCATGTACAAGAGAGGTATTTTAGGTCACTGGCGTTTTTACACACCATCAACCCAGCTTTCTAAACAGGGAAGAAAGCCCTGGTCCTCTACCACACCATTCGTCACTCTGTCGTCCAGACTGCAGGCAGCCACCGCATTCTGAGACTGTTTTCTCGCAATGATATAAAACTCTACAAAACACAAACACCAAAAAACTAAAGCCTCCTCTCTCTCTCCCTTTCTTTCTCTCTCTCTTTTCCCTTTTCTCGCCCTCTGCCTCCTCCCTCTCTCTCATTCCCTCAACACAGGGGGCAGTTCTGTGAACTCACACATGTAGGACACTCACACCATGCTTATTCAATCCATATTCTGAGTGCGCAAGAGGGGCAGAAAATCAACCCCACAGTTCGGTACCCAAGGTTTCGTGTTCACTGCCTTTGTCAATTTTATGCTATCGGTGAAAGGAATAAAGATGAGATCTTTAAAGCCTGAATTTTCATTTCCTATGACAACGTGCTTTTTCTTCATGGTTTATCACACTCCACTGCTTGGTCCCCACCCCTTCGTAATTGATATCGGCCATTTGGAGTATTCAGTAAAAACCTCATGAGGTTCGTCAGACGTCCCTCGGTCTATAATTCTTGCTCCTAACATATTCCGAAGCATATTCATCCAAGTGTGTTCCACTTCCCTCCATGGCTTCCCTCGGCACGGGGACAAGTGTAATGACAGTTGTATTAATTATGTGCTGAAAACCCACATAGCAGCAAAAATGATGGCGATCATTGTTTTAAATATTTTATTAAAATAACCCAGCTCAGAACAGATAAAGTAGACCCTCTTGATAATGAGAGGCTCATTAATTTTACAGGAATTCTAGAAAGCTTAGAATGGTCATCAAAATCATCTCTTTCATTTATATGTTTTTAAGAAAGAGAAAACCTTCCATCATTGCTTTAGAGAGAAGGGTCTAATAAAACTTTCTACGGTATTTTTAAGATAATTTCTTACCTGTATGGAAAAAAGTTTTGAAAAAATACTTGAAATATGGAGGATTTAGATTTCACAGTTTTATTCAAAATGCCTATAAATTTTCAGCTACTGCAGATTGCCCATTAGAACTTGGTTTCGTTAGCATATAACGACTTCTGATAAATAAAATGTATACTCTCTGTAAATAAACAAGCAGTGCATTAAAACCCCGCCATTGCTGGCGGCAGCAGCGAGCGGCGCAGGCTTGCCTACCAAGTGTGCTTCCAGGTACAGTCTCAGGCTGCCCGTATCAGCGCTAGGGCGTGTCCAGTTCTCAGTGGTTTCCATGGCTTCATTTAACCATTGAATGAATTCATCCAGCTTGTTTACAAACCCCTGTGACAAAAAAAGAAAAGCAGAGAAAAGGACAATAAAAGCATGTCAGTTATTTTTTTTAAAGCCAATCTTGAATATTCCACACTTCACCGATGGTAAAATTGATACCACTACACTCCTTTCCTAGGTCCACGCTGTGGAATACATTTTCCAGTATTCCTGGCACTAAAATCTAGCAAAATGGAAAGAAATTGTCCATGACTCCCTCAGTTTTTTCGTAGGAACACTTCTCTGAGAAATTTGGATTGCATTCCAGGGTATCGTTATAAAGATGACCTCAAATCATTAAAACATTACTG
The DNA here is from genome assembly GCF_036850765.1 of Saccopteryx bilineata. Lineage (NCBI taxonomy): Eukaryota > Metazoa > Chordata > Mammalia > Chiroptera > Emballonuridae > Saccopteryx > Saccopteryx bilineata. Next base: position 104,769,570 of record NC_089493.1, on the reverse strand, counting down.
GTGTCTGACAAGCTCCCCTCACCAAAAAAACAGGCTACGCTGCTAGGAATTCTCATTGGCTTTGGGGATAAGAACAATTATGTAAAGGTGGTATTCTTTACTCAGAAGCTTGTAGAATGGAGTTGCTTTAACTGAGCTAGAAATCTGTTAAGTCAGAAAAGTGTTTTAAGGGACGTGGATGAGTTCTAATGACAGCCCAAATGTCCATGGCTGAGCCTGGGTTCTAAGAATCAAGGAAGAGTAGTAACAGTGGGGCCAATGAACGAATATAAACACCTGTCTGGGTGTGTCCCAACCATAAAAAATACTCTTGGCTAGGAAGCACAAATCACAATAATCTTGCAATTTTTCAAATAGTGGTTATAAAAATTTATTGACCATTTAAAAGAACACATCTGTAGAAACGGAAATTATTTTGAAAAATGAAAGCCCGGCTATGAACCCGAGGCAAGGAAATGGGGCTGGGTGCCTTCTTTCCATCTCTAGGTAAACAGCACCACCTGGAGGTCGAAAGGAGCAAAGACAGGCGTGGACAGTTGCACTCATGGTTTGGGATGCTTATTTCTCTATGAAACATAACCCCTTTTTCAAACTTGCCTTTGGATTTATCGTAAACAATATTTTTAATGCTTAACAAGATATCTTGAGAACGAACTGATAATAGGTGAAGATTTATTTTCTTTATCATGCTTCTCAGAAGCTACATTTTGTTTGCTTTCTCCCAGATAATAGTTTAAGATTCATAACCCTTTAATTCAAACAGTTGACTGTACTAAAAATAATTATTAGAAGGAGAAAATGTATTGAGAAGAGTCGTTAAGAGGAAGGCAGAAAAATAACACTCAGAAACACAGCAGAGCTGCGGACACGGAGGCCCGTGGAGTCAGAGCAGAGGTCCTCTGCTGTGCTGTCAGCCCGGTAAGTCTATCGCCCCCTTTGCTGTCGTATCACAAGTTTCCCGTGTACCTAAATACTTTCCAAAGATTTTCCTTTTGAAAACATCCTTACTGGGTCAAGTGTCATAGGATAATCACACGCATACTTTTGAAAAATCTCGAATTTTCTCATATTGCAACTTGTTCTAAGTAATAGAAATCCATGCCAAGTAATTAATTTTTCCCTTTCTCATGTATTTAGGCTCTTAGAGATGTAGTCCTAATTCTTGATATTCTCTTAATTAAATTCTGTGAAAAATGAAGATAGCCTGGACTGACCAAAGGGACTTCCAGAAACACATCTGTGGAACCTCATCAGAATATCAAAGTCTAGATAGTTGATAATTGTGAGTTGAAAATAGTACTTCATAATATTTATAGTATTAAATAGTATTTACTATTGAATTTGGACTTGAGTTGTTATATCTGTATATATAAATTGGTTTGGGGAAAAATAAGTCAGAAAGTAAATTATTTTGGAAACAACTGGTTAAATCCGAAAAGACAAATAGTAAAGAGATGTTAACTGAAGTATTATTATTCATATCTTCTCTTCCTCCAGGAAACAAGCAAACAAAACAATACGTGTGTGTGTGTGTGTGGGATTGCATGGGTACCTGACTATAAAAGGTTAGTCTTGGCTAAAAAGCATTAAGCAACGTGTTTCAGGTTTCCTAACAGAATCATGGCACACAGCTGAAATCTGTGAGGTACAGAGCAGGGGCCCAGGAGAACCTCTCTGGTTGACCTCTTTGCATAGCCTAGCTAGACAGCAAAACCAAGCTGTTGGATACAGGAAACGGGTCCTTTCAAGGCATCGCTCTGAGTTTCCTCGGAATTATAGCCCATCCTCACCAATTTTCATTTGTTGCACATTTTATCAACTCTGTTCTTGCCAGTGCTAAACAGTTTCATCAGTCACAGTAAAACCTGAGAAATCCCTGTTCTTAACTTGTAATGAAAAGTTAAGCACTCCTCCTCTTCGTGAGATCTTAGTTCCTACCTCCTCTCCTGTTTATATGTGTAGCCACAAGAATATAGACAGAAATAATAAAAGCAAGTGAAGTTGGAAGCCATCTGATTCTTGATACCTTTGTCACCTGCTCTTTCTCCACCTCCCCCGGATAACTTATATGCGTACTGCCGCAAATGCTCCATGTAGTGAGCAGTGTACTGTCTACTGTCCCCATATCATGAGATACTCTTCTTAAAAAGACCAAGGAAGTGCCGCTCAATACAGCAAGCCATGTGACATGAAGGCTCATTCACATGTGGGCACATACAACAGATATTTGATGCTCATTTTCAGTCTTTGTGATGTAATGAAGGAAAGTGAGGCTGTTAAGGTAACAACATAGGAAAATGGGGAAAAGTACAAAATTTCATTTTGAAATACTGGTCAAATACTAGTACAATTATTGGCCACTCATTCATTCTTTCAACTAATAATTAAGTGTCTATTCTGTATAAGACACATTGCTGCACAGTATTAGAAATAAAGAGATAAATATCATTGCAGCAAAAATTTCAGCAGAACATAAAACATATCTAAACACTGGCCTACCAAATTCAGGCAATTTTAATGTGGTTTTTTTTTTTTTTTTAAGTTTTACAATGAATAAAGAGTGGAGACACTCTAGATTTTCTTGTGAAATGTATTCTGCCTGTATCAGATTTCTGTCTGTACCCAATTTTGTTTCTCTTCTTAGTATTTGATCTACCTGTGTTTGTTTCTCTAACATTCTGGGTTACCTGAAGAGTCAAAGATGACTATAAAAATTAGATTTTCTTCATGACACAACCCAATGCTCCCATCGCACTATGTAAAAAGCACATTTTATGCACATCCCACTCTCTGCTATTGGCTGAATTACACACCTCTGAGAGGCCACAGTTCAGTCTTTGGCTTTCTACCTCCCACCAATGTCTGCCTCCTGCTCAGTCTCTCCCCTGGCGTTTTCACCACGTTTCCTCGTCAGCCCCTCTCCCGCCTCCTCCTTCGCCATTCTCGGCCTCCCTGTCAAACTGTCCAGCGGCACACGAAGGGTGTCCCAGTCCACAGGCCCAGTGCTCACAGGCCACCTTCTTCTTCATTGTCTGCTTCGGGGTGGATCCCTTGCCATCCTCATATTTGATTCACATTCTGAGAGTCTGTAAACATGACTGGAGCCCAGCCAGGACCCAACCCTCAGGAGGAGCCCTGGTTCCCCAGCAGGGGAGAAATGAACAGTCTTAGCCCTGTTACCACCAGGTAGTACAATCCCCACTTTCAAATCATTTGCATTTTGAAAGTTCCTTAATGAGGTGCTTTGGAAAAAAATCTTACTTTTACACTTTCTGAAGCATCAATCTATTTAAAGATCAAGAAACACAGTCAAAGTGCATGCAAATATATACTTGGTTTGTGAAAAATAATTTGCTAGAGCTCTCAGCTGGTTAACATACATTTAAAGATTATATTATATTAAATTTATATTTGAGTCTTGCAAATAACTATACTCTCCTGATAGGTTAAGGATGCCCATTATTTCACTTATTTTTCTACCTATTTCTCTCCTCCAACAAGCCTAGTCTGGTAACTGTAAGCTGAAGGGTACTTGCTGTTCCCCTCTGGTGACGCTGCCAAGAGTGACAGGAGCAGAAAGAGGCTCCTTGCACCAGATACGGGCCAGGAAACTGATAGAGTAAGAAATAAGGTGTGACCTCTGCCTTGTGGAGTTGAAAGCCTATTGGTAGTTTTTTTATAGAATTACATAATGTTTAGACTGAACTGACATTAAAAACTATTTCTCTAAAAGGGAAATAGGGGTGTATACAACAGGAAGTAGCCGCTGCGTTGCCCTCACAAGTCTGTGAAGTGGTGCTGATTATATTTCGTTCACAGATGAGGAAACTGAGGATCAAAGAATGTGAGTGGCTTGCCTGTGGCAGGATTGGGACTTGAACCCATATCTCACTGCAAAGTCTGTTTCTCTCATGATACTACCCGGAACTCTAGAAACAGGATTCCCAGAGACACATTCTTGGACATAAATGGAGAAGCAACATTTCTTCCAGGCCCACAGCCTTGGTAAAATTCTTTCAGCTCTAAGTCCTTTTCCCTTCACACTCACTATTTTCTGTTAATTTTTCTCAAAGGGGATTTGTTTTTTTGTTTTTGTTTTTGTTTTTTTTTTTTTCATTTTTCTGAAGCTGGAAACAGGGAGAGACAGACAGTCAGACAGACTCCCGCATGCGCCCGACCGGGATCCACGCCCACCATGGGGCGACGCTCTGCCCACCAGGGGGCGATGCTCTGCCCATCCTGGGCGTCGCCATGTTGCGACCAGAGCCACTCTAGCGCCTGAGGCAGAGGCCACAGAGCCATCCCCAGTGCCCCGGCCATCTTTGCTCCAGTGGAGCCTTGGCTGCGGGAGGGGAAGAGAGAGACAGAGAGGAAAGCGCGGCGGAGGGGTGGAGAAGCAAATGGGCGCTTCTCCTGTGTGTCCTGGCCGGGAATCGAACCCGGGTCCTCCGCACGCTAGGCCGACGCTCTACCGCTGAGCCAACCGGCCAGGGCTCAAAGGGGATTTGTAATGAGGCTAGATGCTTAACAAGAAACATATATCTTGGGTAAGGAGAGCAACTTCTTTTGAGCAAGCAAAAATCACTATAAACTTCAGCTCTAATGTGCGTAACATTTAAAGCAAATATTTAAGGTGGTTACACGGCTGAACAAGCTTGTTCTACCAGGGCTCAGTTACGGGGCAGTTTGACTCAGGTCGGTCACAGAGAGGGCCCTTGGTTCTCAGGGGTGAGTTAAGTCAGTGACCCATACTGCTCACTTCCTCTTGGTGCTTGCTGTCTGGATGTGGGTGTGTTCACCCAGAAAAAGATTCATATTTCGCAGTGGACAGAACGATGATGTCTAACCTAGTCTAGATCAAGTTAGCTGCCTCAGACAGAAACCTGCTGAAGAGCGTCAAAAGTAAACTATTTTCACTATATTTAGGGGAAAAAAGTCAGCCTCTGTTATTGTAGCTTTAAAACCATTTAAAAGTACTTATTCCATTTTTAGTAGTCCAAGATTAAAGGATTCTGTGAATTATCTCATCTGAACAATTCTAGCTGAAACAATTATTTTCATATAGTTCTCACTATGTGCCAGAACCCTTTAATGTGTTTTATATACAATAGACCATCTGGGTCTCATAAAGACTATGTGAAGTAGGTACAAGTGTCACTTCACTCCCATTTTACAGATTACAAGACTGAGACCTTGAGAGGTAAGGAAATCTACCCAGTGCTGTAGGACCAGAAGGCAGTGACTCACCACCTGAATTCAGAGAGCCTCCTGGCACCACATGAAATCATGAAAGGCCAGTCAATCTAATAATTTAAGTCCCTGGCAGAAATTAGAAGTTGAAAAAAATTTAAATGAGAATTAATTGTGAGGAGCAGGGGGGGGGGTATATGAAAAGGAAAAAAAAATGATCATGAACCAATGTGGATAATATTAAGAGAACAGTTGCTACATCAGGACAAAACTGGCTTTGGCTGCAGGCTCCACCTACCTCTTACTGACGGTGTAAACTAAGTGAGCTACTGGTCCTCAGCGTCTTCTCCTACGAGCAAGGGTTTACATGAGACTTTTAAGAAAAAACAGATTTTTAAAGCCTGGTATAAAACTAGGGCTTGATAAATTATTTTTAAAAGCCATTCCTAATCAACAAATTCCAACTTGATCTTTTATTTCGTTCACTTAAGCTGTGCTACATTTACACAATGGAATACTACTGAGCCATTAAAAAAGAAGGAAATATTACTCTTTGCAACAGCATGGATGAGCCTGGTAAGTACTATCCTAAGTGAAATACGCCAGTCAGAGAAAGACCTACCATAAGAGCTCATTTCTATTATGTTCATATGGAATCTAATGGGCAAAATAAACTAACGAACATAATAGAAACAGTCTCATAGCTACAAACACCGAGTGCTGTCAGAGGGGAAGGGGTTGGGGGGTAGAAGAGGGAAAGGGGGATACATGGAGATGGAGGGGGACTTGACCTGGGGTGGTGGACACAGTGCACTACACAGACTATGTTATATAATTGTACACCACAGACCTATATAATTTTATTAGCCAATGTCACCCCCAATAAATCCAGTAAAATAAATAAATATTTTTGATTATTCATTATGCATATACCACTGTGCCAGGTACCTCAGGGAGATGGATGAGGAAGGTCGCCATACTGAGGTGCCACCACCTACTCTGGGCATTCGGAGGAGAAAAGCAACATGGCGGGGACAGCATCAGTAGGTCTGAAGGGGTCACACTTCTCTACTAACAGCTGCAAGTTTAAGAATAATCTGGTCTAACTTTTCAAAATGAGACACATGCTTTGCAATCAGTCATTACATTAGCAATGGCTACCAACAAGTAATTGCAATTTTCCTACCACAAGGAAGTGTTATATAGGCTTAACTGATAAAATTAGAACTCCATTTTAAAAGCAAAATTATGCATTGAGATTTCATAAATATATATATGTATATATAGATCTACCAACATATATATTTACATATATATTTAATCTTCCATTTTGCTTAATTCTGATGCACAGAGTTCCTATACAAAATGACTCAATTATCTTTTTGCACAATAGCATCCAAATGCAATCTGCCTTTCCTGACCTCACATCTATGTATGTAACGAGCCCCTGAGACTCAGATGTTCAAGACAAAATGCTAGGGAGTTCAAAGTGGTGTTTTGGATTCAACCACCTCTCATATTTACCCGCATTTCTACCTTGAAAATCCAATCCAATACAAGTAATTGACAGAAGGAAGGCTAAGATATGTGATTTTAGAAGAAAAATGAAGAGAAAATGAAATGGTTTAAAGCAGTTTTAACTCTGATTTTACAAGAAAACTCAAATACTGGAATGTTTTATGAAATACTTAACTTCTTTTCTAAAGGTTGGATGGGTATCTTCAGAATATAAAAATATTCCCGATAAAATTTCCCCAGAATAGAGGTAAAAGGCTGTCTGTTGGAAAGAATACAAAAGGGACATAGAATCTGAACTCAAGATTATGTAGAATGGATAAGATAAATCGAACTGAGTCTCCAGTTTCTTCAAATATTATTGACAGTGGTTTCAATGGAGAAAAGGGGAAACCAGAAAGATCCCTAACTCTCCAATGACAAAGGGTTTCCCCAAACAAATCTAGAGGCTTTGAGTTCAGTTCTTCCCTGTTGGTTTATAAAAAGAAATGATCAACAATGTTAAGGACAAAACACAATTGAAACACATATCATCAAAGTCTAATAAAAATAGGAACTATTAAGCCCTGGCCGGTTTGTTCGGTGGATAGAGCATCGGCCTGGCATGTGGACATCCTGGGTTTGATCCCCGGTCAGGGCACACAGGAGAATAGACCATGTGGCTCACCTGGTTTGAGTGTGGGCTCCGGACAGCTGTCCGGAGTGAGCTGGGGGTCCTCGTGCATCGTCTGCCTGCCCCGAAGCTTTCCTCCTTTACTCCAGTGGACCTGACTCGAATACCCCAGTCCTCCAGAGACACTGGATAAACGGAGAAGGCCATTTCTATCTGCCTCTGAATCTAAATGAGAACCTGAGATGCTCACACCTTAGAATTTAGGATTTGATAGTTCAATGGCTTAATTGTAGATTTTTTTATATCCAGCATTATAAATAATACTTAACATTTGGGGGCAGACTATCTATCAGCTACTTTTCTAATAACTTACGTAGTCATTTAATCTTCACTAATTTCCTTACTGTACATATGAAGAGGCTGAAAGCATAGAGGAGTTATGTAATATATTAAAGGTCATAAAGCCATCAAATAGATATTAAGTAATTTTGTTTCAGAGACCAAGCTCTGAACTACCATACCACACTAATTTTCTAGCCAGACTTATTCCCAAGAGGTTCACAGAGAGAAATACAAAGGATAACAGCAGCATTCACTGTAACTCATTGTGATTTTCCAAGCCTCTGAGAATCCCACTCTTTGCCACACAATTTCAACCATTCCCATCACAAACGCCTGTTTCAGATAATTCTATACCCTCCGCTCTCTCATTTCAGTTCTCCTTTTCTCTCCCCTTCCTGACTACTATTTTGCCTTTTTTTCTTCTCTTTGCTCCTCTCCTCACCCCGCTCCTCACTTGTTCTCCATTCCTCCCTTTTCTTTTGCTCCCTTCCCTTCCTCTCCTCTTCTCTCTCCTCTGCATTCCTTCTCTCTTTTCCTACAGTTCAATCTCCTCCAGCCTTGCTGGGAATAACAACCACTTGTAATAAACAACATTTCCCAACATGTCCATAACACTACCTCCTTAACACTAAAGTGCAGAGCTGAAAATATTGTTATATTCCCATATTTAGATTAGATCTAAATACTTTCCTGTTTAGTAAGACCTCCTTGTAAATCAAATATTTGGAACAAGAATGTGAGTGGTTAGATGGGATTGTTTGTAGAATGATAAGGTTATTTAAAAGATTACCTGTGATTGTTGAGTTGTTTATTTAAACATTCTAATTTTTTTCTAGGGACCATATAGTTCTTTCATGTAATAACAAAGTTAATATTTTTAGAAAAAATTGGCATTCTGTGTGGACAGTCTATCATGCCGAACGAACAATAAAATAGCCAACTTTCTACCAGAGAAATTCAGGGCAGTGAGTCGATAAAAGGTAACAACAACTCAGCTGCTATACTATCATTAGAGCCAAGAAGACAGGAAATAGTATTATTGAAATACATCTACTTGGGCCCTGGCCAGTTTGCTCAATGATAGAGTGTCAGCCAGGCATATGGATGTCCTGGGTTCAATTCCTAGTCACAGCACACAGGAGAAGCAACCATCTGCTTCTCCACTTCTCTTTCTCACTCCTTTCTTTCTCTCTTCCTACTGCCTCCTGGAGCCATGACTCGATTGGCTTGAGTGAGTTGGCCCTGGAATGCTGAGGATGGCTCCATGGCCTCAGCCTCAGGAACTAAAAATAGCTTGTTTACTGAGCATGGAGCAACGCCCCAGATGGGCAGAGCATTGATCCATAGAGGGCTTGCCAGGTGAATCCCAGTTGGGGTGCATGTGAGAATCTGTCTCTCTGCCTCCCCTGCTCTCCTTAATTAAAAAAACAAAAAAACAAAAACCTGCTTGGTAAAGAGAAAAGGAGAATAATGTTGTGAAGATTAGAAGCACAGACCCAGTCTTCAAAAGGCCCTTAGATCCTATCTAGTCCAATGCCCCTTATTTTACAGAGGAGGAAACTGAGGCTCAGAAAGATTAAGTACTTCACAGTTAACACAAAACCAATAGGCAACTGAGCCAAAAGATCTCAGGTTTTTGTCAAGTATAGAGCTCTAAAGTTTTCACTTTAAAGTATTCTCTTTTTTTTTTTTTTTTTGGTATTTTTCCGAAGTGAGAAGTGGGGGCTGTCAGACAGACAGACTCCCACGTGCACCCAACCTGGATCCACCCAGCATGCCCACCAGGGGGCAATGCTTGGCCCATCTGGGGCGTTGCTCTGCTGCAACCGGAGTCATTCTAAACACTCAAGGCAGAGGTCATGGAGCCATCCTCAGCGCCCAGGGGCCAACTTCCGGGGCCAACTTTGCTCCCATGGAGCCTTGGCTGCGAAAGGGGAAAAGAGAGATAGAGAGAAAGAAGAGGGGAAAGGGTGGAGAAGCAGATGGGTGCTTCTCTAGTGTGTCCTGGCTGGGAATCAGACCTAGGACTTCCACATGCCAGGCCAATGCTCTACTGCTGAGCCAACTGGCCAGGGCCTAAAGTATTCTTAAACATCCTTTGGACTAGATTTCTAGAATTAAAAATAAAGGAATTATTTAGTAAGTTATTAAGAGTAATACAAAATTTAGAGTACCATTGCTTTAGCAAGTTGTGTTTACTAGTTACATTGGGTAGCATTAGGCTGGCCAGAGTAAAGATTAAATTGCCTTTCTTGTTCAAACTCCATGTGTACAATGCACACATATATATTAGGTCCTTTATTAATAAATTATTTATTGAGAGATTACTACATAACAGATATTGTACTAAGGCCTGGAACTCACACATAAAATACCTAAATTCTTCTCTTATAGAGTTCAGAGCACAGTGATATCATCAAAGTGTGATGTGTATGATAATGCAGATCAGCAGTTCTCAAACTTTTAGTCTTAAGACTCCTTAGACAATTAAGAATTATTGGGAACTCAGGAGAACTTTTGTTTCTGTGGATTATAACTGTCAACACTCATTTTAGGAATTTAAAAAATATTTATTAATTTGTTTATATATAACAATAATAATCTATTATATCTTTACATATCACATATTACTATTTTTAAAATGCTGAAGTTTTCAAAAAAAGTGAAAAGACTGGCATTTGTTTAGCTGTTTGCAAATCAGCTGCGTGCTCTTCTCCCAACAAATCATCCCAACCTATTGCTGCCTTTCCAACCCACTTTTTAAATGTTTTTGTCTTTAGCAGTCCAGGGTTTGAGGATCAGTTCTAAACCTACTGTAGTCCCTTCCTTTTACTTCCCAGAGTACATTGTAATGAATTTCCTTCAGGTTAAAGAATGCAGTGGGCCTCACCAGGCAGTGGCACAGGGACTAGAGCATTGACTGGGACACAGAGGGCCCAGGTTCGAAACCCCAAGGTTGCCGGCTTAAACGTGGGATCACAGACATGACCCCATGGCCATTGGCTTGAGCCCAAAGATCGTTGGCTTGAGCAAGGGGTCACTCACTCTGATGGAGCCCCTCAGTCAAGGCCCATATGAGAAAGTAATCAATGAACACCTAAGAAGCCACAATGAAGAACTGATGCTTCTCATCTCTCTCCCTTCCTGTCTGTCTGTCCCTACTGTCTCTCTCTCTCTGTCTCTGTCTCTGTCACACACACACACAAAAAGAGTGCAGTGCGATTATTATTCACTAGTACATAATTATAAATATAATAATATATGTAAATACAAATTATAAACAAATAAGTACATATTTTATAAGGTTTTTGCATGACAATATTATAAACTAGAAGGTTGCTTGTATTTGTTTGAACAGACATTTATAGCAGAAATTCTCTTACCTAAACTTCCTAAGATTTCACAGAAGTATTGATACATTAACTAAAATTTTTGGGCCAATTAGAGGATAAATATCTCTAATACAAGACGAGAATCATCTGTCAAGGCTGGAGGCCCAGCGTGTCAGGGATGCAGGAATGTAGGGCAACCATCACAGATCCCATTCAAAGGGAGACAGATCATTGTGGGTAATGAAGGAGGTGACGCTTTGTAATGACCAAGGTAGCTGAAGTGGGAGAAGAGCACAGGGTGGTGGCATTTCATTCTAAAACTCCAGAGTCACCTATGACTAACTCCTCTGCTCCTGTAGTAGTAATAATACCACAGTAACAACCACAGGAGCTAATACTGACTAAAAGCTTACTACTTACCAGGCACTATTCCAAGCTCTTTACATATTTTAACACATTTAATAATCACAACAACTTTATGTGGAAGATATACTTTTAACCCTATTTTTGAAGGGGAAGAAACTAGGGCACAAAAAGGTCAGGTCACTTGCTCAAGATAGCACAGGTGATAAGTGGTAAACGGGCACTAGGGCTTAGGCAATATGGCGGGAGAGCCTGTATTCTTAGCCCCATGCTCCACCACCATCCAGCTCCGGAGAAGCCCCTCATCTGTTAATATAAAAATCTCTCCTACCAAATGTACCTTTCCCTGTGCCATAGAGTTTCATGGATTACTTTTCTGAATATTCACATTTTTGGTACCTTGAACAAGGCTAGTTTTGGAGTTCTTTCCAGCCTGATTTTCCTTATATAAAAGTGTGGGCACAATATGATTTTTTTATTGGACCTGTATTCTATTAAGGAGACTCTGGTCAATACAACTGACCCTTGAACAATGTGAAAGTTAGGAATTCTAACCTCCACACAATCAAAAGTCCACATCCTCATCCACAGATTCCCAACCACACATCAAAAATACTGTTTTCAACCCATGGTTCATTAAATCTGCAGAAACAAGACTGGGGGATACAGAGAGCCAAACTGTATGCTTATAGAATCTGCAGAGGAGTGCACCTGTGTAGTTCAAACCTATATTGTTCAAGGGCCAACTGTAGTCTCTAAAGTACAATGGTATGCATCAAATAATATAAAAGCAAAACTGAGTGAGGGCAGGATAAGGAAAAAGGCTTTAATGAAACTTCATTTTGGAAGAATACACATTGTCTTCTCTATGCTGTAAAAAAAATAAAGAAAACAAAACAAAAATATTTTTATTTATTCAATTTACCATTTTTATTTTTATAATAAGGTAATGGGTTCAGGAAGGAATAAGGAAGAATACTAGACTGCCAATTGCGACGTACACCTTTCTCTCTCTCTCCCTTCTTCCCTCCCATTTTCTCTCTCTCACACACACTCTCTCTCTCTCCTTCTCTCTCTCTCTCTCTCTCTCTCTCTCTCTCTCTCTCTCTCACACACACACACACACACACACACACACACACACACACCTCAAATGAGTAGTGCTAAGCAGTCTACAGAAAAACCCAGAAATATCAGAGCACCCCTTAAAGTGACACCTTGCCAGTTTGATTATCTTAGCATTAAAAAGGAAAATAACTTCTTTTATTTGCTGGATAAATAAGGAAGGCAAATGACAAAATCATTGTCTTCCTAACAAGTAAGGCATAGAACCTCATCAATCTGAACAAGGAAAAGCACCCGGGCCTCAGATTATAGGCCGCACATTGCCTGGGTCAAGTAGCTTATTCACCATGCAGACTCCAGGCCAATAATCCTTATATGGTAGGACCCACAGCTTCAGACATGGTCTCACATCATGAGTGACCTTGACTCTGATTGATTTACAACATGCCTTGGGATGATTTTCCCTTTATTATCTGAACAAAGTACAAACAGCAGTGCTGACAAGTAATTTTAAGACATCACAATGGCAAATCTGACAGTGTGGATGTTTCTGATCTGCTTCATTTGACTGACCTTATTTGCTATAAATTCAGGCTAATCTAAACCTAATTCTTACCTGGTTGCTCATTTGGTTACTGTGACCATTATCCCTGGTCTCTTGGCATCTTACAAACACTAGCCGGCTACAAATTCCTCTAGGATGTCTGGTTCTTCTCATATTACAGTGCTAGGAATGCAGCATGAATAGTTTCATACCTCCAGGGTCTTAATGTCACAGACTCACACTCACCATTAGGATCTTCTAAGAGGAATTCACCCAGAATTCCACAGAACAGAAAGCCAACCACGTTCAAGTGATACATTCCAGTAAATATTTCATAGAAAAATGGCTCTTCTCTTAGAAATGCCTCATAGTCAGCCTGTCCTGAAATTATAGACCTGAGAAATATTTTGGAGGTCATTCTATTCAGTTTCTTCATTAATGTTTATTTTTCAAAACTGAGGTTTAGGAAGTTAAGTTTCAGAGGTCACCATGCTACTGAGAGGCAGACTTAAGATTCCTATTCTAGTTCTTTCTACTATTGTTAATGTTAATATCCTGGAATCATAGAGAAGGTAACAATAATGATGCTAATACCCTGGGTTCACAGAAACAGTCACAAAAAACCCAGCATTTACATAGTCTTTAGAGTTTACAACAAGCCTTTGCTTTTTGTAATTTCATGCAGTAATCTGTGCATTGGCATGATAAACATAATTAACATTTCATTTAAAGACTGGGAGATTTGAACAGTAAGCTTTTAGTGACTTAGTCAAGTTTTCATAACTAAAAATGAGTTGTGAATTGAATACAAAGTTTCTGTCTTCAAGTCCTATATTCTTGAATAAATTACTAACTTCCCTATGTACCTTTGTCCTCAGGATACAATAAGGGTGTCCACATCAGAGGAATTATTTCTCTTGATGTGTCGAGTGAATAAACCTCTTAGCATCTTGCTTAACACATTATAAGTGGACAATAAATGTAAAGGTTTTGTTTTGTTTTCTTAATTGCTATCTTTCCAAAATATCCTACCACTAATTCAAAGTCATTACTTTAGGCTTTAATTATAATAAAGAATTCATTAATGTTCTAATAATTATTTTAGTTGATTTAAAAAATGCAATACTAAGTTGATTCCTCTTTTGATTTTTACTATAGAAATATTTGCTGTCCAATGTGATTAGGCACTATCATCATTTTGATACAAAATATTATTTAATCACATAGCCTTTCCATACTAAGAAAATAACAAACAATTATTTTCATCTTAATGTTTAAAACTGCAAACAAAAAAACTGCACCTTACTATGTTTCAGAAGCCAAAGACCAAATGCAGTGACTGAATGTGGCCTCGAGATGGCGGTAAATGAACATTGATAAAGCCTCAAGACCCAGCTAAGGCTCTGCAGAAACCAAACTGAGGCAGAACAGGCCTTCCTCGTGTGTTAACCAGGAAAGAGTTTGCTTTGGTTCCTCAACCTTGAGCAATGACCTTGTCATACTGTTTCAACAAATCTATTAGCAATGTTAATTCACAAGGTATTTTTTTTTCTGGCTTGCAACAAGTAAAATATACGAAAGATTATCTTTAAAAGAATTGTTTAGACTTATTTTTTTTTTTAATGTTAGGTCAGTTTGGAATTCTCAACACGGATTTGCTCACAGCATTTGCATATAAGATAGCATTTACTTTTCTCCCGTTCATCTACTGTGTATCTTAATTTCACGCTCCTGGGAACCATATATTAAATTCCTTACATCTCCCAGCTCCTAAAAATCTCAGCTTGAAATCTCAACTCTTTTGAGCCCCTTCTTCCACTCTTTGATTTTTCAAAAACCACATATCTTTATCAATTTGTCCTTTACAGTGTATTTTACCTGTCTCTTTCTTTCCTCAGTCCACTTCCAAAACCACAGTTTTGACCGTTTTATTACATGCGCAGGCTATTGCAATAACCTTCAAATTTAGAGCACTGGCTCCCAACCTTGACAGCACACCAGGCTACTTGAAAAGCTTTCTAAGATCCCCAGCTCTCCAGAGCCTGACTTAATTGGTCTGGGGAGAAGCCTGAGGTTGGCCCTCTTTTTTTTTTTTTTTTTTTTTTTTTTTTGAAATCTCCCAGGGATTACAATGTGCAGCCACAATCAAGAGTCACTTAGCTAGAGGTGTATCCAGCATACCATAGCCAAATTAACCTTCTTTAAATGACCAACTCTCCGGGCCAACATTTTAAGTAGTTTCTCATGCTCACAAAGATTATAACTTAGTGACTTGAAGGTCAGATTTACCTTATAGATGTGCTTTATTTGGCCTGTTTTTAAGTTGTTCAGACCAAACATTAAAAAAAAATTGGGAGATGTCACATAAAAGATTTCCTACCTCTTTTTTAAAACTTGCAAGATCATGTCACACAGTACCCACATTCCATGCACCAGCCACCTGGAGCTGAGGCACTTACTCTCCAATGTTCAGTCCCGATCACTCCCCACTTACACCTGCTGTATTACTTATTTATATTATCTGTCTGACACTCTTAGAGTCACTCTTGTGACTCCTAGCCTAAAGCTTAAAGTTTAAACTGAATGATACATTTCACTCACTCATTCCTTTATTCATGCATATATTAGGCAGGTATTTATTTCATGTTTGTGCTAGGCAAACACTTGAAATTCAAGAATGTCATATTTTGGCTTTATTCTTTCTTTCTAACTTTATATTCCCCTTCCCTTCAACAAACTCAATTTTAACCAGCAGTTGGTTTGAGAGACATCTCCCTCTCCAATGTCCATAGCCTAGATGTTCATTTCCCAAGCTCCTTGGCTACTAGGTGATGCCATATGACAAAGTCTGGGCCAATGGCATATGAACAGAAGTGTGGTGGGCAATTTCCAAGTCATATTTTTAAGGAAAGCTAGGTGCTCTCCACTTCCCTCTTTTGTGGGCTGGAACAAAGAGGTAGTATTTGAGAACCATGGTATAAGAGCAACAGGGAGAAGTTCCCTGGAGCTCTAGATGGCCCCTACCTTCCCTGGGCTGCCTGTCTACCTCTTGTTATGTGAGGGGAGAAAAAGTCTTCTATCTTATTGTATTTTTAGGTTTCATTGTTTATAGAGGTATAGCCTCTACTCCAGAATACCCAGCATCTCTCTTTACTATTTCCCAAATATACCTTGAATATTCTTGCCCTCAGCATTGCCTTATGTCAAGGTTTCCATCACTGACATTCCACCTCTCATCTCTACTATCTAAATTCTCCTTAAAGGACCAGCTCAAATGGTCCTATCTTCCTTTCTTTGTTCTCTCTTGGTATGACACTTATCAAATAAGTGTCACTTGACACTTATCAAATATTATTTAGTTAGCATAGAGCCTAGAATTATGCTGTCATGACTCTCTTTAAGTTCTAGATTGTGCATAGTATAAATAAAGAAGAGTATTCAGAGGTCCTATGGCATTTTGCTATTAGAGCTCTTGTTGAATAATCATCTGAACTAACAATTCATGCTCAATGTATAATCCTTCAGGACTCTAAATATCTCATTTTTAATTATAAAGTTAAGATAATCCAATTCTTTAAGAATTTTTTTCTGTATAGTTAAACTAAATTCTTGTTTTCTTTATTCTTGCATCTAAATAATTCCTCAACTCTCTGAATACATATTTCTAAGATGAAGGAATGCACCACAAGATCAATAGTTCAAGCCTGAACGGTAATGGAGAGCCGACTCATAGTGTTTTCCTATTTAGAATCTCAGACTCTCTAGGACAGCATTAGGAGGAGGAAATGAAAGATACTCTTAGAGAAGGAAATTTTTTTAAAAAATGAAAAATATCCAGTCCAGAAGAAAAGGAAAAGTAATGGGAGAATAAAATGTAAAAAAGAGAATTCAGTTACAAGAAAAAGAATAGCAACTGTGTGATAAAATGAGGTTAGTGTAAGGGAAAGGCACATACAAAATGAAATGCCAGTGAGAAGAGTCTAATAACCTTAAAATGCTTCCTATCCGATAGGATGCTCTAAAGACATCACTATCAACACCAAAGAGCAGACTACTACTCTACCACTAGGAAGAATGACACATGGTTGGTATAACAGAAATATCAAAGGCAGGAGAGAGCTGAATTAATAACAGACATTGATTGTATATTACTTTGAGGTGAATAAAGAAAGATACAGCTGTGTTTCAATGGGGCTTAAATTCTTGTCAAACCAAGTAAAGAATAGCCAAGTTTGTTTGTTTTTTCTTTAAGAGACATAGTTTTAGCCTTGAAGCATTATCCTATCCTACAAGAAAGCCAGGAGTGGGATCTTTAAAACATAAGAGGTAATTATACTAAGATAAAATAAAAGAGAATTTAAAGACCTAAAACTATACAACTCTTAAAAGAAAACACAGAGAAAAAAGTTCATGACATTGGACATGGCAGTGAATTTTTGGATATGAAACCAAAATCATGGAAAACAAAAGAAAAACTAGACAAACTGTACTAGATCATTCTTTAAAACTTTTTGTATCAAAAGACCCAGTAAACAGAGTGAAAAAGTAAACTATGGGATGGGAGAAAATATTTGCGAATCATATATATAATAAGGGGTTAATATATAGAATATATAAAAACTCATACAACAAAACTCAAATAACCCAGTTTTAAAATGGGCAAAGGACTTGAATACACATTTCTCCAAAGATAATATACAAGTGGCCAATGAGCACATGAAAAGATGTTCAACTCATGAGTGCATGAGTAATTATTGATGAAATGCGAATTAAAATCAGAATGAGATATCACCCATTAGGATGGGTAATTTTCAAAAAGACAAACAAAACACCATACCCAAACAGAAAATATCAAATGTTGGTAAGGATGTAAAGAAATTGAAACTCTTCTACATGCTTGTTGGGATTGTAAAATGGAAGAACTACTACGGAAAATTTAAAGAGATTCCTCAAAAAAATAAAAACACCATTTCTGAGTACATACCCCAAAGAATCAAAAACAGGGTCTTGAAGAGATATTTGTACATCTATGTTTATAGTAGCAGTATTTACAATAGACAATAGAGGAAGCAAGTCAAATATTCATCCATAGATGAATATATAAACAAAATGTACTATATACATACAATGGAAGACCATTCAGCCTTAAGAGAAAGGAAATTTTGTCATAAGCCAAAACATAGATAAACCTTGAGGACATTACGCTAAGTAAAGTAAGCCAATCACAAAAAGACAAATAGTGCATGATCCCATTTATTTGAGGCATCTAAAGTAGTCAAATTCATAGAAACAAATTAGAAAGGTTACCAGGGGCTGGGAACAAGGGGGACAGGGCAGTTGTTTAATGGACATTGAGTTTCGGATTTGCAAGGTGAAAAAGTTCTAGAGATCTGTTTCACATTGATGTGAATATAGTTAACACTACTAACTTATATGCTTTAAAAATGGTTAAAATGGCAAATTTTATGTTACGTGTTTTTTACCACAATGAAAAAAGGAAAAGAGAATTCAGGTCAACATGATATTTCTTAATGACTGCCACCACTCGTGTGGTATCACTGACGTGTCAACATAAGGTCAAAATGAGGATAAAAGACAAGATGGGCCCTCTTTGGACCATTTTACCTCTTGGAAAAAGAAATCTAGAAATTGGTGCCAAGTTAACCCAGGGACACACCTCTTCTGCATTCATGTTATTCTGGTATTGCCGACCACTTCTCAGCTTCTCCTCCAGGCAGCAGCAATGGTGGCTGCTTTGTGCTGTCACCACAGACTATAATGCAACCATATATATATATGGAGCCTGGTTACAAAGAGCATGCAATTAACTATGTATTTGCTGTACTAAATCTGAAATAACTTATGTGCACAGACATCCTTAGCTGGCTCGAAAGAAGCTTTTAAAATTGGGTTATAGGTGCGTCTGAGATAAAAATGTGAACAGTAGCTGAGTCATTGAACTATAAGTTGAAATGTCATTCTCTGGCATTTAAAGAGTATCACTGGGGAGGAAAGGGAGCACTCTGCACGCCTCCACCAACCTGGTACCAATAAGTCCATTTTAAACTAGTCATGTCTTGCAGGATGAGTGTTGAGAACTTAGTGTGAGCAGGGGGCCCATGACTTGAGAAATGAATCTTGCATGACAGAGCTCTGGAAATGCTTCACTGAGGGAGCACCACACTATGTTTCAGTCAGCCAGCCAGCCTCCACTGGGACTCATACAGCTGTTCATCTCGCATCAATAATTACCTACCTCGGACAGGTGGCTACTTACCAGGCAGCTCATTTCTATTCGGGTTATGAGGGAGAACTTATACAGTTTATTTACTAATCTAGTAGTGGTTTCCGAGTTTTCTAAATAGATTTTTATCTAGATATGGAATTATTATCTAGGTTTTCTGGTATTTGACTATATCTCAAGGAGAATGCCAAGTCAGCTCTGACATCCCAGGTGGAATGCCAGCACCCACATGTAGCAGCAGAATGACTCTGGGCAAGTCATAGCATCGGAGCCTTTAACTCATCATCTGTAAAACAGGACCAATAATAGCTCTTCCTCGGGGTTGCCATAAAATTAAATAAAAGGACCTAGTTCAAAACCACAAAGTATATGCTGATCACAAATTATTTCCCTTCCTTCCTCCTCACTCTAAAGCAGGGTCAGCAAATTTTTTCTATAAAGAACCAAGCAGTAAACATTTTGGACTTTACAAGTCATTGATCTCTGTCGCAACCACTCAACTCTGTCACTGCGGAACAAAAGCATCCATAGATGATGAGCGCAGCTGTGTTCCAATAAAACACTAGTTTAAAAATCAGGCATTTGGGCCAGATTTGGCCCATAAGGTATATAGTTTGTCAATCCCTCTTACTTACAGCACATATATCCGGATAGCACACTACATTAACTTCTCATCATTCTGTTTGATTCCATCTGCTCCAAATATGCCCTTTGCTCCTTTCTTTTCATTGTTTCTATTTTTTATCTGTTTTATATTTCAATTAAAGCTTACATACAATATTATATTAGTTTCATATGTACAAAATAGTGATTAGACATTTATATAACTTATGATCACCCCAATAAGTCTAGCACTCATCTGATACCATATATAGTTATTACAACATTGACTATATTCCCTGTACTATACTTTACAGCCCTGTGACTGTTTCTATAACTAGCAATTTGTGCATCTTAATCCCTTCACCTATTCACTCAGCCCTCTCCCCCCCTCCCATCTGGCAACAATTAAAATGTTCTCAGTACCTATGAGTCTGTTTCAATTTGGTTTGTTCATTCATTTTGTTCCTTACATTCCACATATAAATGAAATCATATGGTATTTGTTTTGCTTTATCTGACATTTTACTTAGCATAATATCCTAGTCTAGGTCAATCTATGCTGTCTCGAATGACAAGATTTCATTCTTTTTAGCACTGAGTAACATTCCATAGTATGTATGTGCCGTATCTTCTTTATCCATTCATATATCAATGGACACTTAAGTTGCTTCCAAATATTGGCCATTGTAAATAACACTGCAATGAACACGTGGGTGCATATATCTTTTCAAATTAGTGTTTTGCATTTCTTCAAATAAATACCTGGAAGTGAAGTTGCTGGGTAGTTCTATATATTCTTTGAATTATAAGAACAAATTAGTCTAGTTCAATGCTTGATATAGTTTTTCACTTTCAATTTTAACTATTGAGAAGTTCCCATGAAAAGCAAGCACTTAGACCTGAGATGCTCAATTATATTATTCACACGAGGTTCTGAGGAAATCAGCTATATTTGAGCAAATTCTAAACTCTCATAACAGAATAGGAAGGGGACCATCACTTAAGAATGCACAGAGTTAACTGAAGCCCTTTTATTTGAGGAGAAGGATAGGTTGCAACTTTTTTCCCAGGTTTTAAAATATTGCTTAGTAAAAATGTTCACATTTGCTTGTATATCTGTGAAGAACTTCTTAAAGAACATAAGAACTAAAAGCAATAAGGATCACCTATGGTGAGATGGAAACTCAGGATGCAGAATAATGATGAGAGAGAGTTTTCATTGGATATTTTTAAACATATGTATTTAAACCATGTGAATATATTATCTATTAAAAGAAATTAATTTTTAACAAATAAAAGTATACATTAAAAAGAAATCTTTCACATTCATAAAACAAGCCTACTAAAGGAAAGACACAAATATGAGCAGTGGAGAGTGACAGGAACCTAAAAGGCATTGAAGACACTCATCACTCAGGTGCTGTCCCAGAAATTCTACCACCGCTGAAGGAAGCCCCCCATCTGTTAGTGGGCTTAAAGTGCCTTCTGCCTTGCACTCTGTGTGACTCAGAGATGTTGGGACATTGGGACATGATGGGAGGAGAAAACACACCTTTCTTCATCTGGCAGATGTGGATTCAGGAGCAGGACGTGCTCATCAGTGCTTTATAACTTGCAGCGTCCAGTCACAATGCTCTCACAGAGCTGCACACGCCCACCCTTCTCGTCTCACCTGTCCCACATTTGTACACTCTCTCCAGCCGCCTCAAGGTCTCTTCACTACCCAGTCTTGATTATTCCTGCTTTCAAATAAGTTTTAATTTAATAAAAAAAACCACCCTTTTATTTATTTCCAACTATTGTTCTTTGTCTCATATTGCTTTCACATCCCAATTCTCTGGGCTATTAGGAATGATTTTCTCTCACATCTTAATAATCTCTAGTCCAGCTTCTACCTCCACTCTTCCATTCAGTCCCTTTTCCTCTGAGGTCCTCACTGACTCTTTAAAACAAATCTAAAGAATAGTTTCACCCTTTGTTCTTACTCATCTTGATCTCCCTTTCTCAAATGACAAACATCCATCTTACTAAACATCTCTTCTCCCTTCATTTATGTAACACCCAAGAATCCTTTCTGTCTCTTCCTCATCCTCACACTGGGCCTTTCCCTTACTCCTGCCTCATAACTGGGCTATAACTGTAGACTCAGCTGCCACTCCCCTTTTCTTCTCCATCCGTCCTCATTCTCTCAGGGAATTCATCTATTCTCAAGATTTTTCTAGTGGTAAGAGCATAGCAGAGAAGGCCTGAAGCCTGGCTCTATGACTTATTAGCTGTGCAACTTAGGGCAAGTGGTTTCATCTCTCTGAATTCAGTTTCCTTCACTCTAAAACAGAAATTCAAATTCAATATTCTTTACTGAGTATCTATTATGTACCAGGCACTGTTCTAGGTCCATGAGCTTCATTAGTAAACTAAACAGATAAATAATCCTGCCCTCACAGAGCTCTCATTCTAGCTGGCAGAGAAACAAAACACAATAAACATGAAATATGAGAATTATATAAAATGACAGAATATGGTGAGAGCTGTAGAAAAAAAAAAGCCAGGTTACATCTTTTAAAAGGTGGCCCCTAAAAAAGTGAATATGAGCAAAGACTCAGAAGAGGGAATTAGTAATGAGGGCATCTGTTGGAGAGGGTGCGGGCAAAGGGAACAGACAAAGATCCTGAAGGCTGGGCACATTCAGCTCCTTCTAGGAACACCAAAGAGGCCGGCGGGAATGCAGTGATGTCAGTACGGGGAAGAGCAGTCGGAAACGAGGTCAGAAAGGAAATCACGGAGCCAGTTCTTGCAAGACCTCTGAATGTGATGCACGCCAGTGCAAGGTGATATGACCTGATTTATGTTTTAAAAGAATCGCTTTGGCTGCTGTGTTGGGAATAGACTGTAGTGGGAACAGGATGGAAGCGGAGAGATCAGTTAGGAGGCTATGTCAGTAATCCGATGCAGGAGGTGATGGCGGCTAGGACCAGCAGGAGAGTGCTGGAGAGAAAGAGAAGGGGCCACGGTTAGATGGTCAACCTGCCTTGTGGGGCTGTGAGGAGAATCCTACGAGGAAATCACGGCAGGTGAAGTGCCTAGGAGGTGCCTGATTCAGGAAGACGTTAAATAGTCCTCTCTCTCATTACGTTCTCTTTTTCAGGTAGAATAGATTATATGGAGGAGATCAAAACTAGAGTATGATATTCAAAGACAACTGACCTGGGGATTGGCAGTTGCTCTCACCTGAAGTAAGTAAAAGAGTTTAGGCTGAGAAAGGGGTTAATCTTCTCTCAGCCTTCACCTCACATCCCAACTTCAGGACAGTATTCCAACTTCTTACAAAACACTTCCTCTTAAAAGTTTCATCATATGCTCATTATCAATGCATATATATTTTTTAATTACTTGCCTTACCTCCACTGCAAGCCAGCTACCTATCTAAATGTTTCCTTCTATTAAAAATATACCAGCCCTACAGGCTGAAAACTTAGCTTCATCTTTGTAGAATTATGAAATCAAAGGATGCTATCATTGGAAGTTGGTATTGTGCTCATTATCTGCTTAAAACAGTGGGGCTGAACTAGCTATAGGCCATTCCAGGTTTCAATGGCCAAGCAGGGCCTACAACCAGTTTTCTGGAACCTGTTCACTTCTTCAACCTGGCCCATCCCACATTACAGCAGTTCCTTAGATTGGCTGCCACAGGCCAGCATCCCTGGACTGGTCACCACTACCACTTTCCTGTTACTGGCAACTAAGCCTACCAGAAGTTAAGAGAGGCCATGACCTACACTGCTGGCTCTGAGTTCAAATCCTGCCTCTGCACTTACTAGCTGTGAGACCTTCAGTAAGTCTCCTAACTATGTTCTGCCTTAGCTTCTTTGTTTGAAAAATTTCTACCTCCAACAACTTAAGTATGTAGAATATGGTATGTAGAAGCTCCTATCACAAATCCAAGCACAAAATAAGAGCCCAAGAAACATTAGTTATTGTGAGCTATATTACCTCTCTCAGTGCCTTTCAAAGAAGTAGACATGGATGCCTTTCCAGTGAACAAATTTTAATTGTCTTAGACTTGCCGCCAGGGTCTTGCAGCAACTGGGTCTATTAAATGTATGGAAACATTCAGTGCTTTCTGATCACAGACCTTCCAGCCAGGATGGTTCTCTATGTATCCCCGAAGCACGCTCATGCCCAATTCCTACCGCTGCGTTTTAGTTTATGCCCCTCCTACCTGAAATGCCCACCTTCCTTCTCTCTAGCTTCTGGCACGTCCTTCAAAGCCCCTTTGAAGGCTTAGCATTTCACAAGAACTTCCCAGCTCCACTGATACTATTTCTTCTCCACAGTACTATCGTATTTACATGCAGTACCTATTGACTGCTTCCTATGAAGGGGCACGGGAACATTTAAGTAGTAGCATGGTGCTAGAGCAGACTGCCTGACCTCTCAGCCTCAGTCTCATCCATAAAATGGTATTAATATTAGGGCTGTTGTGAGATCTGACAAATAAATACTAGTAAAAACAATGATTAACATGTTACAATTATCATATATTGCATTTAACTTTTCCCTCTGTTTTAATGTACCTTCATTTTCTTTCTACAGGTTATTCTGTCCATATGTACTAAAGGGGATCCCCCTTATCCACAGTTTTGCTCCCATGATTTCAATTATCCACAGACAACTGTAGCCCAAAAATATTAAATGGAAAATTCCAGAAATAAGCAATTCATAAATTTTAAATTGCACACTGTTCTGAGGAGCATGATGAAATGTGAGTCCATCCTGCCTGGACCAATCGCCCCTTTGTCCTGTGTATGCACGCTGTGTACCACACCTGCCTGCTCGTCACATCGTAGCCCTCTTAGTAACCAAACTGACTGTCTTCGGATCACGGTGTGTGTGTGCAAGTAACCCCTGTTTTACTTTAGAATGGTCAACGTGCAAAAGTAGTGATGTTGGCCATTCAGACATGTCGAAGAGAGAAGCCCCACAGTTTTTTCTGTAGGTAAAAAGGTGAAAATACTCCACTTAATAAGAAAAGGGGGCGAAAATCAAATACCGGTTTACTAAAATTTAGAGTAAGAACAAATCTTCTATTCGTGAAACTGTGAAGGAGAAAAAAAGAAATCTATGCCGGTTTTGCTGTCACACCTCAAACTGCAAAAGTTATAGCTGCAGCGCATGACAGTGCTTAGTTAGGATGGAAAAGAACATAACACTTGCTGGTGGAATACGCGAACAGAATGCATGTTCCAACGGGAGGTAATGTGTTGCACCAGAAAGCATCAAGCCTATACCAACATGCCAGCAAGGGATCCCCTAAAATGAGTGACACTAAGCCATTTACTGCAAGTAAGGGATGGTTACAATACAGTTACATAACTTATAGTACAGTATACTGTTATCATTGTTTCATTCTATCATTAGTTATTTTGCTAATGTCTTCCTGTGCCTGGCTTATAAATTAAACTTTATCATGGGGATGTTGTATAGGAAAAAATGTAGTAGATAGGTATGGTGCTATCTGCCCAAATTCATGTATCTACTGGGGCCCTGAAACATACCCCCCGGTGGGTAAGTGGGGACTACTGTATACTTTTATCTGGTGTCATAAACCACATCTTATACTATCAAGCTCAGCCCTGAGAATTTTGATATCTGTCCACAAAGATTTATCCACATCTAATCATTCATTCTATAAGAACAGATTTACCCAAACTACCAACTCCCTGTGCCAGAGCCAGTGGACGGTGCAGAGTACAGATAGCATGGCTGCTA
Organism: Saccopteryx bilineata; assembly: GCF_036850765.1. Taxonomy (NCBI): domain Eukaryota; kingdom Metazoa; phylum Chordata; class Mammalia; order Chiroptera; family Emballonuridae; genus Saccopteryx; species Saccopteryx bilineata. The sequence goes on along the minus strand of NC_089493.1, from coordinate 104,743,990 downwards.
GCCAGAAGCTTCAAAGAGGAGGAAGACTGAAGAAAAAGTTTCCCCCAAATTAGAAACATCCGGTCTATTTCTACAGGATATTAACATTGGAGGAGTGAAAGCTGTTCTGGGGTTAGAACAAACAAATAAAAAAGTCAGAGGGTGACTGGAATATTCTGTTCACATAACCCTGAACTGCGGTGTGTTCACAGCTACTGCTCTACTTTAGTTTGTGTGCCACCCCAGGGGGCCCACATTCATCAGGAACCATGGTAGGTCTGAGCAGTATCAACAGAGACTTCTATGCCAGGTAGGGTACATGAAGCTAACTCACTGACAAAGGCAGTTCTTAATGATGCACACTCTGTCACGATGCAGTGATCATTGTGCTTCTTCTTTTCTTTCTTTGGAGAATCAGTTATGTTTACCAAAAATAGCAAAAATTTCTGTAATGGGTGGGGGTGAGGCTGAACTTTTCCCAGCATTCCTTCCAACAATCAGGTAAGACAAGAAAGCATCCAGCTTACCTCTATTTTTTCCCAGATGGCGTCATAGTTGTCTTGGTGTTGAATATCTTGCATAAGTTTCTGAATTAAAGCAGCTTTTGTAGCAGAATGTCTTTCATTTTTCTCAGATGAAGCTCTCTCTGACTTTCCATCAATGTATTTTTTCACACCAGAGAGAGGCATACATGGCTCCTCATCAGAAAGAATGTCACTCAGGGGCCCAGATTCAATGCTCTCCCCCAGCGAGGAGGCTATGTCACTTGATGAGCTTGGTGACACCCTGCCTAACCTCGTATGCTTCTTCTTGATATGGTATGTTGGATAGATCTCAGAATCTGAATTCATTTCAGACAGTTCCCAGTCATCAATATTCTGGATGGTTTCTCTTCTGGGTTTCTGAGGCAGAAGCTTTGTTAAGTTCTCCAACTTCAGAGCTAACACTTCCGTCTGCTTAAGGTGAGAGGGCAGAGCCAAGTATTCATCGGAGCCATACCAGGCCTCCACAATCTGACCGTTCCTTGTGACGTGACTTGGGGAGGAGGAGTAACTCTTCTTGCTTTTGTGTTTTGAAAGAAGGGGTACCGGAGACATGATATTGTCTGAGCCAACCGGGGAGTGGCTGCTTTGAGTAAAAGGCGGTGAACTGGATGTTTCCGACTGCGCTGGTAATTTGGCATTCCAACTTCTCTGATTACAAGGCTCAAGTGAGGATGTAGAGGCAGAATCTGTTTCTGGCCCCTCTATGGCCTTGGAAGTGTGGGAAGGAACTCCACTGGACACTCTGGAGCTCCTTGTGTTTTCCATTTGCTTGCCTGAACCGGTCCCCCCGTTAGGTGTTTGGCATGGAGGCACCTTTTCTGGGGTCTTATGTGGCTTTTTAAGTCGAGGTTTCTCATTATGGCAGTCGTTAAGCCTCCCTAGGCTGGAGGAGATCTCTTTAATGCGACTCTTGGCTGTGTTTTCAAGATTCCCCTCCCCCACCCCGTGCAAGCACTCGTAGGACTGGCTGGCAGCCGAGGGGCTGCCGGGGTAGGAGGCCCGCAACACCAGGCACAGCTTGGAGCGGTCAGGAGGCTCCACCAGCGAAGGGGTGCTTCTGCTCATCTCGGGCTTGAGATCAACCCTCTGCTTCTTTCCATCAGTGCCTTTCAGGCGATTCTTGAAAGTTTCCTCTTTAAGGAAAAGCCCTCGTTTTGGCACCGTGGGCTGGGTAGGAGAGTCCTCATTATAATTAAAGCAATCTCTGATGGAACGCTTGGGGGTGGCATTTTCACAAGGAACAGGCGGTTGGTTCTTTGCTCCAGGTTGGGAGGAGGGGCCTGATTCCTGTTTCGCAGTCTCAGAAGAGGACTGAGCAGTATTTGTCAGAGCTTCCTCTGAAGAGGATGGCCCCTGCGTTAGGCCTTGTTGCTCCTCAACTGTGGCAGCATTGTTTTCCTCACATCCACCCTCGTCATCTGCTGAAAGTGATACTTGAGCCCTCTCCTCACTAACTGCTTCACTGCAATTAGAAGGGAGGGGGTCAGTAGCCACCGTCAGTAGCCCAACACTTCGGATAAGCTCAGGGAACTCCTTTTCCATCTCACTGTAGCTCCAAGAGTCAAATGGCTTGGTATTGACCTGGCTAGAGGTCATGTCGCCCAGGCCACCGAGCAAATCCTCACTTGGACTATAGTCAGACAGTTCAAACGCAGTAATACCACAATCCAGAGACAAGTAGTTCTGAGAGCATTTGATAGTTAGTTGTCCTGAGTCATCCACTTCCGTTAAAGAATCAAGCCGGCCCTGAAACAGACAATGGCAAAGGTTTCAGTAAATGGAACAGCAACTGCACTCAACTGCTGTTCAAATGAAATCTCAGCAGAGGCCGCGATTAAGGTAAAGAATGCATCACTTTCAGCTGCTTCTGGTTTGACACACAGAATATCATATTGACCAACTATTATACTGTTTTATTTAATATCCTGTTCTTAAATGTTTAAGAATTTTTCTTCAATCTGGAGAATAGAACCTTGATAGGAATGGTCAATGTCAAGCCAAAATACCCATTCTTGCCTCAGTGTTTGTTCTATCTTAAAATAGTGTATTATTCATTTAATAAACATTTCCTAAATGATCCTGGAGTAATAAAATTTCTGGGGGCAAATTAATGTAAGAGTAAAATCTCCATAAATGTCTCTTTTGCTATCATTCCATCAGCTACCACTGTGGCTAACTCATAGTAGCTGCTCAATAAATATTTTTAAAGTAGAATAACTGTACTAAGTCTGTTGTGTTAAAAACATATTCACAAATCACAGGAAGGTGAACTACTGCATCTCCCTTCATAACAAAACAGTTCAAGCCAAGCATCTGTCTCTCCTTACCCTTTTGAAGGTAAATACATGAAATCCTGGAGAAAATCAGAGAATATCAATACTTTATCATCTTAGCCCCCACCGCTCCGCATGCATTCCTGCCACCTGCCACCTCACCCCCATCCCTGCTCCCATTTGTGTATGCTAGGTACCAAGTGACCACCTTTACTGTTAATTATAATTGACAATTTGAAACTCCCCTATGCTTAAAAATAGTAATAATAGTATTTTTAATTTTTAAACTTTAATTATGTGATCAAAGTTTTTGTCTCATTTCTAATGAGGTTTCTGATATCATACAGCAAATGAGAAGATTTTTGACTAATAATTTGTTTGGAACAAAGGGGTCCCTGGAATCCTATTATGTGTACCAGTTGGAAGGCTGGCCTGGTCTAGTTCTTTAGTAGATGACGTAAGGAAACTGAACTGTTAAATCCCAGACCTCCACTCTCCTGGAGGAGAAATAGGTGAGCAAACTGAGGCTGGCCCTCAAGTAGCTGCTGGACTTTCAACCAGGTTATCCCAACATCTGGCCACAGATTTTTCTGTTCATTTGCTTGTTTTGCTTTAGGAATGTTCTCTTCCTTCAGACTTTTACCTTGCCTTTATCACTTGTTTCCCCACACTCTCATTCTGCAACATCCAGATAATAATGATAAAAATCTTCATTTCACCTTTCTAATCTGTTTCCTCATCTATGAATGGGGATGGCTGATTACTACTATTACTTTTTCATTTAAACCTCCCAACAACTTTCTTCTGGGGTATGGTCTATATTATTGTCTTTGTTTTATATAAGCAGAGCCTGAGCCAAAAGAAGGTGCATAACTAGCAAAGGGCCTTGCAACTAAGAGCCGAGCTAGGCCTTAAACAGGGGCGTGACTCAGGCAACACTCTGACCTCTAGACTAGTGGTCCCCAAACCCCAGGCCATGGACTGGTACCGGTCCGTGGGCCATTTGGTACCAGTCCGCAGAGAAAGAATAAATAACTTACATTATTTCCATTTAAGTCTGAACAATGTTTTGTTTTTAAAAAATGACCCGATTCCCTCTGTTACATCCGTCTAAGACTTACTCTTGATGCTTGTCTCGGTCACGTGATACATTTATCCGTCCCACCCTAAAGGCCGGTCCATGAAAATATTTTCTGACATCAAACCGGTCCATGGCCAAAAAAGGTTGGGGACCACTGCTCTATACCATAATTTTCTGTGATTCATTGAATGTTATTTTAAACTGACACACTTCTTCCTCCAGTTTGTTCTCCACATTGCCACAAGAGTAATCTTTACAAATTACTTCCTGTTAATTCTTTGCTTAAAGTCCTTTATTAGCTTCCTGTTGTTAGGTTAAAAACCCAAACCCTTTCGCCTGACCTGTGGTGGCACAGTGGATAAAGCGTCGACCTGGAAATGCTGAGGTCGCCGGTTCGAAACCCTGGGTTTGCCTGGTCAAGGCACATATGGGAGTTGATGCTTCCAGCTCCTCCCCCCTTCTCTCTCTCTGTCTCTCTCTCCTCTCTCTCCCTCTCTGTCTCTCTCCTCTCTAAAAAAAAATGAATAAATAAAATAAAAACTTTAAAAAAAAAACCCAAACCCTTTCAAGAACAAGCATGAAGATGCCTCTCTCAAATCACTCTCCCCTCCCTGGTTTCACCTGACCAGAGTGTTTGCCTTTCAGTTTTTGAACACACTGTGTTTCTCCTGTCTCAGGGCCTTTGCACATGCTATTTCCTCTCTCAGGAAAGCTTCCCACCTATACTACCCCCATAATTAATGGACTCATGTCTCAGAGCTCAGATCGAGTTTGCACTTCTTCAAAATTCCAAACCCTTACCAAAGTCAGGGTCTTTTCTTAAAGACTCTCATAAAACTATGTTTTGTTTTATTTTTCCTTTAAGTATTTATCTCAATCTTTAAATATACACTACTGTGATTCTTTAACTATCTTGTTTCTCCCAATAGTTTAGGTATGCACCACAACAATATAAATCACACAGAAAATGGGTGACTCACTCAGATACCTGCAACACTTAGCAAAGTGATCTGCATAGAACAAGCACTCAGACACATCTGTTGAATAAATGAATGAATGATGACATTTTGGAATGTCTCTATGTGTTCATATAATTTTTTCCTCTGAGTATTTAGTTTTAGTTGACTCTAGTGATAAAAAGCACAAGCTTCACAGTCAAATTCTACCTCTAGTGCTAATTAGCCACGTGAGCAAGACCCAGTAATTTGATGTCACTAAGCCTCATTTTCTTCTTCTGTAAAAAGAAAATAATAAGCCATGTCATAGGGTTATGCAAGGCCTAAAAGAGATAATATATGTAAATCAGAAGTCTGGCATGTGGATAGGTGCTTAATGAATGTTCATTTATTACTATTTTTACTATTCAAGTATATTTAGGGAGAAATTTTTATCAAAATGAGAGGTGCCCCTATGCTAAATTATACTGCACAAAGTAAGAATACAATATTAATCTAAATGAAATTCTGTGGCTTTTAAGCTTCATATCTGGACCAGGTTCTTTAAATAAGAAAGTCAGAATCCCCCCAAAAAACACCAATGAATGAGGCAACCAAATAAAGTCACACTTTATACAACTGTTAAGAAAGAAATGGTAGAAATTCCAATTTAAAGGCAGGTTGTAAGAGAAAAAAACTCAAAATAGGTAAGGGGGTCAATTCTGAGTTGATAATAAATATAGATAAATCACTTAAAAATAAATGCAGATTATATTATTTTTTAAATTTAATTGTTTAGTATTCAGAACTCACTTTTTATAAAAATATAAAGTATATAAAAATATAAATCATTATAAGTTATGGTCAAGTTCTAAAGCTACCCTATTAGCTAGTATTTAAATTATTAACTAGTTGAAATTTGCATTATTTCTATCAGATTTATCATAAAGGAACAGCACTGCAGCTACTTGAGTGAGATTAAAGAGGCATTAAGGAAAAGTGTTTCTATGATGGGTAAAGAAAAAGAAATTTAATAAGAGTTCCGGTAAAAACTAGATGACTGTCAGTATCAGCCACCTGTTTCTGGCGAGGCTTGGGACCCAGGAGCCCTGGGAAAGCATTTGGCCCCCATTTTTGTGGTCACAGAACCTTACGACCAAGGATACTGTCTTGCTCATAAATAACAGGCACTCAATAAATGATGTCAGATAAATATATAACACGAAGCCATATATCAGATAACAGGGTGTGGCTCCATTCCCCTAAGTCTTTTCCTAAGCCCCCCTTCCTATCCAGTCCTTTGTTTAGAAAAGAAAACACTATACTTAAAACACTTAATGCTCTTAAGTAAGCCCTCTCTTAGCCTGTTCCCAAGCAGGCCAGCTATTTCTGTGCATGTCTGATTGCCACTCATGGGTAACTATTTTTAATTCATACTGCATTTTTTAATGTGAAAAAAACCCTGCCCTGAAAAACAAAACAAAAGAAAAAACAGCACATGGCATATCTATTTCCTATCCTAAAGCCCAAGTGACAATCATTTTTTAACTCAGTCGGTTATTAAAGAGTATTCTTCATAAGAATTTTTATATATTTCACCACACAGAAGCAATTTTAAAAAAGAAAGTTCCTAGAGCAGATGAATAATGAGTTTCATTTCTTAAAGTATTGCTTCATAATCCTCATGTCGTTTACTCCCATTGCTTTCTTCTGGACCACCCTTTCCCAGACGGCTTTCTAACGCATGTAAGTAATAAAGTCTCAGGTGGCTGTGGACGGGAAGAGTGCATGTTGTTTGGACTGCCCTTTATTTGTGCCATGTCATTAGCTCTGCCATGGCTGCCCAGTTGTGTCTAACCTCAAATATACCTCCATTGAGTATGTTATGATGCAGTTCTCCGATGAAGGTTATATTTTATGCAGATGGTCATTTATTCACTTTATTGATGGGTAACTTATTCAGCTTACTGCTAGCTTCAGCCTTGTCTCAGACATCAAGGAAATACCCCTGCCCTTTTTTTTTTTTTCCTAATTTGAAACAAGAAATTTTGCTTTGTTCCTTACCCATAATTAAGCAAACGTAAGCTCTAGTTCCAAAAGCCTTCTTAGACCTTTCCTTTTTTAACCCTACATGTGAACATAAGATTTAATACTCATAATTTAGAAATTTGAAGATCTCCCTATTAAGTACCCCAAGGTCATATCAGTGCCCATTGCTACTTCAAGGTCAGTTTTGTACCATGATTTGGTATTCTTCCTGAGAAGAGAGTTGGAAATAGAATTACACTGTTTTAATTCCAGGTACAGTAAAAATAATTTTTAGCATGCCCCTTTTCCCCTTCCTTCCTGACTACACAGTGTTTGTCAGGCTTCGTTCACTAACATAAATTCATGGACCTCATCCCAGAATGCCACAGACCCCCAGAGTCCTCAGACCACAAAGACTAGACACTTGTCCAGATTCCTTTCAGCTCTTGCATGACGGATTCTGTGATTCTGAATGCATTCCAAAGAGCAGCAGCAGGCTGAGAGGAGCAAGTCATCGTAGGAAAATAGGAAGCAAAGCACAGTTTAGGTTCTGATGGGTGAGGGGAAAATACAAACTATCTTTCATTATTTTTATTTACACTATAGTAATAATTCTTAAGAATTTCTATTTTCTACAGGCTGAAATCATGAGTCAAATAATTAATCTCCATAATTAATCCAGTTCCCCAACCTAAAGTGATAGCTCCCTCTTCTCTACCTGAAGCAGTAATTATCTGCATTATTTAATGCAATTCAATTTATCAGACTTTTATATACAATTATATGAACTAGATGCTTTGGAAGATACAGAAATGATTATAATGTGGTGCCAACACTCATGCAATTCAAACCTAGCACATACTTTGTCATGCTATAAATTGCCCCGTGATACATACAGTAATGAACACACAAAGCACTGTAGTGTGAATCCTCTGGAAGGACCAATGTCTTCCCATGGAGAGGGAAATTATCATTTACGTCAAGTGCTTACCACACCATCTGGCATGTAGTAAGCTCTTACTGTTTACTATTTTGTTAATGTTATTCATCATTATCAGTACCTGTGTGCCTTCACCTCTCCCAACCTCAGTCCTCTTATCCGTAAGATAGATACAATATCATTTATAAAATAAGGTTAACAGCACCTGTCCTGCCTACCTCCTAGAAATGTTTAAGGATCTGATTAAATTTGAACATGATTCCTAAGATGTATAATTATTCCTTGAATGGCTAGTGCCTTCTACATAGTAGGAAATCAATAAATATTTAGGAAAAGTAAAAAGGAAAGTGGGAAGGAAAGGAGGGAGGGAGGACAGAAGAGAGGGGAAGGAATTATTATCACAACAGTTAAGAGCTGGTTTAATTTCTTTTATTTAAATGATTCTTAGATTTAGATCCTTATTTACCTATAAAGCATTTACTTAACCTCTCTTAAATTCAGTTTTTCCATCGATGAACTGCAGCTATTTTTAATATCCCTTACCCTTTTTAATAAATGAAACAATAAACATAAAATGCTTACTTATCACAGTAACTGAACGACAGAACATGATAATATAACACATTTTTTACACAGTGTTGAACTTTGCCCTAAAGTGTTTTCCATTTATTTCCTTGGTTTTGTTTCACTAAGGTGTTTACCAATTTGCTTGCAAGATACAGTCTGCTTCGTTTAAAAAAAAAAAAAGGAAAAAAAGAATGAATAAAAATCATATAGTTTGTTTTTGCAGGGACAGGAAGAGAGAGAACTTACCACGTCCTCAACTTTTAAACCTATTCTTTAATGTGGCTCTGAACTCTAACTTCTAAGAAGAGAAGAATGAATTCCCCTTTATTGGAAGAACATCTACTGTTCTAATTTATCAGGCTGTTTTATGCCACTTCCCTTTTCATTATACAGATCTGCCACAGCTGCATTTATTCTAATAAAGCCAAAAAATTTATACTAATTCCCTTCAGGTTTTCCATAATTCCAATGAGGTAACAGAAACAAATAAAACTAAGCAGTCATTGAAATGTTCTCATGAAGTCATACTAGGCACACAAACAGGATCAGGAAGCCATAGCTTCAGGGATGATGATGGAGACCATGTTTCAATTCATAGAAAAATATCCACAAAGCAGATGGCTAAGAATCCATCATCCCTTTATCCCTTATACAACATATTGTTGCATCTTTATGACAAGACTGACTTCAAGCATGGAAATGCATGAAACTGCTTCCAATCAAATCTGTAAATAATTGCTGAGCTCACATTATGAGAACCATAATGGATATTACTTAACTTGCAACATAGCTATGAAAACATCATCTGGTAACAATTAGACTCAGTGGCTTTTCACCATTTCTTAGGATACCACCTCATGAAAGATACATGTTCAAATACATGCATGATAAACATATTCCACAAAACAATAATAACAATGATAACAATAAAACCTAGAGCACTTCTATATCCCCAATCCTACAACGAGAGATGGCGATCTGTAAACATTTATTGAATGAATAAATAAATATGTCGCGTGAATTGGTTTGACTCAGTGATTTCTAGTGTCCCCTCTACAGTAGAAAATGGACCAATCTGAGGATTGTTAATACTAAATGCTGGGCAGAGACAGTAGTACACACGGGGAAAAACATCAACAACAAAAATGTATAGATCGGGGATGCCAGGTAGACTTCTAAAGAAATCTCTCTTCAGAGTTTAGACAAACCTTTCCCATCTATGATCTCCACCTCATTATTATACACCTCATAAGTACCAGATGTAGGGCAGAGCAGGCCAGTTGGAATTCTCTTTAGTCTCCCATAAGCTCATGAGTACCAATCAAGGATCCTCTAGGAAGATCCTACTTCGGAGGGATGGCATCTGGGGACTGATACTTCTCGCCACACACATAGTCATCCTATGATTAAAACAAGGACTCTACCAAAGTCTATATCACCTCCCTTGCTGCCACCATAATAGGAAAAGCTAAATGAAAACAAAGACCATGACTTAATGTGAGAAGTGAGCCTGATAAATTATGATTCCCGTGAACTTCCAGGGCCTTCAGGGAATTTGCCACAGCAAGAGCATCATTGTTGTGAAAGCAATAATCAAATATAGATCATTTATGATAGGCAGAGTTTTGTTTTGCTTACTGATAATGTTGGAGCCACTAAAACATTAATAAATTAATGAATTATGTAACACTCCTTATAAAGCCTTTTAATCTCATATTCAAATAAGTTCCTTATAAAGTTATATAATACATACACTTTTCTATAAAACCAGCAGTGGAGCACTCAACTGGGTGTCAGAAACCAAGAAACTATATATGTACACATGCACTCTGTGTATCTATATATGGTATGTGTGTCTGTATGTATCCACCTACCTACTTTATCTATTATTTATCTATCTACACACACACAGAGCCCCTGCGCAATTAACTAGCACAATGTTCCACTCTATAATACATTTCAATTTTATTTAGGAATAAAAGAGTTCATTTGGACTCCAATTTACAGTGTTCATTTCTAAGCTATGCATCAAGAGTAACAACAAAATTCTTTTTTTTTTTCTTTCTGAAGTTGGAAACGGGGAGGCAGTCAGACAGACTCCCGCATGCGCCCAACCAGGATCCACCTGGCACGCCCACCATGGGGCAATGCTCTGCCCATCTGGGGCATCGCTCTGTTGCAACCAGAGACATTCTAGCGCCTGAGGCAGAGGCCACAGAGCCATCCTCAGAGCCCAGGCCAACTTTGTTCCAATGGAGCCCTGGCTGAAGGAGGGGAAGAGAAAGACAGAGAGGAAGGAGAGGGGGAGGGGTGGAGAAGCAGATGGGTGCTTCTCCTGTGTGCCCTGGCCAGGAATCAAACCCGGGACTCCTGCACACCAGGCCAATGCTCTACCACTGAGCCAACCGGCCAGGGCTGGAACAACAAATTCTTTAAAGTACACTTAATGAGTACAAAAAAATATAAATATATTGATTATGTAAAATTATAAAATATATTTGACTCACTATATCCAAATGATTATTCTAAAGCATGAATGCAAAATGCAATCGTGTTAGCCTCCTGAACAAACTATTCCGTTGTCCTAAAGATGAAGTCCAGTTCTCTCAATATGGCTCTTTAATAAGGCTTTTTATCTTCATGATCTGACCTTTTCCTACTTATTAGTTGAAAGCCCATTTTACTGGTTCCCTAAACTGTTTGCTCCAGTCTTATCTATAGCTCTTTGAGCCTGTCATTCTCTCTCTTACTTTTGGATCTTTGAACATGACATTCTGTCTGTCTAGAACATTTTCTACCTCAGTTACCCAGTTTATTTATTTATTTATTTTTAAGTGAAAGGAGGGAAGATAGACAGATTCCCACGTGCACCTGGACTGGGGTCCACCCGGCAACCCCCATCTGGGACCGATGCTTGAATCAACTGAGCCATCCTCAGTGCCCAGGGCTGATGCTTAAACCAGTCAAGCCACTGGCTGAAAGAGAGGAAGAAAGAGAGAAGGGGGAGAAGGAGAGGAAGAGAAGGAGATGGTCACTTCTTCTGTGTGCCTTGACTAGGGACCAAACCCAGGATGTCCATATGCTGGGCCAATGCTCTATCCACTGAGCCAACCAGCCAGGCCTCAGTTCACCAGTTTAATCTTGTTTCTTTTTTAAGTCTCAGATTAGACTCACTTCTGGCAAACCTTTCTGTTCGAGTTGGGTGCCCTTTCTCTGTCCTCCACTGGCATCATATAGACTTATCGCTGTCTGGCCTTAATGTCTGTCAACTTGTCTACAACCCCCACTAGACTCTAAGCTCCTTGAAGGTAAAGGCCATGTTTTGATCACTATTATAGTCTCAGCACCTAGTGCTTGGCTCATAGCAAGTGCAATAAATATAAATTATATGGGAACAAGGAGCCAGATTAACACCAGCTGTGAGTAGTATCTATGCGAACTATCAGGTAAGTGTGAGTTAACTCTGATCTAAATTTAATTTATATTAAAAGTGCCTTAGGCTCTGGTCACTATATCTAGATTCAAAGCCCAGCTCAGAACCTGCTTACTTACCTACAAAGAATTCCTATCCCACATCTCTTGACTGAAAACATTCTCAATTGGCCACACTTGACAATGCATTACTTGGCTTCCAGGAGAATACCCACCTCTGGTGTCTCCTCAGAGAAAGCTTGCAGAATGTCCGTCTGCCTGGTGTAGTTGCCATTTGCGTCCTGCAGACCTTGCAGAATGCGCTCCCGCAGGACCAGCACTGACACTCGGAGCTGGTGCCAGAGCAGCTGCACCGCGTGGATGTCCACAATCACATTGACAGAGTAGGACAGCAGCTTCAGGGAGAATTCAGTCTCGAGGAGGGCATGGATTTGTTCAACGTGATCAGAAATATCTTCGCAAATGTCCTGCAGGGGGAAAACAAGGAAAAATATGATGACTATTTTGCCTTATCTTAGGAAAGCAGCAGTAAAAAAATAAAAGAAAAAGAAAAAAGTAAAGGTCACTCCTTCAACTGACACTACTTAGTAGGGCCAACAAGTCAGGTGAGCACATGTTAGATAGCTGGCCATTGTTTTCATTCAGATATATAGTTGCCATATTTCTGGGCACTGGGCCTTTTAAGCACACAGATAAGTTGATCTTTTTCTAAACCACAAAAATTCTATTCTTTTAGGTGCCAAAATTGAAAGTTCAGCCAAGGTGAAAAGTCATATCACAAAGCCATTCTCTGTTCTCTTTATTTATTGTTTGTGATTCCAGCAAGTGAGCTGATAGCTCTTCTTTTTGCCAGAGGCGGGCTCCTCTGAGCACACAATATTTCAGGATAGAAGTATCACCCAGATATCCAGCATGAAGAAAGATGGGCTAGAATCTGTTTCATAGAAACTCCCAACCATCCTCAATGAACCATAGGGTCTTTATTTTTTTTTTAAGATTTTATTTATTAATTATAGAGAGGGGAGAGAGAAAGAGAAGGGGGAAGAGCAAGAAGCATCAACCCCCATATGTGCCTTGACCAGGCAAGCCCAGGGTTTTGAACTGGCGACCTTAGCATTTCCAGGTCGACGCTTTATCCACTGTGCCACCACAGGTCAGGCTGAACCATAGGGTCTTTGATGTAAGGAACAATTGTCACATTATCACAATTTAATTCTTAAATTTATAATGGATATCTAAAGTTCATCTCACACTTAGCAAGCAGAATCACTCTTAAGAAGGAATGCCAAAGAAACCCCAAAGATGCAGAGGACAAAATATAGTCTTTTGTTTGAAGACCTAGACAATTTTAACAAAGACATAACAAAAATCAAGTTTTCAATCTCCCTCACAAACACTAGTAGGAATACAGATTTGGGGGCACTTGTCCTTAAAGTTCTCAAATTTCCACTGTGCCCTCAGAAGCCAGCAATGTGAAGTAGCATCAATAGTTATGTTTACTACTTGAGCAATTTGATTCCTTAAGCATTAAAACGATACAGATATCAGCTAAAACTGCTCAGTTACCCATTTTTAGTGGTGATAGTGTTTTTTCTTTTATAGATCTTTTATTTATAATTTTTTGGTAAGGCTAACATTTGAAGATAGCATTTGAGTCCTGAGCACTATGATGAGCATGAAAACAGTCATTCTGTTGGAGACATAGCCTTCAGATTCCATATAATTCAATTTCATGTTTTCAAATAACTGAAATGTACCCTTTATTTAACAATGTATAAAAATAGGCCAAAAAGTCTATTGAAGAATGATGGAGAGTTGTGCTGAATTTTGAATAATAATTATTGTACAAATGTAATAAATGCTTCAATATTAGTTCTTGAAACCTAAGAATCAACTAGTGACAGTGATACAAATTGGTAATAATAAAAACTTGAAACAGATTAAAAGTTTAAACAAAATAGACTTTAGAGTCCTACTTAGGGAAAGTTCTTACAAATATGGCCCGTGAACACATGTAGTCCAAAAAAGATTCAAAGCCAAAATTATTCAATATATTACCATATTAATCAGCACATGGGAACCAATCGTAGCCATATTAGTTATCTCTGCTGGCCTTCAGCACAAAAAAAAAGCAGGCCTCTAACTACTATCATCAGGTATTCTATACTGCCTGGGGTCTCAGCTAATGCAAGCTGAGACCATCTACTCCATTTATCTCCCACATCTCTATTCCTGATACCTCAACCACCTCCAAGCACACATCCTGCATCCTTAGCCTTCTTAGGAGGCTCATTTCTGTGTAGTACAATGTTGCCTTGGAAAAATCCCTTTTTCCCACAACTGACTACTTCCAAATTCTCTGTACTTTTCTGACTAATATCCCCATTCATTGTAAAAACATCCCTTAACTTCTTCATAGAAAAAAATATGTGAATGATTATATTATCTACTTCCTGGTCTTCCCGAACGCTGACTTTGCCCAAGGACCTTGCTTTCGCTGTTTCCATCCCTGGGGGGGCTGCCTCTTAGCCCAGGCCTAGGCTGAGAGATGGAGGAGAAGGCCTGGTGGTGGCAGGGCAGACCTCAGGGCTCCTCTGCTCTCCCAGATCTCTACTGCTTTGCCTCATACTACAGTAATTCCCTTCTTTTCTAGCAGGTGCCTACGGTCTACTAAAGCTTTAGCTACTTAAAATTTCCCATGATTCCACATGGGTTTTATTCATTCTCTTATATTTTTTTCTTCTGAGAAAAAAATATTCTCCAGCAAGCTCATTTAGATAACTAAATCAAGAGATGTCTCACAGGCTAAGGAACTTTTAATTATATATTGAAGATACTTTTAAAATGTCCTTCAAACAATATATTTTTTTGACACTCAAATTGTCCCTAGCCCAACTCATAATTATGAAGGATAAAAAGATGATGTCTGCCTGACCAAGTGGTGGTGCAGTGGATAGAGCATCAGCCTTGGACACAGAGGACCCAGGTTGAAACCCGAAGGTTGCCGGCTTGAGTGAGGGCTCACAAGCTTGAGCAAGGGGTCACTGGCTCGATTGGAGCCCCTCAGTCAAGGCACATATGAGAAAGCAGTCAATGAACAACTAAGATGCTGCAACTATGAGTTGATGCTTTTCAACTTCCTTTCTGTCTGTCTGTCCCTATCTGTCCCTCTCTCTGTCTCTGTCTCACACACACACAAAAAGACAATATCTTTAGAGATTAATTAAGTACAAGCATTTGTTTTGTCAGCAAATGCCCTGAGTACCTGCTCTGTACTGATCCATGTGCTGGGGTACAGAAAGGTGTATAATTCCAGAGCCTTGCCCCTGGAGTGTCCCGACTGCTAGGAGGAAGGGAGGGGTGGAAACAAAAATTACAGTCAGAAGGGTAAGTGTCCGCAGAGGGCACACAGATGAGAAGGAAATAGCTGTGCTCATGGGGGTACAGAGCAAAGGGAGAACACTTTTCTAAGTAAGTGAATTTTAGGTCTTGTGGGAGACAGCCAGGAGGATGAGGCAAGGAAAGCATTTGGGGAGTAGCCAGTGTCAGTGTGGTCTCCATAATTATGGACCTGGGGTTTGGCACCAATTCCTTAGGCACACATATCACACAGAATCCACACACAAAAAAAATGATTTCACCAAAATTTAAAATGTTTGTTTTACAAAAGATATTTTTAGGCAAATGAAAAATAAACTACAGACTAGGAAAACATATTTGCAAATCACATCTCTAACAAAAGGATGCATGAGTGGTACCTTGAGATATGAACAGACCAACATACAAATTTTTTAAGATATGAACTGTGATTCGGTTCATATTTTTGATCGAGATCCGAGAGAAATTCCGAGATACGAGTCATGATTTGGGAAGCTGCCACTAGTTGGCACGTTGGTGCACAGGTACAGTATCAGAAGTTTGATATACGAGTTGACTGACTTACGAGCTTGGTTACAGAACGAATTAAATTCGAATCTCAAGGTACCACTGTATATCCAGAATGTGCTCTCAAAACTCAACAACAATGAGAAACCAACCAACTCAATCATAAAATAGGTGAAAGACTTGAACAAAAAAGTCTAGGAGGATATAATGATGGCAAATATGCACATTAAAAAATATGTTCAGTTTCATCATTAGCCATTAGGGAAATGCAAATTAAAACCACAATAGGATACCATGTACATACACCTATTAGAATGACTAGAATAAAATATTATCAAGTGCTAACAAGTTTCAGAGCAATTGGAACTCTCCTACACTGCTGGTGTGAATGCAAAATGATGCGTCACTATGGAAACAGTTTAGCAGTTTCTTATGAAGTTGGACGTACACTTACAAAATGACCCAACAATTCTACTCATGGGTGTTTATACTAAAGAAATGAAAGCTTAGGTATACACAAAAATGCAAAGAAGCTCTGCTCATAAACACAAAACAAAAATGTCTTCCAGTGGGTAAATGAATAAACTATGGAACATCTATTCACTACACAATCTCAAAAGGTTCCACAGTGTATATTTCCACTTATATGACATTCTCAAAAGACAAAACCGTAGCCATGAATAATAGATAAGTGGTTTCCAGGGACTGAGGGTGGGGAGCACATGACTATTGAATGACAGCATGAGTGAGTTTTTTGAGGCAATGGAATTGTTCTGTATCCTGATTGTGGAGGTGGTTATACAAATCTACACATGGGTTAAAATTTGTAGAACTGTACACCAAAAAAGAAAGCTAATTTTTATGTATGCTAATTTTAAAAATAACAACAGAAAACAAAATCAATGTATAGTCTCTTATTAAGATGCATATAAACACTTGTTTTGGATTGCACATTCCCTTCAGATTCTTGGAATTACAAGTAACATAAGGTCATGGCACTACAATTGTCAGCCCTCATTCTATAGCTTCCACGTGATTTTCAAGTAAGTATAAAAGAAAATGTGGTTAATCTGGAGCCCATATCAAAGTGCAACAAAGCAAGTAAAAATGGTTAACAATCTATTTTCAGAGTGATGTCACAGAAATGATGGCGTGAACAGCACGGCCAACAGATCTCCCCAAAATTTCAACAAATTCATCAACCAGAGACAGAAAAATCTATACTTGGAGCATCCGGGAGTTCCACACACTGAAGATGAAGGGGCTGCTTTCACTTGGAACTAAGAGTCAGGAGGACGCTGAGGGTGCGGAGGAAGCAAACTGTGACACAGACGTTCGTTCAAGCCGAGGAGAGAGTGTACCTGTGTGCTATCAACAAGATCACCCTCAGATGCCATTAAGAAAAAGGAAATCAAATATCATGGATACAAAAGATAGAAAAGTAACACAGATAGATGTGGAAAAATCTATGGAGAAAAAAATTTAATATATTGGAAAACTTGGAGCTAAATGACAGAGAATTTAAAATAGAAATCTTAAAAATACTTCAGAGATATACAAGAAAACACAGAAAGGCAATTTAGGGAGCTCAGAAAACAACTCAATGAACACAAAGAATATATTACAAAGGAAATTGAAATTATAAAAACAAATCAAACAGAGATGAAAAACTCAATTCACGAGCTGAAAAATGAGGTAACAAGCTTAGCTATTAGGACAGGCCAGATAGAAGAGAGGATTAGTGAAATAGAAGACAAACAACTCAAGGCACAACAGAGAGAAGAAGAAAGATACTCAAAAATTAAAACAAATAAGAAAGCCCTACAGGAATTGTCTGACTCCATCAAAAAGAATAACATAAGAATAATAGGTATATCAGAGGGAGAAGAGAGAAAATGGAATGGAGAATATATTCAAACAAATAATGGATGAGAACTTCCCGAGCCTGTGGAAAGGACTAGAGCCTCAAATTCAAGAAGCAAACAGAACACCAAGCTTTCTTAACCACAACAAACCTACTCCAAGGCACATCATAATGAAGATGACACAAACCAACAACAAAGAAAAAATTCTCAAGGCAGCCAGGGAAAAGAAGAATACAACATATAAAGGAAGGCCTATTAGATTATCATCAGATTTCTCAGCAGAAACTCTACAAGCTAGAAGAGAGTGGACCCCAATATTTAAAGCCTTGAAGGAGAGGAACTTTAAGCCAAGAATATTATACCCATCAAAGCTATCATTCAAGTAAGAAGGAGAAATAAAAACATTCACAGATACAAAAAAGAGGAGGAAATTTATCATCAAAAAGCCCCCACTCCAGGAAATACTGAAGGGGGTTTTCCAACCAGATTCAAAGAACAAAACAAAACCACAAGTATCAGCTCCACCAAGAACACAATAAAATGAAATGTAAACTGTAGCAACAAAAACAAAAAAAAGGAGGAGAGAGCAAAGATTAATAATAGCAAAGGACGATGAAGCACAGAAACACTCATAAGATATGGTAAGTACCCTTTTCATTATTTAATGGTACCCACACTTGAAAAAACCACCACAGAAGCACATGACTTTAAAAAGATAGCAACAAAAGAGAGAAGTATGGAATACAAACAAACAAAAACAAATGATAGAAAAACAAAAGAGAAAAATCAAACAAGATACAAAACTAACAGAAAGCAATTTATAAAATGGCAATAGGGAACCCACAAGTGTCAATAATTACATTAAATGTAAATGGATTAAACTTACCAATAAAAAGAGACAGAGTAGCAGAATGGATTAAAAAAGAAAATCCAACTATATGCTGCCTACAAGAAACACATCTAAGCAACAAGGATAAAAAGAAATTCAAAGTGAAAGGCTGGAAAACAATATTCCAAGCAAATAACATCCAAAAAAAGCAGGAGTAGCAATACTCATATCTAATAATGCTGACTACAAGACAGAAAAAGTACTCAGAGACAAAAATGGTCATTTCATAATGATTAAGGGGATGCTGAATCAAAAAAAGACATAATAATCCTTAATATATATGCACCAAACCAAGGAGCACCAAAATATATAAGACAGCTACTTATTGACCTAAAAACAAAAACTGACAAAAATACAATCATACTTGGAGACCTCAATACACCGCTGATGGCTCTAGATCGGTCATCCAAACAGAGAATCAATAAAGATATGTTGGCCTTAAACGAAATACTGGAGCACCTGGATATGATAGACATCTACAGAACACTTCATCCCAAAGCAACAGAGTATACATTTTTCTCTAGTGTACATGGAACATTTTCAAGAATTGACCATATGTTAGGCCACAAAGATAACATCAGCAAATTCAGAAAAATTGAAATTATACCAAGCATATTCTCTGATCATAAAGCCTTGAAACTAGAATTCAACTGCAAAATAGAGGGAAAAAAACTCACAAAAATGTGGAAACTAAACAACAGACTTTTAAAAAATGAATGGGTCAAGGAAGAAATAAGCACAGAGATCAAAAGATATAAACAGACAAATGAAAATGACAATATGACATATCAGAATCTATGGGATGCAGCAAAAGCAGTAATAAGAGGGAAGTTCATATCACTTCAGGCCTATATGAACAAACAACAGAGAGCCCAAGTGAACCACTTAACTTCACACCTTAAGGAACTAGAAAAAGAAGAACAAAGACAACCCAAAACCAGCCGAAGAGGCCCTGGCTGGTTTGCCTAGTGGTAGAGCGTTGGCCTGGCGTGTGGGAGTCCCAGGTTTGATTCCCAGCCAAGGCACACAGGAGAAGTGCCCATCTGCTTCTCCACCCCTCCCCCTCTCCTTCCTCTCTGTCTCTCTCCTCCTTCCCGCAGCCAAGGCTCCATTGGAGCAAAGTTGGCCTGGGCGCTGAGGATGGCTCTGTGGCCTCTGCCTCAGACACTAGAATGATTGTGGCAGAGCGATGCCCCGGATGGGCAGAGCATTGCCCCCTGGTCGGCATGCCAGGTGGATCCTGATTGGGCACATGCGAGAGTCTGTCTGACTGCCTCCCTGTTTCCAACTTCGAAAAAATACACACACAAAAAAAACCAACCCAAAGCCCTGGCTGGTTGGCTCAGCGGTAGAGCGTTGGCCTAGCGTGCGGAGGACCCGGGTTCGATTCCCGGCCAGGGCACACAGGAGAAGCGCCCATTTGCTTCTCCACCCCTCTGCTGCGCCTTCCTCTCTGTCTCTCTCTTCCCCTCCCACAGCCAAGGCTCCATTGGAGCAAAGATGGCCCGGGCGCTGGTGATGGCTCTGTGGCCTCTGCCTCAGGTGCTAGAGTGGCTCTGGTCACAACATGGCGATGCCCAGGATGGGCAGAGCATCGCCCCCTGGTGGGCAGAGCGTCGCCCCATGGTGGGCGTGCCGGGTGGATCCCAGTCGGGCACATGCGGGAGTCTGTCTGACTGTCTCTCCCTGTTTCCAGCTTCAGAAAAATGAAAAACAAACAAACAAACAAACAAAAAAAACAACCCAGCCGAAGAAAGGAAATAATAAAAATCAGAGCAGAAATAAATGAAATAGAGAACAGAAAAACTATAGAAAAAATTAATAAAACAAGGAGCTGGTTCTTTGAAAAGATCAATAAAATTGACAAACCCTTGGCAAGACTCACCAAGGAAAAAAGAGAAAGGACTCATATAAACAAAATCCAAAATGAAAGAGGAGAAATCACCACAGACATCATAGATATACAAAGAATTATTGTAGAATACTATGAAAAACTATATGCCACCAAATTCAACAATCTATTGATAGAAGAAATGGATAAATTCCTAGAACCATACAACCTTCCTAGACTGAGTCATGAAGAAGCAGAAAGCTTAAACAGACCAATTAGCAGGGAGGAAATAGAAAAAACTATTAAAAACCTCCCCAAAAATAAAAGTCCAGGTCCAGACGGTTATACTAGTGAATTCTATCAAACATTCAAAGAAGACTCGGTTCCTATTCTACTCAAAGTCTTCCAAAAAATTGAAGAAGAAGCATTACTTCCAAACACATTTTATGAGGCCAACATAACCCTCATACTGAAACCTGGCAAGGACAGCACAAAAAAAGAAAACTACAGACCAATATCTCTAATGAATACAGATGCTAAAATACTAAACAAAATACTGGCAAATCAAATACAACAACATATTAAAAAAATAATACATCATGATCAAATGGGATTCATCCCAGAATCTCAAGGATGGTTCAACATACGCAAAACGGTTAATGTAATACACCATATCAACAAAACAAAGAACAAAAACCACATGATCTTATCAATAGATGCAGAAAAGGCATTCAATAAAATACAACACAACTTTATGTTTAAGACACTCAACAAAATGGGTATAGAAGGAAAATATCTCAACACAATAAAGGCCATATATGATAAACCATCAGTCAACATCATATTAAGTGGCATAAAACTGAGGACTTTCTACCTTAAATCAGGAACACGACAGGGTTGTCCACTCTCTCTACTCTTATTTAACGTGGTGCTAGAAGTTCTGGCCAGAGCAATCAGACAAGATAAAGAAATAAAAGGCATCCATATTGGAAAAGAAGAAGTAAAAGTATCACTTTTTGCAGATGATATGATCCTATACATTGAAAACCTGAAAGACTCCACAAAAAGATTACTAGAAACAATAAACCAATACAGTAAGGTCGCAGGATACAAAATTAACATACAAAAGTCCATAGCCTTTGTATATGCCAACAATGAAATATTAGAAAACGAACTCAAAAAAATTATCCCCTTCATGATTGCAACAACAACAACAAAAATACCTACGAATAAACATAACAAAGAATGTAAAGGACCTATATAACGAAAACTACAAAGCATTGTTAAAAGAAATTGAAAAAGACACAATGAGATTGAAAAATATTCCTTGTTCTTGGATAGGAAGAATAAATATAATCAAAATGGCCATATTACCCAAAGCAATATATAAATTTAATGCAATTCCTATCAAAATTCCTATGACATTTTTTAAAGAAATGGAACAAAAAATCATCAGATTTATATGGAACTATAAAAAACCCCGAATAGCCAAAGCAATCCTAAAGAAAAAGAATGAAGCTGGGGGCATTACAATACCTGACTTCAAACTATATTATAGGGCCACGACAATCAAAACAGCATGGTATTGGCAGAAAAATAGACACTCAGACCAATGGAACAGAATAGAAAGTTCAGAAATAAAACCACATATATATGGTCAAATAATTTTTGATAAAGAGGCCAACAACACATAATGGAGAAAAGAAAGCCTCTTCAACAAATGGTGCTGGGAAAACTGAAAAGCCACATGCAAAAGAATGAAACTCGACTACAGCTTGTCCCCGTGTACTAAAATTAATTTTAAATGGATAAAAGCCCTAAATATAAGACCTGAAACAACAAAGTACATAGAAGAAGACATAGGTACTAAACTCATGGATCTGGGTTTTAAAGAGCATTTTACGAATTTGACTCCAAAGGCAAGAGAAGTGAAGGCAAAGATAAATGAATGGGACTACATCATAATAAAAAGCTTTTGCTAAGCAAGAGAAACTGACAACAAAATAAACAGACAGCCAACTAAATGGGAAATGATATTTTCAAACAACAGCTCAGATAAGGGCCTAATATCCAAAATTTACAAAGAACTCATAAAACTCAACAACAAACAAACAAACAATCCAATAAAAAAATG
This sequence comes from Saccopteryx bilineata, assembly GCF_036850765.1. Lineage (NCBI taxonomy): Eukaryota > Metazoa > Chordata > Mammalia > Chiroptera > Emballonuridae > Saccopteryx > Saccopteryx bilineata. The sequence continues at coordinate 104,721,606 of NC_089493.1, read as the reverse complement.
GGAAGAGGACATGAACAGACACTTCTCCCAGGAAGAAATACAAATGGCCAACAGATATATGAAAAGATGTACATCTTCATTAGTTATTATAGAAATGCAAATCATAACTGCAATGAGATACCACCTCACCCCTGTTAGATTAGCTATTATCAACAAGACAGGTAATAGCAAGTGTTGGAGAGGCTGTGGAGAAAAAGGAACCCTCATACACTGTTGGTGGGACTGTAAAGTACAATAGTACAACCATTATGGGGGAAAGTATGGTGGTTCCTCAAAAACTGAAAATAGAACTACCTTATGACCCAGCAATCCCTCTACTGGGTATATACCCCCCAAACTCAGAAACATTGATACTTAAAGACACATGTAGCCCAATGTTCATTGCAGCATTGTTCACAGTGGCCAAGACATGGAAACAACCAAAAAGCCCTTCAATAGAAGACTGGATAAAGAAGATGTGGCACATATACACTATGGAATACTACACAGCCATAAGAAATGATGACATTGGATCATTTACAACAAAATGGTGGGATCTTGATAACATTATATGGAGTGAAATAAGTAAATCAGAAAAAAACAAGAACTACATGATTCCATATGTTGGTGGGACATTAAAACGAGACTAAGAAACATGGACAAGAGTGTGGTGGGTACCGGGGGCGGGGAGAGGGGGGCGTGGATGGGAAGGAGGGAGAGGGGAAGGGGGAGGGGAAGGGGCACAAAGAAAACTAGATAGAGCAATGTTTTGGTCGTTCGACCCCCGCCGGGGTCGCGACCCACAGGTTGACAACTGCTGAGATAGAGGGTGATGGAGGACAACCTGACTTTGGGCAATGGGTATGCAACATAATTGAATGACAAGATAACATGGACATGTTTTCCTTGAATATATGTACCCTGATTTATTGATGTCATCCCATTAACATTAATAAAAATTTATTTTTAAAAAATGACTATATAAGAAAAGAAAAAAAAATCTATTTTCAAAGTTGAGTAAGTGATACTGTCTATTTTCTTATTTAATTCACATACACCATAGTAGTCCCGGTAGCTTTCAGAATTACAACATAAAATTCACTTAGGACATTATGTTTCCAACTGCCCACTTCACTCAAACTTCCAGATACCTTGTGGTCTCAAAATTGCACCTGCTGCTGCCTGTCATTGAAACAGGAATCTTCTATGGTTACTGAGGTAGCGGATACAAACTCTGAGTTGGCCTGAGACTGTTTACACATAAACTCTAGCTAGATGAGTCAGTATTTTTCTTTTATAGTTGTATATTTATGTGAGAAAGGTGCCTTTTCTTTTTTTGTAAGATTGTTGCTTATTTTGTAGTTGTATCATTTGTTCTAGACAGATACAGGACCATTAAGGTAACTGTTACATATTTAACCAGCATGTTCAGTTGTCATTGGCATAGGATAGAAATAAGGGTACCCTTCCTGCTTGCCATAATAATGCCAAATGTGACCTCCTCTGCTCCTATTAATTGTCCCTGGGAGAGGATGTTTCCTGCCTCATCATGAGGCTACCATCCCTATTTTCAACCTTTCTATTTTTCAAAACATCCTGAAGATTTCCTTGTGAAACTATGTGTCTGTGGATCAACATTCTGCAGAAGCATCCCAAACCAACCACCCCAGGGCTCCTTGTGCATTTGGAAAGAAGCCTGCCTTTCCAACTTCTTCGCCCAGGTACTGAAGCAATGCTTGGAATCCCAGTTTCATGAAATACCACAAATGCAGCCCCTCCTACTTCTGTCTGCTTCTTGCTTCCCCACAGGCATCCCCAAATGAGAAAACAGAGCAAACCCTGCCAGTACCTACCACCTGACTCCACAGGCACAGACAGTCAGGGACGGCATTTCTCCCTTCAGCTACAACCCTAAATAATGTTTCTTTCTCTTCCCCTAATATAAGTTCATTGTTTTTCTCAAACACCCTTGATTTACATTTCTCTAACTGCACAACACATTCAGATGGTTTCCTTTAAAGAAAAAAAAAATTAAAGCCTCCTTTTAAAAGATAGGTCTCCTCACTCCCACTTCCTCCTTTTCCCCATCAGTTTCAGAAATCTTGAACCCTTGTCTTATCCATAGCATACCATTACATGTAGAATGAAGAGTTGTCATGTTCTAAAGACAGTAGGCAAGAGAGAAGTAAATGAGATGTAATTGTTTGTACATATTTTAGTCTGACTGCAAAATGTCATGTCATCATGACTTCTCATTTTGTTGACCTGCAGTTGTAGAGTGAATACAGGAAAGCGTCTTCCCATCTAGATGCATACCACACATTTGTGTTGTCATTAGAAAAGCTGAGGACAGATTCTTACCTAACACATGTACTTTATATTTTAAAATATAGATCAAGGAAACACCATAGTTATTTGTTTTTTAAAAACAACAACAACAACAAAAAAAAACAATCACCCTGGCCAGTTGGCTCAGCAGTAGAACATCAGCCCAGCATGTGGAAGTCCCAGGTTCAGTTCCCGGCCAGGGCACACAGGAGAAGCACCCATCTGCTTCTCCACCCCTCCCCCTCTTCTTTCTCTCTATCTCTCTCTTCTCCTCATACAGCAAGGCTCCATTGGAGCAAAAAGTTGGCCCAGGTGCTGAGGATGGCTCCATGGCCTCGGCCTCTGGCGCTAGAATGGCTCTGGCCAAAACAGAGCAACACCCCAGATGGGCAGAGCATCGCCCCCTGGTGGGCAGAGCGTCGCCCCTGGTGGGCATGCCGGGTGGATCCCGGTTGGGCGCATGAGGGAGTTTGTCTGACTGCCTCCCCGCTTCTAACTTCGGAAAAATACAAAAACAAAAAACAAAACCCATACTAAATGAACCATTTGAACTAAATCTTGCAATTTTCTACAAAAAAACTTTTTATCACAGACTGATGGATGGTCTCATGACAAGGTATTTTTGTTTTCCCAAAAGTACACTGCCCCCCTACATTTTTCATTCTTCTAGCATAGCAATTTTCAAACTTTTTCATTTCATGGCACACATAAAATAATTACTGCAGCACAACAAAAAAATATTCTTTTTGCTGATCTGACAAAATATAGGTATATTTTATCCATTTACATCAGATGGCTATTATTGTATTGGCTGTTGTTTTTGTCTTAATTTGACAATATAAGGAAAAAGAGGTCAGTGCACCTGACTGAATAGTCAGGTATTGCATGTTCTAAAAATTCTTGTGGCACCCCAGTTGAAAATCGCTGGTCTAGCAAATACACTTTCTAATTATCCTAGTTTCTTCTTTCTCATATTGAGAATGAGAGTGACGGAGTATGGTGGAAGGGAGGCGGAGACTTTTTAAGATCACCACATTCTCTCCAAAGTTTAGAAAACTCGGTGGTCATATAAATAATGGTTATCTTTTTAATTGCTAAAATTCTGAAAGTCTCAGAACTGAAATGAGATTGTCTATGTGGAGATGATTATGCTGCTGTCATTAGCTATTACTCATCCCTTTCCCTGATTAGACCATACCTTTCTGGAAGCAGGAAATCATATCACAGTGCTAGGACAATGTCATATACGTGGGCAGTATTCAAATGCTGTTGTAGAATTAGATTCAATTGGATGAAATAATATATTTCTCAAGTCAAAGTGAAATCCCTAAGAAGCAAGAACTAGCTTAGTTTCCTCTCCTAAGTGTATCCACTCTAATCAGCACTGAGTCGGCAGAAGTACCAGAAGGATCATCTGCTTTGAGTAGGAGAGGTGCTGAAAAGCAAGTGGATTTTGGCGAGTGGAGGAGGTGGTGGAGAGAGGAGGGTGAACTGCTGACTCCTCACAGGGCAGCCCTCACACTCTGAAAGCTTCCTTTGCCTTCAGCTGATAAAGGACCAGTTAGGGTCTGTCTAGCCGTGCCGGCCATCTCCAAATCTGGTCTGTTTTCCATGATTTGAGGGATTTTTTTTCTTTTTTCTTTTAGTATAGAATTGTTCTTTGAAAAGCTTCAGAGGATTCAGCAATTGAGATATCACTTTAAATTCCTAATCCCAGGCTTTGACTTGAGAGGGAAAAAATCCTGAACAAAAAAATATGAGAGAAAATTTGACAATAGCTATTGTACACTGGAGAAAATGTTTTTCTAATTGAGCCATTGCTTAGTCATATCCACATTTAGTGTTCTATGTGACTCAATTAGATAAATGTTCATTCACTAAGGAAAATTACACTTATGGCACTGACTCTTAACCGCTTATCTGGAAATTACTCTGATCTGTATTTCCCCCACAGCATCTTTATAGAACTGATATCATGTAGAAATCGACAGAGAAGTGAGTGGTGGTCCTTACACCATAGTGTGCTTGCTAATCATGCAGATTCTGGCGCTGCTCCTATTAAGGAGACATGGGACCAGAGAATTTGCATTTTCTTGAGCCTGAAGTCACCATGATGCCCGGGTTTTAGACACCACACGATAAAAAAACACTGAGTCAGAAATGGGTCATCTATCTAGTCTGACTAACTGAAATAGGAGCTACATGCAAACCTGCTGTTATACAACTATAAAAACAAAACCTTCCAGCAACTTGAGAGGTAGCCCACCACTAGTATTATAGATAGCTGTATAGGAGAATGGACCTTCTTTATGCCCCAGAACACAATTTTCCACAACTTTATTTACCCACTGCTGAGAGCGTTGTAACAATATCTAGGGCAACATCGGGTTACTGAATTTCTCTAACATGCTTTTTCTAGTTTTTGTTTTTTGGGTTTTTTTTTTCATACATTTTCCCCCATTGATTTGAGAGAGAGGAAGAGAAAGAGAGAGAGAGAAACATTAACTCATTGTTACATTTAGTTCTGCGCCCATTGATTGCTTCTCATATGTGCCTTGTCTGGGGCTCAAACAGCAACCTCAGGGTCAAGCTAGTGAACTCAGGATCAAATCAGTGCCCTTGGCACTCTGGGACATGCTCTATACACTGCACCACTGGTCAGGGCTCTTTTTTTTCTTTACACTTTTATTATAGAATAAAACAGATACAAAATATCACAAAAATATGTAGCTTAGGTAATTATAAGGCAAACACCCTTGCAACAACTACCTATGTCAAAAACTAGAATTTTGTCAGCCACCCCAGAGGTACCTCCCTGCGTCCCTCCCCATCACAGACCCTCCCTCCCTCCAAAAGTGACCATTATCCTGATGCACACAGCAGCCATTTTCTTGTTTCTCTTTATTATTTTATCACCCAAGTAAGCATGTCTGGATGCACTATTTTACATTTGGCCAGTTTGTCACTTGATATGTCTTTTAAGTCTTTTTAGTCCTAAAGATTTCCATCCATATTCTTCTCTTTTTCGTCTAATGTATCTAGTAAAGATCCTGGGGCTTTAGACCTGCGGAGTTCCCCACCGTTTGGACCTGTTGCCTGCAGTCCCATGAAGCAGTTAGTGTGCTGGTTCCTCTGTCTTCTTTCTACAGACTGGTAACCGGGTCCTGAGGCCTGATTAGTCTCAGGTTCAATTTCTTTGACAAAACTATAAGTAGCATTGTATTCTTCTATGAGGGGGCATTTAATTTTGGTGCTTGCTCTTTCTTGATAGTTGCTATCAACTATTTTTGGTACTTGAAGCTCTATGCCTGAAACTGTTAATGATACAGAAGAAAGGGGATACAGAGGAATAGAAGATGTAGGTAAAAACCCGTAGCCATGAATTTGAACTGGAAATATCAGTTATGAATTCAAAAGATGTTTTATTTTTAAATATTCATACTCCCTAGCTCTGTGTTAATTATAAAATCCTATAAACAATGACTAACCCAGTAGTAATGAGCATCCCTACTCCCCATATGGTAGTTTGGAAATTTTTTCCCATTAAAGGAAACAAAGACTTCTTAGAAAAATGGTCAGTTTCAAGTCTGATGATACATAAAATGAGCAAGGAAGCTACCAAAGAACACTAGAATAGTCAACTAAGTCAAATCAAAAGGTATCCCACTGACCAAAAATGGACAATTTGAGTTTCAATAAGGTTAAAAAGTGTAGTGGATCAAAACCCATTAAATACGTTTAAATTTATGAGAACACAGGAGTGATAGAATTAGAAGACCCCACAGTAACTCATTTGTTTAACCTGACATTATACATATGATACTTTCAGAATTCTACTACTAATATTACCCTAAAACTACTTCTAATACTGTCCATGAAGCAAATGACTAGGGCTTGTAAATATAAGATACCTGGTCAGGGTGGCTTCTATTACCACAGAAGAGAGCAAAGTTACCTTTGGTTTGTCTAACTGGTCTTTAAGAGAATAGAATTTATACCTTAGTCTCACATTCACTACAGTTCAGACTATAAAATGTAAACATTTGGGTTTTTTTTTAAGTTCACTTATCATCTGCAAAACCCTTCTAGAAGGGAAAAAGAAGTCTCAATAAAAATGTGACTATAAACCACATAAGCATTAGTTTTTTTCCGGGGAGGGAAAAGTCTTTTGGTTTTAGAAGGCATGCCCTGAGAGGCTTCCTGCCTCCGCGGAGCCTCCTAATCTTTGCGGACCATCACAGAATTTGCAAAAGGACAAAAATCGCTGAAGGAGGTAATCAGCAATATACCAAAGAAACGGCACTGTGCACACGAGTGCTAACTGTGCCAGGTAAAGCACTTTCCAGTATAGCAACTATGTAGGATAGGGCATAGGATGATTTCCATTACTTATTAGTTTAGAGCTTTCCCATGATGAAGATGGGTTTTCTCTTTTAAACCAATGGACTGTGATGATCTCTTAATTTACCCTCTCATAGGGAAAGGTTGTGCAATTACACATTTGCTTTGTTTGTTCAGTGGTCTGTGTGTCATTTCAGTCTATTTCTATGAGGTCTAGCCTGCCTTAGGAAATTCCTGTATGGTAAGCCCTGCACTTTTATATTTTTCACTGTAGAGTATCTCATGCAAATAGATTCTTAATACATGTTGAATTTATGATGTTGAATTCATGAACCATGAAAATAGAGGTTTGAAGGTTATCATGAGAAAGAATAAATGAATCACAAGATGTATCTAGATTACTTTGCAGCAGGCTGAGGGTCAGAAAGTCTGAGTTCTCGGCCCTGGTGTGTACTAGTTACTGGTGCCCAGTATTTCATTGAACCTCAGTTTCCTCATCTATAAAGACAGTGCTGGATGGATGAGCTCTACTCTCAAGTGCTAAAATTTTCTCTTTTATTTTGTGCACCCTTCCCATAATGCATACCCAGAGCTTTAGTTATGCAGAAGCTTTTGTGTATCCCTGAAAATCCCTGTAACATGACTGTTATTTCTTACTTGTAGTAGAATGAACATGAGATTGGGAATCAGGAGACCTGAGATCAGTCCTGGGGATACTAAAAAGTACCTCTCTGGCTTCTGCAAGTGGCCCTGCCACAGATCTAAAATAACGGCACAGATCCATACTGAGAGGCTGGGGAGGAAAGATCATTCCAAATGAGGGTCAGAGCCCCATCCTCCCACACCAGGGTTAATGCCCCAAGGAGCCTCTTTGGTGGCATTTTCCTCAGTCTCCATGGTAGGGTCAACCCATTACGCTTCTACCTTTTATTTCCCAGCTCCTGGCAAACACACACCCATCAGTGCACACACACACACATTCCTATGAGGCTTATTGTCATCTGCCTATATCATCCACTACTCTCTCTTCATTTCAGTTCTTTAAGATTTTACTTTCTAAAAAATTTATAAATACCTTTTAGCAGTTTAGATTTATTTCCTCAAGATGAAAATTTTCTAGTAATTCTCTTGAAATTTTGGAGAACTTCAAATTACAGTCTTACAGGTTTATTTACAAATGCATTCTCTTGGCCTATTCATAAATACTTATTATAGTGGGGAAAAAAAGTTAAAAAAATAAAATTTCATTTGGGATTTTATTGCTGACTCATGGTGTGACCCTGGAAAGGTCAACCTCTTTCTTAGATGCACTCTTCATATATTTAGATCACTAAGATCATTATACCGCTTCTAAAGATGTATTTCTATGTCTTCCTCCCCCACAAATGTATCCACAGCAACTAGCTGGGCTGTTGATTTGTATTTAAACACCTACAACATGTTTGTTGGAAGCTAACATCAGAGACACAAGCTTTTAGTCTCACATCTGAGAGTCCGGAATAGGAAATGAAACCCCATAGAACCAAGTCCGGTGAAGAACTAATTTCAGAAGCTATGGTTAAGACACTGTAAATGAGACAACAAATCCAGATTATCTAGCTAATGCCACCTTTTTATGTAAGACAGATGGGAAAGCAAGTCATCAATTAACCTTCTGGAAAGGTCCTGCGGCTTTCCATTAACCCAATCATTTTACTCCTAAGAATATCTACTAAGGCAATAATGGATTTACCTATTGAAATGCTACTACAGAGTTATATAGAATGGTGAAAAGTTTTAACAACCAAAACATTAAAAGAGAAGAGACTGGTTTAACACAATGTGGTAATCTATAAGGTGAAAAACATACATAGATGCTAAAAATGATATTGCAAAATACATTTAATGGCATTGGATATTCAAGACATTGTTATCTGAGAAAAAGTAAGTTAAAGAGTTCTAGTAAAAATTGTAGCTATGTATACTCAGAAAGAACTAAAAAAAGATGTCAGAACTGCTTGACCTGTGGTGGCACAGTGGATAAAGCGTCGACTGGAGATGCTAAGGTCACCAGTTCGAAACCCTGGGCTTGCCTGGTCAAGGCACATTTGGGAGTTGATGCTTCCAGCTCCTCCCCCCTTCTCTCTCTCTGTCTCTCCTCTCTCTCTCTCTCTCTCTCTGTCTCTCCCTCTCCTCTGTAAAATGAATAAATAAATTAATTAATTAAAAAAAGATGTCAGAACTGTTCACAGAATTTTCTCTATGTGACAGCATTATGAGTGATTTTTAATGTACTGTTTGCATGTTTTAAAAATTTTCTATTAGATTCATTTTTTTCTTTGTGAAAAAAAGGTAAAAGTTAAATAACAATAAAAAGTAAAGCTATTTCCCATGACAAAACAATAGTCGAGGAATGCAGGTCAAACTGCACAGTAAGTAATATAAAGTACAATAAAAAGGTGACTGAATATCAATGTCAAACCAACAGTATCCACAGACTCACGACATTCTTTACAGGGAGGGAGAGACGGGTCGCTTCATTCACAGCCATACAATCATTCCCTTAGGACTCTGTGTCAGGTGGCCAGGTGCTATTAGCCAGGCACTAACAAATAAATAACATATCATTAATCACTGGTTATTAAGACATTTAACTCTTGTTTTTGCTTTGATTTTTAAATTTTTTTATCAGACTTGAAATAAAGACATAAGTGAGGAAAAAATATTGATCACCTGAAATGAGTAGGAATGTAAATATCACCCATCTTCTTTCCCTTTTAATCTGGTTGATTTGTCCCAGAGTATGACTGACTAAATCATTGATCTTCTTCTACATTTATATACGAGTCCAAAAGAGAGGGTACTTCTCAGGACAGACCCTATCACTTGGTAAAATAAGGCTGTGTTTATCTCCAGGAATTACCTCAACACCCTATGAATCAGAATCTTCATAGCTACTACAGCCTTTGTGTAATTACCAGGGAAATGAAGACATCTAAAAAGAATTCAGTACCCCCTTGTGGGCATACTTTACAAAACTAAAATTTCAGCTCTTCACAATTGCTTAGGAATTATTGAAACATATAACTTTTGCTAACTGAACTTATATAAACTTTTCTGTTTACTTCCATCAACAAAATAATTTATATGGGTGGATTTATTTTGTTCCTATGCTCATTCCTTCATCCTCAGTATATATATAATACATTAATGCTGAGCATCAGAGCCTAAATTAAAACATGGGATTCAGCTTATATCATAGTTAAAAGAATCCATTTTGATATTTTGCCTGCTCCATGCGTGACCGACTCTCCCTATTAAAACTACTCTTCAGCAAGCATTACACATACAAAGCATGATGAAAGTTATTGAATTCCAATAATGTGGTTTTAAATCTACCCTCATTGCCCTTTTCCAGAGGCCCCTTTGGGGAATAAAAATAGAACAAAATAATGCATCTGACCACCAAGTGCAGCAACTATCCATTATTAATGTCCCAATGACACACCGCAATGGCAGATAAATGATCCATTCAAACAATTTCTGTAACACAGATTCAGGCCCCAAAAAGAACAATGTATTTTACTTTTGAAATCAGCAACCAGCTAAGAAATGAATTCAATTTCAGTGCACTTTTCAAACCTTACAATTAATTTTACCTATGAAATCATTTTAAATCTTACTTAGACTGACTATAAACTTAGTGAGGAAGAACTTTCTTTTCTCTTATTACACAAACAGAATCCTGTTCATATTAAATAATGAGAAGGGCTCCAGAAAGATCACAAAAGGAAAAGCAGAGCCAATAAATTAGCCCTGAGCAACTGAACCACAGGTCATTTCTTTCAGTATTGAATTCGTGATTAGTAAACTCCATCCTACAGTATCCTAAGTCTTATGCCCCTATACCCTATTTAACCTCAGACAGAAAATACCATGTAAATTTCTAGTGAAAATTCTGCTGTGTATACTTAAATTAATAATGAGTAAGAAAATTAAAGAAACAATAAAAGGAGTGAATAAGTTGTAGATACAGAAAATAAGAGTACAAAAATATCAATACTATAAGAGAAATTTACAAGGATAAGACAACATATTATTTCTCTATGATTTAGACTTTACCTACTTACCCAGAAAACAGAGGAAGTATAAAGTGGTTTTTAAACAGTAAAGCAATTACAGTTAAAGAAAAGACAGGAGGAAAAATTGTGACTAAGACACTTAAAATAAGATAGTTGCTGCATGCAAGCACTCAGTTTAACACTATGGAAGGAGAAAATGTGTAGCCAGAAATGAATGGCTGAAAGAAAAGACCTGTTATCAGAAAAATAGAGTCACAATGAAATTATCAATAGTTAATACAAGAGGGTAGCAGGAGACTATTTCTGTGAGTAGAGTGAACTAATGACCTGGAACACCCAAACAGGGGAGCTCTTGCTTCCTCAGAATTGCACATCTTTGTGACTATAATTCAGACTTCATGTGGAAGGTAAAAGCAAGGTTAACTGAAAGAATCAGGTACAGAGGGGCCTAGCTTGGAAAGGGCTGAATTCAAATAAAAGAGAGGCAACAAGGAAATTTCTAGAGAAAATGTATTTCTGGAACTAGTGAAAAGTGGACTGTCCATACTGCTTGTCCACTTACACTATATGGAGGACTTGTGCTCCAGGATTAGTCACACAAATGTCCAGAAGGTTCTCACACTCCAAGCAGAGGGTAGAATGAATGTGTAGGATAATATGGTCCAGAGGGACCTCTCTTCCTCATTTCTCCCTTAGGTTGGTGCAAAGGTCAAGATAATCAGTGACCCTGTGGAGCCCTCTGTATTGAAAAAGGCCCCTAGTGTTTCACCAAAGAGCAACAAAGAATGAAGATTTGACTGCAGTGATTGCCCTCCGTTAGAGTTGACATGAAAGAATAAGCAGATGCTGCTTTAAAATGGACAAGCACCCTGCCATGACACGTTCATGGCCACGGGGCCATCTCGGAATGGAAAAAAGCAGCTCAGCCCCTAATTATAATAGCATTCATTCACTATAGAAAGAATAGGCCGATCTTAGGGGACAATACTGGTATAGACTCAAATTAAGATCTGTGACTAGGCTATATAAGTGGTAGAATAAAAACTGAACTAGATAACTGAACTATATGAGTAGAAAGTATACAAATAAAATACACTAAAAATATTCTTGGGGAATAGGATTATAGGTAATTTTTTTCTTCATATATGTATCTGTATGTTTACTTATATATTATAATTTATTATAAGGAACATGAAATACTTTTTCAAAAATTAATAATTTGTTGGGTTTTGCTTGTTGGTTTGTTCTTCAGCATATACACAAAGATCCGGCCTTTTACAAATAGGAGGCAATGATGTAGTCAAAAGACCTGGTTATTTGTAGTCATAGAAGAACAGCTGGGCAGAGGGAGGGAAAAAGAACACAGAGGCTTTTGTGGAAGGGCCCCGGAACCTAGGTGATAGCCAGTGCTAGATCCCCCGTTAGGTGCTCTGCCCACAAAGATATTACAGCCAAGTCCTCACCCATGAATTCACCCCAAACTTCCTTTAAATGGAGCCAGAATACATTTTGTTTTGCAAACTGTGGGAGGTCAGCTGCACTGCAGGGCAGTTGCCAGGGTTTATGGAATGACAGAGATTTCCGGGAGAGGCCACTTCAATAAAGGAGTGTCAAGTAACATACAGCAAATGTAAAATGACACCAGAGCTGGAATAGCTAGCCCTCAGGACTATAAAAAGCCAGCAGAGTCTTATGTCTTCAGCGGAACTCTATTTGTCTTGGGGCCAGACCGAGTCTGGGAGTTTTGACTACTTGCGCTGCCAAAGAGTAGGCAGTGCCCTGATTCGCCCCAAGCAGGAGGCTGGTGTCCTGGAACCACCTCCCCTTGTGTAAGCACCAGGACGACACAGGATAGGACAAGCATCTATAACTGTGTACTGTCCATTTCACTTGTACAGGCAGTCATGAAACATACTCATATGCCACATAAATGGCCAATGGCAAGATTTAAAAATAACTTTAACAAGAAACTTTTTTCAGTGGAAGAAATGAGTTCATTGAAAAAGAAGTTAGAAAAAGTAAGACAAAAATTAATCAGGGACCATCTCTTCCTTATTTACTACTTATCCATAGAGCCCAAAACAATGCCTGGTTCATAGTAGGCACTCAGTAAATAATCACCAAATGAACTGTAATTAAATAAATCACCAATAACCCTACTCTCCATACAAAGCAGTACATAACTTTCTATTTAGTGTTCTATGTATGTGTTGTTTTTCATTCAATGGCATATCATGAATATTATTTTATGTCAATAAATATGTTTCATAATTCTTTATGCCACATAGTATTCCATTTTTAAAAAATACAATATTCTTCTACCAAACCTCTGTGGCTGGATGTTTGGCTTTGGAGTATCATTCTCTTAAAGATATAAATACCCTGTTAGTCAATCAATAAATTAAGCTTTGTTTTCCTTTTGGTAGAATTTTTAGTTATATGCTAATAAAGACCATTTCTGTATTACTTATTACCGGATCCCCAGAACCTATTACAGTTTCTTATGATCAATAAAAATTGAATAAACAATCACTCTTATCTGTTATCTTCTTTTTTATTTAATTGTGTTTACATAGAGTCTAGGGTCACCCCCGAATGTATCCCCTCTCCTCCCTATTCCCCTCAATAGCTCCCTTGCCTCCCTCCATACAACACCCTCCCACTTCCCTTCAGGTTTATCCCATCCTATCATCCCTTTTCCCTCTGGTCCCTTTGATCCCTCCTCTGTCTCAATTCTGTTCCTCAGTTCTCATTATTCCTTGGATTCCTCAAATGAGTGAGGTCATATGATATTTTTCTTTCTCTGCCTGGCTTATTTCACTCAACATAATAGTTTCCAGGTCCCTCCATATTATTGCAAAAGGTAATATTTCCTTCTTTTTCATAGCCCCATAGTATTCCATTGTATATATGTACCACTGCTTTTTAATCCACTCGCCCACAGACACTTGGGCTGTTTTCAGATCTTCACTATTGTGAACAATGCTGCCACAAACATGCACAAAAATAAACTAAAAATGGACAAAGGACTTAAATGTAAATTGTGAAACCATAAGTATCCTAGAAGAAAACTTAGGCAGTAAGCTTACCAACATCTATCGCAGCAATAGCTTTGCTGAATTATCTCCACAGGCAAATGAAATAAAATACAGGATAAACAAATGGGACTATATAAAACTAAAAAGCTTTGCACAGCTAAAGACAATATGAACAGAATAAAAAGACAAACCACACAATGGGAGAACATATTCGATAATACATCTGATAAGGGATTACTAACCAAAATTTATAAAGAACTTGTAAAACTCCAGGAAGACAAACAATCCAATCAAAAAATGGGCAAAAGAAATGAATAGACACTTCTCCAAAGAGGACATACAGGTGGCCAATAGACAAATGAAAAAATGTTCAACATCACTAATCATTAGAGAAATGCAGATTAAAACCACAATGAGATACCACTTCACACCAGTCAGAATGGCGCTCATTGACAAAACAACACACAATAGGTGCTGGTGAGGCTGTGGAGAAAAGGGAACTCTCCTGCACTGCTGGTGGGAATGCAGACTGGTGCAGCCACTGTGGAAAATAGTATAGAGATTCCTCAAAAAATTAGAAATGGAACTTCCCTTTGACCCAGCCATCCCACTTATAGGAATATATCCCAAGGACACCGTATTACCGACAGAAAAAAAAGAAATGCACCCCCATGTCTGTCACCTTCTTTTGATCCCTATTTCCACAATGCTGCTTTTGTCTGAACTACTGACATAGCCTTGGAGATGGTTTTCTTCCTCCAATACGTCTAAATCACTTTTACTGAATTTAATACCCATAAATGTCCCTTTACATATGTGATGAATCCCCTTTCATTATGTGATTCCCTTGCTCAGAACTTAAAGGTTCCACAATGTCAGAATAAATTTAAGCCTGTATTTTAGTTTGTGAAGGACCACCATAAAAGCATCACAGAATTCTCTAAAATAAGAAGCTACCTTAGAGACTTTTTCAGCCTGAAACCATCATTTCTGAGTAGTTGAAGCTTAAAAGGTTCAATGACTTGCCAAGGACACATGGCTGGCTAGCAGCAGACCCACGGTCTCTGGCCTGGATGCCGTACCAGCTGCCTCCCAGTCTACCTTGCCAGCTTCATCTCCTACCCAGATTCAAAGGAGACAATTTTCAGACCACCCCTGAAATAAGCCTGACTCATTCTGGCTCTTGTCGTTTGCTCACATTACTGTTGCCTAAATTGCCCTATATCAAATCAAATCTTTTTTTAAAGCCCACTTTAACCCCTTCCTTTCTCTACAGCGCCTCCCCCAAACCAAACTGAATTCCCTGTCCTCTGATCTCCAAAAGTACTTGCCTGCCATACTCATCCCAGTGTTCAATTATATGTTGCCTTACAATGGGAAATATTTATATTTCACAGCTGAGTGAAGTAGCTTGCTGTGTGTGGAAGAAAAAAAAAAGTGAAAATGGAAAAGAAATACCACTGCAATGTGCTGAGCCAGCTAAACACATTCTGATACTGGAACACAGCACTTAGTAAACACAGCTACCCAGTGTTTCATCTTGATGTTTCCTGTTACTCTTACTTATTGTTAGTGTAGAACTCAATTTGAGGCCAACATTTCTGGTTCGCTAATTGCAAAGACTGACACCTAAAAAACAAGACTATTTTTCACACATTGAGACACTGGCTGGTATGGCCGTTGACAGGAAGGACTGTACCTTATTTTAGTATTCAGTAGATTACAAATTTTGGAACAAGTCTGATTACTTTTCTATAACTATTTCTACAAATGCCCCGTAATTCTACAAATGCTATGATGTTGTAACTGACTGATATAGTTGACAAATATTCATCAACTATTGGATGGATAGACACAATACTGACCAAACTAGAAAGAAGGTGGTCAAGAATTTTACTTAACAACTTTGCCAAAAAGCAAACAAAAACACTCCTATATATTTACTTAACTTACCCAAACTAATCACCAGTGTTTCTTCCTACTCTATAACTCAGGGGAAGTGCCTAGACATTTAAAAAATTTCTTATAAGAAGTGTATGTGTAGCCTGACCAGGCGGTGGCGCAGTGGATAGAGCATCGGACTGGGATGCAGAGGAACCAGGTTCGAGACCCCGAGGTCACCAGCTTGAGCGCGGGCTCATCTGGTTTGAGCAAAAGCCCACCAGCTTGAACCCAAGGTCGCTGGCTCCAGCAAGGGGTTACTCAATCTGCTGAAGGCCCGCGGTCAAGGCACATATGAGAAAGCAATCAATGAACAACTAAGGTGTTGCAACGCGCAACGAAAAACTTATGATTGATACTTCTCATCTCTCTCCATTCATGTCTGTCTGTCCCCGTCTATCCCTCTCTCTGACTCACTCTCTGTCTCTGTGAAAACTAAAAAAAATAAAAATAAAAAAATAAAAAAATAAAAAAAGAAGTGTATGTGGACATGGGTGTGTGCACTTATATACACACAGAAAAAGATATGGGGAACTTTTATCAGGTAAAAGAATGAAAATGAAATACACATATGAAAGACAGTTGCAAATATCATAAAATTATTCTTTATGATTGATATATTGACACACAGCTTTGGATTTGAATGTCTTTATGTGTTCCTGAGTCCAGGTCTGGGTGATTAATATATTCACAGATGTATTGATGTGGACCATCTTCACCTACTGGCCAATAAGTCTACATGTGTCTAGATACTTATATATGCACACAAAGCCAAGGCCAGCTCTCACAGCCACGGCATGACTGAAACTCCAGAGGGGGCAAGGGGCAACAGCAGGTGCAAATTATATGGATGTGGTGGTGGCTAGTCTTCATAGTCTCTTTATTTTCAATTTCTACACTATAGCAGAACAAACAGAACTATGACTTTTGCTTTATACTCTACAAAGCTGATTTAATGTATCTTAGGAGAGTTCTATTAAGTTTCTGACAAGTTATGTAGTCTCCTCTATTCACCATGAGTTTATGACAGTCTTTCAAAACATTGGCGTGGCTGAGCAGCTACATTAATGCTAGCCCTTATATATCCAAAAGTAGTATTTTCTCTCCAAGCTGTCACTCTGTTGAGTTATCTGCCTTTTTTAACAATTCAGGTAACATAGAAGTTTCTAGAATTCCACTTTAAAAAGTGCTTGCAGCACAACTTCATAAGTTGCGAAATAAAATAAATATCATGTCTTCACATTTCTTATTTTGATCAAAGATTAGTACCCTGCCTAACAACCCTGAATATTTACCCAATACTTGCCACCAAATCATTTTTGCCTGTTTTCAAAACTCATTTTGTCATTAAAAAGATGAAAATTAGGTACCACTGAGGACTTTCAAAGAAGTATGTAGAAGTTTCTAAAGGAGATTTTAAAATTGAATTCTCAGACTACTGTGCATATTACTGGCCTGTTGTGAAGAGACACATATTTATTTGGTACAAGTACCTTATGACTGATTAATTAAATGGAATAATTTATATTTGCTTAAACCTCATAAAGAAGATATACATATAAATTCTGCACGTAACAATGCCTTGAATACAACACTCAATAAGTAAACTTTCTCAGTAATTGTTCAGAATGACAGGATCTATATTATTATTTTTTCCTTTAGCCCTGGCTCCAATATGGCTTGATCCATCATTGTTATTAATCCTGTCTTTATTAAAATTTTGATATTTTGTTTATGATAATATTTTGTTTTTAAAAATATTGCATTAAAAATTATTTATCATAGTAAATATGATTCACTAAGTTTTTTTGTCACCTTCTCAAATTTTGTGCCTGAAGCAAGTCCCTCATCTTCTTCAGCCTAATCTCAGCCATTTCACTATTTTGAGGAAGTTGAGAAATATATGAAGCCAACCCTCCTACTACAAACCACTAGCAGCCACTGCCAGCCAACCAGCAGACTTGTGAGATCAGTGCCTACTGCTGCTATATGCCACTGTGGAGGGCTATAGAGTGGAGTGGCTTGTCATACAGCAAGAGTTAACTGATACAGCAATGACAATTATAGGTCTAGATAAACTAAACATTTGTAGCTAGTGGACTCTAAGAGTTATGCTTATTTGATGTGATTATGTTATTTGCTGCTTTTCTGGAATAATTAATTAGAGGTAAAAGTAGATTGTATTATTGATCTCTTATAGTCAATGTTCCTTCCTTTGAAAAGATTGTACTTCTTCACGCCACTAATAGTAGGTTTGGCTTGCTTTGGCCAATGAAATGTGAGCCAAAATTAAGTAGCTACAATTTTAAGAGCCATGGAGTGACTCTGCAGTCCCTCTTTCCTTCTGGATTTGGGGAGCCCAGCATTTTCTGGAGGTAGCCTCTCCTTCAGCCTGGGCCCAGGTGACGAAGATGCAGAGCAGAGCTAGCGCCTGTGATCGTCAGGTAATGTGAACAATAAACATACCTTGTTGTTGTGGGCCACAAAGTTCTAGGAGTTCTTTGTTGCCAAAAAAAAAAAAAAATAGCAAAAGCCAACGGAATCAGAGGAGTGACTATTGGGAAAGAGAAGGTAAGCCTATCACAATTTGAAGATGATATAATCATATATTCGAAAAACTCTAACAAAGAAAAAAATTCAATCAGATAGTGGAGAAAAAAATTATTATTAATACTTATATGTACAAACAATAAGCTTTTGAAAACTATAATTGAGGCCGGGGCCGGTTGGCTCAGCAGTAGAGCATCGGCCTGGTGTGCGGGGGACCCGGGTTCGATTCCCGGCCAGGGCACATAGGAGAAGCGCCCATTTGCTTCTCCATCCCCCCCCTCCTTCCTCTCTGTCTCTCTCTTCCCCTCCCACAGCCAAGGCTCCATTGGAGCAAAGATGGCCCGGGCGCTGGGGATGGCTCCTTGGCCTCTGCCCCAGGCGCTAGAGTGGCTCTGGTCGCAGCAGAGCGACGCCTGGAGGGGCAGAGCATCGCCCCCTGGTGGGCAGAGCGTCGCCCCTGGTGGGCGTGCCAGGTGGATACCGGTCGGGCGCATGCGGGAGTCTGTCTGACTGTCTCTCCCCGTTTCCAGCTTCAGAAAAATACAAAAACAAACAAACAAACAAAAAAAACTATAATTAAAAAATTCATATAGCATCAACAAAGATAAAATACCTTATAATAAACTTAATTAATGTGGAAGACCTAAATGGAGAAAACTTTAAAACACTATGAAGAATTTTTTTTTAACTGAGCAAATGGGACAACAAAACATGTTCTTGGATGGGAAGAGTCCACACCATTAAAACGGTAGCCCTGCCTAGGTGTTTTATAAAGGTGATGTGATTCCCAATACAAATAAGAACAGGTTTTTCTTTGGGGCTAGAGGTTGAAGGATGGGGATAAGATATATCATATAAATGAACAAATAATGACAACAAGGGAGGGAGAACAATAAGGGCAAACTAGTCTAGTAAATACGAAAATATAAAGTCTCAGTAATTAAAACTGTGCAGTAATAAAACATAAACACAGACAGACACTTGTAAAGAACAAGTCCAGAAGTACCTTCACATACACATGGGCCTCTGAGCATGTGATAAAGGAGGCATATCATTCAGTAGGGGAAAAATAATAACTAGCTAGATATCTGGGAAAAATGTGACTCCACTGTATACCTGGATAAATTCCAAATAAGCTTCTTTACTTCAAAGATTTAGAAGTAAAAAAAAAAAGTAAAATTTACTATAAAAATAGGTAAATTATTTATTTATAACTTCATAGTGGGGTAGGCATTCTGGATTCAAAATCCAGATCCATCAAAAGAAAAATAAATCATGACTACAATGGAAAAAAATAGAAAGATAAGAAAACTTCTGTGTAGTGAAGAAAACAGTATCTTAAGCAAAGTTAAAAGGCAATTGACAAACCAGAAAATATACATATATTGCAGTTCATATCCTACAGCATACTCCCCTAGTCAACATAGAGCTCCTACAAATCAGTAAGGTAAAGACCAACAACACAACTGAAAAGTAAAAGAAGGAAAGAACATAGTTCACAGAAAAGTAATATAAATGGTCCTTAAACAAATGAAAAACTTTTCAACCTTTCTCATAGTAAGATAAATGTAAATTTAAACCACACCAGAATATCTTCTTTTAGCTATATGTTAAAAATTCAAAAATTTTGTAACACAAATTATTGGTAAAGGTGTAGGAAACAGGCACTTACACATTTCTTGTTAGAGAATAAATTAGTACAACCACTGGGATAGCAACTTAGCCATTTCTATTGAATTCCAAGTGCATATACATACTGACTTGCTGCCCTACTTCTGAGAATTTATGTCTCCAATATAGTTACGCTTTTTGTGAAATGACTTAGTTCAAGCCTATTTATTGCAATACAATAAATGTAATATCTGAAGATTGAAAACAGATGAAATTCCAACAATGAGGGACTAGTTAAGTAAATCATGGTACATTCATTCACTGGAAACTACAGTTATAAAAACAAATGATGACAAAAAAAGCTCTCTATATTCTGACATAACAAGATTCCTGTTAAGTTTAAAAAGCAAAGTGTGGAACAGTGTGTATAGAATAGCATGGGAGAAAAAATAAGTAAATTCATGTTTGCTTATAAATAAATATACAAACTCGGGAAAGATCTTCAAGAAACAAACAAGAATAAGCACCTACCTGGTTGGGAGAGGGAAGAGAGAAAGTGCGCAGAGGAGTCAGTCAGCCCTCTGCATTGGAGGATGAAAGGCGGACCTTGCTCTGTATATTTTTAATTTTTTTTTTTTTTTTTTTTTTTTTTTTTTTTTTTTTTTACAGAGACAGAGAGAGAGTCAGAGTGAGGGATAGTCAGGGACAGACAGACAGGAACGGAGAGATGAGAAGCATCAATCATTAGTTTTTCGTTGCACATTGCAATACCTTAGTTGTTCATTGATTGCCCTCTCATATGTGCCTTGACCGTGGGCCTTCAGCAGACCGAATAACCTCTTGCTTGAGCCAGCGACCTTGGGTCCAAGCTGGTGAGCTTTTTGCTCAAGCCAGATGAGCCCGCGCTCAAACTGGCAACCTCGGGGTCTCGAACCTGGGTCTTCCTCATCCCAGTCTGACTGACGCTCTATCCACTGTGCCACTGCCTGGTCAGGCTATTTTTAAATATTTTTAAATTTTTGAACTCTGTGAATCTATTTTACATTCAAAATTTTAAAACAACAAAAACTCCAAACCAGTTTGCTATGGGAACTACAGGGCCATCGCCTAATTATATTGTCGTGTATAAAACCTGCCTTTTATGGGCACGTGCTATAATTACTAGTCCATGGAGAACTCTCATTCTTTACCGCTAGTCTGCTTTGGAGAATAGTATCTTATTTCTCCATCTAAAATATCCCCTTCCATCTAAGAAATAAAGCAGCTTATCCAAGCACTTCAGTTCAATAATTTCACCATTAAGAGCACTTCTGTTACTCTTCTTCTAAGCATTTTTAAAAAGCTGAAAACTTCGACTGAACAGACTGCTCATTATAAGGTAAAATGAAATTTATATATTGATTGAAATGGCTTGATGAGGACTTTAATAACCCTTTGCTTTGAATGAGGAAGAAAAAGCCCACTCAAAATGATAATGCAGTGCTCAGAATAGAACTATTAGTTAAACCATTCAGTAATAAGGCGCATTTGCTTCATTGTACTGGATGCCTGTCTTTTTCCAAAACAGCAGTAATAGGTACTGTCATTAAGTCATAGAGCAGTGGTTTTCCACCTTTTTACACTTAGGGACTGGTGACCTAGCTGGCCAGAAATGGAACACGCAATGAATAAAGTTTTATCTTACTGTGCATGACGGTGCAACACAGTGCAAGCTAGTGCTTGATTTCTGAACTCCACATGTGCGATGCATTGAATACTACATAAACTGTTCAAACACTTTTTGTCTATCTCACACAATTTGTAAATGTTCTGCACAGTGTAAAAAATGTTCGAACAAGCCCACAAGTTCCAAAGATATCTAAGACAATCTTAATAGTATTTTGTTCGATGCAGGCTGATAAGTGGCAATCACCCTGAGCATAAGCGAATTAGACAAAGATTATTGTGTCTATAATCTTCATACAACATGAGGGAGCTTAACTCTTTCACAGACCAGCCCAAAATTTCTGGTGAGCTGGCAGTTGAAAAACACTGTCATAAAGCATCCTAGAAAAGCTGATGATATAAAATATTGAAGACATAATATTTTTGCAACTACTGTATCTACATGGACAGAATTAAAGAGGAGGCTGAGAGACAAAGAGGAAGAGATAGGACAGTCTAATGGAAGAAGTATCGCCCTAGGGAATGATAACCTGCATCCCACTTACCTTTTTAATCAGCTCAGGCTCAGTTTTCTGATTTGTAAAATGTGGATGATAATACCTTATCTGCTATGGTAGAGACTCTGCTTTGCACTCAACAAATCCACTTCCTATTCCTCCTGGGCACAGGGGTAACCTACATTTCCCAGGTACACCAGGCAGTTAGGTGTGGTCATCTGAATGCATACTGGCCTAAGAAATGTGGGTGGAAGTGACAGTTTCCTGCCAGGCTTGATCCCTCAAACCTTCTTTGGGATTCTCTGCACACTCGCATGTCCTTGTTTGCTGTGAAAGAGTCTGAGGTCTTGGAAAAATAGCTCAACTGTGTTCAATACGGTAGCACTTGAAATGCAGCTAGTCTGTACTGAGATATACTGTAAGTGAAAATGCGCATCAGATTTAGAAGACTTCATATGAAGAAGATAGTTTTTTTAAAGCTTATTAGTAATTTTTATATTAACTCCATGTTGAAATGATAATATGGAGAAACTGGGTTAAATGAAATATATTATTAAAATGTATTTTCTCTGTTTAATTTTTTTAATGTGGCTATTAAAACATCTGAAATCACATATGTGATGCATGTTCATGGCTCATATTAAATTTTTAATGGACAGTGCTGCTTGAGCTAGAAGGAGCCTTGATCCCTGAGTGAATGCATAGGGCAGAGCTGCCCTGCCACAGTGCTGTGCTGTCCCCATTTCAAACTACAGAGCTTGCCCTGTTCCTTCAGAAGTCCATTCTAAAGTCCCCTGCATGTGTGCCTGCACTAGATGAGATCAAGAAAAAGTGATTTGTGCACACTGAGGATAAAGGGGGTAAGGGCGAAGTATATTATGACATGATCCCTTGGGTATGACCATCATTCCTCTAGACTCCAGAAACATTTGGCAAAACTAGCAGAAAAAAGGATAATGTTGGAGAATATAAAGAAGCCTCTCCACAGGTGGTGATTAGCACTGAGGTATAGAATTGCTCAGCTCTATATGCCCATGCAAATCTTCGCCATTATAAGTAATACTGGCACTCACACAGAAACACTATAAGCAATAACCTGGATAGATAGTCTAGACAAAAGCAATGTAAACAATAGGCACTGTGCATCTTGAATGGTGACAGTGCCCTCCTTCCAAACAGGGACTTGTGAGAAGTATTTTCAGTATGTTAAATGTCACAAGTGCAGGAAAAGGCAATTGGTTGGATATTATATTTTCCTTCTTTCTCTGTAACAAGAATCCTTCAGACACATTCCAATATTCATTCTCACATAGTATCAATAAATAATGTTTCTTTGTAGAAATCTGCCAAATGATCAGATCATGGGATGTATGTGGGTATCTACTTTTCCACAAAGCTTGTTCAAGTCTTGTAATCAAGATCATTGCTAAGAATAATCTGTATTTCCTGTTGATAATTCCAGGGATCAAGCTAATAAAACACATTAATGAGTTTTTCTTCCCTCTCTTTCTTTTCTCTTTTTTTCTTGAAAGTAAAAATCTTATCTAAGACAATCAATCACAAATATACTAAAGAAGTAAAACCTGAGTCTCAGGTATTTCTTGAACACATCAATATAGTTAAACATCTATAAATAATAGTAAAATATATTGTTTCAGTTCACACAAATAAAAATTCTCACTGAAAAGTTTAATTTTTATCAGGTACATATGTATTTACTCAACAAGCTTTACTTTTAATAATAGATATATGCTATGAATGTTAAAGATAAAAACCTTATAACAAATGAATATTGTGTCTAGTCTCTCTGTTTTACTCTTTTTAAGTGGTTAATGTTTGAAAAAAATTAAACGCGAAATATGCAATCCATTTTGGCTTGATAACAAATATGTTATGATATTAAATATATAATATATTAATAATATTATGCATATCTCAAAAATCACATATTACTACTACTGCATCAAAAAATGTTATCCAATTTTTTTCTAAGCATTAATATTAACACTTTGTATTATCTACCACACGTCCTCTGAACACGTCAAATTAAAATACACAAATACCTAACTATGTAATACCCAAATCAAACATCATCTAAAAACTAAAGCAAGAGGCAGGTTTTCTAATTATATAAATAATGACAACCTCTCAATAACAAAAAACCAAACAACTTAATTTAAAAATGGACATAAGTTTCTGAATACACATTTATCTAAAAAGGAAATATAGATGGCCAACAGGCACATGAAAAGTTGTTCAACATCATGAATTACTAGGGAAATGCAAATCAAAACCAGAATGAGATATCACATCACACCTGTTAGAATGGCTGTTATTGAAAAGAAGAGAAATAACATGTTGATGAGGATATGGGAAAAAGGAAGTCCTCATACACTGTACATGGGATTGTAAACTGGTGTAGCCACTATGACAAACAGGATGGAGATGCCTCAGAAAATATGACCCAGCTATTCCATTTCTGTGTATCTAACAGAAGAACAGCACACTAATTCTAAAAGATATCCACACCCCTATGTTCATTGCAGTATTATTCAAAATAGCTAAGATATAGAAACAACCTAAGTGTCCATCAGTGGATGAATAGTTAAGAAGATGCATATATTGATATATAATGAAGTATTATTCATTTATAAAAAAAAAATGAACTCTTGCCATTTGCAACAACATGGACAAACCTTTAAGGTATTATACTAAATGAAATGTCAGAGAAAGACATAAATACCATGATTTCACTCACATGTAAAATCTAAAAGAAGCAAAGCAGACAAACAAAATAAAACAAAAACAAACTCATAGATACAAAGAACAGATTAGTGGTTACCAAAAGGGAAAGGGGTTGAAGGGTAGACAAAATGGGTGAAGAGAGTCAACTGTATGATGATGAATGGTAACTACATTTGTAATGGCTATCACTTTGTAGGAAATACAGATGTTGAATTATAGTTCTGTATACCTAAAACTTATATAATAAAAGAATTTTTAAGTATGTATATTAAACTATAATTATGAAGAAATATATACAGGAGATATATATATGACATAGGATATATATGTATTCTTTACACATAAAAATAGGATATCCTATTTTTCTCCTTGAGTCATGCAGGCAGACACTTTGTTTTATTCACTGCTGGATCTTCAGCACCTGTAACAGTGCCTTATATGCACAGTAACTCAATAAATACTTGTTGAATTAAAAAATAATAATAATGATGACAGCCTAAAACAAGTGAATAAGAATGAAAATCTTTTTTCTCTCTCTCCTCTCTCTTTCTCTTTATTTCACTAATTTTATTTTTCCCATGTGTTTTAATCTTCTGTTTTGCAAAATATGGCTTGCATAGATAAAAGCTTATAAATCATAAATTTATATCTTAAATAATCATAAAGTGAATACGTGTGACCACCACTGTGCTGAAGAAATTGAGCATTGCTGACAGACAAGTTACTCCCCGTAGCCCTTTTGCTTAGAGGTGATCAAGCTTGTTACTTTCTGGTAATCCCTTCTTGCTTCTTTTTAATCCTTTTACTTCCATGGCATAAGTATCTAAATAAAATAGTTTAGTTTTTCTTGTTTCTGATCTTTTTTTTTTTTAGATTTTATTTATTCATTTTTAGAAAGAAAGGAGAGAGAGAGAAAGAGGGGAGGAGCAGGAAGCATTAACTCCCATATGTACCTTGACCAGGCAAGCCCAGGGTTTTGAACCAGCAACCTCAGCATTCCAGGTTGATGCTTTATCCACTGTGCCACCACAGGTCAGGCATACTTTATGTAAGTGGGATCAGACAGTATACAGTCTTTTTAAAAATAACTTTAAAGTATATATTCTTTTGTCTTGTGTTTTTAAGCTAAAAAAAATGACTGAATAATATTTAACAATGCTTAACATAGCAATATTCTTTCATATTCTGTGTGTTTTCTGTCATGGGAAATGTTTTAATATACAGAAGAGTATTTATTTTATAGGTAAAGTATAGACCATAATAATAAAATGCACAGTCATGTAACCCAACATCCAGCTCTAGAAATTTCCCTTACTTCTAAACTGGGTTTCCAAACTGCTCCCAACAGTTTCTAAACTCCTTTGACAAGAAAAAGGAGAGAAATACTGACTAGAACTATTTAACTACCAACTATTATTGATTTGGTACTTGAAATCCTATAAAAATCTTTTCCAGGAGTGCAGACAAACCAGCCTCACCTCTTAACCTCAGCCCCTTGGATCTAGATGGCGGCTGAAATGAATTTATTCCCATGGCCAACCTGCTGAGGCTACACTATATAGGAAAGGAAACAGAGGCATGTAAGTCCCCCCTGAGCCGAGGTGCTGTAAGCTGTTTCTCTCTGAACTCTACTTTTGGTATGCAGAAGACTCTACACACAAAATTATTTTGTTGCTCTATTTCGGTTATATAGGCGTATTATGACAACTCATTCTTAATCCCTGAAATGCCTTCCCCAAGTGCTGCCATAGAGTATTTCTGGCAACAGTCACTTCCGTTGGGTAATATCCAGCTCATGACGGGGCTGAATAAAAGCTTGATTTTTGGTACAGAGGCAAATATTAATTCATTCATTCAACAAATATTTATTGAGCTCCAAGAATGTAAGGCACACCATGAGGCAATATATGCTACAGGGAGCATGGGTAGGCAGAGTGAGGGCTCCACCAAAACCCCAGACATGGACAAAATGGCGAAAATCTCTGGAAGAATGAGATAGGATTTATATTATAAAATAGTTGCTACCTTTTTGAAACTGGGTGAATTAAGTTATTTTGGGCTCTTGCTTTCTGAGAGATGCTGTAGGCCAGAGGGTCCCCTCTTAGATTCCAGTGCTAACACAGCCCTGTACCTCTTCTGTGTACTAGAACCACAGAAGGCCTCTCTCCTTGAGTACAGTAGCTTCTTAAGGGCAGAGACCAGATAGTGACATCTATCTTTGAATTTCCAACAGCTGACACACGATAGGAGCCTCAATAAATAACTGGTAAATTAATGAACAAATATTTGCTACCTAAAATTTCAACCAAAATCTAAAATAAACGCTTAAAAATAAGTGTCCTATGGAATTCTCCCTTAATATAAAGATGCCATGCTTTATAATGTTGGTATACATGTTAATTTGATTATTGAATGGCTCTAGGAATTCTAAGCAGATAGATGCTTTAAAAAAATAAAAAGTATCTACAGAAAGTGGAGCATTATAGACACAACTGAAAAAAAAATGATTCCTGCACCTAACTCAGGAGTCCTCGGTTGTTATATAGTCAGGACAGATACTCAGCCAGCATGCGGCAGTGAGGCTGTACCCATTGTTTATAGCTGGCGTCCATCTTCACTGGCCAGTGCTGCATCCATGCTACATATTAAATATATAAACATTATGCATTGGGTAGAAAAAAAAAGATACTTGCTACAAAATGACAATCACATAACAATGGAGGAATTTTCCACTGTAAAAATGGAATTATAGAAGGAAATCTAGATACTATCAGTGAATTCTACTTATACCTTAATTAATAAAATAGTTATACAGTTTATTTTTGCATAAACAGCTTAGATATAAGTTCTCTAAAAAAGAAAAGCCTTTATAAGAAAGCTGGAATAACTATATTAATATCAGATAATGTGAATTTCAGAGCAAAAAAAAATTACCAGAAAAATAATCATTTTATAAATGATAAAAGGGAGTTTTTCAAAGGGGATATACCAATCCTAGCTGCATCTAATGACAGAGCTTCAAAATACACAAAGCAAAAACTGATAGAGCTGCAAGTAGAAATAGACAACCTCACAGTTATAATTGGATATTTCAATACCTCTCTTTCAATACTTTCTAGAACAAATAGACATAAAACCAGCAATTTTACATATATATACACACATATATACACACAAACACACACACACACATATATAGTTTAGCAAGAGACAGAGAGAGAGAAAGGGACAGACACACAGGAAGGAGAGAGATGAGAAGCATTGACTCTTCACCGCAGCACCTTAGTTGTTCATTGACTGCTTTCTCTTATGTGCCTTGACCAGGGGGCTACAGCAGAGTCAGTGACCCCTTGCTCAAGCCAGTGATCATGGGCTTCACACCAGCGACCTTTGGGCTCAAGCCAGCAACCATGAGGTCATGTCTATGGCCCTACGCTCAAGCCAGCGACCTCAGGGTTTTGAACCTGGGTCCTTAGCATCACAGGCCAGTGCTCTAGCCACTGCACCACCACCTGTTCAGGCTAAAAAGAGCAAATTTAAACACTAGTAAACAACATGACCTAACTGACAGTTCAGTACTCTGTCTCAAACAGCAGCAGAATATACTTCATTTCAAAGTCCCCATAGCACATTTACCATGATAGGTAATAATCACAAAATAAGTCTCAGAAACTTCGAAGAAATAATTCAAGTCATAAAATCTATGCTCTTTGGCTACAATGAACATTAAATTAAAATAATAAAAACAGTAACAGAAAGACCTCTGAAAAATTCCCAGATATTTGGAAAATAAATAATACACTTAAGTAATCCATGAGTCAAAGAAATCAAAGGTAAATTAGAAAGCATTTTAAATGAATAAAAATAAATATACAAGGCAAAATAAATGCTGCTACTAAAGCAGTACTTAGGAGAAAATCTATAGCACTAAACCCTGCTATTAAAAAATGAAGAAAAGTCTCAAATCAATGACCTACAATATCACTGTAGGAAAGAGAAAAAGAAGAGCATAAAGATAGGATACAGAGAAACCCTAGAAATATAATATACATTTGGTCATTAACAAGCCACCCAGGGATGAACCTTCTCCAAGATGTCCCAACCCTGCTAAGTATCAACTCCTAACCACTGAGGATGAATGCCCACAATCACCGGATCTGATAAAAACCATAGGAAGCAGTTGGCAGAAACAGGTAAGTTATTTTTAAAAGACCAAACGAAGTTAAGAATTGAAAGGAAGACATACAAACTGTTCTTATTCACAGGAAGTAACCCTTGATGATCATGTGTTTAATGAGTTATCTCTCATCCTTTTGAGAATATTTGACTCTTGCTACTTTTGCTGGGGTTGAAGGTCAAACTTTCATTAAAATCAATTAATGTTGACTTAAAAATTAAAAGGAGCCATACAAAATTGCCATTTTTTATAGGTCCAAAACTGTAAAATATTGGCAATTTCATACTGTTCAAGAAAATAATTCCTGAGACTGCAATAGATGTAAATGTTAGAAGAGCAATAATTTGGAAGCTTGTAGGTTTTTTAAATTGACACAATACACAAAGAATAGTACAACTTTTTTTAACTTTTATTTTTTAATTTCTTAAGTCTCAGACCAAGATTCTTTTCTCCAGAACACCCCCCAAAAGGCAAAATTTAATATCCAATATAACCAATAGGCCACCCCCAACTTCAGCCACACCAACATCCTTCTAGAGATACCCAAAAGGCTTCATGTGATCATATACACATATGTATGCATGTTCCTTTTAATTAAAAGGAAGTTTTTTTTCTCCTGAGAAATTCATCCAAGTTTATGCAACATTAGTGTGTTTCAATTTAAGGAACTGATGTGCAAAGAATAACCATCAAGCCATAATTAAAGTAATGACTTCCTATTCATTTCGCACATAGATGACTTAAAAGTGATCAGCTTTAGAAGTATGTGTTAAATCATTTCAGCTACAAAACCCAGTTTGCACATGTGTTTCAGAAATATGTCTGTCATATAATATGAAGTATATGTAGAAATTTGAATAAATGCTGGATCAAACAACATACTCAAGTAGAAGTTCCAAAGCATCATTTATAAAATTTACATACTTATTTTATGTGCCAGATACTTAGAAGTGAAACTAAATTTGATACTTGATAATGTAGGTCAGCACTGAAACAAGAAAAGCAATAACACTGCAGCCTTTTACCTTAATTACACTGACATGGGGCACAAACATAAGGTTAAGTGAGGTTATTTGGTAAAAAGTATGTTGATTTTTATCCTACCCTAAAGATAAAGCCCAGACTCTATTAAGTGGTTTTAAAAACATATGAAAACTATACTACACACTACAAGGCTTAACATTTTTTCTTTCATTTCCCACAAATATAAATATAGCTCCTTTTGGAGCTAGAAGAGGGAAATAAAACAGAAAAGAAGGTCAGTTTTAAACAGGCACTTTACCACATGCCAGATAAATCACACTTCGTGTGAAGCCCATCAGTCTCCCTTATGTCCTAAAACTTCAGTGCACTTGAGTTAAGAACACGAAGACTTTCGTTTGGCACAATGTCAAGGTAAGGGTGAAACACAGTGCCCACCAGTATAGCAAGCTGTGTGCAGGAGAGGCACTTGAGACTCTCAGGTCCAACTCTCGAATTGAATAGTTTTATGACCTCTGTCCAGCTTATAAAGAATTTCACATAAACAACCTCCTACCTGAACCGTGCAGCTAGAAGAAGTCCAAAGTCCTGTGGGGTCCTAGACAGGCTGCCGAAATTTCCTGTCCCTCGGCCAGGTCATTGCTTCTGTCAGCTAGTCCACTA
The DNA here is from genome assembly GCF_036850765.1 of Saccopteryx bilineata. Classification (NCBI taxonomy): domain Eukaryota; kingdom Metazoa; phylum Chordata; class Mammalia; order Chiroptera; family Emballonuridae; genus Saccopteryx; species Saccopteryx bilineata. The sequence goes on along the minus strand of NC_089493.1, from coordinate 104,691,029 downwards.
CCAACCAACAGGTTGGAACAGGGCACAGATAGCCCAGATCTTGTGACTCAAGTAATTTGTTGTTTAACCAGCTTTCCCTGGCTAACCAGCTTTACAAATAGAAAATATAAAATGCAACATATACTCTTTCCATACCTAAACACTTACAGGCTTTGGGTGTAACTGCGCAGAGGCTTGATATGAACTATAACTATAGTAAGGATTCAAATACTCAGTCCCTCAGCTCCCAGACTGCTAACTGGAATTTCAGTCCACATGTGCCCCTCACAATTAGCAGGGTTATTTTAGGCACTGACCTAAGTTCCCAGAGAATGTAAGCTGATGGCAAAGAGGCGTCTAATGTGTCAGTTGCTTGGTTACAATTAAAAAGCTCATCAGAGAAGTGTACAATCTGTGTGCAGTGTTTCCTCAACACTCTACTACATGGGTTTTTACTTTAGCTGAGGAGAAACATTGAAACTGTACATCTACCTTTTAATAATCAAAGAGAGCTTAGACCCACTGCGAATAATAATAATGCAACAGAAGCATGCAAGCAACATGGACAGCTGTTTCATAAAACAGTTCTAAGTTCTGACTGGCAGTTTTCAGTCACATTGTATATTGCTCCACAACAAGTTCCAGTAAAAACAAATGAACTGCCCAGAATCTAATCAAGATTATTCATTCCCTTCCAGGCTCTTATAGAGAAAGCTATAAATACAAAATTACTCTAAACATTTTTTGTAATTATGAATGTTAGTTCCCCTCTACTCACTGGTACACATCTATTAAGACCTGCTATTCCTAACAAAGTACTCCACCTACTGGCTAATACAGCTGTTTTGTAGACATGCATATCATGAGAGAAATAACATAAGAAGAAACAGTCAAAAGGAATCGTCCTTTACCTCCTTACCGGCGAGTACCTACCTCCATGCAGCACTGGGCGTTCTGACTCCCAGAGGCAGCATGGGATAAATTCACAAACCTTTCAACTTCCTCATCAACACCCTTTCTCATGGTTTCCAGAAAGGTCAAAACTCAGGGGAAAATCATGAATTCCCAGGAAGAGGTGGAAATAAATTAGATATAAGGAAGAATTTCCTGGGTTGGAGATTTTCTGAGAACTACTTATGGGAAGATTTAGTCAATTTTGTTCTCAGAGAAGTATAAATAAAAGTGTTAATAAATCTGTTAGAAATGGTTAGCCTTGACCTGCTCAAAAAGAAAGCACCAAAATGGTGAAAGTCTGAGTGCCTCTTCTCTTTCAAACTCTTTGACAGTCACCTCGTGGCAGGAGACTCACTGCTCCCAGATGTTGCCACCTGCTCGATGTCTTTATGGTCTTGCTACCTCCTCCCTCACTCCCCAAACAGGGAACTGCAGGCAGCAGTTGCTGTATCAAGTTTACCTTTTTAGAGCTGGCTTTAGACAGCACTGGGCCCATAGCAGATGTCAATGAGTGTTTGCTGAATAGATTCATTCTGGGGAGTTACAGAATCAACAGAGCGCACATGGCCGGTCTCTGGGTTCAAGCTACTACCACCCAACTCCCAATATCCCACTCTCCTGAGACATTGTTAGTTCAGGGCGACCGGCAGCTCTGAGGGAGCTCAATGGATGTCATGTAGACTCATTGTAAAACTCTATGAATACCTGTTGAAAGCATAAACAAATGAATAACCACATGTCCAATCTTTAGTGAGAATATACTTAGAGACCATTCTCAGCTTGAATCTCAAGTCAGACCTGCTCTAGTCAGTCGGTTCCAATGATAAATGTGAACCTGCCTTTCTAAAGCCAAAAGAGAGTTCTTCTCTATAATACAAGGACCCCTTTCTCCCAGCCCCCACTCCCCACAAGCTGGAGTTCTTCCACTTGTGATAGATAATACAGACAGGAGGGAGTATCCAGTAGTCAAAGCCAGCTCACAGTGTGGCTGAATCACAGACTGCAATGACTACAAACTGCTGGAACTTTAACCTTCAAAGTCTTTGAATATCTTTTAAGAGGAAGAAAAAGCATATTTTCTATTAGGAGTGGTGAAAGAATTTGGACCACTGGTATATCTATCTCATCAGCATTACTTTTTTAACCACTGTTTTTTATTGAGAATTTGATAGCATAACCTATGACAATTTTTTTAAGAGAGAAAGACATAATCCCAGTTCTGTGGTCAGTTATAGCTTGGCAGAGGGGGGGGGGGAGGAACATGTACTTCACTGACTCCTATTTTTAATTCTCATTTAAATAGCTGTCAGCTCTTGCCAGCACAAAAGAAGAAGGATGACAAAGATCAAGACAAGATTTTCTGACCAGAACCAAGTTGTAACATTAGTCTCGAAAACTATGCTTATTTGAGAATGTACACATTCCTCAGAGAATTTGAGAAGCATCCAAATATAATTTTTCATAAGTCTGTCACATGCCAAGTTTATTTTGTGTGTGTGTGTGCATCATCCAAATAAAGGTATCTGACGAAGTTAACTGCAAGAGATAAACAAATTTAATAGCTCTCATTGTAAAATATGATATATTTATTCATTTATATATTGTTTATTTGATATCTATTATATATTAATCTCTATGCTCGGCTCTCAGAATTTTAAAAATGAAAAGAACATGGCCTTGTCCTCAAGAAACTTTGAATCTAGACAGATAAGTAAATAATTACAATATAGTTTGAGGAGCACAGTGATGAGATCTACAAAAGGGGTCCTGAGAATAAGAAGGAGAAGGGGGATAGCTCCCTCAGAATAAGACAGAAATAAATTACAGGCGGTGAGACAAAGCCAAGTTCTAAAAGACAAGTAAGAGAACCAGACTTGGGTTTGGGGGAAAGCATGAGGAAGAAAAAGCATCTGTGATATGTTAATTCAATGAAGGAAATCCTTTCACAATGTATATCACATTGTACACTTACATCTCAGTATGGAAAGAGCCCAGCATGTGAGGGTGGGAGTGAGCAGAGAGCCAGGAGATGGAACCAGAGAATGAAATAATTCCTCACACTTCAGCAAGCCAGAGGAGGGGATGTCTAGGACCACAGCTGGCATGCAATCCACCTTAATTCTGTGGGACTTCCTCGAGCTTTTAGTTGGGGAGGGTTTCAATTAAGAGAATTTATTTAAGTCATAATTTAGTTTCCCATTTGACTCATGAATTGGTACAGATAAAATCAACTGTTGATATATAAAAATTACATAATTGATGTTTGATATTACTCTATATGTAGACTTTACAACCTAGATGTATGTGTTACTATAAATATAAGCTTCATTTTTCAAGGCACACAATACATTTAAGGCAATGATTCATAATCACAAAGTCAGTGGAGTTGGAAACCTAGTTCAATTTCCTCTTATTGTAAAAGAGAAAACCAAGATCCAAAGAAGTTGTCATTTGCTCCAGTCATGTGTTAGAAAGGGGCAGCCCCTACAAGGAGAGGTCTCTGCATATCTTACAGCACAGTGCCTGCCTTCGGTATTTGCTCTGGGTGGGGTGGAGGGGGTGTATAATATATATAGTTTTATTCTATGACTTATAAAGAGTCATTGTTGGACCTGACCAGGTGGTGGTGCAGTGGATGGAGCACTGGCCTGGGACGAAGAAGACCAAGGTACGAAATCCTAAGGTCACAGGCTTGAGCCTGGGCTCACCGGTTTGAGCACAGGGTCGCTAGCTTGAACATGGGATTATACACATAACCCCATGGTCACTGGCTTGAGCCCAAAGGTCGTTGTTTGAGCAAGGGGTCACTCGTTCTGCTGTAGCCCTCTGGTCAAGGCACATATGAGAAAATAATCAATGAACAACTAAGGTGCTGCCAAGAAGACTTGAAGCTTCTCATCTCTCTCCCTTCCTGTCTGTCTTTCCCTGTCTGTCCTTCTACCTCCCTTTCTCTTGCTAAAAAAAAAGAAAGAAAGAAAAGAAAAAGAAAGAAAAAAGTCATTGTTGGAATTCAAGCATAGTAGTAAAAGCTTGGGTGAGATTTGTATTTTAGAAGGATCATTTTTTGTTTCAATAGGGGAATGAGTATAGGGGTCTTTTCAATACCTTGATGAAGGATGACATTTGGACCTAAGCAAAGGCTGTAGGGATGGAAAAGAAAAGAGTGAACAAATTATGGAAACAATAGAGAGCTATAATAGACATGATTTGGTAACTAGATAGACATGGTGGATGAGAAAACAGAGAAGTTGAGCGTGGTTAACTCATTTCCTGGCATGGGTCACTGAGTAACCTTTCAGGAGGTATCGGGTGGATGTATGTGAGGCTTTCAGGGAGAAAGGAGATGCCAGGTAGCCTTGAAATGAGCGGAATCAACCTGAGGTTGGTGGAGTGACAAATGTCACAGTCAGATCACCTTCACATCCCCTAGGATGCTGGGTGATGTTCTTGGTATTTGAGGTAGTTTGTTGCTCCCAGAGGCAAACACATACATTATAGTCACTATTGCCTGTTGATACTACTGTGCTTTAACAGTATCTTCAATTGCCATTTTATCTCACTTTTTGATTTTCACTTCTGGTTACGGCAGACTAACTTATGCAGAACAACCACCTCGCTGAGAACAACTAGACAAACTGAACAACAACAAAACAGCATCAGTTTGAAGGCACCAGAGAATTACCCATGGCAGCAGGGGTTTGAGAATCTTAGATCTCACAGAGAACAGAAACGGAGGGAGGTGAGGGGTTTGGCCCCATTTTCCCTCTCAAGGCCTTTACAGATTTATCAATACAAGCAAAGCTAAGAGGCTGAGAAGCCGAGTTGACTTCCTAGCAGTCTTCAGGGCTGGAGGGACAAAACTGGAGCTCAGAACCCACTGAGGAAAAGGAGCCCGGGTATAAACCCAGGCTCAGGAGTGGGAAAATGTTTACTGAACTTAGGGAAGAGCTAAATAAACCGAACAGAGGCGAGTGTGTAGGAGATGTAGCCAGTTCACCCAGGACCACTTCATGGCCTGCAGGCTCGCATTCTGAGATGGGAAACCACTGGAGCATGTCACAGATTGGTTTTCCGGAAGGCGGACTCTGAAATGGAGTTAGTGTACAGGAAGTTTATTAGGGAGTACTCTTGGGATAAACTCTTGAGAAAGGAAAAGAAAGTTAGCATGGTTGGGAAAAGCTGGGTTGAACGCGATCTCAACAAATGCATCAGTCCACTCAACAGGAACTCTGAAACTGAGAATACTCTTCAAATTGTCCCAGCTGGGATGAGGAGGGAAGGCCTTTAGAGCCGCACAACAATGAGTTCTTAAATATAGCATAGAAACTGACATCGCCCTGAGTGCATCAGAGGGTGCGAGAAAAGGAATTGAAGACAATGTACATGGAGACAATTTGTTTAGGATACCTGCTGTAAGTAATAAGGAAAGAAGTAGTGTGGTAGCCGGAAGGGAATGTACCAGTGAAGAAAGGGGGCTTCCTCTTTCAGGCTGGGGTCTGTGACAGCTTGTTTGTGTACTGAAGAGAATGGTGCAGATTGTATTTGTTCTGAAAGGATATGTATGAAATTGCTAACAATGATTGCCCATGGAGAAAGAAGCTATGAGGCGGAAAAAAGATAGGAGATACATATTCACCAATTTGTATGTGTGCATATATTACTTAATCACAAAGCAGAATTAAACAGATAAAGAACATCTTTACATAATCACACAGAGAGAGATCCTAAATATTATGTGAAGTAAGAGAATGGGTTTTCTGGAAGGCAGACTCTGAAATAGAATCTCTTGACCTGTGGTGGCGCAGTGGATAAAGCATCGACCTGGAACACTGAGGTTGCCGGTTCGAAGCCCTGGGCTTGCCTGGTCAAGGCACATATGGGAGTTGATGCTTCCTGCTCCTCCCCCCTTCTCTCTCTATTCTCTCTCTCTCATTCTCTCCCTCTCTCACCTCTCTAAAATAAATAAATAAAATTAAAAAGAATAGAGTGGGTTACCTAGTAGTAACCAATATGTTTTTAAAATTATAATTATATAAATATAAATATGAAAATTCTCACTTATCTGTCATTTGATATTTTAACAATCTTGTATATCAGAAAAAAAATATTTTTCATATTTTAAAGTATCTTTACCATACATTAACCTGAAAATATAAATTAATAGTCTTTGTGTTGAAGTAAGCAGGAAACCATTGAGACGCTTTCCTAGGCCGCTAAGATCTTCAGGCTTGAGCAGGTGGGGTAGGGGCTGAGGGGGAACACAGAAGAATCAGACCTGGGCTGATGAAGTCATGTATTGACCCCCAGCTCTTGAGAGAATGTCTTGTATCACTTTATACACCAAACCTTGCCTAGCACAGTGATACCTACATTCAAAAAAATTATAAATGTGATTTAGATTTTTTAAAAATCTTCTGGCTCCACACTGGTTTATACTAAATCACAAAATCATTTTTCCCCTTCCTTCAGAAAAGCTATGTAAATTGCTTTACACAAATATCTACAAATCATGGAAAGAAATCTAACATCAGAAAGCATGACTAACTATAAATGGGCACCTCAACTATGAGTAAGGCACAAACATTTAAGAAGAAAGGCCTCTGGATTCTGCATATTGTGCCACTGTTTCAATTGTAAGACTTTAGGACTTAACACAGATCTCCCACTAATGCAAGAACCCACATAGAGGTCCAGGTCAACTGTATGTTGTTTCCTCTTCAAAGATGACTCCGACATTCTCTTACTTGGGGCTGTGATGTTTCATTGAACTCTGAAGAATAGTTCAACTGCATCTTTTTTCTAAATATCTGACATTGTAGCCAAGATGTCTCTCTCTAACAAGCAGCTGCCAAAGATTTCTTTGAATTGGGACATACACATTTAGTCAGAATATATTCCTCAAAAGAAGAATATTAACAGAAACAAACCCAAATTCTAAGATCCAATTCTCTTCTAGTTGGACCTTGTTTTTTATGTCACAGCTTAAGGCAAACTGCAAATCCCAAACTGGCTTTATAAGGCCTAAAGTCATCACCATACCAGCTTAAGGAAAGTATAGAACTCTACAAATCCCTTACTAATTAATTTACTAGGGATTACCTGAGTACAAGAATTGTGAAAAAAAGATAAATATATGTATTTATTTGATACAGAAAATGTTCAGGATATAATATTAAAGAAACAATGTATAAAATTGTAATGGAGTCTGAATCCAATGTTTTTATTTATCTAAATAAAAACTAGAAAAAGAAAATACAGCAAAAATGGTAATAATAAGTATCTTTAATGGGACATTGATTGTTATTTTCTCATTTTTATAAGAATATGTATTATACATATAATCAGAGGAAAATAATAGAAGTAATTTTTTTTTTTTATAATTTTATTTTTTTAATGGGGTGACATCAATAAATCAGGATACATATATTCAAAGATAACAAGTCCAGGTTATCTTGTCGTTCAATCATGTTGCATACCCACCACCCAAAGTCAGATTGTCCTCCGTCACCCTCTATCTTGTTCTCTCTGTGCCCCTCCCCCTCCCCCTTTCCCTCTCCCATTCCCCCCTCCCCCCCGTAACCACCACACTCTTATCAATGTCTCTTAGTTTCACTATTATGTCCCACCTACGTATGGAATAATACAGTTCCTGTTTTTTTCTGATTTACTTATTTCGCTTCGTATCATGTTATCAAGATCCCACCATTTTGCTGTAAATGTTCCGATGTCATCATTTCTTATGGCTGAGTAGTATTCCATAGTGTATATGTGCCACATCTTCTTTATCCAGTCATCTATTGATGGGCTTTTTGGTTGTTTCCATGTCCTGGCCACTGTGAACAATGCTGCAATAAACATGGGGCTGCATGTGTCTTTACGTATCAAGGTTTCTGAGTTTTGGGGATATATACCCAGTAGAGGGATTGCTGGGTCATAAGGTAGTTCTATTTTCAGTTTTTTGAGGAACCACCATACTTCCTTCCATAATGGTTGTACTACTTTACATTCCCACCAACAGTGGATGAGGGTTCCTTTTTCTCCACAGCCTCTCCAACATTTGCTATTACCTGACTTGCTAATAACAGCTAATCGAACAGGTGTGAGGTGGTATCTCATTGCCGTTTTGATTTGCATTTCTCTAATAGCTAAAGAAGATGAGCATCTTTTCATATATCTGTTGGCCATTTGTATTTCTTCCTGGGAGAAGTGTCTATTCATATCCTCTTCCCATTTTTTTATTGGATTGTTTGTTTGTTTGTTGTTGAGTTTTATGAGTTCTTTGTATATTTTGGATATTAGGCCCTTATCTGAGCTGTTGTTTGAAAATATCATTTCCCATTTAGTTGGCTTTCTGTTTATTTTGTTATCAGTTTCTCTTGCTGAGCAAAAAACTTCTTAGTCTGATGTAGTCCCATTCATTTATCTTTGCCTTCACTTCTCTTGCCATTGGAGTCAAATTCATAAAATGCTCTTTAACACCCAGGTCCATGAGTTGAGTATCTATGTCTTCTTCTATGTACTTAATTGTTTCAGGTCTTATGTTTAGATCTTTCATCCATTTTGAGTTAATTTTTGTACAGGGGGACAAACTGTAGTCCAGTTTCATTCTTTTGCATGTGGCTTTCCAGTTTTCCCAGCACCATTTATTGAAAAGGCTTTCTTTTCTCCATTGTGTGTTGTTGGCCCCTTTATCAAAAATTATTTGACTATATATATGTGGTTTTATTTCTGGGCTTTCTATTCTGTTCCATTGGTCTGAGTGTCTATTTTTCTGCCAATACCATGCTGTTTTGATTGTCGTGGCCCTATAATAGAGTTTGAAGTCAGGTATTGTTATGCCCCCAGCTTCATTCTTTTTCTTTAAGATTGCTTTGGCTATTCAGGGTTTTTTATAGTTCCATATAAATCTGATGATTTTTTGCTCTATTTCTTTAAAAAATGTCATTGGAAGTTTGATGGGAATTGCATTAAATTTGTATATTGCTTTCGGTAATATAGCCATCTTGATTATATTTATTCTTCCTAGCCAAGAACAAGGTATATTCTTCCATCTCATTATATCTTTTTCGATTTCCCTTAACAATGGTTTATAGTTTTCATTATATAAGTCCTTTACATTCTTTGTTATGTTTATTCCTAAGTATTTTATTTTTTTTGTTGCAATCGTGAAGGGGATTATTCTTTTGAGTTCCTTCTCAGTTGTTTCATTGTTGGCATATAGAAAGGCTATTGACTTCTGTATGTTAATTTTGTATCCTGCGACCTTACTGTATTGGCTTATTGTTTCTAGTAGTCTTTTTGTGGATTCTTTGGGGTTTTCGATGTATAGGATCATATCATCTGCAAAAAGTGATACCTTTACTTCTTCTTTTCCGATATGGATGCCTTTTATTTCTTTGTCTTGTCTGATTGCTCTGGCTAGAACCTCTAGTACCACATTAAATAAGAGTGGAGAGAGTGGACAACCCTGTCTTGTTCCTGATTTAAGGGGGAAAGCCTTCAGTTTAGTGCCATTTAATATGATGTTAGCTGATGGTTTATCATATATGGCCTTCATCATGTTGAGATATTTTCCTTCTATACCCATTTTGTTGAGAGTCTTAAACATAAAATTGTGTTGTATTTTATCGAAAGCCTTTTCTGCATCTATTGATAAGATCATGTGGTTTTTGTTCTTTGTTTTGTTGATATGGTGTATTACATTAACCATTTTACGTATGTTGAACCATCCTTGAGATTCTGGGATGAATCCCACTTGATCATGATGTATTATTTTTTTAATATGTTGTTGTATTCGATTTGCTAGTATTTTGTTTAGTATTTTAGCATCTGTATTCATTAGACATATTGGTCTGTAGTTTTCTTTTTTTGTGCCATCCTTGCCTGGTTTTGGTATGAGGGTTATGTTGGCCTCATAAAATGTGTTTGGAAGTATTGCTTCTTTTTCAATTTTTTGGAAGACTTTGAGTAGAATAGGAACCAAGTCTTCTTTGAATGTTTGATAAAATTCGCTGGTATAGCCGTCAGGGCCTGGACTTTTATTTTTGGGGAGGTTTTTAATGGTTTTTTCTATTTCTTCTCTATTGATAGGTCTGTTTAGGCTTTCTGCTTCTTCTTGACTCAGTCTAGGAAGGTTGTATTTTTCTAGGAATTTATCCATTTCTTCTAGGTTGTTGAATTTAGTGGCATAAAGTTTTTCATAGTATTCTACAATAATTCTTTGTATATCTACGGTGTCCGTGGTGATTTCTCCTCTTTCATTTTGTATTTTGTTTATATGAGTTCTTTCTCTTTTTTCCTTGGTAAGTCTTGCCAAGGGTTTGTCAATTTTGTTGATCTTTTCAAAGAACCAGCTCCTTGTTCTATTAATTTTTTCTATAGTTTTTCTGTTCTCTAATTCATTTATTTCTGCTCTGATTTTTATTATCTCCTTTCTTCGGCTGGTTTTGGGTTGTCTTTGTTCTTCTTTTTCTAGTTCCTTAAGGTGGGAAGTTAAGTGGTTCACTTGGGCTCTCTCTTGTTTGTTCATATATGCCTGAAGCGATATGAACTTCCCTCTTATCACTGCTTTTGCTGCATCCCATAGATTCTGATATGTCGTATTGTCATTTTCATTAGTCTGTATATATCTTTTGATCTCTGCACTTATTTCTTCTTTGACCCATTCATTTTTTAAAAGTATGTTGTTTAGTTTCCACATTTTTGTGGGATTTTTTTCCTCTTTTTTGCAGTTGAATTCTAGTTTCAAGGCTTTATGATCAGAAAATATGCTTGGTACAACTTCAATTTTTCTGAATTTGCTGATATTGTTTTTGTGGCCCAACATATGGTCAATTCTTGAGAATGATCCATGTACACTGGAGAAAAATGTATACTCAGTCACTTTGGGATGAAATGTCCTGTAGATGTCTATCATATCCAGGTGCTCTAGTGTTTTGTTTAAGGCCACTATGTCTTTGTTGATTCTCTGTTTGGATGACCGATCTAGAGCCATCAGCGGTGTATTGAGGTCTCCAAGTATGATTGTATTTTTGTCAGTTTTGTTTTAAGATCAATAAGTAGCTGTCTTATATATTTTGGTGCTCCTTGGTTTGGTGCATATATATTAAGAATTGTTATGTCTTCTTGATTCAGTGTCCCCTTAGCCATTATGAAATGGCCATTTTTGTCTCTGAGTACTTTTCCTGTCTTGTAGTCAGTATTATCCGATATGAGTATTGCTACACCTGCTTTTTTTTGGATGTTATTTGCTTGGAGTATTGTTTTCCAGCCTTTCACTTTGAATTTGTTTTTATCCTTGTTACTTAGATGAGTTTCCTGTAGGCAGCATACAGTTGGATTTTCTTTTTTAATCCATTCTGCTACTCTGTGTCTTTTTATTGGTGAGTTTAATCCGTTTACATTTAGTGTAATTATTGATACTTGTGAGTTCCCTATTGCCATTTTATATCTTGCTTTCTGTTAGTTTTGTGTCTTGTTTGATCCTTCTCTTTCGTTTTTCTATCTTTTGTTTTTATTTGATTGTATTCCATACATCTTTCCTCTGTTGCTATCTTTTTTATCTCATGTGCTTCTGTGGTGGTTTTTTCAATGGTGGTTACCTTTGAGTAATGAAAAGGGTCCCTACCCTGTTCATTGTAGCAAACTATTTTGTGAGTACTTTTGCACTCCATCGTCCTTTGCTACTGTTAATCTCCATCTTCTCCCCCTCTTTCTTTTTGTTGTTGTCACAGTTTAAATTTGGTTTTATTGTGTTCTTCTTGGAGCTTTTACTTGTGGCTCTGTTTTTTTTTTGTTCTTTGTATCTGATTGGAGAACCCCCTTTAGTAATTCCTGGAGTGGGGGTTTTCTGATGATAAATTCCCTCATCTTTTCTGTATCTGTGAATGTTTTTATTTCTCCTTCATATTTGAAGGATAGCTTTGATGGGTATAGTATTCGTGGCTGAAAGTTCCTCTCTTTCAGGACTTTAAATATTGGGGTCCACTCTCTTCTAGCTTGTAGAGTTTCTGCTGAGAAATCTGATGATAATCTAATGGGCCTTCCTTTATATGTTGTATTCTTCTTTTCCCTGGCTGCCTTGAGAATTTTTTCTTTGCTGTTGGTTTGTGTCAATTTCATTATGATATGCCTTGGAGTAGGTTTGTTGGGGTTAAGAAAACTCGGAGTTCTGTTTGCTTCTTGAACTTGAGGCTTTAGTTCTTTCCACAGGCTTGGGAAGTTCTCATCTATTATTTGTTTGAGTATGTTCTCCATTCCATTTTCTCTCTCTTCTCCCTCTGATATACCTATTATTCTTATGTTATTCTTTTTGATGGAGTCAGATAATTCTTGTAGGGCTATCTCATTTTTTTTAATTTTTGAGTCTCTTTCTTCTTCTCTCTGTTGTGCCTCAAGTTGCTTGTCTTCTATTTCACTAATCCTCTCTTCTATCTGACCTGTTCTATTAGCTATGCTTGTTATTTCGTTTTTCAGCTCGTGAATTGAGTTTTTCATCTCTGTTTGATTTGTTTTTATAGTTTCAATTTCCTTGGACATATATTCTTTGTGTTCATTGAGTTGTTTTCTGAGCTCCCTAAATTGCCTTTCTGTGTTTTCTTGTATATCTCGGAGGATTTTTAGGATTTCTATCTTGAATTCTCTGTCATTTAGCTCCAAGGTTTCCAATATATTAAATTTTTTCTCCATAGATTTTTCCTCATCTAGCTGTGTTACCTCTCTTTCTTTTGTATCCATGATATTCGATTTTCTCTTCCTTAATGGCATCTGAGGGTGGTTTTGTTGATAGTATTAATGAGATTTAATAAAGAATAAAAAGTTAAAAAAAATAAAAATAAAAAAAATAAAAAATCGAAAAGAGTTGTTTTTTTTAAAAAAAATTAATAATGAAATAAAGAAAAATAAAATAAAATAAAAATTAAAAAAAAGGAAATTATTCCCTCCCTCCTTTTTTCCTCTCCTCTCCTCTCCCCTCTTTTTTAAGAAAATCTTGTGGTGGACTGTGAATTATAACAAACAATGCCTGTGATGGAGGGCCTGAATTGGGGAAAAGTAATAAAGGGGCAAAAAAAGAAAAAAAAAAAAAAGGAAAGAAAAAAAAAAGAAAAAAGAAAAAAAAAGAGCGTATGGATCCACAAAAAGCAAATAAGGAAAAAATTTGGGTCAAGAATGAAATGATTTGCTTTTAGGTGTTGGTTGTCTAAGAGTTATGATGAGAGGAATAAGAGGAAAACGGAAAAATGGGGGGACAAATTAAAAAATTACTATTGTATTTAGTGGAACAAGAACTAGATAATATGGAGAGCCAGGGATGAGAGCACTGCTAGTGAGTTAAAAAGGTGAAGTAAAACGCCCCCAAAATGCCACAAACATAGGTTTGAGTCCCAGATAAGATAATTTGTTTGTTATTGAGGTTTGAATGAGAGGAGATGTAAAGGAGAAAGGAAGAAACTAATATAGAGGGAGAAAAGAAAGAGAGAGAGAGAAAAAAAGAGGTAACCACTAAAAGAAGAAAAAAGAAAGGAGAGAGAGAGAGAGAGTTAAGGGTTTTGGAGTGCAACCCTCATAGAGAGAAAGGAAGAGAAGAGAAAAGATAATGGGAGATGTAACACTTATGGGTAGTGTAGTTCAAGGAGAGGAGAGAGTAAGACCGGTAGAGAGTTAATCGGCCAAATTGGAGGAGGAAAAAAAAGTATCAAGAATGAAGATAAGAGAAACAAACGAACAAATATAATAAAATGGGATAGGTTATAAAGTCTGCAGATTATTCTTGATTTTGAGAGGTTATCTTCTTGCTTTTTCTTTTCTCTCCCTCTTCCTGGTCGGTGACTCTGTACCCCGGGTTCTGCCCCTTTGGCATGCTCAGGTAGAGGTTTGCAGTTGATAAGTCTCTATGGCAATGTCATGTATTGTGCTTTAGTCTCGTTGGCAGTCGAAGCTCAATAGCATTTATAGGCTCCAACAGTGAGAGAGTCCGTGTTCCTGGAGCCTTTCTCCTAGTCTTTCCTTCCTCAATTAGTAGCCTGATAATCCAGCTATGGGGTTGCTGCTGCCTCTGCCTGGATAGTAAGAGGCTCAAAGAGCTGGCAACTCCCCACTCTATTTCCACTCAGCACAGGGCTCTGGGTAAGGCTCAGTCAGTCAGAGCTGCTAGCATAATCAGGCGGGCTATCTGCCCACTCAAAGACCTCTGGCTCTGCCACTCTGTCCGGTAACACAAGCGGGCGCCCACTTCCGGGGCGCTTGGAGGAAACTCTCACTCACTGTCTGCAACCAGGATATCCGGCCAGCAGTCTCACGCTCTGAGTGAAACCCCCAACCGCAGGGAAAAGTTGCAGCGTTGGAATTGCGTCTCGCTCCGTCCCCGTGCGCGGCTTTTGCAAGGCGCTGGGGCGGCTCGAGATTCCGCTTTGGCCCACACAAAGGCCCCTGACTCTGCCCCTCTGTGCGATAACATGGGCGCGCACTGCCGAGGCACTCGGAGGAATTGCTCACTCCTTATCTGCGCGCGCAAACCAGGATATGAGGCCGGCCGCGGTTCCCTCTGAGTGAAACACCCTCCAGCACGGAAAATCTCCACCGTTGGAATTAGTTCTCAGTCCCTCCCGTGCGTGGCTTTCCCAGGAAGAAATTCTCGCCCACTAACTGCGCACCGACCAGGAGACCGGGTAAAATGGCCGCTCCGCTTTTCTTTCTTTGTTTGGGTTTGGCGCAAGTGTTAGCTTGTATTGCCCGGGTTGCCACAGGATCAGATTTTCCTCGGCTTGGATCTCCGTGCCACAGCCTGGTTCGGCCGTTTGTGCCGCGGCGGCCTGGATCTATTTACCCCCTTTGCCCGCCTCAGTTTCTATATTCACAGTTACCAGAGAAAGCCGCCCTGTTTAGGTTAGTGAGGAAGGAGGAGCATTTCTTACTCCCTATTTCCTTCGGGGATTGGTTATATATTTAGCCAATTTTTCACTCAATCATACCTTTGGGTGTATTGCAAAGCATCTGGAAGCTCCAAGTATAGGTTTTTCTGTTTCTGGTTGAAGATCTTGTTGAGTTTTGGGGGAGATTTATCGGTATCGCTTCCTACCCCGCCATTACTCTGACATCATCTCTAGAAGTAATTTTTAAAAGCAATTGTATGCAATGCTAAAAATCTATCAAAGAAGTAGATGCTAACTTAATATAACCCACATCTCTTAAGTCTAAACCCAATGAGATACTTTCTCAGAAGGCATTCTCTTCAAATCCCTAATGGTCTTTTAACATGTTGGATTTTCATGGAAATAGGACTGGGCAGTCGTCTCCTCTCCTCTCCTCTCCTCTCCTCTCCTCTCCTCTCCTCTCCTCTCCTCTCCTCCCCTCCCCTCCCCGCCCCTCTCCTCCCCTCCCCTCCCCTCCCCTCTTCTTCTCCCTATATATTTTTTCTCAATGCCCTCTGATTTGAGATTAGCTCCCTCCCTGGATACTAATTTTATTCTGAGCCAAAGCAGACAAAGCAGTTGAAATCAAGAGTTCTTGTGGTGAATGATGAATTCCATTATACCAAGAAGCCTATTTATGTATCTCTCCCATACCCTGTATTAACCCAACCATTCTCTCTTTCTCTACCATGTGGCAAGGCTCCACCTATCTTCATCTCCCGCCTATAAAAGCCATAATCATCTTTCTTCAGCTATATTGTATTTCTCCATTTATAAGACACACCCTTTTTCAAAATAATTGGGGTCTAAAAACTGGGTATGTCTTATTCAGTGGTCGTAGATTTTTTTATTTGCATTTCTTGTTTTTTCGTGCTTGTTTTTGTGCTCATTGTTGAAGACAGTGATTCGTCATCAGACACAGATGAGGACAAGCTAATACATGGGAGTTTTGACAGTGAAAAGGAGTTGTATGAATTTTATGATAAATAAAACTTGAGTTCAGTAACTTTATATAATACATTTTTTTTCACATTTCTGGCCCCAAAATTAAGGTGTGTCTTATACATGGCAAAACACGGTAGTCATCACAATGCAGTTTGTATATTCTGGGAGCTCCCCGCAAAATCCACCCTGGTATTCACCTTCTTTCCCTGACCTGCACCTTGAACAGACATAGATCGCAGACCAAGTCTAGTTTTCCATGTGTTGGTTATCTCTTTCTGACATCAAATCACAATTTTGTGTTTTCTGATGATGGAGGTCTCCTCTGATGTGTCTACTACCTCAGTTGGCTGCCCCCTACCCCTGAGGACATTGAGTCCATCATTAATCTTTGTCATCAGGGGCTGTTCGCTGCTGCTGTTACACATCTTGACTCCAGTTGGAGCTGAAATTTTCCTCCTCACTATTCACTTAATCATTCAATCATCTGTTTAGCAGAAGTGCCCTCATCTCCCTGAAATCTACCCCTCGGTTTCATAGATCTGAGCATGATGCCTTCCTGACACATTTGATGGCAATCACACTGGGACTTGGCTTGTGGGCCTGTGTGTGTGTGTGTATGCATGTCTGTGTCTGATGCTTCTTGGCAACCACATTCACTGAGGCTGGCTCTTAATCGCTGCATACAAAAACTCAAAACTCCATACGTGGCAATACTCAGCACATGCCTTTGCTCTGAGTCTCAGTTTGCTTTTGGCAATTAGGGCTGATGCCCCCTAGGCCTGTCAAGCTATGTGAAAGATTCACTGTGGATGCTAAACCCCAGCCAGGTAATACCTATTGACAGGAGGACCTAAGACTCCCATCACATTAGTTACGTTATATAGTGCTGAGTATGGCCAGGCAGCATTCTAAGCATTCCACGGATATTATTTAATGTAATATTCATTACAATCCCACAGAATTGATGCTATTATTATGACCATCATTTTACGAGAAAGGAAAATGAGGACAGTGGACTGCCTTGTGTCAGAAGCAGGCCTGAAATTTGAAACCAGACAGTTGGGCTCCAAGAATCAACTCCCTTAACCATCACTTTAAATTGCCTCTCATTTGTAGCAAAATCTCTATAAATAAAAATTCTTCATTAGTAAAAAGACCTGACTAAATTGATTTGGGAGACCAAAGTAGTAAATATGCCCCAAGACATTTCTTAAATTCTGTGACACACTTGTCTTGGCATTGTGGCACTAAATTAGTTTGTCAGGACAGACCCTCACACACATACAGGAGCCAAGCTGCCTCAGAGTTGATGGGCAAGCGCCAGCCTCAGCCTTTACCTGGGAGAGCTGTGAGCCCCTCGCTCACCTTCCCTCTTCAGCTGCTTCCACTTATGAAATTTTTCTATTATTTTTAACTCTGTGATGCAGAAAGATCCTTAACTTTGGACCCAACATCTGAGTGTTTTAATCTTCATCTGACTCGGTGAGAATATGGCTGGATAAAACTCTATGTATGGAAAATAAGGCTAAAATACAGTAGGAGACTTAGGTTGCTATATAAATATCATAATACAATTTGTCTTTAGGGCGAGTCACACAAAGTAGGGCTCAACTTAAACCCCTTCCACCCCATCTTTCTGTTTGCTCTTGTCTGAGTAGATTTGGAGCTGGCTCTGGGGGCTCCTGAATTTAAGGAGGCACCATGCGATTTTCTGCAGGCCTCTTAATCCTATCTAGAAGTTGCTTTTATAGATCCACTCTTTTTTTCTGGTCTTTCCTTGACAACTCTTTTAAAAACTAATAACTATAAGAATGTGTAGTGCCCGAGGTCAGAATTTTTGTCAGTTTCGTTCATTGCTATGTTGAGAAGAATGTCTGACATATAGTAGGCTCTCAATAAAGATTCATTGAAATGATAACTATGATATGAGATATTAGAAGACACAGCATATAAATATGTTAAGGAATGATATATTGAATTTTTGTTTCAGCATAGAAACAGGAAAATTTAAAGGCACAGGTAGATAATTACCATATGGTGTAGTTAAAAGTGGCTTAAAACATTTTTATGGGTAGTTAACAGAGCTGCAAATAATTTCTGGCCACAGACTTGGCTCATCAGATTAAGATGTCAGGATTCGGGGTCACGGATTTGTATCCTAGTGCTGCAGGCAGAAGCTGTCCTGCTCGAATACACAGTGAGAAAACTCATCAAGGTGCCTCTTCTGAAGCACCTTCATAGAATAGTCAACATACACCTGCTATCAGTCCTTCAAGATACCTTGCCCAAATGTCACCTTCAAAATAAAACTAACAACAAATGCAGTCACTAAAAATGATAATTTAGGGGATGTCTGAATTAGCTGTAGTCAGTGGGAAGGCAGACTGTTGTCATAAATGAAGAGAGCAAGTCTGGAGAAAGCCTGCAAGATGGTCTCAGCACTGCCGTTAACAACTTGGATCCCTTGGGAGAGAAACTGAACCTTTGTGCCTCAATTCCCTCATATGTTAAGTGACTTAGGATAAGGATCCACATCATAGGGTGAGAATTAAACGTGATCATGTGTGCACAGTACCTGACGCATAGTATATGCTGAATTAACATTCACTACGATTATCACACATTCATCAAGCATTAAAAATAAAGTATAAAGAAGAAAGAACTACACCAAGATTCGGTTCCGTTATATAATGTTCATCAGGCTAGTTTAAATAAATATACTTCTTGCATCTCAAATAAAAATATAAAATTGAGAACAAATGTTCTAGAGCTGTGGAAGTGAACAAATGCACACTTCTTTCCCAAATGAATGGGAAGTTAGAGTTTTCATCTAAAAAAGGTTGATATATGTTTTATTTTTCACAGCAAAGAGTATATATACAAACTATAGAAATGAAACACAGAGATCTGGAATCACAAATTTTTGAAAATGAATTATGTACTAATATAAAAGAGGTTTTTTTGTTTTTTTACAGAGACAGAGAGTCAGAGAAAGGGACAGGTAGGGACAGACAGACAGGAAGGGAGAGAGATGAGAATGATCAATTCTTCGTTGCAACTCCTTAGTTGTTCATTAATTGTTTTCTCATATGTGCCTTGATGGGGTGGGGGGGGCCTATAGCAGAGCAAGTGACCCCTTGCTCAAGCCAGTGACCTTGGGCTCAAGCCAGCAACCTTGGGTTTCAAGCCAGCAACCATGAAGTCATATCTATGATCCCACACTCAAGCTAGCAACACTATGCTCAAGCTGGTGAGTCTGTACTCAAGCCAGATGAGCCCGTGCTCGAGCCAGTGACCTTGGGGTTTTGAACAGGGGTCCTCCACATCCCACTTCAACACTCTATGCACTGTGCCACTGCCTAGTCAGGCTCAAAGAGATTTTCAAGATAAATGCAAGACATGTGAACTGGAAACCTATCCCAGAAAGGGAACTCAAATCTTCATCTCCCTTAGGGAGCAGTGCTAGTTTCCTGAAAGATGCTACTCCTATCTCTTTTTTGTCTATGAACTATAACTAGCCCATCAAAATTTAATCTGGTTACAAATAAGTTCATCAGTCTGTTTACATTGAAATCTTTTATTTTTTTTCTCCTCAGAGAATTCTAAGGATGGTCCCCATAGTCACTCAGTATTTTTCATTTTTATCAGAGAACTTTTACAAGTATATATAGAAGTTGAACCACGTGAAATTACCAATTTTAACTGTCTTTGACCTACCCCCCCCCAAAAAAAAAGCAGTTTTATATGATTTTGCTTCATTTGTTGTCAACTGGATGGGTGTGGTCTTAGGAAAGTTGGGAAGTAAGGAAGTGGATGGATAAGAAGAGATGTAGTTCTCAATAAATTTGTACTTCACCTCTTCAAAGTTGTTAAATCATAAAACCACTTGTTGAGGAATTGGAACCACTTCATGTGGAAGGAATTAAATTCTCTTAGCATTGATGAAAAAAGAAAGGGATGCTCATGTTGACAGCAGCAGTAGGTGGCAAGGAAGTGAACCACTAACCAAGAAAAGAAAACAGTGGCCCACTGTGCTGGGGACGCAAGCTGCATAAGTGGTAGGTGAACAAGTTATTCTGAGAAACAAGATCAGGCAGTCACCTACCATGTAAAACACTAGATTTTTCAGTCCCCCTCTCCTGTAAGCCACATCCCTTCAGATGAACCTTGTCCAGGCAGGTTTACCAAAAGGTTGCAAAATGCTTGGATTATGAACCTACAGGAATGCAAGCAGCAAACAGCTCACCCCACTAATTAAACATTTCAAGCTCTTCTACACGCACTCCCTCTCTCTTGACTTCTCTCTTTCAGCTTTGGAATTTTCATTACAGTGTGACATTTGACCCCTTCTGAAAGCAAACACTACATTTTCTGGCTTTTCTAATTTGAAAAACAGATGGCCTCTTCACTGGCCCCAGGGAAGAGGGAAAACAATTTGTTATCAACAATTTCACTTGGCTTTTCATTTTCTCATTTTAAAATATGCAATTCCATTATTACCTGCTTTATGTGCACCGTGGAGACAGCGTGAGCAGCGTATAAAGCAGGCTGCCAGCACATCACCACCTCTGAGGACCACCTCTCATTTTCTTCCATCTTCAACTCTGGTCCTCTTCCCCATTGCCCCCCAAAAGCAAAATAAAATATATTCTAAACTTTTATCTATTTATATTGGAATTACTGTTTCAAAACTGTGGTAAGCAAGCAGTAGGTCAATCTTAGAGAAAATACATGCAGAACATAGAAACTATTTTTCACACTACAGTTCAAACTTTCCACAGAAATTTATATTTAGGCAAATCTATGGCTTTGGGAGTGCTCCTGGACTCAACTTGAATCATTCTAAGACAAGAGGGGTCCACCCAGTTAAACTAGATTTTTATTCAGTGTAACCCATGTGGCATTCCAAACATTTCTAAGCATTAGAGTTACATCATTTTCTCTTTTATTTTTCCATAATACAAACAGTCATTATATTCCATTTTCACGACCTTTAAATTTCCAGTATCAAATTACCCAGCTGTTGTTTCCATCTCTCTCAGTTGCTAAGAGATGGAGATGATGGCAGACCAGACCAGTTTTCTTCCACATAGAATTCCAAGTTGACATAAGAAGGAACTAAATCCAGCCAAAGCACAATGAGCCCAACAGTTGGCAGTCAGGCTGTGTGTCTTCACAGCTGCAGGAGACAGTTGGTTCAGAGAACTTCATTGCCATCTCCCTGCCAACACCGCTGCCATGTTTTCATGCATTCTCCACAGTGCCTCTCAGCAAAGAGAGGCATTTTCATTTGCATTAAAGGGATCAGTCTACTGTTACATTGTCTCTCCTAGAATGGTCCCATGGCTAAAGGCCATATTCTTTTCTGGCCAGCCCTTCAATACTGATAATGAGAAAACACCAGTGAGTGCTGCTGCGGGAAGCATTCATATCCCTTCCACTTCTGACTGAGGCACCTACTCTCCCCAGCTGGCTGGAGTGTTGGCAGCTTTCTCAGCTGAGACCCCCTCTGGGAACGGCCCAGAGCTGCCTCACCCAAGGTCACAACCTTCCCTGGGGGCTTTCCATATCCAGTGCCTGCTCAGATATAGGGGATTTAAAACCTGGCAGGGAAGGGATGGGAGCCCAACTCTATGGAGTTCCCCACAGAATTCACTGAGACCTCTGTGGCAGCTGCACTGGAATGCAGCTCTGCCCCTACTTGATTTGACATCGCTTACCTCTCATAGGTGTGTTCCCAGTAGCTTGTCCCACCCAGTAAGCCTCCAGCATGAAAACCTCAGAGCCTCAGAATCTGCTGCTGGGGATCCAATCTATGACAAGTACACTCTCAAACCTCTAGCTCCTCTTAAGGAGCAATCCACCAGGCTTCCATATATTGAAGTCGGAAAGAAATTTCATAAGGACTATTGTTCTTGGTTTACTCATAATAATTGTGCCAGTTCAAAAGTCATAACCCAGAATGTTTAGAGTCTAATAATACAATGTACAGGTTTCATTCATAGCCAAACTCCAGTCAGGGGCAATGTCAACAGAATGACTGTAAAATGGAAGCAGATAAAACAGATAATAAACTACCAAGACAATTTATATCCTAGATAGAGCTGTAGCTTTCAATTTACACTAATTAAGCTGCAGCCCTGGTGGGGGGCACAGAATCCCATCTACTCAAATTGAGTGAGAGAATGTTAAGAATTTCCAATAAAAACTGAATAAAAGTAGACTACACCCCAAGGACAAGTGACGCCCTGGGTGTGTAACTAAGTCCCACTTGAAAGCCATGGACTTGGATTGCCCACCGGCAGTGAAGACTTAACAACTACAGTGTGTCCGTAAAGTCATGGTGCACTTTTGACCGGTCACAGGAAAGCAACAAAAGACTATAGAAATGTGAAATTTGCACCAAATAAAAGGAAAACCCTCCCAGTTTCTGCAGGATGATGTGGCAGCATGTGCACATGCGCAGATGATGACGTAACACCGTGTATACAGCAGAGCAGTCCACGGCCATGCCAGTTGAGATGTGGACGGTACAGAGGAAAGTTCAGTGTGTTCTGTGGCTCGCTAAATTCAAATCCGTGACCAAAGTGCAACGTGAATATCGGCGCGTTTATAGCGAAGAGCCACCACATAGGAATAACATTACTTGGTGGGATAAGCAGTTGAAGGAAACTGGCAGTTTGGTGGAGAAACCCTGTTCTGGTAGGCCACCAGTCAGTGATGAGTCTGTAGAGGTTATACGGGATAGCTACCTAAGGAGCTCTAAAAGATCTATGTGTGAGCCCACATCGAACTGCACTGAATAGGTATGAAACTGGGAGAGTTTTCCTTTTATTTGGTGCAGATTTCACATTTCTATCATCTTTTGTTGCTTTCCTGTGACCGGTCAAAAGTGCACCATGACTTTACGGACACACTGTATATATAAGAAGGCTCAACATGGTAATCTATAGTTTCAGAAATAGCGTCTAGGTCAGCGTTTCTCAACCTGTGGGTCGCGACCCCAGCGGGGGTCGAACGACCAAAACACAGGGGTCACCTAAAGCCATCGGAAAATACATATTTTGCATTTTAGTCCACAGTATCTCTTACTATATACCTGTCATCAAAGGGGTTGAAACACTGGTCAAAGATCAAATAACTTCTGCTTCCTTTAATTGGATAGGTGACTATGAAACACTAGACAAATGCAGAAATAAGTATAGATATATGACTTTGTTCTAAAATTTAGTAGTAAGATTTGTAATTGATCATCTCTGTTTATCACTGAAATTTAAAAAAAATATTTTAAAGAATTTGAAATATAACAGTGCCTTCAAGTTTTAATCTGAAGTGCTTAACCGTTTGAGTAGTACCGAACGTTCATGTACATCCTTGTGTCTCCTGACGATCCAGAGTATGATCAATTTATTTTTAAAATGTGGAAGGCAACATTAAAAGAAGGCAAATGTATGTTCTTCTTGTTTCCATAAATTGATTATCAAACAAACATGATTTTAAGTTAATAAAACTGGAACTGGAACTAATTTCATTTTTTGAAAAAAAAACGCACTCCTGGGGTCAGCAAATGTGAAAAAAACTCCATACTTAAAGGGTTAATGGATATAAGCTATGATGTTAATGAAAAAAAGAATTGACTATTTTTAGTATAAAACATCTAGTTTATCATATTTATAAGTTTGGTTTACTATTTTTTTTTAATTTATCTAAGTGCCTAGAAAGATTGGCTTCTAATTTATCCTATTACATCTAAGGTGTCTGAAATCATTAGATAGGTTAAAATGTTTTTAGGAGATTTAACTAGATTTGTATATGATGTTAATTTGTTAAAATTTATGAGCTAATTGAGGATTAACCAAAAAATAAACAGCAGTAACTGCTTTTATTTTTCTAACTTACTAGATGTATAAGGAGGAAAAAGAGATAAAATTAAGACTTTAAAAAATCAAGCTTTAAAATTTCAAACTTTAAAAATAATACATCTCTAAGTGTTCCTTTCTATCTCAATTGTCAGGAATTAGTTAAGCTTCGACTTCTGTCTGTTCAAATGGAGTCTCTCTAACATGGCAAATTTAAATATTTTGTTATCATTTGCATGCCTTAACATTTCAGAGTTGGCAATTTTCTCTCAGCTGCTTTAAATGGCTCCCTGATTATACTTCCCAAGAGATAAAGCTGACAGATCCAGTGAGAAAGGACTTTAACATCTTTGTTTGCTTGCTAATGTAAGTCCCCACAACAGCAGTGATACAATTTATGTGAAATAAGTCACGAGTCAGACAAGAAAAATCACGTAACTTTTTCCAAGACTAAAAATGTTGTCAATCCAAAAATCATAATGAGTCTTTAGTCTTGGTTTGAACTAGTCTTAGTTTGACTGATGTTCAGTCTTTGGTGTGGGAGGTGGGGCTAAGTTTCTAAAAACAGTGCTTCTCTATTTTTAATGGGCATTTCAGTTACCTGGAGATCTTGCTAGGGAGCAGGCTCTGATTCAGTAGACATGGGGCAGGGCGGGGATTCTGCACTTCTAACAGGTTCCCAAGTGTTCCCTAAGCTTCCAGTCCATGGACTGCACTTTGTGTAGAACAGTTCCAAATGTCAACATACAGCTGATGCTTTGTGGCTCTTTTAGTGGTGAAGTTTACTGTCGGGGGTGGCCGAAAGGAGGGAATGTGCAAAGGACATATGGCATCGATATATTTGGAGCAGTTAATGTTTCCCCATTTAAAGATTTCGGTTTGTTGAAAGACCAACTTAAGTTAAAAATAATCAGTAATTTCCCAACACCTACAGGTTGTTTTGTTAGGAAATAAAAAGACATTAGCTTAAAAGCAAAAAAAATATGTCACACATATCAATAAACGTTTCCATTCTAATCATTAGGTAACTGAAGACATAATATTTCATTTAACTGTATTTTATAACTTAGAAACATTTTTGAGCAACATTGTTTTGACTGAAAGGCCAAAAGTATACTTGAGGTGTGTCTGGGTTAGCTAGGGAGGTAAGGAAAGCGAGGAAGGCTATGACGAGCTGATTTCTCTATCAACACTAGGTGGTGCTACAATACAAGTAACAATGAACCTACAGACAATACCTTCCCCTGCCAGGATTCTAACTTATCACTGTATCTTGCCTACTTTCTTACTGAGCAATTTCAAAACTTACTTTGAGTTTATAGATTACTGGACAGGTCTTAAAAATTTCCTACTTCTAGGAAACACTATAGAAATTCTCTGGCAGTTTAAAGTTAAATAATGTAATGTTTTAAAAAAATTTATGAACACTTGTGTACATCTGCATTTTTTAATTCTCTTTAAACTACAGGGGAGAATCTCAGTGGTCACAAGATCTGTCATACATTAGCACATTGATTTCCTGGATTATTTTTATAAGCCTACTTCAAAGCAAGTTGATGAACTTTACCAGACAATGCCTAGAAATCATTTCCTGGCACAAGGTCTGGTGGCAGGACAGCAAAGCACTTCCCCTAAGCTACGTCAGCTCTCAAGGTGCACCCATGAGTCAGGGGGGAGTGCCAAAGCAGAGGAGTCATCATCACATTTTCTAGAGGAATGCCTAATGAATACCTCTTCCAACAGCGAGTTTAAAAATTCTCTTCCTCTAGAATTTAGAAAGAGACGTTCTTCTAAGCAAAATTTAATTTCGCTAAACCTGCCTATTATTTATATTTTATTAAGAATCACTTTAAACAAATGGTCCATCTTAGATCAATATCCTAGAAATAACAATGTTAATGAAGGTGGTGCAGGACTGTTAGAGCAAAGGAAGCAACTCCAATTAGAAGACAGAACATGTGGGGATTGCAAGTCTTTGGAATCTGTGGTGATAGAAGGGCTCTCATCAGGGGAATACATGAGGATGTGGAGTAACTTGGGAGAGAGTAAAGAGAGACAAAGATGGGAAGTGGGAAGACAACAAAATTTACCATGAACAAAAGTCCCGTTTTGCAATTTACTGTAAGCATTGGTAGCACGGGTGTGTGGGCTACCTAGCAGAGACCCTCCTGAACATTTGATCTGAGCTAGAGAGATGACATCCTGCAATGCCCCACAATTACATGGTGCCTAAGCACAGAGGCGGAAACTTGAATTAACTGGTTCCTGCTGTCAAGAAACCCCCGATCTAATGTTTCTGTGCTACAGTGACAAGGTAAGAAGATCTGCCCTCCATAAAAGAGAAAACCATGATCTCAAAAGCGTATGGTGTATTCATTTCCTGGATATAGAAAGTAAGGCTTATAGGGATAAAAATTAACTCCAAAACCTCAAAAGGCATAGAGCAAGAAATATTTGTGTCATAAAATGAGCTCTTTGAGTACGTCACTTCATTTCCTCTTCATTGATGTCATTCATGAATATTAATGGAGTAACTACTTTGTTCAAGGTGCCAAGTTCCTGTCACACTAGTGTTTAAATAGAAAAATCACAAGTCTTCTTAGATTCCAAATACTATTTTGGGGTTCTTATCTCATGAGGGCTGCCTCAAGAGAGTCCTCTTTGCTGGTTCAGTTCCTTAAACTCACCTGAATTTAATTCTTTGAATAAGAGAATAAAAATAAGAAAGAAGAAATAATATCTACAACTCAGCCAGGAACAAAAGGGCCATATCAGCAAACAGTTAAAAAACACTTTATGGATGGAGAAAGACTGGGGGGGGGGGGGGGCAGCAGAATGGGAAAAAAAGAAAATAGAAATTAAAAGCAAATTAAACAGGGAAATGTGAACACGTAATGATAGAAGGAAAGGAATAAGGAGGTGAGCCTGGCACAAAGGGGTAGTGCCCGAAGGGAAGCTGAGATCCAGACTGGGCATCTCATTGAAAACTAGTAGTGTGATGCTGCAGGAGTCACCGACCAGTCTCCCGGGGTTCTGACCTCACCCACACTGATGAGCAGAACTCTAGAAAGAATTACCCAACCAACCAAAGGAAAGAGCCATCTGCTTTTAAAGATAACAAGGTTTAGACAGTCAATGATAGTGTCAAAGGATCAGGCATGAATTTGATTCTAACATTCTAGTCATATGTGCTGGGGCAAAGGGTCACCTAAGATCCCTTTTCTTATCCTGGACAATAACAGTTTCACTTCAGGTTTGTGAGAAATATTATATATAAATATTAGTTGTTCTATTTTACAATCTTCTATTATGTAAACTTTCAAGCACTCATAAGCAGAGAGAACAGGGTAATGAACCTCTAATAACTGTTATCAACCCTTGACCAATCTTGCTTCATCTATCCCACCTACTCCCACCCACCTCAAATTAATTTGAAGCAAATCCTAGACATCCTGTCATTTCATTTAAATATTTCATTATGTACTGCTAAAAGACAAGGATTTCTCTTTTTAAACAAAGTGACCATACCATTATAATAACCCTACAAGAATCAATTCCTTAGTATTATCAAATAAAAAAATGTCATTTCCTCAGTAAGGTCCATATCGTTAATATGGCTCATATCTCTATTAATCTATAGGTTGTGTATGTGTGTGTGTCTTGGAAATTTTGTTGAACAAGTAAGATGGTCTATCCTGGGTTTTGCTCATTGTGACCCCATAGTATCATTTAACACATTCCCCTTTCCTTTATGTTTCCTGGAAATTGATAGATCTAAAGGTGTGATCATATGCAGATTTTTTTTCTTATTTTTTCCTCCCTCCCTCCCTCTTTCCTTTCCTTTCCTTTCCTTTCTTTCCTTTCCTTTCCTTTCCTTTCCTTTCCTTTCCTTTCCTTTCCTTTCCTTTCCTTTCCTTTCCTTTCCTTTCCTTTCCTTTCCTCCCTCCCTTTCTTTCTTTTTTTTTGAGGGGTGGCAATGCTAGTTCATAAACAGTGTTGTACAGTTTTGTCAGGAGTTGCATATGGTTATCTTTCTTTCTGTGGTTTTTATCAGTCAATGAAATCACTGCCAGCAGTCCTTACGTGGACATGTCTCCAATCATGCTATCTCACATATATTCTCAGGAAACAACACACCCTGATTTCTTGCAAGTTTGCTTGTGGACTTTATACTTGAAGTGATCTTTGGCTGAATCCTCAACTTCCATTTTCTTTCCCCAAGTTTTCTAAATATATTATTTCATTGTCATCTAGCTAAATAAAGAAATAAATATCATCTGACAAAAATTTATTGACAAGCTCATATTCTTTATTCTTTCCTTTATTAATGACTTAGTTGTTTACCTTGGATGACTATAGAATTTTTTTCTTTTTATAGTTCAATAGTTTTTAGTTTCTGGATAGATTTTTTTTTTGCCTTGTATTTTAAGATTTTACTTTAATATAGTTTTCATGAAATAGAGATGTTAATATTGATTGTAGTCCACAGTTTTAGCTTTCTTTCTTGGTAGTTCTTCATACACATATGTTTAATTTTCTTCAAAATCTGCTTGTATCTACTTCTCTTAAATCCATATCTTTTTCTTCTTTATTTTTACTGAGGTATAATTTACATACAGTAGAATTAATCCTTTTAAAGTATACAGTTTGGTAAGCTTTAGCACATGTAAGTAGAAATGTAACCAAGATATAGAACATTTCCATCACCCCCAGGAAGTTTTCTCATGCCTCTTTGCAGTTAACTGCCTCTCCTTCACATACAACCCAATTTCTGGCAAATCAATGATCTATTAATTGTCCCTATATTTTGCCTTGTTTAGAATATAATTTAAATAGAATCACAAGCATATAATGTTTTTGTGTGTGTTTGACTTATTTCATGTAGAATAATGTTTTTGAGATTTATTCATATTGATGCAATATAATTAGTTTATTCTTTTTATTGATTAGTAGCATTATTTTGGGGATAAATAAAAGTTTATTCACCAGTTATTGGATATTTGGGCTATTCCCTTTGGGGGCTATTATGACTATTTCTTCTTTTCCATATTTTATATTTCTTAAGGTATTAGCTATTATGTTTATTTGCCCTTCTATTCCTTCCTTAAAAGTCTTCATTTCTTCTTTTTCTTCTTGTCCAAGTGAGAGGAGGGAGATAGAGAAACAGACTCCAGCATATACCTCACCCAGGATCCACCTGGCAACCCCCATCTGGGGCCGTGTTCCCAAACAAGCTATTTTTACCATCCAAGGTAGAAGCTCCATGAAGCCAATATCAGCATCCAGGGCTGATGTGCTCAAATCAATTGAGTCATGGCTGCAAGAGGAAAAGAGAGAGAAAGAGAGAGAGAGAGAGAGAAGGGAGAGGGGGCAGAGAAGCAGATGGTCACTTCTCCTATATGCTCTGACCAGGAATTGAACCCAGGACAAAATTTTTCATTCTTGAAATTATTTTTTCTTTTATTTCCAATTCTTTCCTGAAAACATCTTCCTTTTCTTCTGAGTTCTAATTCTGAGTCATGTTTTTATTTCATAGCTTCTATCATTTTCTTAATTGCTTTAGGCTTAGTTGGAAACATTAGGTCTCATTTTCATGTTTTGTGAGCATATCTTTCTGGCATACTTTCAGTGTCTGTAAAGATGTTATTCAGCTCCTTATTCTCTTGTTTTTTAATAGGAATTTTATATGCTAATCATTCTTTTCTGTTGTTCATTTTTTTATTGCTATTATGACTACTAATAAAACTTTTAAGGGCATTTACAATTACTTATAATATAGGAAATTTCATAAGAATACAAAACTAAGTATAGCATCAGCAACACATATATAATTATACAGCTACCATCATCTGTGGCAAGTAGGGAACATTATTACTTCCCATGAATTTTATAAAGTTAGTATTTACCCTTACTCTACTGAAGAAGCTGATACAACTAAAATTTTAAAGCTTCAAATGGACAGTAGGGAAATATTACAACTCTAAATGCCTAGTTATCAGATTATATATAAAATGAACAGAACTGTTAAATAAAGATTCATTATCTGAACCTGAAGTATTATCTTTTCTAAGTAGAATTTTCTCTGCTTTGGATTTCTTTTACTTATGTATTTTTTTTTTACTTTATCAAGGACATTTTTATTGATTTTTTTTAAGATGGAGAGGAAGGGTGAGAGACAGAGAGAGAAAGAGAGAGAAACATCGATTTGTTGTTCCACTTATTCATGCCATCATTAGTTGATTCTTCTATGTGGCCTGACCTGGGATTAAACCCGAAACCTAGGCATGCTGGGTTGATGGCCCAACCAGTGGAGCTACTGGGCCAGAACCAAGGACATTCTTAAATGAAACTGACCTTTTTTACTCTCAGTCCATAAGGGTGAAAAGTCCAATGACCACTGGTAGAGTTTGGTGCCTGATTTGTGCTCAAGAGCCAACAGTTTTACTCACCTTCATATTCTTGTTAGATGACCTAGTGTCCTACTTACCAGAAGCTTCAACTCCCTGCCACCAAATATGTAAACTTTTCTGCTCTTCTCCTTCCTTTATGTTATAATAAAACTATTCCTTTTAGAAAATAAAAGCAAATTTGGTATACCTTTGGCTGCTAACACAGCCTTATGGCAATAAAAGAATTGCTATCCTGAACAAGTTAACTTTCTTTTATTTACTTATGTGTATTTGCAAAGTTTTCACTCACACTAACTTGCTATCAAGTAGGCAGAGTAAACAAGATGTGACTTTGATCATTGGGGAATATCTGTAGCAAAACTGATGTAACCCCTAAATAGCACAGCAAACAATTGTGAGTTGCCATAACGAGGACCAGGTTAGCCTTGCAAAGGTGGGGGAAGGAGGTTTCAGACAAGTGAACAGAAATGTTTAAATTTTCTATTTTGGTATAACTTGGGTCCCAATTACATAATTAAGGTTTATGGTCTGTGAACAGAGATGAAAATGCCAACAGGAACACTTCAAAAATTTTATGTTTATGACATAGATGAGAAGTATGCGGTCTGGAGACGGGGCCCAGTCTGTGCTTCTTCACCATTGCCTGAACTTTATCAGGCTGTCAGCCCTAGCAGCACACAGGGACGAATTGTCAGCATATTCATAACAGAATACCTTTCCGTTTGGTTTCAATCTGTTGTCTAGCACATGTTTACATCCTGAAGTTTATCTCAGATTAGCAAAAGTCTTGAAATTTCTGAGTTTTGCCTGCCCCAGCCCTGTGTTTAGAACGAGGAGGAGGAGGCACTCTTACATTTGCTCTATTACGGAACTCTCAGATAGCCAGACGAGTTTCTCATTTTGAGCTACTCTATTCCAGGGTCATTGGAGGGCCAAACTGTGACACAGGTAAAATTCTCATGACTTCACCTGATATTGCTAAAAATGCCATCCCCAGGGAGGCTTAAGGTCCTTCCCTGCACCACTTGATGAAATGTCCTACTTTTATATTGAATTTCCTCCAACCCTACTCAGTAGATAATAAAGCCCTATTTGATAGATTAATTCAGTGGTTCTTCAACCTTGTTTTCACCAAGAAACCCCTTTTGTTAGTTCTCTCACTATATTCAACCCCCCTTTTTTTTTTACCATAAACCCCATGTTTTGAAAGACTGTGCCTGTTGGACAAGCTAAATTTATTTAGAAATTATTATTTTTCCATTTTCCCATTTAGTCAATGACAAATACAACTGTTTCTCAGAGCTCCCAGACCAATGTGAGATAAGAGCTATCAGTTACCTAATGGAATTGATGGAATTTCAGACAGAAGGCAATAAAAAAAGTGTCAGTCTGTGAAACCATATCATGGATAAATATATAATTTTTACTAGGCTTTTTTTGAAGTTTTCAAAATAGTTTGAAGATTATCATTTACCATATATATCACAAGTTGAAAACCATTGATTTTTTTTAAATTATATCTCTTAATATGTGTTTTTTCCTCTCTTTGGGTAAGATAATATCTTTCTTGATTACATACATATAATTATTAGCCTAAAGAAGTAGTGAGTCCATTAAGAGTTGTATCTGATGTCCATGGCAATGACCCAGTTCTCCAACCTGGTAGTGGCCAGCCATGTCTGCCTCCCACAGACACATGATAATCTAAGGTGCCTATTTTGAAACAGAAATTTTGACCTTACCATTTGGCAAGCCAGTATTAAACCATATGGTAAGTTTGGTTAATTTAGATTTCATATCCATCAAGATTATTTTCTTCAATTGGAGAGCATAATTGATTTTATAAGGCTTGGTATCAGCTATATAGCTTTGTTATTTGATAATGAAACAAAAGAGTCTTGCACATTTACTTCGGAAAAGAGTTGTATTTGGTGATTTATTTACATAGTATTATATATAGCATTTTACTCTGCATTTTGGGTTTTGGTTTTATAAAAAATTTTTATCTCTACCTTTTGTTCTTTTTGAACTCAAAATTGAACTACATTTCTGCAAAGTAAAAACAATATTTCTACTTTTTTCTTTATTTTGAAAGATCTACTAAATTAAAAACTATGGCACTGCATGATATTCAAAGGCTGCTTAGCATTAAAATGAAAGCACGGTGAATGTTCCTTTTAACAAAAGATATTGTGATAATATTTAGACCAATATCCATGGATCCTACCAGCCTTAGCATTATTATTGCACCTTCTTTATAATAAAATATTCTCATGCATTTATCACATCTTGAAAAAAATTAATTCTTAACCACTTTTATATTTGGAATGCATGTATAGCTGTTATTTTTTACATATGCTGCTACACCACTAAAAAGACTAAAATAAACAAATAAAAAACAAATTTCAGTCATTAAAAAATGAGGTAAAAATCACAACAAACATACAAACATAAAGAAAAGCATACACATTTTTATATGAATAAAAGAAAGAAAATGAGTCAACATACGGAAGCATTTATGTTGGGGAAAATAAACCTATCCATTCTAAATGTGTGATTGTATGTATTTTTAACTATATAGCAAAAGAGAAATGTAAAATAAAAAATAATTCTTTAAACACCTAAAAATGTGTATTATATACATCCTTTTATCTCATGTAAAAATCAAGTGTTTAGGGAGATGACGTCAGAGTAATGGTGGGGTAGGAAGCGATACCAATAAATTTCCCCCAAAACTCAACAAGATCTTCAACCAGAAACAGAAAAACCTATCCTTGGAGCCTCCAGATGTTTCCACAAGTAAAAGCTCCAAGAAGAACACAATAAAACCAAATTTAAACTGTGACAACAACAAAAAGAAAGGGGGGGAGAAGATGGAGATTAACAGTAGCAAAGGATGATGGAGTGCAAAAGTACTCACAAAATAGTTCACTACAATGAAGAGGGTAGGGACCCTTTTCATTACTCAAAGGTAACCACCATTGAAAAAACCACCACAGAAGCACATGAGATAAAAAAGATAGCAACAGAGGAAAGATGTATGGAATACAACCAAATAAAAACAAAAGATAGAAAAACAAAAGAGAAGGATCAAACAAGACACAAAACTAATAGAAAGCAAGATATAAAATGGCAATAGGGAACTCACAAGTGTCAATAATTACACTAAATCTAAACGGATTAAACTCACCAATAAAACGGCACAGACTAGAAGAATGGATTAAAAAAGAAAATCCTGTATGCTGCCTACAGGAAACTCATCTAAGTAACAAGGATAAAAACAAATTCAAAGTGAAAGGCTGGAAAACAATACTCCAAGCAAATAACATCCAAAAAAAAGCAGGTGGAGCAATACTCATATCGGATAGTGCTGACTACAAGACAACAAAAGTACTCAGAGACAAAAATGGCCATTTCATAATGGCTAAGGGGACACTGAATCAAGAAGACATGACAATTCTTAATATATATGCACCAAACCAAGGAGCACCAAAATATATAAGACAGCTACTTATTGACCTTAAAACAAAAACTGACAAAAATACAATCATACTTGGAGACCTCAATACACCGCTGACGGCTCTAGATCGGTCATCCAAACAGAGAATCAACAAAGACATAGTGGCCTTAAACAAAACACTAGAGCACCTGGATATGATAAACATCTATAGGACATTTCATCCCAAAGTGACTGAGTATACATTTTTCTCCAGTGTACATGGATCATTCTCAAGAATTGACCATATGTTGGGCCACAAAAACAACATCAGGAAATTCAGAAAAATTGAAGTTGTACCAAGCATATTTTCTGATCATAAAGCCTTGAAACTAGAATTCAACTGCAAAAAAGAGGAAAAAAATCTCACAAAAATGTGGAAACTAAACAATATACTTTTAAAAAATGAATGGGTCAAAGAAGAAATAAGTGCAGAAATCAAAAGATATATACAGACTAATGAAAATGACAATACGACATATCAGAATCTATGGGATGCAGCAAAAGCAGTGATAAGAGGGAAGTTCATATCACTTCAGGCATATATGAACAAACAAGAGAGAGCCAAAGTAAACCACTTAACTTCCCACCTTAAGGAACTAGAAAAAGAAGAACAAAGACAACCCAAAAGCAGCCGAGAAAGGAGATAATAAAAATCAGAGCAGAAATAAATGAATTAGAGAACAGAAAAACTATAGAAAAAATTAATAGAACAAGGAGCTGGTTCTTTGAAAAGATCAACAAAATTGACAAACCCTTGGCAAGACTTACCAAGGAAAAAAGAGAAAGAACTCATATAAACAAAATCCAAAATGAAAGAGGAGAAATCACCACGGACACCGTAGATATACAAAGAATTATTGTAGAATACTATGAAAAACTTTATGCCACTAAATTCAACAACCTAGAAGAAATGGATAAATTCCTAGAACAATACAACCTTCCTAGACTGAGTCAAGAAGAAGCAGAAAGCCTAAACAGACCTATTAATAGAGAAGAAATAGAAAAAACCATTAAAAACCTCCCCAAAAATAAAAGTCCAGGCACTGACGGCTATACCAGCGAATTTTATCAAACATTCAAAGAAGACTTGGTTCCTATTCTTCTGAAAGTCTTCCAAAGAATTGAAGAAGAAGCAATACTTCCAAACACATTTTATGAGGCCAACATAACCCTCATCCCAAAACCAGGCAAGGATGGCACAAAAAAAGAAAACTACAGACCAATATCTCTAATGAATACAGATGCTAAAATACTAAACAAAATACTAGCAAATCGAATACAACAACATATTAAAAAAATAATACATCATGATCAAGTGGGATTCATCCCAGAATCTCAAGGATGGTTCAACATACGTAAAACGGTTAACGTAATACACCATATCAACACAACAAAGAACAAAAACCACATGATTTTATCAATAGACGCAGAAAAGGCTTTCGATAAAATACAACACAATTTTATGTTTAAGACTCTCAACAAAATGGGTATAGAAGGAAAATATCTCAACATGATGAAGGCCATATATGATAAACCATCAGCTAACATCATATTAAATGGCACTAAACTGAAGGCTTTCCCCCTTAAATCAGGAACAAGACAGGGTTGTTCACTCTCTCTACTCTTATTTAATGTGGTACTAGAGGTTCTAGCCAGAGCAATCAGACAAGACAAAGAAATAAAAGGCATCCATATCAGAAAAGAAGAAGTAAATGTATCACTTTGTATAGGATCACATATGATCCTATACATCGAAAACCCCAAAGAATCCACAAAAAGACTACTAGAAACAATAAGCCAATACAGTAAGGTCGCAGGATACAAAATTAACATACAGAAGTCAATAGCCTGTCTATATGCCAACAATGAAACAATTGAGAACGAACTCAAAAGAATAATCCCCTTCACGATTGCAACAAAAAAAATAAAATACTTAAAAATGAACATAACAAAGAATGTAAAGGACTTATATAATAAAAACTATAAACCATTGTTAAGGGAAATCGAAAAAGATATAATGAGATGGAAGAATATACCTTGTTCTTGGCTAGGAAGAATAAATATAATCAAGATGGCTATATTACCCAAAGCAATATACAAATTTAATGCAATTCCCATCAAACTTCCAATGACATTTTTTAAAGAAATAGAGCAAAAAATCATCAGATTTATATGGAACTATAAAAATCCCCGAATAGCCAAAGCAATCCTAAAGAAAAAGAATGAAGCTGGGGGTATTACAATACCTGACTTCAAACTCTATTATAGGGCCACGACAATCAAAACAGCATGGTATTGGCAGAAAAATAGACACTCAGACCAATGGAACAGAATAGAAAGTCCAGAAATAAAACCACATATATATAGTCAAATAATTTTTGATAAAGGGGCCAACAACACACAATGGAGAAAAGAAAGCCTCTTCAATAAATGGTGCTGGGAAAACTGGAAAGCCACATGCAAAAGAATGAAACTGGACTACAGTTTGTCCCCCTGTACAAAAATTAACTCAAAATGGATCAAAGATCTAAACATAAGACCTGAAACAATTAAGTACATAGAAGAAGACATAGGTACTCAACTCATGGACCTGGGTTTTAAAGAGCATTTTATGAATTTGACTCCACAGGCAAGAGAAGTGAATGCAAAAATTAATGAATGGGACTACATCAGACTAAGAAGTTTTTGCTCAGCAAGAGAAACTGATAACAAGATAAACAGAAAGCCAACTAAATGGGAAATGATATTTTCAAACAACAGCTCAGATAAGGGCCTAATATCCAAAATATACAAAGAACTCATAAAACTCAATAACAAACAAACAAACAATCCAATAAAAAAATGGGAAGAGTATATGAACAGACACTTCTCCCAGGAAGAAATACAAATGGCAAACATATATATGAAAAGATGCTCATCTTCTTTAGCTATTAGAGAAATGCAAATCAAAACTGCAATGAGATACCACCTCACACCTGTTCGATTAGCTATTATTAGCAAGACAGGTAATAGCAAATGTTGGAGAGGTTGTGGAGAAAAAGGAACCCTCATACACTGTTGGTGGGAATGTCAAGTAGTACAACCATTATGGAAGGAAGTATGGTGGTTCCTCAAAAAACTGAAAATAGAACTACCTTATGACTCAGCAATCCCTCTACTGGGTATATACCCCCAAAACTCAGAAACATTGATACGTAAAGACACTTGCAGCCCCATGTTTATTGCAGCATTGTTCACAGTGGCCAGGACATGGAAACAACCAAAAAGCCCGTCAATAGATGACTGGATAAAGAAGATGTGGCACATATACACTATGGAATACTACTCAGCCATAAGAAATGATGACATCGGATCATTTACAGCAAAATGGTGGGATCTTGATAACATGATAGGAAGCGAAATAAGTAAATCAGAAAAAACCAGGAACTGCATTATTCCATATGTAGGTGGGACATAAAAGTGAAACTAAGAGACATTGATAAGAGTGTGGTGGTTACGGGGGGGGGGGGGGGGGAGGGGGGAATGGGAGAGGAAAAGGGGGAGGGGGAGGGGCACAAAGAAAACAAGATAGAAGGTGACAGAGGACAATAATATATGTATCCTGATTTATTGATGTCACCCCATTAAAAAATAAAATTATTATAAAAAAAATCAAGTGTTCACTGTAATTTTTCTACTTATTTGTCTGCTTCAACAAACCATTGCTCCTTACATTGTCACCTCATTCTCTACTGCTTTATATCAGCAAGTGCAAGATCAAGTAGGTGTTGCCATGTCGGGAAGCCCTGTGATGGCGGAGTCTGGCATGACAACACGAAAAGCTGTGCTTTGCCTAGAGACCTTGTGGGGCTTTCGTTACTGCAGAAGGACAAGCATTTTCATGGTGTTGCAGTCCAGAATAGAACACTGGGGAGGCGGTCTGCCCTCTCTAAATTTAAGAGATCTTATCGTTTTTTTAGAAGACTCAGATGCCAATAGGAGAAGGGTCATCAACCTTAGTTTCTCTGGGTTTATTGCTAGCAGCTATTAAACATTCAAAAAATGCCAATAAAAAGAGAGATCGTGAGGGAGGCAGTTGGGTGCAGATACACAAGTGAAGTACTTTGAAGGTGTGTTTGGACAGTACAGGCCTCAGGTTGGTTTGGCAGGCTGATTGGAATCTTCTAGATAACTTGAAGATGTCCATCCTTATGGCTTCTTATGTAAAGTCAAAAAGTAAATTACGGTATTAAGTTCAAGTTTCAGACATGAGCTAAAGACAGAAACCCTGAGAGCTTCACCAAACAATTAATTTCTAAGGAATGCTATCTAACTGGATGCCATTCATGATAAACAAATTTGATGTGTAATTTGGCCTAAAGAGTTAATCTGAAAAAGTCTAATATCACTACAGAAATTTCAAAAAGCCAATAAGCACCTGACAGCCTGCCTTCTCAGATGGCCCAGTTAGCCTATATGAGCATTTATTTCAAGAATAAACTTCCTGATAAATACAAGTTACCAAGCCGAACTAATTACAATGCTGGTTCACACATCATCAAAAGGATAGCAAAAATCCCGCCACAGCCTGATTGTGCCATTTAGAGCTGCGGGATGTGGTGGAAAGGAGGCTGCATGGAGGTCAGAAGACGGTCTAACCTTGTGAGCTGTGTGAAGCTGAGAACCCATTGAACTTCTCAGGACCCCTGCTTTCTCATGTGCAGAATGAGGAACGGAGTTGGATGATCTCTTAGGTTTCACACCATTATAATTTTAAAACAAAAATTATCCCACTTCTAAATGTTTTTGTATAAAAAAAAAAATCCTGTCTTTTTATTGGTGTATTTATGCCTATAACAATAAATGATATTTCTGAAGCCAGAGATTCCTTTCCCATGATGAAGTCTTCACAGTCATGTTCTCTCTGCTACTACCACCATCATTATTTCTTATTTTGGGTGTCAACTAGATCACAGAGGGTCAAGGGTCCTGGACTTCCATTTTTACAACCAATGTATAAGTGTAATAAGAGTATCATACATGGCAGTAGCAGTTTTCCTTTTGTTTGTTTGAAGTACTCACAA
Source organism: Saccopteryx bilineata (assembly GCF_036850765.1). Taxonomy (NCBI): domain Eukaryota; kingdom Metazoa; phylum Chordata; class Mammalia; order Chiroptera; family Emballonuridae; genus Saccopteryx; species Saccopteryx bilineata. The sequence continues at coordinate 104,652,410 of NC_089493.1, read as the reverse complement.
ATACTATTTTATTTCTAGTAACTACCTAGTAAAGTAAAAGGTAAGTATTATTATTTCTGTTTGGATGAAAAAATCAAAGGAGACTTTAAGAGGTTCAGTGACTTGCTCAGGTAGATATAAATGCCCTTTATAATTAACTAAAAGAATGTTTATTGACACAGATTCTGGAAGGCAGCTCTGAAATATGAACAAAAATGTAAACCATGCATAGCCTTGGACCAAACAATTCTAATATTAAATATTGTAGACAAGTCCAAAAATAAGATATATGCTCAAAGATTATAATCACCATACATATCATAATAGGAAAAAAAACAGAAGCAACCTACATGCCCATCATTAGCAGATTAGACAAATAAATTAAGGCACAGTCAGGCAGTGGATTACTACGCAGCATTAAAAATTATAACATAGCCTGACTAGGTGGTGGCACAGTGGATAGAGCATTGGAGTGGGATGCAGAGGACCCAGGTTTAAAACCTCAAGCTCTGCAATTTGAGCGCAGGGTTGCTGGCTTGAGCATGGGATCATAGATATGACCCCATACTTGCTGGCTTGAGCCCAAAGTTCACTGGCTTGAAGCCCAAGGTCACTGGCTTGAGCCCAATGTCGCTGGCTTGAGCGTGAGGTCACTGGCTTGAGCAAGGGGTGACTTGCTCTGCTGGAGCCCACTGGTCAAGGTACATATAAGGCAGTTAATGAACAACTAAGGTGCTACAACAAAGACTTGATGTTTCTCATCTCTCTCCCTGCCTGTCTCCCTCTCTCTCTCTCTGTCTCTCTGTCTCTGTCACAAAAAAAATATGATAAAAATATTATTAAATGGAAATATGGCCACAAGAAAAGGGGTGGAAGAAGAACAGGCTGAAACTACAGTCAGCACTGTCCAATACAACTTCTGCAATTATGGAAATGTTCTTCTGTGTTGTGAAACATACTGGCCACCAACTATACTTAAAATGTGATTGGTGAGACTAAGGAACTAAACCTTTTCTTTTTTAGTTTTGTTTCATTTTAATTAATTTAATCTCTAAATATCTCTATGTGGCCAGTGGCAACCATATTAGACAGCACATTTATTTTAAGACTGTGTTACTCTACAGCCAGAAAAAATATATTTAATGTTTTGTTTAAATACCAACAACAACAACAACAATCAACCCTCTTGTGCTTAGGAGACAACCAGAAGATATGGGACTAACTTAGTCAATAATAGGTCTACCTGAGGAGCTGCTGTGTCAGCAGTGTGGTTTCCTTACCGGGCATGGTCATGCTAATTTAGCAAGTTCCCTGAATACTGGTCCACATACTAGCAAATAAATAGTTGTAGGTCAAGCTTCATCCCCTGTGCCAGCTCTGCTGAACTGGCCAGAAGGAAAGAGTGATAAATGGAAGGATGCAGAAAATAGAAGCCTGGAGTGTTGAAAGCAGGGCCAGATTATCTGAAAGGATGATAAATTATTTAACCCATTGAATAGATTTGTAGTGATTAGAAAACTCATGATTTCTACTCAAAAGTTTTGATTATATCAATACACTGATGCAAAAAAAGATATCTTACTTTCTCATATCCATCCAGTATAAAATTTAGTCTTAGGGAAGCATGCAAACTAGCTAAAGGTTATTTGACTTTTGGACCTGTACAAAGTAGGAGGAATGTTTGTTCACAGATATTTCCAAATTCCAACTTATTTGCAAATCCAAAACATTTTCCCCAAGTCAATTAACTTTTCCACTACCAGATTATTAGATAGATGAGCTAAAATAATAAAACCACCTTACCCACTTGTGTTTTTCTTAATATTTTTCTATTTTAAACAAGACATAATGAACAAGTTCATAAAGAAGGCTCAATTCTATTTTTGGAATTTAAAGGGCCATTTTTTTTTTTTTACAGGGACAGAGAGAGAGGGATAGATAGGGACAGACAAACAGGAATAGAGAGATGAGAAGCATCAATCATTAGTTTTTCGTTGCGTGTTGCGACACCTTAGTTGTTCATTGATTGCTTTCTCATATGTGCCTTGACCGCGGGCCTTCAGCAGACCGAGTAACCCCTTGCTTGAGCCAGCAACATTGGGTACAAGCTGGTGAGCTTTGCTCAAACCAGATGAGCCTGCGCTCAAGCTGGCAATCTTGGGGTCTCGAACCTGAGTCTTCTGCATCCCAGTTCAACGCTCTATCCACTGCGCCACCCCCTGGTCAGGCTAAAGAGGCCTTCTTAAGGACAGATTGGCCCAGATTGGAGCGTTCTTAACAGTAAAACTATAATCAAAGTTCTCTATTAACTAGATCCTCCGCTTACTCCATCTTTTTAGCAGAAAAAACCAATTCCCCAAAACTAATATCTAAGGAAGAGTAAATCCGAATACAACTCTCTTGCTACATCTAAATCTACATTACTCTATTCTATGAAAATGAAGTGATTGCTTCAACAGCTGCAGTATCCTAAATCCTAAGATTTAGATATATTTAGTATTAGGCACTTGAAATGGGGAGAAAGGATACTAATGCATAGTAGAAAAAAATTTTGCATGATATAAAATCAAATTTGTTTTATTATTTTAGATAAAAATGTCCTACCCCTGCTGGCCTCATTAATTAAGCCTCTATTGTATCATATTTTAATGGTCAAAAGCAAGTCATAGAAGAGTGTATTGTGATTGGCAGTATGTATATACAGTTGCCACAAATCTAACACACATGCATACGCACATTTGCCAGCTCACCCTGCCACAATCACAAAAATAGCAAGCAGTGTGTGGACTCGGAAATTGCAATCATACGCAGAACCACTAACATTTTTGTAGCATCTGAGAGATTTACAAGTTCTTTTAAAGAATGATTTGACTTGATTTTTCTAATAGCCTTTAGATGTAAATATTTATAGCTAAGGAAATGGAGACTTGTAGAAATCACTGAATTGCTTGGTGTCTAACTTCTAATAAGAGACAGGATCAGACCAGGCCTGCTGTCTCCACATCCTGGGAGCTTTCCACTTTGCCTTTCTCCTGGCACTGAGCCAGTAGAAATGGGGTTAGGGGAAGGTATGAGGACCAGGATGACAACTGGCTGTCACTGATTTGGAGAACTCCCATTGAGGCATCAATCTTCCATTATTCCTAATGTGTTTCTGAACACTGAGGAAGCTTGAACTAAATGAGACACCATCAAGAAAAGGGACTAGGACACCCCAATATGCCCTATAAACTCAAGAAGACAACCTAACCCAGTTATAAGAGTACTTTCAACTGTTTTACCAGTTATGACCAATATGCTTAGAATCCAGTTTCTTCTGCTTGAATTAGATCACAGTCCTCAAGCCTTGAGGTAGAAAACTGTCAGTTAATTGCAAGGTCTCTTTCTGAAGCCTTTCCATTCCATCCACCTTTTATGGGCCCAGAGCCTTCTCCATCAAAAAACTTTTTCTAGGAAAGCCTCTGGTATTTATTCTTGATGTGAATGTAAGCCCATGCATTATTTATTTCAATGATATTTATTTTTAATGCTTTATCTCTAATTATAGAAAGAAAGCTGTTGTGGAGGACAGAGGAAATTCAGGCACTAAAGAGCATACTGGAACGTTAATTTTTCAAGGTGAAGCTCTCTCCTGCAGTCCCACCATCTACCTAAAACTGGGCAGCTCCCCCAAAGCCCCTGATGGTCATGTGTGTAAAAAAACCTAATGCAAAAAGAACCCAAGTGTGTGTTTTCTACTAAAATAAGACTGTGGAATTAAGTATGCATTTTCAATATCTCTCTGAATCTTCCCATTTTGAAATCAGGAAAAATAAACTGAAAGAGCAGTATGATATAGTAGTTTACAACAGGAGTTAAATTGAAGTTCCCGAGAATGGGTTTCAAAAGATCTCTTGAAATAGTTTGCAAAATATTTTGGATATGTGTATGCTATAATATTGAGAAGATGGTTTATTCCAGTTTTCACCATATTCTCAAAGAAATTTCTAATCTAAAAAAGGTTAACACAGACTTGAGGATTAGAAAGACCTAGTTTTGGCCTTGGCCATTTGGCTCATTAGTAGAGCATTGGCCCACTGTCTGGATGTCCCAGGTTTAACCCCTGGTCAGGACACACAAGAGAAGCAACTATCTGGTTCTCCACCCCCCTACCCCTTTTCTCTCTCTCTTCCCCTCCCACAGCTATGGCTTGATTGGTTCGAGCACATCAGCCCCAGTCACTGAGGATGGCTTTGTGGAGCCTCTACCTTAGGTGCTAAAAATAGCTAGGTTGGGAACATGGCCCCAGATGGGCAGAGCATCAGCCCCAGACAAGGGTTGCTGGGTGGATCCTGATCGGGGCACATGTGGGAGTCTCTCTATGTCCACTTCTCTCACTTGGAAAAGAAGGGGGAAAAAAGGAAAGACCTAGTTTTTGCTCCTAGCTCTACCATTTTCTAGCTGTATGACCACAGAGAAGTCAATTAACCTCCCTGTGACTTAAATCCCTCAACAGACGTCTAGGTACTATAGTAAGGATTAACTAAAATAACACATGCAAATCACTTTGAGGAAAGCAAGCAGAAATGCTAGGTAGCTGGTTAGTATTACTACTAGTGGAGTAAAAGCCTTGAAAAACTTAAAGAGGAAGGAAGGGTCCTCATTCAGATGCAGAAAGAGCCACAAATGTGGCAGAATTTACCATCTGCTTAGGGCAGTGGTTCTTAAACTTTTTGAAGTAGAGGCGCATTAAAATCCTACAAATAATTGTAGGCACACTATATACAAATTTCTGAAAAATATGTTATAATAATTAAGTCAAATATTAAAGAAAAATATATAAAGTCCAAGCATGCTTTTATGGTAATTAAATGAAATAAATATGACAAAATTAAATTTATTCTGACATTAAAAAACATTTTTATGTTACATATTTTTAGTTTTGCTTTTTAGAATTCATGAAAAAGAGGGGTTAAATGTAAAAAAACCCGACAAAACGTTATCTTTTTATATATATAGATACATTCTTAGTAAGATTCAGTAAATTCAGCAGGTACCAGTGCAAATGTGTTAAGTTTTTTCATTCTTGTGTTTATGAGAAACATGAGCCTGATGTGTTCTAGAGATTTCTTCAATGTTTGGGCATATATTTAAAAGGCAAACTCTCATTTCCTCGTCAATACATTGAAGAATTCCTTTCTTTTTACTCTTAATTGTGTTGAATGCAGAAAATCCCCACCATACATACCATCTTAACTTTACAGCAAGCAAAGGATAGAAGAAACTTGCCTCCAGTCTTTCTGGGGAACATGGGGGGTAGTGTAAACACTCCAGCACCACAGCTTAACAGCCTTTTGCAACCTGATCAGGCAAGTGAGGTGGGGGGTTGGGCAGACTGTCAGCTTACAGCCAATTCTCCACACATACCTCTGCCCCCCAAAAATCTAAACTCCAAAAACCCTGTTGGTTTTTTGGTCCCCAACAGGCACATATTTCTCTGGAATACCATAGGGCGCATCTGGAAATTTTCTAGGGCGCACCAGTGTGTCCTGGTGCACACTTTAAGAACCACTGGCTTAAGGTGTGCCTGGTATTTGTGAAAAACGTTAGGGCTGAAAGAAGCCCTGAAGGTTCCTTGTTTTATAGAGGGGAAAACGGAGACCCAGAAAAGGGAGGTGTGGCCACATTATAAGGCTAGTGACAGAACTCACAGCAGATTCCAGTTCTACTCCAAGCAGTTGAGAACAAAGAAAAGCTGCCGTTGAGGTACAGTTGCTATCCTACTACAAAGAAAAACACTCAGCTTCACCTGATTTATAGATGTTTTTCCTCCCTTGCAAGAGGACCTTTGGTCCCGGGCATCATTAATCAAAATGTCAGTGTATTTCATTTCTAGTTCTTCCCCCTGTGCTTTCTTTACTAGAAAAAGCAGTGTGCACGGACAGATTTATGACTTATTTAAATAAATCAGTGTACCTATTTTAACCTTTGAAACCAAGACTCCCACTATAGAAGCTATTGAAATGTCACGAGTGAGCATATTTCCATACCAGCTCTCACTTGGGCAGAGAATGAATGTAAATTGATGTTAAGCTGCCAAGTAGTCCAAGATGGAGCTGGACTCCAAAGTCCACTTCTCTCAAACATACACGTGTTACACTGAAGATCTAAAAGAACTGAAGTGATTTTAAAACTTGCGTAGAACTTAGAGATTTAATTTGGCACAAACTTTGAGTTATATTAAGTAAAATCTATTGTCTTTGAAGGAAATTAATTAGATTACTCATCATCTCATCTTTATTAAGAAAACTGTCAAATTTTGCTGAGTTAATTTCAGCAAAATTGTACTTGTTTTGGTCAAGACTTAACACCAAAACTTTTTTGAACAGTTGTACTAATTTAAAAATGCTTATAAGTGCATTTTATTATCTCACCAAAATATCTCTGGGAAGTTTTAGTTTCCATGGCATGCTAATGCCACTTAGAGCAGAAGGGAAAGTTAAAAAAGATAATGTGAAGATTCAGTCAATCAGTTGACCAAAAAAATGCAGTTTTATTAAAAAAAAAAAAAAGTGGGAGAATTTTTCCTTAAAAAGCTTTTGGACTTCTTTAAGGAAATTAGAAAAACATGAAAAAGCAAATAAGAACACAACACAGCAAACACTGGTGCTGAATTATGGATCTCTTCCTGGATGAGAGCGCCCAGGCAGGCTGCATGGCACAGCGAGGCATGTGTGGCACCTCAGATCAACAGTGTGAAGTTAGATGTGGATGAGAAGAGTGGTGAGTCTAGGATTTGTGCTGCAGTAGCTAGCTGGGACCATAATGTAAGAGAAATGTCATCTTCTTAAATAGCTGCAGTTTGGAATAAAATTTTTGTTATCTTTGACTAATAAATTTATAAAAAAAATTTAAAAGACCAAAATAAAATAAACAAAAGAACCTAAGTTACATTTGTTTTTGAAAATAAAAGCAGAGATCATAAAATCTATTAAATAACTGCATACTCTTTAGAAATTCTTGTGCTGTGAGCTCTAATAAATTTGTTCTGGAAACCTGCAACACAGTTATGGAATTGCATTTTAAAAGATGTACTGAATTTTAGGATAAGTACATTAAAAGGTCATAAAACATGTATTTTTATTTATAATCCTGTCACAAACAAAAAAAGTAATTGCTCATAGATCCATAGCAAAATCTAAGCCAACAATTTTTAAAACCTAAGACAAAAAAAATAACAAAACATATGACCAAGAGTTCTAAGAAGAAAATTTACCTTATTTCCTAACATAATATATTTTTACACATCTATGACTTTATTTATGAAAGTTTAAAAAGAAATATTTTAGAAATATAGGTATTTAAAAATATATAACTAATTCAAAAGAGCTTCATGTAGATCATAAGCAGAAAAGAGAGAGGGAAATGGAGGGAAAAGCATGTCATCATATGCACAAAATATCATGTAGCTACTATATTAATCCATGCAGCGTTTACATTAATTTTGATTTATCTAGCTCATTTCTCAGTGGAAAAGACCAGAATCCAAACGATATATAAACTCTAGGAAGAACTAGTAGAGTTAACAACACTTTTAAACAGAACCCAGCAAATCACCAAGTCCACATGGGTGTTAAATAGATTTTCCTATAATAATGAAGCATTTGTGTATCCACTTATACAAATCCTACATTTGTCTATAAAATATAGTACAGCCTGACCAGGTGGTGGTGCAGTAGAGCGTTGGACTGGGACTCAGAGAACCCAGGTTCGAAACCCCAAGGTCGCTGGTGTGAGTGTGGGCTCATTTGGTTTGAGCAAAGCTCACCAGCTTGGACCCAAGGTTGCTGGCTTAAGCAAGGGGTCACTCAGTCTGCTGGAGCCCCCCCACCCCATTGTCAAGGCACATATGAGAAAGCAATCAATGAACAACTAAGGTGCCACAACGAAGAACTGATACTTCTTATCTCTCTACCTTCCTGTCTGTCTGTCCCTATCTGTCCCTCTCTCTGTCTCTTTCTATCTCTCTCACAAAACAAACTATATATATATATATATTACAAAAAAATCTAAAATAAATAAGCTAAAATACCTGATTACCTTTTAATGTCTTCTTACAATAACAATGCTTAAATGGCACTAAGTTTTCATTACTAATGTGTTTTTCCTCTAAATGTTCATTAATACATTATTTTTGAAATCGCAGAGTTTTGAGGTGAGGATCCCCCCACCCACTACTACCAAGTCATATTCCTAAACTGCAAAGTATCCAGGATGTCCTGTCATAGGTCAAACAAAATGAAAATAATGTGTGCCCTTAGATTTCCAGCATAGGTGTGGGAACTAACTTTATATAAGAAGGACCTGCCAATTACTCACTGATTGTTTTCTTCTGTCCAGATTTTAAAGTTATACAAATGTATCAAAAGAGATACATAGTTATGGAATAGAAACAACAAGGCTCCTCATAACAGCTAGAGCAATAATAACTCAAATTGAATGCTGTGTCCACCACCGTGCTACAGTAAGCAGCATTTGAAAATATGCGGACAACCCACTGAAGGACTGCCCAGAGTGGCCTTCAAAATGGTTTCACCAGGCAGGTGACATTTTTAGCTATGATTCCAAGATGTGTAGCGATTTTCCCAGGTAGAGAAGTTGGGGTAAAGAATGAGGTGATTCCCCATGTTCCAAGGATTTCTGAAAGGACCTGACTACTATTTAGAGGTACAGGAAAGGAATGTCAGAAGAAACAATAAGCCAGCTGGGTCCAGACTGTGAAGGAAATTATAGGCTCTGCCCAGGCATTTGGACTTTATCTGGGTGGGCAGTTGGAAGATAAAGGAGGTAAACACAATAGTTAAAATATTTTTAAAAACAACATTTCGCTCTTAGTCCTTTCCAGGTTGGGGGCATAGCTGTGCGCACAGAGGAGCAGCTTTCTGGGCGGTGTTTGCAGACTCTATTCTCTCTCTCTTTTTTTTTTTTTTGGTATTTTTCTGAAGCTGGAAACAGGGAGAGACAGTCAGACAGATTCCCGCATGCGCCCAACCGGGATCCACCCGGCACGCCCACCAGGGGCAACGCTCTGCCCACCAGGGGGTGATGCTCTGCCCCTCCGGGGTGTCGCTGTGCCGCAACCAGAGCCACTCTAGCGTCTGGGGCAGAGGCCAAGGAGCCATCCCCAGTGCCCGGGCCATCTTTGCTCCAATGGAGCCTCGGCTGTGGGAGGGGAAGAGAGAGACAGAGAGGAAGGAAGGGGAGGGGGTGGAGAAGCAAATGGGCGCTTCTCCTATGTGCCCTGGCCGGCAATCGAACCTGGGTCCCCCGCATGCCAAGCTGATGCTCTACCGCTGAGCCAACCGGCCAGGGTTCAGACTCTATTCTCATCTTGTCACTAATGCCCGAGTCCCACCACTAGAGAGACGATCAGTGTGATAATATTAATTCCCTCAGCAGAGGCAAAAGTTTGAGCTGCAGCTATGTTTAAGAGTATTTTTAAAATTGCTTTATTGGGTCTTTTGACAGAAATTAGGTTTCTGGAAAAAGGAAAAACTGCAAGAAGCACTGAAGACTTCCTTCATAATTTGTAGAAAGCCAGGCTCCCTCCCTGGGACCCAGTTCTCAGGTAGACCTGTTCCCACGCCCTCTTCCTCAGGAGAAGAGCAGATCACTTTCCATTTTCACCTCACATTTTCCATTTCCATTTAATGATATCTTTGGCATATTTGCCTCATCCAGATAATGACAAAAATTGGCACGTTAAGGTATGACAGAACAATGGAAGCAGTTTACACACTGCTAAAATAGCACAGGAGCAATTTCTATTCTGTTCCTTTTTATTATAGTCACATTTAGACAAAGAGAAATACAGCCCTCAGCTCTAACACCAAGTGCCAATTGACATGGCAGTTCAGTTTGCACCTGATGAGGGCAATAAGCCAGAAAGGCTCTGGCTTCCCTGCTGCCTCTTCGGGGTTGCATCAGTTACCTGGTCTGATGGACATTCTCTTTCTTCCCACTTTGACCACCCAAGCCCAGACACTCAATTCCGTTTACAGAACATCCATCCGCATTACTGTCTCTCTCTCTCTCACTGTCCCAGATTACTGTGCACACACTCACAAACTCATCCCACGACCCAGGCTTTGACTGTGTATTTCTTTGCCTGCAGATGTCTTTATGACTAACTGGATCAAGCCCAGACTCTTCTGAGGCATTCAAAGTATTTATGGTCCTTCAAAATGTCTCCACTAAGCTCAACAATATATGTCAACCATCATTCCTTGGCTCCAGGGAAAGAGATCCTTCTGTCTTTCATATTCAAAGAATACTTTGCTCAGGCTGTCTCGCCTATATAAGGCAGCCACAGAAAACTGTCCAGGTGGGGTCATTCATATATAACCTGCACAACTCTAGGTGGGCAGCCCTGTGCCTGGACCTCTCTGTAAAATAATTTCTAGTTCAAAAGGTTGTTGTGAGAAATAAGTGAGAGAGAAACATTTCCTCTGTCTGAATTTAGTTTTTCTTTTGTATACAAAAATAATTTAAGAGAATAATATAAGATAGTACATTAAAACAGATGATCTGGTGACTAGCATGGACCTATTCCCTTCCCTGTCATTGATTTTATTGACTTATGAGATCACTTAAGAAACTGAAGAAGCTGAAAGAGTCATATAGGAGTTCTTACTCCTAAATGAAGAAATCCCTGTCTGTCTTTTTGGAGAAAATGAAAAATACACAGAACAAGTAAGATGTATCCAAAAGCCATCTGTACTAAGAGTCTCCTTCCAGGGGCTGTCGGCTCTAAATGCCCTGGAATCACCTAAGGAGTCTTTTAAAATACGGATGCCTACATCCAAGCCCAGACTCTGATGTAGCTAGTCTTGAACACGGCCTGGGAAATGGGTTCTTTAAAGCTTCCCAGGAGATTCTAGTGTGTAGCCAAAGACGAGTACTACAACTCTCTCTATATACATTCCATACCTAGAACCAACTGATTTGTTACCATTTCTCATTAAAGATGATCATCTCTTCTTCTAGCAACATCTATATTGGGATACTAGTAAGTCACACCTTAGTACCATTTCCTTTTAATTATATCATGTTTTCCCTCTTTTGAGATATAAAATTTTGAAGGGGGGAGAGTGGACAAAGTAGCAGTAAATAATAAAGAGAAAGAAAAAAACAAGTTATCTCCCCAGTTTAGGGCAGCTATTAATTAATAAAAGGACCAGAGATTTCACTTATATCTCTTCTTCAAAACCCTCATCTTACTATTTATGATAAATTAAACTACACATATGTTATATCTTCTTAATTAAAAATTTTTTAAAAAAGCAATGAGTCCCCCACCCTCATATTCATTTATCCTAAGTATATAGTACAAGAAAACCAGTACTATTATCTTATACATGATAGTCACTAAAATTTCTCACACCTATAGAGGGGCGTGAGGCCATTGTACTACAGTAGAAAAAACTATTACATTTGAGGCTTAAAAAGCATGGTTTGACTTCCAAGCTGATCATCTACCAACTTTTCTGAGATTCAATGTCCATGTGGTAAAGACTAAAAATACTGTAAGTAAAAATTCCTGGTACATATCAGGAATTTAATGAAGCTACTGAACAGAAAACTCTCTAGGCAAAGGGAAAATTAACTCATATACTACTTCTGGTGGGTTGCACCTACAAACATCTAACACCCCAAAACCATAAAAACTACTTATGATGGCTATTGTTACTCAGTGATAAGTCATGCTGACAATTATTGTAAAACCATTTTTTAGGTAACAAATCCCAATAACACTTTTCTAATCAAAATAATGCTAGTTTCTCTAATGTTAGACTTTTCTCATTGGACTTATTTCCAAGTCTTTTTATATTTATTAGTTTTCTCTGAACACTCTTTTTTATGGTTCCTTTCAAATTGTGAAGTCTATGATACTCTTCATTTTCCATGGTACTATTTCTAATTAAAAATTACACAGCTGGATAATGTGGTAGACTTGTTGGGTGGCCTTAACAATTAATGCTCCTATACCAAGCTCTAAATACATTAGCGGATGTGACTAAACTTCAGACATATCCAAAGATCTTCCATAATAATAGTCAGAAACTGCCAAAGATAATTTTTCCATCTCTTAACCAAGAGTGTTCATGTCCCGTATAAAAGATGTGCTAGCTCTCAGACCTTTTAAGTACCTCTCAAAATCCTGAGAAAAGATATAGGCTGGGTAAAAAGTAGGTTGACAGTTGTTCATGTGGGAAATTATACAATAATTAAGTAACAAAACAAAAATAGACTGTATTTTGCATACAACTGTAAGCCTACATTTGCTCCACCTTGTACGTTAATCATTCAACAGTCAAAAAGTATTTACTTAGCACTTGGCCTGTTTTCTAGCACAGAATGTGTGTATGTAGGGGTGAGAGATAATTAATCAATAATTGAGATAGACTATTCCACATATTTGGAATGTTCCCCTAAACATCTAAAATTAGTCTTTCAAGCATTAACATTCTTTTTATTTCATCCATTTTATTGGTCAATAGAAAATATTCTTACATGATCTGGATACTAATAATAGGAAAAACTTCTCTACTGATAAACACTGTACTGAAACTACACTCAAGACACTTTACAAATAGCATCCAGCTTTTCTGAGAAGATACCCCAAAAAGAAGACACATCTACCAACAAAAGAGATTCCAGCCAAAAATCTGGACTTTGGGGAAAATTTTAAAATGTAACATCTTCATACCCACCAACAGAGAAATCAGCTTCACTTTCCAGTTTCTTGGATTTAAAATATACTTTTTGGGTAGCCAAGTTAATGGGCACTTCACGTGAGTTCTGATCCCATAAAGGTACAAAAAGCAATGGTGTTGCAAAACTTTGCACCAGGCTACATTTACTTACATGATATTTTCCAAAATTAAAGTACATATCAAAGATGCTGTAGAAAACTGATAGTGGTCTAAAGCAGTAACTCTCACACTGTCTGGTCCTGACTAAGAGAAAGACATAAATTTTACATGATGACCAAGCATACATATACTGCTCACAAAAGTAGGGGATATTTCAAAATTAATATAAAGCAATTAAAAAGAAAAGAAGCATTTGATTTTTTTATTATTAAACAAGAACATCAGAAAAGCAAATGACAAGTCAAAGAAAGTTGTTCCATTATGCAAATAAGATGCAAAACCAACTTTAATATCGTTGGTGAAAATGCACTATACAAAAGGCTGAAAGTACTGGAGTATCAGCACGTTCGCTGATCCTCTAATTTTTGTGAGTAGTATCTATAAAATATCTACATATTTTAAGTACATAAAACTGTTTTTTACAAAATAGCTTTTATTCTTATTTTGTGTGGTTCTATTTTATTGTTTTAGCTCTTTAATTCACTAAATTGATTTCACAACTCACTCCCTTTATCAAGAATTTCTGAGAATCCTAGGGCATTTTAGATGCACCCAAGAATCACCCCTGACTTGCTCCCTGTCACAGCCAGCAGCCTCCAGACTCCACAGCTGCGTGTTTGGTACCATCTCTGCCACCTCAGGCAGAGCTCAGCTAGTGATGCTCCAACAGCGGGAGGAAGCAGACACCCTCCCTAACACCAGCTGAACAAGGGGGAGAGGAGAAGCCCAGGTGGAGAGTCAGCTGAGACAGGTCCTCCAAGTCACACCTGCAGCCCTTTCCCTTCACTGGGGACCCATGCCGCCCAGAGAGCGGCTGTTCCAGAACACACTTTACCACAAACCACCAGTCCCTCTCCTCCCTCCTGCCTGGGGCAGACTCCTTGCTCCATGATGGAGGTGAATCTTCTCCCAGGAGTCCCATCATCCCAGGACGTTCTCCATCTTTAGTCCATCAAGCACATCTGACATGCCAGCCCCCAGCTGGGGAGAGAATACAAACCTTTTTTTCAAGCAAACCCTCCAGGTCCCATGTGAGTCCCTGCGTTCTAATTTTAAGAATCAGGCCAAAATTAAGGAGCAAACAGAAATTGTATCTGTAGGTAGATGAGAGTAGAATTTATCGCAAGTGGATTGTTTGGGGAGCTGTGTCCAGCTGAGTCACTTCCAGCCTTCTGTTTATCCTCCAGCCACACCACTGAGCTTAGGCTGACTAGTCCTAGCCGAGCCTCTGTCCTGCCATCATGTGTCGAGGATAAAAATAATATTTTCTCTAAGAAGACTGTTAATCAGTAAGCAGAGGTGCCCAATTTGCCTATTTAGCCCCCAAACACATTCATCCAGACCAGAAGTCTCAGCTATAGTCAAAATCTTTAAGGTTCTTGGTCTGATTTTTCTGTGCAGCACAGTCTGAATCCAGAGGGGGACAGGGACGAGGCAAGGCAGAGTTTCTAAAAATGGATCAGCTGGCTTCTCGTATTTCTTACTAAAGAATATCTGGAAGCAAAAGCAAAATATATGAATTACATTTTCAGTTTAAAAAAATAATGGAAAAAAACTACACAGTGTGATATATTGCATTGTTTCCAGATTTTAATCTTAAGGTTAGATTTTTTTTTTTTTAATAATTTTATTTTTTTAATGGGGTGACATCAATAAATCAGGATACATATATTCAAAGATAACAAGACCAGGGTATCTTGTCGTTCAATTATGATGCATACCCGTCACCCAAAGTCAGATTGTCCTCTGTCACCTTCTATCTTGTTTTCTTTGTGCCCCTCCCCCTCCCCCTTTCCCTCTCCCATTCCCCCCTCCCCCCCGTAACCACCACACTCTTATCAATGTCTCTTAGTTTCACTTTTATGTCCCACCTACGTATGGAATAATGCAGTTCCTGGTTTTTTCTGATTTACTTATTTCGCTTCGTATCATGTTATCTAGATCCCACCATTTTGCTGTAAATGTTCCGATGTCATCATTTCTTATGGCTGAGTAGTATTCCATAGTGTATATGTGCCACATCTTCTTTATCCAGTCATCTATTGACGGGCTTTTTGGTTGTTTCCATATCCTGGCCACTGTGAACAATGCTGCAATAAACATGGGGCTGCATGTGTCTTTACGTATCAATGTTTCTGAGTTTTTGGGGTATATACCCAGTAGAGGGATTGCTGAGGCATAAGGTAGTTCTATTTGCAGTTTTTTGAGGAACCACCATACTTTCTTCCATAATGGTTGTACTACTTGACATTCCCACCAACAGTGTATGAGGGTTCCTTTTTCTCCACAGCCTCTCCAACATTTGCTATTACCTGTCTTGCTAATAATAGCTAATTGAACAGGTGTGAGGTGGTATCTCATTGCTGTTTTGATTTGCATTTCTCTAATAGCTAAAGAAGATGAGCATCTTTTCATATATCTGTTGGCCATTTGTATTTCTTCCTGGGAGAAGTGTCTGTTCATATCCTCTTCCCATATTTTATGGGATTGTTTGTTTGTTTGTTGTTGAGTTTTATGAGTTCTTTGTATATTTTGGATATTAGGCCCTTATCTGAGCTGTTGTTTGAAAATATCATTTCCCATTTAGTTGGCTTTCTGTTTATTTTGTTATCAGTTTCTCTTGCTGAGCAAAAACTTCTTAGTCTGATGTAGTCCCATTCATTAATTTTTGCCTTCACTTCTCTTGCCATTGGAGTCAAATTCATAAAATGCTCTTTAAAACCCAGGTCCATGAGTTGAGTACCTATGTCTTCTTCTATGTACTTAATTGTTTCAGGTCTTATGTTTAGATCTTTGATCCATTTTGAGTTAATTTTTGTACAGGGGGACAAACTGTAGTCCAGTTTCATTCTTTTGCATGTGGCTTTCCAGTTTTCCCAGCACCATTTATTGAAGAGGCTTTCTTTTCTCCATTGTGTGTTGTTGGCCCCTTTATCAAAAATTATTGGACTATATATATGTGGTTTTATTTCTGGACTTTCTATTCTGTTCCATTGGTCTGATTGTCTATTTTTCTGCCAATACCATGCTGTTTTGATTGTCGTGGCCCTATAATAGAGTTTGAAGTCAGGTATTGTAATGCCCCCAGCTTCATTCTTTTTCTTTAGGATTGCTTTGGCTATTCGGGGTTTTTTATAGTTCCATATAAATCTGATGATTTTTTGCTCTATTTCTTTAAAAAACGTCATTGGAAGTTTGATGGGAATTGCATTGAATTTGTATATTGCTTTGGGTAATATAGTCATCTTGATTATATTTATTCTTCCTAGCCAAGAACAAGGTATATTCTTCCATCTCATTATATCTTTTTCAATTTCCCTTAACAATGGTTTATAGTTTTCATTATATAAGTCCTTTACATTCTTTGTTATGTTTATTCCTAAGTATTTTATTTTTTTGTTGCAATCGTGAAGGGGATTATTCTTTTGAGTTCCTTCTCAGTTGTTTCATTGTTGGCATATAGAAAGACTATTGACTTCTGAATGTTAATTTTGTATCCTGCGACCTTACTGTATTGGCTTATTGTTTCTAGTAGTCTTTTTGTGGATTCTTTGGGGTTTTCGATGTATAGGATCATATCATCTGCAAAAAGTGATACCTTTACTTCTTCTTTTCCGATATGGATGCCTTTTATTTCTTTGTCTTGTCTGATTGCTCTGGCTAGAACCTCTAGTACCACATTAAATAAGAGTGGAGAGAGTGGACAACCCTGTCTTGTTCCTGATTTAAGGGGGAAAGCCTTCAGTTTAGTGCCATTTAATATGATGTTAGCTGATGGTTTATCATATATGGCCTTTATCATGTTGAGATACTTTCCTTCTATACCCATTTTGTTGAGAGTCTTAAACATAAAATTGTGTTGTATTTTATCAAAAGCCTTTTCTGCATCTATTGATAAGATCATGTGGTTTTTGTTCTTTGTTTTGTTGATATGGTGTATTACGTTAATCGTTTTATGTATGTTGAACCATCCTTGAGATTCTGGGATGAATCCCACTTGATCATGATGTATTATTTTTTTAATATGTTGTTGTATTCGATTTGCTAGTATTTTGTTTAGTATTTTAGCATCTGTATTCATTAGAGATATTGGTCTGTAGTTTTCTTTTTTTGTGCCATCCTTGCCTGGTTTTGGTATGAGGGTTATGTTGGCCTCATAAAATGTGTTTGGAAGTATTGCTTCTTCTTCAATTTTTTGGAAGACTTTGAGTAGAATAGGAACCAAGTCTTCTTTGAATGTTTGATAAAATTTGCTGGTATAGCCGTCAGGGCCTGGACTTTTATTTTTGGGGAGGTTTTTAATGGTTTTTTCTATTTCTTCTCTACTGATAGGTCTGTTTAGGCTTTCTGCTTCTTCTTGACTCAGTCTAGGAAGGTTGTATTGTTCTAGGAATTTATCCATTTCTTCTAGGTTGTTGAATTTAGTGGCATAAAGTTTTTCATAGTATTCTACAATAATTCTTTGTATATCTACGGTGTCCGTGGTGATTTCTCCTCTTTCATTTTGGATTTTGTTTATATGAGTTCTTTCTCTTTTTTCCTTGGTAAGTCTTGCCAAGGGTTTGTCAATTTTGTTGATCTTTTCAAAGAACCAGCTCCTTGTTCTATTAATTTTTTCTATAGTTTTTCTGTTCTCTAATTCATTTATTTCTGCTCTGATTTTTATTATCTCCTTTCTTCAGCTGCTTTTGGGTTGTCTTTGTTCTTCTTTTTCTAGTTCCTTAAGGTGGGAAGTTAAGTGGTTCACTTGGGCTCTCTCTTGTTTGTTCATATATGCCTGAAGTGATATGAACTTCCCTCTTATCACTGCTTTTGCTGCATCCCATAGATTCTGATATGTCGTATTGTCATTTTCATTAGTCTGTATAAATCTTTTGATCTCTGCACTTATTTCTTCTTTGACCCATTCATTTTTTAAAAGTATGTTGTTTAGTTTCCACATTTTGGTGGGATTTTTTTCCTCTTTTTTGCAGTTGAATTCTAGTTTCAAGGCTTTATGATCAGAAAATATGCTTGGTACAACTTCAATTTTTCTGAATTTGCTGATGTTGTTTTTGTGGCCCAACATATGGTCAATTCTTGAGAATGATCCATGTACACTGGAGAAAAATGTATACTCAGTCACTTTGGGATGAAATGTCCTGTAGATGTCTATCATATCCAGGTGCTCTAGTGTTTTGTTTAAGGTCACTATGTCTTTGTTGATTCTCTGTTTGGATGACCGATCTAGAGCCGTCAGCGGTGTATTGAGGTCTCCAAGTATGATTGTATTTTTGTCAGTTTTTGTTTTAAGGTCAATAAGTAGCTGTCTTATATATTTTGGTGCTCCTTGTTTTGGTGCATATATATTAAGAATTGTCATGTCTTCTTGATTCAGTGTCCCCTTAGCCATTATGAAATGGCCATTTTTATCTTTGAGTACTTTTCCTGTCTTGTAGTCAGCATTATCCGATATGAGTATTGCTACACCTGCTTTTTTTTGGATGTTATTTGCTTGGAGTATTGTTTTCCAGCCTTTCACTTTGAATTTGTTTTTATCCTTGTTACTTAGATGAGTTTCCTGTAGGCAGCATACAGTTGGATTTTCTTTTTTAATCCATTCTGCTACTCTGTGCCTTTTTATTGGTGAGTTTAATCCGTTTACATTTAGTGTAATTATTGATACTTGTGAGTTCCCTATTGCCATTTTATATCTTGCTTTCTGTTAGTTTTGTGTCTTGTTTGATCCTTCTCTTTCGTTTTTCTATCTTTTGTTTTTATTTGGTTGTATTCCATACATCTTTCCTCTGTTGCTATCTTTTTTATCTCATGTGCTTCTGTGGTGGTTTTTTCAATGGTGGTTACCTTTGAGTAATGAAAAGGGTCCCTACCCTGTTCATTGTAGCGAACTATTTTGTGAGTACTTTTGCACTCCATCGTCCTTTGCTACTGTTAATCTCCGTCTTCTCCCCCTCTTTCTTTTTGTTGTTGTCACAGTTTAAATTTGGTTTTATTGTGTTCTTCTTGGAGCTTTTACTTGTGGCTCTGTTTTTTTTTGTTCTTTGTATCTGATTGGAGAACCCCCTTTAGTAATTCCTGGAATGGGGGTTTTCTGATGATAAATTCCCTCATCTTTTCTGTATCTGTGAATGTTTTTATTTCTTCTTCATATTTGAAGGATAGCTTTGATGGGTATAGTATTCGTGGCTGAAAGTTCCTCACTTTCAGGACTTTAAATATTGGGGTCCACTCTGTTCTAGCTTGTAGAGTTTCTGCTGAGAAATCTGATGATAATCTAATGGGCCTTCCTTTATATGTTGTATTCTTCTTTTCCCTGGCTGCCTTGAGAATTTTTTCTTTGCCGTTGGTTTGTGTCAATTTCATTATGATATGCCTTGGAGTAGGTTTGTTGGGGTTAAGAAAACTCGGTGTTCTGTTTGCTTCTTGAATTTGAGGCTTTAGTTCTTTCCACAGGCTTGGGAAGTTCTCATCTATTATTTGTTTGAGTATGTTCTCCATTCCATTTTCTCTCTCTTCTCCCTCTGATATACCTATTATTCTTATGTTATTCTTTTTGATGGTGTCAGATAATTCTTGTAGGGCTATCTCATTTTTTTTTAATTTTTGAGTCTCTTTCTTCTTCTCTCTGTTGTGCCTCAAGTTGCTTGTCTTCTATTTCACTAATCCTCTCTTCTATCTGGCCTGTTCTATTAGCTAAGCTTGTTACTTCGTTTTTCAGCTCGTGAATTGAGTTTTTCATCTCTGTTTGATTTGTTTTTTATAGTTTCAATTTCTTTGGACATATAGTCTTTGTGTTCATTGAGTTGTTTTCTGAGCTCCCTAAATTGCCTTTCTGTGTTTTCTTGTATATCTCGGAGGATTTTTAGTATTTCTATCTTGAATTCTCTGTCATTTAGCTCCAAGGTTTCCAATATATTAAATTTTTTCTCCATAGATTTTTCCTCATCTAGCTGTGTTACCTCTCTTTCTTTTGTATCCATGATATTCGATTTTCTCTTCCTTAATGGCATCTGAGGGTGGTTTTGTTGATAGTATTAATGAGATTTAATAAAGAATAAAAAGTTAAAAAAAAATAAAAAATCAAAAAGAGTTGTTTTTTTTTAAAAAAAATTAATAATGAAATAAAGAAAAATAAAATAATAATATTTAAAAAAAGGAAATTATTCCCCCCCCCTCCTTTTTTCCTCTCCTCTCCCCTTTTTCTTGAGAAAATCTTGTGGTGAACTGTGAATTATAACAAACAATGCCTGTGATGGAGGTCCTGAATTGGGGAAAAGTAATAAAGGGGCAAAAAAAAAAAAAGGAAAAAAAAAGAGGAAAAAAAAAGGGGGGGGGGCGGTATGGACCCACAAAAAGCAAATAAGGAAAAAATTTGGGTCAAGAATAAAATGATTTGCTTTTAGGTGTTGGTGTTGTCTAAGAGTTATGATGAGAGGAATAAGAGAACAGAAAAATGGGGGGACAAATTAAAAAAATACTATTGTATTTAGTGGAACAAGAACTAGATAAAATGGAGAGCCAGGGATGGGAGCACTGCTAGTGAGTTAAAAAGGTGAAGTAAAAAGAACCCCAAATGCTACAAACATAAGTTTGAGTCCCAGATAAGATAATTTGTTTGTTATTGAGGTTTGAATGAGAGGAGATGTAAAGGAGAAAGGAAGAAACTAATATAGAGGGAGAAAAGAAAGAGAGAGAGAGAAAAAAAGAGGGAACCAGTAAAAGAAGAAAAAAGAAAGGAGAGAGAGAGAGTTAAGGGTTTTGGAGTGCAACCCTCATAGAGAGAAAGGAAGAGGAGAAAAAAGATAATGGGAGATGTAACACTTATGGGTAGTGTAGTTCAAGGAGAGGAGAGAGTAAGACCGGCAGAGAGTTAATCGGCCAAATTGGAGGAGGAAAAAAAGTATCAAGAATGAAGATAAGAGAAACAAACGAACAAATATAAAATGGGATAGGTTATAAAGTCTGCAGATTATTCTTGATTTTGAGAGGTTATCTTCTTGTTTTTTCTTTTCTCTCCCTCTTCCTGGTCGGTGACTCTGTACCCCAGGTTCTGCCCCTTTGGCTCAGATAGAGGTTTGCAGTTGATAAGTCTCTATGGCAATGTCATGTATTGTGCTTTAGTCCCATTGGGAGTCAAGGCTCATTAGCTTTCATAGGCTCCGACAGTGAGAGAGTCCGTGTTCCTGGAGCCTTTCTCCTAGTCTTTCCTTCCTCAATTAGTAGCCTGATAATCCAGCTATGGGGTTGTTGCTGCCTCTGCCTGGATAGTAAGAGGTTCAAAGAGCTGGCAACTCCCCACTCTATTTCCACTCAGCACAGGGCTCTGGGTAAGGCTCAGTCAGTCAGAGCTGCTAGCATAATCAGGCGGGCTTTCCGCCCACTCAAAGACCTCTGGCTCTGCCACTCTGTCCGGTAACACAGGCCGGCACCCACTTCCGGGGTGCTTGGAGGAAACTCTCATTCACTATCTGCGCGCGCAGACCAGGATATCCGGCCAGTAGTCTCACGCTCTGAGTGAAACCCCCAACCGCATGGAAATTTGCAGCGCTGGAATTCGCTCTCGCTCAGTCCCCATGCGCGGCTTTTGCAAGGCGCTGGGGCGGCCCGAGATTCCGCTTTTGCCCACACAAAGGCCCCTGACTCTGCCCCTCTGTGCGATAACACGGGCGCGCCCTGCCGAGGCACTCGGAGGAATCGCTCACTACCTATCTGCGCGCGCAAACCAGGATATGAGGCCGGCCGCGTTTCCCTGAGTGAAACCCTCACCAGCACGGAAAATTTCCACCGTTGGAATTAGTTCTCACTCCCTCCCGTGCGCGGCTTTCCCAGGGCGCTGGGGCTGCCCAGAGATTCTGCTTTCGGCCCACAGAAAGGCCTCTGACCCTGCCTCTCTGTGGGGCAACACGGACACCCACTTCTGGGGCTTAGGAAGAGATCTCTCGCCCACTAACTGCGCACCAACCAGGAGAACGGGTAAAATGGCTGCCCCGCTTGTCTTTCTTTGTTTGGGTTTGGCGCGAGTGTTAGCTTGTATTGCCCAGCTTGCCACAGGAACAGTTTTTCCTCCGCTAGGATCTCCGTGCCACAGCCTGGTTCGGCCTTTTGTGCGCGGCCTGGATGTATTCACCCCCTTTGCCCACCTCAGTTTCTATATTCACAGTTACCAGAGAAAGCCACCCTGTTTAGGTTAGTGAGGAAGGTGGAGCATTTCTTACTCCCTATTTCCTTCAGGATTTGGTTATATATTTAGCCAATTTTTCACTCGACCATACCTTCAGGTGTATTGTGAAGCATCTGGAGGCTCCAAGTATAGGTTTTTCTGTTTCTGGTTGAAGATCTTGTTGAGTTTTGGGGGAGATTTATCGGTATCGCTTCCTACTCCGCCATTACTCTGACGTCATCCCCAAGGTTAGATGTTTTTATTCACTCTCTAGAACAATCATGCCCACCTCCTCTAACATGGCAACATTAGAATAGTAGTTTGTAGTTCATCCTGGGGGTTACTCTAAAACTTCCCCTAAGAAGCTGGAAATAAGGTTGATAAGAGTGGTCTCTGAAATATAAATTTTAAGATCAACACAATAACCAAGAAGATAAAGTTACCTTAGAAGACAAAGAGTGGCTCCAAGTCTGGAAGACTTAAGAGTGCACTTATTAATAAAAACCCTTACTAAATAATGAGTCAAACAGAAGGTGCGGGGAGGGGAACCAGACACAGCCACCTACAGAAAGAAGAATAGATTCTCCCAGGTAGACTCTCCAGCAAAGATATTCAAGACTCCTGAACCACCCACAGACTCTTCCTGATGGGGCAGTAAGATGCAAATACACCTGGGCCATGATTTGTCCAAAGCCTTTGTCCTAATTCAGTCCTCGCCAAACAGCCTTCCTTATATGACATCTGGTGCAAGCCTGTGTACGGAGAGAGAAGGCACGGACCATACAAACTTGGACTCATCTATCCACCACAGATGTGAACTGAACCCCCAACAAGCAGGGTCCCTGTCCTCAGCAACAGGGATACAGTGGAGAATTAAACCTTTGAGGTCCTTGGGGCTAACACAAACAACTAAAGATATAAACAAGATAATTGTAGCTAGTGATAAGAACCATTATACAAAATAGACTCGATAATTACTGGGGAAGGGGATGGGTGTTTTAAGAATAGGGATCAGGAATAGTTATTTTGAGAAAGTGACATTTACTATAAAACCTGAGGCTCACCCTACCCTTAGCATTTTCTAAAAGTGTTGTTTAAAAAAGAGACAACAGGCCCAAAATGGAGTAACAGGCCCCAAATGGAGTCACTTGTGCTAAGTCCCATGTCACCAAACTGAGACTTATACCTAACCTAATTGCAGTTTCAGCTTCTCTCAGGAATGTACTGTATTTTTTGCTCCATAAGATGCACTATCCCCCCCCCCCCCCAAAGTGGAGGGGAAAATGCCCATGCGTCTTATAGAGTGAAAAATACAGTATTTTATTAAATATTTGAACATACTATTTGTTTCAGAATATTTTTTTTCTTATTTTCCTCCTTAAAACCCTAGGTGTGATTTATGGTCAGGTGCATTTTATAGAGCGAAAAATACGGTAACCTTAGTGAGTCAGTCTGGAATTTCCTGGTCAGCACTGGAGAGGTAATCCACCTAACAGACCCCTTTTCCCTCTAGAGTGAGATGCGCCTGTCTGAAACAATCCACTCTCCCGGCCCCTCCTCCTCTTCTGCTGGTGAAAGCCTTCCTTGGGGTTCCTTTCTCTCTGCTAGATGGGATGTTGCCTGATTCACAAATTGTTGAATAAAGCCAAATAGATCTTTAAATTCACTCAGTTGAATTTTGTTTTTTAACAGCCTTTTTCAACTAATTTTTTTAAAAATTATACAGCAACACAATGGTAGAGGAGACTGTATGTAATGATTAAGACAGAGCAAGCAGTGTGAAGGGGCATGGGAGGCATGTAGACAAGTGAGGTAAGGATAGTTCCTCTGTTCTTGTTCTTCACCAAACGTGGCAAGGGCCGCACCTCACTGCCAGCCCCGTCCCAGGCTTGTGCCTCTACCTGTTAGAACTTGGCTGCGCCTCGGGCTGACTGCTTGATGAGGATCCAGAATCTGCCAGGCAAAGATAGAGGAACAGTTTCTAGGCAGAGGGAACAGGAAAAGCTGTGAGGCAAGCACTAGCCTCACATTTCTTGGGAATTTCCAATGTGCCTGAAGCTTTATGAATAAAGGGAAAGTAACAGGAAACATGGCCAGAGAAGCTGGCAGAGGCCGAGCCACAGAAAGAAATTTGGGTTTTGTTGTAAGCTAATAGGAAGCAAGGGAGTAACAGGACTTGTCATATCTTTAAAAGATGTGGAGAATAAACTACAGGTGGTAGAGGGGCTCTAAAAGCCACCCAGGCAGCAGTGACCTGATCTGAAGTGGTGGTGACAGCAGGGTTGGGGAGAAGGAATGGCTTCAGGGCATGTTTTGGAGCTGGCTCCTCAGAACTTGTTAAAAGACATAGCAGTATATGCAGGGTGGGGAACCATGCTCTGGCTTGGCAAAGAGCAGTGTCTTTTACTGACATTGGGAAGGCCGAGGGAGGAGCACAGGGAGGTGGGGACATTAAGAGCTTTTTGATGGGCATTCCAGGTTTGAGATACTCACTAGACACACAAGCAGAAAGGTCAGTTAAGGCAGTTTGGGCTCTTGGGAGAATACTAGAATGAATATGTATATTTAGAATTATCTGTGCCTCAATGGTCCCTTAAAGCCATGGCATTCCCATCCCCGTGACAGTTGTTTTTATTGTAAATTAACAAATTAAGTAATTCACAAAGGCAGCGGGCACGAGGTGGGCCTGCCCCTCTGCTTTGCATTTACCTCAACTAGAGCTGCTTCTACCAGACTGTTTCGTTGTGTTTCCATATATGAAACACCATCCAGTTCCTCCTTTTTCTCTTGTGGATCAGTGTGACATCTGAAAGCTGACATGTTTTTAAAATATATTTTTTAAAAAGTATCAAAGGCTTATTTGGCTGAATAGAGAAACATTAGACAAATAGAGGGTAAATTTAAGCAGATTAAGAGACTAAAATTAAACCCTAGTTTAGAGGTGGCCACAACTCACTGACCAGAGTTGTTGACTTTCGGCTCTATTGTTACAGAATGTATAAGAACATTACAAAAGAATGTTAGTTGTTAAATCATTTGATGAAATAAATATCAAAAAAGTATTAATAGAAACCCTGGAATTAAATTAACATAAGAAAATTTCAGTTCATCCATTTAAATTGATTAACTACTGCTATGTGATTATTGTCTTGACCTCCCACCTTCCTAGGGCTTTTTACTCAGCAGAGGAGACAGACCACACCGTGGACAGGGCAGATGTTTTATCACTGAGGTGAGGTGACAAGCAACGTCAATGTAAAAAGATAAGCACAGCACCCTGCAGGGGATTTCTCAAACTCTAAATATAACCTTGGTTGATTGTCCAACAACCTCATAATTCTATTTGGCATGAAAGCTTTCATTTTCACTTCAGTATTATCAAAGGAATTTATTTAATGAAGTAAATCGACACATTAGGTGCCCTCAGCAACATTTTTAGTGTAGTCATCTAAAGAGATTTCCATTTTCTCCCCATTCTTCTTTATCATTTACTACTTTTTTCTGTGTAAATCTGGAAGATTTTGGAGAGCAACAGTCAACTTTCCTTAGAAACCCAACCCAGTATTTATTTATGGGAACTACATGGCAGGGCAGCGTTAGAGGAAACAGAGGAGAGGGGTGAAGTGGAGCCCCCAACTTCCATTTCACGAGCAGGGTTCCCCAGGGCCAGACACAGCCCTCCGTGCTGTCACAGTGGGAAACCAGCCAGGCTTGCATTCCACTGAAGCTGGCTCCCAGCCATTTCTCTGTTACCCTTTTGTGCCGTCTCCTTTTCAAGAACCTGTAAGGAGCCCAGTCACCTTGGCATTCTGGCTCTTTTGTTTCCTCTCCCTCTCCCGCAATCCTTTCCTTTCCTCTCCCGGACACTGTCTCGTGTGCAGCTGGGTCCAGAATCCCCTGAACCAGCCTGAGGAAGCTGAGCCAGCTCTGCTTAGGCTTTGGGGCACATGCTTCTCTTCTCACCGTGACTGACGGCTGCATCCTGTAAACCATTTAAGTGTTAAGAGCCAAGAATCTGCTTGGTCTTCGGTTTCAAAATCATTTAGGATGAACTGGCTTAGGTAAAGGACTTCTCCTTAGGATCTCACCTAACTGACTAGAAATTTACCTTGGGGTTTGGGTCCAATGCCCTGATTGGTTATAAATCTGTCTTACTTTGCTGGTCACTGACCTGACTGTATATTTTGTTCAGGGACCTGGCAGAGAGGAATGGCTATGGCAGGAGAAAATTCACTGTATTTTGGGGTCCCTAGGCAATCTCTATTATAGCACTCTTTTTTATACCTCCATTTTATTATCATCAACAGGCTCCTTGAGGGCTCTGGAAGCCACAGACATTTTTTAATGCCTGTATTTTAGATTAGTTGTTATAAAAAGCACCTTTGTTCTGCATTGTACCTGGATGAAATGACTCGTTCTAATAAGAGAATACGCTCCTTCCCCATCATGCCAGAATCCACGGCTGGCCGCAAAGGCAGCATCACCTCCAACAGGAGACAATCATCAAGCCCACATACTCACAACCGCAGCTCAATTTGATGTTTTACCTGTGAGAGTCCATTCATCAAACACTTTGCGATACTTTTATTCTCCCCTTGTTCCATATTATCCCCTAAGGTCAGTATTATTCTAGACACTCAGACCATGAAGTAAAATCTGGGAGAGAAATCTGCTCATGTTTATCTACAAACATAATGTTTTGACCCTGTTATTTTTTTCCCAGACATCCTCACTGAGAATTACAGCACTCAGGCTCTAGATGCCACCGCCTCTTTCAGCATTCTGTCTGGGACAGCCCCGAGCCCAGAAACCCTCCTTACCTTTAGCTGAACAAGGTGCACATCCACATGCTTGCTGTCTGAGTCTTGCTGGACTGAATAGGTTAGGTCCCGGACCCTCTCTGAGGTCATCCGGAGCCAGGTCTCAATTTCAGGTAAGTGAAGGACAATCTTCCAGTCAGCCCCTGTGTGCAGCGGGGGTGGCTTTTCATACTGCTGGTCGGAATCCACATCCTTCATCGCCTCCTCTCCCTCACCCTGCTCCACAGTGGGTGTCAGGTTGATGGCCATGGGTGAAGCATCAGTAGCCATGGGATCCAGGTCCTCTGACCTCAGAGGGGAAAGTGTCACACTCATGGTTAACATGGAGAAGTCTAAACCTTACTTCTTTCCCAAACAGCTGAAAGGCAAGAGGAAAGAAGAAAGCAAGAGTCAGACAAGATTGCCAAATAAAGAAATGATACTTCGCCGAAGAAACAGGATTTCTAAATTAAGCCAGATTTCTAAATTAAGAAACCATAGCTCTTGGCAAAAACAGAAAGAGGTGTTTTAAGTTTCTACATGGTAGCCCCAAGACTACAAATAGGATTACAAAACCATGGGCACTGTTGACCCCAACATCCATTCTCCCCTATTCCCCAGTAACAAAAGCCTGATTTTCAGCTGTGCCTATTCCTGCCAAGAATTTAAAACTACATTCTCTAGCTCCATCATAGCTAGGTGTGGCCAAATGGCTAAGTTCTGACCAAACAGACGTAAGTGGGACTCCTGTGTAGAAGTGTGGGAAAGCTGCTTAAAGGGAGCTCACTCAATTAGAAGTCCTCTTTTTGTCTTGCCTTCCTCCTTCTCCCAGCCTGCAACGTGGACCTCATGGCTAGAGTTCCAGCTGCCATCTCAGACCAGGAGGTGCGTCTGAGTATGGCAGGTAGAGGAAGGCAGAGCCCTGTGTAGGAACGTGGGTTCCACTTGACAATGAGGAGCTCCTGTACACTGGTCCTGGACTGCTGTCCTGGACTTCTTTAACTGAGACAAAAACAAACTTCTATCATGTTAGACCACTAATATTTGGGGCCTTTTTACTATACGCATCCAAACATCATTTTGACTACTATAACCAGTCGATTCAATAGATGGGATAACATGAGAAGTAACGTGTTCAAATCAGTGAAAAACATTGTGCTGGATTCAGCAAAGACTGCCCCTTTCTATAATTTGTTAGATAAATAGATATGATGTAGTAATTCCAAACTTTCACTTTCCTGAAAAGTATAAATTGTGGATTATATAGAATATATCCCTAATAAATTAGCTCTCAACCTCAATAACATTAGTATTTGGTCATTCTGAAATTTTTAGAGCCTCTGGAATTTCAAGAGTAATAAGTTGCTCTTAAATACATAACACTAAAATGTTAATTAATATATTAAAAAGAACAACTCATAATAAGGTAAGGTTGCTTTTTAAGATAAAGTTGATTGGCTTACTAATTATCTACTATGAAATTTATCTTTCTTCTGGAACCAGTTTATTATAAAATAATAACTTTTTGGATCTTGTACATTAAACATTTTAAATAGACATTATTTTTAGTTTCAGGAGAAGCTTTTTTACTCAAGGCAATGGGTTTCTTTTTCTAATAAGGCTTTTTCTGGTTCTACGCATTCAAGTTACTTTATAGCTACCGACGCATAAAGATGAAAGGCATCTGATCAAAATATAATATTAAATGTGATAATCAGAAAGTAGCCTATTATGTCTTTAGATTTTTTAATACTCACTTAATATCAAAAAAAATTCTTCTAGCCTGACCAGGCGGTGGCACAGTGGATAGAGCGTCAGACTGGGATGCTGAGGACTCAGGTTCAAAACCCTGAGGTCACTGGCTTGAGCACAGGCTTACCTGGCTTGAACACAGGCTCACCAGCTTGAGCTTGGAATCATAAACATGACCCCATGTTTGCTGGCTTGAGCTTAAAGGTCACACTGGCTTGAAGCCCAAGGTCGCTGGATTGAGCCCAAGGTCGCTGGCTTGAGCAAGGGGCCACTCACTCTATTGGAGCCCCTGGTCAAGCTACATATGAGAAAGCAATCAATGAACAACTAAAGTGCTACAACAAAGACTTGATGCTTCTCATTTTACTCTCTTCCTGTCTGTCTGTCTGTCTGTCCCTATCTTTCCCTCTCTCTGTCTCTCTCTCACTATAAAAAAAAATTATTTTACCTACAAAAATGAAGGGGGTGAGAATCAAGAAAGATCTTGATTTGACTAGGAACATGTAACTTTCCATACAGGAATGGGCACAGGCAGTTAAAAGACTTGTTGAATTAACAAAAGCCTTAAATATAAGTTACTCCTATGACATATTATTTTAGAAACTTTCCAGTGCTAGATACAGCATGGTGCCCCTTCCCAATGTATTAATCAGGTGATTTTTTAATTAAATAGGAGGTTTAGAGATAGATTTTTAAAAGTAAAGTTATTTACAAAAAGCAAACTATTATGTCACAAAGTAGGTTTATCACTTTGATACCTGCCTTAGAGAATGGTTTTAGGCTTCAATTTAACAGCTTTCTCTTCCTGATTACATGAGGGAGAAATCTACACCCTACATTTTTAACTACACTTGCATACAGTTTTTAAAATAACAATACTACTATACCTGGCTACTTTTAAAAACCAATTAGAAGATACCAAATTTTCACTGGAAACAATAAACTCCAGAAAGAGCAAGTTGCCGGGCTACTTATAAACCACACCCTAGTCTCAGACAGGCTTTGATTCTGATCTCCCAAAGCACTTTTAAAATTTTAATCAATCCCTGCTGTCTGGGAGATCTGTTTAGAATCACAATCCCAGAGAAGGAGTCTGATAAACAAAGGTTAATACAGGTTTCCAATGCACAGTCATAGAACTGGTGGTAAATGATGAGTACACTGGTGTCACAGTGGTTCCCTTTTCTAAGAAACCAGACTCATCTATTTAATGCCAAGGCAATGTACAATGAACTCTTTAAGCTACAGCCACACTCACTCACACCCGGCTCCCTGCCCGAGAGCCTTGCACAACTGAAAATGATGCCTGGTCATTGAGTTTTCTTTGAAACTCCTAAGTGAAAGTTGTGCTGGAATATACGTCATATTGTAAATTAAAGAATATACCTCCCAAAGAATTGGCTCAATGCAATTTATGTCCCAACATACAATTCTATAAATACAATCCAGCCATGCACCAAGCAAGCACAGTGAAGTTTTGTGTGAGTTGGGGCAAGGTGCTTTACATTTCTGGGTTTCAGTTTCCTTATCTATAAAATGACAAAATTGGCACATGATTAGTAAGATCCCAGCTGACCCTAAATATCTGTGATTACCTGTTTATCCAGAGATTTCAAAACTATTGGCAGTATCCTGCCTATACTGAGAGCTGTGTACATACTGAACAATGGCCTTCGTGTTACCAAAGCATACAAACGGCATCCATAGGTTTGTCCTAGTTAATGGAGATAAATTACTACCATGCAAATGCATTTTCTAAATCATTATTTATACATTATGTGTTGCTAATTCTTTCCAAAGGAACAAATATGGGAAATTATCCCCTCTGGGAGTCTGCAATTTAAGATTGACAACACAGACAGACGTGGTTACATATGTAATAGAATAAAATAAAAACATTAAACAAAACTACAGCTGGAGCGCATCACATATGAGTAAAGGGGAAGGAAACCTTATATTCGAGCTGTCAAAACAAAATTTTCCTGAGTTATAAAATTTCAGCCTGGATGTGGTATTTCTATATTTAACTTATCTGACTATAAACAAGAGAATTTCTTTAACCCAGAGAAGTAAAGCAAAGCACTTGACTCTAGTTTTATTTTAAGTTGTATCTGTTTACTTTCCCTAACATACCCCTGCCACTGGGAAAGGAGTCCAATGTATCATAATAGCATAGCAAGCCTGGGAAGTGGCATAAATTTGATTAATTATCCATTTTCATGGAAAATAATTATTATAAACATTTAATTGTCAATTCTAGTAGTTCACATTTAAATGACCACCCTCAAATAACCAATCTCTATTTCTGATTTTCACAAAGTCACTTCTTATTTAAGATATCTTAAGTTTATCATTTAAAGAAAAACTGTTTCACATTGTGAAGACTTATAGTTACATCTTTGTGTATATTTTTCCTGCCCTTATCCTGACTCTTCAAGATGCTTTCCCATCAAATTAAGTATCTCATTTGAATGCAAACAAATAGAAGAAAATTCAGCACAAATCTATACATCCTTCTAAATACTATAGGTTTTGTGTCCTTCTTTTACCAGACATCTTGCAATAAGATTCTTTTCTTGTTACAGAGAAATTAAAAAGAAGAAAAAGCCAGTACACAACTCCTGAAGGTGCAAATGAAAGCACTGACTCAAGTGCAGACAAGTCCCCACCCAGTTAGAACTCTGGCCCCAAAGCTGTGTGAGAGGAGTGATCAACCAGGTTTTTGGAATCCAGAGACACTCCCCCCCCCCCCCCATCAAATGCTTATCTGTGGTCACCTTTCCAGCATTAGAGATAATACAAGCTTTATCCCAGCTGCTGTTAAAAATAACATAGATCAAATCCTTTCCTTTCCACAAATACAAAGAAGATTAAACATTTAAAGTGCAAAAGCTAAAAGTAGTAAAGATTTTCCAATCACATTCTCTCATCTTATAGAAATAAAAGAAACATACCATAGAATATTTCCTAACAAGGACTGGTTCTGCCATCTCTCTGACAGTCCACACGTTTTAAGTTGAAACCTGATATTAGCAGAATGCATTCAATCTGAATAAGACACATTTAAATCAGGAATGTGTTCTACCGAACTAGCAGGGGAAAATGCAGCTATGCAGCATCAGAGCTGCCCACCTCTTTCTCCCCTCTCTTGTAAGTTTCTCTCTTAAATGAAAGAATAGAAAAGCCAGGAATCTGCCGACTATACTCACTGTAAATGCTTTTGTCCCTAAAGGTCCTTCAGGATTAAACGTCTGGCTCCTCCTTCTCTCCCCCCTCGGGTTCACTTCTTGTGGCCACGCAAGCTAAAGGCCATTAGGGCTGCTCCGCCGGCCCCAGCAGAACAGTGGCAGGTCCGCAGGGCACCAGCTTCACACACTCCTAGGAGCCTAAATCGCTTACAAAGAGAAGGCTACCATGCTGTCCCTATTAGGAAACTAATGTATAAACTTCAGGCCTGTGTGGTTTTAGGCAGGCTTTTGCAAACGAACAGTGATAAGTGAGCTGAGGAAAAGGAGACCGTTGCCAAAACAAGGATCACTATGGAGAAGAATGGGTGGACAGAGCACATGCAGGAACAGTTCAGAAAAATCAAGACTATATACCCCAGAAACTGAGCAATATTAAAGCAGGATAAATAAATTAATAGTACTATATTAACATATCCAGCTGACAAAGCCATTCTTAGTTAAACAGACTCAAGTTCTCTCTTTTTTCCTAGAAAAAAGAACGGTTCTTTCCAAACAAGAGCATTGTCATATGTATAATTTGAGAGGCAGACATCGTTATGTGAATCAACATCAAGCCTAAATACTCTCAGTTTTTCTGTGCTCTGCTTACTTCTTTGAAAGCCAGTGAGAAACTAGAGCATAATTCTAGCCAAATGAACAAAGCTGCTTTCTACAGAACACATGTTGTTGTACAATTGAGGTAGAGAAAATTGTCAGGTATCACTAAGTGTCCAATTTTCTCCCTCTTCATTTTTTCTTTCATATTCTCATAATCACTCTTTACAGAAGCTATTCATAGAGACACTGAATTTTGGAAGAAAAAAACAGTTAAACTGGAATGTTTTTATTTTTGTCTAAGGTTAGTTCTCATGCTCTGACTGCATTAGGAAAAATAAACGAACTCAAGACATGCATCCTGTACCTGATTCTAGGGCTCTGGAACCTGGCTCTGAGAAAGTAACACAAACACACAACATATTTAATAAATTACTTCATTAAATGTTGTGGTCTATCTAGGTGAATGGGGTTCTAATTCATCACCTAGTTTTTTGTGTGTTTGTTTTAGACAATTAATTTTAACGGGGTGACATTGATCAATTAGAATACATATATTCAGAGAAAACATCTCCAGATCATTTTGACATTTGATTATGTTGTCATCACCTAGTTTTAAATCTTGCTGTCTACCCACTTTCCTAGCTTCTTGTAAGGTCAAGAGTTGGAAAACTTTAAATGGCTTTAAGTTCTTAAAGAGCCAAAGAGCTTCAGCCAAATATTAAGTTAAATTTGTACTTAGGGAATAAAAGAGAGAACGGCTTTTATAAGGTGCTCCTAAGGGTGTTTCCATAATCACTGTGTTTCTTCCTTCTCCTTGGTCCGCTCCTCCCAGCCCCGCACCGTCCAGAACTCACCTGTAATAACACGGTTTAGTGAGATCACTGAGTCAACACAGATTAGTCTCATTTTCTAATCCTCACGCCATAACAGAAGAGCCTGCAAGCGGATATCAGCGAGAAGGACTTCAAGTTTTAAGGGGAAGAGGAGTTGGGGGGGAGATAGCATGAAAATAGTGAAACAGTGGGGCCCAGACAGATTTCTACAATTTAGAAGTTATTTTTGGAGTTATCACTGATGTTACTGCTCTCTCTCTCTTTATCTCTCTTACTTTAATATGTCTTTTGTGTACGCTGTGCCCTCAGGCAGATGGCTGATTACATCCTGCTAATCACATAGAGATCATGCACATTCCCCCTGGTCTCCCTTCAATCACCACTAATTTTCTTGCCCAGAACATAGAGTCTTCTGTCAGCTATAACACACTTCATCAATCGTCTTTCTCGCTGAAGCCCTTCTCTTACCTCAATACCCTCAAACCCCCCCTCCCCCGATTATTCAGATCCTTTTCCCGTGGCAGGGAACCGCAGATTGACTCAGCCAGTTACCATACCTCCTGTGTTCCCCCACCCCCATTAGAGTAGTCAGTACCTGTCACTTAGAGATTCATTTGGCTGCATCAGCTTGTCAGCAGCAAATGGTGCCCATGGTCATGAGTATGTGGACCTGGACTCAGTGAACACTAAAGAGTGTTCATATTTCTCACCCCCACCCCAACCTGCTAATAATCACCTTTAAGCATTAGGCAGATACCTTTCCTTTAAAAAAAATATCTTGAGAAAAACTGGATCTGTAGAACTCATACATAATTTATATAGTTGTTGCTTTTGTTAATGCTATTAACACAAAGAATATTTCAAATCAAACTGACATTACTGAGAATCAACTACATATATGGTGTTATGTGTACATATGACTCATCATATTTACCATCAAAGAAATTATAACTTAATAGATACAATTTCCCTCCCTCCACTTTCCTCCTCAAACCCCCTCACCCACTAATATCTACTGTTGGGCAAACAAAACCCTGCGAGGCCCCAGTGGAGTGCACTAATCCTGGGGAAGAAAAGCTAAGGGGAACCTTTACTGGAGAGGATAACATTTGAGATGGGCTCATAATAATGGGTACAATTTAGATGGGCTGAGAGAGAAGAGAGGTGAGGAAAGAATGGAGCTGGGGAGACTACATAGACAAAGATACCTCAGCACCAAGGAGTTGGGTGACTCAGCAAATAAATTCAATGTTGAGAGGAATTGGGAACTTGATGGGGACCAGACACAGACAAAGTTACAGGTAAATTGAAGCCATATGATAACAGGGCTGTGAACGCCACATTATGGAGTTTAGAATGAATCTCACAAGGAGCAAGAACTCTAAAAAGATTATAAAAAAAGAGAAATAGGATTACAGTTGTGTCCTAGAATGGCACAGAAAAATCAATACATGTACTCTTATTTACCAAAAAAATAAAATGAGTAATCAGTATTATCAGAGGATCAACATCCTCTTTTCCAGACAGACTTCATTAATATAAAATGTGACCTTAAAAACCTCTTTCTAGCCTAGAAAAAAAAGAGAAAGACAGAGAAAGAGACAGAGTGAAAGAAGAGAGAGGAAGGTAGGGCGGACTGAGAGAGGGGGAGGTTGCAAGTCTGACTTTCAGAGCAGAGTGATTAAAGGAGTTCTGTGCTGTTCTACCTACTCCATTAAATATAAAAAGAATTCTCCATTTTTAGTTCTCCATTAACCTTAGCATCCTATATTTGAAGTGGAAAAATTTTAAGGATCCTTTTATGCAAAGTTTTTACATTTTTCTTGTTCTAAAATTATTTTTCAATAATTAAAAAGTAATATAAATTAATTAAAACATTGTAAAAATAGATAACACTGAAGTTAAAAGATCCTCCTCTATCCCCATAGTCTCATCCCCAGTCAATAAGTGATAAAAAGCTACTTATCTTTTGTAACCCCAACATGTAAAGTAGAAAGAAAATGAGCCCTTTAAAGATTCCGAAGACTAAATTAACTAGTTATCTGTATTAATGCAGAAATACAGAAATATTTGCTAATTCAGTGCTTATTTACCAGATGTCAATATGTATTCTATAAAAAGTTGCTACTGACAAATATATTGAAATAGTGCTTGGTGACTTCCGGGTAGAAATAGTGAACTGAATATATGTCTCTAATTCTGCTTCTTCCAGAAACCCCACTAACACCGCTGCAAATGACATTTTGGCTTGGAGTTTAATATAAACATTCAAGGATGAGAGAAGTTACAATGTTTTTGGAAGCTGGAAATAACATGAATAAGTAATAAATGCCTTGGCCGATTCAAGAAGGCTAAATCCCAAGCCAGCAGTGCAGAAAGCAAAGAACCAACCTGCTTTTACTTCAGGATCCTTTAAGTACTTTGAAGTTGGTGAAATCAGGTACCTCTGGAAGTAGAGAAGGAAAAGTGTGTAGTGAAGAATTTACTTAAAGAGAAGTCTGCCCTTTGTTCCAGCTCCTGGGAGCTAACCTCTAAACCCTTAGGATTTCTTGATTAGAGTATTTTTGTTATTCATAGTGGGCCTCTCAGACCACACCTCACAGTTTATGTTAAACTGGCCACTCAGGATGAGGGCTAGCCAGGCAGAAAGACCAACCACAGGATTAGAGGGCTGGGGCTTTGGGCAACCACACAGCAACCATTTAATCATGCATGCCTAAGTAATAAAGCCAAAAAAAAAAAAAAACAACTATGGACAGTGAGGCTCAAGCTGACTCCCCAGGGTGGCAATATTCCATGAGTACTGTCACACATCAATAACAAGAAAGTAACGCATCTCTGAGGACATGGAAGCTTTGTGTTTGGAACTTTCTCAGTGCCAGATTTTACCCTATGTATTTCTTTTTTTGGCTGGATCTGACTTGCATCCTTTTGCTGTAATAAAACTATAAGTATAGCACTTTCCTGAATTCTATCAGTTGTTCTATCAAATTATCAAATCTGAGGAAGCCTGAGGGGACCCCCAAATTTATAGCCAGCTGGTCCAAAGTGAGGATAGCCCTGGGGACCCTTGAACTTACAGCTAATGTCAGAAGTCTTGGGCAGACTTGGCAGTCTTGGAGGACTATACACTTAACCTTGAGTTTGGCCTCCTGGGCCAAAAGGAGCATAGAGAACATTAATTTTGGTATAAAAATATTTCAAAAGCAGAACTCTAAGTTTTTCCTTATTCTGTATTGCTATGTGGTTGCTTCCACTCTCACTTCTGATAGAAGACTAGAAGTTCGTTCTCCAGAATGACTCAATCAAAGGTTCTCTGGACTTAAGAACATTGGGCACAGTTGATGACAGACATACCTGTTAAAAAGGAGGATTGAGTTAACACAGACATTCTGAGCGCTGAGGCCCCCCAGTCCTCTTGCCCAATTGGCTCTCCAAAGCCTTTACCCTCCAGTTAAGAGACTAGAGATCTCCTCTGTCAATCTAGTCAGTCTAAGAAGATAAGATACTGAAATTAGCACATCCTAATCAATTTACAGTGTCATGCACAGTAAATAGACCTGCCCACACATTCAGAGCATTCAATTAGCTTTCTAGTCTCCTACTCCTAAATATGATCAGGCAGTCGAGGATTAGCAGGGATTTAGGGAAAACACTAATATAGAGAACAGGCATAAAGTAAACAAACAAAAAACTTCAACCAAAAGAAAACATATTATGCAAAGAAAAAGATGATTTGGTGAAAAAAAAATCAGAGATAAGATATTGCATCTATGAAACAAGAACAGAATGTTATTTTAAAAAAGAAATATTTATAGAACAAAAAAGAATTTTGGGGAATTAAAAACAAGATAGCAGTGAGGAAAAATCTAAATACAATGGCTAAAAATAAAGTTGAGGAAATCTCACAGAAAGTAAAGCAAAAAGATAACAAAAATTAGAAGAGAAAAGGTAAGATAATTAGCTACCAATCCAGGAGGTTCAACAGCTAAAGAATAAGAATTCCTTAAGGCAAAAGAAAAAAGAAAGAAGAAAATACGTAAAATATCTTAAGAAAATAAAGGGTATTTATCCAAAAAAACAATGTGAAAACATTGGTACACAAAGACACATGCACCCCCATGTTTGTTGCAGCATTATTCACAGTGGTCAAGACATGGAAACAACCAAAGTGTCCTTGATAGAGGACTGGATAAAGAAGATGTGTATAATGGAATGTTACTCAGCCATAAGAAATGATGGCATATTGTCATTACGGCAACATAGATTTACCTAGAGAACATTATACGAAATGAAATAAGTAAATCACAAAGAACTGAGAACTACATGATTTCACACATAGGTGAGATATAAAAATGAGACTCATGGACCTAGATAAAAATGAAGTGATTACCAAGGAAGAGTGAGGTGGGAATGTGGGCAAAGGTGTAAAGAGGGACAAATATACAGTGATGGAAAATGATTTGACTTTGGGTGATGGGCGCACAACACAATCAACAGTTCAAATGTTCACCTGAAACCTATGTACTCTTATTGACAAATGTTGTCACATTAAACTTAATTTTCTAAATTAAAAAAAAAAAAAGGACGTGAGTTTCTAAATTAAAACACCCATCTAGTGTATAACAATAGACATACATCAAGGCACTTCATTTGAAGTCTCAGACTATTAGGGAAAATGATCTTTGGTTGAAGATAGAAGAATACACAAGTGTACATGTTCAGAACGAGTCACCCTGAGATGTGCCTCTGTGGTATGTGAACTGTTTTGAGCTAAAGGCAACTTTAGCTGTGGGCTCAAGAAAAACTTCTGCCGGTTCCTTAACTACCTAAAAGAACCTGAATCAAGGTTCTTGCCCTATCTGTAAGGCAAAAAAAACTTCTATTTGCTGAACATCTGCTCTTATTGTCTGTCCTGCAATGAGCCTCTGAAGTCCCTAGCACCCCTTGCCTCACCCTTACCTCAGCATGTCTTATAGTCCCATTTTTTTGTTTCTGTCTCTGAATCTCTCATGTATGTGGGGTTCCCATATAAATGGGTATTAAATTTGGTTATTCTCTCTTGCTAATCTGTCTCAGGTCAATTGATTATCAGACCAGCCAGAACAACCTTGAGGGTAGAGAAAAATGTCTTCCTCCCACACACAAAGAATCATAGATTAGATTGCTTTGGGTTTCTCAGCAGCAACTGTAATATTGTTACTTGTAATACGAAACATACATTATTTGGTCTTTGCTCCCATTTCTGGCACAAAGCACCTAAAACTCTTGGAGTTTCCTAAGCACAAGAGCAATGGAAGCATCTTTTGTTATAGTATTTGGTATTTTTGTGTGTGTGTGACAGAGACACAGAGAGGGACAGATAGAGACAGAGAGACAGACAGACAGGAAGGGAGAGAGATGAGAAGCATCAATTCTTCATTGCAACTTCTTAGTTGTTCATTGATTGCTTTCTCATATGTGCCTTGACTGGGGGGCTACAGCAGACTGAGTAACCCCTTGCTCGAGCCAGCGACCTTGGGTCCAACCTGATGAGACTTGCTCAAACCAGATGAGCCCATGCTCAAGCCAGTGACCTCAGGGTTTTGAATCTGGGTCCTCCACATCCCAGTCGGACACTATCCACTGCGACACTGCCTGGTCAGGCAGTATTTGGTCTTTTGTCCTTGATTCCTGAAATCGTTCCAGAGCCATAAAGGTGAAAGAACAATCTTGTTATTCATAACAAGACCCTTCCAACCATACCAGGATTAATGCTAATGAAGTGAGTTCTGGAAAGCCTATAAGGATGGGGACTGGTTGCCAGGGGAACAAACTGAGGTTAAAGGGTTGAAACTGTTAGTCCCACAGCCCAAGCTCTGGAAAAAAGAGAGTCTGGATGTTTAATCATTCACTAATTGCCAGTGATTTGATCATTTATGCCTGTTCAATGGAGCCACCATAAAAACTCAAAAGGACAGGGTGCAGAAAGCCTCTTGATGGATCAACAAGAATGCATCCACATGCTGGAAAGGCGATACACCCCAAACTCCACAGGGACAGAAGTTCCTGTGCTCTGGACCCTTCCAGACCTTATCCCATGTATCTCTTCATCTGGCTGTTTATTTGTGTCCTTTAATACCCTTTGTAATAGCTGGTAGTCTAGTATGTAAACTGTTTTTTCTGCATTTTGTGAGTGGTTCTACAAGTTAATCCAACCTGAGGAGAAAATCAACTTATAGCTAGTCAGTTGCTCAGATGCACAGGTAACAACCTGGGCTGGCAATTGGTGTCTAAAGTGAGAAGAGGGAAGGAGACTGTCTTGTGGGACTGAGCTCTTAAACTGTGGGATTTGATACTATCTTCAGGTAGAGAATTGGCTGGTGTGGGAGAAACCACCACTCATTTGGTGACCTAAAGGGCAGGAGGTAGAGTACTGAGAATAGAGGAGACACAGAGGAGGTGTTTTCCACAACAGTGACACTGACTGCTAGAAGACAATTGTTTCCTTTAAGAAGGAAAAAGAAATCTAGTATAGAATTGCATACCAAGAATAATACAGATTGATAAACAATCAAGTGTTAGGACAGAATAAAAATATTTTTAGATATTTTGTATACAAAAACAAACAAACATCAAACATTTTTTTCATACGATATCAGAGTCTCTCTAGATATTCTAGCACAGAGAGAGAACCAAGAAACAGCAAGTAATGGGATGTAGAAAACAGGAGACCTAGGACCCCAGGGTGATGAGGAAGTGAATTCTCAGGATAGCCACTGTGTACCAGACAAGGGAAGCATCCTGTCCACACTGGGACAGGTCACAAGACTCTTAGAACAACTGTATTAAACATACCGCTTTGATAGAGAAAACCTGATATGAATGAACATAGCTACCTAAAAGAGGTTTATCCAACTGTTGGAGAAGTGGGGGGTTGAATTAGAGATAAACACATATAAAACTGAGCAAATATATTATAAACTCCAGAAAAAATACAAAGTTTCACAAAAATAGAAGAGGAGTTATATTATTCTATGTGGTTTAGCTAAAAATTGCATACTTATTCTTAATAATAAATAATAAATATCGATATAATCCAAATCACACAACTTTTACAGGAAAAGTGGGAGCGGGTTTATGTACATACAAGCATGTGCATTTGCAGCCCTGTGAGAGAGAGATGCTACAGGAAATTGGGGGTGGAGTGATGGTTTGTATTTGTGCACATATGTACACGTGCACACCTGTGAGAGTGAGAAAAGTGGGGTGGGGGAACAAGCCAATTAAATTCTCATCTTTCATACTGAGAAGTCAATAGGAAAAGATAAAAAATACTCAGGAAGTAGTCCCACTATCGTATTGTTTCAAAATGAAGGTAGTTACCAAAAGAATCAGCTAAAAGATGAAACGTAGTTGCCTCTGGAGAATAGGAAGTGGAAAAGAAGAGAGTCCTACTGCTGTTTTCTTAAACCTCAGAACTGCTTGATTCTTAACTATTTGTGTACAAACATAGAACTTTAAAACATCCATATTAAATTAATTGTCGTTCTAATCTTGCAATACAGGGTTTTAATACTCTCAGGCGCATTGAGCATCTCCAAAGAGGAAATAGGAATAGAAAGTGCATTAGTTCTCAAACTTATTTGACAATGAAAATGATTATTTTTGTTTGCTTTTTGGGACAGTATGGCACAAAACCAAGTGAGGACATTTGATTAAAACGCTAAGTTTTAAAGTGTGTCTACTCTCCTCCTAAAACACTGGACTGTATTTTTTAATACAAAATGCTCACTGTGACTTAGTTCAATATTTCTTTCACTCAAATAATCCCTTTAAGAAAGAACTGTTTTCATAAACTAAATCTGATCTCATTATGAAAGCCACGGGTGATTAAGTGATCGAGTTGAAGGTAAGGTTATTATTTGTCCCACAAATAGGTATATTCTAGAGTAAATAACTTTTATTTTTAAAGACAACTAAATCAAGGTGAAACACAATAGTGAACTTAAGCCAAATCTTTCAACTAATGTTACATCTGAATTAACTGTTCATGCTGCAACATGAGAACACATCAAATAACTACACACATTGCTATTTTTTCATAAACAGAAAGCATTTTATGGGTGATGAACTCTCATAAAGACCAGGATTTTCAAAAGCATTATTTCCTATTCACTAGTATTTCCTGCTCACCCTACCATCCCAAACATGCAGAAAAGATTTTCTTTACAAGATTCCGATGTCAGATTAAAAATAGCAATGGGAGAAAGCAAAAGCTCTTATTTTCCAAAGGTCTGATGTGATCAGAGATCCTCCCTCTGAATGCTGTTTATTACAGAAAGAATAATTAAAGGTCTGGCATGTCTTCTTTTCAAAGAAACAATGTCAGTAAGGTAGAATCCAATTATTTCAACTATTTTACAATGATTTTGCTTAAAATGCATCGAGTTAATTAAATACTGTAAAGCACTTCTGCCTAATCAACCATCTAAATTGAAGGTGGCTGGTAAAGTATGACTTGTGCTGACATGAATTTGTACTTTAAAAAAGAATTCCTGGAACAAATAAAAGTTATATATCGTGAACCTTCAAAGAAAAATAAAATTCATATTTTCTACCAAAAAGCAGTTAATAGGACAAGGACATAAATATTTTTGTTCCATGTATGCTAAGTAGACAATAAAAGCATGAGGGATAAACCAACATAGCAGAAATTCATCTTCATCTTCATTGACTTTTTGTCTTTCTTAATAAATTATTATTCTCTTGCTTAATAAAATAAATAACAATAATAGCAACTGCTGAGTAAGAGCTAATGATATAAAAATTCTCTAAAATAAACCTAGGACAGCCTTCATCAACTCTAGAAAATTAGATTGAATATTACAGAATGCTTTGCCAGATCTTCCTTTCAGCAAAGATGGAAAAACAGTTTTAAAGAAAAATGTAGGGGCTCCTCTAAATCACTTAAGTATAAAGGACAAAAGATGCTGATCACTACAATAGACCAATCCATAATCTCTCCCCTGTCCCATAAGAGTGCTAAAGCCTAAATTGAAAGCAAAACCCCTCCAGCCAGTCATTTGATTTTATCACTTACCACTAACCGAGTCTAGCTGTGGTCATCATCGGAGCATGTGAACATTATCCAGGAGTGGCCGTCATCCAAAAGTCAGTCAGATACTTGAAAGCTGTCCCTAGCTTTTTAATTTGTTATATCTGGTTTTGTTAGCAATAGTTACAATTGGTGTGACACTCAGAAACAATTGGTCCTTCTCCAACAGGCTCTAGAAATCATCAGTTTATAATTTTTCAATTAATGCTTCACAATCGTATCACACATCACATGACACAGCTATTTTGGTCTTACTTAGTCATTGTAACCAAATACAATGAATCTCAGACAAATTCTCCTTTCATAGCTTCTATTCATTGTCCCCTTTGCCATGATTCATCATTTTTAGTAGTTCTGTATGATTCAAACATTGATTTGGATACTCAAGATCCTTTAAATGAGTTTCCTCAACAAGAAATGTCACTTCCTATGACTTAATCAAGAATATTACATTAACGTACAGCTGGCAGTTTTCAAAGTAAGTGTATTCTGAATGACCTTTAATTAAGCTGGAGTTTATAAGGAGAGAGTTTTGTTCTGTTTCATGCTTTAACATAATGTAAAGCACCAGCAGCTGAGAGAATATAGTTATTTTTCTCTGCTTCCACCAAAATGTGTGAAATAACATGAAAATTTAAAAGAAGACAGATTCATAAGGAAGAGGAATGTATTACTCCTGCTCTTTTTTAGTTACTATTTGCATGGAATATCTTTTCCATCCCTTCACGTTCTACCTATATGTAGCCTTGAATTTAAGGTGAGCCTTTTGCATGATCTTGTTAGATCTTGTGTTTTTAATCCATTCAGCTACTTTGCATATTTTGATTGGGGAATTTAATCTATTTGTTTAAAGTAATTATTGGTATGTAAGGACTTATAACTGCTATTTCCTTAATTGTTTTCTGACTGTATTTTAGTTCCTTTGTTGCTTTCTTCCTCTCTTAGTATTTTTCTTTATGATTT
Organism: Saccopteryx bilineata; assembly: GCF_036850765.1. Lineage (NCBI taxonomy): Eukaryota > Metazoa > Chordata > Mammalia > Chiroptera > Emballonuridae > Saccopteryx > Saccopteryx bilineata. The sequence continues at coordinate 104,609,128 of NC_089493.1, read as the reverse complement.
ATATTTTTAGTGGTATACTTTAATTCCTTTATTTTTTGTGTAACTATTAAAAGTTTTTTTTGTTGTAGTTACCATGTGGCTTAATAAAACATATTAGAGATGTTTATAAGTACATTTTAAGCCGATAACAATTACCTTCAACCTCATAAAAAATACCCAACTCTTAGAAAGCTTTCTCTTCCCTTCACATTTTATGCTATTGATGTCACACTTTATCTTTTTATATTGTGCATCCATTATCAAATTATTGTAGCTATAGCTATTTTTAATACTATTGTTTCACCTTTTATACTAAAAATGAAAATGATTCACCTACCACCATCATATTACTAGGATCTGAATTCAGCTGTATATTTATTTACCTTACTGGGGAGTTTATGTTTTCATGCTGTTAGTGCTCCTTCATTTCAACTTGAAGGCCTCTCTTGAGCATTTCTTGTAAAGCAGAGCTAGTAGTAATGGATTTGCTTAGCTTTTGTTAGTCTGGGAAAGTCTTGCCTTCAAGGCATTACTTCTGTTTGGATCTTTCTTTTGGTTTTTACTTCTTTATTAAACTAATTTTGTTCACACCTTGTTTTCTTGATTTCATTTAGTTGTCTGTGTTTTCTTGCTCTCCATTCATTTTCTTTAAGCTTATTTTGAATTCTTTGTCAGGCATATTGTAGATCTCTACTTCTTTGAGGTTGGTTACTAGAGCTTTATTAGCCTCCTGTGATGTTGTCACATTTGCCTGATTTTTACTGATCCCTGTAGCCTTGCACTGGGGTCTGTGCATTTGAAGGCACAACCACTTCCAGTTTTTCTAGCAAGTAGAAAACCTCTTGTCTATTTCCCAGGTTGATGGGTTCACCTCCAGAATCACAGCTATACTGTACTGTACTGTACTGTACTGGAGCTGATTATGAGGCTGCTGCTGGCTATGCAATAGAATCAGTGGTTGGAGTCTTGTTACCAGGGTCTCCATCCAGTGGGTATGACTAGATGGATAAGACTGCCTCTAGTACCTTGTTCAGTAAATGATGCTGGAACAAGGGTCTACAGCTGTGTCCTCAGACAGAGGTCCTATTACCAGGTGTGCAACAGATGTTGCTCCTACCAGGATCCTGGGACAACCACAGTCTGATCACTGGATGGGTCCCTGGGTGAGTAGGACTGGCCCTGACCATGGCTATTTCATGTTCCAGAGCCCAAGATTGAGGCCTGCCACCTGGCTCTGGAGGCAGGATAGGCATGTCTCCTGCCAGGTCCCCGAGCAGGCTGGACTGGTCCCTGGGTCCCTAACTGTGACTACAGGGGCTAGAGCCAACTGCAGGGCCCTTTTAGGATCTGCTGGTGTCTCCCATTGGGTCCCTGGGCTCCTGGTGTCTCCCATTGGGTCCCTGGGCCCCCAGAACTGCTGGAAGACTGACAGACCAAGGCTGTGAAGAAGCTGGAGTCACAAATATGGTCCTTCAGGGTCTTTGGGGATGTAGATGAGAGTTTCTCCTGCCTGGTCCCTGTGCCAAGCCTGCTCATAGACTGTGGTTGGTAAGGAGTGAATGCCTAATACGAAGGCCTTTCGGGATCTCCAGAGACACAGATGAGAAAATATCCTGCTGGGTCAAGTCTCTGTTCTTTTAAACTAAGTTTCTTGGTCTATTACAAAAAAAAAAAAAAAAAAAGATATTTGCCAATCATTTCACTGGGTTCTTAAAACCTTTAATTTTACATTTATATTTTAACCCTATTCTAATATGACAAGATTTATGTATATATATACATATGTATAGCAAGGTTTATATTATAACAGACTCTCAGTTACAATATAAACTCAGTTTACTTGTGAGGCAAACACAAGTAAAACACTGTAACTTAACAGTGCTTTAAAACATTTCTCTTTATGAGGGCAGAACAGTTAAAGTATTTATATTTATAAGGGCAAAACATTTTAAAATAGCATCTTGGGTTCAGACTATGAAGCAGTCACTTGAATTAATAACACTAATTTTTGTTTTTCAAAACTAGGCAAAAAATTTACAAGTCTTAACATAAAAGGCAATTCTTAAAACCTATTGTGTATATGCTCAGTTAAGGCACTGGGGTACAGACAGTGTGGGCTCACACAAAAATCATTACACTGATAACCTTAGGAAGTGCACGTGTATTCCATACAGTAACCCTGCAGGGTGACATCTTCCAATTGCTAATAGAGTGTCTTCCTTGCCTGTATCTTGCATTACAACTCTCAAAGAATTCATCATCGTGCAGATTTAATCCTTCCTTCTTGTCTTTTACTTCTTTCCCCAACATCACCAGATATTTCTGTGTCCATGAAATACTTAGAATTTTTTTTTTTTAAATCTCATTCATAGGTTGTAATTAGATCAATTCTATTTAAAACTGAACTGGGCAAAGAGGGTTAGAAATAAATAAAATAATTACTTCTGCTTCAAACTAAACATACATCCAAATTTAGTTATGGGAACAAAGATAAGTTTAACTCGGTGACTAGATTAGTCTGGTAAATTATTTGAGATCATTTGCTCCACAGAGCAAAGCTAAATAGAGATCTGAACTTACCAGAAATTTCACTTTGGTCACTCTCTCCTTGTAACATGGCTAGAAAGTGAAAGAGGTTCAAAATTTTCTCAATTCTTTGAGCCATCTTAGTAAATAAAGAATAATGATAACATATATCAATATATTCATTCAGCTGAAAAATTTTACATGGTGAGCTCTGACAGCTAGAAGAATAGAATGTTCCTAACAGAAGTTGTGGAGATTCTACGTGAACACTGATAGCAGACCGAGCCTCATTGCCCCGAATGTGGCCCACATAATACTGGCTCTGTGAAGTACTCATAAGAAAAGGTTTGGAGATTGAACACCTCTGGGAAACAGTGCTGATGCATTTACCCTACAGGAGAGACAGCACACATTAGCTCCTAGGAGTCTTCCTTTTACTTTTACTTTTGTTTAATCCAATGTTTTCCAAACACTTTTCTGCATTAACAGAACTAGGGCTACTTGGGATACTTTGGGGAACACTGTTCTAAAAAAGTCCAAGTAATCTTTGTACACAAGAAGAGTGTAGATTCTAGGCCTCATGTATTCAAAAGCAAAAAGTCTTTCCTACTCTGCCTCCTGGCCCTTCGACTTCAGTAGTCCCTGCTCCTGAGCACCTCGGCTCTCCCAGTCCACTCAACCAGCATCGAAGAAAGGAAGGACTGCCAGTCATACCTCCTTTCCCGTTTGATGTGCCTTTCAGTTTCAACTCTGTATTTCTCATTCCACTTTTGATAAGCTTATGTCCCTTTCAACCTTTTCTTAGTTTTGGACTGGGACCTTCATCTGGCATTCTAGATACTGGCTAGCCAAATCTATGGCTGATTTCTGACACTGGCATTGTTGGTGCTCGGTGTCCAGGTTTTCCCTTTTATGTTCTGCAGAGACCTGTCAGTTTAGGTCTCCACTTTGAATTCAACCTTCTTCCTATGACAAAATCAATAAAGGCACACTCCACACATGACGAGGAGGCTGCGCTCCTTAGGGACATAAAAATCCAACAATGGTTCTTACAGTTTGGATTCACCCAACAGTCAGTGAAGAAATGTCTGAAGAGTTTCTTTTCCCATCAAGACATTGTGCTAAAAGCTGTGGTGAATTCAGCAGAGAGCATGCTGGCAGGGAACTTCACCTTGAGTTATATTTTGGGGATGAGTTGGGGCAGAAAACAATGGAGAAATTTGTGGTTCAATGACTGTGAGGTCGCCCCCCACCCCACCCCTGGATGCATATTATAAGAACTTAAGAATGACTTGCCCTGGAAATTTTTGTTTTTAGTCCCTATGACCATTGCCTCATTTGTTCAATGTTATTCTTATATTATCTTTGGGTAGTCAGGACAGAAGCTGTTAAAAAGAAAGACAGACAGACAATTTAATGTAGTATATCTGTTTGTAAGGACCTGGACAGGCTTCCCAGTAGAAATCTAGGAGACACTGTGTAGAATGGCAAGTATAGGCTTGATACCTTGTTTACAATAATAACCTCCAAAGTCACTCTTAAGACAAACAAAAGTGCATTGTCTACACCTACTCTTAGCCCATCCTACCATCTTTTTTCTTTAACCAACGGCATCTGTATTTCTTAAGAAGTATAGGACTAGACCAAGGCAGGTTGCTGACACCATCATCTCTGCCATGTATCATTGAAGATCTACTGTGCTTTTGGACACACTGGCATATGTTGATTCATTTTAGGGAAATTATTTCCTAGTGACTTGAAGAATGTGAACACTGGAAGCTCCTTTCCAGTATTCAGCAATGAGTTTTTAGCTTTATCTCCTAAGGACTCAGTAAAGCCACAAAGGAAAATAAGCAGTAATTTTCCTTTGGCTATGACGTCTGACAAAGTGGAGTCCCTAAATGTTAATAGCATATTACTTTATGCATAGTCTTGCCCAACGATTCCTTTCAAAGTTGATGGTATAAAAGGGGACAGTGGGCCCTGGCCGGTTGGCTCAGCGGTAGAGCGTCGGCCTAGCGTGCGGAGGACCTGGGTTCGATTCCCGGCCAGGGCACACAGGAGAAGCGCCCATTTGCTTCTCCACCCCTCCGCCGCGCTTTCCTCTCTGTCTCTCTCTTCCCCTCCCGCAGCCAAGGCTCCATTGGAGCAAAGATGGCCCGGGCGCTGGGGATGGCTCTGTGGCCTCTGCCTCAGGCACTAGAGTGGCTCTGGTCGCAACATGGCGACGCCCAGGATGGGCAGAGCATCGCCCCCTGGTGGGCAGAGCGTCGCCCCATGGTGGGCGTGCCGGGTGGATCCCGGTCGGGCGCATGTGGGAGTCTGTCTGACTGTCTCTCCCTGTTTCCAGCTTCAGAAAAATGAAAAAAAAAAAAAAGGGGACAGTGGTATTTTGTTACCATTATGTACACAGATTACGAGGTATGCCACCTTGTCATGAAAACATGTCATGTCATGTCATTTAGTTCCAAAAGATGCAAAGAGGATTGTAAACTTCTTGCATCCTACATATTGTTTCATTCAGAGCCTTTCTATACAGCAGGCCTGTTCCTAACATGTACTGAACATGTGAATGAGTCAGGGAATGAGTGAGAGTATAAATCCATGAATGATGCAATTAGTGAGGCAATGAAGGCTTTATATCAATATTGTGGGAGAAAATTGTATGTTACATATTAAGTAAGTGGCTATAAAATAGTTAAAGAGAAAAAATACAGAGGTTAAAAATAATACTGGGAAATGTTTTATTTTGTGTTGTTTCTAGTAACAACTGAAACTATTGAGGTAACACTCAATCTGGACCTTATCTCACAAAAAACAAGATACCCAATAAATCTATGTTCTTAACAATGAAAGAAAAGCCATTTCCTGGTGTTAGCAGGCAACTGGAGCAGCCAGTATTACAAAAACATACTAGAGAAGAAAAAATTATTTTATAGTTCTATAAAGGTAGAAAGTCAAATGCTCTCATTAGCCTCAGCCCCTTCTCAAAACCCCACAAAAATATCACAAGACAAACAAACAAAACATAAGAAAAAACAGTAAGAGATATAAAAATGGCAAGAGAGTTTGGGAAACCAAAATACAAATGGGCGGGAAATAACTGATTTAGCAGATCTGGGAGCGCTAAAGCTGGCAGTGGGGAAACAGAGCCAACTCAGTTTATGGATGGAGGGTCCCAAATGCCCCACAACTGACGGCATCGTATTCCCCTGCAAGTGGGGTGAGGTGGGCCTAAAAATAGAATAATTGTCTGAAAGTCAATTTACAAAGCTGCTAGAATCCCCAGATTCCTTCTCTTGGGAGTTCGCCTCTCTCTGGAGAAAGTAAAATGAAGTCTCTGGACTAGAAAATGCCAAACACAATTGAAGGCAGGGGCACCTTTCCCTAAACTGGGAAATGAGGTCACATATACCTATTGAATGCTTAGATCTCATCTGTTCTTCCACTTAGAACCCAGAATGCTATCAACATAACCTTGACCCTTTAGTCAGGAGGTTAGAATCTGATCAGATCTAAAGGAAAGGCCTAAAGATATTGTTGGGGAAGATATCCCATCAGTAAACAGCACGTATCATCCTACAGTAGGATATCTTAACCTTGACACTATTGACCTTTTCGGCCAGATAATTCATTGTTGTGAGGGGTTGTCCTGTGCATTATAGGATGTTAGCAGCATCTGTGGTCTCTACCCACCAAATGTTAGTAGTATTCCCACCTTTTCAGTTATGACAATCAGAAATGTCTTTAGATGTTGCCAAATGTTCCCTGGGGGACAAAAATCACCCCTGGCTAAAAACCACTGCCTTATAGTTAGGCTCACAGTTGACATGCCTCTCTCAACAAACTCAGAGCTTCAAAATCAGCTTCTCAGACATTAACTGAAATTATGTACAGGTGAATATAAATCGACTTGCAATTTGTGCTTGCATCAATTAATCACTTAGGAAGCATAATGTGGTTTAATACCTCTCTATTAAAATTATTTTATATTTCATAAGATCTAAACTTAAAACAAAATACTTCCTAAAAAATCCCAAAAGAATTACAAAATTAAAAAATATTTTTAAACTATTAATATTGTCTACCTATTGGAAATAAATTAGTGGTTACTTTATAAAATTCCAAATAGTTTGATGTTTTTCACTCAAGGGAGAGTTATAATCATCATCATCATCATCATTACCTTTTTAAAAACCTCATCATACATGAACAAGAGAGATGGGTAGATCAGGTGGATTTTCCTAAGGATATATCCACAGTTTGAACATCTGAAATTTTATTACCTTTCACCTTGTTTGCTAGTTTTAATGTCAGTTTCAAATTAGAGGAGGAAGAAAACCTTTGCTATTATGCTAATCTGCATCTAAAGTACATTTTGCATGTAAAAACAAACACCCTTTTTTGCTAACCAAACGTACAGTCCAGTGCAGAGAGGAACCTGCAGAGCTCTCTGTCAACCTCGCATCCCAGGAAGAAATTGCCGTTAAAAGCAAGATTCCTGAAATATGTCCAAGGATAAATGGCTGCAATTTTTCTTTTTAAAGAAAATGAATCTGTTGTGAATCAACTAGAAAGCTAGCCAAATCTACTTGGTAGTTAGCATTTTCAAAAGGAAAGAAAATCTTTGTACTAGACCAGTTTTATAAACTATCTTAATTGGCTTTGTCAGTCATCCCACATATGTAATCTGTCACCAGCATCACCCTATCCATGAACATGAGCATCCAGCCTTCATCACTATCCACCCACCAGTAGTGATCCTTATTTCTACCCCAAGGCCAGGAGAACAGTTGTACAAAGATTATCCTCCTCCCCTATATATACTTACTTGGAGGTCATTTTAAACTACAACGGGACATAATTAATATACCTGATTATGAAAAGAGGCTAAAATCAGGTCTAATGCAGTTTAGCTGTAGTCTTAAGGAAACTGTGCAACAGATACCTGAGTTTTTGTTTTCTTCAGAAAGACATCTCATCCATTCAAATGAAAAATCAAATGAGCTCCCAAAAGTTAAAATCACCAGAAAAACACCTTATCTGTTACTCTGAACACTGAATACTTCTTAGTATAAATATTGTAGCTAATCTGAGACCTTTTCCTTTATTGTAACATTTTTAAGATTTAGTCCAACTCATGTCAATCATTTCATCTTAATTTATAAATGATTCAACGACTAGTTTTACAAAGTAATACAACATTTGAAGACTCATTAACATTTTTATTGTGCCCTTCTATAGACTTGTTCTTTCCCCTCCTTCCCAGTTCATTTCTACTTGAATAATCCTGGCTCCCAGGCAGCCAGTCTTGAAGAAGGCCCTGCTCCCCCACCCTCCCCGCCCCTCGCTTGGTCTACCAAACACTAATTTTTATTCATGCTGTGGCTTTCCCATCTCCAAGAAGTTTTCCATCTCCACAGTGTTACAATTTGGAGGAGTTACAAGACCGAGGAGTTGTGTGGGTAACAGAGGTTCCTGACACTGCCCAGGAGCCTACCTTTATGGAAATTTTCTGCACATCATTAGGCAGTAAATGTCATCTACAGTCGAGCAAAGAACTTTTTGCAGGACCATAGAGTGTTTTTCTGGAGCTTCAGCTCCTAACAGGCATTAAAACCAAATATTTTACCTGGATTCATCCTACCTACCACTATGGAAGCCTTGTTTCCTTCTGGTCGGTATCTACAAACCCAGAATCCTAAGGGATTTTGTGTGTTTGTGGTGGCTTACAACAAGAATGAATTCTATGATATTGCTCTGAGGTTACCTGGTACCATTAGTTAGAGAGTTTGAGTCTAAGTCTATGGGTTTCCTGCAAATCACTAGAAAATGAAATGAGAATGAGAGATCATAAGGTAGACCAAAGGAAGAAGTAGAAAAACTTCAAACTACCTCACGAACATGCAGTGATTATTCAGTTTATGTTGCTCTTCAAAGGTGTCTGTATATCTGGACAAGCCAGACTCCCCAATGGCTCTTAGGCCTGGCTGGAGAGGGTCAGCCTCTGCCTGCACCCTTGATGCTCCGTGGGGGCTGAGGCTCCTCTCTGGGCCTGTGTGGGGATCTCCTCAGACATCGTTGAGCCGGTGAACAGATGCTGCCCAGGACTGAACACAGTGGGACTAAATATTTTGCATAATTCTCTGAACATAAACTTGGCAGGACGTTGGTTGAGTTACCAAGCAACTGAACATTTGACATGAAGTCTTTAACAACCTTTTCCATAGATTACTAAAAGTCCCCCCCCCCAAAAAAATTTATGCCTGGTCCAGTGAAGAAAAAAAGAATAAAACAGAGGTAGCCAAGAAAGGAGTGAGGAGAAGAAAGGCAAGAAGGCCAAAGGAGCAACCATGTCCTTTAAACTCATAGAAGCAAGAAAAAGAAGGCAGATGAACAGGAGACATTTGGGAGAGGGGTGGAGACTCCCAGAGAAGGAGAATATGCATAGAGGATAGTACAAAATGATCCCAGGATGGCATTTCCTGAAAGCTCTAGGAAGCATTTTTCTTTTTTTGAAATGGGCTTATATCAAATTTTATTACATTGGAGATCAGTGATGCATTAACTTGTGCTGCCCAATCAAGAAATTTTATAGACCTCCTGCTATGTCTGTGCATTTAAATGCACTTCTTATTAATGCATCATTGTTTTGGGGGGGTTACATTAATTGATTTTCCAATTACATTTGACATATAGCCTTAGATTGGTTCCAAGTGTATAGCATAGTGCTAAGACATTTATATACCTTATACAGTAGTCATCCCAATAATTCTAGTACCCGTCTGACATCATACATCATTACAATTTTGTTGACTACTCCCTAAGCTGGACATCCCATGACTCTTTCTACAACTGACAATTTGTACTTCTTAATCCCTTTTTCACCCATTCCCCTTCCATCTGGTGACCATTAATTTGTTCTCTGTATCTGTAAATGTGTTTGTTTTGTTTGTTCACTTATTTTGTTTTGGATTCCATATGGTACAATATTAGTCTTTCCCTGTCTGACTTATTTCACTTAGCAAATACTCCCTAGGTCCATCCATGCTGTCATGGCAAGATTTCATTCTTTATTTTTTCTGATCTATAGAATTTATTTAAATTTTGCTAATTGTCTCCAAAATGCCCTTTTATAGCAATTTTTATTTTTCTGGTCCAGAATCAAACTTTCTTTGTCTTTCACATCATTAATATTTATTAATACAATAGTACCAGCAATTTCCTTTGTAAAAGTGCCTCAATTTGGGTTTGTCTAATATTTCCTTATGAGTAGACTTAGATTATACATTTTTTCAAGTACAGTATGTAAACGAGGTTGTGTATTGTATCAGGGAGCACATGATACTAATTTTAATTTGTCCAATTGTTGGCAACATTAACTATGATTAATTACTTAAATAGTTAGGGTGGTTCCACCAGGTTACTCGATGGTAAAGTTCCTGTTTTTCCTTTGCAATCAAAGAGAAACTCGTGGAGAGATACCTTTAAGAACTGTAAATATTCTAGTTCTCAACAAATTCTTACCCACTGGTTTTATCTTCCACTGATGATTCTTGTCTAAGAGTTAAAATGGTTGCAAATGGCTATTTTCTAACGCTATCATTCGTCTTAGATTTATTAGTTGGTATTCTCTTCTATTACATTTGTTTGCTGTAAGGGTGAACTCACAGATGTTTTAACTTAATGAATTAAAATTTATTAATCTCATTATTTTGAAGCTCAAATTGTCTCAGATTCGGCCAGTGGAAACCTTTTTGACTGACTCCTATGGTTTTTTTAGACATGTCCCTCTCATTTTTTAAATTAAAAAATTAACTTTAATAGGGTGACAAGAGTCCATAGAATCACAGAGGCCCTGGCCAGAGAGCTTGGTTGGTAGAGCATCATCCTGGATATGCAAAGACTGTGGGTTTGATCCCTAGCCAGAGCACATACAAAAACAGATCAATGTTCTTCTCTCCCCCCATCTACTCACCCTTCTTCTCTCTCTCTTAAAAAAAAAAAAAAATCTATAAATTTTTTTAAAAAGAAAATTTAAAAAAAGATTTTGTTATTTTTTATGGCTGAGTAATATGCTAGTGTGTGTGTATATATGTGTATAATCACTTGTTTATCCATTTGCCTATTGATGGCTATTTGGGTGCCTCCATACCTTGGATATTGTAAATAACACTGAAATGAGTATGGTGGGTGCATATGTTACTGTTTGGGGGTTTTTCTGTATTTTTCTGAAGTGAGAAGCAGGGAGGCAGAGAGACAGACTCCTGCATGCACCCGACCGGGATCCACTGGTATGCCCACCAGAGGGCGATGCTCTGCCCATTTGGAGCGTTGCTCCCTTGCAACCAAGCCATTCTAGCACCTGAGGTGGAGGCCACATAGCCACCCTCAGCGCCAGGGCCAACTTTGGTCCAATTGAGCCTTGGCTGTGGGAGGAGAAGAGAGACAGAGAGAAAGGAGAGGGGGAAGGGTGGAGAAGCAGATTGGTGCTTCTCCTGAGTGCCCTGACCAGGAATTGAACCCAGGACCTCCATATGCCGGGCCAACACTCTACCACTGAGCCAACCAGCCAGGGCCTAAATTACTGTTTTAAATTAATGTTTTGGATTTCTTCAGATAAACACCCAGAAGTGGAACTGCTGGGCCATATTATTTATTTATTTATTTTAATTTTTTGAGCAACTTTCATGCTGTTTTCTATAGTGGCTGTACTAATTTACATTCCCATCGATAATGCAGGAGAGCTCCCTTCCACATGCTCGCCAACACTTGTTTGTTGATTTATTGATGATAGCGATTCTGACAGGCGTGAGGTGATGTCTCATTGGGATTTTAATTTGCATTTTCCTGATACAGTGAAGTTGAGCATCTTTTCATATATCTATTAGCCTTCTGTATGTCCTCTTGGGAGAACTGTCTATTCAGGTCCTCTGCCCATTTTTAATCACGTTGTTTGTTTATTTTGATGTTAAGTTGTATGAGTTCCTTATATATTTTGGATATTAACCCCTTACTAGTTCCATATATATATATGATATTAACCCCTATCAGATCTGGCCTTGGTGAATATGTTCTGCCATACAGTAGACCTTTTTGTTGTTGATGGTTTCCTTTGTTGTGCAAAAACTTTGAGTTTGATATAATCCCATTTGTTTATTTTTTTCTTTTGTTTCCTTGAAGAGATTTACCCCAAAAAATATTGCTAAAAGTGATGTCAAAGACTTTACTACCTACATTTTCTTCTAGGAGTTTTATGGTATCAGGTTTTACAGTTAAGTCTTCAACTCGTTATAACTTTATTTTGTATATGGTGTAAGCAAGTGGTCTATTTTCACTTGTCTCCATGTATCAGTCCAGTTTTCCCAACATCATTGATTGAAGAGACCATCTTTACCATATGTTTATTCTTACCTCCTATGTCATATACTAATTGACCATATAGGTGTGGGTTTATTTCTGAGGTCTCTATTCTGTTCCACTGATTTATGTGTCTGTTTTTGTCAGTACCATGATGTTATGATTACTATAGGCTTGTAGTATAGTTTGATATCAGGTAGCATAATTCCTCTAACTTTGTTCTTCTTTCTCAATATTGCTTTCACTATTCTGGGTCTTTTGTAGAACCACATAAATTTTAGGATTTGTTCTAGTTCTGTGAAAAATGCCATTTGTGTTTTAATAGAGATTGCATTGGATCTGTAGATAGCATCAACATTTTAATGATTTTAATTGCTCCTGTTAATGAGGACAGAATATGCTTCCATTTATTTGTATCTTCTTCAATTTCTTTCTTCAATGTCTTAGAGTTTTCCAAGTACAGGTCTTTTACCTGCTTGGCTAAATTTATTCCTAGGCATTTTCATTTTTTTGACAAAATTGTAAATACATGTTTAAACATACTGTAATATGCAAATTAATTCAACATGCTTCTAGCTATACTGTCAGCCCAACACTCAGAGACCCAGCTATAGGCTTTCCTCTCCAGAATAAGTTCTAAGGGTCCAGAATCATTGAAACCTGCTACAGGACCACTTGTTGCCTCCAGCCCACAGAGTTCTTACACATCCCTTATTTAAACAGTAGATTGGGAATTGTGATTGTCAAGAGGAAGAATCATAACTTCAGTTATATCAATTCTGCCATTCTGTGTGACCACCTGGAATTTTTTTTTTTTTTTTTTTGTATTTTTCTGAAGTTGGAAACGGGGAGGCAGTCAGACAGACTCCCACATGCACCCAACCGGGATCCACCTGGCATGCCCACCAGGGGGCGATGCTCTGCCCATCTGGGGCATTGCTCTGTTGCAACCAGAGCCATTCTAGTGCCTGAGGCAAAGGCCATGGAGCCATCCTCAGCGCCCAGGCCAACTTTGCTCCAATGGAGCCTTGGCTGCGGGAGGGGAAGAGAGAGACAGAGAGGAAGGAGAGGGGGAGGGGTAGAGAAGCAGATGGGCGCTTCTCCTGTGTGCCCTGGCCGGGAATCGAACCCGGGACTCCTGCACACCAGGCTGATGCTCTACCACTGAGCCAACTGGCCAGGGCTACCACCTGGAATTTTTAATACATGTTTAATATTTAAAACAGTAACCATAGTGTAAACAGTAAATCAGCATAAAATCATAATGTTTCTGTTCAATAAATGCAAATTTAAAATCATACATGAAAGATTTTGCCAAATTTAAATAACTTTAGTTTTGTAATTTATTCTTTTTTGATTGTTAATCTACTTATTGTAAAACTTAAGGATGAATCAAGAAAACAGTGATTATGACCAATTATTTACATGATTATGGAAAAGAATTTTGTCCTAGATGGGCAGTGGAAAGAGTGTTAAAAATTATCTGTTCTGGGTGTCAGAAATGCTGCATACACCATCATCTCTTTGGAGCAGAGAAAGCGTGTCCCTGCGGGGAGATCAGGAGTGGGAAAGAACGAGACTGGGGGTTCTGTCACTTCTCTGCCTCACATGCTCCCCAGTCTGGCAACATTCTTTGAGTTTGTTTCCAAAGTTTTATTATTTATTGATTGACAAACACTATATATATTTAGGGTACATAAAATAAGCATTGTATACATCTAAGGTGCACAAATAAACACTGAATGTATTTAAGGGGTACACCACCAGGACCTGATGTTCTCATATATGTATATATTATGAAATGATTCTTCCAGTGGAGGTAACTAACCTATCTATCACTTCGTATATTTTTCTTTTATTTGTGTGTGTGACTGAATACTTAAGATCTATTCTCTTATCAAGTTTCAAATATAATATGGTAATATTAACTATAGTCACTCTGCTGTATATTAGATCTTGAAAATTAATTCATCTTGCACAGCTGAAACTTTGTACCCTCTGACCAACATCTCCCCATTTCCCTGATCTCCCTGCCCTTGGCAACTATTTTACTCTCTTTTTCTTTATCACATATAAGAGAGACCATACAATATTGTCTTTGTCTGGCTTATTTCACTTAGCATATAGTCTTCCAGGATTGTCCATGTTGTCACAAATGACAAGATTTCCTTCTTTTTATGGCTGAATAATACTCCACTGTATAGTGTTCTGATATACCAATTTTTTTTATCCTTTCGTCCATAGACAGACATTTAGGTTGTTTGGTATCTTAGTTATTGTAAATAGTGCTGCAATGAACATGGTGGTACAGATATCTCTACAAGATAGTGATGTCAGTTCCTTTGGGTATATAATCAAAAGTGAGATTGCTAGGTCATATGGTAGTTCTAGTTTTAGTTTAGTTTAGTTTGTTTTGTTTTTCTGTTTGTTTGTGGGTTTGTTTGTTTGAGGAACCTCCGTACTGTTTTCCACATTGGTTGTGCCAATTTACCTTCCCACCATCCTTTGACTTTAGCCAGAATTGGAGCTCCTAGCAGAGACCCTCTCCACACATTTGATTCTCTCATTCTCTCCCTGTCTCTCTGTTTGTGGATTACAATCATTGCTTGCCCCTCTTGCCAGTGCAGATTCAGGGGTGGACAGGCACCACTCTCATCCCTTAGAAGCCTAAGAATACTGCACTATCCTTGTCATTTTGCTATACTCTGCCCATACCTTTATAAATTGTTTTATTTAAACTCTCTGAAAATTACCCAATTTGTATATATCAACTTTTTTCTGCCAAGACTCAGACTAATATATATTTGTACTCCTCATAACCCTCGTTTTTGTTATAACTCTTCATTATCCTAGACTCAAATGGAAATTTTTATCTTCCTTAAGTATATATATATATATACATATATATATATCTGTATATACATATACAGATATATATATATATATTACAATTCCATGGAATCTTAAGATTCTGGGAATAAAGTAGTTGATATTCGTTGTTTAATTACAGTAGCAGTTTTCAGGGAAAATATCACAGGATGTGCACTTAGCTGAGCCATCTCTGCAGCATGGTCTCAACAAATCACCTGCCCTCTCACATATTTGCCAGTTGCCTCATAAAAATAACACTGGACAAATTGCCTCATTTAGCACAACCTTTCCCTTCACAAAAATCCATTATTTTTCTGCTTCTTTCAAAATAGGAACTAAAGCGTCATCAGTCATATTGTCTCTGTAAATTAAATTTATACATTCTGGGATTAATAAAAAACCTTCATCATTTAAAAAGGGTTAGTCAAAAAGCTAATTGAAAGAATTAATACCAGACAGTACTGACTTCAGTCTGTCCACGTCCTCTGAATTTCCAAGTTAATGCAACTAAAGTGATGACTGAAGGACTCTACCAAAAGTTTTTCTCAGAATGAAAAACACTTTTGTTAATAGTTTTCAAAAAGTATTTTCTAGAAGGCCCTGGTTGGTTGGCTCAATGGTAGTGTCAGCCCAGCGTGTGAATGTCCTGTGTTTGATTCCCAGCCAGGGCATACAGGAGAAGCTCCCATCTGCTTCTACACCCTCCCCCCTCTCCTTTCTCTTTCTTTCTCTTTTCCCTTCCCACAGCCAAGACTCCACTGAAGCAAAGTTGGCCCCAAGTGCTGAGGAGGGCCCCATGGCCTCCACCTCAGCTGCTAGAATGGCTCGGGTTGCAACGGAGCAACACCCCCTGATAGGCATGCTGGGTAAATTCCGGTCACGCACATGAGGGAATCTGTCTGTCTGCCCCCATTTCTCACTTCAGAAAAATACAAAAACAATATTTTTTTCTAAGAAAAAAGGCATATTCATTGAAATTTAAAAGATCTTGATTCTCTCCCATTATAAAATGACTAAAATAGTCTCACTGTATGAAAACTATACCTCAGAATAGCAAGCAAACTCAAGCAAGAACACATAGGATTATACCCAGTAAAACGTAAAACAGCATAATTTCTGCAAAGCAATTTATCATTCTGATCTGACCCTAATGTGATTACCCAGGTGGTTAAAGGGCCATTAAGGATACAATTACCATGACTAATCTGTATTAGTGAAAATAAGAGATAGAGTTGAACAACAAAAATAATAACTAACATATTGTGCTTACAATGTGTATAAGGCACTATTTTAAATGCTTTAAAATCATTGACTCATTTAATCCTCTGGGCAACCCCAGGAATTAACCACCATTACTATTGCTATTTACAGATGAAGAAACAGATTCGGAGAGTTTAAGTAATTTGTCCGAGGTCAAACAGCTAGTGTGAAACGTTGACATAAGTGGAGCCGTTTTAAAACAGATCTAGAATAGCCATTCCACAGGACCTGCCTTGCACATCTTACTCCTAAACCTTTGGAATGTTTGGACTAGGCAAAATAACCTATAGACTGGGCCAAACCAACACTGTGTTAAAAATAATTACTTATAACACTAACAGGAAAGCAGACATATTGACCACAAGGATTGATGATTATAGACAGTGTTTAGAATCAGTAACCAGCCATGCATAGCTAAAATGTAATTTAACTTGTTAACACTAATAGAAATTCCTTTATTTCTATTTATGTAATTATTTCCCGTCCCTTTCTCATAAAAAACACTTGCCTTTACCCCGTAATTTGGGTTTCTGCTTGAATCTAACCCCAGTATTACAATTCTTTTCTATCTCAAAAAAAAAATGCTAGTTGGGTTTTTATTTTCAGTTTAACACTAGTAACTGACAGCTGAGATGAAAGTGCAGGCCATCTGGCTTCCAGCCCTCGCATCTAACCACCAACATACAGCATTTCTACTGAAACTTGGGGGCACAGTCCCTTTAACAGTATATAATTAAATATATATTAATTAAATATATAAAATATATTTAATTACATATATAAATTATGTATATTTGTATTTATAAAATTATAATTATATATATATATATGATCAGTTTAGCACAGTACATGAATTCCATGTAATCTCAGCTTCTCTTTCAGGAACAACTGAAAACGGGAACTGAAACCTCACAAGAGACCTCTTACTACCTGCACCATTTGTGATATCATGGACATGGCCTTTGGACCTCATTTTATCAGGAAGGAAAGAAAATGGATAAACGTGTTCAGCAACTCTTACCATTTAGAAAGAAACCTCTGTGAATTTGCTGACAGCTATGGTCCTTCTCCCCAGAAAATGTTTACTTTGCATTCAATTTCAGGGAGTTTGCAGAAGCCCTGATGCCCATCCTTGGGTCCTATGTAAGAAATCTCTCTTCTTAGATGATTTCTGAGTTTACAGTACTACATACTTTAATAAAAAATTTTAAAAAATCAACTGATGAATTAATAGTTATTAAGTGACTACTACCTACAAAGCACTGTGTTGAATCTTGTATGGAGAGCATAAGAAAAGACATGATATGGTCCCTGCCTTCAAAGAAGTACATAGTAAAGTTTGCAAAATAAGATAGCAACAGATAAGATAACATCTGCAGGTACTCAGAAGAAAAATATTACTTCTAGCTTGAGTTGTCAGACAAGGCTTCAAAAGAAAACTTAGAATGTGATATGGTCTAGAAAAGTAATTAGGATTGGAGAGGAAGTGAGAAAATGCATTTGATATCAGAAAACAGAATTATTCATTTTATGGCAAGAGTAATGCTTCTCAGACAACTGAGCAAACAGGGCCTTGAGCTAAGTTAGGTTCAGTAATAGAAAAATAACCAATCATTTCTGTACACCTGAGTTATAACTATAAAGTTTTAAGCTCACTATATTGTCTTATCAATTATATATTTCCATGTAAGGCAGAAAAAGAAACTTCATTTGCCTCACTAGGTGGTGGCACAGTGGATAGAGCGTCAGACTGGGACACAGAGGGCCCAGGTTCAAAACCCCAAGGTTGCCAGCTTGAGTGTGGGGTCTCTGGCTTGAGCATGGGATCCCATAGACAGCACCCCATGGTGCTGGCTTGAGCCCAAGGTCACTGGCTTGAGCAAGTGGTCAGTTGCTCTGCTGGAGCCCCTGTCCCACCCCAGTCAAGGCACATATGAGAGAGTCAATGAACAACTAAGGTACTGCAATGAAGAATTGATGCTTCTCATCTCTCTCCCGTGCTGCCTGTCTGTCCCTTTCTCTGTCTCTGTCTTTCTCACTAAAACAAAGCAAACAAAAAACTTCATTTTACTACTTGCCTTAATTTGTGGGCTGAAAATTTTAATTTTATAATCAATGTGAGCTATAATTACCAAGAACCTTATTTTCCTACCAGAGAGTGTGCTTCATGCCACATTAGTACTGATCTGCACTCTGGCCCAGCTATCTGCTGGGAGGACAGCACACACTGGAAGCCCTTCCCTCTCAGAATCCAGCTAGAACATGCATCCCCTGTTAACCATGATAAGGATACCTATCAATAGAAATTGGCTTGAGGCTCTTCATTCATTTCCCCATGGTCAGAGGAGCCAACTGATAGAAATTTATCTTGATTCCAAGGTGGTTTTATATCTCATTAGCAATCCTATGAGCCCCCACTCTTTTTATTCAACTGTCAATAGTCCTTGATGTTTGAAATAAAGAAGCTGTCCAGACTAGGAAGAGGAAAAGATCACTGCTCCCTTCCGCAGACTCCGTGTGGAAAGTGCTGAACCTGCTCAGCGCCCTACAGAGCTCCCTTTTTATTTTCTTTGCAGTCCTGGTCATGATTCAGGGTTCAGGCATTTGCATCATGCGGCCTTCATTCTTGCTGCAGTTCTTCCCAGCAAAAATTTGACATAGAATTTTGAAATTCTGGTAGAATCAATGCTGACTTGATTGGGGAATTCTAGAAATTGGAATTTCCTGAAAGGAGATAGATTAAGTAATTAATTGGCTGAGGTTGTAAGATAATAACAATGTATAGAAGTAGACATCTAGTAAAACTATCATCAGGCATTCAGCCAGAAACAGGTCCTGCAGTCCCACATGAAGCAGGAGATGCACATTCAGAGCAGTGGCTTCCTTTCCATTTTGACAGTGTTATAGCATATCCCTAGAGGACTGGGTGAGATTGGGGGACAGGCTGCTAAATGGAGAAGAAAGTATCAAAGCAAATTACTAGTTTAAAAAAAGAAATAAAAGCACTATTTTAAGTGAACTCAAATACTTTAGCACTCTGTAGCTGTGGGTTGCGGAGAATAACATACCAATACAATAGCTATATCACTTAGAATATTCGAGGTTGCAAATAACCAGAAAACTGACTCAAACTGTATTTACATTCTTCTATTAAGTTTTTCTGATACAATATCTCACATAATGAAATGACAGAGGTAGGGCAGTACCTAGCGAAGGAGGAGCTATCGGAGTGGCAACTCTGCTGCCCTGGGACTTGCGTGGCTCTGCTCTCGACCCTAGACTGGCTTCAGCCTCAGGGTGAAGCGAGATGCCTGTGGCAGTTCTAAGGCATCATGTCCTGACACAATGTCCAGAGGAAAAACAAGATCAGTTGTTCCTGTTTCTTTTCCTCAGGATTGAGGTAACCTTTCCTAGAAGCTCTCAGCAGACTTCCTCTTATACCTCTTCCGGCAGATTTAGAACACATGCCCTTCCTAAACCAATCACCAATGGGAAGAATAGGACTATCATAATTTCTTGTCAGTGCGTGACCACCTGCTCCCCAGACCAGCAGCAGTAGTTGGGATAATGCAAACTATTGCGACCAGACTTAACTGAATCAGAATCTCCACAGTTGGTACACAGCAATCTGTGTTTGAACAAGAATTCCAGGTGATTCGGATCCACTTAAATTTGTGAACCAATGGTTTAGACTAGAGTGGAAAGAGTGCTGAATTTTCAACCACAATGTCAAGGACACAGGTCAAGTAATCAGCAATTGAGCAGAGTCTAACTATTAAGATGACAAGTAGTTTCATTCACCTACTATTTTTAAATGCTTACTCTGTTCCAAATTTTTTTTTTACCTTCACTATACCATTTAACTTTTCATAGCAACTCTGTCAGGAATTATTATTGTCTCTATTTTACAGGTGAGAAAACGGACACTCAGACAATTTAAGTTAACTTGCCCAATATTACATAACAAGTCAAGATTTGAACTTTGATTTGAATTCTAAATCTAGTTTTCATCCCATTATGGCAAAGCCAGAGGACATAGACTGCCTTAGCCCATACCTCTCTATACAGGGCATCCTCGGGTTACAACACAGTTCTGTTCCTACAACAGTGACAACCTGCAATTTTGGTGTAAGTCGAAACACACTCTAGCCTATGTAACTTAACTATCCTAACACAGTTGTAAAGCCATAATCTAGAACATAAAAACACAACTAACCACAGAAATAGGAAAAGGACATAAATATACTGTACTGTACACTGTACTATAATAACAGGAAAAATGAGTGTAAAAAGAGTACAATGCTAAGTTGAAACATTGACGTTTCAATTTTTTTTAATTTTTATGGGAGTGAGTGCTGTA
This sequence comes from Saccopteryx bilineata, assembly GCF_036850765.1. Taxonomy (NCBI): domain Eukaryota; kingdom Metazoa; phylum Chordata; class Mammalia; order Chiroptera; family Emballonuridae; genus Saccopteryx; species Saccopteryx bilineata. The sequence continues at coordinate 104,588,772 of NC_089493.1, read as the reverse complement.
AACTTGAAACATCGTATGTCGAGACTGTTATAACCCGAGGACCCCCTGTATTCTACGGAGGCTCTAAATTCACATTTAAATAAAAATTAACCAGAGAAAACTCCTCAAGTCTACACTCTGTCTAGGGTTCTATAATTCTAAGGAATTTCCAGGTTGTGAGGCCTCCCTGAGGATTCTCAATGGCTTCTTCGAGTCCAGAGTCAATCAGATCTCAAGAGATAGCCCATAAATATATGGAGACTTTTTTTACTTTCAGGAAAGGAAGGAAAACCCCATAGGCCTAAAACACAGAGAAACTAAAAACCATTACTCAAGTTTCTGTTACTCTGGAGGTCACTGCTATTCTGAATAAAAAAGGGGCTTGTATGTAAATGACACATGGGGGAGTCACAAAGTGGGGCAGCAGAACGGAGAGTCTTATGTTGAGCCAGGACCCTAGAAGGGCTATATTCTCCGAGAACAGGAAACTAGAAAAATTTTACCCACAGAGGGAAGCAACAAAGAACCTTCTCTGTCTTAGGCAGAAGTCTAAGGGAAAATATCTCCCTTGCTAATTGGTAACCACGGGGCTTCCCCTTGTGGGTTTGAGATTTGGATTTATACTACCTGCAATGGCAAGTTAATTCCAAACACGGAAATGAACATAAAATGAGTTCCCAGACCATACAGGGTTCTCACAGATAGCAAGAGCTTGTTAAATCAGAAATCTTGAAGGAACATGCCACCACGGCCAAAGTCAGCAGACATGACAAATATGAACTTCACATAATAGAAGTATGAGGAGAGCAGCTTTTAAGTTATTTTTTAAAAATAAATGAAAGAATTTAAAATATGAGAAAAAAACAAAATGCTATCTTTCTTTAAAATGCAGATTTTAGAAAGACATACAAAAGGGAAATTTTCAACTTCTAGAATTCTCAGCAAAGAATGTATGACTTCAATATGAAATCAGCTTGGGCTGGAACAGAGGTTGTCAGAGAAGCTAGGGAAGGACAGGGTTAATCTCACTGCTCCAAAAAGCATTTTATAATGTATGTATTTAAGCAGGGGAGCCCCCAAACGTCCTGCTTTAAATGGAACCCAACACCCACCCCTACAATGACAAGGAGAGACTTGTCCCTGTCCTGCTGAAACATGGTCAACACCAGACAGCAGCTACCCGACTGACTGGCCATGGTATTGTTGAGAGTATGGAGGGAACATCTGACAAAAAGCTTTGTGAAATGTCTTACTCTGCAAAACCTTTCTATTATATTCAATACTTTCACCTTTCAGCTTAATATTTATATTTTACAGTATTTCACAACAAAGGCCAACATTTAAAAAATTACCATATTAAACTCAAACCTCTGATTATCTGAGTCTTTTCTATCAACCTTACTATAGTTTCTTGCTCTGACTCCCTAAGTGAGGAGTGTTTCCTTGAAAATTTATTCCTAATAACTTGTAGAAACATAAAGGGGAAAATGGAAGGTACGTATCATCAATTTTTACCAAATAAAATTTTAATTCCAGCCCTGGCCAGACAGCTTGGTTGGTGAGGGTATGGTACCAAAGTGCAGAGGTTGCCGGCTCAATCCTGAGTCAGGGCGCACACAGGAACAGCTCGACGTTCTGTCTCTCTCTCTCTCTCCCTGACTCTCTCACTGAAATCAATAAATAAAAGATTTTTTTAAAAAAGGTAAATAAAATATTTTAATTCCTGTGTTGGAGAAATGTCTCTGCCCTGTGAAAGTCCGCAGTTTAGTAATCATCATAAATTTACTAATCAGAGATGCCCCACCATTCTGCTGGATAGACCCCGCAGCAGCCTGAAGGCAGGACTATATCATGAGGATGGCTGCAAATCACAGGGATTGCATCCAATCAAGCTCATCCAATCTGAAGTTTCTTAATCCATTCCTGGCCAAGGGAAAGGCTGTTCTTTCTTCTCTGCATTTCCAGCATGGGTGAATCACTTGGCCAACCTGACACCAAAGGAAATGCAAAGGGAGACTTAAAGCCAAGAAGCCCTGTCCAACCCTGCCTCAGGGTGAACAAGTGCCTAGGTGAAAGAAACGTCTGCAGGAAGCAGTGGCTCCCTGGCAGAGAGAAGCCCTCACCGCTGCCAGCTGCGACTCCCTCCCTCCACAGTCAGAAACAGTTCCATCACGTTCAGAAGCACCATTTGCTGCTTGAAAAGAAAACATGGAAGCTCTCCTGGCCCTTGTTCAAACAGCAGTTCTCTTCCTTATTTATGAAGTAATTATTTGTCTGAATCAAGCTACATAAAGGCAAGAAGTTCTTATTCTCTTAGAAAGTGAGAATTTACCCATAACACAAAGGTCTTCTTTATTATAAACTTGGCCAAGTTTATAATAAATTCTGCCTTCATCTGAGGGTCAACTTCACCTTAGGCTGCAGGTGAGATGGCATCAGAAGGTCAGTCTCAGACCAGCACACAGAAGCCTCCTGTGGAAGAGAAAGGTCTCTCTTATGGAAACTCTCCCCAAAAAAGTGAGGGAAATATTTCCCAGAGATCTCTAGCACATCTTTCCTCTTTTATCATTGGTCCAAACTGCAGCACAAACCCATCCCGGGACAATTACTGGCAGGAAGAACGGAATTGACCAACCAGGCCCATTTCCTTCACCTGGAAGTGGAGTCAGGATGCGCCCACAAGCACCTGCCCCACGCTGGAGGAGAGTGGGTGCCAAAGGGAAATCATGGTTTGGCTAGGGAGGAGAAGGAAGGGATGATTGATAGGTAGACGACCCCAATCAACATGCTCTTTGGAAAAGAAATCAACTGTTCTTGACATGGCAATTAGAGCTAAACGTCATGAGTCTGGCAACCCCAAATCACAAACTCCACCCTCTGTTACTGAATGGCAATTAGTCTGGAGGTAGATTTATCAACTAACTACCACAGGCAACCTCAGGAGATCAGTGAAAATGAAATACTACTTTTTATTTCTCCTCCCATCATTCTCCCTCTTCTCCTACCCCTAACAATATAATTTTCTGTTGAATAGCAGAGGTCTTTTGGCCATTTCCCCATTATAGAAACACACATTTCAGAAAATTATTGCATATTTTATTCACAAATAATGTATCTAGAGCTATTTCCATTGCTAGCCAGACATTAACTGAAGCAGAAACTCTAAGCCAGACACAGTGTTAAGCAAAGGTGATACAACGATAAATAAGGGTGGGTCCCCATCTCTAGGACCCACAGTGAGGCGGAGAGACAGGCACGTGAACAAATGAGCACAATGCAGAGTGCAGCGGTCAATAATAGATGTATATCCCTATACTATACATGTACTATAGATGCCAAAGAAATGAACTCCACCCAAGACGCCAGGGATAGGGTTGATACTCCTGACAGGTTTTGCAAGATAAATAGTGGAGGCATGGTATAAGTTTTGTTTCAGAAGTCACCATAGACAACATAGCATTTCATATGTATAACAAAGCAATAGAGCAGGGGTCCCCAAACTACAGCCCATAGAGCAGGGGTCCCCAAACTACAGCCCGCGACAGCCTTTTACCCAGCCCCCCCCCCCCCAGTCGCACTTACAGGGATTCAGCTGGTTCCCTGATTCATTTCAATTGTAAGCGCTCTGGCTCTTACAATTGAAATAATGCGCCCGCGGCTATACAGGAACTCTTTCCTGTATTGCGCTCGGCGCTCACTGTCCTACCTAGATGATCACGTTGCGACGTTGTAGCGCGCGACATGCGTATCTAGGCCTGACAGACTGAAGACTGAGGTGCCGGGTCCATAGCGCGGCAGCGGCTGCCACACTAGGTAAGTATATTTTTTATTTATTTTTTAATTGGATTTTAAAATGGACCTACATTGTGGGCAGAGACCTGAACCTACATGGGAGGCAGAGACCTGGACCTACATGGGGGGCAGAGACCTGGATCTACATGGGAGGCAGAGACCTGGACCTACATGGGAGGCAGAGACCTGGACCTACATGGGAGGCAGAGACCTGGATCTACATGGGAGGCAGAGACCTGGACCTACATGGGAGGCAGAGGGCATGGACCTACATGGGAGGCAGAGACCTGAACCTACATGGGAGGCAGAGACCTGGACCTACATGGGGGGCAGAGACCTGGATCTACATGGGAGGCAGAGACCTGGACCTACATGGGAGGCAGAGACCTGGACCTACATGAGAGGCAGAGACCTGGACCTACATGGGGGGCAGAGACCTGGACCTACATGAGAGGCAGAGACCTGGACCTACATGGGAGGCAGAGGCCTGGACCTACATGGGAGGCAGAGACCTGGACCTACATGGGAGGCAGAGGGCATGGACCTACATGAGAGGCAGAGGGCATGGACCTACATAGGGGGCAGAGACCTGGACCTACATGGGGGGCAGAGACCTGGACCTACATGGGAGGCAGAGACCTGGACCTACATGAGAGGCAGAGGGCATGGACCTACATGGGAGGCAGAGACCTGGACCTACATGGGAGGCAGAGACCTGGACCTACATGAGAGGCAGAGACCTAGATCTACATGGGAGGCAGAGACCTGGACCTATATGGGGACAGAGGGCATGGACCTACATAGGGGACAGAGGGCATGGACCTACATGGGGGGCAGAGACCTGGACCTACATGGGAGGCAGAGACCTGGATCTACATGGGGGGCAGAGACCTGGATCTACATGGGAGGCAGAGACCTGGACCTACATGGGAGGCAGAGACCTGGATCTACATGGGAGGCAGAGAACTGGACCTACATGAGGGGCAGAGACCTAGATCTACATGGGGGGGCAGAGACCTGGACCTATATGGGGACAGAGGGCATGGACCTACATAGGAGGCAGAGGGCATGGAACTACATGAGGGGCAGAGGGTATGGACCTACATGGGAGGCAGAGACCTGGATCTACATGAGGGCAGAGACCTGGACCTACATGGGGGGCAGAGGGCATGGACCTACATAGGGGGCAGAGGGCATGGACCTACATTGTGGGCAGAGACCTGGACCTACATGGGGGGCAGAGGGCATGGACCTTCATGGGGGGGCAGAGGGCATGGACCTACATTGTGGGCAGAAACCTGGACCTACATGGGAGGCGGAGGCCTGGACCTACATGAAGGGCAGAGAGCATGGGACCTATATGGAGGGGCAGAGAGCATATATATATTGGTATTTAACTATTATCAATTTGGAATCCCTAGGAAACAATGATGCCAAGAAAGAGAAAAATTGACTCAGAGTGTAGGATATTCAAAGAACAGTGGACTTAAGATTACTTTTTCATGCAGTACAAGGAAAGAGCTGTGTGTTTGATATGTCAGAATATAGTGTCTGTGTTCAAAGAGTATAATTTGCGTCAACACTATCAAACTCAACATAAAGATAAATATGATTGTTTGGTTGGAGATGTGAGAAAAGATAAAATATTAAAACTGAAAAATTCATTGTCAACTCAGCAAAATACTTTTGTGAAGCAGAAGCAGCTAAATATTTCATCACTGTGAGCAAGTTTTCAAGTTGCCAAGCTAATAGCGTGCGCTGGCAGACCATTCGTGGAGGGAGAATTTGTTAAAGAGTGTCTTCTTTCTGTTGCCAAAGAGATGTGCACAGAAAAGGCAGACTTATTTAGTACAGTTAGTCTTTCAGGATTTACAATAACACGAAGGATTGAAGAAATGGGGGACAATTTGCATCAGCATTTGCAAAACTCTGCGAGAAAACTTTCTTATTTTTCCTTGGCACTCGACGAGAGCAATGATGTTCATGATTCTGCACAACTTCTAATTTTTATTCGTGGGATGAATGACAATTTCGAAGTCACAGAAGAGCCTGCTGCACTGCAAAGCATCAAAGGAACAACTACGGGAGAGGATATCTATGAAAAGGTTTCCCAAACTGTGAAGGATTTGGAGCTGGACTGGGCTAAACTATCCAGTGTGACAACTGATGATGCGCCTAGTATGGTGGGGCCTAAGAAAGGAGTAATTGCTCGCATTAACCTAGAGATGGACAAACTTAACCATTCTCATCCTATAGCCATACACTGCCTCATCCACCAACAAGCGTTATGTAGTAAATCACTGAAGTGGGACTCTGTTATGAAAATTGTGGTACGTTGTGAAGTTCTAACTTGTGAAGTTCTAACTTCATTAGAACTAATGCACTAAACCACAGGCAATTTCAGGAATTTCTGTTTGAGCTAAATGTGGCCTATGAAGATGTTCTGTACTACACAGAAGTCCATTGGCTGAGTCGAGGGAGAGTTTTGAGACATTTCTATGACTTACTTCCACAGATTACAGCTTTTATGCTTTCAAAAAACAAAGAAGTACCAGAGCTCAATGATGCAGAATGGAAATGGCACCTCGCCTTTCTGACAGATGTAACAGAGCTACCCAACAGTTTCAATGTGTAACTTCAAGGAAAAGGGAAGTTCATCTGTGATATGCAATCACATGTAAAAGCATTTGAAGTAAAATTAGACCTCCTTATTAAACAAGTAAAGGAGGAAAATTTCTGCCATCTCCCCTTAACTCAAAATCTGTTAGCGGAAAAACCCTTGATTGCATTCCCAAAAGAAGTATGTGTGGATTCACTGGAAAAGTTGCAAAAGGAGTTCCAATTTAGATTTAAAGAGCTTCATCTCCATGAACAGGACATTCAGCTTTTCCGTAACCCATTTTCTATTGACATTGAAAATGTGGATTCAATTTACCAAACAGAACTGGCTGAACTGCAGAATTGTGACTCTCTGAAAGACGCATTCAAGTCAAACAACTTGCCTAATTTCTATGCCTCTCTCTCATCAGAGACATATCCTAATATCAGGAACCATGATCTTAAAATGTCAACAATTTTTGGCAGCACTTATGTCTGCGAACAGACATTTTCTAGGATGAAAAATTTTAAATGTCCAACCCGATCTAGACTAACCAATAAACACTTGCATCATTTGTTGCAGCTAGCAGTGACAAATATGGAACCGGACATTGACTATTTGATTAGCCAAAAGCAAGTCCATAGTTCCCATTGAAATGTTGGTAAGTTTGTTGATTAAAATTTACTTGTTCTTTATTTTAAATATTGTATTTGTTCCTGTTTTGTTTTTTTACTTTAAAATAAGATGTGTGTGGTGTGCATAAAGATTTTCATAGTTTTTTTAGTCCGGCCCTCCAATGGTCTGAGGGCCAGTGAACTGGCCCCCTGTGTAAAAAGTTTGGGGACCCCTGCAATAGAGCCATCCTGGGGCAGGATTCTCCAGTTCAGTGTGGGGCTCAAGGGCTGTTTATCTAACTGTTTTGAGATATGTTGAAAGTTACTTGCTACTAATAATAAAGTACTAAAATATGCAAATAATTTACCACTTAAAAAATAAGAGCAGGTTCAAGGTTATCACTATAATCCTGCTACTATCATTTGCACTCTCATGTGCTTTTTAGGGGTGGAGGAGAAAGGGGATAGAGGTGTATTTGGCCTGCTGGAGATAGAACATATCTCTGGGTTTCTCATGATTATATATAGTAGGTATGAACAGGATCTGTTCTGAGTGTCCAGTGGGAAAAGGTGAAAATATCAACTCTAGGTTAATGCTGTTACTAAACTCAAGTCAGCTCCTAACTTATGGTAACAAAGGTCTGTGGAACGGAAATCAAGGTGGCCCAGGTTTAATCCAGGATCCACTCTACTCTATAATGAATGATGCTTTGTAGCAGACATTTAACTTTTTTACATGTACAATTTGTTTTGTCCCAAATTTTCAGAAATGGGCGTCTTTAGCCTCCTTTTCCTTTAGGTTCTAAGAATAGCAAATATAGAGCCTTTAATGTTTAAAATAAAGCTGTGCCTGCAGGTCAGGCACTACTTCTCTTACTAAATAACAGAACCCAAGTTAAGAATAGTACTGTTTCAGCTGATTGGGAAAGGGTGTTCCACCTCACCCTGTAAAATACAAGGCCAGAGGCCACACTCTACTCCACCCCACGGTCCCAGGGTGGACCTTTAGCTCCCCAATGTAATGGCACATACTTGCCAGACAACTTTGGAACACTAAATCTGTGAAAGTTTAAAACATTTGCCTTGAGAAAGCAAAGAATATATCCCTTACGGTTGACACTCAACACATCATAAATGCTCAGTAAATTTTATTGATGATAACAGTAGAAAATGTCCTTGCAAGAAGAGCATCAGAAAAACTCCTGAAAGAATACTATCACATGGTTTTCAATTTCATATATTGATCAAATCTCACCTTAATGAATGTTACAGTACCATATGTCAATTTCATAGTTGAAAAAGCAGAATGTATGTACTTGTGTTAAGTATAATCATGTAACATGACTGTAAATGAGAGTGCTTAAAAGTTATTAATTTTAAATATGCAATAATTGAAGCCTGGGGCACCTGATTAAATATAGTTTTTTAATATAATTTTGTTTCTTCTTAAAAAATTGTTCTTTTGGCCCCAGCCAGTTGGCTCGATGGATAGAGCATCAACCCAGCATGCAGAAGTCTCAGGTTCGATTCTCAGTCCAGACACACAGGGGAAGCAACCATCTACTTCTCTACTGCTACCTCTATCCCTTCTCTTCCTTTTCCTCTCCTACAGCCAGTGGCTTTATTGGTTCCAGCACTGGCCCTGGGCACTAAGGATAGATCAGTTGGTCAGAGTACATCAGCCTCAGGCGCTAAAAATAGCTCAGTTGGTTGGAACATCAGCCCCAGATAGGGATTGCTGGGTGGATCCCAGTTGGGGTGCATGGGGAGTCTATATCCCCTCCCTTTGCTTAAAAAGAAAAAACTTATTCTTTCCTTTCCATCTAATTTCTGCACTTAATCTTATTATTTATGTTCTTAATATAATATTGATTTATATTTCATATATTTGACTTTGGCAGTTAGAGTTGAAACAGATAACTTTAAATACAATATAAATCTCCAATGTTTATAAATGTATCTATTTCTTTAGAGAAATGGCTCTTTCTTCTTTTTGATAATTATTGGTCACGTCCAAAAATACTAATAGCCACAAAAAAGATTAGAAACTGTATTTGTTTTTAAATCTCTCCCTGCTACAATTTTTTTATGTTTTTTACATATGATTTTTCTCAAATTGTAACTTTAAGTTTTAATTTTGATTTACAAAGGAGTTACAAAATAATACAAGGATATCAATAAACTTTTCACTTAGCTTCCCCATATATTAATATTTTATATAACCACAGTACAATTATCAAAACCAGAAATAAATATTGATGTAATATTAACTAATCTCTGAACCTGATTCAAATTTTGCAATTTTCCCCACTATTATTGCTTTTCCCTTCAAGGGCCTAGTTCAGGTCACACATGCATTTATTTATGTCTCCCCCATGTAACGATGACATTTTTGAAGAGTAATAGCTTAATATTTCATAGAATGTTCCTCAGTTTGGGTTTGTTTGATATTTATTTATTATTAAATTTAGCTTATGCATCTTTTTTGCAATGACACCATAGAAGTTACAGCATTAGCCAAGATTTGGGAGAAGCCCAAGTATCTATCAGTGGATGATAAAAGATGTGGAAGGTTTATAGAGTGGAATACTACTCAGCTGTGAAAAAGAAGGAAATCTTACCCTTTGCAACAGCATGGATGGACCTGGAGAGTATTATGCTAAGTGAAATAAAGTCAGACAAAGACAAGTACCATATGATTTCACCCATATGTGGAATCTAATAAACAAAATAAACTAAAAGCAAAATAGAGACAGACTCACAGAGAAGCAGGCTGACAGCTGTTGGGGGGCATTGAAGGAAGTAGAGGAGGGGATGGGGAATAAATGGTAATGGAAGGAGACTTGGTTTGGGGTGGTGAACACAACACAGTGTATAGATGATTTGTTGTAGAACTGAGCACCCGAAACCCATATAATTTTGTTAAGTAGTATCACCCTAATAAATTCAATAAAAAATAGGCCCTGGCTGGTTGGCTCAGTGGTAGAGCATCGGCCTGGCGTGCAGAAGTCCCGGGTTCGATTCCCGGCCAGGGCACACAGGAGAAGCGCCCATCTGCTTCTCCACCCCTCCCCCTCTCCTTCCTCTCTGTCTCTCTCTTCCCCTCCCACAGCCGAGGCTCCATTGGAGCAAAGATGGCCCGGGCGCTGGGGATGGCTCCTTGGCCTCTGCCCCAGGCGCTAGAGTGGCTCTGGTTGCAACAGAGTGACGCCCTGGAGGGGCAGAGCATCGCCCCCTGGTGGGCAGAGCATCGCCCCCTGGCGGGCGTGCCGGGTGGATCCCGGTCTGGCGCTTGCGGGAGTCTGTCTGATTGTCTCTCCCCATTTCCAGCTTCAGAAAAATACAAAAAAAAAAAAAATCAATAAAAAATTTAAAAAAAGAATACCATAAAAGTGATATTGTATCTTTCTCAATACGTCATTTCAGGAGACACATGATATCAATATGTCTACTTTTCAGTGATATCAATTTTGATCATTTAGTTAAGGAGTGTCTACTAAGTTTTTCTACTGTAATGCTAAGCTACTATTTTTCCCATTGAAATTTTTGTGTTTTGTGGAAAGATACTATGCAAATATTTCTATCCACTAGTTTTAACATACATTGATGATTCTTGCTTGTAATAATTATTATTGTAATATTTGACAAATGGTAGTATTTTTATTTCCATCATTTATCCTACATTTAATTAGAATTTTACTATAAGAAGAGATTTCCCCTCTCACCATTTATTTATTAGGTTTAACTATGGATTTTTGGATATTTATTTTATTCTATAAATATTCTATTCTATGACCCCTTTTGTTGCTCAAGTTGTTTTCAATTTGGCTAGTAGTAGCTTCTTTAAGCTGGTTTCTATATTCGCTTCACATATCTCAATCTTTTGAGCTCATCCTTACTATTTGGCATAATGCTCTCGGCTCATCTTATACTTTCTCTGTCTCAACCTTGGAATCAGCCATTTCTCTGAGTTGCTGAAGTTCCTTTTATTTGAAGAAGCTTCTTAGAAACCAAGATCTGTGCTAGTAGTGCTCATGGCTACTAGGTTTTTACTTATTATAAGCCCTTTCAGTGAATCGACTAGGAAATATACGTATGCATATTAAGCCATGCATATAAAAAAGCTATATTTCTACATGTCTTTGTTTATATATTAAAAACCACGAGTTCATATTAATAACTCCAATTCCAATCCACTATAGGGATTGGATTCTAGCCTTCCCTCTCTCCTTATTTTGTATTTTCTTTCTCTGAGTGAGAGTAGGTTTTCATTTTCTACAATATATTTATTTGTTCTAGAATACATATAAAATCATTTCAAAATTGCTAACCTACACCTGTGGAAAAATGTGCTTATAACCAGAAAACATTATTTGTGTATAGTACTTTTGGTCTTCTGCTTTACAATATAGAGTCAAACAGGGTTCCCCAAAGTTGCTTAGGTTAATGTTGGGGACCAAATAAATAAACAGGGTATTTCTGCAATCTGGACAGAGGTGCTGGGCCCAAACCCCGCCTCATTTGCCTAGTTAACAAAGAGCTACACCTGATTCTCATTTGTCTCACCCATGTTCTCCAGAGGAGGCTGGAAACTACTTTCTTATTAGTGTAAAGTAGATTTGGATGGTATGGTGGGGGTTGTCTTTGAGTTGCCTTGGAAACTTAATTGAATTGCTAATGGACCACATTTTTTCTATGAATAAAAGTGGATGTGTTTCTGGGAGCAGGCACGTTAGGGCTAAGGAACAGTAGAGAATGTTGGCCGTGGTGTCCTCCTGAACCCGTGTGTGTGTGTGTGTGTGTGTGTGTGTGTGTGTGTGTGTGTGTATCTTTAAGTCCCCGTCTATCATTTATTCCATTCCATACCTTTTCCCATTTGAGACCCTGTAATAGACTCGTTGCAGCTGGACCGCGACAAGTTAACTCTTTCTTTTTTTTTTTTTTTTTTTATAAACATTGTCTTCTAAGGTTTTCAATTTATTCATTTTAGAGAGGAGAGAGAAAGGGGGAGAGAGAGAGACAGAGACAGAAGGTGGGGAGGAGCAGGAAGCATCAACTCCCATATGTGCCTTAACCAGGTAAGCCCAGGGTTTTGAACCAGCAACCTCAGCATCTCCAGGTCAATGCTTTATCCACTGCGCCAGCACAGGTCAGGCAAGTTAACTCTTTCCTTTTCCATCCCATTCCCTGTGGTTATGTTATTCATGTGTAAGGGGTTCAATAGTTACTATTGGTATTTTATTTTGGGTGTCCCCACATCCTAGATTTTTTTTTAGTAAGTGAAATCTTAACATGTTCTACAGCACAGAAAGACATTCAGAGAAGAGTCAGTCCCTCTTTATCTCTTGTATCCCACTTCCATTCTTTCCCGATCACACACACTCGTTTCCCTCCTATCATCTCATTTGCTTCTGGTTTATCCAAAAAGTATTTCTTTTTTCACTAACAAATATTTTATCACTTGCCTGTCTTTCTTAAATGAAAGGTACCATACTACAGATAGTCATTTATATTTTTCAGTTTGAAGTGTAGAAAAGAAAGGCTTGTAACATAAATAATTTTTGGCAAACTTTCTCTAAAACAAAGAGACTTTTAGCGGAACTTACTTTTTTCTGAAAACGTTACTCCCTATTGTCCTTGAGGCTGGTTTCCCAGACTGTGGCCTTGGACTAGCTTTGTGAAGTAGCAAGTGTTCTCAAGATGCTCAAAATGTTTCTCCCTGAATTGACCCTATAGATAAACATTGTAAGAAAGCTTGTTTCACTGCTTTGTTTTACTGCTATGCTTCCTCCCCTTCCCATTTTTCAGTCAGTATGTAATTTTCCCTATAAAAACCGGCCCCAAACTGTATTCCCCACCACACTGATTTGAATGACTTAGGTTTCCATGCAGTCCACGTAGCCGGCAAATTAAAGACTCCTAATTTCTTAATTTGGCTAATTAATTGATTGTGTGGCAAGACGTCTTATCTTACTGTTCTGATGCAACAACTTAATATATCAAGGAAACCATTCTATATCTGCTCATAGAGATTATAATTTATTTTTAAGTCTTTTGTTCTGAGGATAAAATTTTGTTCAGAAGAATTGAGGAAAATAAAGACAGCTTGTTCAAATTCTAGAAGAGGAAAATTCTAGAAGAGGAAAATATTTCTTAAAACATGAGTTATACAGATAAGCCTGCCTCAGTCTGGCAGGATGCCTCCTTTCCTTGCATGAGATGGCTCCTCACTCAGCTACAATAAAGCACCTCCCCTAGAAAAAATTCCATATAGATTTTAAGTTAAATTAATCATTTCTGGGATATTTCTTTTGAGCTGTATTTTAATAATTAATGAAGTATTAATGAATATTTATTGAGCACCTTCTGAATGCCAGTACCTACAGACCAAAACACTCTGCAGCTAGGAAGATGAGAATCACCATAAAACAGAACTAAGGAAAAGACTATAAAGCCAAGCTATATACCAAAATGGTGGTGCAAAAGGTGCCTTGGAAAGTCAAAAGGGAAGAGTATTAGCTAATAGAAAGGTTAGGGACACCAGAAAATTTGTGTTTGTTATTGATATTACTTACCAACGGTTCTGGGTCGTTTTTTTAATTTTGTATTGTTTTGTCTTTAATGAAATAGTATAGGGCCAAGAAATAAACTAAAAGGAGAAGGCATTCATTTGTAGTGGAATAAAAAATAACAAATAATTATAAACTCCAAACTTTATTCCAACAACTCAATGAACTCTGACTCTGATCTGTTAATATATAACTTAATTGTTACTAGAAAACAATAAAAAATAGCCACACAAACCAACAGTGTTTTTCAACTTTTTTCATTGTCACACCCTTCAAGTGCTATTTTAGACATTTTTTTGTAATCACCCTCATAAAATTTTAGCACCACTGATATACCATACATATACTATATGTATACCTGTGCACTCTATATTAAGAGTAGGGATTTTTTTGCCTGACCAGGCGGTGGCGCAGTGGATAGAGCATTGGACTGGAATGCGGAAGGACCCGGGTTCGAGGCCCTGAGGTCGCCAGCTTGAGTGCGGGCTCATCTGGTTTGAGCAAGGCTCACCAGCTTGAACCCAAGGTCGCTGGTTCCAGCAAGGGGTTACTTGGTCTGCTGAAGGCCCGTGGTCAAGGCACATGTGAGAAAGCAATCAATGAATAACTACTAAGGTGTTGCAACGCGCAATGAAAAACTAATGATTGAGCTTCTCATCCATCTGTTCCTGTCTGTCTGTCCCTGTCTATCCCTCTCTCTGACTCACTCTCTGTCTCTGAAATAAATAAATAAATAAATAAATAAATAAATAAATAAATAAATAAATAAAATTTAAAAAAAAAAGAGTAGGGATTTTTTATCCTTCAATAACCAATTTTCACCCTCTGGGAAGCAGGGTATTAGTGCCCTTATTCAGAATATAGGCTCTAGATACTCTCTATGATGCCATTTTCCTGTTTAAAAGTCTTCCATCTCCAAAACAAAAATTAAAAAAATGAGAAATAACCAAATTAGTGTCATACTACTGAGCAACATACAAAAAAAAAGTAGAAGTAAAAAAATGGCTAATCATTGAAATAATGTAAGTATAAATCAAAGATAAATAAAAACAGATTTTATGCATTAATAAGACTCCAAAGCTGTTGGAAATGGCTACCTAGTAAAGTTAGCTGCTGTTACCAATCCTGAACCTCATGCTCAACTGGTGAGTAAAGGCATTTTCATCGAGGATAAAAGTGCAGTTGCACTTTCCAAGGGAAGTAAAACACCAATGATAGAGCATAATGCATAGTTATCTATGTTACTCATGTCCTTACTCGAAAAGTTAACAAGCTAATTAAGTCACATTTTTGATAAAAGGCAAAAAAAATTAAGAGATTGTAAAATTGTACCTAAAGAAAGTAATCTAAGAATGAATGGCTCACTTTTTAAAAAGAGACATGTTGGTCTTTTTTATTCTCTGAAATGGCAAAATGAGATTTCCCCTTTAGCCATGCTAGGCATTCAAATTTATTGGCTCATTTCCCAATAAAGCTAGGGAACAACAATGAGTTTTTTTTCTCCCTAATGATCCAATCTCCCTAGAAACAAATGCTAGGGAAGAACTGGACTAATAGGCTTTTGTGAAATTAAAATAACAGAATTGGAATAGAGGAAAGCAAGAATACATTGAGTGGCAAGAATTTCATTAAATTAATACATTTATTTTTCAAAACTGCACTACAAAGTGATATTTCAGTTCATTTTCAGAACTGAGAAAATATGGCTTAGAAAGGCGATTTAACTTCCCCCAGGGTGATACAACTGCTACATGATGGAACATGGATTTTGATCAGGTCTAACTCCAAAGTTAATTTCCTTGTTCTCTCACGGGTCCAGGATCCTGATCTAGTCGCCCACTGCCCTTCCTGACTTTTGATGAGACTACCATGTCTTTCTACATTTTCCTCACCAGTTCTTCCTTGCTGCACTGGAACACAAACCTGCGTGTCTTCATATTCCCTTAACCACTTCCTTTTTACTGTCTCTTGGTTAGTGTCCTACTGGCACTGGGTTACTCCTCAACTTCCAGATACTATAGTATACTTAAATATGCAGATCTTTCTTACAACTTTTCAGAGAAGTCTTCAAGGACACCTGCCTGATGAGTGAGCTATTGCTCACTGCCAAGTGCTGTTGAACACAATAATGCTTTGCATCACGTATCCTGGCATTTTTCCTTGCTTCTCTTCCCTTTGACTCTCAATCCTTACCACTTTGATTTGCATCTTCAAGTAAAGCACTGAATTCTTGTTTTGGGCTCTGCTTTCCAGAGAAACTAAGCAAAGACTTTTAACTTGGCTTTATAATATTAAGAATTGTTTTTTAGTTTTGCATTGAATTCTTTAATGGACTTTTTTCTGAGCAGTTTTGGTTCAAAGGAATATTAAGCAAAGGTACAGAGATTTCTTGTGTACTACCTGCCCCCACATATACACAATCTCTCCACTATCAAAATCTTGCCCTAGAGTGGCATATTTAGTATAATCAATGAATCTACATTGTCACATCATCACCCAATATCCATAGTTTACATCAAGGATCACTCTTGGTGGGGTATGATGTATGATGGTGTGTATCCACCATTACAGTATCTATCAGATAGAGTAGTTTCATCTGTGCTCTGCTTATGTATCCTTCTCTTCCATCTAACCCTTAACCCCTGATCCCTTACAGCCTCCATAGTTTTGCCTTTGCCAGCATGTCATAGAGTTGGAATCATACCGTATGATTCTTTTCTGATAGACTTCTTTCACTTTGTAATATAAGATTCCTCATGATTTTTAATGTCTTGATAGCTCATTTCTTTTTAGTGCTGAATAATATTCTACTGTCTGGATGTTTTACAGCTTCTTTATCCATTCATCTACGGAAGCACATCTTGGTTGCTTCCAGGTTTTGGCAGTTATGAATAAAGTTGTTATATTCATCCGTGTGTAGGTTTTTGTATGGATATAAGTTTTCAGCTTATTTGAGTAAACGCTAAGGAGCACAATTTCTGGATTATATTTTAAGAGTACACTTAGTTTTGTAACAAACTGCTAAACTGTCTTCCAAAGTGCTGTACCATTTTGCATTCCCACCAGCAATGAATGAGAGTTCCTGCTGCTCTGCATCCTCACCAGTAGTTAGTGTTATCAGTATTCTGGATTTGGGCCATTCTAATAGATGTATAGTGATATCTCATTGTTGTTTTATTTTGCCATTCTCTAGTTACATATGATGTTGGGGGCATCTTTTTATATGCTTATTTGTCATCTGTATATCTTCTTTTGCAACACATCTGTTCAAGTATTTTGTCCATTTTTTAAATTGGGTTGTATATTTTCTTATTAATGAGTTTTAAGAGTTCTTTGTTTATTTTGGATACAAGTCCTTTATCAGATATGTTTTACAAATATTTCTCCCAGTGTGTGATTTAAGTTATCCTGTTGGCAATGTCTTTTGCTGAACAAAAGTTTTTAATTTTAATAAAATTCAGCTCAGCAATTCCTTCTTTTATGAATTGTTTTGTATCTAAAATATCATTCCATACCAGGTCATCTACTTTTTCTTCTATATTATCTCTAGTAGTTTTATAGTTTTGCATTTTACATTTAGGTCTCTCATCCATTTTGAGTTAATTTCTATGAAAAGTGTAAGATCTATGTCTAGATACATTTTCTTTTTCTTTTTTTGCATGTGGATGTCCAATTTTTTTAGCATCACCATTGAAGAGACTATCTTCACTCCACTGTATTGTATTTGCTCCTTGTCAAAAAGCAGTTAATCACATTTGAGTGGGTCTATTTCTATTTCATTCCATTGATTCTATTTGTCTATTCTT
Organism: Saccopteryx bilineata; assembly: GCF_036850765.1. NCBI lineage: Eukaryota > Metazoa > Chordata > Mammalia > Chiroptera > Emballonuridae > Saccopteryx > Saccopteryx bilineata. The sequence goes on along the minus strand of NC_089493.1, from coordinate 104,571,413 downwards.
TCACCAATACCACACTGTCTTGATTACTGAAGCTTTATAATAAGTCTTGAAGTAGAGTAGTATCAGTCTTCTGACTTTGTTTTCTTCTGATACTGTTATGGGTCTTTTTTCTCTTTGTATAAACTTCAGGACTGGTGGGTCGATATCTGCAAAATAACTTTTGGGATTTTGTTTAGAATTATGTTGACTCTGTAAATCATGTTGGGAAAGAACTAACATCTTGACAGTTCTAGTTCTTTCTATCCATAAATATAGAATACCTCGACATTTATTTAATTTCTCTCTGGTTTTGTTCACCAGCATTTTGTGATTTTTTTTCCCTATAGATCTTATACATATTTTGTTATGTATATATTTCATATATGTGATGCTTAATATAAACAGTGCTGTGTTTTGAATTGCAAATTCCATTTGTTCATTGCTGGTATATAATAAAGTTATTGACTTTATTTTCTTAATTTTTTTTTATTTTTCATTTTAGAGAGGAGAGATCGAGAGAGCGAGAAGGTAGGGGAGTAGCAAGAAGCATCAACTCCCATATGTGCCTTGATCAGGTAAGCCTAGGTTTTCAAACCAGTTACCTCAGTGTTCTAGGTCGACACTTTATCCAATGTGCCACCACAGGTCAGGTGAAAGTTATTGACATTTAAATAACTTTGGATCCTGCAACCTTGCTATAGTCATTTATTTGATCCAAAAAATTCATTTTAGATTTACTACATAATCATCATGTCATCCATAAACAAAGACAATTTTACTTATTTCTTCCTAATCAGCATATCTCTTATATCCTCTTCTTATCTTATTGCATTAGCTAGGACTTCCAGTACAATGTTGAAAAGAAGTGGTGACAGAGGATGTAATTGTCTTGTTTCTGATCTTAGCAGGAATGCTTCCAGTTCATCACTGTAAGAATGTTGTGGGTATAGGTTTTTTGCAGATGTTCTTTATCAAATGGAGGAAGTTCCTATCTATTTCTATTATAGTTTTCAGAGAGTTTTTATTGTGAATGAGTGTTGAATTTTGTCAAATATGTTATTTTTCATTTATTGATATGATTGTGTGATCTTTCTTCTTTAGCCTGTTGATGTGATAGGTTACATTAATTCATCTTTTAATGCTGAATCAGCCTTGCACACCTGGGATAAATCCCATTTGGCTGTGGTGTATATAGTTCTTTTATACATTGTTAGATTTGCTTTGCTAATATTTTACTGATATATTAAATTTTCTTTTTTTCTTTTGTGACAGTGCAGGGAGAGGGACAGATAGAGACAGACAGACAGGAAGGGAGAGAGATGAGAAGCATCAATTCTTCATTGCGGCTCCTTAGTCTCTTAGTCTCCTTAGTTGTTCATTGATTGCTTTCCCATGTGTGCCTTGACCAGGGGGCTATAGCAGAGTGAGTGACCCCTTGCTCAAGCCAGTGACCTAAGGCTGAAGCCAGCAACGTTGGGCTTCAAGCCAGTGAGTGACCTTTGGGCTCAAGCCAGCAACCATGGGGTCACATCTATGATATCCCACACTCAAGCCAGTGACCCCGCACTCAAGCCGGTGAGCCTGCACTCAAGCCAGATGAGCCTGCGCTCAAGCTACAACCTCAGGGTGTCGAACCTGGGTCCTCCACATCCCAGTTCAATGCTCTATCCTCTACGCCACCACCTGGTCAGGCAATTTATTGAATTTTAATGTAGATATTCAATATTCTACTCTAAAAATGTGATAACAGCATTAAAAAGCAATGGATAAAATGGGGAAAGAAATACTATCCCAAATCCTATCATTTATATAAATCAATGTTTTATTATATTTCTATATATCCTTCTGGTATTTTTATTGGTTTTACATAATTTCTAATAATATTGATAATAATAAAATTTCTATATTTGGTTCAAAAATGAAAAAGGCACCATAAAAGTTCCAAATGATAGTTAAAAGAAAACAATATTTAGATAGTTTAAAATATTGGTAAAAACAAACTAAAATTTTTGGATACCTAGATTGTTGTTAAACTGACAAGAAGACAAAATATATCAGATAGTCTATTCTCCATTTATATTTGTTTTAAATACTAGGTAGATCTTAATCTTAATATTTTTATTTTACCTTTATCTGCTCTAAATAAAATCTAGTGAGAAAGAAAAACAGCTGAGTAAAATCCTGAAGATAGGAATTGTTATGTGTTTTGTCAGTCTCTCAACACTCTGGTTTTGCTCCACTGCTCAGCCGCCTCAAGCTCCGGATGTCATGCTGACACTGCCACAGCGGCAGGTTTTACTTCCAGGCGACTCTTCTAGATTGGCAAACACATTCAGGCAACAAATCAAGGAGTATACAATAAAAAATCTATTTTTGTTTTTTAGTTAACATACTCAATACCAAACACATTTCTAAATGAGTTCTTTAATGCACACTCACATATTTTACTTTCAGTGTTATATTAATGTCACATCTGAGAATGAGGAGACTTTTTAAGAAATGAGTTTTACTTTCCATAATTTCTCAAATCCATCCACACAATTGAATACCAGGCAATCATTTTAAAGGGTGGTAAATATCTAAATTCTCTTATGTAAAATGATGTCCATACATTATTGTTGAGTTAAACATACAGAGATGCCAGAGGACTTTCACTCTGGACAATGAGGGTGATTAGCAAAGCCCCTCCCACCATAAATAAGAATATGTGAATAAAATATATTAAAAAAATTGTTTTCATCAGGGCTGGAACTAGGTTGAAGCAAGAAAGGTGCTCAGGGTACAAAAGTTAAGAAATCATTCCTTTTTAAGACTGATCCTGCACTTGCATAACCCTTAGAGTGAATGCCTTCTTAAATTTTGTACCCTTGTATCTCTCCTTACCCTGGTCTCAGCCCTGGTGTTTAGTCATTAGGCCACAGAGAGCGACATGACTATGACTCTTGGAAAAAGGGGAAAAAATGAGCTCAGTCCTATGGTCGACCCAGATTTCTGTCTGGAGGCAAATTACAGACCATATATACTGCAGGGAGAGGGACTGCAAAGAGAGCTAGTGGTCTTGCTGAATTAAGAAGAGAGAAATTGGAGTTTGGAGAGAGCATGGAAGCTTAAATTGTTAAGGCTTCCAGAATACCAGAGAGAAAGAAGCTACAAAGAGAAAAAGCTCAAGAAATATAACTAGGAGCCACATTGAGTTTTTAGCTGAATACAATCTGTGCATGGAGTAAATGAAATCTTTCAAGGCCAGAAAACTTCCTAGGAAATAGCTATTAAAGAGAGATGTAAACTGAATAATTCCCAAAGCTCACACAGAACTGGGAATCCTAACTCCCACTAGCCAGAGTAGAAAAAACTTCCTCAAATATATGAAGTATTCAGTGGAGACTCCAGAAGGGTCCATAACACCTTAACTCTAACATGTTTAAATGGTTGGCAAACCATCTAACTTCTGCTACAATGCATTCAACACTCTTTAAAGAAATACAACAAAATTCAACTCACACAATATAAAACTCACAATGACTGTTATGCCATCAAAAATGTGACAGAAAATGTCCTCTCTTATGGAAAATACATACCCACAAATCCCAGATATTTAATGAACTCCAAGCAGGATAAACACAAAGGTATATCATTATCAAATTGCTGAAATAGGCCCAACCTTCTTTTCGGAGTATCTGGAGGCTAAAGGAGTTTTGTTATTAAAGCAAGACCCATGATGGCACTATGATAGGCAAAATACCAACAAAGCAGCCTAGAGCTATTTCTCATTTCAAATTTACTCCTTGCAAATTTGCCTAATGCCAAACTGATCAAATCAAGAAATATTCATAAAATCCCCATTAATTCCATAAGCATCCATTATAATAAATGGAATCAATTTTTGCAGTTGTGGCTTTCATTATCATCTGTAATCCTTCACCTATCTCAACCCACTCTATTCTAATCCCTCCCCACCCCCAGCACATTTAAGCTTGAAATATTTTCAGAGTTTAGGAATACTTGGCACTTTGCCAATAATAATCATACTCCTCCTAAATCGAAACAAGTAAAAATAATGTGGACTTTGTTCTCCCTTTTTCTGGGAGCTCATTAAAGGGTAGGGCTGTACTATCACAAAACAGGCTAAACCAGTTCCTATTAAATCAGTATATCAGACATTGGAACAGCCTAAGGAACACCAGCCTGGGCCAGGAAGCTGAAGTTCTGGTCCTGTCTCTGCTATGTATTTGACCTGAAATCATTTCACCCCTCTGAAACTCAGTAAGTAGTATTGAGGCCCCCTCCCTTACCAAACTTCTACGATTCTATGACTTCTTGTCGGTAGCCATTACCAGCTAGCTATCCCTTGCTTCTCTCCTCCTCGTATCACTAAGCAACAGTAACTGAACATGAGGTGACAATCTTATAATTTCCCAGTTTTACCTCCCACTCCCTATGAGAATTTGTCTACTTGTATTCAAAATATCCTGAATCCCTGGCTGGTTAGCTTAGTCGGTTAAAAGTGTCATCCTGAAACAAGGTTGTAGGTTCAATCCCTCATCAGATCACACACAGAAAGCAACTAATGAATGCCCAAGTGAGTGGAACAACAAAAGAATGTTTTCCTTCTCACTCCCCCTCTCTCCCTTCCTCTCTCTGTCTCTCTAAAAACAAAAACAAAAACAATAAATCAATCGACAAATAAAAGCCTGGTTGGATAGTTAGCTGGTTGGAGTGTCGAACCAGTGCAGAGGCTGCCAGTTTGATTCCCCAGTCAGGGCACATACAGGGGCAGTTCGATGTTCTTGTCTCTCTCTTCCTGCCTCTCAAAAAAAAATCTGAAAATTCTTCAGAATAGGGCAGTGCAAGAGAAAACTTGTACCTTAGAGACTCTATCTATTGCTCTGGTATTGTGAGAATTTACCTAGTCTAGAAGGAAAGCACTCCTTTCATTATGCTAGCAAAATAAGAATACAATGACCGAATTCCTCTTGAGCTAGAACCTGCTTTACAAGTTAAGACTTTTTGCTGTTTCATAGTATTTTCCCCAAACTAAACCTTTATTTGGCAGTGCCCTAACTCCTAATCAGGTGCTCCTAATTCCAGCACTGAGCACCGAATTACTAGTGACCGCTTACTGGTCATGAACCAGTCCTTCTGCCTACTCCTGGTCACTTATATGCACAATAGCAAAGAAAGAGAACATGAGTTTGGAGAGGGAGTATGGAAGGGCAGATAAGAGAGGCCACTAGGCATGGGCCAGTTGGCTCAGTGGTAGAGCATCAGCCTGGCATGTGGATATCCTAGGTTCTATTCCTGGTCAGGGCACACAGGGGAAGCAACCATCTACTTCTCCACCTCACCCCCTCTTCCTCTCCTTCTCCTCCTCCTGCAGCCATAGCTTGATTGGTTTGAGTGAATTGGACCCATGCTGAGGATGGAGCCTCCCCTCAGGTGCTAAAAATAGCTCAGTTGCCCCAGCAATGGAGCAACAGGCATCCCTGCATAGTGGGCTTGCCAGTATAACCCAGTCAGTGTGAGGGGGGCATGTAGGAGTCAGTCTCTGTCTCCTCCCCTCTCCTCTCCTCTAATTTAAAAAAAGAGAGAGAGAGAGGCAACTAATGGTAAAGTGAGGAGTACATTTCACCAGGGTTTAAATTCTCAAGGCAAAAGATGCTCATTTTGAAAATCATCCTTGAAAATCCATTAGGAAAACACATTAGAAATTGATACTTGTCTCCTCTGTAATACTATTTTTCTCTAGAATTGGAACAGATGACACTTTCTTGGGTTAAATAAGAGACAAAAATACTTGCCAAGATGACTAAGGAAAAAAGCAAAAGCAATCCCCCAACCTAAGGGAGCTCTCAGAGAGGTCTAGGCTTATTAAGTGAATCAGCATGTAGAATAACTCACAATATATCAAGTTCTTTCCAAATGATCCTCTGTAAATTTTGCATGTTAAACGTCACATGATATAACTTCATTATATAACTTCACTATATAACTACAGGGTGGGGCAAAATAGGTTTACAGTTGTAAGTGTGCAAAATACAGTTATTCTTCTTTTATTATTTATTGTACTATTTTCCATACAAACAACTGTAAACCTGCTTTTGCCTCACCCTATATAGACCATTGATGTAACTTCATGGTCACCAGGCAAGCATACTGGATTTTCTGGGCCTGGCCAAATCCAGATATTCTGTCTCATTTTTCAGAGTATGTGATAAATTATCAATTTCAGAAACTATAGTCATTCCATAAAATAATACAGGCCTTTGAAAGATAATTCATCTGCCTTTTCTGACTAGACTAGGAAATGACATATATAGTACCTTTACGTACATATACACACAGACCCATCTCGTTTCTTATTTTAAAATATTGATCTATTTCTGTAGCCAGACTATAATCTATTATTTTTGACAAGTAGTTAAATAACAGGTGCTCTTTTCAAGTTGCTTTAAGACAATTCCTTTTTTACACACCTAAATATTTTGCTGATCCCTGAAAGAAGTTATTACTTAATTCCTGAAGTCAACCCCTAACTTAACCAAGCCCCCTGGAAAGGAAACCAAGGTGACACTGACTTGCACCAGAATTCACCCTATAATGATTGATGTTATTCAGCAGACACCTCATTTTTCACACATTTGTTTTGCCTCACAATTTTTTCAGAAAACAGCATATTTTTCCTTTACTTTTGAAGAATGGAAAATACAGAGCCTTTGATATACTATAAAAATAAATAAAGGTATATCTATAAGTCAGGAATTGCTTCTCTAAATGATAGAACCCAAGTTAAGAAACATACATGTTTCAAACCTTTGGCTTCGGATCAAGATAAATGCAATACTTCAATAAACTACAGAACAGCCATCAGTCTGAACCACCTGAAATCTAGTTGAACAGAAGTTTTAAAATTAAGGATATAAAGAAGAAATCACATTCCAAGACTGGTACGTGGGACACAGATGAAGGGGCTGGTCTCACACCCACGATGGATAAAAATAGGGAAGGGCATCTCAGCTGCAGAGGTCAACCTGAGGAGCAAGGGGTCCCAGCCCCACACCATGCTCCTCAGCTCAGGATTCCAGTGCAAAGAAGAGAAGTCCCTATAACTTCTAGCTATAAAAACCAGCAGGGATTATGGCTGAGTGAGAAGGACTGCTAGAGTCCCATGCAGTTCCTCTTATGGTGCCCGCAAACAGACATACTGGGACTCACTCGCTCTGAGCTCCAGCACTGGGCAGTAGCTCAAAAGGCACCAGATACATACAAGTAGAAACTGAATTGTCTGGCATCAAGGTGAGAAGTGGAGAGAAAGCTGTGCTTTCTCTGCCCGACAGAAGTGCTGGCAGAGGCAATTGCTCCTTTTCTGACCCTTCCCCAACAGAGCCAGCAAGTGGGCACTAACCTGAGTCTCCATCAACCGGGCTATCCCTGTTCTCCCCACCCTGAGGATTCCATGAAACCTTGCCCCACCAACTTCAGGCCCACCCAAGCTGTTTCCAGTGGGTTTTCTATATGAATGGCCTGTCTTGGCTCATGTTTCAAAGTTTCCATGCTTTCTGCCCTCAGCATTCCCCATACCTCTCACTAAGTGGCCACAGGGTTGGCATTAGTGACAGATGGCTTTGGATTGCAGCTTGGCCTCTCCTGGGAACCTCAAGGCCAAGTACAAATAGTAGCCATAAGCAGATTGCTTTGTAGCTCATGCCGGGTGGCCCCAGGCAGAACACAAGCAGTGGCTGACCTTGGCCTGCACCTTCCAGGAAACCACAGAGCCAGCACACCCAGTGGACAGCTTCAGACCCTGTGGAAGGACCACATAACCACCTCCACAAATGACACAGTCCAGGGGCAGACTCAGCAGGCACCAGAGCCCCACTGAAGTAAGTCTTTCTCCATGGGTGGGTCCCTGCACATTTGATCCTCCATGGTAGTATTCACAGCCAGTCTTTGTAGCCAACCCACATAAGGGTAAATCCCTCCCATTGATATATCAACAGCAATCAAGGCTCAATGAAAACAGGAGGGTGTACGCAGCCCACATGGGGGTATACCTAGAGTACCCAGCTCCAGTGAATGGGGAGGCTGTGCCACTGGACCTATTGGACACCTACCACATAGGGCCACTCCACCAAGTCTGAGAGACAGGGCAGCTCTACCTAAAACATAGAAAAAAATATAAGGAGGCTTCCAAAATGAGGAGGCAAAGAAACATGTCCCAGGTAAAGGAACAGAATAAAATTCCAAAATATAACTAAACAAAATGCAGACAAGCAATCTACTACATGCAAAGTTCAAAATACTGATTGCAAGGATGCTCAATGAACCTCAACATCATAAAAGAAAAAAGAATTTTAAAAAAGGAGGATAGTTAAGGAGCCTCTGGGAAAACTATCAGTATACACACATTTGCATCATGGCAGTGTCGGAAGGAAAAGAAAAAGAGCAAGAAATTGAAACTCTATTTGAAAAAAATAATATAGAAAACTTTCCTAACTTGGTGAAGGAAATAGACATACAAGTCCAAGAAGCACAGAGTCCCAAGCAAGAGGAACCCAACGAGGCCCACACCAAGACACATCCTAATTAAAATGCAAAAAATTCAAGACAAAGAGAGAATCTTAAAGGCAGCAAAACAAAAGCAGTTAGTCACCTACAGGGAAGCTCCCATAAGACTATCAACTGATTTCTCAACAAAGACATTTCAGGCCAGAAGAAACTGGCACAAAATATTCAAAGTCATGAAAAGTAAGAATCTACAACCAAGACCATTCTACCCAGCAAAACTATCCTTTAGAATCAAAGGACATATAAAGAGCTTCTCAGACAAGAAAAAGCAATAGGAGTTCATGACCACTATGCCAGTATTACAGGAAATGTTAAAGAGTCTTCTTTATGGGGAAAAAAAAGATCAGGAATACGAACAATAAAACGGCAGTAAATACATATCTATCAACAGTTGAATCTAAAAAACAAAATGAACAAGCAGAACAGAAAAAGAATCATAGACACTGCGAACATTTTGATGATTGTGAGACAGAAGAGGGGCTTGGGGGGTGTGGGTGGAAGAGGTGAAGGGATTAAGAAGTACAAATTGGCAGTAATGGAACAGTCATGGGGATGTCAAGTAGAGCATAGGGAATATTGTCAATAATATTCTAATAGCTATGCATCATGTCAGATGGGTACAAGATTTATCAGAATATTCACTTAGTAGGTTATGTAATATCTAATCTTTGGGATGTACACCTAAAACTAACATTATATTGTTATGTCAATTGTAATTGAAAATAAAAATTTTTTAAAAATTAGGATCATTTTCATCTCCTACGCCATCTAAAATGATTAGATTTTGACCAGCCTCACCAATGTTCTAATAACAAATTCAATGATAATTGAATAAACGGTCAATATTCCTTCAACAATAAAAAAGAATGTTCATTCTTACGCCATAGAAATACAAGACCAGAGGCCATTCTCTACTTCATTCCATGGCTCCAGTCTGGGGCCTTTATCTCTCTTATGTTATAACACATACTTACCAGACTCCTTTGGAATCCTAATTCTGTGGACCATGATTTTGCAAAGCAGCATTTTTATAAAGCAGGGGTTGTAGGGATCTGTTACTATTAGGGAACTTCTGATCTTGTGACAAGAGGATGAGGCCAATGGAGATACCAAAACATGGTCAGGTGACTGCAGCAGCACCCTTCGTGGGCCCACTCTCCTTCGCTCAGCCCCCCCCCCACCTTTCCCGTCCCAGAGGGCTGCGTCCACGTCACTGCCTCCGTCCCCGCTGGCACTGCTTCACGTACACACAGAATCAAACCGGTACACACTTCCACCACATTCCCCGCCTACTACAGGTACTGAACCCAGCAAGTATCTATCCAAGGCCTGTTCTGGAGACACGGCTGTCACTGGCACTCACATCCTGATACACTTTCCTATGGAGAGAAGATGAAGAAGCTGAGGCCCCGAGGGCATTGTTCCATTGGTCAAAAGATACTCAGCATATTTTCCACATTGTGGTATCTATAACATACACTGAGGATTTACAATGTGCTCGGCATTGCACTAGTACTTTTCATTAAGTAGCTCATTTAATCCTTACTATCAAGTAGAAATAAACTAGGCCAACAGAGTACAGAGCCTGTTCTAAGCTCCCAAGCAAGTACAGGGTGGGACCAAGACCTGCACTGTGATGTCTGACTCTGAAGCTGGTACAAAGATGTCCTCACTTCAGAACCTCCCTATGGAACCCTTCTCCCAGTCTCCAGAGGCAAATTCCCAGCTGATGGCTTAGTTGGTGAGAGGATTGGAGAACACTGGTATCAGCAGGGTCAAAGTGAGGCAATGGGAAGAGCAGGAAACAGCAAAGGAGGGAAGGAATGTGTGTTGAGGATCTGCTGAGTGACTCACAATCTTGTGAGGTATGTATTACTCAGATGAGAATACTGAGGCTCAGAGGATTAAATAATACACCAAAGGTAAGTTAGAACTCCACTGCACTGGAGATGAGCAGGCAGAAACTTCATTCAACTAGGAAAAGAGAGAAAGGAGGTGAGATTCACAGCGACTGGGACCTGGGCTGGTGAGGTCTAGGGCAGAGGCCGTTCGACACTGAGGGAAGAGCCTGAAGCACCCAGGGCAGCCTTGAGAGTGGGGGGTGGTTTGGGCCAGAATAGGTACTTTTAGAAAGGAGGGAGGGACAATGAAGCATAGACCTCAAAGAGAAGGTTATGGAGCAATGGGGGGGGGGGGACTTTCTCTTCTCTTGGGCTTGCTTTCCCGCCTAGCCTTCCCTCCGAGCCAGGCTGTGCTCTGCCTCCTCCTCCTCCCCCTGCTCCGACTCCAGAGCTCAGTCTGGTACTTTCTTCCCTCTACTTTCCAAAACAATGGAACTGAAGTGTCTTTTATAATTTTATTAAGTAAAGTGAGATGCTCCCACTTAATTTTTAAATTATCTAAACAGTTAATTTTCTGTCTTTATCATTGCCCAGAAACATCACCGAAATTAAAACCAAGTTCCTCTTCATAAGGAAGAGGACTTATTGACATTTTCTACATTTCTTCTTTTAAAAGGTTTGCATTCTTATCATAGATTGATACTTTGGCTGTGTGTTTCTCCAACTGTATTATCATTTTTAAAAATAATACTTCGGGGTTTTGTATGTTTGATTTATATGCCTTGCTAAAAACACTAAGGAAAAAACTTTTTAAGAGGCTCTTACCCCTGGCCAGGTAGCTTAGTTGGTTACAGCATCATCCCGATATGCCAAGGGTTTAGGTTCAATCCCCAGTCTGAGTACATACAAGAGTCACCAATGAATGCATAAATAAGTGGAACAACAAATTAGTGTTTCCTTTTCTCTCTCACTCCTCCATGCTCCTCTCTTCCTAAAATCATAAAATAAAAATTTAAAAACAAAACAAAACAAAGAGGCTCCTAGCTGAAGTAGAAGTAGAAGCTCTGAAGCAGACGACTGCCCGTGGTACCCCATTAAAAGATGCCGTGATAGGGGTTATTTTTCTCATTTGATAGGGATGTTAATCGCAAGTGATTCTGAAAGTAGTACAAGGGTTTATGACATCACTAACCAAAACTTTCTGTCTTTCTGCTGGATCATCAGTGTTGTAGGCATTGTTTTCCCTTATAAGAGATAAAAAATATTATACCTTTTGTAACTATATACTTTTTTTTTTTTTTTTTTTTTTTACAGAGAGAGAGAGAGTCAGAGAGAGGGATAGACAGGGACAGACAGACAGAAATGGAGAGATGAGAAGCATCAATCATTAGTTTTTCATTGCGTGTTGCAACACCTTAATTGTTCATTGATTGCTTTCTCATACGTGCCTTGACCGCGGGTCTTCAGCAGACCGAGTAACCCCTTGCTCGAGCCAGTGAACTTGGGCTCAAGCTAGTGAGCTTTTGCTCAAACCAGATGAGCCCTTGCTCAAGCTGGTGACCTCGGAGTCTCGAACCTGGGTCTTCCACATCCCAGTCCGACGCTCTATCCACTGTGCCACCACCCAGTCAGGCACTATATACTTCCTGAAGGGAGAATCTGTTAAAATGTTTTATTATTTTAATGTCTGAGCCAGCATCTCTAATAACATAAAACACAACTCTGAGCCCAAATGTAAATGAAAAATCTCCACTAATTGATTCATCAAATATTTATTGATTTGTAGCTGATGTAAGGTAGGCATTGGGATGGGGGTTAAGAGAAAAATAAACAATAAACTGCACTCACCAGGAGACACACACAAACAGATCATGGCAGGGCACCTCACCAATACTCTGAGGCAAGAGCGGAGTGGGAGTCCAGAGATAAGGCAGGTGACTTCCCCAAGGACACTGGGGAAGGCTGCAAAGAAAAGAAACTCCACCTAATCTTGGAAGATACATTGACATCTGCCAAGTGAATTAAGCAGCAATTTTAGTAGTAGGAGCAATGGGCAGTGGTGTAGAAAAGGGGCTGGAAAGTCAGGTCAGGTGATAACATGCTTTAGATGCTCAACTGAGGCAAACAGGAGATTCTTAAGTCTGAGAATGACATGGTCAGCATCAGATTTTAGAAAGAAAGCATGACAAGGCAAGTTTGTATGAGGAAGTGACCAGAGAGGAGGTAGTTGTGGTCATCAGCAGAATGTGATCAGACCGGGGCAGGGAGGAGTGCAAAGAAGGGCAGATCGTGGATTTCCAAGGTGGACATGATAGGGTTTGATACATGATTAGAGGTGCAATGACAGGGAGAAAGTGCTGCCAAGCACAATTCACAGATTTTCAGGCTAGATAGAAGGTGATGCCACTCCTAGAGACTGAAAATAAAGATGTTGGCAGGAGCTGCTGAGCTCAGCATTAAAGTGTTGAGTTTGAGACCTTGAGAACCAAATAGGTCAAGATCCAACCAGAGATGCAGAGCTCAAGCCTACAATCAAAATCTATGGGCCAGATATCAATTGAGGCATGCTCTGCTCATAGGAGGGGCTGACATCATGGGAGTGGACCATAGGGAAAAGAATGAGAAACAGGTCACCCAAGGAGAGAAGGATCAGAAAGTGAGGAAGAGGACAAGATGAGAAGAGAGAAAAAGAAAATGAGACAAGGGACAGTCTTTATACCTTACCTGGCAGGAAAGGCAGAAAGCCACCTCCGACCGCCCCATTCTTCTTCAGGCAACTGTGTAAAATCAGAGAGCCCGACAGAAACAGAACACAACCCGCATCCCAGGGGACAGCTGGCAGCAGGCAAGAAGGAAGCAGGAAGAGTGAGAACAATTTACTTGCTACCTTTCGCCAAAGTATTTAATTAAAAAAATGTTTTTAAGGTAAGCAGTTTGAAGTGATTTCATAGAGGAGAAAATAATTCTACAGTCTTCAATTATCTTAGAAGGAATTATTTTATTAGATAATTATTAGTTTCAGTTATCTGGAAAATTCACTTAGGTGAAACACAGCGTTTATAAGAATGTCAGGATAAAATAATTATTTCTATTTATAAATATTCACTTTTCTCCAACCATTTGAAATAAAAACATTGTCCTAAAAAGAAGTAACCGATTTGGGTCATCTTAATATGAAGTTTTATAATACTAGCAAATGAATCAGACCAATTTCAAAGTCACTTTGATGTGGAGCCCAACAGACCATGCACATGAGCACAATCGATAAATGCTATTTTCTGGTGGTGATGAGGCTGGTCTCCCCACCCTCGCAGGATCCCAGTCGTCAGCCACTTTCCTCTCTTCCAGGCATGAGCTCCCACTGACTTCAAAGAAAGCTTTAAAAATGGATTAAAGCAAAGATCATATATTGACTTCAAAGGGAATGCTGAAAACATGGAAGATATTTCGTAGGGGAGGGGACAGAGATGAAAATTGTGCTCCTCTTATTTTATGCTTAATGAATACCATCAGCATTCGCTGTGCATTCAGCCAAAAGTGTGTTTTCTTCTCTTTGCAACACTTTCCATTTTGATGACATCATAATAGTTGTTCACCCTAAAAAAAAAATCTAATGTTTATTCAAAATATTTCAGTATTATTAACATTGGTACTAAATGCTAGTTTTCTCCTTATTGATATGGTGGCCATGATAATACAATCTTGTCACACCATGCAGAATATTGCCATTTTAATTGAATGTTATAATATCACTATAGAAAAATTATGACAATTATTTATTTTTTTTCAAATTATAAGAGAAAGTTTATTTAGAAAGTTACAGAAATAGTAGAAGTGAGCCAGCTGGGCTGCGTAGGCTCAGGAAACAAGTTATAGAGACAAAAGAAGGGCCCGTGGAGCATGGGAGAGAGAAGGGCAAAGGTAATGCATGTGAGGACAAGAAGAGGGGAACAAGAAAGCCACAGGTGTGCTCCAGGGAGGGAGAGCGCACGGAGCATTATTCTCGATAATGTAATATTCTTTTATTGTACTCAGCCATATCTGATTCTAAAGACTTTCTTCTTCTCCCAAACTGCAAATCATGTAATATAATAAATCTACAACTTTCAATATAAGTGGCTACCATACTTGTTGCTTCTCTGAATAATGATCAATGTGCCATTACCACATAACATATGCAAATTCAAATAATTCACTCTCTTTTCTGTGACAGAGACAAAGAGGGACAGACAGGAAGGGAGAGAGATGAGAAGCATCAATTCTTCGTTGCAGCTCCTTAGTTGTTCATTGACTGCTTTCTCCTATGTGCCTTGACCAGGGGCCTCCAACAGAGCAAGTGGCCCTTTACTCAAGCTGGCGACCTTGAGCTCAAGCTGGTGAGCCTGCTATCAAGCTGAATGAGCCTCGGGGTTTCAAACCTGGGTCCTCTGCATCCCAGTCTGATGCTCTATCCACTGTGCCACCGCCTGGCCAGGCTAATAATTCACTCTTCATCACATTGAAGAAATATAAAAAATATATACTCTAAGTAGGATTGCCTTTTCCATTTAAAAAATCTTAGACTCATTTTAAAATAGTAATTGTGATTAAGTAAGTATTGTGAGATAATAAAATTCCTACAGTCTCCAAATTCACAGACTCTGGTGTTCTTCTCCAGATGTAGGACATCCAATTAACATATAAACAAAAGCTGAGCTGCAGGTGGGGTCAACGTGGAGGAGGAAAGCAGCCATTTTTCCCAAATGTCCAGGCCTTTCCTGGTGATCTTCATGCTCTGGCTTATACACACACATCCTCTCTCTCTCTCCACCCCCCTCTCTCTCCACTCTGCCCCCCACACACACACACACTTTTATATGACATCCATACGTGGGAGTTAGGAGCCGCATGAAGCAGAAAAGAATGTGGGAGAGAGTCAGAGAAATTTCTCCTCTGACAGAGGATGGCATAGCGGAATGTGTGATACAATTTAAAGGAGAGAAAGATCAGACACATTACATTTGATTAAACTCCATATAAGGATACACAAGTGAAATGAAACCAATAGAACTACAGACACCAGTAAGTCAGAAGGAGCAAGAGAAATAATGGCATCAAACCAGTAAACGGCTCAAAGGGTATAAGGCGTGTGCTCATTTAGCCTAAAAAAGTAAAGACACATGCAGCCCCATGTTCATTGCAGCATTGTTCACAGTGGCCAGGACATGGAAACAACCAAAAAGCTCTTCAATAGATGACTGGATAAAGAAGATGTGGCACATATACACTATGGAATACTACTCAGCCATAAGAAATGATGACATCGGATCATTTACAGCAAAATGGTGGGATCTTGATAACATTATACGAAGTGAAATAAGTAAATCAGAAAAAGCCAGGAACTGCATTATTCCATACATAGGTGGGACATAAAAGTGAGACTAAGAGACATTGATAAGATTGTGGTGGTTACGGGAGGAGGGGGGAGAGGGAGAGGGAAAGGGGGAGGGGGAGGGGCACAAAGGAAACTAGATAGAAGGTGAGAGAGGACAATCTGACTTTGGGTGGTGGGTATGCAACCTAATTGAATGACAAGATAACCTGGACATGTTATCTTTGAATATATGTATCCTGATTTATTGATGTTGCCCCATTAAAAAAAAAAAAATCCAAGTCTGCCTTTAAATTATAAGGAAAGACCAGATACTGCTCACGAAAAATGATGTTTCCAAGGACTTCATGGTATATCTTATGTGCAGTTAGGCCAGAAAACTGCTGAAAATGTTAATTACCTTCCTCAGTTTACCCTTCAACTGAACCCAAAAGCAAACAATTCTAATGAAAAATACTGAAAACATACATTCTCCGTATTGTCAAATAAAAGCCTGGTTTGAGTCTAAATTTGCATATGTTTTGAACCAGATTAGTATCTTTTCTTTCAAATAAATGTTCTCTATTAAAAGGACTTATTTCTTCTGTGTTTTGTGGATTCTATTTATCAAAGAATAGACTCTGATGAAAAATTAGTACATATGTGAGAGTTACTGCGAGGTACACCAAAATGAAACAGACATGGGCTCCATCCCCCCGGGGCACAGTAGAGGTACTGGGCACAGATAGCAATATCACAGGGAAGAATGGGTTCTATGGCCATCAAGAGCGAGAGGGAGATAAAGCTAGTGTGTCTCACCTAAAACCACCTGAGGAAAAGTAAAGTAATGTTTCACTTGGAGTATTTCAGAACCCTAGCTCTGAAGAAAGTATACAGATGTCCTATGAGGAAAAAGGGGATGTGTCCCAAGGTCAAATAAGTTCAGATAAGTTTGGTAAACACTTGATAGACAAAGTTAAAATAGGTTCTTTACTACAGAACTTCCCAATACCTTAGGTGGGCTTGCAAATTTAACTTGCAAATTTCCAAGGAGAATAGAGTTGGCAGCACTTCTCAAACTTACTTGACCACAACACACTTTGTCACAGAGCATCTTGTGTACCTAGTGACCCACAAAACACTCTGGAAGTGGTAGTAGAATTTGAGCCTGTATAAAACGCTTGGAATCTTCAAATTGACCAATATCAAGTAATTAGAAGACAAAGCTTGAAAGGTAGGTCAGTGTCAAATCATGGAAGACTGTAAACTGCTGACTACTCACTCCTGGAAATTCCCTCTTTCTTTAGCCACCATAATAAGGTAAATCTGAATAACTTCAATCCAAAACCTGGTTCTGCCACTTACTAACTGCAAGATCTTTAGCAAATACATGACTTTTCTGTCCCTGAATTTCCTTATTTCCTTATCTACAAAATAAAGTTGTTGTGAGTAGTCAACAAGTCCATGAATATAAACCATTTAAGATACCTGGAACATAGCAAATAGCAAATACATAATATCTATCTATCTATCTATCATCTATCATCTATCTATTATCTATCTATCTATCTATCTATCATCTAGCTATCATCTATCTATCATCTATCTATCTATCTATCATCTATCTATCTATCATCTATCATCTATCTATTATCTATCTATCTATCATCTATCATCTATCTATCTATCTATCTATGGCTTAGTTTCCTTTCTAGTTTCTGACTGTTCCTCTCTATCTCCCTTCTTATCTCAGCATTTTCTTCTTGTTCCTTAAATAATGACTCTCCCCGGAGTTCTCCCTTTAGTTCCCTTTACCTAAATGCTCTCCCTGAGAGGTGGCTTCAGCTTACCTGGCCTGATGCCAGCTCTGCATTTCCCCATAACTACTGAGAATATCTCCAAACATCACCTGAATATACCCACTGAAATGTGCGACAGGCACCTTAGGCTCAACCTGCTCAAAACTGTATTTATCATCTTCCATTATACTTCTAACCTCTCTTCTCCCCTGTATTACATATCGCATCATCAAATACCCAGTTGCCCAGGCTAGAAAATCTTGAATCAATTTTTCACTTTTTATACTTCCCTAACCCTGCCTGTGCCCTCCATTACACACACCCCCTCACACACACACACACACACATTGAGTTGGTCAACTAATCCATTGACTCCATTTCTGGGTTATCTCTTGAATTAAGAGGTAGCTCTCTAGTCCTACCATAAGCTCTCAACACATTCTTACCATCTCTCATTTAGATTTTTGAAGAGGGTTTCTAACTTGGTTTCCTCTCCCAATCAATTCTCTATAGTGGGATATTCATAAATATAAAATCAATGATCTTATTCTCAAACTTTAAAACCTATAAAGATTATAATTTTATATATTAAACAGTGAACTCTAATAATAGTCATGCTGAAGTATTTAGAGAGGAATGAACTGAAACCTGTAATTTGTTTGGAAATGCATAAAAATGGATTGATAGATTATAAGGGGATGCATCAAATTAGTTTAGTAAAATATTAATAGTACAAGTGCTCATTGTAGAATTCTTTCAACTGTGCTATATGTTTAAAAACTGTTCATAATAAAATGTTGGTGGAGGGAGGACTATGAACTTTCCCTGTTATTTACAGAATAGTATCTGAACATCTTAAGTTAGCCTTTCACAATTTGACTCCAATCTACCACTCCAGGCTCCTATTCTCCCCCTAACCCCAATTTGTACCCTATGTACTAGCCAAATGGAATGAGTCAACATCCCCTAATAATGCCTTATGTATTTTTCTGTTGCCAAGGCTTTATCATCCTTTTCTCTTTGCCTAGAAGACCTTTCCATTATTTCCTTGTCTGGCAAATATCTAATTGTTCTTAACAGCAACATCCCCTCTGAGATGATTTCCCAGACAAAATTAACTGATTGATTTATCAGGTATTGTTAAACTATGGTTAGTTAGTGCTTATGTGTTTTTCCCAGCTGCACTAAAGGCTCCTTGATGGACTATGTCTCTCAATCTTTGCATACAAAATAACTAGCATAGTTCCAACACATTCTAGGCCCTCAAAACCTGTCTGTGAATTAAACTGAACACCAAACTAAGTGTGCTATTTTTGTACAAAGTTTTAAGTTGCTCTCTCTAGACCTTTTACTTCATTTGGTAGCAATTTGTCTGTCCTCTGTTCCATATGATGAGTTTTTCCTATTACCCCTCATCTTTAACCAGGGATTACTGTGACATCAGGAGGTACACAGCTGTTGTGTTATAAGCCAAATGGGTTGCACACATTTCAAGTCTGGTTTCTATACTTATGTAGTAAGGGGTTTTATTCTGTATAAAGACTTTTACATTAACATGTAAAAGAGAAGTTCAGTTAAGACTAGCTGATGCTTGCTCTATTTCTAGAAGTGCCAAAAATAACCTTATACAAAACCCATAAGTTTTAAAATAAAATTTTATATTATAAAGAACTAGATCCATTAGACTTGAAACATTAAAATGTCCCTCAGAATTTTTATCAAAGTTTGCATCTAACTTCCCCATCTTCTACTAAAACTTAATCAGCAATAATTAGCAGTAATACTTCAACCTTTCACTCTACTTCCTTCTAATTATTCTGTGTTCTCATGAGAAACAGTCTCCAAAACTACCCAAAAATTGCTTTGGGAGTTCCTAATCCCACCTTATTCCATGTTCAGAAAAATTCTTGTCAATTAGTTAGTCAATGCTTGATTCCAAAAATCTGAGTCTTGCCATTCTCTCTACTTTATCTCTAGTGTCTAAAAATAAAAAACTTAAAAATTATAATTTTTAACGATTGCACTTATTGTAAAGAAGTTTTTCTCTAATAAAACAATTTGACTATTTTATGGTGATGATATTTGATTTGGATCACTACTACTTCTTATCCAATTACCAACACTGTATCTGGTCCTCTAAATTTGCATTGGCCCAAGTTCACTGAGCTGAAACATCTCCTCTTCTGCCTGTCGATGGTGCATTTCTTTATACCATTGTAAAAAATCTTTGATAGTGATTCAGAATTGCTCTACAGCACAGAAATACACAAAGGACCCATCAAAAGTAAAAGAAAAATGTTAAGTTAATAAACAACATTGTCATTTTGATTTACATAACAAGCCTCCCCTGACTCCCAGCCTGTTCTCCATCCCTCAGCATGCTAGCCTCTTCAGAAGTACATGTGTCCTTCCTTATGACAACTGTTTTCTTATCACCTCTACAGGGGGCAGGGGTATATTCACAGAACATACTATAGTACCAGAAATAAAGTAGGCACTCAGTAAACATATGTTAGAAGGAAGGAAGAGAGATAGGTAGTAAAAAAGAAAGGAGAGATGGGGGTTATGGCTCATATATATTGATGACAAATTTTAAGTCAGAGAAAACAAGATGAACAATTATTTTTAACAGTTAATTTTCATGTTGCTGGATTTCTCTTTCCATAGTTTAATATATATCTTCTACTTCTCAGTATTACTGCATATACATCAAATAGCTTCCCCTCAAAAGATACAAAGATATCAGTCAGAGTGAGTTTAAGTAAAAAGAATTGTTTACTCAGTTTTGCACCTTTAGGAATCGACTGAAACTAAAACCAGGAGTCATCGTGAGTCACTCCTTTTCCTCTTACACAAGGAAAGAGGGTGCAATTATGGACAGAATGCTCAAAGAATGAGGCAGGTCCCACCAGTACTAAAACCTGCCCAAGTCCATGAGTGCCAGTAAGCATAGAAAATACAAACCCTAAACAGATCCTTAACCAATTAGTCATTTGTTTACATTTTGAGAGCTTTCATAAGAGTAATATATTTTAGATTTAAGGAACTATCCTCCCTTCCCCGCATCACTTAACAATGAAGTAAAAGATTTATTTTATGCAAACTACTCAGTCCTTCTTCCATTTTACCAGCACTGACAGAGCCACTGGTTTCCTCCTTGATCAATGAGCAACTTATTTAAGCCTCAGGACTGTGCGATTAGAAACACTGCCGAACTCTGTTAATGGTTGTGCATCGGAAACAACAGTTCTAGTCTGTAGGGAATCAAACTCAGTCATTATTTGAGTTCATTTCTGGTAATTAAGCATTTAAATCACAGTGCATATATAGCATGTTCAGCAACAATTTTTATAAGCATTCCATGGAAGAACCTAGACCACCATCAGATTAACAGCATCATCTTTAGAAGATTCAAAATGATAGTGGCCAAGGACCAAGACGTTCTCTCTCTTCTGTTTGAAGGTTATCTTACTCCCCTGGGGGCTGGCACCAAGGTGCTTCTGCAACTGTAGTTTCTGGTTTGTGCTGATTTGTCCATGGTCTTTTCCATTTTTAACAGGTCCCTTCTGGACAGATGACAGACATTTTGGAACCTCTGATCCCATCCTGAAAACGCCACACATCATATGCTCTGGGTCCAAAGTGGAACACAACACAATAACTTAGAAATAATGGGCTTACTTGCTCAATGTTAAGCTGTTCTAGGTGATTATGATTTAAATGGAACTCACACACTTAAAAAAAAAAAAAAAAAAGACCAAAAAAATCATTGAGAACAATGAGATTTGTTGTTTACATTTTGGAGAAGGTCAACCACTAAAAAAATAAACTGAATGCTTAAAATGGATAGTTCTCTCCCTCATCTGTGTGGAAGATTCTTTAATTCAATATAACAAACATATGGTGCATGTGATGGTTAAATTTGTGTGTCATCTTGACTGGACTAAAGGATGCCCAGATAACTGATAAAACATTATTTCTCAGTGTACCTGGGAGGGTGTCTGTGGAGAAAATTTGGTATGTATATCAGTAGACTGAGTAAAGAAGATCACCCTCGCCATTGTGGCGGGCATAACGCAATCCACTGAGAGCCTGAATAGAACAAAAAAGTGGAGAAAGGGCAAATCTCTACTTGAGCTGGGACATTCGTGTCCTGTGAACAGACCTCAGTGCTCCTGACTCAAAGACTTTTGGACTCAGATTGGCACTTAAACCTTCAGTTCCCCAATTCTCAGGCCTTCAGACTTGGACTGAATTATACTACCAGCTTTCTTGTTTTTCCAGCTTGCAGAAAAAAGATTGTGGGACTTGTTGGCTTCCATAACTGCATGAGCCAAGTCCTATAATAAATATCCACATATATACAGATGACTCTTGAACAACATGAGTTTGAACTGCGCAGGTCCACTTATATGCAGATTTTTTTCAATAAATAGACACAGTCAGCCCTCTATCTCTGAGTTTCACATCTGCGAATTTAACCAACTGCTGATCAAAAACCAGTATTTTCAACTCATGGCTGAGAATGCATGAAAAGCCAACTCTTTGCATTGTCCTGTGCTATTTTATTTAAGGGACTTGACCACCCATGGATTTTGGCATCTGCAGGGGGTCCTGGAACCAGTCCCCACACAAGGAACAACTGAAGTTTTGGAGGGTGGTCAGAAGTTGGCATCCTTAACCTCTATATTATTCAGTGGTCACCTGCATTTACATATAGCCATTGTTTCTGTTTCTCTGGAGACCCCTGACTAATACAGTGCACTAATCATAAGTCAACACTTGAAAGGAAAGGAAGTAACAATATCAAAAGGACATTGACTCTGAGTAAGTCCTATCAGGCTAACCTCCCCTACTTCTTAGTTTTTAAACAGGTTTACTGGAGAAGCAGTTTAGAAAAATGTAAGAGTACCTATCTAAAAGTGTACTCATAGATTTCATCAAAAGTTTTTACTAAGTGAGGTGGACCAGATAGGACAATAGGAAATAAGAAACAGAGCTAATTGGCCTTGTCTGTTACCAGTTTCCAGGTTCCTGTCAGTCTGGAAGAAGGTTTTTGGTACCACACTGCATTCACTGTCCCAGCAGAGCTCCCCTCTTAGCGCTTCTCAGACCCACCCACAGGCCCCCCTGCAATGCGCGTCTTGGTGCTGTCCTGACTGTCTTTCACCTAGGCTCCTGCAGGGCCAGTCTCTGCCTCCAGTCTTACTTCCTTTTAGTCTCTTTTTCCCACATTTTAAAAGGGTCCTCATCTTTCCTGCTTTGCCTAGTTTATGCCTATTGCACCAGGATAATAATAATTATTATTATTAATTAGTAGTAGTACTTTTTATTAATAATTACTTTCATTCTCAAAAGTGCCCCCCCAGTGGGTGGAATTATATGCCTAACCTTAAACAGCATGATTCTAACCACATCACTCCCCCACTTAACCCTTTTAGTGGCTTCCACCTGTCCTGGAGAAAAGCCCAAACTTCTTCAACAAAGCTTTTTAACTTCTTAATACCCACGAAAGGTGGTACCATGAGGGCTGAATGTTTTTGTTTTGGGGTTGTTTGCAGGGGGAGTTTGAGGGGGAGCGTGTTAACTGTCATAACCCCAGAGCCCAGAACTGCACTTAGCATATAGGTGTTCAAACACATTTTGAATGATCAGCTTTTAAGGGGCCCACAGTTTGGGCACTGCCTATATCTCCTACTTCATCTCTGCCTTTTCACCTTCACAGTCTCATCCTCAGCAGACTGTGCTGTGTGCAGTTCCTTTCTCTCCTCTAGGCCTTTTCCGATGTTCTTCCTTCTGCTTGGTGCATTCTCCTTCTTCCCGCACCTCCACCTCTCTCACCTCTCTGTTCTCTTGCCTAATTCCTTTAGGGGCCAGCTTTAAAGTCACTTCCTCTGGGAGGCCTTGCCAACACCTCTGGCTAGGAAATGTCCTCCCACTATTTATTCACACCCACAGCACTGCGCTTCTCCTAGGCCAATACTCATCACACTTTCCAGTTATCAGTGTGCATCCTCTCCCTCTCTGTTTCCATTTCCTGGTTGGTCTTCTCTTTAATTTCAGTTATAGATATTCCCAGCAACCAGGCACTTCATACAAGACCTACCACCTGCAAGGCAATTAATAAATTACTGTTGAATTCATGAAAATAAGCTGATGTGATCTTAAAGGTACAGTGAAAAGATGAAATGGGATGACAGTCGCCTTACTCTGGGATGGGTCATGTTTAATCCAAGTACCACACGTTAATGCACACATAGCCCCTGTCTGCTCAGAAAAAAGCAATCAGGAGGGTTAGTAGACTGCAAAACAGAAACTGAAATAGTTTCACTTAGAAAAGAGAGAGACTGAGGGTAGCAGGGCAGGAAGAAATAAAGAACATGAGAACTGCCTTCAAATTTCTAGAAGAAAGATTAAACCTGACTCATATGGCCTTGGTGGAATCAATGGAAGGAAACTGAGGGCATCAGGTTTGGGCTTTTTAGCGTTCAGAGCTACCTGAAAATGAACGTGCTGTCTGTCTATGAAGCACTGAGTTTCCTGTCTCCAGAGGCACTCAGTAGGTCACTCCAGAGGACTTGGCGGGGATGTGAGATTAGACTAGGTTATTTTTAGTAATAAGTAGCAAAGAAGAAAAGTAGTAGAGATCAAAATAGTTAAGCAGATAAGGGAAGTAGAGAAACTGTGCCTAAGCATACCTCACAGACCTCGCTGGGAATTCAGCCCTCCCATTCTACATCCTGTGAAGAAAATGAGTCTTGATCAAGTAGGACAAGAAACAAGGTTTAATGAACAGAATCTTAAAGGTGACACGGTCACTAAGGAGAAAATTAAAATCATAAGAATGTGGTTGATGGCAAGCGATTCCTGTTGGAAAAGACAATAAAAATAATTACATATGGAAATCAGTAGTCCTTTAATAAAAAGCAAAGAAAAAAAATCTGTTCACTTTAATCCAAGATGAAAAATATCTTATTTTTTTCATAACAAATAATATCCAATAATACTTATGTTCATAATCTTAGCTCCTGGGCCATTAATACTTTAAGAAAATAAGCAAGAAGATGAAGTTTTCAACCACTTAATTCTATGAGCATGAATATTTCTGACCACTTCATATTCCTTTTCTTTTTTAACTGAGGGTGGAGGAGCTAGAGAAACAGACTCCCGCATGCACCTCAACCGAGATTCACCTGGTAACCCCAGTTTGGGGCCAATGTTCAAATCAACCGAGCTATCCTCAGTGCCTGAGTCAATGCTCAAATCAATCAAGCCACTGGCAGAGAGATAGGAAGTGGGAGAGAAGGAAGAGAGGAAGAGGGAAAAAGTAGATGGTCACTTTTCACATGTGCCCTGACTGAGGGTCGAACCAGGGATGTCCACACGCTGGGCCAACACTCTATCCACTGAGCAAACCAGCCAGGGCCCATTTCATATTCTTAACCCAAGCATCAGTCGCTAGTATAGAAGTACAAGTCTTTTTGGGCTCTGAGATGAGACTGTAGGTGACAAATTGATGACACTGATCTATATTTTGGAGGTCCCATTGTTTTGTGGATTTAATTGGACAGGGAAGAAATTCCTGGCTACATAGTCTGAGGAAGTGGCTGGGCCTCTCTCATTCAAAAGAGCTCATCTTAGGGGAGTGTGAGACAGCTATTCCCAGGAGAGCTTTCCAAAGATCTTCTGGATAATTCATGGTTCGAGTTGAAGCAACCCATTGCAAGAAACTTTATAATGCCTTCATGTTTGACTATGATGGAGGCCCCTTTCAAGAATATATTCTAGAGTTTCACAAAGAAAGAACTCAGTATGATTTGTAAAGCGCCCTGGTGACTGCATGAGAATTTTGTTCCCTCAGCTTACTTTGAGTTGTACTAAGACCTTGTACAAACCTTTCTTTCTTTTAGAGGACAAATTTAAGATGTGATCACTTCAAGTTTCATAACATTTTGACTAAACAGACTAAACATGAATGAAAATGCTTGTTACAGTTTTGATGACTAACATCACTTTCCACTGCTACTCCCCAACGTACAGTTAGAAGAGAGAAAGATTTCACACTGTAACTAGAAAAGAAACACAGCAAGAGATAAAATATGCAATGCCAGTTAAAGTCAACATTCTAAAAATGCGAGGGCTTGGTTCTCAGGACATACTGTCTCACTCTCACAATAGTTTTCTAAAGATCTTGGACTGAAGTCAGAGAGTATCTGGCAAGGATCACAGTGATCCCCTCATCCCACTGCACTCATTACTGGCCACTGGGTGGTGCAGGAAACAGACTATCAGCTCACAGAATGACAATCCACCCTGAGACTTTGACCCCAGAAGGGACTGCCCAACAAATACTTAACTCCTGAGGATGAACAGAACCAAGTTAAGCTCAAGTGTCCAGCTCTAAGTGAAGGAGAACTTGAACCAAGTGAAATAATGTAGTCTGGTGATTAGGCATCATACCACTACATTGGATGGGAGCAATGGCATGAGGCCTTTGCAGAGGCGTCTTCACGGAGGAGGACAAACAAGGAAGGCTGCAATGGGGAGAGATGGACAGGTGGCTTGCTGTTTGATGTGTGTGGGTTTACTTATATGTTTGGTTATTTTAATGGTAGAGATCTTGAGGATGTTTGTATCATAAGGGGAAGGGTCAATGAAGACAGAGGCTTGAAGAGAGAGGGAAGAGAGAGGAAGTGACCATTGGGCCACAGTCGTCAGGGCCCCAAGAAGGAAGAGGGGGTGGGCTAATTGCAGACAGGGCTAAGACATCTCTCTCCTGAGGAAGGAAGAAATGGGGAGTGCAAGTTGCATGGAAAGAAGCACACCTGAGGCACAGAAGTTGAGGACTAGTTCTCATTCTACATCAACAATGTCATGGAATCAGGGTCACGGTCTTCCCCAGGGGAGAAGGTAAGGTGGCAGGGAGGGGTTTGAGGTAAAAGTTTGCACTGTCTGCTGAGAGGACATGGGAAAGGCTGACCAGGAGGACTGCCTGGTGACTCTCTCCTGAGAGTTAACCTGGGTATGGGTGCCCCAGCAGTAGCACCCCTGGGAGATCACAGGAGAAAGAACCTCCCCTAAGGACCAAAGCAGCTAGAAGAAGCTATTCTGGTCTGAGGAGGTAGGAAAGGGCTGGAATCAGTGTAGTCAAAGAAGGTTAACTGACAATACAAGGCACTCATTTTATGGTCAATTCCAAAGGAAGGCTCTACAGGTTGTAGGGTCCTGGTGAGGCATCAGACACCCTTGAAGGCAGGTGTCCCTGTGAGTTCTCTACAAAAGGGGGAGACCCGGTCCCAGCGTGAGGACGTAGAGTGGAAAGGCCTATGTGCTGTAGAAAACTCCTGCCTAGAGAGCTCTCCCTATTGCACCATGACTTAATCACTAGATAAGTAACTTTACTGTTTTGAGATGACTCACTGGACACAAACACTGCCACCCTGTAGCTTAGGGGGAGATAAGAGCAGCCGGAAGCAATTAGGGAATGTAGCACTGCATCCTGTCATCTGCAGCAGAGCCAGGAAGTCAGAGGTGGGCCTGGGAACTCGGGCCTCATTTGGTTCCCTCTGCTAACTTGGTGCGTAGATCAGACTCTTAGTGTCATCTTCCTTATCTGTAAAGTATGGCATCTGCCCTAGAATCTAGATAATTTCTAAAATATCCCCTGATTCTATTTTTCTTTATAATTTTATCATTAATTCGATTTATAAATTAAGTGCCCAATTCCAGAGTCCAAGTATCTCTGATGACCTAAATTTACTATTCAGCAACAGATAAAATGGAAACGTTCTGACCAGGATACCAGTGTGGTTGTATTGATTTGTTGTTCACGTTGTCAATTACTATCTAGAAAAGTAGCTTTCCCAGCTGGAACTTCTGGAATGTAAGTGGTGGGAAATGATTCAAAAAGCCCTCTCTTCACTTTTTCTTGGAGTGAAAATCTTATCTCCTTTCCCATGTGTTGGTCAAATAAGTTTGTAAATATGATATATATGTTTGCTCGCTTATAGTTTGCATTGGGTGTGGGAGACAGGCTGTAAGCAAGCAGGGTCATTGCAGCCTAAGGCTTAGTTTAGTCAAGACTAAACTTCTCGCCTGACCAGGCAGTGGTACAGTGGATAGAGCATCAAACTGGGATGCGGAGGACCAGGTTCAAGACCCCAAGGTCACCAGCTTGAGCGTGGGCTCATCTGGTTTGAGCAAAAGCTCATCAGCTTGGACTCAAGGTCACTGGCTCAAGCAAGGGGTTACTAGGTCTACTGAAGGCCCACGGTCAAGGCACATATGAGAAAGCAATCGATGAACAATTAAGGTGTTGCAACGAAAAACTGATGATTGATGCTTCTCATCTCTCTCTGTTCCTGTCTGTCTGTCCCTATCTGTCCCTCTCTCTGACTCTCTCGCTGTCTCTGAAAAAAATAAAAAAGACTAAGCTTCTCCTCACACCCTTGACTCTTGCATGATAGGGAGTGGTGCACTCTCATGAGAAATCTCATTATGCCTCAGATAAGTAATTTTGTATCAGAGACTTCTTTGTTTGTATATTGGATTAAAGGTTATGATTTCTACAATATAAAATGGGGCAGAGGAGCCCATACTGGAGGAGAGCAGAGAAAGGCACATGGGGGAGAGGAGAAGCAGCCAAGATGGTGGAGTGCTGAAGGAGAAGCCAGTTTGTGCAGTTTGTGCAGAGAGAAGGAGATGGGGAACAGAGGTGAATAAGGCTGGTGAGCTAGAAACCTTTGATTCTAAGAAACTCGGATAAGTCAGTGGCTTTGGGAGCCCTGAATGGAAAGGGAAGTGTTCTTCCATTGTGTGTATTTCTTGCCTGCCGGTTGCAAGCTAGAATTAAAAGAACTGGTGGGCAATGGAGCCCACCAGTTCTTGGCTCCATTGTTCCATTACCATCTGTCCGAATCAAATGGAAACCTGCATGGGCCAAGTGGCTGTGCTGGTGGCCGCTGCTACTGGCTTTACACTGTGGAATTTCTACACGTCACTGAGGGGGGTGGGTCAGATAGGTAACTGATAGTATTGGAGCAGAGGGGGAACATGCTCCAAATGAATAAAAGATTGAAAAATACAGCCAGTATGAAAGATATAAAAAAAAAATTATGGCTATTTATGTTACTTACTGAAATAATCCCAATCCTTCCCATCACCACCACCACCACCATCACAGCCTTTCAACAGATGGGGATAGGGGGAGAGGTTGTGCAGAGGCACTGACGTCATAGATGCAAAACTACAGTCAGATAAACCACTCTGCCCTGCCCGCCATACAGCATCCACAGCTTATGATCCAGTCAGATCTTCCAAGAGCCCTGGTTTTGGTAAAATGTAATAGGGAGCCTTACAATGGAGGCGGTTGCATCAGTATCTAGAAGAATCTCAACCAGTACTGAACTAGAGGGTCCAAATCTATTTCATTTCTCTGTATCAATTTCTATCCTCAAAACCTGCCACCTTCCCTGGCCAGTTGGCTCAGTGGTAGAGCATCGGTCTGGTGTGCGGAAATCCCGGGTTTGATTCCTGGCCAGGGCACACAGGAGAAGCGCCCATATGTTTCTCCACCCCTCCCCCTCTCCTTCCTCTCTGTCTCTCTCTTCCCCTCCTGCAGCCGAGGCTCCTTTGGAGCAAAAGATGGCCTAGGCGCTGAGGATGGCTCCATGGCCTCTGCCTCAGGCGCTAGAGTAGTTCTGGTCACGACAGAGCGACACCCCAGATGGGCAGAGCATCGCCCCCTGGTGGGCCTGCCAGGTGGATCCCAGTCGGGCGCATGCAGGAGTCTGTCTGACTGCCTCCCTGTTTCCAGCTTCAGAAAAAAAAAAAAAAAAAAAACCTGCCACCTTCTTTTTCACCCCCTCCTTTTCCTGCTCAGCTTTTACAAAGAACAGTCCTGATTTATTGTTTCTACATCCTCACCCCAGTGTAAAGTGACTTCCTGCTACCACGCCTCCTGTTTCCTGTTCTCCTACCTGGCACACTGGAGACACAATTCTGAGCAAGAGAGACATGGTCCCTACCTTCATCCTGCTTACAACCTAATGGGGAAGTCAGCCATTTACTTTACAATCCATTCTCTCATAATTTTTTTACCTATCAAATGTTACTCCCTCACCATGGACTTGTCACTGCCCTCTTATCTCCCAAACAACCACCTATTCATCTTTTCACTGGAAGCTCCTCCTCTGTGAAACCTTTTCTCTACTCCCCTTGGTAGACTTAAATGCTTGTTTTACTGTGTTACCACATCACTTAGTACATAATCAACCTGTTTATAATTAGGGAATTGGTTGGTTGGTTGGTTGGTTGGTTGGTTGGTTAGTTGGTTTTTGCACTTCAATGTATTCACTAGGGTGGTAAATTCTTTGACAGAGGGGACTATGCATTTTTGCTCTGTAGCTCCAGTGACCAGGTGAGCATGCATCTAGCATCACACTAACAAAAATTATGTAGTCCATATCTCAGATAATAAAATTCCATCTATTCAGCTATACACAATACAAAACTCAGGGCCATCTTTCCGTTCCTTGCTCCATCCAAGTCCTGATATATACCTCTGCAGTACTGACTCTCTCTTCTCTCCAACCCCACAGTCACACTCTAATACCAGATTTGTCTTTTCTTACCAGGCCTTTGACAGTAACCTGTTCACCACCTTTCAAGTAGTTGCAAAAATAATTTTCTAAAGCACAGGTCTAATTGTGCAACTTTTCTATTCAATAGGTAAAGTCTTAACTCTTTGCATGGTTCCAACTCACCTCTCCTCTGTGGCTTACCTGCCCCAACTAGCCATTTATTCACCTTACACTCAAGTTACGTTAAACTAGTACATTCCATGTTGGTTCCTGCTTCCATGCCTTTGCATATGCCATTCACCTTCCCTGGGTCACCACTACCAGTCTGTCTCCCACACACATACATCCACACACACATAAACACTGATTCCTATTTGGGATAGAGATCCATCTCAAATGTTAACTTCTCTCCAAATCTCTGATGTGATTGAATCTAGCACAATCTATTCATTTTTCTCACAATGCATCCACATCTCTTTGCCATACCCCTAGTATAGCATTTAATAAATTGAATTTTAATTCTGCTTACACAGCTGTCTCCCCTACAATATTATTTAAACTTGTTGCCCAAGACATATATCTTATTCACCTTTGTAATGCACAAAAGCCATATAGTACTAACATATAGGTGGTTCTTAATAAATGCTTTTACCACTGCTGAGGATGATTATGGAGTGCAGATGTCTGGAAATATTTGAGAAGAAAATACAAAATATTTAACCATACTGCTGGGAGCAGTCGCTGGTCCATAGGCAGAGGGACAGGCTAGATATCCCTCAAAGACTCTCAATTCTAATCTGATTCTCATACTTATTGAGTATACCGACAATAGGCCAAGCACTGTGCTAAGTGATTTTTTAAAAAATCAATCATCTTATTTATTTCTCACAGCAGACCTGTGAGGTAGGCAAATTATTTCCTTGAGAAATCTGGAAAGGAGAAGACTTGCCCAGGTTCCTGCAGCTCACCAGCAGCAAAACCCCTAATAACTTCAATGCAAAGATTAGCCTCCACACCGGAAGTGAACCTTCTTTAAACACTGAAGCACCCTACTGACCTTAATGAATGGGAAACAGCAATCAAAGGATAATAAACAAACAAAAAAACCAAACAATTTTCCCTGTAGCCTAAGTGAGCCCTGGTCTCTGTTGAGACTGAGCCACATAAAAATGTACAGGCTTACCAGAAACCAATAAGAAGCTCATCCTTACTACAAGTGCAGTTGGAAATGCCCCTGCAGGAAGGAGAAAGATTTCAGAGGCAATAAAAAAAAAACTCTAATTGGTCCCTCACATCACCGTTCACTCAGCAGAATCCAAAACAAAACTCTAGATGGCATCCCTTTAAATGGTCCAGTGATTCATGAGTTAACTGTGCTTTGAAACAGCTGCCAATGATGCTGTTTGCTGCCTTCTTTCCAGTGCTGGCCTCACTGGCCTCCTGGCTGGCGTTTGTCACCACCATTCACTCCATCCTCTGACATTTATAGTAGAACCTAACCTCAATTCCCTGATCCCACCAAATCCCTCCCCTTCCAGATGAACATTGTTCACACTGTGTTCTCAGTCTATGACGACCTTCCCCAGCTTCTCAAAAATATATATTCAATAACCAAAGGTGAAACAATTTGAGCAATGTAATAAATAACTATAGTATTGGATTTTAACCTAAATATAAAATAAATATTCATGAGTCTATACTAATATAAATGATTGATCAGATAAATAAATGCAGGATTGACATTCCTTACTAAAAAATTCCAATTAATAATTGCAGAGGAATGAAGAAAACATAGTCACTATTATAACACCAGGAACAATTGCTACAGGAATGATCCATTGATGAATGCTATAATTAGTGGCAAAAAAAAAAATGTTAGGCAGAAAGAGGATATTGGCATAGCCTCAGAATACCTCCCCCAAATTTACTAATGACGGGGGTGCTTTTGACATATGCCTACAGGTTTTTTTAATAGACTTCTGTCCAACAGGTAGAGCTCACAATCCCCTCCCCCTGAATGTGGCCTGGACTTAGAAAGAGCACAGCAACTCCACCTTGACTACGTGATCAAGGTTAAAATCCCCAGCAATCAGTTGTGTAGATATCACGATCCCTCTCAAATGAGGTAATGAGGAGGGCATATCATTTCTGTGGTATTCTCTCCAAGATCCATAACCTTAATTTATGCATGAGAAAACGCTAGACATACTCCAATCGAGGGATATTTGAAAAAGTACCTGACCACTCATCTTCAAAAGTATCAGAATTATAAAAGACAAGGAAAGACAGAGAAACAAACTGTCATAGACCAGAGGAGGCTAAAGAGATATGGTGACTAAATGCAGTGTGGGATCCTGGACTGGATCTGAAAGAGTAAAGGGACATTAATGAAAAATAAATAGGAAAATCAGGGGGCAGGGGCGTCAGTGGTTTAGTTCCTAGCAGTGCTACAGTGCTAATCTTCTCGTGTGACTATATACATCCCAGTTATGTCTGAAGTTAAAATGAGAGGAAGCTGGGTAGAGAGAGATATATGGGGTTTTATGGGGACACTCGCTATTATCTTTGCAATTCTCATAAAACTAAAATTATTTCAAAGTAAATAGCTTTTAAAAGTATTCCTTTTTTTTCTGCTTTTTACGTGTATTTTGTGCTTTCAGTTTTCTAAAGTGAGCATGTTTCCTTGAAAAATAGGGAACAAACAGAAAGATATTTATATTTAAAGACCACCTTGGAGAAGGCGCTTCCTCTCAAGCGGGTCAAGTGTTCCTTATGCTGCAGTCCCTCTTGCTTTTGTCTGCTCAGAAGCTTGGTTGCAGCACTCCATTCATCCTGCTTTGTTTTTCGTTGCAATGTGTTTTTTTTGGCAGCTCTACTGAGGCAAATGTTTTTTAATCCCACCCAGCATTTAGAATCCAAGGAGTGTCAGCTGAGTTATTATCGTGGAAGGAAGCCTCCATCCATCCACGGCCAGCCCCCCGAGCCAACCCTAGCTTTGGGACCAGCCTGCCAGCTGCCCTGTCACCAGGCCTCATCTGCACCTGGGGCCTCAGCAGGTGTCTGCTCTGATGAAACTTTGTATCAGAGCTCTGAGAACAGTTAGTCCTATGACAATTCACATCTCTGTCATCGCTGGTCACTACTAAAAATACAGCCTGTATGATCATTGATCCTTACCCAGTGGGCTTCTCATACTGATCCAGACATCTTCCTATCTGGCCCACATACCACAGCTTTTCTCCCTTTCCACTAGCCCCACCCACCACTCCGCCTCCAAAGTAAGCCCACCTACAAGCTGTACCTATCCTCAGAATATTACATCCACCTACCAGCTTTATTGGGATCATGGCTTTTTGCTATGGTGCTCCTGTTGAGAGGTTAAAAATGAGAATAAAGCTAGAGTACATTGCCAAGGCTCACAGTATATCTGCCCCAACCCCCACACAACACACAGGTTAGAAACCAAACCTAGAGAATAAAAAAAGAACAAGAGAAACAAAGCATATGCAGATTTCTTAGATCCAAAACTTCATTCTTTATGAGAAAATAAGCAAGGATGCACTTTTATTCAGGGAACAAATAATTTCCTGCCTTCTTATGTTGAGCATAAAACAGGATTTGCATGGGAAGAGAGATTCCATGTTCTGGACCAAGGAAGTATAAGAGTTTGCAAAAATGAGATGCTGACCTTAAAATTTGACCTTGGAGATCTGGCCCCGAATTCTAGAACAAGAAGTTGGGAACTGAAGGAGGACCCTTTTGGAGCCATAGCTAGTGCTAGTGGTGCTTCAGAACCCATGAAAGCTATGCTTTTCAAGGTAGGTAAGCAACAGCCTAAACACAGTGCTCTTTGGTGCCCTGTTTCAATTGCATAGGGGACAACAGTCTAGATGTAGCCTGAGAATCACTTGGATATACCCAAAGTTAGCTTCTTCCCCCATTTACTAAAGTGCAGCTAATGCTTTTAAACAATAAGTAATTGGTAGCAAAATGACATACAAGGAGGGAATGCTAAATACAATTCCATGGCTAAGGCAGCCATACATGTACAATGTAAGGTGTACAAGAACACCACTGCTGGGGTGGGGTGGTTCACATCACAGATACTACAGATTTACATATTTAGTGGTGGCTTTTCAGAAGATAACAGGAAAGCACCCTGTTCTAATAAAATCAGTCTATAATGACAATTTACTAAAGATGAAAGTAAAACGTTTTGAGGAGAGATGCCTTATTCTAATTTATGTAAAGGTGCCAGCAGCAGCCAAGATTTTACTGCATACTGTAAGATTGTTTACCACTCAGCAATTCTGTCTGTCTCTGAATTCTTCCACATCAGTCCACAGTAACAACCCACAAATATTCATGACTTTTTGTTTATTTCTCTAAATTTCCACTTGTAGTAAATCTAACCTAAACTCAGATAATCTTTGACAATAATATCTAGTTAAAACAGTACCTTAAAACAGACATATTTGGCTGAACTTTTATGAACAGAAATTCATACCAGCTTTTAAAATGTCTACAATTTAAACCCTGGCTGGATAGCTTGGTTGATTAGAGCAGTGGTCCCCAACCCCCGGGCCGCGGACCGGTACCGGTTCTCAGAGAAAGAATAAATCACTTACATTATTTCCGTTTTATTTATATTTAAGTCTGAACGATGTTTTATTTTTAAAAAATGACCAGATTCCCTCTGTTACATCCAAGACTCACTCTTGATGCTTGTCTCGGTCACATGATATATCTATCCGTCCCACCCCTAAAGGCCGGTCCGTGAAAATATTTTCTGACATTAAACCGGTCTGTGGCCCAAAAAAGGTTGGAGACCACTGGATTAGAGCATCATCCTGGAGCTTGGAGGTTGCCGGTTTGATTCCCTGGTCAGGGTACATATAGAAGCAGTTTGATGCTTCTGTCTCTCTCTCCCAGCCTCTCTCAAAAAAAAAAAAAAAAAAATCTACAATTTTGTTTTTCCTACACCAGAACAGTTCCTTGACCTAGTTAATCCACTAGAGAGGTACAATTATGTTACACAGTGAGGCTAAAATTTTGTTCTAAATTTATAATGGAAGAGACTAATTAGTTTGCTCTTGTTCCCTAAAACAAACTACTCTCTGCGTAAATCACATAATAGTGATTTTTTTTTAGTAACACTAAGTATGTCAACAAATATTTGTGGGGAACAACAACTATATGGTAAGAGTTCTTACCTACCATGCTAGGAGCTAGAAATACATAAATGAATAAAATAATGGCCCTTTTCCTCAAGAACTTCATAGTTCAGTGAAAAAGAAAAATACACTGCTCACAAAAATTATGGGTTCAGGGAACATGCAGATACTCCAGCACCTTCAGGCTTTTGTATAGTGCATTTTCACTAATGAAATAAAAGTTGGTTTTGCATCTCATTTGCATAATCAAACAACTTTCTTTGACTTGTTTGCTTTTCTGATGTTCTTGTTTAATAAAAAAAATCAAATGCTTTTTGAATCACTTCATATTCATTTTGAACTCCCCTAATTTTTGTGAGCAGTATATATGGATACATGATTGTAATTCATAGATTCTGAACTAGCAAAGTAACATGAACTTTACTAGAAACATAGGCTAAGTTCAAGGATGAAAGGAGGAAGGAGTCAACTATATGTGAGACATCAAAGAAGCTTCAAAATATTGTTATCAGTTTGGGTTTTTTGCTTTGTTTTTTGCTGTAAGTAACTGAACCAACTACTATCTAATATAAGCAAAAGAAATGTACTGAAGGAACATGAGGCAGATCACTTACTTCCAGGAAAAACTGAAGATTCAGTCATAGAAAACACAGGAAAAAAGCCTGTCCAGAGGGATCAGGGAAGCCGGAAGGAAATGCCACCATGCACCATTCCCCTCAGTTGCTAGTCTGCTTGGTCTGACTTGGGGTCTATTGTCCAACCCTTGGGCTGGGAGAGAGCAGGGTGCCTGAACCGAGAGTTAACTCAGGATCCACGGGGTCAGGCAGCTCCCGAGATGGCACACTGGCACCAGAAGGGAAAAGGATGCCAGGCAAACAAAAGCAGATGTCTACCTCAGGGGGTCTCACTGGCAACGTGAGCGAGAACAGTTTCCAAGGAAGGGGCATGGAATCCAGACTGCTTTAGACTAAGAGCTGACATAAAGGAAGCAGATTATCCTACTCTGTTAAAAAGCTTGGCCCTGTGAAAAGAGAAATGGAACAATAGGAAATAAAGGCAGGATCAAGGGAGCGTTTTTTGTTCTTATTTGAGCATATTTATAGATAAAGGAAAGAGCCAGAGCAATAGGAGAAATTTCAGATCTAGGGAAGCCCTAGAAGATAGATTTAATCTGAACAGAAAGATGTTACTGTTGCTATTTACCATGCGAGACACTTACTGTATGAGCTACCATGCTAAACAGACTTCACCTGTGTTATCTTCTAGTACTATCAAGTAGGTACTACAATATAATTATGTCCATTTCAAAGAATAGAGAATCAAGTATTAGAAAGTTCCGAGCAATTGCTCCTGGTTACCCAGCTACAGTAACAGAGTGGGGAAAAGGTACATTTTCTCCTGACATCAAAACCCATCCATGCTTTGAAAAACACTTTGCCTCTTCCTATAAAACTCAGAGAAAGCAGGTAAAGGGTGTACCAGCTTGTAGATTTCTATCTGGGAGATAGGATATGGGAGAGATTCCTACCATTTGCTTCACTTTTCTCAGCTATCTATTGAGAAATGGGAGGTTGGGAATGGTAGGTACAGTGAGGCTCACCGGTAAAGGATTGTTACAATGTGGCTGAGAATGGGAGAGAGCCAGTGATGCTAGGAGATACAATCTGAGGAGCATGCTGAAGCCCCCCTCCACACACAACAGCCCCCCAGGTTGCACAGAAATCAGATCCCTCCACTGTATTACTCTACAGCTTCTCTGCCAGGGCTACCCGGTAGGGGTAGGGGCAGTGCAGCAGAATACTAAAGGCAGACCCAGGCTCAAGCCCCAGCTCCTCTGCATTACAGGAGGGGTGCATATAAAAAAGAAACCCTTTCTTTATATTAGTAATTTCTCTGGCTTTCAGCTAAGACAATCATAAGTTATTATTCTTATCCTACCTGAGTCAGCAATGCTTTTAAATTATATACATATATATTACACACACACAGATTTCTATCACTAACAACTTCGGTTAGCGTCTATCTACAAAATTATGACCTAAATGTGGTCAGCTAACAACATCTTTCCTACTTCTATATTTTTTTAACGATTAACAACTTTATTTTCATAATCTTTGTTTCTATGTTTACCAAATACTATTTTTAGAGCACAGCAGGCAATACTTTTGGACAATATGACAATTTAGGAATGCCTAAGGAATATCTATTAAAAAAAAAGTATAACTAAAAGGCTTACAAATTAAGTAGACTTAATAGTCCTCTGTAAAAGCAATATTCTCTAACAAACATTTAAAAATCACCTGGAAAATTATTACATTCTGTCTTGAAACCAAGTCCACAATTTAACATTTAGTAGAGAAAAAAAGAAGTCACAGGACAAAATAAAAAGCAAGAGTCCAGTTATACATTAAAGTATGTACTTATATGGGCCCAGCACGCTTCCGCTGCGCCACTCTGCTACCACAAAGTATGTACTTATAGATCACAGCAAATATCTGGGAAATTTTATACCAAATTGTTAAACTATATCTACCTCTAGGATTGGCATGAGGTGAGGTTGGAATTCCTACTTAAAGAAAAGGAAATTTTTAAATTTTCATTTTCTATAATACTCTGACTTTTAAAAAATAAGCCTGTGTAACTTTTTATAACAATAAAAATAATAAGCCTGTATAACTTTAAACCGTTTTTTCTTTACTTATTTATTTATTCATTTATCTATTTTAATAAGCATTTTATTTTGGAATAATTTTAGATTTACAAAGATTGTACAGAGAGCTCCCTAATAACCCACCCTGTTTCCTCCACTGTTAACATCTCATATTGTCAAGGCACATGTGTGAAAAGTATACAGCTGGACTTGGTCCATTACTGTTCATTAAATCCAGGCTTTATGTAAACTTCACCAGTTCTTCCATTCACTTCCTTATTTGTTCCAGGACACACTGTAGAGTACCGCATTGCATTTAGTTGTCATGTCCCCTTGGTCTCCTCTGGTCTGTGATTTTCTTGAGCTTTCCTTGTTTTTCATGACCTTGACAGTCTTGAGGAAGACAAGCCAGCTATTCTGTAGAATGTTACTGAATCTGGGTTTTTCTGATATTTCCCTCATGATTAGTATGGGGTTATGGTTTTTTGGAAAGAACACCATAGAGAAGAGGTGACCTTATCATCGCAGCATACCAGGGGTACATACCAGCATGACATCACTGATGTGAACCTTCATCACTTGCCTAAGGTAGTGTTTGTCACACTTCTCCACTATAAATTTACTATTTTCCCTTTTTCATACTCTGTTCCTTGAAAGTAAGTCACTAAATCTTACCCTGGCTCCAGGGAGTAGAGAGATAGTTTAAGCTCCTATTCCTAGAAATAGGAGTATTTATATACATTACTTGGAAGTATTCTATAAAAGATTTGTTTCTTCTCCCCTGTTTATCTACTTATTCAATCATTTATTTATTTTAATATATACTCAGGTATATTTATGTGTACTTTGAACTATAACTCAATACTACATTATTTATTGTGTTGCTCAAATCATTTCAAATTTGGCCATTAGAAGCTCTTTTTGCTTGGCTCCTGTGTTACTTTGCCATGCCCTACTCTTTTCTTTCCAGAGTGCTTCCTTACTTTCTCACACTTACCATATTTATACTCATCTAATTTTTTCCCTGCTTTAGCCCTAAAATTAGCCATTTCTCCAAAGAGCCTTTACTACTCTTATTGAAGAATACTGTTTAGAACCAAGATGTGGGCACTGAGTATGTCCCTTCAACTATTTTTAATAAATTTGTGGAAGATTTAATTAGTGTATATGAAGCACTTCTTAACATAGAGCCTGACACATAGTAATCCCTCAGTAAATGGAAGAAAGCCATCATCGGTGTTGGCATTGTTATTATGCACATGTTTAGTAAACTTGGAACTTTCAAATCCGAAACCAAAATGTATCCTATTAGTCGTTATATTGAGTCTGAATAGGCCCACAGATCTTTCTATATTTCTGACACTCCGTACCATATAAGGCCAAGAGATAGATATTCCTCTGCCTTTGATCCAGGATTCTGCATTTTCTAGCCATAAAATATTTTTCCTCCTTTCTTGGGATCTACACAAAGCCATAAAATCAAAGGACTCCTATGGAAAAAGATGTCTCTTGATTTTTAAGTTTTTAAATTAAAATGAAACATTTGAAGGGCACTTTTAAAAATCACTCCCATATACCAAACTCACTTTGGAGCTACAGAGTGCAGTTTTGAATTCATGCCCAAAATGGCTGTTATTTTGAAATACTGCAATGTCATTGGTATAAAAATGGCAATTGTCCAATAGATCTGTAAAAGGCCCTTCAAACAATTTCTGTTCTGTCAGACACCAATGCCACGGTTCTTATTAAGTAATAGGTACTAGAGAGTCCCTTTTATGAACCCAATAACCAATAGCAAAGGTTCTAAAAGGGTGAATTAAGAGGGGCTCTATCTCAAGTGCTCTGGCTAATTAGAGTGGCTGCCAGGAATCCTCTGGGCACAAGAATCAGAGCTGTGTCTTAGTAGGATCTATGAAAGGACCCCAGGACCAATTGACAGGCTTAGGACAGCAGAATAGGAATGAGTAAGAGATATAAGGTCATTCATATCTTTCAGGGCATTACCTGAGCCTTGCAGAGTTGTGGAATGAGGAGCACTATGAAAAAGTCACCCTGGCTTAGGATATACCAGATGCCTCCCCACATTCTTCTTATCTTTTTATTTGTTTTTGAATAATTGCTTTTTGCTCTTGGTATTTCAAAATATACTCATTTTATTTTTGCTTTGTCCCAGGCCTACATTCTTCTGGGCAAAGCCTATTGATCCCTGCTATAGGATGCAACTTCTAAAATCTCCTGGCACCTGTCTAGCATAGACAGGTCTGGCCTACCTGGAACTTTTCAGCTTGCTCCCGGCATGTTTCCACCTAGCTGTTTCCTCTAGGTTCATCTGCATCTCTGTCCAGAACAGCCCCTGGACTTCACTGGCAGCCCTCAGGGACACATGTTTCACACATGTCTTCTGGGCCCTGAAAAACATCCCAATTTCCTTAAGGAAAAAAGGGATAAAGACCAAAGCAAAGTCTCAT
Organism: Saccopteryx bilineata; assembly: GCF_036850765.1. Lineage (NCBI taxonomy): Eukaryota > Metazoa > Chordata > Mammalia > Chiroptera > Emballonuridae > Saccopteryx > Saccopteryx bilineata. The sequence continues at coordinate 104,531,006 of NC_089493.1, read as the reverse complement.
AATTCCTATGTGGATTGTCTTTCCTCTCCTCAGGAAAAGGTACAGGAGGAACCAAGTCAGAAGAAGCAATTCTTTACTTTTTTTTTTTTAATTGAGAGGAGGAGAGATAGAGAGACAGACTCACGCATGCACCTCGACCAAGATCCACCCAGCAACCCTGTCCTGGGCCAATGCTCAAATCTACCAAGCTGTTCTAAGTGCCCAGGCCAACACTCAAACCAACAAAAGGGGATAAGAGAGAGAAAGGGGAGAGGGCGGAGAAGAGAAGTAGATAGTCACTTCTCATGTGTGCCCTGACTGGAGATCAAACCTAGGATGTCTGTTTACTGAGCTAACGCTCTATCCACTGAGCAAGCCGGCCAGGGCCTCTTTACTTTCTAACATTAAGATATTACTATTAACTAAACTTAAGACTTTATTAAAAAGTGGCCAATAGGAACAGGGCTTCAATCCTAGGAGGCCAGCACTGTAAGTTCATAGAGTCAGGTGCACTGGTTTTACAAAGAAAACATAGGATCAAGAGTCAATTATGCCTGGGTTCATTTTTTTATTCATTCCTCACCAGCTAAGAGACTTTGGGCAAATCATAGATCATAAGCTACAATGTAAAATGGTAAGCCAATATTACAAAATCTGTAATTTACTTTAAAAATACTTCAGTATAATCTGTGATATGTATGACAATTTAAGCTTTATTTCTGGGCACAGAAAATTATAAAGTGATATCTGAAATATACAGTGCAGAGGGTGGGGGGTATGTGCCAGCCAGTACAATATCAGAAAAACAGGATGTCCTCACTCCCTCCATCTTTATGTACAGTCAATTTTAATCTGAGGATTGTATTCATTACAATTTGATAGCCAGGTTGTGGAAGAGGAGATATCACCACCTCAAACTTCTTGGGTCATTACTATTATTTCAGAAATAACCTTAAAATTGGGTATAATCAAACTGGCTTAAAAGCATTCTCAATTTTCATTCTGTATAGAGTTGTTGAGGAATTACATATGAAAGCTGATGGCAAACACTAAAGTCCAGTATGAACATACTGTCTCAAAAATATTTTTGATCTGTATAATCTAAGTTTCCTCAGGGCTCACCATCCTGGAAAAATAAATGAAGTAGCATTGCTGGTCTGTTTCTTTAACCTCTCTCCCTCTCCTACCTGCCTCACCAGAGCCAGCTACCTAAAAGACGGCCGTGTGTAGAATTTCATGAGATTTAAGCAGGGTCTCGTTTATGCACACACTCATTACAGTGTGGACAGGCAGAGCTGCCCACATGCACTGCAGCATTTGCCAGAAAGCTCTGCTCTTTTCTGGTCCCAGCAAGCTCCTCCCACGAATGCTCCAGAGCAGTGATCTGCAAGGTGGGGGCTCACCCCATAGGAGATGCAAAGGCACACCTTTGAGGGTGTGAAGAAAATATTCAAGTTTCTGGTTTTGTTTCATCTTTTTTAGTTTTTACTTTTGTGTATGCCTTATAGAATACATTATATGCTAAAGCAAGAGAGGGCTTAGATATTTTTTAACAGATTAGAATTATCAGTCAAAAGAACTTGGAAACCTCTGATTGCAGCATCCGTGGATACGAGGGAAACATGCCTTTCTCCTCTTACACAGTATACTCTGCTGAAGGCTATAAAAGCAGTGATCTTGTACTCAAATGAGGTACAGATTCTTTAGTGGAATAACTCGTAAGCACAGCCCACTGGCCCCTCCCCTGCTTTTACAGGACTCAGTCCTGAGTCCAGGGAATGACTAAGAGAGAACACCCCCTTGTGACCCACATCGTTCTGGGCTCAGAATCACTCCACGTCTCTCGGGATGAATTTTCTCCAGAAATCTCTTCTGAACCTGGTGCCAGTAACTCCTGTCCTCTGATGGGACAGACCACCAACTCATTGCAGACACAGGGCAGACATTCAACAGATGTGCCTAGACATGTCTGGAGCTCAGAGAGAGGCGCCAGATTACACCATAGCTGACAGAATATGGAATAGTAACCTTTCATTGCTAAATCACATAGTCATTTCCAAGGCAAAACTTTACCTGTACAGGTAAAACCCTCTAAGCAATTTTGTCCCCTGAGAGTAGATGTTTAATCCCTGTGTCTGCTTACATATTCAACACCTGCAAAAAAAAAAAAAATGTGAAGTTAATTGTATTTGTGAAGGTAATTTTAATACCCAAGTGTTCAATTCACTCAATCATGTGAATTGAATCTATATTAAAAAGTAAATGTACATTTTAAAATGTGGAATTTCCCTTGAAAAGATTATGAGAGTTTTAACAGTAAATTATTATTCACTGGGCCTAAAATAATTTTCTATGGAAACATCTTCCCCAAATTAGGAAGGAAACATAAGAAAAATAAAATGTGATATATCAATATTAATCATAGGATGTTATTATTCCTGTCCAATTTAGGGAAGAAGTAGAGTAGCTGGACAAGATGCTGGTACAAGACTAATGTGACCACTGAAATCCCACAGGTTTGAAACAGAATTGAAACAGAAACACAGCTAAAACAAGGCCAGGCAGTGGAACTGTCCACCAGTTCATTTTCCGTTTACATTGTGAATAGTCCTAGCCAACACTGACCACTCCTGAGAATTTCCTGTGTCCCAGGAACTGTGCTAGGTGCTTTATACACATTGTGTCTAAACTACACAACATTCAGCAAGGCAGGCACTATGAAGAAAAGTAGAGCCCAGAAAAGTTAGGCAACTTGCCCCAGGCACAGAGCTAGTGGGTGACTGGTATTTGAACTCAGAAGATCTAACTGAACCCAAGTCCAACTCACCAATACGCCACCTGCCTTTTTCATGGGAACTAGTCATCTAAATCCTCCAAGGGGAAAAGAAGGCAGCTGCTTTGCTTTTGTGAACAGTACTGTGAACAATGCCAGTGCTGTGGGCTACAGAGTTAAAACTGGCTTCTGTCCATTGGTATTATTTCAGAAGACAAATGAGAATCATGCCTGCAAAGAAGAAAACGTTCTGGTGCTGAAATCAGCAGTATGTAATCCTTTTGAGTCAGTATGTAGTAACTTTCTTTATATATCAAATTTTAGAACTCTCTGATCAGATGGTTATTTTTTTCAAAGTGAAACAAGTCTTTTCCTCTAGCATAACACATCCCTTGTTCATGCAGTCCCCATGCAGGGCTCACACTGGGCATGTTCTCCCCCTCTTCACCACAGTGACTGGCCACGCTGGACACCTGAGGTTGTCCTGGATACAGGCTTTCATAGTACTCAAACAGGTTCAGAGTTCAGCTTGAAAGACCATGGGATGTAAGGGCCTTCCATGAGAAAAAGTCTAATAATATCAGCTCTATGGTTTAGAAAAAGGGAAACCAGGAGGTGGTGGAGCATGCCCTAAATCTATATTATACAATAAAAAATTATTTGGGGTGGTCCTAAGCTCATTTTCATCAAATCCCAGAGAGTTAAAACCTTAACAGGACTTGGTGATTCAGCAGGACTTGAGTGAAGGGAACGATGGAATGGAAGGGTGAAGATGACCCAGTCTCTACCCTGAGGGATGGGATTGAAGATACGGCTTTATTCCACCAGGCAGAGAAAAACAAAGACCATATGATCTCACTTATACATGCACTCTAATGAGCAAAACATACTGACAAACAAAACAGAAACAGAGGCATGGACAGATATATGCAACAGACTGACGGCTGTCAGAGGGGACAGGCATTGGGGGAGTGGATGACAGAAGGTGAAGGGACTAGCCAAAGAAAACCCACATATACACAGCACACAGGCACAGACTAGAGTGTGGCTATAGCCAAAGAGAAAGGGGGGTGGCCACAGCTCCTTTCACTCAGCTCCTTATAGAAAATCATGGATAAAAAGAGAAAGAACGAATTGAAGATACATGAATTTGCAAGACAAATAGTTAAAAAAGAAACCTGTTGTGAAAGACAGTAATTTGTTAGTTTAAGTGAAACTGCATGTATCGACTATACTTTAACCACCAAGAGTACTGTGAAACACAAGCTAATAAAAAACACAAGTGTAAAATTTAAATGGTATATAAATTAAAATGTCTTCATTTACATGGGAGCAGTAAGAAAATTTAAAATATTCTATGGGACAACATCTTAGAAAAATCACAAAGCTGAATAATTGAAAGAAATAGATAGCCTTGTAAGTGAACCATAAAATATTAGAACTAAAAGGCAACAAAAAAATCATTTAATTTTAACACTTTCGCTTAATTGTGAAAGAAACTAAAGTTCAGGAAGATTATGTCAGCAGGTACCAAAACTTAGGTTCCTTCCTTACAGTGTAGAGCTCTTTACAGTATCAGAACAACTTGTTACTTGAACACAATAATGTCCTTTTGTGTTACAACAGCCGTGGGATGAACTGCAGATGTAAGGAAATTCTCATGAGGCATATCTTTTATCTTGTAGTATGGTGAGGTTGCTAAAACTAGATGTATTAAATATGTTTCAGAACCATAAAATAAAAACACTATGAGTTTTTAAATTTAACAGCATCACATTTTCTTATTCAGCCTGCTATTATTATGGTATAACCAGAACACTGCCTTCTCCCAGTGTCTAATTGCTTTTGGATATTGTTTTGCCCTTTTAAAGAGGAAGGAGGCATTCTAAAAATAGGATGCTGATGCTGTCATAATGGTTTGAATTCCAAAAAAAAATATCACACCTTACTGAGAAATACTTAGTTCAAAAGCATGACATTTAGATATTTGGTACAAAATTGAGCTATAGAAAGTCACTGCTAAAAGATAGTTTGTCTCTATTTCAAAATAAATAGCAAAGATCAGCTATCTTAATTATTTCTTCATTTTTGAGGATGTATGTTCTTCTGGTGAAACAACTGTATTGTTGTGTGCCTATGTTTTGCTTTATTTCTCATTAGAATACTTTTAATGGCAATAAGAAAGGGTTGACTGCTATAGCATATTATTCTTCCTATTTGTGCCTTCCTTGGAGATTTTTTACAAAAATCCACTATAACTCATCAATCAATCTGAGATTTACAGCTAAGATTCATGGTTTAAAAGGGGAATAAATAATTGTTCCTGAAGGAGACTCAAATATACTAAAGAAATGGAAAGAGACACCCACCAGTAGAAGAACCAATGTTTCAAATGACCTGTGAAAATGCCACTCCCTCATAAAAATCCCAGAGAAGAGAAAGAAGCCCATCAGAGCTGCCTAGTCAATATCCCCACTTTCAGTGGAAAAAAATTAAAACAATTGGATTGCACAGGATGCTCTAACCATCAGCCACAAGGGTTTCTTGGCATGCTACCTAGAATAGTAAGTATCACTCAAGGTGTTTAGAACCTTGAAAGCCATCACTGCAAAAGAGAATTCATTTTCTACATAATGAATACAAGTACATTTACTTCCTTAAAGGGCTTTGTGAATTCATTCACTCTTGCAACAAATATCTGTGGAGCACCTACCATATGCCTGCCACCATTCTAGGAGCTAAGGAACATCAATGAAAAAATAAAAAAGAGAGTGATGGGGGGGGGGGGGAGGACAGGGAGGGGGTTGGGGAAGGGAGGGGCACAAAGAAAGAAAAAGACAAAAAATTTAAAAATTTTTTAAAAATTAAAAATTAAAAAAAAAGTGTGGTGATTACCAGGGGTGGGGAGGGGAAGAAAAAGAGTTTGGAGGAGAGGAGGGGCACAAAGAAAACCAGATAGAAGGTGACGGAAGACTATATGACTTTGGGTGATTGGTATGCAACATAATCAAATGTCAAAATAACCTGGAGATGTTTTCTATGAACTTATGTACCCTGATTGATCAATGTCACCCCATTAAAATTAATAATAAAAGGAAACAATAAAAATCTCTGCCTCATGCAAACTGCTTTAAACTTAGGGGAGACAAACAATACATAAGTAAACACATAGTTTGTAAATGGTGATATGTGCTACAGAGAAAAATTAAGTGAGAAAAGGAAATTACAAAAGATAATATTAATATATGTGCTTAACACAGCAAAAGCATTTAAACAGTATTAAAGGGCCTGACCAGGCAGTGGTGTAATGGATAGAGCATCGGCCTGGGATGCTGAGCACCCAGGTGCAAAACCCCTCAGTTGCCAGCTTGAGCACAGGCTCACCAGCATGAACACAGAATCACCAGCGTGAGTGTGAGATCATACACATGACCCCATAGTCACTGGCTTGAGCAAGGGGTCACTGGCTCACTGAAGCCGCCCAGTCAAGGCACATAGGAGAATGCAATCAGTGAACAACTAAGGTGCCGCAACTATGAGTTGATGCTTCTCATCTCTCTTCCTTCCTCTCTCTCTCTCTCTCTCTCTCTCTCTCTCTCTCTCCCCTCCTCCCTCTCTCTCTTTCACTAAAAAAAAATAAAAATATTGAATAAAAAAATAAACTGTATTAAAGGGGTTTACTTTCCATTAATAAAAGCTATTTTCTTGATTTGGGGGTTGGAGCTGAGGAAAAATTACCTTTCTTCTCTGGGGAGAAATAATTTTATACCACTACTTCTGAGTAGTGAAATAATAATTATAACTTGTATTAATAAACCACCTTTGTGCCAATAACTTTATGTAAAAATATTTCATTTCATCCCATAAAATGACTATTTTCCCCATTGTATATATGGGGAAAATGATACCTAAAAAACTCAAGATCACAGAACTAATAATTTTATGATAGAGCTAAGTTTCAAAGGTAATATATCTAGCTCCAAAATCCACCCTGCCAGGCTAAGAGGCAGAGGACCAAGAAAAAGGTAACATAACCAGTTTAATAAAAGACATGTTTCTCCATATTATTTTTAACTTACAGGGTTTTTCTTTTTGTTCTTTGCTCTGGTTTGTATTATTAGATTTATTTGCTATAAAGATGAGTAAACAAATTTTTTCCGACTTTTTATTATTCTTTCAGAAAATAAAAATCATGGTCTCCAGCATGCTATATTTCTCTGTTCTCAGATGCTAGATTTTAACACCATCCTTGTGCAAATACCACATATGCCTAGATACCCAAACAAGAAATAGCAAAATGAGTGTGGTCTACCAATTTCAAACAAAACAAATGATTCTGTTCAGATACTAGAACCTCAAATGGCAATGTAAAGGTCACATTACAAACCTAAAGTGATTTTTTGCAGTAGCTTGCCTCAAATGAGAAGTTTTTATTTTTGGCTTTAAAATCCTAAAACTCAACACTTTACACATATGTATGTATATAGACTAATATTCTCCACGTAGGAGATTAGTGGTAAGGTAGGTCAGCAGTGTGGGTGGACTGTGAGAGCAACAGCCATGTTTGCTTTCTTGATTCACTCCATTTCCTGACACTCTAAACCTAAACACCTTTTCATTTTAGTCAAAATTCAAATGCTTAAAAATCATGTTATCAATTATTCATTACTAAATTAGTGAAAACAATAATATCTTAATTCACCACTTTGATTCTTTGTTAGTTCTCCAAGCAATCATACCTGGTTTTATGGTGGGTTTTTTCTTTTATCTTTATTTTCAGAACTGTTCCTTCTCTGCAAGCTGCTGCTTCCTGAGACAGGTATATTATCACATTCTAGAAGCTGCATGCCACTCCTAGCCAAAGCTGAAGAAATGTCATCTCTCTGGCACCTTGCTGTGCTGCCCAACCTTCTCCCACCCCCACCCCTTTTTATTTATTTTTAATTGAACATGCAATGTCCTAATAACACTAAAGGATAAATTATTGTAAAACCACATTTGCACACCTGTTTTCATGTTTCCATATAGTCTTCTACCAATAAGGTCCCAGTGTTTTAGTTATTTCTAGATTTTTATTATTTTTTTAGGTGAGAGGATGGAAGATAGTATGGCAAATTCCTACATGCTCTCTGACTGGGATCCACCTGGCAACCCCATCTGGGGCCAGTGCTTAAGTACCAAGTTATTTTTAGTGCCTGAAGCCCACACACTCGGACCAAGGAGCTGTCCTCAGTGCCCAGGGCCATGCTCCAACCAATGGAGCCACTGGCTGTGAGAGAGGAAGAGACAGAGAAGAAGGGGAAGGAGGGGGGAGAGGCAGAGGGTCACTTCTCATGTGTGCCCTGACTAGGAATCAAACCCGGGACATCCATAGGCCAGGCTGACGCTCTATCCACTGAGCCACCAGCCAGGACCTATTTCTAGATTTCTAGTTAATGTCCCACACAGACTGCCTACAAGAGTGAGTAATACAAGTTTTAAAGTCATTCCCTTTTAATTCACACAGAAAGAAAAAAAAAGTTTAAATACCGTGTAATATTTGAATTAACTATTAAAAGCTAAATGTAAGCAGATTACTTCACAAACTTACAGTGTTATTTGGTTTTTGATGGGCTATTTTTATGCTATGTGTTAGGAAATAAACAGTGGCGGGAGAGATGGAGGCCCCAGGGACTGCTAATGGGCAGGAGTATGGTGGGTTCGGAGCTACTCCAGATGGTGACAGTGATGGGAGTCGCTGGGACAGAAACAAACTACGAGCACTATGAACTGAAAAAGCCAAGGAGGGCACAGGAAACAATAATTTTGAGTGGGCCAGAAAAAGTAGTGAGTTGTTCAAGAAAAGTACTTAAATCAAGAAACTGAATGAAAAGAACAGAAGAGAGGGCAGCCCTAGATGTGCCTGGAGCCCTGTCTTGATACCTGCACCAGAGAAGAACTAATCGGGACCTTCCACAGGCCATGCCCAAACAACTGTTACATCTATGATAAGCTCTCCACGTAACGCACACGTGCATGCCTGGGGCATCCTAATGTGCAAGTGTATGTTCCTTTATCACATGATCTTGGACATGATAGACATTTTATACATTTGTTGATTGTTGACTACTGGTGAAATTATCTGAAACAGCTGGTTTTACAGCTTGTACAATATACAGAGTAGGGCCGTGAGTTCTTATCCTACCCCATCTTCTAAGGGATTACAAGTGTTCCTTTTAGATTTGTCAGGTCCTTGTTTATACTCAGCCACTAAATAATAATAATAATAATAATAAATTACCTCTTTCCTGTATGGCAAGTGTGGTCATTTGTGTTAATTCTCTAACAATTCTCTGTACATCTTCATTAATACAGCTACTTCCAACTGTGACGTGATGGGTGAGAATGCTTCACCTCCTGTAAGGGCCTGGAGTCTGTTGCCAGCATCTCATTAGTATAAACAGTAATGGCAGATCTGAACTTACAAACATTAGCTTGGCTGGAACTGGCCTGATGGAGAAGGGTTCATTATAAATATTGACCGGAATTCCCTTTTTAATTGAAAAAATGTGAACTCTTCCTGTAGTAATATAACCTCAAATTATAGGCCCTCAGCCTTCAGGAAAGAGAATAAAAGGATAATGCTTTAAAAAAAAAAAAAAAGGAAAGGAAAAAAAGAAATACCCAGCCAGCATAAAAATGTTGTACAATTTAAATCAGAGTTAAATAAAGAAGGCAATAAAAGTAATCAAATAGCAAAACAAAGGGCAGGAGAATTAATATAAACAATGAACCAATAGGATGGTTAATTAGCTGGCTTTGCAAAGATTTAATTTCTCCCCTGAAAGCAATGGTGGTGACAAATAAGCTTGACCTGCCAAATATGTTCAAGGGTAAGGTAATATGTTTCCCATCGCCGATAAAAGAAATGCCCTTGAATTACTGTGTCTGGCGCTGAATTGTCACGGATGCCTCTGAACTACCAAGCACGGGATCTTTGCTCCAGATTGTTCTGACAATTGTCCTTTAGTTTTTTTAAGCTCTACAATTTCTATCTAAATTGTTCCAGAGTAGAAGACTCAAACTCAAACACCCAAAGGGCTCAAGCAGCGGCAGTAGAGATAAATGAATGGGAGCTTGGGGAGACCATTCCACTTTGGAGAATACCACTCCACCTAAGGCAGTCCACTCTGGTTGAGTGAGCCACATCATCTAATTCAATGGTAAGCCTAGAACCCTGACACTTGTCTGGTCCAGGCACATATGGGATTTGATGCTCCACCCCCCTTTCTCTCTCTCTCTCTCTCTCTCTCTCTCTCTCTCTCTCCTCTCTAAAATAAATAAATAATTTTTTTTAAAAATTTTAGATGTGTGTGCCATTTCTTTTTATATAAAAAGGATGATATGGGACTGGCTACATAATTTTCAGAGTCCAGTATAAAATGAAAATGCAGAATTCCTTGCTCAAAACATCAATAAGAATTTCAAGATGTGTTAAATCAAGTGTGGATCCTTCTAAGCACAGGGCCTATGGGCCTACCCAGGAATCATGCCAAACAAGCTGCAGGCCAGGTCCAACTCATGAATCACCCACTTTGAGACCCTGTTCTAACGGTTTCCCCTTTCCCCTTATGACTCAAAGCACACAGTTGCAAGATGGCTGGAAGAGTTTGGAGCATGACTTCTGAAGAACAGAATAAAACCTGGCTGGTGGCTTACAAAGGAAAGAAAGTCTCTCCTTTGTCCACACCAAGTCATAAAACCAACTGGGGATGCGGCTGTTGCCATGTGTGCTTGGGGGAAGAAATCTTTTACCTTGTTAATTCAAAATACTTAAAATCGATAGCTATGGCCAAAGTCCTATAAAAAGTAATATGCCCCTGAAAAGCTTTCCCGCTCATATCCCATCTTCAGAGTTGGGTATGTGCAACTGCCATCAAAGAGGAATCATCAATCTGCAAGTGATTGTCACAAGTCAGACATACCTTCCCCATGAGTAAATGTGTACCTGGAAAATATTTATTAAGAAAATTCTATCTCCTGACCAGGTGGTGGCGCAGTGGATAGAGCATCGAACTGGGATGCAGAAGACCCAGGTTCGAGACCCTGAGGTCGCCAGTTTGAGCGCAGGCTCATCTGGTTTGAGTAAAAGCTCACCAGCTTGGACCCAAGGTCAGTGGTTCGAGCAAGGGGTTACTCGGTCTGCTGAAGCCCCGCGGTCAAGGTACATATGAGAAAGCAATCGACGAACAACTAAGGTGTCACAACGAAAAACTGATGATTGATGCTTCTCATCTCTCTTTGTTCCTGTCTGTCTGTCCCTATCTGTCTCTGTCTCTGACTCTCTCTCTCTCTATCCCTGTAAAAAAAAAAAAAGAAAATACAATCATACGACATAGTATCATTTATGACAACATGGATGGATCTTGAGAATATTATATTGAGTGAAATAAGTAAATCAGAAAAAGCTAAGAACTGTATAATTTCACACATAGGTGGGATATAAAACTGAGACTCATAGACATAGATAAAAGTATAGTGGTTACCAGGAGGAGGGGGATATAGGGGAAGGGGATGTAGGGGAGGGAGATGGGGGAGGGGTGGGGGGAAGGGTGTAAAGAAGGGCAAATATATGGTGAGGGAAAATGATTTGACTTTGGGTGATGAGTACACAACATAATCAACAGTTCAAATGCTATAGAAATGTTTACCTGAAACCCATGTACTCTTATTGATCAATGTCACTTGTTAAATTTAATTCCCTAAATAAAATTTTAAAAATAAATTTTAAAAAGAAAATACAATCATAGTTTTAAATATATTAGTTAATATGATAATTTAGAGAAATGCTTCCCATTTAAAGTGATGCTGGTAAGGCACACTAGGACAGGCTGCTCATGGCTGGAGGAGACTGGTACACTTACCCTATGTGGCACATGCCTCCACTGGCATGCTGGCTATGACTTTTTATCTACAGGGCTCTCTGGACAAACCATTTTTAAAGCTGAGAAAGAAATAGCTTTTATTAAAAATTTTTAAATCTCTCTTTAACTAATCTGCCACATACATTTAATATTTCCATATGTCAGGTTTATGTCAACTGAAATGGACATGTACTTTTTGGTTGATTACAGTTATAGTCTTCAGAATAGCTTATACTAACAAAATGCTAATGCCATATTGGCTCTGTCTATACCCAGCAAGATTTCAATCCAAACAAAAGCAAAAACAAACAAACAAACAAACAAAACACTACTACTCAATGCAATGATTTTACCAGCATATGTGGACTATATATGCTTCTGTACCTATACATATGTGCAGAGATAATGGCTTTATCTATTAGCACATGGAATAAAAGTAAATAGAAATAGTATTACAGTATCAGAGAGAATAAATTATTTCACTTTAAATATAACTGTTTATTTTTTACTCCCTTTCTAGAATGTAGTGGTAGAAAGATTTGCGTCTAAATTATTTCACTTTAAATATAACTTTATTTTTGTCTCCCTTTCTAGAATGTAGTGGTAGAAAGATTTGCGTCAATCTTATTCATTGCTGTGTTCCAGTCATTGTATGGAACATAGTAAATACTCAATAAATACTTGTTGGATTGAATTGAGTCTATAAAATTAAAACAAGTTATCATTCACTAATTCTAGGATGGAAAGAGAAGGAAATCAGACATGTAGCAGGACAACCAACTTCCTTAAATTCCACAGGCTTTTTTATTCCCTAATTGGAACATAACTCCCATAGTCACTGTAACTCTGTTGCTTCCTGATCAGCCTTTCATTCCTGTAGCTCATGCAGACAAGAGCTTGGGCCTCCTTGGAGGAGGCTAGAACAAAGATTAACTTCTTCCCAGAACCTAGAAAAGGCTAATGAGCTCTGTGGAATAATATTTGTAAGTATTCACCGTATCAAAATCAATATCAATGCGCCATCAGTGTGTGCATTAGCCCCTCAAACAAAGAACAGCCCTTAGAGCCCAATAATGCTGCTATGCGTGGGTAGCTGGAGATGGACAAGATGATGCAGAGATGACTGTATCAGCTCTTCTTAAATACCAGGCTTCCAGGATGTTGCACAAGTCATTCTTGTACCTTGTCAGAGATAGCCAGTGTCTGGACATAGCCACTGATACACTAAGCAAAATAACTTTTTTATCTTCTTGACCCAAGACATGGATTCAGAGTATACCTTCCCGGCTGTGAGACAAGTTTTCTCTTCTGTCCTTGCCTAGTGTTGCCAGGGAATGCAAACATCTTAAAGCTAGCAGGGCATGACATATGAAGTTGATAAGTCAGGTAAAACAAACTTGAATGTGACTCAGGTAAGACCTGTTTTTAGTGCAACTCTATCACCCCATGCTCATTTGTGTAGCATTTCCCATATGCAAACCCTGCAAGAAAAATATGTCCAATGAGGGTAGTGGCAAAAAGTCTGAGCCTCAATTCTGCATAACTAAAGCTCTGGGATCAAAGTAGGATCTGATCAAGATTCCTGCTCAACCCTGCAGTAGAACCCATCTTAGTGCTGTAATCGGGATTTCATTCGACATGTGAAATCTGATTTTCCAATTACGATGAGAAGGGGTTGGGTGAGTGTGATAAAAATGACTGATCTGTATAGGAGACTCTGTTATGATGTTATAAAACTAAGATGACTGGGTAAACATGAGGGTGCCACAGTCAAATCACATTGGTTTGGAATCTTGGACCACTCACTTTTTAACTATGTGGCCTTAGCCAAATTTGTTATCCTGGATAGGACTTGGTTTCTATTCTATAAAATGTGAATAATGCCTGACCAGGTGGTGGCACAGTGGATAGAGCGTCGGACTGGGATGTGGAAGGACCCAGGTTCGAGACCCCGAGGTTGCCAGCTTGAGCACTGGCTTATCTGGTTTGAGCAAAAGCTCACCAGCTTGAATCCAAGGTCACTGGCTCAAGCAAGGAGTTACTCAGTCTGCTGAAGGCCCGCGGTCATGGCACATATGAGAAAGCAATCAATGAACAACTAAGGTGTCGCAACGCGCAACAAAAAACTAATGATTGATGTTTCTCATCTCTCCATCCTGTCTATCCCTCTCTCTGACTCTGTCTCTGTAAAAAAAATAAAAATAAAAAAAAAATAAAAAAAAATGTGAATAATAACGTTTACTCCTACAAAGTAAGATTAACTCTGTCTCATGTCATGATAAAAACTAAGTAAGATATATATAATGCTTAGTGCAATGTTTGATACATAATAAAACTGAATGAAGGATAGCTGTGATTATTATGATTATTATTTTTATCACCCCCTACCATGGTTTAGTCAACTACAAAGAAGTAAGTTCTTTGTAACTTTGTAATTCAGTAAATTAAGCCATAACCAAAAGCCTGGTGGAGAATAGCTTCTTGTGTGGCTTCCATAGCCAAAGGTTGGCCACAGTAAATATGGTCATGATGATCTTTTATTCATCACAATGAAACAAAATTATTTAAACTCTAGGAAGCTTCACTGAAACACCACTCAATGCAGCCATAGAATAATCTTTCCCCTCCCCCATACTCAACCCGTCAACCCCTTGAGGATATATATTTTTTTAAAAAACTAAGGCAACTGAAATAGCATTAGCCAGTAATTAAGACATGCAGCTAATCAGAGTAGCACAGGCTGTGGCCCTCTGTGAAGAAACTGAACACCAGGATGACAGCTCCTATTACTAGGGCTTTGTTTTCCTGGAGCAAAAGGAACACAAAAGCATAAAGTTGGGAACTGCAACTGCATTTTCAACATTTGCAGCAGCAGGAAAAGATTACAGGCTCTTCTGAACTGGAAGCATATTCCACCAGATAACTGCGGCAGCCCACACCCACCAGCGCCTTCTCCACTCTCAAAGCATGACTCCACTTTTCTAACACTGCCCTTAAGGAATCTGGCTTTGCAACTTCCAATAACTGTGCAAATCACCCATGATGAAGCAGCTGAGAACACTGATAGATAAAAGAAATAAAAATTAAGCAAATAAAATCTCATTAAAATGTGTTTGGTTATTTTTACTCCTAGGAATTCACATTACCAAAAAAAATTGTTCTTCACTGCTTTTCTTTAAAAGTAATAGTTTAAAAGAATTCTAATGGACACTGGGTGATTTTCTCCAGTCAAATCCACCCACTAGACACAATTTCCCTTCCCCCGTCATCCTCTAGCACTCCTCCCTGTCACCTTAGAGCTTCTGACTTAGCTGCGTTCACACCCAGCAGTCACAGCAGAGCTTTCTGTTCACATTATACGACAAAAAGCAGGCAATGAACAATGCACGCTCCTAGGTGCTTGCAATAAAGCCAGCCTGAGCTGACATCCCCTACAGCTGAATGTCAACCTCATAAGCTTTAAGAACTGGATTAGCATGTGTGTGATGTGTATAAACAAACTAATTAAAACCTGAGGTCTTTCATTCAAGCTAGTGCATAATGGGACCAATATGCTTGACTCTGAAAAAAAAAAGACTCCAAGCTGGCTAGAGGTATTATTGCCCTTCCTGCTTCCTATGATACATCTCTTTTAGGCTTAACAAACAGACTAGAAGAAGAGAAACTCAAGATAGCTATTCTTTCCTGTAAGACTTTTCAAATTAAAACTATCAACTTGGCAGCACTGAGCCACAAGACCACTCCCTGATTCCAAGTGGACATATTGATCCATTGAACTGACATGTGCCTCCTCTTTTCTCTCCCTCAGTAGCGATCAGCTGCACCAGGGAAATCTGTTTCACTTCCCAAAACAAAAGGCAACACACTGCTCCTTATCTGACATTGTCAGACCACATTTTTTAGGAAAAAAAAAATACAATGAAGATGCCCAAAGAGAGAGCTTGGAGTTGAAATGAAGATGATACATGTTTATCTGGAGTTACAGAATTGAGCTGAGCGTGTATGACTGAGCCAGAGATTTGCATTCACCACAATCACTGAGGACCCTGCTATTTATGCATCTTATCAGATTCTGCTAAAGTTAAACAAGAGTAGCAACACCACTGCCACTTTCAGAGGCTCTCCTCAGGGTTACCCTTCATTGCAACTGCCGCAGAGAGGAGACTTGTTACAAGTCAGCTTGCAAAGAACTCCAGCTATTTTAAAGACTAGCTAGAAATGGAAAAACATCGTAGCAGTCCTTCAACTATGAAGGACATGGGTTGAAGGACTATCATATAAATCAAAAGGCTCAAGTAATTTTATTTGGTTTGAGTAGTCATGTTTTTAATAAATTCTGTCTTGGACATGCAATAGATCCCCTTTCACATCAGGGTTATGTCAAATGCTTATTCAGCAGTCGTTCCCTGCCATGGTGAAACTGAAACCCAACCGTGGTAAATACTGAATTTCATAATGCAAATCACTAAATATTTCATAAATCACAAGAGCAAATAGGGGACCGATTAGCTCTGCCCCATAAAAAAGAAATATATAGCTTTACCATGTTGAAAGACTGTGAACTATTCATTTTAGAGCCTATTTGGAGTTTTGCAATAGAAAATTATCTTAGGCTTATGAAAAAATTCCATGAGAACACTAAAAATAACAGGCAGAGATGGAGCAAGAAATAATTTCATGTATTTTGATTGCTTTATGAGTCTTACAGGCCTTTGTCTTAACCCAGCAGACTGAAAAACAGATTTAGGGAAAACAGCCCTTCTTTCCCTAGTCCATTTTAAGCAAACAACATCCTCCCATCTCCACCTTAGCAGACACAGACTAACCAACAAAACAGCCATGCAATTAATGTCCAGACATTTAACACTC
This sequence comes from Saccopteryx bilineata, assembly GCF_036850765.1. Taxonomy (NCBI): domain Eukaryota; kingdom Metazoa; phylum Chordata; class Mammalia; order Chiroptera; family Emballonuridae; genus Saccopteryx; species Saccopteryx bilineata. The sequence goes on along the minus strand of NC_089493.1, from coordinate 104,514,482 downwards.
ACCATCTCCTGCTCCCGCCGTCTTCTTTTGATGTTTACAGCACATCTGTAGGATGCAATACTAGGAGATGCCTTGTTTGACCTGCTGCATGATGCTGTGACATCAGTTCAGATGATGCAGCTCATTATGGGAAAGACTGCTGTTGCTATGGCAACTGGGATGTGCCAGGAATCCTTGCTGCATTTCCAGTGGAGCCTGAGACAATACGGAAGCCCTGTAGGAAACAGACGATATGCAAAATTTAGACCAAAGAGGATCCCTCATTGGACTAAAATTCATAGATTTAAAAGGGATTTCCCTGAAGGCAATTTGGAAAGAATAAAAATTACCTCCTACTTTGTTGTTACACATTTAGAAAGGGGGGAATGGGGTGGGATATAGATTAATACTGAGCAAACATAAACTCAAATGAACAGTGTTTCTCGGTTAGCCAATTTGATCACTTTTTCTTCTCCGGAAAGCATTACAGTACCTTTTTAACAACAACAACAAAAAATTATTTTGCTCAATTGCCAAAGATCAAAAGAATAAAACATGGAGAAAAAAAGAGAAAGAATTTAAAATGGAATATAAACAGCTGGAACTGTCACTTTAATTTTAAAGTAAATAGGCTTTAATGCTCAAAGCATGCTCCAGGTGCTACCAATGAAGTCTGCCCTGAGCGGAAACCCTCATGGTCACCAAACCACAGAACCTTCTCATGCGGAGTAGCCCCAGCACTCACTTGCACATCAAATAGGCATGTGGAAGGAGGTTTAGAATCCAGGGGACCATACCACACCAGTCTTAACATCTTCCCTTGGCCTGCAGAACCCTTCCCACTTACGGCCCAAATGCAAGGGTCTTTTCTGAGATCAAACCTTGTGGTTGGAAAAAGTAGCAAACCTGCTAGAAACTCCCTAAATCACTGGCATTCCAAACATTGGGGCTCTGTTTCCCCCTCTTCAGAGCAGTAAGACACCCAGAAAGAAATTACTCATGCCCTCTTCCCACAAAAGCTGGAACTGTGTGAAAAGCCACACTTAAATAGGATACAGTGAGGTATTTCTCCAGTTAGTAAAAGAAAAGCAAATCTAAAGCAATCATTCCTTTCCAGTCCTAAGCGAAAACAAATATGTGGTGAGAACTAGAGGGGAGGAGACATGGCCCCATCTCATACACATTTAATACTTTCAGAACCTGGATAGAGACAGAATCAAGCTGATCTCCATGCACTCCATCTTCACATCTGGGTAAGAACAACATTCTAAAAGTCCAAAATCTAATGAGACAATTATGTTGTCCCCTCCTGCTTGAGATTTTAAATGACACTGTTAGCCAACTGCATGGGGGTGGGAACAGGGGAAATGACAGAAGAAATTCAGGCCTGCCTCAGTCAAACAGGAGCTGATAAAATGCAAGAGAGGTGCCAAGATTCTGGCAGGGTGCACCATCAGCCATGCACAGAGCAGCTCTGGCCTGGATGAGAAGCCGGGACTGTTCCCCTTCACTTCACGAGGAATTGAGAGACCAAGAGCAAGAGGTGAAGCTGCCTGTCCTGCCGCCCAGGCTCTCAGTCATGGTCAGAGCCTGAGTCCTTCCCTTTATCTCAGACCACATGCCACATCAAGGGAAGTAGCAGAACACCACTTCCATGCAAAGAGCATTTATTTGGGATTCAGAAAAACCCAGTATTAATGCTAGGTTCTTCACTGAGCACCTCTGTGACATTTAGCCAATCAATCAACCTCTCTGGGCTTCAAGTTTCTCATCTACTGAGATGATGAATTTAGCTATTAACCATGGTTTTCAAGGGGTTTTTGTTAGTAGTGAAACAGACCAAATCTGGGCTTCCCTGGTCAAAGGGGGGGGAACCCAAAAGCCAAGACTAATGAACCTTTCTTAACCCCAGCCCCTACCTAATCTGGCCTGAAGGCACTTCTAGAGAACCACTCAGCCTCTGGAGAAGATGGAGTGCAAGTCATGGGTCTAGAACAGGGGTAGTCAACCTTTTTATACCTACCGCCCACTTTCGTATCTGTTAGTACTAAAATTTTCTAACCGCCCACCGGTTCCACAATAATGGTGATTTATAAAGTAGGGAAGTAACTTTACTTTATAAAATTTATAAAGCAGAGTTATAGCAAGTTAAAGCATATAATAATGATTACTTACCAAGTACTTTATGTAGGATTTTCGCTAAGTTTGGCAGAATAAATCTTTATAAAACAACTTACTATAGTTAAATCTATCTTCTTATTTATACTTTGGTTGCTCTGCTACCGCCCACCATGAAAGCTGAAATGCCCACTAGTGGACGGTAGGGACCAGGTTGACTACTACTGGTCTAGAACAATGTTATCAGCCTTTTCAGAGCTAAAATCTCATTGCTCTGTAGAGAGAAGAGAGCATGGTGGGATCAGGTATTCCAGACTTGAATTTGGCTTCTCAAAATGAGTGGAATCTTCTCAGCCTCCATTGCCATTGCCAAAAGCAAGTCATTTGGTGGGAAGAGATGGATGACTCCACAAACTGAGGCCTCATCAGACTTTTAACAACCTGAACTGCCTAAATATCAGAATGGCCCAGACTGGGTGTAATGCCTGTGGCTGAGGCCAGGATTTGGGCAGATGGGAGAAAAATCAAAAAGCAGTGGACCGTTCCCATTTATTAGAGTCTTGCAATGGCACACGAACCAACAGGCAGGGAAAACCACTTCTCATGGTAGCAGGTAAGCAAAGAGCAAAATCTCCCGTTGTGGGGGGCAGTTAAGCAAACAAGAAAATGGCCCCTTGCGGTGGCAGGAAAACGATCTGCCAAACAGCACCTCGCAGATGCAGGCAAGCAATCCGCTCTGAGGGCAAGCACCTGTAGCCTTCCACAGGCTATACACACATGGTGCTGCCTCATGCTCACATATTAATCACGCAAAGTGCAAGTGAGCAAGTCTAACACAACTGTTTCCCCTACACTGGGTAAAAAAAGAAGACCCATAAAGCAGAAGCAAGTCATGAAGAGTTGTCTTGCTTTGTGAATGGGCCTATAGTACTTAATGCACAGTAGACTTCCCAGTGGCCTTTCTCAGTTACCCCCATCCCTGTCCATGAGATTGTTTTAAGATATAAAACATTTGAATATGACAAATATAAAAGCATTCAAAAACCAGTGGCATCGCAGAAATGTCAAACCTTATTAATACTGTCATTAATAGCCCACTCATCCCAATTACTGGAGGATCTTTAGCTCTCAACTGTAGGTCCAGCAGATTCTGGACTCTGAAATAAGATGGTTGGAAAATGGCTTGCAAAAAGTCTTCACAGCTATCAAGGAGGCCTGTAATGCTGGTGGCCAAGACCAGGCAGGTCCGCATTGGATTCTGGCAGATGGTAGAAAAACTGCAGAGGTGGAAAGGGTTGGGTCATTCCATTTAATAAAGTCTCACAACAGCGAACAAGCACACAGACTGGAGAAACTGACTCTTGGGCAAACAAATAGCAAAATGGCCCCTCACAGTGGCAGGCAGGCAATCCGCACATCCTCAATCCCCCCGTCTCTCTTGAGCACAAGCACCCATAGCACGTGGTACAGCCACGCACTCACGTACCAATCAGGCAAAATGCTTGCAGCTGGTAACCCTGTGAGCAAGCCTAACACAGCTACCCACAAGGCCTGACTCCTCACCACTCAGTTCAGATGAGTTCAGGGAAGGTAACGAACAGGGATCCTCTCAGGGCACAGAGCCAGGGCCATGGGCAACAGTAAACAAGGAAGTTTCTCCTGGAGAGTAGAATCACGTCTAGATCAATGAACTGAGGCAGACCTGAGTGACTACAGGTATACCTCGTTTTATTGTGCCTCCCAGATGTTACATGTTTTACAAATTGAATGCAAGACCCTTGACCAGCAAAAATATTACAGCTGACTTTATTGCAATACTCGCTTTACTGCAGTAGTCTGGCACTGAACATGCAATATATCTGAAGTATGCCTGTAGAAGGATTTCAGAAGACTACTGTTGGTCAGAGACCATGTGTCTCCCATTTTGCCTCTGATGAAAACAACTCTCATCACCAAAAATTCTGGATTTTCTGCTTAATGCAGAGACTAGATGGGACCTTGGGTATCTCCCTTTGGATGTGAATATGTATGTTGTAAGGGGAAAGAGAGCAAAAAAAAATATTTGAGGCACAGCAGGAAAACTTGTGACAGCTCCTGTGACTGCTCACCAATACCCATGTTTTCCTCTTCCTTCTAGGCACATTCCTAGTGCCTCACCTCTAGGGGACCTTGGAATAGTTCTCGCCGATGGAATGTGAGTGGAAGGGGACAGTGACACCTCCAAAGGTGGTTAGGAACCTGTGTGCCTTCTTCATATTTCCTCCCCTGATAGCTGGATGCAAAGAGTCTAGTGGTGAACTCAAGCTCTGGAAGATAACGGCCCCACGCTGTGAATGGAGCCTGGGTCCCTGAACAACCACATGAAGCACCACTATTCTCTCCCAACTACCCACTAACCCGCATGGAACTACAAGGAGTGAGAAATCAACCTTTAAGAATTAAGCCACTGAGACGTTGGGGTAGTTTAGTACAGATAAATTATCTATTTATAGATAATTATAATAACAATTTAACAAAGTATAAAATCAATATAATTACTAAAATATAATATAATAATATTATAATATTATGTATTACTATTTGTTATAAGCTGAAAATGTTACAAACAAGTTCTCTTATTACAGACTTTCTCAGAGTCTGTTATGATGATATTCACTGAGATTCTCCCATGGGGGGAATAGAGTATATAGTACTTTCCTAATTTATTTAATCATAAAGTCCTGTTTTTCGTGGACTAATGTTCCATTGGCTGTCAGCTCACAGTATGAGAAACATGACTGTGAACAACAATAGCTTAGAACCCCGCTGAGCCCCTGACGGAGCCTGGAGGCTATAGAAGAGGGACAAGTGTACTCTCATCCCCGGGACAACCCAGTTGGCCTCCAGTCTTTCTCTGCATCCTGGCTGGCAAGGCAGAAATTCGGTGATGTTATTATAGACAGAACAACATTTACACAAATGTTTCCTCCTGGACATTTTCCCCTCTACTACAATTAGGAGCTGTGACCCAAATCCTTACCATTTCAGGAACAAACTAGTTTTATTTCCAAATCTTTAGCTCATGGTCTATACATCTTGTGTTTGTATTTTTAGAGTTTAAAAACTCTGAAAGCCATTCCTGGAAATGTGGCAGGCCTGTATCCCTTAGACTACTATGGAAAAATTTCTAGATCTCAGGAACGCTAGTTGTTAGTTAACAACTTTTGGGGAAATACTAATTGATTTCACAGGTAAGCCTCCAAATTATCCTGGCTAAATACAATAATTGAGTGTTTCTTGTTCACTTGAAGTCTAAATGATGTTCCCCATTGCAGGTGACCTTGTATGTGGTTATTCAGGGACTCTATCTTGAGATTCCACCTTTCTCTAGAGCAGGGGTCCCCAAACTTTTTACACAGGGGGCCAGTTCACTGTCCCTCAGACCGTTGGAGGGCCAGACTATAAAAAAAAACTATGAACAAATATTTGTCACTGCTAGCCGTAACAGGTGATATGTCGCGCTTCCGGAGCCGTGATGCGTGCATCCCATGTCACCGGAAGTAGTACTGTACGTGAGCTATGCTGCGCTTTGTGGCACCGCCACATACAGTACTCCTGGAGCACAGGATGAGGATGGATCCTGTGCTCCTCTCACTGACCACCAATGAAAGAGGTGCCCCTATCGGAGGTGCAGCAGGGGCCGGATAAATGGCCTCAGGGGGCTGCATGTGACCCGCGGGCCGTAGTTTGGGGACCCCTGCTCTAGAGCCTTGGAGTCCTTGGCATTCATCAGCAGTTAGAGAAAGTGTGGGAGAGGTTATTTTGGGCCAGATCTAGAAGTACTTTTCTTTCTTCTTTCTTTCTTTGTTTTTTTTTTTTTTTTTTTTTTTTTTGTGACAGAGACAGAGAGAGACAGAGAGAAGAACAGATAGAGACTGATAGGGACAGACAGACAGGAAGGGAGAGAGATGAGAAGCATCAATTCTTTGTTGCAGCACCTTAGTTGTTCATTGATTGCTTTCTCATATGTAACTTGACTGGGGTGGGTGGCACAGCAGATCGAGTGACCCTTTGCTCAAGCCAGCACCCTTGGGCTCAAGCTCAATCCATATGAGCCCGTGCTTAAGCCAGCGACCTCGGGGTTTCAAACCTGGGTTCTCCGTGTCCCAGTGAGGTGCTCTGTCCACTGTGCCACTGCCTGGTCAGACTAGAAGTACTTTTCTTTACTTCCAACCACATTCCCTTCATTAGAACTCAGTCAAATGGCCACATATACTTCAACAGGCCAGGAAATGGAGTCTAGCTTTGTTCCCAAGGAAGAAAAACCAGGTGTAATGCACAATGATACAGTCTCTGCCACATCATGGGATCAGGAATCTGAGCCTTGTTTCAGGCTGCATTTTACATATGTCTGCAACACCACCAGCAGGCCCTCCTAAGCTCAGCTGAACATTCAGACACACAAGACTATCACAGCCAATACTGGGCACTGGTCTGCTCAGAGAGTTTGCCAGCAGGGCAGCATCAGGCAGTACTCTTCTGCAGTAGTCTTACAGCAATCCATACTGTGTCCAGGAGCTATTCTATCTGGCCCCTAGATGACAGCTCAGGAGAACACATTAGGCAAGTTCAATAGCGTAGTCTTAAAAGCACTATTCCACAAAGGAGCCAGTATCTTGTAACAATTTCGTAAGCATAACCTCCTGAGTCCCCACAAAAAATATGCCCAGTTATAATAGTCACTGGACTCAGAGAAGCTCCAAATTATTGCTTCCTCTTAAGATTTATAGTTTTCTCAACCCAGACCAACAAGTTTTACCCCTCCCTCATCACCCACTTCAGATGTCACCAGAGAATATAATTGGATAAATATCTATGGGGTCCCTCAGAACCAAGCCAAAGGGCAGAATAGTCTTTTCTTAGGGAGCACAGGCAGGTCCAAACCAGAGAAATTCCCCTACTTCCAGATAGCCATTTTTACTAACCAAGGGTCAATTTTATCCCAAGCAATGTTGCATAGCAATGATGTTGACATTTTATCATTTTCAGGTTTCCAGGGGAACAGATCTGCAAAGTTAATGGAAGGTCAGACTGCCATGCAGAAGGAGAAAGACTTTAATTAATCCTCTACCAACACTGTCCAATTCTGGCTTCAAAATTGACCTTTGTTCACAAAATATAAAAGCATTCAAACACTTCAACCACATGCCTATATGACCACATCCTGGTTGTCATTGTTGCTTAAATCAGTATACTTTTATACTTTCTCTGAATATTTGGAAGCCAGAAATATTTGGACACCAAGCTTCAGTGGACATTTGTGTCTCTTATTGTTCTTAAATGCTCAGTATCTCTTATACTTTCTTTAGATAACCAAGCAAAAATGAAATTGTTGTCTGAAAAGTACTAGTTGTTGGTGATCAGAATAGAACTTTGCAGCCACAATAATGATATAGTATATAAGATCAACTATTCCTGGTGTTACCTAATGTTTGGATTTATTATTCTCTATCAGACATCTCCTCCTCCACAATTAAACATATATGCCTTGGGTGGGACTCCAACTAAAGGAATGGAACAGTCTTAAACCAACCAGCTTGTTACATTTCCCTGACCTACAGAAATTAGTTCAGAAACGGGTATGGTACCTCACTGAAACCAATGAGGTGCAATGACATTCTAATGGAAATCACTGTTGCCTTCTAATTTTGAAGGTAAAACAATGTCACAGCTGAACCTGCTCACCCGTCTTGCATTCTTGAGTGAAGAATCGGTCTAAGAATAAAGCCAACCAGGAGGAAAGCAAGCTGCATTGAGAGAAAAGAAACTGAGTCCTGGTGACACTGCTTGCGCCAGAAATTGGCCCTACTCTGGTTCTGTCAGTTATAAAAGCCAAAAAGTACCCTTTTCTGTGTAAGCCTGTATGTTTTGAGATTTCCATCACAGTAAAGAGAAACCTAACTAACCCACAATGCCATCAGAGAAACGGGGTAATATGTCAGTTGTCGGCATTAGCATGGGCTTCCTTGGAAGGGCAAAGAAAAGCTCAGGTTCTGGAATGGCTCGTGACCTCAGCGACGAAATCCCTCTAAGGGCCGAACCGGCCAACTCTCCTCACAAGGAAGATGCATGGCCTTATCTGTCTTTCTCTTGGACATTCCTAGGTTTATGACAGTGACCTAATATCCCAGTCAGCCTGAGACCTAGTCTTCTGTCCTTTCCCAGGCAAAATTCACATTAACAAAGGCCAAAAGCCTCAAAAAGCCCAGAAACGGTGGTTATATCTTGAATAATGACCTAGATATAGAACCTGAAACAGACGTTAGGGTGACTTTGTCCACAGAAACAGGCCCCAGCCAGTTCAGCAATCTCTTTGCCATCTGCTGAATTTGAGATTTTTCTCTTGCATGACTTTTTAGATTAATTTTATTTCCTGCTTCATTTAGATGTAACTTTAATACAAACATTTGTCATGAAGACATGAACCTAAGTGACCTCAGCATGTTCATCACAGCACAATTGTGCTGCCTTATGTTGGGGAGGATAACATTCAGGACAGACATATGAAGGACGGTTTATGAGCTACTTAAACCCTGCCCAAGTATTTCTGGGACTTTCCTGTTTGGGTATTTGATTTTTTTTTATAGGCCTTAATCTTTTCTACTCAAGTAGATAATGCTTTAGGGTACAAACTATGTCTTCTGCTACTTTTGATTTCCCCATAATCCTTAGCACACTCCTAAGGATAAGTAATTTCATAATAAATCCTTCTTAATTAATTTCTTTCTTTTTAAATAAAATTGATTCCATTCCAGTCAAAGACAAACTTCCTAGCAGCTTTTTTCTTATCAGCCCAGAGTTTGAAATATGATAAGATTTTACCTCCCTTTGACCAAAAAATGATAAAGCAAGTAAGCAAGCAAATAACTTCTAAATGTGATCAGAGCTAAAGGCAGTAGTGGTCATGATAACCGTTTTCAAATTATTTACAAATGTGTCTTATAACTAATAGCATTTTCAGTTCACACAGTCTTTTAAATTATACTCCTTCCCCTACCTGAGAAAAAATGTTAATAAAATAACTAACCCTCATTTATAAACAAATTACACCTTCTTTTTAATTATGTGAGAGGCAGCAAGGCAGAGAGACAGACTCCTGCATGTGCCCCAACCAGGATCCACCTGGCATGCCCCCTACCAGGTGATACTCTGCCAATCTGGGGCGATTTCTCCATTGCTCTGCAACTGAGCTATTTTAGTACCAGAGATGAGGCCATGGAGCCATCCTTAGCACGCCAGGCCAACTTGCTTGACCATTCAAGCCATGGCTGCAGGAGAAGAGAGAGAGAGAAGGGTGAGGGGAAGTGTTGGAGAAGTAGATGGTTGCTTCACCTGTGTGCCCTGACCAGAAATGGAACCCAGGACATCCACACACCAGGCCAGTGCTCTACCGCTGAGCCAACTGGCCAGGTTATTTTATTTTCTTAGGTAAAATTCTTTCAGTAAATAAGACCTTAAAACGTTTATTGTAACTAAGTCACAAGCAGCTATAATAAAAAAGATTTGTTTACAAATACAAACTTTTTTAGTGCTTAATCCAATTTAATAAATGCATTCTTAAAAGTCAACTCTATATAAAGCACAGAGTTACACATCACTAGTGAAGTAATCTTTACTTTCTAGGATGCTATGAAACAAATGAGAGAGCTGAAATCCTGCAACCTGTCATAAGCATCAGTTTTATTTTAACTCTACCTGAGTATTTCTATCGGCCTGCTTTATAGTCCATTAACTGGATACATGTCTGTCATAGAAACATCTTCAAGCTTTTTCAGAAAAAATTCTAGTCTTTCAGAACAGTATTGGTTGTATAGCAAACACTTGTTCTGTACACTGCCTAGTAAATGTTTCTTTTCCTGAGTTTATCAAGATCAAAGACTTAATTCCTCCTCTCATTCTCTACTACCAGCTAAAGATACACAATTAAAAACTCCCAAATCACCAGTCACACATAAATATATGTGCATTGAACACACACTCATACTTAAAAACACTTAAAAACATAGGTGATAATGAATTTTTGCACATAACACCAGTCTTTCCCTCTCATTTTTACCAATGGCATCATATCACTTTTAAATTTACTTATTTACTGCTGGAGTAAACATTCTATCAATGTACATATTACAAAAAAACATTCTACTACAATACAAAATATTATTGTTTCATGGAATTTATTTGAAAAGGATTATACACACAAAAATGAAAGCAAATCTAAAATAGTCATAACTATAGATGTCACGAAAGAACATATACCATAATATTCAATATATACATTGAAACATCATTTTAAAAAACACAACAAAATATTGTATTAAAAGCATTACTTTACCTATCTATGTTTATGGTGCTTATCCAGGGCTATAGACCAAATATCTCCCCCCTCAAAATTCATATGTTCAAATCCTAACCCCCAAGGTGATGGTATTAGCAGGTGTGGCCTTCTAATGGTGATTAGCTTGTGAGAGTGGATGCCTCATGAATGGCATTAATGCCCATGTAAAAGAAGACCAAGAAAGCTCCTTTGCTTCCTTTTGCCATGTGAGGTGTATACAGTGAACAGGCGCTCTCTACGAACCAGGAAGTAGATCTTCAACAGACAATGAATCTGTCAGTGGTGACCTTAGACTTTACAGACTACACAACTGTGAGAAATAAATTACTATTGTTTATGAGCTACCCAGTCTATGGTATTTCTCTTATAGCAGCCCAAACATATTAAGATATCCAGATCTTCAAAATCAGTTGTGTTTCTATATATTAGCAAACTATCCGCCCCAAATTAAGAAAAACAATCTTATTTACAAAAAAAATCAAAAAGAATACTTAGAAATAAAAAAATTTAACCTGGGTGGTGAGAGATCTATATACTGACATCTTTAAAACATTGATGAAAGATGGCTATATTACCCAAAGCAATATACAAATTTAATGCAATTCCCATCAAAATTCCAATGACATTTTTTAAAGAAATAGAGCAAAAAATCATCAGATTTATATGGAACTATAAAAAACCCCGAATAGCCAAAGCAATCCTAAAGAAAAAGAATGAAGCTGGGGGCATAACAATACCTGACTTCAAACTCTATTATAGGGCCACGACAATCAAAACAGCATGGTATTGGCAGAAAAATAGACACTCAGACCAATGGAACAGAATAGAAAGTCCAGAAATAAAACCACATATATATAGTCAAATAATTTTTGATAAAGGGGCCAACAACACACAATGGAGAAAAGAAAGCCTCTTCAATAAATGGTGCTGGGAAAACTGGAAAGCCACATGCAAAAGAATGAAACTGGACTACAGTCTCTCCCCCTGTACAAAAATTAACTCAAAATGGATCAAAGATCTAAACATAAGACCTGAAACAATTAAGTACATAGAAGAAGACATAGGTACTCAACTCATGGACCTGGGTTTTAAAGAGCATTTTATGAATTTGACTCCAATGGCAAGAGAAGTGAAGGCAAAAATTAATGAATGGGACTACATCAGACTAAGAAGTTTTTGCTCAGCAAGGGAAACTGATAACAAAATAAACAGAAAGCCAACTAAATGGGAAATGATATTTTCAAACAACAGCTCAGATAAGGGCCTAATATCCAAAATATACAAAGAACTCATAAAACTCAACAACAAACAAACAAACAATCCAATAAAAAAATGGGAAGAGGATATGAATAGACACTTCTCCCAGGAAGAAATACAAATGGCCAACAGATATATGAAAAGATGCTCATCTTCTTTAGCTATTAGAGAAATGCAAATCAAAACGGCAATGAGATACCACCTCACACCTGTTCGATTAGCTGTTATTAGCAAGTCAGGTAATAGCAAATGTTGGAGAGGCTGTGGAGAAAAAGGAACCCTCATACACTGTTGGTGGGAATGTAAAGTAGTACAACCATTTTGGAAGAAAGTATGGTGGTTCCTCAAAAAACTGAAAATAGAACTACCTTATGACCCAGCAATCCCTCTACTGGGTATATATCCCCAAAACTCAGAAACATTGATACGTAAAGACACATGCAGCCCCATGTTTATTGCAGCATTGTTCACAGTGGCCAGGACATGGAAACAACCAAAAAGCCCATCAATAGATGACTGGATAAAGAAGATGTGGCACATATACACTATGGAATACTACTCAGCCATAAGAAATGATGACTTCGGAACATTTACAGCAAAATGGTGGGATCTTGATAACATGATACGAAGCGAAATAAGTAAATCAGAAAAAAACAGGAACTGTATTATTCCATACGTAGGTGGGACATAATAGTGAAACTAAGAGACATTGATAAGAGTGTGGTGGTTACGGGGGGGAGGGGGGAATGGGAGAGGGATAGGGGGTGGGAGGGGCACAAAGAAAACAAGATAGAAGGTGACAGAGGATAATCTGACTTTGGGTGGTGGGTATGCAACATAATTGAACGACAAGATAACCTGGACTTGTTATCTTTGAATATATGTATCCTGATTTATTGATGTCACCCCATTAAAAAAATAAAATTATAAAAAAAAAAAAAAAAAAAAAAACATTGATGAAAGAAATTGAAGAAGATGGAAATAAATGGAAAGATATCCTATGTTCATGGATTAGAATAATTACTATTATTAAAATGTCCATCCTACCCAAAGCAATATACAAAATAATGCAATCCCTATCAAAATTCCAATGCATTTTTTACAGAAATAGGAAAACAATGCTAAAAAAGGAATTGGACCTTTATCTTATACCATACACAGCAATCAAATCAAAATTGGTTAAAGACTTGAGGGTAAGACCTGAAACTATAAAACTTCTAGAGGAAAACATAAGGGAAATGCTCCTTGATGTTGGTCTTGGCAATAATTTACTGGATAATGTACTAAAAGCTCAGGCAACAAAAACAAAAATAAACAATTGGGACAACATAGAACTAAAGTTTCTACACAACAAAGGAATCAATCAACAAAGAAGAAAATATTTGCAAACCATATATCTAATAAGAAGTCAATATTCAAAATATGTAAGAAACTCTTACAACTCAATAGAAAGGAACAAATAATCCAACTTAAAAATGGGTAAAGGAGCCTAACCTGTCATGGCTCAGTGGATAAAGCATCAACCTGGAAAGCTGAGGTTGCTGGTTCAAAACCCTAGGCTTGTCTGGTCAAGGCACATATGGGGGTTGTTGCTTCTTGCTCCTCCCCCTCTTCTCTCTCTCTCTAAAAATGAATAAATAAAATCTATATTTAAAAAAATGGGTAGCCGGATCTGTGGTGGCGCAGTGCATAAAGCGTCGACCTGGAAATGCTTAGGTAGCCGGTTTGCAACCCTGGACTTGCCTGGTAAAGGCACATATGGGAGTTGATGCTTCCAGCTCCTCCCCCCTTCTCTCTCTCTGTCTCTCCTCCCTCTCTCTCTCTCTCTCTCTCTCTCTCTCTCTCTCTCTCTCTGTCTCTCCCTCTCCTCTCTAAAATGAATAAATTTAAAAAAAATTAGAAAAGAAAAAAAATGGGTAAAGGAGCTGAACAGACATTTTTCTAAAGAAGACATACAAATGGCTAACAGGTATATGAAAAAAAGTGCAACATCACTAATCAAGTAAATGCAAATCAAAACCCCAATAAGATGTCACCTTACATCTGTTAGGATAGCTATAATATTGATAATTAAAAAACAAGAGATAACAAATGTTAGTGAGGATATAGAGATACCCTTATACACTGTTGGTGGCAATGTAAACAAGTACAGCATTCTGGAAAACAGTGTAGAGATCCCTCAAAAAATTAAAAAATGGAACTACTTACAATCAAATGATGGGGGTGGGAGAGGGGCACATACTAAGTTTTCAGTAAATTCTTGTTGAGCAAAGCAATACACAGATCTCCAAAATGTTCAGCCACCAGACCAGGTATTTATTTCCATGCTATGAATGCCAAAGTTGCTCAAGGGACAAAGGTTCTGTAAAGGCAATGCTGCTGCTGAAAGTGAATATGGCTGCACAACATACATGGCATGGAGAGTAAACAGGGAAGTAAAATCCTAATAATTGCTCAAACTCTGTCCTCCTAGCCTGATTTTCAGGCTCTGGGCCTGTGCTAATTTGCAGGGTTGCTTTATAAATACCGAGTCTGTAAAACACTGTTGCTCCACAGGGAAACAGAGCACAGGGCTGGGAATTGGGAGCCCTGAGGCTCAATCCTAGTAACTAGCTCTGAGAGTCATTCATATTCTTTGTTACAGTTTTTTTTTTTTTCATGATATATACCCTGCCATTTCTGGGGACTATTTTGAAATCCCCTGAGATAATAAAGGAGAATGTGCTTTATGTATTTAAAGGCTTCAGGCCAGCCTAGTGAAAATAGTAAAAATTCTAGAGAATAAAAAAAACCTAGGTTTAAATCCCAAATGTGTCATTCATCAGCTGAGCAATCATGGGTGCATTACTTGCCTTCTCTGAACACAGTATACTCATCTATTGAAAAGGGTTAATAGTAAGACCTGTCTCTTACTATTATTAAATAATTAAATGAGCTATTTATGTCAGGCATCTGGCACATATTAGTGCTAAATAAATGGTAATTATCATGCTTGTTTGCCAGCTGTTATTTCTCAGGTTAGCCTTTGGTAGACTATAAAGATCTTGAAGTCTTTGACAGTGATTTTTTGAATCCCTACAGCACCTAGCATAGAACTGAACATGTGAATGGTAAGTAGTAGCAGCAGCAGCAGAAAGAGCAGCAGCAGAATCAGCCACAACAGCATCAGCTGTAATCACTGTTAGAGCAGCAGGTAGCAGCACCAATAACAGCAGTAGCAATAGTAGTAGGGCAACAGTACCAATCATTGCAATCCCAGACTATTCCTTCTTATCCTGTGGTTTATCTACCTGTATACCAAGAAGATAAAGTCTCCCATGCAAATAAACACTGATATAGAGAACTGGGTCAATAAGAATTGAGCAAACCCTGCAAATTGAGGAAGCTTAAATGCTAATGAATGTTAAATACAACATTCTCCATACTAGTCCTGTATACAGGTAGGTATCAGAGACAGAATCTCTATGCTGCTATTTAAAGAAGAAACTGGTAGAATTCTGAGTAGAGCACTGAGCCTGACTCATTTAATAATTGAAGAGAATAGAATTCCTAGGCATTTGTGTTCTCAAACTTCAACCCAGGTTAGACTTTCACTGACATGCAAAAACAAAAAATCTTAAGAGACAGCCATCCTCCAGGTTCCACGTCACGATTCAGATATCAGGAAAACAGCAGAAAAACCCAGGTAACTAGCTGAAAGAGAGAACCAGCTGATAGCTTGGAGGAAAAGACAAACAGTTTGGTAGAATGACCAGAGTGAAGCCAAGAAAATAAACTTAAAATACTGATGGAGTCTTCCATCCATCCTCACAGGCAAGGTTTACATTCTGTGGTGAATATTTTAACCATTGTTTGAGAAAGTAACTAAGAGCATAGATGCATTTGAATTTCCTCTTTTTGCACTCCTTTTTGACACGTGGCTTCCCTTAGAGAACATAGAGAGGGAAGTTTATTTAATAATATATATATGAGTATAGGTTCAAAAAGAAAACAGAGCTAAATTCAGGTAAAGCTTGACCATGAACCACATATAAAGAAATATTCTTCCAATAAGATCAATTCCAAAAGGGAAAATACATCCTCTGGCTACTAAATATTACATCTATGAAGACATCAGCACACCTGTCCAAATACTCAGCACTGTCATAGAAACATAGCACATCAAAATGACATCATACTGTAAATAAACATACTAATGAAATAACTCAAAGGGATTAAAGTAAGATATATCAAAATCACTGTTACTACTACAGGAGAGTATTTTTATTAATGTGCAAATGAGGAAAAATCTGCCCTTTGAGAATGAACAAGTCAGAATCTGTGTTTTCTACACAGGCCTGATGAGCTCTCTATAACCCAGAGCTTTCCTCTTTCCTCAGCAATGGGAAATGCGAGGTCACAACAAACCGTGCTTGTCTGAACCCTGTGGGTGGAGTGCAGAGCGCATTTCTAGCAGCTGTGGCTGATGCAATGCTGTGAGAACACGCCAGCTCCCAGAACTGGAAGCTCGCCCGCTATAAGGAAGTGACTTAGCGTGCCAACCACGCAGCTCCCTGATCTTTTCAGCCATTGGCTGTGAAGGACATGCTGTAAAACCCTATAGGCTGAACCCGTATATATAAGCTAGCTTACTTCCTGAATAAAGTGGATCTGCATCACTGAACCTGGTCCCTGGAGTTGGATCTTTGCGTCTCCATCGTCCTCACCCCTGGCAGGACTTGTCCACAACTGGTGCCTAACATGGGGCAGGGACCTAACCAGCATCCAAGGGATGGGTGAGTGACCCTCTGCAATGGGAAACCTTTTCCCTCACTCTCGAGCCCCACAGGCTCAAGCCCTGCACGCCCTATTGCAGAGTAGGCGAGTTGAAGTTTGTGAAAAGGATCTTTGTACTTACTGGGAGATCCTCTCAGGTTTCAACCCTTGGCTCTGGGACAAGCCTCTTTGGGACCCCGATACTTGGGCCCAAGCTTTCTGGTGCGTCCGTTCAGCTGAAGTACATGGGGGACAAACCTTCCCTCTCAGCCTCATTCCTGCCCTGCTAGAGATACATGCCTGCCTGATCAGTGCTCCTCCTGGGGACCCTCCATCAGTGCCAAAGATATTGCAGGCTGCCTCTCTCTCTCTGAGGAGCCCCTACCTCCCTATTCGCCCCCCTCCACTGAGGAGGAAAGTAGTTTAGCCACAGAGTTTGATAAAATCGCGGCTGAGCGTGCAGAAACAAAATCAACTGAATTGCTAACTGTGCCACCATCAGCTCTGCTGCCAGAAAAAGCGGAAGTTGCTACTTCTGCATTCCCTGCCGGGGCTCAATGCCCCACTCCAGCCTCTCAGACGCCATTTTCTATCCCAGCTTTAACTCCAACACGTGTTCTTGCTGCAGACCCATGGGCCAGCCTATACGCCCCCATGTGTCTTTTTTCTTTCTGTCTGTCTTGTCTCTGTATCTCTCGCTCTCTCTCCCCCGCCCCTCTCTCTGAAATGACGCTGGAAGGACCCAGCCATGGCACAGTGGTGGGGATTACACCCTCTTCTAACACAAGGGAGAGGTTATGCTTGTGTTTTTCAGCAAATTTGGATACCAGGAACCCCCACCCCCCACCCCACAACCTGCTTGACAGGGTTTCTCGGGCACCCACTAAATGGTTCAGTCTTCACCTGTCCAAAGCCACAGCCCTGGCCTTCTCCACACCAACTACGCCTGAGGGGAAGAGGTCCTCAATGCTCCAAAAGAAGACCTTGCAGCCAGCATGCACACTCCATCACTTGGGGGGATGTGGAAGCTTTGGTGGGGCAGGCCTAGAGAATGGCCCCTGATGGGCCCCCAGGTGCCGCAGACCAGCGCAGCTCCAAATAACAGTGCGGAATTAAGGAAACACATTTTGTCAAAACAAAAACGATGGGACTGGGAGAACTCCTCAAACTGCCTGGCAGTATCTGAGTGCCCCATAGCCCCAGTTCGCTTTATTATATAAACATATGCAAATCAAGGACCCTGATACAAAGTTGCACATCAAAGGCTAAGACAGGAACTCTCCCAAGGTAAAAACAGGATACATTAGTGAAATCTACCAACAACTGAAACAAAGAAAGAGCAAGAGGAAGGGCATGTATATTGCTTCCAGCAAACCCAAGGAAGCAAGTGGAGTGGGTACAAATACTCAGCATCAAAGCCAAATATGGAGATGGAGGGGGAAACTTAGCCTTTTGCTAAGCCTCGGATCTATAATGGCTTTTTGCCACTTACGGTCCACAACACCCAGGCCCTGGTCCTCTGTTCTTGCTTGTGTGTACTATAGTGACTGCTACTCCCAGACACAGGCAGACCCCCACATATGGGCTGCTTTTCCCCACCCTGGCATAATTATGCCTGTTGAAGTTAATAGCCCACAGTTTCCAGCAGTATATTCCAGTAACTGCTCCCTTAGTCTCCCTTGTGACAACAGTGGCCAGGAATCCCAACAGTGGAACGGCACTATATGGGGTAACCTCAGTGACTCAATGCTACTTAAGTTTACTCTGAATAATAAACACCGTCCCTTTGGAGGGGTGGGTCCTCCTTCGAAATCTTACTACGGGGGACTTTGCTGAAAATGGTACTACCAAGCAAGGCTCAATACTTGGCCTACAAGCCCTCCTCCCCCTAGCTACCAACAGCTGGGCCTGCCCTGCTAACTTTGCCTTCCCAGGGTCACCTCTTTGCCTGTTCCTGTATGACAAACATCTAAGAACACTCCCGAGAGAAGGAATTCCCTGGAGAGACTGCCGCATTGCCTCTGGCCCAGATGCACAGACCATCAACCTTGGAGTTTGGCATTGGAGGCTGAGAGATGGAATTTAACCATATGCAGTATGCAGCCTGCAGCAAGACATCCGTTTCATGTTTGGACGCTGGGACCTTTGTGGGAAGGGGGCGTGCATGGACCTACATCCATTTTTTACAATCAAAATGGAACTGTGTTTAATGGCACCTAGAAGGTCTCTGTAACACAATGGGAGGGAAATGACATCCCGACCTCTAGGAGGAATCCCCTGTTTAAGACCCCCGTTCTATTTCCTAACTAGTCAAACATTACAGAAGCTTGCCTCATTGTTTAATCCAGCTAATCTATTAGCATATATTTTAATAGGTATTATAGTTGTTTTAGTTCTACTAGGGTTCCGTTGCATAATGCATAGCATTCAGAAGTTACTACAACAGCAAGCTGTCATTCATCAAGTCCAAGTGGCCTTAATTAAAAGAGAAGGGAGAGATGTGGGTGGAGCACAGAGCACATTCCTAGCAGCTGTGGCTAATGCAATGCTGTGAGAATACTCCAGCTCCCAGAACCCTCCTGGGCACACCCAGGAAGGAAGCTCGCCCACTATAAGGAAGTGACTCAGCACCAACCACGCAGCTCCCTGATCTTTTCAGCCATTGGCTATAAAGGACATGCTGTAACACCCTATAGGCTGTGAACCTGTGTATATAAGTTAGCTTACTTCCTGAATAAAGTGGATCTGTGTCACTGAACCTGGTCCTCGAAGTCGGATCTTTGCGTCTCCATCATCCTCACTCCCAGCAGGACTTATCCACAAAACCCCAAGAGGAGGAGCAGTTTTCTGAAAGTTCTCTGAGCAGAAGGGCCAATGGTTAGAAAGTCTGGGTATCTCCTGCTCTGCAAGGGATTCACAAGGGTGATAGCCTGGGGAATAATGCTAGAAGGAAAGTGTCCACAGAGCAAATTCTGTCGTCTCTTTCTCATCACCACATCCCCAAGGTCAATCAGTGCTCGCAGATCTTAAAGCCTCCCTTAGCCAACTCAGGAACAGATTTCCTGATTCTACATTCCTAACTTTGCCAAGGTAACATTTGCCAACAATGGGTCTCAGCTAGGTAATGGAAAAATACAGAATCTGGTGGCATCATATGGGTCTGTAACAGCAAATAGCCATCAATGGCTGATGGGGAGCCAGAATGGTTATGTAAGTACTAGGATCCAGGTAATAGTTATGTGTTTAATCTAGTTATCTCACAGTCAGCTCTTTCCTCATGACTCTCCATGGCTTTTTGTTCCCAGGTACAGCAGAAGCTCCAGAAATGCAGGAGGCAGGTAGTGGCAGGGCAGAGAGAACACAGTAACCTAGCAGAAGTAGAGGCAGCACTGGGGTGAGAAAAGGCAAAACTGTGTTCCAGGCCTATCACAATGATGAGATTTGGAGTTACTAGCTTGGGCTTGAGCAGAGTGCTTGTCCCTAAAACAGATCCAATGTTAACCCACCAGACATTTTGTAAACTCTAAAGCAATATATAATATTACTCATCCTTACCATTATTACCAATAAATACATAACACCCTGACTCAACCATTTGGAAACTATTTTTTACTCCTGATGGTTTCTTCATTGAACTATGGAACACTTACCAGTCATCTTAAATACTCCACACAGAAATTCGAGACCAATCCATCAATGAAGGTGGCAGAAAAAACAAACAGAAAAAACTTCTAAAAGTTTATCTTTCTCTACAAGAAACATTATTTTCCATTACTAAAGAAAACACAGCTCAGCTTGAAGTATTTATATTTGGTTGACTTTACCACTATTCAAGGCTATTTCAATTAATCAGGAGTTGCTTTTAAAATTATAGCTATCTGACCTAGATGACTTTCAAAATAAAGAAAAACTATGCTCCAAACATTTCTGGCAGTTTTAGGAGTGTTTTTTTTTTATCCCAACCACTAAGAGTCAGAGATATAAAGAGCTAGCTAGCTTCAGAGGCTAAGATATTATGCTATGTTATTTAGTACCAGACTCAGCGATGTAAGGATAATGTGAATTCTGGCCACTCTGAGAAGACATTCCAAACCTTGATGGGTAAAATCTGAGGGGAGAGAGTATTGGAAGGAAGGCCGCCATCTGAATGCTAGAAGCAATTCTATCTGCCCATGTACAGGACTTGAATTCTCTTTGGGGTGGAAGGAATCTTTGTTTTAAAAAAGACATCCAAATGCGCCCTTGGTTACAACTACCAATTTTTCTTGGTCTTTTTTTTTTTTTTTTTTAGCGGAGAAAGAGAAGGGACAGACAGGAAGGGAGAGAGATGAGGAGCATCAATTCTTTGTTGTGGCACATTAGTTGTTCATTGATTGCTTTCTCATATGTGCCTTGACTGTGGGGCTCCAGCTGAGCCATGACCCTTTGCTCAAGCCAAGAACCTTGGGCTCAAGCCAGCATCCATGGGGTCATGTCTATGATCCCACACTCAAGCCGGTTACCCCGTGCTCAAGCTGGTGAGCCTCTGTTCAAGTCAAATGGTCCAGCACTCAATCTGGTGTCCTTGTGTTTCAAACCTGGGTCCTCTGTGTTCCAATGCTCTATCCACTGCACCACCACCTAGTCAGGCACAACTACCAATTTTTTTATGAATAATGTGAAATAACCTAAATGTAGGTTTTTTTATTATTCAGACAATTAAATTTAACAGAGTGGTGTTGGTCAATCAGAGTACAGAGATTTAGAGAAAACATCTCCACATCATTTGGACAGTCAATTATGTTGTATAACCATGGTCAAATCATCTTCTGTCACCCTATATTTGTTTCTCTTTAAGCCCCTCCCCTTCCCCATCCCCCTCCCTCTCCATGTTTCCCTTCCCCCTGGTAACCACTGCATCCCTGTCTATGTCCATGAGTCTCAACTTTGTGCCCCACCTATGTATGGAATCATACAGTTCTTAGCTTTCTCTGATGTTCTTACTTCATTCAGTATAATGTTATCAAGGTCCATCCATGTTGTCATAAATGATACTATGTCATCATTTCTTATGGCTGAGTAGTATTCCATTGCATCTATGTACCACATCTTCTTTACCCAATTCTCTATTGAAGGGTATTTGGGCTGTTTCCATGTCTTGGCCACCGTGAACAATGCTGCGATGAACATGGGGGTACATGTGTCTTTATGTATGCATGTTTTTAAGTTTTGTGGGTATATACCCAGTAGAGGGATTGTGGGGTCATATGGTAGTTTTATTCTTAATTTTTTGAGGAACCACCATACTTTCTTCTATAATGATTGCACTAATTTACATTCCCACCAACAATGAACAAGAGTTCCTTTTCTCCACAGCCTCTCTTGCACTTGTTATTACCTGTTTTGTTGATAATAGCTAATCTAACAGGTGTGAGGTGGTATCTCATTGTAGTTTTGATTTGCATTTCTCAAATAGTTAGTGATGATGAGCAAAATGGAACAGAATAGAGAGCCCAGAAATAAAACCACATACATATGGTCAAATCATCTTTGATAAAGGAGCTAAAAATACACAATGGAGAAAAGAAAGCCTCTTCAATAAATGGTGCTGGGAAAATTGGAAAGCCACATGCAAAAGAATAAAACTTGACTACAGTTTATCTCCTTGCACAAAAATTAATTCAAAATGGATCAATGAACTAAATATAAGATCTGAAACAGTCCAAGTGTCCATCAGTGGACAAGTGGATTAAAAAACTGTGGTACATACAATGGAATACAATGGGGCCATGAAAAAAAAGGAAATCTTATCTTTTGTGACAACAAGGATGGACATGGAAACTATTATGTTAAGTGAAATAAGCCAGGCAGAGAAAAAAAATATATGACCTCACTCATTTGAGGAACCCAATGAACAATATGAACTGAGGAATGGGATAGAGACAGAGGCAGAATCAATGGGTCCATAGGGAAAGCAGACAGAGGAAAAGGGGATGAGAGGAAGAGATCAGAAAAGAGAAAGAGATTGGTGAAATTATACACACATAATGCAATGTTATAGAGAGCAGAAAAGCTAATTTAGAGGAAAGGGGGAGGGCATTGTGGGAGGGGAAAACTGGGGATGTGGGGAACACAGGGAAAGGGGGATGCATTCGGGGGGACACTATAATCTATGTAAACACAATAAATTAAAATTTTTTAAAAAAAGAAAAATGACAAGTCAAAGAAAGTTGTTTGATTATGCAAATGAGATATAAAACCAACTTTTATTGGTGAAAATGCACTTTACAAAAAGGCTGAAAGTACTGGAGTGTCTGCACTCTGATCCTTAGAGTTTCCTGATCCTCTAATTTTTGTGATCAGTGGGTATAATAAATCATCTGTACATTGTATTGTGTGCTTACCACCCCAAGTCTCCTTTCATCACCATTTACCCTTTCCTACCTCCTTCACCCCTCTTTTCCTGTTAATCACTATACTGCCATCTGTGTCTATGAGTATTTTTTTTAACTTAAAATCTCTAATAGTTAGTCTCAGTGTGGCTTATTCTGTGATCCTTGGTTATAGACTCCTCTTCATTTAGTCCAAATTTGGTTTTTCAAGATGATTGTTCTTAAATTAAGTTGTAATCCAATTTAGTCCTGGGATGTGATAGTTGGATCATCTGCCTACTCTGTCGCCATCTTGGACTCTAATTACATGATTTTATTTTTATTCATATATAATTTATTTAAACTAAAAAAAACCCCAAAAATCAAAACATTTCATCCATTTCTCCCATCCCCTCTGGCAACCACCAATCTGTTCAGTATCTATGAGCTTGGATTTTTAACTAGTTATTTTTTACATTCCACATGTAAGAGAAATTATATTATACTTTCTTTCTCTGTCTGACTTATTTTATTTAGCATAATGCCCTCGAGATTCATCCAGATAGTCTCAAATGGCAAAATATTATTCACTTTATGATGAATACTTGATTGTTTCCATACCTGTCTTTTTGTAAATAATGCTGCACTAAACATTGGGGTGCATATATTTTTTTAAATTATGGATTTCATATTTTTCAGTTAAATACCCAGAAGTGGAATCATATGGTAGTCCTATTTTTAATTTTTTGAGGAACCTCCATACAGTTTTCCATACTGGCTGCACCAATTTATATTCTCACCAACGGTTCCTCTTCTCTACATCCTCACTAACACTTGTTATTTCTAGTCTTTTTTATAATAGCCACAAACAGGTGTGAGATGATATCTCATTGTAGGTTTGATTGGCCTTTCCCTAATAATTAGTAGCATTGACCATCTTTTCATGTACCTGTTGGCCATCAGCATGTCTTCTGAGAAAAAAAATGTCTATTCAGATCTTCTGCCCATTTTTTAATTTGATTGTTTGGTTTTTCTGCTATTGAGTTGTATGAATTCTTTATATTTTTTCTATTTTGAATATTAGCTCCATATTAGATATATGATTTGTAAATATTTTACCATTAAATATACTGCTGTTCACTTTTTTTATCATTTTCTTTGTTGTACAGAAGTTTTTAGCTTGACATTGTTCCACTTGTTTAATTTTGCTTTTGTTGTTTTTGTGTTTGGCATCTGATTCAAAAAATCATCACCAAGACCTATGTCAATGAGCTTACCACCTATGTTTTCTTCTAGAAGGTTTCTGGTTTCAGGTCTTACATTCAAGTCTTTAAGACCCTTTGAGTTCATTTTGAATAGGGTTTAAGATAATGGCCCATTTTTATTCTTTTGCATGTGGCTGTCTAATTTTCCTAGCACCATTTATTGAAAAGACTCCTTTTCCCATTGAGTATTCTTTGCTCTTTTGTCATAAATTAATTGATCATATACATGTGACTTTATTTCTGGGCTCTCTATTCTATTTCATTGATATATATGTCTGGTTTTATGTGAGCACTACATTGTTTTAATTATTATAACTTTGTAATATTGTTTAAAACCAAGTCATGGCCTGACCTGTGGTGGCGCAGTGGATAAAGCATTGACCTAGAACGCTAAGGTCGCTGGTTCAAAAACCCTGGGCTTGCCTGGTCAAGGCACATATGGGAGTTGATGCTTCCTGCTCCTCCCTTCTCTCTCTCTCTCTCTCTCTCTCTCTGTCCTCTCTAAAATGAATAAATAAAGTCATAAATAAATAAATAAATACCAAGTCATGATGTGTCCAGCTTTGTTCTTTCTCAAGATTGTTTTTGCTACTTGGGATCTTTTATGGTTCCATAAATATTTTAGGATTGTTTGTTCTATTTCAGTGAAAAATACCATTTGAATTTTGATAGAAATTGTATTGGATCTGAAGATTGCTTTGAGTAGTATCGACATCTTAACAATATTAATTCTTCCAATTCATAAGCATGGAATATGTTTTTATTTTTGTGTCTTTTTCACTTTCTTACTTTAATGTCTTGTAGTTTTCAATATCCAGGTCACTTAACTTCTTGGTTAAATTTATTCTGAGGTATTTTATTCTTTTTGATGCAATTGTAAATACAATTGTTAATTTCTCTTTCTGATAGCTTATTATTAGTGTATGGAAATAAAAAATATTTTTGTGTATTGATTTTGTATCCTGCAATTTTACTGCTTCTGTTTATTATTTCTAACAGTCTTTAGGATTTCTATATATAATATCATGTCATCTACAAAAGTGACAGTTTTACCTCTTGCTTTCCAATTCAGATATATTTTATTTCTTTTTCTTCCCTAATACGCTAATACTTTTAATACTATGTTAAATAAAAGTGGCAAGTGTTGGCATCCTTATCTTCCTCCTGGACTTAGAGGAAAAGCTTTTAGCTTTTCACTGATGAATACGATATTAGCTGTGGGCTTCTCATATATGACCTTTATCATGTTTAGGTATGTTCCCCCTATACTTGTTTTGTTAAGAGTTTTTATCATAAATGGATGTAAAGTTTGTCAAATGTTCTTTCTGCATCTACTAAGATGATCATAAGATTTTTATCCTTCATTATGTTAATGTGGTATATCACATGAACTGATTTGTGTATATTGAACCATCCTGGCATTCCTAGAGTAAATCCTATTTGATTATGGTGTATAACCCTTTTAGTGTATTGTTGAATTTGGTTTGCTAATATTTTGTTGAGGATTTTTGCATTTATGTCCATCAAGGTATTGGATTCTACTACTGTTTTCTTGTGGCACCCTGGTCTGGTTGTGGTATCAGGTTAATGGTAGCCTCACAAAATGACTTTGGAAGACTTACCTCCTCCATTATTTTTTGGAAGAGTTTGAAAACAATTGGTATTAGTTCTTCCTTGAATGTTTGCTAGGATTCACCAGTAAAGCTGTCTGGTTATGAACTTTTGTTTTCTGGGCCAGGATACTTATTCTTTGTATTTTTAAAATTATTCCTTTACCTTAAATGTCCTGTTAATCCTGACAGTCTAGCAGATCTTTCAGGAATTTGAATGCCTACTATGTTCCAGACACTGCACTAGACAAGGGAAAGCAATTGTAAATAAGATAGATACAGTAGTTACTTTCATGAATAGTTTAAGGAGAAAGATATTAAATCAACAAATATGATATATAGATAATTCATGACAATTGTGACAAGTACTATCTTGTACATATGAGAGCAAGTATAGTCTCTGCCATGTTGTGCAGAATTAAAGGGAGATCCTACTCTCTGTGTGGCGAGACCAGGATAATAGTGGGGACAGCCATGGCCTGAAGGAGAGTATAGATTCCTGAGCCACACGACATGATGGGCAAGCACCAGTATGGCAGCTGGAAGAGAAGACGAGAACACAAAACTGAAAGCCCTATGAGGGCAGCGGCCATCCCTCCCTTGTTTACTGCAACATCCCCGATATCTAGCATCCCTTGGCACACAATAGATACTCAGTAAGTTATATGGGTTTTTCTGGTTGGATAGGCACAATACACAAAACCATGGGGGAAATCTCAAATATAAATGGGAGATAAGCTGAGGATACTTATACTTCAACATATAAAAACATAAAGTTGTTATATAAGACTACAAAAAGAAAGTGGCAGCTTATTATAGTTCTCAGGGACATTCCAGTAATACTAACTAAAGATTTGTTTTAGGGACCATGTCACAAATGCTCTGTAATAAACACAAATTGCTATGGTCCAACAGCCAAACCCAAAAGTTATAAGAGATTCAATTTACTTTGGAAAAGAAGATCCAAAATTTCCTTTGGGAAACCACCTTCCATTAATCATTAGTCATGTGGTTTCCATGGAATTGACTTCAAACCTAGCTATAAGGAAATCCCTGATTGGCCTAAAATAAAAATCCATCCTTGTGGCTACACTGATTAGTTTTAGAATGCCACATAAACCAGTCAGAGCCAAGGAAACATGTTTAGGCTTCCTCTGGAATTGGTAGTACAAGATATGAAACCACGAAATAAGCCAGTAAAGCAAAAGCAAGCTAGACCAAACCACACTGGAAACTCAGCCTGCCTGACTTGATGTGAACCAATACATTCCCATTTTCCTTAAGGTACTTTAGGTTAGATTTTCTAGCACTTCCAATCTAGAGAATTCTAATGGACACATGCCTTGTTTTCCCTGTCCTCACTCTATTCTGGGCTGAAGCAGGCTGGGTCACAAGAGTAATGAATCTCCCTAACTTAAGCTTCTCTGCAAGGGCTGCTAGGATTTCTCTGGCAGGTCTCCACAGTCATCTTGCCAGCACTGAAGGTCTTGGGAAAGCTCCCTTTGCCCTTATGTTTAAGGTCTCCAGCTTACAACCTGTCCTCCCTGCATCTGGTTCCTATGGCAGGAAGGCAAAGTGCCCAATATAGATAATGGGGAAATCCCTGGGCTTGAAGCTCAGAGTTATTGATGCAATAACAGATTTCAGCTGTCTCCCTTTCTGTCCCCACCTTGTCGGCATCCAGCTACTCAAAACCAAGAAAGAAGTTCAGGGGCTTGGTAAGATTATACAGATAGGTACCACAGCCCTTGAAAGCAGAGAGGCAGTTTTGACTCTTTTCACACTGCCCTGCAGTCCAAGATTAAGTGGCTATGGGCCTTTCTCTTTGTTCTCCACAGGTGACCAGCACTCAGTAATACCCCTATGGTCACAGGATGCTAAGGACTGAGTTCTCTCCACCAAAATTCACATGTTGAAGCTCTAACCCCCAATAAGATTGTATTTGGGCCTATAAAGAGGTAATAAAGGTTAAATGAGGTCATAAGAGTGGGTCCTAATCTTATGGGACTGGTATCCTTATAAAGACAAAAGGATAACAGAGTTCTCTCTCTCTCCCCACCACACACACATCACAGAAAAGCTTTGTGAGGGCACTGTAGGAAGAAGAGTGTCAGCAAGCCAGGAAGAGAGTTCTTACCAGAAACTAAATCAACCAGAACATTGATCTTGGGCTTCTAGACTCCAGAACTGTGAAACTATAAACATCTGTTGCTTAAACCACCTAGGCTATGGTATTTTGCTATGGCAGCCTGGAAAGTTGAATAAACAAGAGATTATGGTTACCTAAAGTCAATGGGAGGGAACTGTGTGATAAAGTTGTCCAAAAGGTCGATGCAATCTGAACCTACTTTGAGAAAAAAATAATATACTGTTGCTGCACAATAATCATCACATTTTACTCTACCATACAGAAAAAGAAACAGTCAGAGAGCCAACCAGGATGATAAGTCACCATTGAGAAAACACTGAATTTACTGGCTTAAAAATAAAGAGTAGTAAAGGAGTGTCATGTTGAAGAACAAGCTAACCTTGTTCTAGGTACCTAAAAAAACTAGGAGGCCAATGGAGAAGGGAAGGATAAAGCCAGTTTCAATTTATCATTAGAAAGCCCTCACAAAGAGTTGCCCAACAATTGAAAGTGTTGCCTCATTGGGTCATAGAGCACCTTGTTACTAAAGATTGTGAAGCAGAAGCTGAATAAACATTTCTCAGAAATATAAAGCACATAATTCTCACTGTGCAACACAAGGTTGAATTATAAAACTTCTATTTCTTATTCCAAATCTATGATGTTATAAATCTATGACTACAGCATAGTAATTAAGAATTAGATGATAAATGTGGTACTAAATTTCTCCCACAACTATATAAAAATTACAACTAAACTACAGAACAACCATTATTCAGAACTGCATGAAATCTGGCTGAATGGAAGTCCTACAACTAGGGAATTAAAGGAAAAGCCACATGAAGACTGGTAAGAGGGGCAGAGACACAGAATGGGCTGGTCCCACACCCATGTGTAGCAGATATAAATCAGAAGGGATATCTTAGTTGTGGAGGCCTCCCTGAGTAGCAAAGGATCCCAAACCCACATCAGGCCCCCCAGACCAGGGTTCCAGTACTGGGAAGAAAAGTCCCCATAACTTCTGGCTGTAAAAACCAGTGGAAATGGAGGCTGAGGCAAATGGATGGATGCTGGAGTACCAGGCTCATACACAGAATTACTCAAAATCACTCACTCTGAGCTCCAGCACTGAGGCGGCAATTAAAAGGCATTGGAGACATACAGGGAGAAACTGAATTGTTCAACATCAAGACAAGAGTTAGGGGGCAGCTTTCTCTCACACAGAAGGGCTGGCAGAGGCCATTGGTCCTTTGATAAGCCCTCCCCCCATAGAAACAGAAGTATGCCATATCTGAGACTCCATCAACTTTGCTTACACTGTTTTCCATGCCCTGGTGATTCCCTGAGCCCTACCCTCAAATTTTGAACCCACCTAAGCTATTTCCTGTGGCTTTCCCAAATGAAACACCTGTCTTGGCTCATGCTTTATATTTTTCTAAAGTCTCTCAACAAGCAGCTCTGGCCTCTGTGTGCCCCATATC
Source organism: Saccopteryx bilineata (assembly GCF_036850765.1). Taxonomy (NCBI): domain Eukaryota; kingdom Metazoa; phylum Chordata; class Mammalia; order Chiroptera; family Emballonuridae; genus Saccopteryx; species Saccopteryx bilineata. Next base: position 104,485,165 of record NC_089493.1, on the reverse strand, counting down.
TCTCACTGAATGGCCTCACAACCAACACTAGCAGCAGCCAGCCTGGTTCACAGCTTGGCCATACATGGGCCCTTCCAAGCCCAGTGCGAGCAGCAGCAATTTGCAGATTTCTTTGTAGCTCATGCCAGGTGACAATGGGCAGAAAACAGGAGGTGGCTGACCTTGGTCTGCACCTCCCAGGAGGTCCTGAAGGTAGTGCGCCCAGTGGACGGCTTCAGACCATGTCGAAGCATCACCACCCAACCACCCCCACAACCAACACACTAAAGGGGAAAACTGGAAAACTCAGCAGGCACCAGAGCCTTGCTGAAGTAAGTCCTATTCTGTGGGATGGGCCCCTGCACAGCTGATCCTCCAAAATGGTCAGAGGTTGGTGGACAGTGGTAAGAGCCAGTCTTTGCAAGTGATTGGCCTGGGGGTAAATCCCTCCCATTGATGTGTCAACAGCAATCAAGACTCAACTACAACAGGAGGGTGTACACAGCCCACACTGGGGGCACACCTTGAGCACCCAGCTCAGGTGAATGGGGAGGCTGTGCTACTGGACCTGACAGAATGCCTACTACATTAGGTCACTCTACTAAGCCTGGGAGACACAGCAGCTTTACTGAATACATAGAAACAAACACAGGGAGGATGTCAAAATGAGGAAACAAAAACTTGTTCCAAATGAAAGAACAAAACAAAATTCCAGAAAAATAGCTAAACAAAATGCAGACATGCATTCTACTACATGTGGAGTTCAAAATACTGATTATAAAGGATGCTCAATGAACTCAGAGAGGACCTCCACAGCCTAAAAAAGGAACAGTCATAAATGAAGTATACACTAACTGAAATGAAGAATAATTTACAGGGAATCCACAGCAAAGATGAAGCTGGGAATCAAGTCAGCGATTTGGAATATTAGGAAGCAAAAAACACCCAATCAGAACAGCACCCAATCAGAACAGTAAAAATAAAAATTCAAAAAAATGAGGATAGTGTAAGAAGCCTCTGGGAAAACTTCCAGCATAAAAACATTTGCATCATGATGTGCATCAAGGAGAAGAGAAAGAGCAAGAAATTGAAAACCTATTTGAAAAAAAATACTGACAGAAAACTTTCCTAACTTGATAAAGAAAATAGACACACAAGTCCAGGAAGCACAGAGTCCCAAACAAGATGAACCCAAAGAGACCCACACCAAGATATATCATAATTAAAATGCAAAAGGCTAAAAACAAAGAGAGAATCTTTTATTTTATTTTATTTATTTATTTACAGGGACAGAGAGAGAGTCAGAGAGAGGGACAGATAGGGACAGACAGACAGGAACGGAGAGAGATGAGAAGCATCAATCATCAGTTTTTTGTTGCAACACCTTAGTTATTTATTGATTGCTTTCTCATATGTACCTTGACCGTGGGTCTTCAGCAGACTGAGGAACCCCTTGCTGGAGCCAGTGACCTTGGGTCCAAGCTGGTGAGCTTTGCTCAAGCCAGATGAGCCCGCGCTCAAGCTGGCGCGACCTCGGGGTCTCAAACCTGGGTCCTTCTGCATCCCAGTCTGATGCTCTATCCACTGCGCCACCGCCTGGTCAGGCCAAAGAGAGAATCTTAAAAGCAGCAAGAGAAAAGCAGTTAGTTACATACAAAGGAGCTCCCATAAGACTATCAGCAGATTTCTCAACAAAAACATTTCAGGCCAGAAGGAAATAGCACAAAGTTCCTTCATCAAAGTGATGAAAAGCAAGAACCTACAACCAAGATTATTCTACTCAGCAAAGCTTTTAGAATTCAAGGACAAATAAAGAACTTCTCAGACAAGAAAAAGCTAAAGGAGTTCATCACCAAACCAGTGTTACATGAAATGTTAAAGAGTCTTCTTTAAGAAGAATAACAAAAAAGAGATCAGAAATATGAACAATAAAATGGAAATAAATACATATCTATCAACAGTTGAATCTAAAAAAAAAATAAACAAACAAGCAGAACAAAAAGAGACTCATAGATACAGAGAACATTTTGATGGTTGACAGATGGGAGGGTGGCTGGGAGGATGAGTGAAAAAGGAGAAGGAATTAAGAAGTACAAATAGGTTGTTAAGGGATAGTCATAAAGATGTAATACAGCATAGGGAATATAGCCAATATTATTCTAAAAATGATGTTTAGTATCAGATGGGTACAAGATTTATTAGGATGATTATTTAGTAATTTATGTAATATCTAATCACTGGGCTGTACACCTGAAACTAATACAATAATGTATGTCAACTATAATTGAAAAATACAAATAATTTTAAATTTAAAAAAATTTAATAAACAAAATAAAAATGGGGGAGAAAAAGAGCTAGACTGATGGTTTTAAATCCAAGCTCTGTCACAAAACTGTATGTCTGTGAATGTTACTTCCTCATCTGTAAAATCAGGACACTAAGAGTATTTTCTTCATCTTGTGACAGTTAAATGAGTTAATATATGTAAAAAGCCTAGAATAGCACCTAGCCCATGGAAAGTTTCCATTAAGTGTTAGTTATTATTATTAATAGCTCAGTGATAACATAGTGCTCAATACCATAATAACTAAACTAGGATACAAATGAAAGTAGGAGAAAACTACTCAAAACTAACAAATGAAAGTAGGAGAAAGCAAAGACAGCCATTAACTTTTGAGTTCCCGCTACAAATTGAACATTACATATGTATGTGTGTGTGTGTGTATATATATATAATTTTTATTCTTCCAAGAAACATAAAAATAGGCATTATAATTCTCATTTTTAAATGACAGAACCAAAACGTATAAGATAAAGTAATTTGTAGCTTAGCTACAAGGCTTCAAAAGGAAGTCTCTTTCCATTCTAGCAGCCATCTCAAAACTAATCTCTTCCTTTCTATTACCTAATTCCATCCTTGTCACCTAAATATAGTGAACAGTATGGTGGGAGTTGAATATAAATATATGCTGCTCACAAAAATTAGGGGACCAGGAGAATATGCAGAGATACTCTGGTACTTTCAGCCTTTTGTATAGTGCATTTTCACCAATAAAATGAAAGTTGGTACTGCATCTCATTTGCATAATCAAACAACTTTCTTTGACTTGTTTGCTTTTCTGATGTTCTTGTTTAATAAAAAAAAATCAAATGCTTTTTTTTATCGCATCATATTCATTTTTAACTATCCCCTAAGTTTTTTGAGCAGTATATATAAGCTCTGGAGTGAGGCAACCCAGGGTCAAATAGTCATTTACTAGTTGTATGACATTCAATAAGTCATCGAACTCAGGTTTCAGCTCTTCATTATGAAATGAAGAGGATGATAATAGTGCCTGTATACAGAAAGTACTGGCCCAAGGCTAATCATAAGGAGGTGTTAGCTGGTATTATCATTCCCATTGGTGTATAAATAAACTGAGGCAAATGAGCCATAGAACTTAGACTATAAATCAGGTTTCTTGTTTCTAAGCCATTTTTCTGTTAGGCCATACAGTCGTACTGATGTGACACATTAGCATTTCTATTCTATTCAATAAAATAAAAGACTACTTATCCTACTTGTACAAACTTAAATATTCCTAACACTGATCTCTTAATCAAAATGATTATATTTCTGCAGAGCTCAAATATCTCCTGTGTTATAATGCTAAATGCTAATGAACAAATCTTTAAACATAACAAATTAGGTCTCTGGTCATCCCTCTTTGCCCACTCTTCCTGTGTGGCTTAGGAAAAGAAGGCACCCTCTGGTCCTATGACCCAGCTGCCGCCACCCCAGGCAAGAACCCTGCCTGGCGTCAGCCCCATGCTTTTCGACCTGCTACAAATCTGAGTGTGCAGCTGTTACAGAAATGCTACTTTCTCACATCTGGCTTATATTTTCTTTACCAATGGTCATGTTTTCAGTTTGTGACTCTTCCAATGACCCCAGCTGGACCTTCTAGCAAACCCACCCCCACCATGGGCAACATTTCCTTTTGGTGAAACTCCTTGCCAGTATGACCCTGATTTTTGTTTTTCTTTATTATATTCCTTTATGGTGACAAACGAACACTCACTCCCCCTCTTATTGTGGCTTAGAAGCTGGAATAACAGTTCTTGAGTTAATTTTTTTAAAGAGGCAATTAGAGATTGAGAGATTGAGAGTGCCTATTTTCTCTCTCTCACTCTCAAATTAGGCCTCCGACCCACTCTCTCACATCGATGACAGGTTTCTACCAGCCTGCAGATCCCAATTCAATGCCAAATGTAGCTCCCCCATATGGCAAAAGGGCTGCTGCCATGGGACAGCTGCTGAGCTGAGGCAAATCCTATTTGGAGCACTTATGGCCTAGAGGGTGTCACCTCCAAGATGTTCAGGGCTTCATCTTTCCCTCCCAGCCTGCCCATTAGGCTCAGAAGCAGGCATGCAGCATAATCACCAGTGCCTCCCCTGGATCCCCGAGGGGAGCCCCTCCTCAGGGTGGAGCGTCTGTCATATGGCTACCAGGCATCTGGGTTTGAGCAGACTTTTGTTGAGAGGTGAAATGGTGCCAGGATTGTACTGTTTCCTTCCCTGTGGACATTCATCAGAGTAAATGACAAGAGTACATGAGCCCATCAACGATTGGAGTCCCACTTGGCAAAAATGGATTATTTGGATCCAGGGTCTTGACTTCATGTAGTAGGAATCCCTTCCAGTGTTAAAGTACAGAGGGGCTTGAGTTGTTTTTCAGTTTATATCCTTGTCTGGTTACTGCCGCCCCACACACACACACACACACACATTCTATAACTGATAGTTGGTTTCATTTTCTTCCTTTTAATTTTTCCACGTTCTTGCTATTAATGTGGAAACATTCTGTACTTCAAAGTCAGGTTGATAAATGTTAGTGCTAAATCAGCAAGAGTATTAAGGTCACAAAGGTCATCTCTGCCTCCAGCATCAGAAAATGCCAGAACTAGAGGGCTGGGAAGGCAATGTGGCTGGAGACAGAAACAAAAGCGGAAACTAGAAGTCAAAATAAGTGACATTATCCAATAACATGAAGAAAGAAAGGGAAAAAAAGGGATGGGGGAGTGGGAGCTAAGAGCATGGTGAGAGATTGAGGTGGGAGAAAAATAGGAATATTTATTAAGCATCTACTATATACCAAAACTTTACAAGATGATTCTATTTTTATGTAATGATTGATGCCCACAAGGACCCTATAAGAGAGATGGTACCCCATTTTTACAGAGCAGTAACTTGTTTGACATTGTCTTAGAGCTTGCAAGTGTGAGACAGTACCTGAATCCAAGTCTGTCAGAATCTTAAACCCTATGCTTTTCAATGCATCCATCTGTCTCTCTCAAGTCTAAATGGCTGTTTATGTTCAAACACTAAAAAACAACTGTAACTATGGATATAAAAGATGCTAACATTAAAGGAAACTAGGTATATGAGTATATGGGAATTCTCTGTATTCCCTTTACAACTCTTCTATAAGTCCAAGATATTTCAAAATAGAGTTTTTAAAAATGAATGCAACTGCATTTCACAGGGCAGACGTAATCCAGACAAGGAGCCAGTGATGCTGTGGATTCAGAGCCCAGTGACTCAAGGATCAATAAACAGGCCTCATATGATTTACTCATTGTCCTTTCCACCTTAGATGCTAATAAGCCCAAGCATTCCATCTTACCAAAATTAAGAAGTGACTTTAAAAATTGTTATCAATCTGAAGATACTTCCCAGCTAAACCTGTTAATATTGCTAATTTAAACATAGTATTAACAACTGCAATTACCTACAATGTCACATGCTTATAATGATTATATCTCAGCCCTCTGGAATATGTGCCCAGGAATCTCAGTCATATTATAAGCAACTAAACATAGTAAAATATTTTAAGCTTTTGGTGATAATGCCTATGGCTTGTCTAATGATTGGTAACTCACTCATTTAGTTATAAATAATGCCTTTAGTTATAAAGCTTTATGTATCGGCCTGGCATCATCTTTTCATATATAGACATATATATGTATGAAATATGCATATATATACATATATAAGACAATATATGTATACATGAAATATATATGAATATATATTTAAGATAAGTATAGAAATGGAAGTATTCAGAAAATTTTTTTAAATTTATTTTGTTGACTTTTTATGAGAGAATAAAGGGAAGGGAGAGAGAGAGGGAAAGAGAGAGAGAGAGAGAGAGAGAGAGAGAGACAGGAACATCGATCTGTTCCTCTTTGTGCCCTGACTGGGGATCAAACCAGCAACCTCTGCACTTCAGGACAATGCTCCAACCAACCAAGCCATCTAGCTAGTGCCTTTTTATATATTTATTAGACAAGAAAGATGACACATCAGAAAACACAACCAGGCAGCCTGACCTGTGGTGGCGCAGTGGATAAAGCGTCGACCTGGAAATGCTGAGGTCGCCGGTTCGAAACCCTGGGCTTGCCTGGTCAAGGCACATATGGGAGTTGATACTTCCAGCTCCTCCCCCTTCTCTCTCTCTCTCTCTCTCTCTCCCTCTCTCTCCTCTCTAAAAAATGAATAAATAAATAAATAAAAATTTAAAAAAAAAAAAAAAAAAGCTTCTTAGAAAACACAACCAGGCAAAGAGTGACAGCCATCATTTTGCTTCTATATTTCCTGCTACCACCTTCTATATTTCTAAAGGGATGCTTTAGAATTCTGCCTTTCTTTTGGGGGTGTTCTTTCACCCTCTTTGTGGCACTCCAGGGTCTCTCAGCCTTGACACCCTATCATGGCCAATGGGTAGGCATGTAAACAATCTACATCTGACTCTCTCCCCTAGGAAATGAAACGCTGGCAATCAAGGAGCAGATGGAGCATAAGTGAACTGAGTCACTCTGGTGACAGCTAAAGAGATTTTTCATGAGCTCCTCTGACTGAGATCCTGGCTCCACTATAGCTTCCACACTTGTAAGATCTTATATTCTGTTATCATGTGAGCTACACAAATCTATTCTTTAAAACTTTCTCTCCCTTTTAATAAAATTTAATTGGTCAGTTCCTGATACTTAGAGAATCAGAACATTGTACCTGTAAGGCATCTTAGAAATGATCTAATGATAATACTCCTGTACCCGTGACCATTACATTGTAATTAAAGAAAGTGAATATTTTGTGTTTAGTCTTACTACATAGAAAGTCAATTTTTTTGCCCTTGATAATAACAACACTCTAGTGTAAATAGTCTCTGAGGGCTTACCCATAAATATAGCACAGGATATTGCAAAAGAAAGAGAGAAAGGAAGAAAGAAAGAAAGAAAGAAAGAAAGAAAGAAAGAAAGAAAGAAAGAAAGAAGAAAGTCTTGCCTCAAAAAATTTTGATGCCATGAACTAGCTCTTTTTCTAAATAAAGACCTAACAATATAGAATATTAATATTTCTGTAGTATTTCCTATGACTAAAACAAAGTAAAGTAGAAAGCATCTCTGAACCTTAATTTAAAATTGCTCATTTAAATTAGGACCTACTGCTATAGTTAAGAACCCCCAAATCTCAGCAGCTTATACCTTTAAAAGTGTATGTTATGTTCACATCACAGTCCAACAAGGCTCATCAGAGGGACTCTGCTCCACAGATACTCAGCACTCAGGTTCCTCAGTCCTGTAACTCTGATCTTCTGCAAGTCTTTGAATCTCCCCGTTCAGCAGACAAATGGAGTGGATTTTCCCACAGGAGATTTTTTTTTTTTTTTTTTTTACAGAAACAGAGAGAGTCAGAGAGAGGGATAGAAAGGAACGGAGAAAGATGAGAACCATCAATCAGTTTTTTGTTGCAACACCTTAATTGTTCATTGATTGCTCTCTCATATCTGCCTTGACCATAGATAGGCCTTCAGCAGACTGAGTAATCCCCTGCTCGAGCCAGCGACCTTGGGTCCAAGCTGGTGAGCTTTTTTGCTCAAAGCAGATGAGCTCGCGCTCAAGCTGGCGACCTCGGAGTCTCGAACCTGGGTCCTCCGCATCCCAGTCCGATGCTTTATCCATTGCGCCACCGCCTGGTCAGGCTCCCACAGGAGATTTTTATGAGTCAGGCCCAGAAGAGGAGTACATAAATTTCACTCAAATTCCATTGACAAAACTCAGGCAAAGCCACACAGAGCTGCAAGAGAAGCTAAGAAATGAGGTCTAGTTTTATTCCCAGGGCGAAAAGAACACAGATATTAGTAAGTTCAAGTAGATTCTACCACAAGCAGCAAATTCATTGATTTGAAAGAAAGAAAAAAAAACAAGATTAATTTCTTCATTGTAATTTATCTCTATAAACCCAGAATTTTTTCTTTTTCTTCTTTTTTTATTTTTATTTTTTATTTTTCTGAAGTGAGAAGCGGGGAGGCAGAGAGACAGACTCCCACATGCACCCGACAGGGATCCACCCAGCATGCCCACTAGGGGGCAATGCTCTGCCCATCTGAGCCCTTGCTCCGTTGCAAACAACCATTCTAGCGCCTGAGGCAGAGGCCATGGAGCCATCCTCAGTGCCTGAGCCAACTTTGCTCCAATGGAGCTTTGTCTGCGGGAGGGGAAGAGAGAGACAGAGAGAAAGGAGAAGGGGGCGGGTGGAGAAGCAGATGGGCGCTTCTCCTATGTGCCCTGGCTGGGAATCGAACCCAGGACTTCCACACTCTGCCAGGTCAACACTCTACCATTGAAACCAGCCAGGGCCAGAATCTTTTCTTTAGAGTAATTTATCTCTACCTAAATAGAATTTGCCCTACTTGAATTATCCGTACACAAATATGTTTTTAAAAATACTTTGTTTTACAATGACACAATAAAGGCACCAAAATTATATATAAGTAATCAAGATATGCAAGATTAGTTTCTTACTAAAATAATGAAAACAAAAGATTTACTAGGATAAAAAGAAAGTTGAATGATTAGGCCTCAAATGGAGAAAGGGGCTATTCTCACAGAACTAGCCTGGTTTGCCTGCTCCATCTGTTTTGCTGTTAATATACTCCTATCAGTAAAAGGAGTGGGGACAGAGAAGGCTGTCAGGAAATGACCAAAGTAAACTGTGATATTTTTGTAACTGTGATGAAACATGGTTTATGGGAGCACAGTTCTAGAGTTAAGAAGTAGAGAAAGACCCTTTTGAGTAGAGCTTTCTATCTTCTTGCTGGACTCTCCCATTTCCACAGTCAGGTGGGCTGCCACCAGATCAGAGCCCAATCCAGGTGTTCCTTGTGTGATTAATTGCTATGGAACTCATCCTGCCCTGCCACGGTCAAATTAATAAGACCCTGTTCTCAGTCTTGTGTCCCTCGGTACTTCTCATGGTAAGGGCGAGCATCCTCACAAAGGGGACCTCAAGTTCACAGAAAAAGCAGTTCTCTTATAATTTAAACCCTACTGGACCATACATTATAGTTGCCAGGGGATACGTGATGTTTCTGACCCAATAAGGCCATTAGCTCTGGTCATCTTTAAACCCTCAGGTCTGAAATATCCGTAGTAAAGCCCCAGGATCTGAGTGCCTCTTTTCTGGCACACCCCATCCTGAAGAATAAAGCCCCTCAGTTCCCATGTTTCCATAGCACAGTGGCTTGCTTGGAGAGGAAGGAGGGGGAAGGTTGAGGAGAGCGACCAGCCTGTAGACCTGCAGACAACAGGCGTGGCTGGCAGGCTGCTCAGAGCCTGCTGCTTTGCACCAGGGGTTTTGCTGACCAGATCAGAGCTACACTTGAGAGGGCAGCAGCTGTGGCCGGACACATTTTCTCTAACTGCCTCTTAGCTAATGAACTGGAAGAACCCAGAGGGAGCCAGGAAAAAATGGCTCTCAGGGGGTGTGCATGGTGGCTTCTCCTTCCATGAATTTTCCATTTTTAATTAGGCCTGATGATTTGGTCAGGGTAAGACTTTTCAGATAAAACAGACCAAGCAGGGATGCCCAAGGCCTAATTCATCAATACCCTCAGGATCTCAGACCCAATACTTCCCCTGATTGGGTCCCCTGACTTGTTTTGAAGAAGCAAAGAAAAAAGAGATAGAGTATTTTTAAAGTATGTTTTTTATTTCAAAAGAAACACATGGTAGTTATTAAACCTTGAAACATTTTTGAAACCTACCTCCCCAGAGGTAATGATTCAGTGTTTTTGTTTAGCTTTTTTTTATAGGCAAAGATACCTGTGTGTCATTTACATATATGTAGATATTTAAGACAAAAATTTGATCATAATATATACTCTTTTGCTACTTGCTCTTTTCAATTACTGTAGCTGCTTGTAGATCTATTTCATTCATTTTAACAGCTGACTAGTGTTCCATTTACGTTTTTAAGCAGTTTTTAATGACTAATATCAATACACACTTTTCAGAGTGTTTTAGTAGAATAAATTTCTGATATGGGGTTACTAGATCAAAGTATATGTGTTTATATTAGAATGTATACATAGAAAGAGAATAAAGATTATATTTTAGTATACATTGCCAAATTATAATTTTTTAATATTTTTATTCATTATAAATATGCTTCCAAAACAAATTTAGGGCAAGTTATTTGAATGATTTGGCCCAGCAGAAAAGTTCCTGCCTAGAAAAGTTCAGTGTTTTCAAAATCTAGGTGTATAGCTATGGAAATATTTGGTATGACCAGAATAAGCAAAGAATTTACCCAAAGTAGACAAATCCATGAATAGACAAATCATTTGCACAATTTTTGCATTCAGTTTATGATCCTGGAAATTATTCACAATCTTAAAATGTTAACTTCTTTTCTAGTAAAAATCCTAGCTCTTCATGTTTCTATAAGAAACTCTAGCCCTGGACGGTTGGCTCAGTAGTAAAGCGTTGGCCCAGTGTGTGGATATCTTGGGTTCAATTTCCAGTTAAGGTACATAGGAGAAGTAACCATCTCCTTCTTCACCCCTCCCCCTCCCCTTCTCTCTTTCTCTCTCCCTCTCTCTCTCTGTCTCCCCCTCAGCCATGGCTCAATTGGTTAGAGCACATCAGCCCCAGGCACTGAGGATGGCTCTGTGGAGCCTCTGCCTTAGGAACTAAAAATAGCTCGGTCACTAACATGGCCCCAGATGGGCAGGGCATCAGCCTCAGTGTTGTAGTAATAGAATGTTATAGTAATTAAATATATAGAAATATAAAAAACAAAAATATGGAAGATATATAAAAGTAATTAAAATATAATATTAAAAATAATTAAGGAGCCTGACCAGGCAGTGGCGCAGTGGATAGAGCATCAGACTGGGATGCAGAGGACCCAGGTTCAAGACCCCGAGGTCACCAGCTGGAACCCAAGGATGCTGGCTTGAGCAAAGGGCTACTCAGTCTGCTGAAGGACCGTGGTCAAGGCACATATGAGAAAGCAATCAATGAACAACTCAAGTGTCGCAACGAAAAACTGATAATTGATGCTTCTCATCTCTCTCTGTTCCTGTCTGTCTGTCCCTATCTATCCCTCTCTCTGACTCTCTCTCTCTGTCTCTGTAAAAAAAAAAAAAATAAGGAAGTTCAAGTTATGCTGTCTGGATAGGAATTAATATAGTGTGTGCAGATGTGATAGACAGACTCTGACTTTCGAGCAGGGCCCAGTTAGTATGTGTGTAAAGTTATACGTAGATAAGAAGTGGCTTGGTGTCATAACTTTGTAAGTTAATGTAAATAAGAACATCTTAAAAAGTGGTTTGATATAAACATTTCAGTAGATTAACATAAAGGGGGTTCCCTGTGAGGAACTCCCAAAAAGGTGGTTTGAGTTGATAATTCTGTAGATTGACACCTGTTAGAAGGCGTTGGCCAGAAAAGGTACTAAAGCTGAGGGGCCCCGTGCTGTAGTAGTCGCCCAGACTCCAACGTTGATGTAGACTATCTCCACACCACTCTGAGCTCTGACCAAAGCCAGCAGAGAGGAGCACGCCGACAGGGCCCCCTTAAGCTGTACCCAGGCACTCCAAAAGGATTTGTGAGTAATATTGCCTGTGTGATTATCGCAATTAACTCTGTGTGTCGGTTGTGTCTTTCCTCCCGTGGCAGTTAGTGTTAGCACTGATTAGTAGCGTCCTCATAGCTGCCTCAAGAGTAGTCTCAAAGAGGCTGCCAGCCCTGCTGATAAGCAAGAGTGTCCCACTGCAGGGGGAAGTTGAATCAGGGGTGCCTGATCGACATAGAGCTTGGTCTCTACTGGGACACCCAGCTAGGGGTTGCCAGGTGGATCCCAGTCAGGGTGCATGTGTCTGTCTCTCTATCTCCCCTCCTCTCACTTGGAAAAGAAGAAAAAAAAAAAGAAAATTCAGTCCTAGGTCTAGTTTAGAAATTAGAAATGGAACAGAATCTATAGAAAAGAAGTTAATATCCAGTGTTCCAGTCCTTGTGGCAGGAGTAAGGAAGGCCCTCAACCTGACAAACACTTCTCTTATGCAAGTGGCAGGTGTCTCTGCCCTAGGCATTGGACCGGGCTGGGCTGCCAGCAGTGCCTCGGCCCTTGCATATAACATATAAAGAAGATAAACCAAGAAACTTAGCCTTAAACTGTTGCTTCTTGGAGCCACAATTCTGCAACTCACACAAACTTTGTCTTTTTTTTTTTTCCTTGTATTTTTCTGAAGTTGGAAATGGAGAGACAGTCAGACAGACTCCAGCATGCACCCAACCGGGATCCACTCGGCACGCCCACCAGGGGGCGATGCTCTGCCCATCTGGGGCATCGCTCTGTTGCAACCAGAGCCATTCTAGTGCCCGAGGCAGAGGCCACAGAGCCATCCTCAGCACCCGGGCCAACTTTGCTCCAATGGAGACTTGGCTGCGAGAGGGGAAGAGAGAGACAGAGAGGAAGGAGAGAGGGAGGGGTGGAGAAGTAGATGGGCGCTTCTCCTGTGTGCCTTGGCTGGGAATCGAACCCGGGACTCCTGCACGCCAGGCCGATGCTCTACTACTGAGCCAACCAGCCAAGGCCTGTCTCTTTTTGTCTACCCAACTTCCCTTACTCCATAAGCAATGGAGCAGGTGTGTAGCCTCACTTTCCTAAATCACTGTTGAGCTCTATCCCTCAGTATACCCTAGCCTGGATTCAATCCCAAAGTAGCATGAGGGACTAGCCGAAGTTGGCAAAACATTTTTTTTTCTTTTTAAGGGTTTTGTGATACAAATAATTTGCACCTTAAACACTCGACTTAATTGGTATGAATATTCTTTTTTTTAATGTTTATTATTTTATTGACTTTAGAGGCGGGGGCATGGATTTGTTTCTGTATGTGCCCTTACCAGGGATCAAACTGGCAACCTCTGCACTTCAGAACAATGCTCTAACCAACCAATCTATCCAGCCAGGCCAGCAGCTTTTGACATCACTGGAGCCAAGCATAACATGGAAGAAGAAATGGGGTCCATTTTTACCCAAACCTACTTCAGTCTTTGTAGACCACAAAAAGTGCTACCAGGTGTTTGAATAAGAAGGGAATATTATAAGGTAATATGTTTTATGAACATGTTTAGGAAATAGCAATATAAATTCATACTGTCTTAAATATTTACTTCTATCCACAAGTGAAATTTTTTAAGTGTGGTTCAAAAGTATTAAAGCTCTATGTAAATTGAAAATAAGAACAGAAAACCAAAGAGAAGCAGAAGTAAAGAAAACTTCCAAAAGTGGATTTTGAATAAGATGATTTGGTACTCAGTTCCATTGTTCATTTTGAAATTCTAAATATGATACAAACAATTAAATAACTTCTTGGAGTTGATATAAGAATTATATGAGAGCCTGACCAGGTGGTGGCGCAGTGGATAGAGCGTAGGACTGGGATGCCGAGGACCCAGGTTCGAGACCCCGAGGTTGCCAGCTTGAGTGTGGGCTCATCTGGTTGGAGCAAAAGCTCACCAGCTTGGACCCAAGGTCACTGGCTCCAGCAAGGGGTTACTCGGTCTGCTGAAGGCCCGCGGTCAAGGCACATATGAGAAAGCAATCAATGAACAACTAAGTTGTCGCAATACACAATGAAAAACTAATGATTGATGCTTCTCATCTCTTTGTTCCTGTCTGTCTGTACCTCTCTTTGACTCTCTGTCTCTGTAAAAAAAAAAAAAGAATTACATGAGAATACTAATAATCATGGTTTGTTGTCATTAATAAGTTTAATAAGATTAATAAAGAAAAGTGTATTTTGATGCTATTAGTAGACATCAATATTTTATGTATATAAACACACACCTTACAAATAATTCCCTTTAAAAAAAAAAACCAAACAGGATAGATTCTGACCAGTTTTCTCAGTGGATAGAGCATCGGCCCAGCATATGGACATCTCAGATTTGATTCCCAGTCAGGGCACACAAGAGAAGTAACCATCTGCTTCTCTCCCCATCCCTCTCCCCCCTTCTCTCACTTTTCTCCTCCCGCAGCCAGGGGCTTGAGTGGTTCAAGAAACAACCCTGGGTCCCTTTGATCAGAGCAAAAGAGGACAAAGAGAAAGGGGATGATAGGATAGGATCAACCTGAAGGGAAGGGGGGAGGGTGCTGTGGGGAGGGGGGCAAGGAAGCTGTTGAGGGGAATAGGAGGGAGGGGGGATGCATTCAGGGTGACCCTAGAATCTATGTAAACAAAATTAATTAAATTTTAAAAAAATGAGGAAAAAAAAAAAGAATCAGCCCCGGGCACTGAGATAACTTGGTTGGTCAGAACATTGGCCTCGGGCACTGAGGAAAGCTCTGTTGATTTCAGCATTGGCCCCAGACAGGGCTTGCCAGGTGGATGCCAGTCGGGGCTCATGCGGGAGTCTGTTTCACTATCTCCCCTCCTCTCACATAAAAAAAAAAAAAAGATAAAGTACTATTTTACCACCATGCCTTTTTAATGTAGAATTACTTTCAATGTCGAGTCAGATTAGATAATCCCTCTCCCTAACAGAAAAGTGTGTGATCGTAAGTGTACGTGAACATAGGTATGTGTGCAAACAGGCATACCTCAGAGATATTGCAGGTTCTGTTCCAGATCCCCGTAATAAAGCAAGTAGTAATCTTTCTGTTGCTGATGCTCTTGCCTTCAATTTGTAAAAAACACAACATCTGTGTAGTGCAACAAAGTGAAGCACAATAAAATGAGGAACTTCTATATATACACCCTGCCATTTTATTTCATTTCAAATCAGTGTATTATCTTATAGTATATCATAACGAACTTTACTAAGGAAACCTAAACATAACAAGGATTAGTCTTATTTTTTTTTTTAATTAAGCAACAACAAGAAAAATGGACTTTGGAATCATATAGAACAGGAGTCGGGAACTTATGGCTCGTGAGCCAGATGTGGTTCTTTTGATGGCTACATCTGGCTCGCGGACAAATCTTTAATAAAAAAAATAATGTTAAAAATATAAAACATTCTCATGTATTACAATCCATTCATTTCCTACCATTCATGTTCATCGGGGTCCCCAAACTGTGGCCCCCTGAGGACATTTATCCAGCCCCCGCCGCACTTCCGGAAGGGGCACCTCTTTCATTGGTGGTCAGTGAGAACATCCTGTGCTCCTGGACCTGTGCTTCTGGAGTACTGTATGTGGCAGCATCGCAAAGCGCGGCACGGGACGCACGCGTCATGGCTCCGGAAGCACGTCATATCACTTATTACGGCTAGCAGTGACAAATATGGAACCAGACATTGACCATCTCAGCCAAAAGCAGGCCTATGGTTCCCATTGAAATACTGGTCAGTTTGTTGATTTAAATTTACTTGTTCTTTATTTTAAATATTGTATTTGTTCCTGTTTTGTTTTTTTACTTTAAAATAAGATATGTGCAGTGTGCATAGGGATTTGTTCATAGTTTTTTTTATAGTCCAGCCCCCCAATGGTCTGAGGGACAGTGAACTGGCCACCTGTGTAAAAAGTTTGGGGACCCCTGATGTTCATGGTTGCGGGTGTCTGGAGCCAATCACAGCTGTCCTCCGGGACAACACCAAATTTTTATTGGATAATGTGTAACGTACACGGGTCATTGTATGGCTCTCACAGAATTACATTTTAAAATATGTGGCATTCATGGTTCTTTCAGCCAAAAAGGTTCCCTACCCCTGATAGAACCAAGTTCAAATCCTGACTCCACCATTTACAGTCAGGAGACCTGAGACAAATGAGGAGCCACTTTATGACATGGTTTCCTCCACGGTAAATGGGAGGCTGCTCCCCATATGGTTGGGATGTGCATTAGTGAGATGGGAACACCCAGTATGCACCAGACAAATACTGGGCATTCAATGTATTTCATTCCCTTCCTTTTAATCCAAAAGTGAGTGATTTATCCAAAAATACTTCATAAGCTATAATGGGTATTGTGATTAATAAACATGACTACAGTTAATTATATCAAAACGCATAATTTTAATTTAAAGAGAAGTTTTGACATCCTAACTGTAATCTTTCAATCCAGTCACCAAAAAGCAATGCCAAACCTAAAACAGACTATTAACAAAATTGTTAAAGCATATCATTCTGAAAAGAAACAAATGTTTCAAGAGTTTGTTTTTAAATCACTCATAAGCCTTAGATGGCACAGTAAAATAAAGATAAACAAATGGAGCCACCTAACATAACACCTGAAACATAAATTGTTAAATTAACCTTTCCTTTTTCCCCATTCTGCTGGCAGAAAATGAAGCCCTTAAATTACAGGCCCCTAATCAATGAACATTACCAATTCGAATGTTTAAATTTGCCAGTGTTCCTAAATGGAAAAAAGTCCAACTGTAGGGAAGAAAAGCCAGGAGTAGCAATAAATCTTCAGTAGATTAAGTACTGGAATCCAAGTAAGATTCAATCAACCAGAGGCAACCAGAACGCACATGTGCAGCCTGACCTGTGGTGGCGCAGCGGATAAAGTATCAACCTGGCACGCTGAGGTTGCAGGTTCAAAACCCTGGGCTTGCCTGGTCAAGGCACATATAGGAGGTGATGCTTCCTGCTCCTTCCCCCCCTCTCTTCTCTTTCTCTCTCTGTCTCTGTCTCTCTATATATCTCCTCTCTAAAATGAATAAATAAAGCCTTAAAAAAAAAAAAAAAGAATTCACATTTGCAGCCCATTCTGGGGGATCCTTCTGTGCTTGTGGTTCCAACTTGTTCTCGCTCTCCTGCACTTTGCACTCCATAAGTACCTGCCCTTTCCAGCCTGATGTGTCCACGAGCTCCAGCATCCAATGTGAAGACACCTCCTGAGATTGCCTGACCAGCTCCCACAATTACACATCCCTCTAACAAACCCCTCTGTGTGTGTGTGTGTTGTGTATGTGTGTACTTACATGAACGCGTGCACATGCAAAGGGATCTGTTACAGGGATGTGACCTTATGTAATTGTAGGAGCTGGGGAAATATACATGTGCATATTTCTCTGATTGAACCCTGACTGATACAACACCTGTAAAGCCAATAGCCACGGCCACCATCACAGCGCCTGGCCCATGCAGGTTCACATTTGATTTGGGCAGTCAGTAATGAAACAACGGAGCCAAGAACTGGTGGGCCATTAGCTTTAATGCTAGCTTGCACCAGCGGGCAAGAAATACACACAGTGGGAAAACACTTCCCTTTTCATAAAGGGCTCCCAAAGCTACTGACTTATCCGAGTTTCCTAGAATCAAAGGTTTCTAGCTCACCAGACTTATTCACCTCTGTTTCGATCTCCTTCTCTCTGCACAAACTCTGCCTCTTCTCCCCTCCACGTGGCCTTTTTCTGCTCTCCTATTTCTCTGCTCTCCTCTAGCATGGGCTCCTCTAATGCTAATCTTAGGAACCAAGAGAGAGCAAACTCCCGGTCTGCCCCATTTTATAGTGTAGAAATCAAAACCTTTAATCCAACATACAAACAAAGAAGTCTCTAATACAAAGTCACTTATCTGAGGCATAATGGGATTCCTCATGAGAGTGTACCACCCCCTATCATGCAATCAGTCAAGGGTGTGAGGAAAAGTTTAGTCTTAAAACTAAGCCTCAGGCTATAACAACCCTGCCTCCTTACAGCCTGTCTCCCACACACAATGCAAACTATAAGCGAGCAAACATATATATCATATTTACAAACTTATTTGACCAACAACACCCATATACTTAAAATGTAATGATACTTTTCTTTCTTTTCTCTAGATATACCAAATCTCTGCTCTCTTCAACATAGAAAGGAAAAACGAAAAATAATTTTAAATAGCTCTCTTCTTCACATTATTAGGTCATAATTAGAAGCCATTATCATGGTGACATTACAGGATAAATTATACCCAAAAGCAATTTTCTGTCTTTTTTGTTACCAGAAACTCAATTTAATCCACTCAGTTTAGTTGTCAGAGGCCTACTTGCCTTCTGGGAGGTTGGGCTCTCCTTAGCCTTAGGAAATACATCTTGATTAGCTTAAGCCAATCATGGTAATTTATTTTCCTCTCCAGTGATTGGGTTAAGAATGGCATGTGACATAATTTTAGCCAGTAAGATGATTGAGGAAGTCTGATGGGAGCAAGGAGCCCTTAAGAAATTTTTCTGCCTCCTTCTTAAAAGGGGACACAGAGAAGATATGGCACCCTTTCCAGTTTTAAAATATTCTTGTGTGAGAGGAGAATATCTGGAGCTGCTATAGCCCCATGGTAGGCAGAATAATGGCCCCCAAAGATGTCCACATTCTAATCCTCAGAACCTGTACATATGTTAGGTAAACTGGCATAGGAGAATTAAGTTTGCAGATGGACTTAAGGTCACTAATTAGCTGATCTTAAAATAGAGAGTTACCCTATGTTGGTCAGATAAGTTTGTAAATATGATATATATGTTTGCTTGCTTATAGTTTGCATTGGGTGTAGGAGACAGGCTGTAAGCCAGCAGGGTCCTTATAGCCTAAGGCTTTGTTTTAAGACTAAGCCTTTACCACCCTTTTAATACTAAGATCTTTTCAAAACTAAACTTCTGCCCACACCCTTGACTATTGCATGATGTGGGGTGGTGAACTCTTATGAGGAATCCCATTTATGCTTCAGATAAGTGACTTTGTATTAGAGACTTCCTTATTTGTACATTGGTTTAAAGGTTTTGATTTTTACACTATACAATGGGGCAGACCAGGAGCTCTCTGGCTCGGTTCCTGAAATTAGCATTGCAAGGAGAAGCAGCCAAGATAGTGGAGTGCTGAAGGAGAAGCCAGTTTGTGCAGAGTTTGTGCAGAGAGAAGGAGATGGGGAACAGAGGTAAATAAGGCCAGTGAGCTAGAAACCTTTGATTCTAGGAAACTCAGATAAGTCAGTGGCTTTGGGAGCCCTGAAAGGAAAGGGAAGTGTTTTCCCACTGTGTGTATTTCTTGCCTGCGAGCTATGATTAAAGGTAATAGCCCATCAGTTCTTGTCTCTGTTGTTTCATTATCGTCTGTCTGAATTAAATGCAAACCTGCACGGGCCAGGCAGCTGTGATGATGACCGTGTGTAAGGCCAGGAGCCGTCATCGTGGCCATTCACATGCAGGTTCCCATTGGATTCGGGCAGACGATAAAGAAATGGCGGAGTCAGAGGATGGGGGGGCCATCCTATTTATTGGTGTCTCACCAAGACAGGCAAACCACAAAAGAAGACAAGGGAAAAGCAGAAAACCAGCTCTTCCCATGAAGGGCAAGGGATCAGGGGAGCCCCTGCAATTGTGATAGCAGGAACTGTGTGTCTGAGCTCCTGGTCTGTCCCACTTTATAGTGTAGAAAACCAAAATCCCTTAATCCAATATACAAACAAGGAAGTCTCCGATACAAAGTCACTTATCCAAGGCATAATTGGATTTCTCATGATACTGCACCACCCAGATCATACAATCAGTCAAGGGTGTGGGGAAAAGCTTAGTCCCAAAACCAAACCTCAGGCTACAACAACCTGGCCTGCTTATAGCCTGTCCCCCACACCCATTATAAGTCACAAGCGAGCAAACATATATATCATGTTTACAAACTTATTTGACCAACATTCCACCCCTTTTGCTCACTTTACAATCTAAACCACAGGCATCTTCCATGATGGTCACTGTACAAAGAGTAGGATACATTGCATAAACAGAAATAGTACCAACTACAGCAATAGGATTAACAGATCAAAAACTATGGGCGAAATGAGAGAGCTGTCAGTGGCACCAAGAGAGGCAAATCTTTTCCCTCTGGCAGAATACAGGCCAGAGTTTTATCTGCAGACAGCACCAGAGGCCGCCCTGAGCGGGCGTACCAAACCTTATTGGCCAATACACCAGCATCTGCTGGTTCTATGTGTAGTAAAATAGGGGAACTCATTATTGGCCATAAAGAAATTACAAAGGTGCCCTTCAAAATGCTGTCCCCTTGAGCACTCAAGGGATAATACACTTCTACCTTAGGTGGCCAGGTGCTGGTTGCCCAAGGAGTTAACTGGAGGTCCACCTCTAACCCCTTTCCCCATGGTGCCAACAAGGCCACCCATCTCAGATGGGGGGCCTGTACAGTCCAGGGCCAAGTCCATTGAAGCCGTTGTCCTTTAAGAAGGGCTGTTGGAGCAGGCAAGAGCACGTTGCCCTGCTGTCCGAAACCTGGCTTGAGTAAAATGTCCTTAGTGCGTATCTGCAACTAAATAGGGGCAGCTGTCCGATGCAGGAGGGCCTCTACTGGAGCTGGGCTTCCCCGTCAAGGTCGCTCATTCAAAATCCGGAGTACTGTCCATAAGCGGCGTGTCCATCCAGTAAGAGAGCCGGTGCCCCCCTCCTGTCGCAGTCCCTGCTTTAAGAGTCCATTATAACGCTCAATGATGCCAGCAGCCTGGGGGTGGTAGGGAACATGGTACTTCCAGTCCACCCCCAGCTTTTGAGCCCATTGCCTCACCGTTGAACCAGTGAAGTGGGTACCATTGTCACTTTCAAGGACCAGCGGTCACCTATATGCAGCACTCAGGCGGTCCAGAGCCTGTATGACTGCCCTCTGGTCAGGGTTATGAGCGGGGTAAGCAGCAAGCAGCCCGGTGGCAGTATCTACACAAGTGACTGCATACTGGTACCCTTCTGACTTTGGTAAGGGTCCAATGATGTCTATCTGCCATCGTGTCAGTGGGACATGACCCCTCTGGATCTGTCCAGGTGACACCAGTGGTCTCCGAGGGTGTTCCTTGGAACATACTGCACATTGCTCACAGGCTGCAAGTACCTCTGCATAGGACACAGGCAAGTTCCAAGCCTTAACCGTAGCCCACATAGTTTTCTGTCCTGCATGGAGCAGGCGCCGGTGGAGCCACTGTGCCACATCACCTGCAGGTGCAGTCTCCAACCATCGCACCCTTGCCAACGTATCTGCCTCATCATTCCCAGGATGGGCTAGAGGGGCATGCCCTGTGACATGATATACTGTCACCTGCTTCTGGTGTCCTATTTCCCATAAGTCCTGCCACATGGCCTGACCCCATAATGGACGGTGCATTACCATCCACTGGTTAATGTGCCAAGTAGCAATCCAAAGGGTCAGTCCACGATAGACAGCCCAACTGTCAGTACAGATCACCAGAGGTGAAGGTTCATTATGGGCAACTAGCCAAACAGCTCTTAATTCTGCCCATTGGCTGCTTTGGCCTGTACCCGTGTCCATCCAAATAGTCTCAGTGGCCGGATGGAAGGCGATAGCTGTCCATTTGGCAGGTTGGCCCCTGCTGGAACCATCAGTATACCAGGCATCTTCGGGGATGGGCACCCGCCCCTCCTGGTAAGGACTGACCTCAGGTTCTGCCTCCTGAGCCCCAGTTGCACCTGACTCTAAGGTCGCATAGGTGACTGGACCCAAGACCTCCTGCAGTTCTGCCCTCAATGGGCTAGTGCTAAGAGCACAGCGTTGTTGCAGATAGGCACCCCACTTGGCCAGGGTAGACATTTGGGCCATACCACTACGTGGTTTAGTTGCCCAATCTCTCACCCATCCAGCTATAGGGTATGTTGTTTTGACTGTAACTGGTGTTGTGGTTGTAATACTCTCAGTTGCCAGGAGGGCAGCATACACAGCTGCCAGCTGCTTCTCTACTAATGAGTAACGAACTTCAGCACCTTTCCACAATTGGGACCAAAATCCAATAGGTTGCCGTAGGCGCTCTGTCCGCTGCCACAAGCCCCATCCAAACCCCTCCGAGGTTACATGAACATCCAGCTCACAGGGCCTGGGAGGATCAAACACATTCAAGGCCTGTGCCACCTTGACAGCTCTCTTAGCAGCTGCAAATGAACCTTGCGCCTGCTCAGTCCAATCCTAGCGAACCCCCTTTCGAATAAGGTTGTACAAGGGGCGTAGTAACTGAGCCAAATGCGGTATAAATGCTCGCCAATACCCCAACAAACCTAAGAATTCCTGTAACTGTTTTACCGTAGTGGGCACGGGGTATGCTTGAATCTTATCTATAACTGCGTCAGGGATAACTTTTGTCTTACCCGACCAGACAACTCCCAAAAATTTAACAGATAACCCAGGTCCTTGTAATTTGTTCTCGTTAACTGCCCAGCCACATGCTTTCAAATGGGATAGCAGGGTAGGGACTGCTTGCTCCAATTCTGAAAGAGAATCACTAGTTAGCATAATATCATCAATATAATGGTACATGCGGACTACCTCTGGCTGTTTCCATTTAGCCAGGTCAGCAGCCACCAGCCCATGGCACAAGGTGGGGCTATGCAAATAGCCCTGGGGTAACACTGTAAAGGTCCATTGTCTCCCTTCCCAACTGAAGGCAAATTGGTCTTGACTCTCTGCGGCTATATCAATAGAGAAAAAAGCATTGGCCAAGTCTGCCACAAAGTGGTATGTCCCCAACTCATGGCTTAGCCGATCCATTATGTTAGCTATTGAGGGAACAGCAGCGTGCAAAGGGGGAACAACTTTATTAAGTTCCCTGTAATCTACTGTCATTCTCCAGGTTCCATCCGCTTTGCGCACAGGCCATACTGGGGAGTTGTAAGGACTGTGTGCTGGCCGGATGATCCCCACCTTTTCTAGTTCAAGGATTGTCCCTGTGACTTCTTCATAACCACCTGGCAGGCGGTAATGCTTGGTGTTAGTCACACGCCGAGGGATGGGTAATTGCAAAGGGGAATGTGATGCATGTCCCCGCAATACTGCCTTCACAACCCTGATCCGCAGCTGGAACTCCCCAGCTGTAGTTTCCAACCACAGTCCTTGCAAGACATCTACCCCCAAAATATATTCAGGAATAGGAGATACATACACCTTATATGGCTTAGGAGGCAGTCTCCCTATCCCCAATGGAATAGTTATTGGCTTCACTTGAACAGTTTGGCCCCCATAACCGTCAATGGCCACTGGGGTCCCAGCAAACCGCTCTGGGTTTCCATAGAGAAGGGAACATTCTGCACCTGTATCCACCAAGGCCAACACCTGTTGTACGTTGGAAGGGGACCAGTGGATAGCCAGTTCCACATGTGGCCTCCGGTCCCCGCCCATCCCTGTTAGACGGGTCCCTTGGCCTTTTTCCTATTCAAACTGGTACAATGGGTCTTGGGAGTTCCCCTCTCCCTCGGCTGTCTCTATCATATAATCTTGTAACCGAGCTGTGCGCGCACCAAAAGTTTTATTGGTAGCTGCTGGGGCCTTTCGTCTCAGTGGCTGGAACTTCTGTTCTGGTTTAAGCTGCCGCCAAAGCTCCAAAAGAATTTTATTAGACTGGCCATCCAATTTCCCCTTATCTGCTCCAGCCGCAATCAAGTCTACCCACATCTGCGTTCGGGTAACCTTTACAGGCCCGTTTCCCTTGTTAGTTGGGGGGGAAACATAGGCAGCAGCCCTCACTGCTTTATGATCCCGAGCGGCCTCCAGCTCTCCCAAATCTGCTACCATCTGTGTAACTGCATTGATGGGCTGCCCTATATAGGGGCCCAAGATAGCCACAAGTGACCCAAAAAGGGCTGACGGGGCGCTAGCAAGGACAAATTCCCTCATTTTGGCCGTAAACACTTCTTCGTCTGGCCCACGAGACCCAGGGTTGAAAACAGCATTCTTCATACCTAGTTCTCGAAGGACCTTTACTAACTCACTGTAGCACTGCCACTGACTCATTGCCCCCGGCAGTTCTCCAGCATTCTGCCAGACCATACGAATGGCAGCCATCACCCATTCTAATAGGGTATGGTCTCCTGGGTTGCCATGGCAGTTCTGAAGACGCTGCCTCAAGGAAGAGTGTGTGGTAATGGCAGCCAATTTCTCCATCTCTGTTCCGGAGAGCATGATGCCATCCACCCCTATATCCCATAATCGTAGTAACCAGGCTACCAGGGATTCAGTAGGTTTCTGCCTAAATTGTGCCCCCAACTCCATCAGCTCTGCCTGGGTATAGGGCCGGACCACAGAGTGTTCCATTACCTGGGCAGGAGGCTGTGGCTGCCCCTGAGGGACTCTTTGTTGCTGGGTTTTTACCTTCTTGGCGACAACTGGTCGGGCTCTCAGTGTGCGTATGGCAGCTTCAGCCTGAGCCTTCTCATCCTCAGAAGAGGAGTCACAAGCGCCTGCTCCCGCTGACTCAAAGCCAATCCATCGGCACGGATGCTGCTGCTCCTTTGGTGACCATTTAGGCTCCTGTGGCTGCTGGCTTTTGGTCAGAAGCTGAGACTCGAGCTCTTGAATCCGCAGTTGTTTCTCCAACAACTGCCGGTGAAGACGTTCAGCTTCCAAAGTAAACTGCAACTCTCGAACCCGTAATTCCTTCTCCAGTGCTCGCTCCAGTTCCAGCCTTTTCTGCCGTTCTGTTTGTAATTCATGCTGAAGCTTTTGACCTCGGGCAGTTTCCTCTTGAGTAAAAAACATGTAGCCCATGGCCCCTAAAAGGACAGCCATGGGGAGCCAGAGCAGCAACCAGTACTCTATCCCACCCATCAAGGGTGGTGGCTCCATACCAATCTCTGAATCCTGCCGGAAACTACGCCAGTTGTAAGGCCAGGAGCCGTCATCGTGGCCATTCACATGCAGGTTCCCATTGGATTCGGGCAGACGATAAAGAAATGGCGGAGTCAGAGGATGGGGGGCCATCCTATTTATTGGTATCTCACCAAGACAGGCAAACCACAAAAGAAGACAAGGGAAAAGCAGAAAACCAGCTCTTCCCATGAAGGGCAAGGGATCAGGGGAGCCCCTGCAATTGTGATAGCAGGAACTGTGTGTCTGAGCTCCTGGTCTGTCCCACTTTATAGTGTAGAAAACCAAAATCCCTTAATCCAATATACAAACAAGGAAGTCTCCGATACAAAGTCACTTATCCAAGGCATAATTGGATTTCTCATGATAGTGCACCACCCAGATCATACAATCAGTCAAGGGTGTGGGGAAAAGCTTAGTCCCAAAACCAAACCTCAGGCTACAACAACCTGGCCTGCTTATAGCCTGTCCCCCACACCCATTATAAGTCACAAGCGAGCAAACATATATATCATGTTTACAAACTTATTTGACCAACACCGTGGCTACTGGCTTTACACCCTGGTTTATCCAGAATAGCCCAATATAACCCCAAGAGTTCTTAAAAATAAAAAAGTGGGGCAGAAGAGGTGGATCAGAGGGAGATGTGGCTATGGAAGAAAGGCAGAGAGATGCAACACTGCTGGCTTTGAAGAGGGAGAAAGGGGAACATAGTCAAGAAATGTGGGCACCCTCTAGATGCTGGTAATCCAGGGAAATGGATTCTCCCCTAAAGCTGTCAGAAGGGAATACAACCCTGCTAATATCTTGACTTTAGTCAAGTGAGATTCATGTAGGACTGTAGAGTTTGCTTCTCCTCTCCTCCACGTGGCCTTTCTCTGCTCTCTTCTCTAATGCTAACTAATCTCAGGAACTGAGTGAGAGCAAGCTCTTGCTCTGCCCCATTTTATAGTGTAGAAATCAAAACCTTTAATCCAACATACAAACAAGGAAGTCTCTAATACAAAGTCACTTATCTGAGGAATAATGGGATTCCTCATAAGAGTGCACCACCCACATTATGCAACAGTCAAGGGTGTGGGGAAAAGCTTAGTCTTAAAACTAAGCCTTAGGCTGTAACGACCCTGCCTGCTCATAGCCTGTCACACAATGCAAACTATAAGCGAGCAAACATATATATCATATTTATAAACTTATTTGACCAACAAGGACATCTGACCTATAGACCTGTAAAGTAATAAATTTGTTTTTATCCACAATATTTGTGCTGATTTTTTTCAGTAGTAATAAGAACTAATATAGCCTTCTTTGACTACAGTCAAATTTGCTATACTTGAATTCAAGAAATCAATGGCAGGAGTAGAGTAGGAGAGATCTGGCTTCACCCTGTAGTCTTAAGTGATCCAAATTCAGTATGTTCAAATTAAAGCAAATGTAGATCACATTACCACCTCAGTATAACACTCCCACTAAACTCTGCACTTATAGATTGCTGTATCCAGTTCTGAGCATCATGTTTGAAGAGAAACACTTGGAACTGGAGTGCTCATGTGATACTGCAGGAACAGCCAAGAGCCCTGGGGATATTCCCCTTGGAGGGGACTTGCAAGAGGCGGTAACACCAGCAAATCTTATGAGACTGTCATGTGTAAATGGGAATCAGACTGTGTTCTTCATGTGACAGATTAGAATCCATTGTAGAAATAGGAATCAAGTTTCATCACAGCATATGGAAGAGCCTTAGATCACTCAGAGATGACCAACAACTGTTGGAAGGTTCCTTTGAACATAGAACATTTAATATCACTAGAATACATTCTTAGATGGAGTGTGTTGGGCAGATAAAATATATTATGCTCACTTTGTTAAAAATGGCGCTGCCCACGTGGAGGCCATTGCCCAGGTGATATTAACGTGTGTCTCTGTGGGCTGTGGGCAGGCAGAATCCTTGTAGCCTGGGGCTTGGTTTTGGGATTAAGCCTTTCCCACCCTTTTTGATGTGGGGTGGTACAATCCCATCATGTCTCTGATAAGTGACTTTGTATTGGAGACTTCCCTATTTTGTATATAAGATTAAAGGTTTTGATTTCTACACTATAAAATGGGGCAGAACAGAGGCTTGCTCTCTTGGTTACTGAGATTAATATTAAAGGAGAGAGCAGAGCAGAGAGCAGGATGAGGCCACGTGGTGTAGGCCAGGAGAAGCAGCCAAGATGGCAGAGTGTTGAGTGAGAAGCCAGTTAGTGCAGAGTTTGTGTAGGGAGAAGGAAGGAGATGGGGAACAGAGGTGAATAAGTCTGGTGAGCTAGAAACCTTTGAGTCTAGGAAACTCGGATAAGTCAGTAGCTTTGTGAGCACTGAATGTGAGTGGGTTTTGGAGCCCAATGTGTGTTTTTTGCTTGCCTGCCGTGTGCAAGCTAGGATTAAAGACTATGGCCCACCAGTTTTTGGCTCCGTTGTTTCATTACTGACTGTCCGAATCCAATGCGAACCTGCATGGGCCTGGCTGCTCTGATGGTGTCCTTGGCTCCTGGCTTTACAGAGTGGGTATCAATTGTCTTCTAAGCTGCCTTCTTAAGCTAAGGCTTATTTTATTTTATTTTTTAAATAAGAGTTTAGAGAGTAGCACAGTACCTATCATATACTAGGTACTCAGTAAATATTTGCTGAATGATTCAGTGAGGTGGGCTGTAAAGCCAGGAGCCACGGCCAGGGCCACCATCAGAGCAGCCCAGCCCTTGCAGGTTCGCATTGGATTCGGACAGTTGGTAAAGAAACCATGGAGCCAAAAACTGGTGGGCCATAGCCTTTAATCCTACCTTGTACCCGGCGGGCAAGTAAAAATACACACTGGGCTCCAAAATCCAGTCACACTCAGTGCTCACAAAGCCACTGACTTATCCGAGTTTCCTAGAATAAAAGGTTTCTAGCTCACCAGACTTATTCTCCTCAGTTCCCCATCTCCTTCCTTATCCCAGATACAAACTCTACACAAACCGGCATCTCACTCAGCACTCCGCCATCTTGGCTGCTTCTCCTGGCCTCCTCCACGTGGCCTTTCTCTGTTCTCCTCTGCTCTCTCTTGCTAATTTCAGGAACCAAGAGAGCAAAATCCCGTTTTGCCCCCACTTTATACTGTAGCTTCACAACCTCTAATCCAATATACATAATAGGGAAGTCTCTAATACAAAGTCACTTCTCTGAGGCATGATTGGATTGAACCGCCCCACATCAAAAAAGGGTGGGAAAGGCCTAATCCCAAAACCAAGCCTCAGGCTACAACGATTCTCAACAAACATTAATATCACCTGGGCAACAGCCTCTTTAACAAAGTGAGCATAATACATTTTATCTGCCCAACATGGGCTTAGAGGCATAGTTCACAAACTGCAAAATTCATCTACTTCAGAGTTTGTCTATAATAGTGATGCTGTAATAGGCATTTCTGGCCTTTAGAAACAGGCCTGATGATGCTATCATCTCAATTATCACTAATAAGTAGTCAGTATCCAGGCAATACAATTGCTTCTTCTCACCCCAAGTCTTTACATAATTCACAGAGAGCAACATGTTGGACAGATAAAATGTATTATGCTCACTTTGTTGAGGATGGCGGTGCCCACGTGAGGCCGTCGCCCAGATGATATTAATGTGTGTTGGAGATCGTTGTAGCCTGGGGCTTGGTTTTGGGATTAAGCCTTTCCCACCCTTTTTGATGTGGGGTGATACAATCCAATCATGCCTCAGAAGTGACTTTGTATTAGAGACTTCCCTATTTTGTATATTGGATTAAAGGTTGTGAAGCTACACTATAAAATAGGGGCGGAACGGGAGCTTGCACTCTTGGTTCCTGAGATTAGCATGAGAGAGCAGAGAGAGTAGAGCCAGCAGCGGGAGGAGGCCACGTGGAGGAGGCCAGGAAAAGCAGCCAAGATGGCGGAGTGCTGAGTGAGATGCCAGTTTGTGTAGAGTTTGTGTAGAGATAAGGAAGGAGATGGGGGACTGAGGAGAATAAGGCTGGTGAGCTAGAAACCTTTGATTCTAGGAAACTCGGATAAGTCAGTGGCTTTGTGAGCACTGAATGTGAGTGGGTTTTGGAGCCCAGTGTGTATTTTTACTTGCCTGCCGGGTGCAAGCTAGAATTAAAGAAAATGGCCCACCAGTTTTTGGCTCCGTTGTTTCTTTACCGACTGTCCGAATCCAATGCGAACCTGCATGGGCCAGGCTGCTGTGATGGTGGCTCTGGCTGTGCCTCCTGGCTTTACACAACAAAATTTATTTCTCAGGTGATTTTAAACTATTGGTAACATTGTTTCTAGCTATTTATCATTCCAAGCAATCCTTCAGTAAAGACAAAACAATGGATTGTTTAACAAAGAATATTGGTGGTGATGAGGTTGAATGGTATCTTTGTATTTGCCCCAATGTTAGGACCCTTTTCAAGACTACCATCTGGGCTAAACCAATGGCAATGCTCACTTTTTGGCTAGCTCAGTCTTCGTGTTTATTTTGAACTTTTGGCTTCTCTGAAACCTAAGACTTATCCGACTCAGAATCAAAATAAGTAGTTACTTACTACAAAGGCTTTTGAAGTTTGGTTGGTTGGTTTGGTGGGTTTTGTTGTTGTTTTGGGTCCAGACATTACTATTAATTCCCTTAGATTAAATACTACATTGCCCTTTCCTCTTTCTCTTTAAAAATGCAGATCATTCTAGTTCATTGTGAGGGTAATAAGGTCATACATCAATTGCTTTCTTAGCCCTGGAGGGACTGGGGCATCAGAGCTCTGATCACTACAAGGCGGAAGAGGGAAGAAATCAGAAGGTGGAAAAACAAAGACACACTGCACTACTCAGAACCACAAGGAAGTAGAGGCATCTCTTGTGGTTTCACAGCTTGCTAAGAACAAATTTTAGAACATTTGGCTGGTGAACAAATTCTAGAAACTCGTTAAGTGAGCTCTCCTTAACTGTCTGCTTCCCTGATAGTGGTGAATCTTGGTCCTGGAGCCATTTTGTATCACGCAGTTCTGACTGGACTGACAATAGGAATGAAATCTAAGCTGGACCAATCAGAGTCCACTTAAACATTTGAATTGAAATAGTGAGGAAGGAAGAAGGAAAAGACTGAGAGACATTTTGGCACAGTCTCTTGGGATGCCTCATCCAGTAACTATGAATGTAGGTATGGGACCTGTGGACTGGCCATCTTGTACTCACAAGGTAGATCAAAGGGGCAGAGGAAATGCACCTATGGAAAGAATGAAGCAACCATGCCAAGGAGACTCAATGAAAGCATCATGATGGTGTGCCATTCCTAATTTCTAGGTCTTCCAGACGCCTGCTGCATTCTTGCTCGGGGTTACTTGAGTCACCCTGTTGTCTTACCAGTTATTTTTTCCTTAGCTAATTTTAACTGGAACCTGTTACTTGCCACCAAAGAGTCCCAATAATACACACCTGGGTGGCTCTTTAAATGTGTCAATTTGGTTAAGCTGAACTACATTTCCCGGAATTCCCTATCCTATATATTTCAGATGAGGGTTGGCTACAAAAAAAAGATTCCTGTTGGAGGTTTGGTGGGTCAAAATGATGCAGCAGCAATTTGCAGCTCACACAGGTAGCTGCTTACCTTTGCTGGCTCACCTCATTTTCATGAGGCAGCAGTTGGGCTTGCAACTTGTTCTACTTTTGCCTGGATCTTCCCTCAGCTTCTCCAAATCCTAGACCCAGTGTAGGTGTTTAGCTCTTTGATGAAAAATTCTAAATGTTATTTTTATCTGTTCATTCTGTTAATACCAGGCCCATCTTCCAAACCTTACAAGATCATTTTGAATATCTGTCATTCTATACATCAGCTACCTCAGCTTTATTATAGCTACCATCTGACCCTGGCTGTCCTCCCCATATCTTCTTATTAATATTCCTCTGGACCCTTCTGTCTTCTAGAAATCTATTAAAGACATTGGGCAAGAATTAAACAAGTTCTAATATATTAATGGGTTGCACCTTTCTGATACATTTAAATAAGTATTTCTGAAGATAATGGTAGCCCAAGGGAATGACTATTGCAGATATGGAAATTTCAGTCTCCAGACCACGCTTGGGAAGGAGATATTCTAAGGTCAAAGAGGGCCTTCAGATAAATGGCAGCCTACTCCCGCTACTCTTATGACAGGGTTTGGCCACCACAAAAGAAAACAGGAAAACCCAGCTTCTCCCATCTTTTATACATGGCAAATGTTTCTAACCCTTTTCTCAGGGAACTGTACAATCATGAGACCAGAGAAAGTGCCTGACTTATTCCCAGCCTTAACCCCCGTATTTTGCATATGTCTGGTACAAGTCAGGTACTCAGTAATTGCTGTTCTTTGCAGCATTAGCTTGCACAAGGCCACTTTGATACTGACAACTCAGGAAATCTTAGCCAACCCTAACCTGCAACACGAACACCACCATCCAAGTACACTTCAGTAGAGACATTTTCAGCACTGACTCATAACATTTGGGAGTAAGAAAGAAAAGAAAGAAAGGAAAGATAGTGATGAATTCCTTTTATCATACCCAAAATTTCTATTTAAAACTAGAAATTAGTCAAATATATTATAATCCTTAAGCCCTTTTATTTATTTATTTATTTATTGTATTTTTCTGAAGTTGGAAGCAAGCAGGCAGAGAGATAGACATCCGCATGTGCCTGACCAGGATCCACCCAGCATGACCACCAGGGGGCAAAGCTCTGCTCATTTGGGGTGTTGTTAGGTTGCAACTGGAGCCATTCTAGCACTGAGGTGGAGGCCATGGAGCCATCCTCAGTGCCCAGGCCAACTTTGCTCCAATGGAGCATTGGCTGAGGGAGGGGAAGAGAGAGACAGAGAGGAAGGAGAGGGGGAGGGGTGGAGAAGCAGATGGGTGCCTCTCCTGTGTACCCTGGCCCGGAATTGAACCTGGGACTCCTGCACGCCAGGCTGATGCTCTACCACTGAGCCAACCCTCCAGGGTCAGTCCTTAAGCCTTTTTAATTCTGAGTTCTTGAAAGTAAGTTAAACTAAAATGTACCACCTAGGAAAATTGTGCATGGCATGTTAAGTGTTTAAGAAGAGAGAGGAGGATATAAAATAGGTTTCAGATAGATAAAAATAGATATCAAAATATAGAATATGGCTATAAATTGAGGGAGGAAAGGAATAAAGTAGAGAAGGCAAACCTAAAAACTACACTTTTGCATATACTTTTGTTGATTTGGCTGTGGGATCATGTAAATATTTTATATCATTTTAAACAAAATTAAATTTTAAACAGCAATCTTGTTATGCTGAATTCATACTAAGAAAGCTATAGGAGATTCCAAGTTGGCAACAGAGTAGGCGGACGTTTCAACTGCCAACACCAGGACCAAATTTGATTACGATTTAATTTAAGAACAATCATCTTTTTTTTTTTTTTTGTATTTTTCTGAAGCTGGAAACGGGGAGAGACAGTCAGACAGACTCCCGCATGTGCCCGACCAGGATCCACCTGGCACGCCCACCAGGGACGACGCTCTGCCCTCCAGGGAGCGATGCTCTGCCCCTCCAGGGCGTCGCTCTGTTGTGACCAGAGCCACTCTAGCGCCTGGGGCAGAGGCCAAGGAGCCATCCCCAGCGCCCGGGCCATCTTTGCTCCAATGGAGCCTTGGCTGCGGGAGGGGAAGAGAGAGACAGAGAGGAAAGAGGGGGGGTGGAGAAGCAAATGGGCACTTCTCCTGTGTGCCCTGGCCGGGAATCGAACCCGGGTCCCCCGCACGCCAGGCCGACGCTCTACCGCTGAGCCAACCGGCCAGGGCCTAAGAACAATCATCTTAAAAACCAACTTTGAACTAAATGAAGAGGAGTCTATAACCAAGGATCACAGAAGAAGCCACACTGAGACTGGTAAGAAGGGCAGAGACATGGGAAGGGCTGCCCGCTCCCAGGAGCGAGCAGTAGCTAAAGGTCCGGAGGGACTCTCATGGCATGGAGGGTCACCCTGAGAGGTTTGGGTGCTCAGACCCAGGCCCGGAGCCCCAGCCTAGAGCGCCAGAGCATAAAAAAGGTGCCCACACAGCATTTGGAGGTGAAAAAAGCCAGGGTTTCTGTCTGTGAGAAAGAGACGGAGCTCTTTGAGACACAGGCTCTGTCTTAAAGGGCCTGTGCAGAAAATCTCATTCAAATCCACTAACCCTGGGCTCTGGTAGAGGGAGAGCTGAGAGGACTAGAGTTGTGTGAGAAGAGTGTAAAGTTGGAGGTCCAGGGAGAGACACTGTGGGGGCCGGCCACTGGAACTCCTGTGCTGAGTCATTCTCCAGTACTGCAGTCACTATCTTTCTCGGGTGGAGCATCCCCTTTATGTTCCATCAGCCTGGGGAAAAGCAACTGCCCGGCCCTCAGGAGTCTCTCCTACCCACCATGGTGATGGGCAGTTCTGAGAGTCCAGGAAGCAGGGGGTGCATCAGTGACTCATTTTTCTGGTATTGAGACCAGAACTCCCTCCCCCCCCATACTCTCCGAAGTCTATGGTGCTTCCACCTCACGGGAGACTCAGTGGGAACTGTCCTGAGAGCAGGCAGACCACACCTCTGGGTCTCAGAGGCCACACCCACTGGACTCCTGGGGCCACAACCTAATGAGGTCTATGAAAAAAGTCTGGACAGACTAACACTTGGGGCCAAGGGGCGGAGCCACACCCACCATCCTTTCTAATCCCTGAATTGCCACAGGCTCCAGACTCTAGCAGAGATTTTTTCAGCAGCTGAAGCCCAACAAGCAGACAGAGGCTGCAGGAGGTGAGACTCTGAGAATCTTGGTCTTTTAAGCAGACCTTCCCCCAGGCCCAGTGTGGATAAAAATCAGCCAAGGTGTGCAGCTTAGTGTTTCCATGAGCACCTGGACCCAGCAGAGACAGCCACAAACTTTGGATTGCTTGTAGCTCCAAGAAGGTTGGTGAGGGCCAGTCATGCGCAGTGTCTCCCACTAGTCTTCCCTGGGTTCCTGCCAGGGAGGCCCAGAGCTGGCACATCCAGGAGCCAGCTGTGGAAAACATCAGTTCAGGACCTAATAAACCTTACTAGAGTGGTATACTAAGCAAAAGCTCCTCACACCTGGCCCAGCTGAGGCGAATTCTACACTCTGTGATTAGCACCAGCACAGCAGCTCATGTGCATTTGATAGGGTGGAGTTTCACATTCAGCCGGCCTGGGCACTGGATATCCTGCCCTGCTGGGCTAGATTCCACAGGGGGAAGGAAGAGAGATTTGGAGCATGGACATTTAATGTGTGGGTCCTTGTACATCTATTGTTGGATCTGGTCGAGGGGCTTAGACACCTTTTGGCGGGGGGGGGGGAGACAGTCAGCCCCAGAAGAGGACTCTCTTAGTCTTCCTCCCTGGAACCAGGGTCATACCAGCTGTAAGAACTTCTGCAAAGGGGACTGTTGGCCACACTCAGTCTGAACCTGCTGCTCACCTTGTTGGGGAGAAATAAAATTTGAGTATACATCAGTGCCTGAGGGATTAAGCTCTGAGTAGGGGCCACATTCCCCATACTGAGCTCCTGACCAAGAGACCCCTGAAGTAGGGGGTCCCACTAACATTGTATTGCCAAGCTCAGCTGCCCTAACCAACCAAGCATGCAACCTGTAGAGGGGTTGGTTGGGTGAGGCCAGTCTGAACCCACAGTACAATCTTACTACAGAAGTCTCTGTAGGAAGACCAGACAGCTGCAAGAGGAGGAGGAGGAGCTGAAAAGTGGAGACAAATCTTACAGAGCTTGGGGCTTTTACGGAGCTGCTGTCATCTCTAATCAGAAGGAAGCTGATCCTTATACAAAAGACAACCTAGGTGAAATGGATAAATTCCTAGAAAAATACAATCTTCCAAGAGTCAATCTGGAAGAATCAGAAAACCTAAACAGACTGATTACAACAAATGAAATTGAAATAATTATCAAAAAAACTCCCAGCAAACAAAAGTCCTGGACCAGATGGCTTCATAGGCAAATTTTACCAAATATTCAAAGAAGAATTAACACCTATCCTTCTCAAGGTATTTCAAAAAATTCATGAGGAAGGAAGACTTCCAAGCTCCTTTTATAAGGTAAGCATTATCTTCATTTCAAAATCAGGTAAAGACATTACAAAGAAAGAAAACTATAGACCAATATCCCTGATGAACATAGATGCTAAAATTTTCAACAAAATATTAGGAAACAGGATCCAACAATACATTAAAAAAGTCATACACCACAATCAAGTGGGATTTATTTTGGGAAGGCAAGGCTGGTATAAAATTTGCAAATCAATCAATGTGATTCATCACATAAACAAAAGGAGGGATAAAAATCACATGATTGTATCAATAGATGCAGAAAAAGCATTTGATAAAATCCAGCACTCATTTATGACCAAAACTCTCAGCAAAATGGGAATACAGGGAACATACCTCAACATAATAAAAGCCATTTATGACAAACCCACAGCCAACATCATACTCAATGGGCAAGAATTAAAAGCAATCCCCTTAAGATCAGGAACAAGGCAGCAGTGCCCCCTTTCACCACTCTTATTCAACATAGTTCTGGAAGTCCTATCCACAGCAATCAGACAAGAAGAAGAAATAAAAGGCATCCAAATTGAAAAAGAAATAAAACTATCATTATTTGCTGATGATATGATACTGTACATAGAAAACCCTGAAGTCTCAGTCAAAAAACTACTAGACCTGATAAATGAATTTGGCAATGTGACAGGATATAAATTTATATTGAGAAATTAGTGGCATTTTTATACACCAACAATAAACTGTCTGAAAGGGAAATAAAGGAAACAATACCCTTCACTATTGCAACAAAAAAAACCAATAAAGGAGCTAGGAGTAAATTTAACAAAGGAGGTAAAAGACTTGTACTCAGAAAATGATAAGACATTGAAAAAAGAAATCAATGAAGATACAAACAAGTGGAAGCATATACCGTGTTCATGCATAGGAAGAATAAACATCATTAAAATGTCTCTGCTACCCAAATCAATCTATAAATTCAATCCAATTCCTATTAAAATACCAATGGCATACTTCAAAGATAAAGAATATTCCAAAAATTTATATGGAACCAAAAAAGAACATGAATAGCCTCAACAATCTTAAAAATGAAGAATAAAGTGGGAGGTATCACAATTCCTGATATCAAGTTATACTACAAGGCCATAGCAATCCAAACAGCTTGGTACTGGCATAAGAACAGGCATAGAGATCAGAGAACCCAGAAATAAACCCACGCCTTTATGGTCAATTGATATTTGACAAAGGAGGTAAGAGCATACAATGGGAGATGACGTCAGAGTAATGGCGGAGTAGGAAGCAATACCGATAAATCTCCCCAAAAACTCAACAAGATCTTCAACCAGAAACAGAAAAACCTATACTTGGAGCCTCCAGATGCTTCACAATACACTCAAAGGTATGGTCGAGTGAAAAATTGGCTAAATATATAACCAAACCCCGAAGGAAATAGGGAGTAAGAAATGCTCCACCTTCCTCACTAACCTAAAAAGGGCGGCTTTCTCTGGTAACTGTGAATATAGAAACTGAGGCGGGCAAAGGGGGTGAATAGATCCAGGCCGTGGCACAAACGGCCAAACCAGGCTGTGGCACGGAGATCCAAGCCGAGGAAAAACTGATCCTGTGGCAACCCGGGCAATACAAGCTAACACTCGCGCCAAACCCAAACAAAGAAAGACAAGCGGGGCAGCCATTTTACCCGATCTCCTGGTCAGTGCGCAGTTAGTGGGCGAGAGATTTCTTCCTAAGCCCCGGAAGTGGGTGCCCGTGTTACCCCACAGAGAGGCAGAGTCAGAGGCCTTTCTGTGGGCCGAAAGCAGAATCTCTGGGCAGCCCCAGCGCCCTGGGAAAGCCACGCACGGGAGGGAGCGAGAACTAATTCCAACGGTGGAAATTTTCTGTGCTGGTGGGGGTTTCACTCAGAGGGAAATGCGGCCGGTCTCATATCCTGGTCTGTGCGCGCAGATAGTGAATGAGAGATTCCTCCAAGTGCCTCAGCAGTGCGCGCCCGTGTTATAGCACAGAGGGGCAGAGTCAGGGGCCTTTGTGTGGGCCAAAGCGGAATCTCGGGCCGCCCCAGCGCCTTGCAAAAGCCGCGCACGGGGATGGAGCGAGACTCAATTCCAACGCTGCAACTTTTCCATGCGGTTGGGGGATTCACTCAGAGCGTGAGACTGCTGGCCGGATATCCTGGTCTGCGCACGCAGATAGTGAATGAGAGTTTCCTCCAAGCGCCCCAGAAGTGGGCGCCCGCCTGTGTTACCGGACAGAGTGGCAGAGCCAGAGATCTTTGAGTGGGCGGAAAGCCCGCCTGATTATGCTAGCAGCTCTGACTGACTGAGCCTTACCCAGAGCCCTGTGCTGAGTGGAAATAGAGTGGGGAGTGGCCAGCTCTTTGAGCCTCTTACTATCCAGGCAGAGGCAGCAGCAACCCCATAGCTGGATTATCAGGCTACTAATTGAGGAAAAAAAGACTAGGAGAAAGGCTCCAGGAACACGGACTCTCTCACTGTCGGAGCCTATAAATGCTAATGAGCCTCGACTGCCAATGAGACTAAAGCACAATACATGGCATTGCCATAGAGACTTAACAACTGCAAACCTCTACCTGAGCATGCCAAAGGGGCAGAACCCGGGGTACAGAGTCACCGACCAGGAAGAGGGAGAGAAAAGAAAAAGCAAGAAGATAACCTCTCAAAATAAAGAATAATCTGCAGACTTTATAACCTATCCCATTTTATTATATTTGTTCGTTTGTTTCTCTTATCTTCATTCTTTTTATTTATTTATTTATTTATTTTATTTATTTTTTATTTTATAATTTTATTTTTTAATGGGGTGACATCAATAAATCAGGATACATATATTCAAATATAACAAGTCCAGGTTATCTTGTCGTTCAATTATGTTGCATACCCACCACCCAAAGTCAGATTGTCCTCTGTCACCTTCTATCTTGTTTTCTTTGTGCCCCTCCCACCCCCTATCCCTCTCCCATTCCCCCCTACCCCCGTAACCACCACATTCTCATCAATGTCTCTTAGTTTCACTATTATGTCCCACCTACGTATGGAATAATACAGTTCCTGTTTTTTTCTGATTTACTTATTTCGCTTCGTATCATGTTATCAAGATCCCACCATTTTGCTGTAAATGTTCCGATGTCATCATTTCTTATGGCTGAGTAGTATTCCATAGTGTATATGTGCCACATCTTCTTTATCCAGTCATCTATTGATGGGCTTTTTGGTTGTTTCCATGTCCTGGCCACTGTGAACAATGCTGCAATAAACATGGGGCTGCATGTGTCTTTACGTATCAATGTTTCTGAGTTTTGGGGATATATACCCAGTACAGGGATTGCTGGGTCATAAGGTAGTTCTATTTTCAGTTTTTTGAGGAACCACCATACTTTCTTCCATAATGGTTGTACTACTTTACATTCCCACCAACAGTGTATGAGGGTTCCTTTTTCTCCACAGCCTCTCCAACATTTGCTATTACCTGACTTGCTAATAACAGCTAATCGAACAGGTGTGAGGTGGTATCTCATTGCCGTTTTGATTTGCATTTCTCTAATAGCTAAAGAAGATGAGCATCTTTTCATATATCTGTTGGCCATTTGTATTTCTTCCTGGGAGAAGTGTCTATTCATATCCTCTTCCCATTTTTTTATTGGATTGTTTGTTTGTTTGTTGTTGAGTTTTATGAGTTCTTTGTATATTTTGGATATTAGGCCCTTATCTGAGCTGTTGTTTGAAAATATCATTTCCCATTTAGTTGGCTTTCTGTTTATTTTGTTATCAGTTTCCCTTGCTGAGCAAAAACTTCTTAGTCTGATGTAGTCCCATTCATTAATTTTTGCCTTCACTTCTCTTGCCATTGGAGTCAAATTCATAAAATGCTCTTTAAAACCCAGGTCCATGAGTTGAGTACCTATGTCTTCTTCTATGTACTTAATTGTTTCAAGTCTTATGTTTAGATCTTTGATCCATTTTGAGTT
Organism: Saccopteryx bilineata; assembly: GCF_036850765.1. Classification (NCBI taxonomy): domain Eukaryota; kingdom Metazoa; phylum Chordata; class Mammalia; order Chiroptera; family Emballonuridae; genus Saccopteryx; species Saccopteryx bilineata. The sequence continues at coordinate 104,446,218 of NC_089493.1, read as the reverse complement.
AATTTTTGTACAGGGGGAGAGACTGTAGTCCAGTTTCATTCTTTTGCATGTGGCTTTCCAGTTTTCCCAGCACCATTTATTGAAGAGGCTTTCTTTTCTCCATTGTGTGTTGTTGGCCCCTTTATCAAAAATTATTTGACTATATATATGTGGTTTTATTTCTGGACTTTCTATTCTGTTCCATTGGTCTGAGTGTCTATTTTTCTGCCAATACCATGCTGTTTTGATTGTCGTGGCCCTATAATAGAGTTTGAAGTCAGGTATTGTTATGCCCTCAGCTTCATTCTTTTTCTTTAGAATTGCTTTGGCTATTCGGTGTTTTTTATAGTTCCATATAAATCTGATGATTTTTTGCTCTATTTCTTTAAAAAATGTCATTGGAATTTTGATGGGAATTGCATTAAATTTGTATATTGCTTTGGGTAATATAGCCATCTTGATTATATTTATTCTTCCTAGCCAAGAACAAGGTATATTCTTCCATCTCATTATATCTTTTTCGATTTCCCTTAACAATGGTTTATAGTTTTCATTATATAAGTCCTTTACATTCTTTGTTATGTTTATTCCTCAGTATTTTATTTTTTTTGTTGCAATCGTGAAGGGGATTATTCTTTTGAGTTCCTTCTCAGTTGTTTCATTGTTGGCATATAGAAAGGCTATTGACTTCTGTATGTTAATTTTGTATCCTGCGACCTTACTGTATTGGCTTATTGTTTCTAGTAGTCTTTTTGTGGATTCTTTGGGGTTTTCAATGTATAGGATCATATCATCTGCAAAAAGTGATACCTTTACTTCTTCTTTTCCGATATGGATGCCTTTTATTTTTTTGTCTTGTCTGATTGCTCTGGCTAGAACCTCTAGTACCACATTAAATAAGAGTGGAGAGAGTGGACAACCCTGTCTTGTTCCTGATTTAAGGGGGAAAGCCTTCAGTTTAGTACCATTTAATATGATGTTAGCTGATGGTTTATCATATATGGCCTTTATCATGTTGAGATATTTTCCTTCTATACCCATTTTGTTGAGAGTCTTAAACATAAAATTGTGTTGTATTTTATCGAAAGCCTTTTCTGCATCTATTGATAAGATCATGTGGTTTTTGTTCTTTGTTTTGTTGATATGGTGTATTACATTAACCGTTTTACGTATGTTGAACCATCCTTGAGATTCTGGGATGAATCCCACTTGATCATGATGTATTATTTTTTTAATATGTTGTTGTATTCGATTTGCTAGTATTTTGTTTAGTATTTTAGCATCTGTATTCATTAGAGATATTGGTCTGTAGTTTTCTTTTTTTGTGCCATCCTTGCCTGGTTTTGGGATGAGGGTTATGTTGGCCTCATAAAATGTGTTTGGAAGTATTGCTTCTTCTTCAATTTTTTGGAAGACTTTGAGTAAAATAGGAACCAAGTCTTCTTTGAATGTTTGATAAAATTCGCTGGTATAGCCGTCAGGGCCTGGACTTTTATTTTTGGGGAGGTTTTTAATGGTTTTTTCTATTTCTTCTCTACTGATAGGTCTGTTTAGGCTTTCTGCTTCTTCTTGACTCAGTCTAGGAAGGTTGTATTGTTCTAGGAATTTATCCATTTCTTCTAGGTTGTTGAATTTAGTGGCATAAAGTTTTTCATAGTATTCTACAATAATTCTTTGTATATCTACGGTGTCCGTGGTGATTTCTCCTCTTTCATTTTGGATTTTGTTTATATGAGTTCTTTCTCTTTTTTCCTTGTTAAGTCTTGCCAAGGGTTTGTCAATTTTGTTGATCTTTTCAAAGAACCAGCTCCTTGTTCTATTAATTTTTTCTATAGTTTTTCTGTTCTCTAATTCATTTATTTCTGCTCTGATTTTTATTATCTCCTTTCTTCGGCTGGTTTTGGGTTGTCTTTGTTCTTCCTTTTCTAGTTCCTTAAGGTGGGAAGTTAAGTGGTTCACTTGGGCTGTCTCTTGTTTGTTCATATATGCCTGAAGCGATATGAACTTCCCTCTTATCACTGCTTTTGCTGCATCCCATAGATTCTGATATGTCGTATTGTCATTTTCATTAGTCTGTATATATCTTTTGATCTCTGCACTTATTTCTTCTTTGACCCATTCATTTTTTAAAAGTATGTTGTTTAGTTTCCACATTTTTGTGGGATTTTTTTCCTCTTTTTTGCAGTTGAATTCTAGTTTCAAGGCTTTATGATCAGAAAATATGCTTGGTACAACTTCAATTTTTCTGAATTTGCTGATGTTATTTTTGTGGCCCAACATATGGTCAATTCTTGAGAATGATCCATGTACACTGGAGAAAAATGTATACTCAGTCACTTTGGGATTAAATGTCCTGTAGATGTCTATCATATCCAGGTGCTCTAGTGTTTTGTTTAAGGCCGCTATGTCTTTGTTGATTCTCTGTTTGGATGACCAATCTAGAGCCGTCAGCGGTGTATTGAGGTCTCCAAGTATGATTGTATTTTTGTCAGTTTTTGTTTTAAGATCAATAAGTAGCTGTCTTATATATTTTGGTGCTCCTTGATTTGGTGCATATATATTAAGAATTGTTATGTCTTCTTGATTCAGTGACCCCTTAGCCATTATGAAATGGCCATTTTTGTCTCTGAGTACTTTTCCTGTCTTGTAGTCAGCATTATCCGATATGAGTATTGCTACACCTGCTTTTTTTTGGATGTTATTTGCTTGGAGTATTGTTTTCCAGCCTTTCACTTTGAATTTGTTTTTATCCTTGTTACTTAGATGAGTTTCCTGTAGGCAGCATACAGTTGGATTTTCTTTTTTAATCCATTCTGCTACTCTGTGCCTTTTTATTGGTGAGTTTAATCCGTTTACATTTAGAGTAATTATTGACACTTGTGAGTTCCCTATTGCCATTTTATATCTTGCTTTCTGTTAGTTTTGTGTCTTGTTTGATCCTTCTCTTTCGTTTTTCTATCTTTTGTTTTTATTTGGTTGTATTCCATACATCTTTCCTCTGTTGCTATCTTTTTTATCTCATGTGCTTCTGTGGTGGTTTTTTCAATGGTGGTTACCTTTGAGTAATGAAAAGGGTCCCTACCCTGTTCATTGTAGCGAACTATTTTGTGAGTACTTTTGCACTCCATCGTCCTTTGCTACTGTTAATCTCCATCTTCTCCCCCTCTTTCTTTTTGTTGTTGTCACAGTTTAAATTTGGTTTTATTGTGTTCTTCTTGGAGCTTTTACTTGTGGCTCTGTTTTTTTTTGTTCTTTGTATCTGATTGGAGAACCCCCTTTAGTAATTCCTGGAGTGGGGGTTTTCTGATGATAAATTCCCTCATCTTTTCTGTATCTGTGAATGTTTTTATTTCTCCTTCGTATTTGAAGGATAGCTTTGATGGGTATAGTATTCGTGGCTGAAAGTTCCTCTCTTTCAGGACTTTATATATTGGGGTCCACTCTCTTCTAGCTTGTAGAGTTTCTGCTGAGAAATCTGATGATAATCTAATGGGCCTTCCTTTATATGTTGTATTCTTCTTTTCCCTGGCTGCCTTGAGAATTTTTTCTTTGCTGTTGGTTTGTGTCAATTTCATTATGATATGCCTTGGAGTAGGTTTGTTGGGGTTAAGAAAACTTGGGTTCTGTTTGCTTCTTGAACTTGAGGCTTTAGTTCTTTCCACAGGCTTGGGAAGTTCTCATCAATTATTTGTTTAAGTATGTTCTCCATTCCATTTTCTCTCTCTTCTCCCTCTGATATACCTATTATTCTTATGTTATTCTTTTTAATGGAGTCAGATAATTCTTGTAGGGCTATCTCATTTTTTTTAATTTTTGAGTCTCTTTCTTCTTCTCTCTGTTGTGCCTCAAGTTGCTTGTCTTCTATTTCACTAATCCTCTCTTCTATCTGACCTGTTCTATTAGCTAAGCTTGTTACTTCGTTTTTCAGCTCGTGAATTGAGTTTTTCATCTCTGTTTGATTTGTTTTTATAGTTTCAATTTCCTTGGACATATATTCTTTGTGTTCATGGAGTTGTTTTCTGAACTCCCTATATTGCCTTTCTGTGTTTTCTTGTATATCTCGGAGGATTTTTAGGATTTCTATCTTGAATTCTCTGTCATTTAGCTCCAAGGTTTCCAATATATTAAATTTTTTCTCCATAGATTTTTCCTCATCTAGCTGTGTTACCTCTCTTTCTTTTGTATCCATGATATTCGATTTTCTCTTCCTTAATGGCATCTGAGGGTGGTTTTGTTGATAGTATTAATGAGATTTAATAAAGAATAAAAAGTTAAAAAAAATAAAAAAATAACAAATCGAAAAGAGTTGTTTTTTTTAAAAAAAAATTAATAATGAAATAAAGAAAAATAAAATAAAATAAAAATTTTAAAAAAAGGAAATTATTCCCCCCCTCTTTTTTTCCTCTCCTCTCCTCTCCCCTCTTTCTTGAGAAAATCTTGTGGTGGACTGTGAGTTATAACAAAGAATGCCTGTGATGGAGGGCCTGAATTGGGGAAAAGTAATAAAGGGGCAAAAAAGAGAGAAAGAAAAAAAAAAAAAAAAAGGAAAAAAAAAAAAAGAAAAAAGAAAAAAAAAAGAGCGTATGGACCCACAAAAAGCAAATAAGGAAAAAATTTGGGTCAAGAATAAAATGATTTGCTTTTAGGTGTTGGTTTTCTAAGAGTTATGATGAGAGGAATAAGAGGAAAATGGAAAAATGGGGGGACAAATTAAAAACTTACTATTGTATTTAGTGGAACAAGAACTAGATAATATGGAGAGCCTGGGATGGGAGCACTGCTAGTGAGTTAAAAAGGTGAAGTAAAAAACCCCCAAAATGCCACAAACATAGGTTTGAGTCCCAGATAAGATAATTTGTTTGTTATTGAGGTTTGAATGAGAGGAGATGTAAAGGAGAAAGGAAGAAACTAATATAGAGGGAGAAAAGAAAGAGAGAGAGAAAAAAAGAGGGAACCACTAAAAGAAGAAAAAAGAAAGGAGAGAGAGAGAGAGAGTTAAGGGTTTTGGAGTGCAACCCTCATAGAGAGAAAGGAAGAGAAGAGAAATGATAATGGGAGATGTAACACTTATGGGTAGTGTAGTTCAAGGAGAGGAGAGAGTAAGACCGGTAGAGAGTTAATCGGCCAAATTGGAGGAGGAAAAAAAAGTCTCAAGAATGAAGATAAGAGAAACAAACGAACAAATATAATAAAATGGGATAGGTTATAAAGTCTGCAGATTATTCTTGATTTTGAGAGGTTATCTTCTTGCTTTTTCTTTTCTCTCCCTCTTCCTGGTCGGTGACTCTGTACCCCGGGTTCTGCCCCTTTGGCACGCTCAGGTAGAGGTTTGCAGTTGATAAGTCTCTATGGCAATGTCATGTATTGTGCTTTATTCTCGTTGGGAGTCGAGGCTCATTAGCATTTATAGGCTCCGACAGTGAGAGAGTCCGTGTTCCTGGAGCCTTTCTCCTAGTCTTTCCTTCCTCAATTAGTAGCCTGATAGTCCAGGTATGGGGTTGCTGCTGCCTCTGCCTGGATAGTAAGAGGCTCAAATTGCTGGCAACTCCCCACTCTATTTCCACTCAGCACAGGGCTCTGGGTAAGGCTCAGTCAGTCAGAGCTGCTAGCATAATCAGGCGGGCTTTCCGCCCACTCGAAGACCTCTGGCTCTGCCACTCTATCCGGTAACACAAGCGGGTGCCCACTTCCGGGGCGCTTGGAGGAAACTCTCACTCACTGTCTGCAACCAGGATATCCGGCCAGCAGTCTCACGCTCTGAGTGAAATCCCCAACCGCAGGGAAAAGTTGCAGCGTTGGAATTGAGTCTCGCTCCGTCCCCGTGCGCGGGTTTTGCAAGGCGCTGGGGCGGCCCGAGATTCCGCTTTGGCCCACACAAAGGCCCCTGACTCTGCCCCTCTGTGCGATAACACGGGCGCGCACTGCCGAGGCACTCGGAGGAATCGCTCACTCCTTATCTGCGCGCGCAAACCAGGATATGAGGCCGGCCGTGGTTCCCTCTGAGTGAAACAGCCTCCAGCACGGAAAATCTCCACCGTTGGGATTAGTTCTCACTCCCTCCCGTGCGTGGCTTTCCCAGGGCGCTGGGGCTGCCCAGAGACTCTGCCCTCAGCCCACAGAAAGGCCTCTGACCCTGCCTCTCCGTGGGGCAACACGGGCACCCACTTCCGCGGCTTAGGAAGAAATCTCTCTTCCACTAACTGCGCACCGACCAGGAGACCGGGTAAAATGGCCGCTCCGCTTGTCTTTCTTTGTTTGGGTTTGGCGCGAGTGTTAGCTTGTATTGCCCGGGTTGCCACAGGATCAGATTTTCCTCGGCTTGGATCTCCGAGCCACAGCCTGGTTCGGCCGTTTTTGCTGCGGCGGCCTGGATCTATTCACCCCCTTTGCCCGCCTCAGTTTCTATATTCACAGTTACCAGAGAAAGCCGCTCTGTTTAGGTTAGTGAGGAAGGCGGAGCATTTCTTACTCCCTATTTCCTTCGGGGTTTGGTTATATATTTAGCCAATTTTTCACTCAATCATACCTTTGGGTGTATTGCGAAGAATCTGGAAGCTCCAAGTATAGGTTTTTCTGTTTCTGGTTGAAGATCTTGTTGAGTTTTGGGGGAGATTTATCGGTATCGCTTCCTACCCCGCCATTACTCTGACGTCATCCTTATCTTCATTCTTGATACTTTTTTTCCTCCTCCAATTTGGCCGATTAACTCTCTGCCGGTCTTACTCTCTCCTCTCCTTGAACTACACTACCCATAAGTGTTACATCTCCCATTATCTTTTCTCTCCTCTTCCTTTCTCTCTATGAGGGTTGCACTCCAAAACCCTTAACTCTCTCTCTCTCTCTCTCCTTTCTTTTTTCTTCTTTTAGTGGTTCCCTTTTTTTCTCTCTCTCTCTCTCTTTCTTTTCTCTTGCTATATTAGTTTCTTCCTTTCTCCTTTACATCTCCTCTCATTCAAACCTCAATAACAAACAAATTATCTTATCTGGGACTCAAACTTATGTTTGTGGCATTTGGGGGGGGGGAGTTTACTTCACCTTTTTAACTCACTAGCAGTGCTCCCATCCCTGGCTCTCCATTTTATCTAGTTCTTGTTCCACTAAATACAATAGTAATTTTTTAATTTGTCCCCCCATTTTTCTGTTTTCCTCTTATTCCTCTCATCATAACTCTTAGACAACCAACACCTAAAAGCAAATCATTTTATTCTTGACCCAAATTTTTTCCTTATTTGCTTTTTGTGGGTCCATACCCTCTTTTTTTCTCTCTTTTCTTTTTTTTTTCTTTTTTTTTTTTTTTTTGCCCCTTTATTACTTTTCCCCAATTCAGGCCCTCCATCACAGGCATTGTTTGTTATAATTCACAGTTCACCACAAGATTTTCTCAAGAAAGAGGGGAGAGGAGAGGAGAGAAAGAAAGGAGGGGGGGGAATAATTTCTTTTTTTTTAATTTTTATTTTATTTTATTTTTCTTTATTTCATTATTAATTTTTTTTAAAAAAACAACTCTTTTCGATTTTTTATTATTTTTTTATTTTTTTTAACCTTTTATTCTTTATTAAATCTCATTAATACTATCAACAAAACCACCCTCAGATGCCATTAAGGAAGAGAAAATCGAATATCATGGATACAAAAGAAAGAGAGGTAACACAGCTAGATGAGGAAAAATCTATGGAGAAAAAATTTAATATATTGGAAACCTTGGAGCTAAATGACAGAGAATTCAAGATAGAAATCCTAAAAATCCTCCGAGATATACAAGAAAACACAGAAAGGCAATATAGGGAGTTCAGAAAACAACTCCATGAACACAAAGAATATATGTCCAAGGAAATTGAAACTATAAAAACAAATCAAACAGAGATGAAAAACTCAATTCACGAGCTGAAAAACGAAGTAACAAGCTTAGCTAATAGAACAGGTCAGATAGAAGAGAGGATTAGTGAAATAGAAGACAAGCAACTTGAGGCACAACAGAGAGAAGAAGAAAGAGACTCAAAAATTAAAAAAAATGAGATAGCCCTACAAGAATTATCTGACTCCATCAAAAAGAATAACATAAGAATAATAGGTATATCAGAGGGAGAAGAGAGAGAAAATGGAATGGAGAACATACTCAAACAAATAATAGATGAGAACTTCCCAAGCCTGTGGAAAGAACTAAAGCCTCAAGTTCAAGAAGCAAACAGAACTTCGAGTTTTCTTGACCCCAACAAACCTACTCCAAGGCATATCATAATGAAATTGACACAAACCAACAGCAAAGAAAAAATTCTCAAGGCAGCCAGGGAAAAGAAGAATACAACATATAAAGGAAGGCCCATTAGATTATCATCAGATTTCTCAGCAGAAACTCTACAAGCTAGAAGAGAGTGGACCCCAATATTTAAAGTCCTGAAAGAGAGAAACTTTCAGCCACGAATACTATACCCATCAAAGCTATCCTTCAAATATGAAGGAGAAATAAAAACATTCACAGATACAGAAAAGATGAGGGAATTTATCATCAGAAAACCCCCACTCCAGGAATTACTAAAGGGGGTTCTCCAATCAGATACAAAGAACAAAAAAAAACAGAGCCACAAGTAAAAGCTCCAAGAAGAACACAATAAAACCAAATTTAAACTGTGACAACAACAAAAAGAAAAAGGGGGAGAAGATGGAGATTAACAGTAGCAAAGGACGATGGAGTGCAAAAGTACTCACAAAATAGTTCGCTACAATGAACAGGGTAGGGACCCTTTTCATTACTCAAAGGTAACCACCATTGAAAAAACCACCACAGAAGCACATGAGATAAAAAAGATAGCAACAGAGGAAAGATGTATGGAATACAACCAAATAAAAACAAAAGATAGAAAAACGAAAGAGAAGGATCAAACAAGACACAAAACTAACAGAAAGCAAGATATAAAATGGCAATAGGGAACTCACAAGTGTCAATAATTACACTAAATGTAAACGGATTAAACTCACCAATAAAAAGGCACAGAGTAGCAGAATGGATTAAAAAAGAAAATCCAACTGTATGCTGCCTACAGGAAACTCATCTAAGTAACAAGGATAAAAACAAATTCAAAGTGAAAGGCTGGAAAACAATACTCCAAGCAAATAACATCCAAAAAAAAGCAGGTGTAGCAATACTCATATCGGATAATGCTGACTACAAGACAGGAAAAGTACTCAGAGACAAAAATGGCCATTTCATAATGGCTAAGGGGTCACTGAATCAAGAAGACATAACAATTCTTAATATATATGCACCAAACCAAGGAGCACCAAAATATATAAGACAGCTACTTATTGATCTTAAAACAAAAACTGACAAAAATACAATCATACTTGGAGACCTCAATACACCGCTGACGGCTCTAGATTGGTCATCCAAACAGAGAATCAACAAAGACATAGCGGCCTTAAACAAAACACTAGAGCACCTGGATATGATAGACATCTACAGGACATTTAATCCCAAAGTGACTGAGTATACATTTTTCTCCAGTGTACATGGATCATTCTCAAGAATTGACCATATGTTGGGCCACAAAAATAACATCAGCAAATTCAGAAAAATTGAAGTTGTACCAAGCATATTTTCTGATCATAAAGCCTTGAAACTAGAATTCAACTGCAAAAAAGAGGAAAAAAATCCCACAAAAATGTGGAAACTAAACAACATACTTTTAAAAAATGAATGGGTCAAAGAAGAAATAAGTGCAGAGATCAAAAGATATATACAGACTAATGAAAATGAAAAAAAAAAAGAGCATACAATGGAGTAAAGACAATCTCTTTTATAAATGGTGTTGGGGAAATTGGACAGGTACGTGCAAAATAATGAAACTAGACCAACTTCCACCATTCACAAAAATAAACTCAAAATGGATAAAAGACTTAAACGTAAGTCATGAAACCATAAACATCTTGGAAGAAAACATAGGCAGGAAACTCCAATATCTCTTGTAGCAATATTTTTTGCTAACTTATCTCCACAGGCAAGTGAAGTAAAGGACAAAATAAACAAATGGGACTATATCAAACTAAAAAGCTTTTGCACTGCAAAAGACACCATGAACAACAGAAAAAGACAACCCACACAATGGGGTAACATATTCACCAATATGTCTGATAAGGGGTTAATAACCAAAATTTATAAAGATATTCTAAAAGTCAACACTAGGAAGGTAAACAACCCAATTAAAAAGTGAGCAAAAGAACTGAATAGACACTTCTTCAAAGAGGACATACAGATGGCCAATAGGCATATGAAAAAATATTCAATGTCATTAATCATCAGAGAGATGCAAATTAAAACCACAATGAGTTACCACCTCACACCTGTCAGAATGGCGCTCATTAACAAAACAACACACAATAAGTGCTGACGAGGGTGTAGAGAAAAGGGAACCCTCCTGCACTGCTGATGGGAATGCAGACTTGTGCAACCACTGTGGAAAACAGTATGGAGTTTCCTCAAAAAATTAAAATGGTACTGCCTTTTGACCCAGCTATCCCACTTTTAGGAATACATCCTAAAAATACCAAATCACTGATTCAAAAGAAGAAATGCACCCCCATGTTTATGGCAGCATTGTTTACAATAGCCAAGATCTGGAAACAGACCAAGTGTCCATCAGTGGATGAGTGGATTAAAAAGCAATGGTATATATACACAATGAAATACTATGTGGCCATGAAAAAAAAGGAACTCTTACCTTTTTCAATGGCATGGATTGACCTGGAGATTATTATGCTAAGTGAAATAAGCCAGGCAGAGAAACACAAATATCATACAATCTCACTTATATGTGGAATCTAACAAAGTAAACTGAGGAATGCAATAGAGGCAGTGGCGGTGTCACAGGGACTAGAGGGACAGCTGTCAGAGGGAAGGAGGCTGAGGAGATGGGATCAGAGAAGGTGAAAGGATTAGTGAAATTATATATACCTAACACATAGATACAGATAACAGGACAGCAAATCCCAAAGGCTAGGGGGCAGGGAGTTAGAGGGAAGAGGACAAAGGGCTGGTAATGAGGGACAGGGGGGTGGGGAGTTATATTGAGTGGGACACTTGAATCTATGTTAACACAATAAATTAAAAGTAATTAAAATATTTTTTAAAAGCTATATACTGTATGATTCTACGTACATGATATTCTGGATAAAAGCAAAACTATGGGGATAGAAAACAGCTTGTACCTGGTTCCTGGGAGCTAGAGTGAGGGTTGACTACAAAGGGGATCAGACAGTTTTAAGGGTGATGAATTTTTCTATATTTTGGTTTTAGTGCAAGGTACATGATTTTATGCCTTTGTCAAAACCCAAAGATCTACACATTAAAAGGGATAAATTTTACAATATGTAAATTATACCTTAATAAAAAGACTTTTTTTTAATTTTTAGTAGAAAAGAAAACACTAAATATATGTCCAGTTAGTAGTATAACCACCAGAAACAAATCATTCCAAGTGACTTTAAAGCACAGTAATTTATCAATATGTGGTTATTTTTTTGGGTATATACCCTCATTATAAAAAGTGCAAACAACTTTAAACTTTTCAACTAATCATATATATTTTTTAATTAACTGACAGGTAGGGAGGCAGAGACAGACCCCCAAATGCTCCCCAACTGAGATCCACCCGGCAAGCCCCCAACCAGGTAATGCTCTGCCCTTCTGGGCCATTGTTCCATTGCTTGGCAACTGAGCTATTTTAGCACCTGAGGCGAGGTCATGGAGCCATCTTCAGTACAAGGGACCAACTTTGCTCAAACAATTCACGCTATGGTTATGGGAGGGGAAAACAGAGAGAGATGGAGGGGGAGAGAAGCAGATGGTCGTTTCTCCTGAATGCCCTGACCGGGAATCAAATAAACTAATTATATTGTTGACAGTAGCATTAGTAATGCTCCCCTCAGACTACTGTGAGTATTTAGTGTGAGATGAGGAAAATGAGTAATTATATTGGTGTTAAAAACAGGGATTTTTATAGAAGAAAGAAACCATGGATATAAGATCAATGAAATTAAGTTAAAATCTTGTTTTTTGAATTGTAAGTATAAGTATGAGTTCATAATTCATCTAAAAAAGATTTCCTATATCTGTCCACTGAAAAGACCTAGAAATAATGACCAAATCAGAAACAATAACACAGCATCCACATGTGGTCTCAAAATCAAAACAAAACAAAACAAAAAACACCTCAGGTCTTCTTGAAGATATGGCCAATTCAAGTATGGAGCAAGAAATGTAAAAGATGAGCCCATAACAAATAGTTATACCAGGGGTCAGGAACTTTTTTGGCTGAGAGAGCCATAAATGCCACATATTTTAAAATGTAATTCCATGAGAGCCAAACAACGACCCATGTACGTTATGCATTATCCAATAAAAATTTGGTGTTGTCCCGGAGAACAGCTATGATTGGCTCCAGCCACCCGCAACCATGAACATGAGCAGTAGGAAATGAATGGATTGTAATACATGAGGATGTTTTATATTTTTAACGTTATTAATTTTTTCTATTAAAGATTTGTCTGCGAGTCAGATGCAGCCATCAAAAAGGCCAAATCTGCCTCGTGAGCCATAGGTTCCTGATCCCTGGGTTATACTATAAAAAAATCATCAGACATTACTAGAGTTGTATCTAGTGGACCCAGGAGCCAACTTGAATGCTCCAACTGGCCAAATATGGAAAAATTTAGGTACAAATAAGGATAATACCCGTAATAGAATAGAATATATTACATGTGTTTAAACCCATAAGTTCAAGATAATAAAAAGTCCTGGGCAGCACAGGAGCACACTAAAGAAATACTTTATATTTTTAAAGCTGATCAATAAAGGGAAAGAATCAAGCACTTTCCTTGCCTTTCCCTTATGAAGTGTACCTCAGAGAGCTTTAATGGTTGTTAAAGGGAAGATTTTCTGTAAATTGGAAGTATTCCAGTTAATAACAGAAAAAATTAAAAACAGAACATCACCCTTTAGAGTGCCTTATGAATTAATAGATCTAGAAAATAATCATCAAGTTGCTAACATCCCCAAAAAGGAGAATACCATACCAGACATTTATGTATCTCCTGGTGGTGTACTCAAAACAGCAATCTATGAAGTATTTAATCTGATCAACCACTAAATTTAACTGGTAATTTATAGGAAAAACTGGGTGCAGAGATGCATATTCATCAACAACACCATGAAGAGGCAATCAGCAAAATACAGACTGTGGAGATTACTTCAACAACAAGAAGTAGATTTCAAGAGGAGAGAAAAAGAGATGGAAATGAAATCATAGATTAAAAGATATTTAAGAAATGCCATCTCAATGATTAAACCTTATTTAGATTTTAACAAACTGCTATATATAATCAGTCAAGGAAATTCATGAAATTTCAATATTAGATAATATTTAATACTATTGTTAGTTTTATTGTTTAATGATTGTAATACTAATTTGTGGCTAGGATAATGATTTTGTGGTTATGTTTATTAAAAAAGAAAGTGGCCCTGGCCGGTTGGCTCAGCGGCAGAGCGTCGGCCTAGCATGCGGAGGACCCGGGTTCAATTCCCGGCCAGGGCACATAGGAGAAGCGCCCATTTGCTTCTCCACCCCTCTGCCGCGCCTTCCTCTCTGTCTCTCTCTTCCCCTCCCGCAGCCAAGGCTCCATTGGCGCTGGGGATGGTTCTGTGGCCTCTGCCCCAGGCGCTAGAGTGGCTCTGGTCGCAACATGGCGACGCCCAGGATGGGCAGAGCATCGCCCCCTGGTGGGCAGAGCGTCGTCCCTGGTGGGCGTGCCGGGTGGATCCTGGTCAGGCAAATGCGGGAGTCTGTCTGACTGTCTCTCCCTGTTTCCAGCTTCAGAAAAAGACAAAAAAAAAAAAAAGAAAGCTTATTTTTTGGTATGGAAATCTTTATAGATGAAAAGAATATCTAAGATTTGCTTTAAAAACTGTTGAGGGGATATATATATATATATATATATAACTGGATAAAGAAGATGTGGCATATATACACTATGGTATACTACTCAGCTATAAGAAATGATGACATCGGATCATCTACAACAAAATGGTGGGATCTTGATAACATTATACGAAGTGAAATAAGTAAATCAGAAAAAACCAAGAACTGCATGATTCCATACATAGGTGGGACATAAAAATGAGACTAAGAGATATGGACAAGAGTGTGGTGGTTATGGGGGGGGGAACGGAAGGAGGAAGAGGGGGAGGGGGAGGGGCACAAAGAAAATTAGATAGAAGGTGACGGAGGACAATCTGACTTTGGGTGATGGGTATGCAACATAATTGAATGACAAGATAACCTGGACATGTTTCCTTTGAATATATGTACCCTGATTTATTGATGTCACCCCATTAAAATTAATAAAACTTTATGTATAAAAAAAACTGTTGAGGGGAGAGGGAAGGAAGTAGGTAGGATCTACATGAAACAGATTGTTCATGAGTTAATAATTTTTGACATTAAGCAATAGGTAAGTAAGGTTTCATTAAACTTATATTTTTACATATATTTGAAATATGTAGCTAAAATTCATAAATTTAACTAAACATTAAAAAATTTATGCCACCTAAACTTAAAATGTTGACTGTTTCAAAACAGTAAAGAAAAAGCCTTATCCCTCATAAGAAAAAGCGCGATATGGAATTATTTTGAAACTTAAAGGAAGCAGAACATATTCTATTAGGACAAAGAGCAATTACTAGACAGAGGAATGAGCCTGACTTCTGATATAATGAGGGAAATTTTACATCAAGAAGATACAAGCCCCGGCCAGTTGGCTCAGTGGTAGAGCATTGGCCCTCTGTGTGGATGTACCAGGTCTGATTACCAGTCAGGGCACACAGGAGAAGTGTCCATCTGCTTCTCCACCCCTACCCCTCTCCCTTCTCTCTCTCTATCTCTTCCTCTCCAGCAACCATGGCTCGGTTGAAGCAAGTTGGACCCTGGGCACTGAGGATGGCTCCATGGCCTTGCCTCAGGTATTAAAATAGCTCAGTTGCCAAGCAATGGAGCGATGGCCCCAGGGGGCAGAGCATCGCCCAGTAGCAGACTTGCCAGGTAGATCCTAGTCAGGGCACATGTGGGAGTCTATCTGCTTCCCCACTTCTCACATAAGAAAAATTTAAAAAAAGAAGAAGAGGATATAAAAACACTTCTCATCCATAGGCATTTCATGAAGAAGTAGTATTAATCATTGGAAGATAAATCTGTTTTAATTTTTTTTTCTTTTTTAAAAAGCTTTACTGAGCCTGACCTGTGGTGGCGCAGTGGATAAAGCGTCGACCTGAAAATGCTGAGGTCGTCGGTTCGAAACCCTGGGCTTGCCTGGTCAAGGCACATATGGGAGTTGATGCTTCCAGCTTCTCCCCCCTGTCTCTCTCTCTTCTCTCTTTCTCTCTCTCTCTCTCTCCCTCTCTCTCTCCTCTCTAAAATGAATAAATAAAATAAAATAAAAAATTTAAAAAGCTTTACTGAGATGTAATTCACACATCACACAATTCACCCATTTAAAATGTATAATTCAATGGTTTTTAGTATATTAAGATATGTACAACTATCACCATAGTCCCTTTTAGGATATTTTAATCACCCCCAAAATAAGCCCTATCCCCATTGGCCTATTACCCATCCTTGTGCGGCCAGCCCAGCCCTAGGCAACCACTGATCTGTTTTATATATTCTCAATTTACCTATTTAATATAAATGGAATTACATATAATATGTGCTCTTTTGTGTATGATTTCTTTCGCTTAGCATGTTTTCAAGGTTCATCCATGTTGCTCCAATATCACTACTTCATATCTTTTTACTGCAAAATAATATTCCATTTATAGATATGCCTTATTTTATTTATCTATTTATTAGTTGATAGGCATTGGAGATGTTTCTACCTTTGGGTATAAACAGTGCTATGAACATCTATGTGGACATATGTTTTCACTTTTCATGGGTACATGCCTAGGTATGAAATTGCTGGATTATATGCTGCTAACTCTATATTTAAACATCTGAGGAACTACTAGACTGTTTTTTTCAAATTGGCTACCCTATTTTACATTCTTACCAGCAGTGTATAAATTTACAATTTCTCAAAAGCTTCATCAATACTTGTAATTATCTGTCTTTTTTATTTTAGCTATCCCAAGGATGTGAAGTAATATTTCATTATGATTTTGATTTCTAAAGATGACTTTTTAGTGTGTAGAGAACTCATTTTTCTTGAACTTTTATTGGTCAAAATGAGGAGAGAGGGTCCTTTTGAAATGAGAAAAAATTGTTTCACACTTCATAAAATAGTAACATAAATGCTTTTTTTGTGAGGGATAGTAAATCCAGTTTTCAGGAATAAAAAGCATAGTTAAGGATAATTCTACAAAGAAATAAATGGTAAAGAGCATGAAAAAAATGGGACAGTTATATTTTTGACTGAAAATTTGACAACTAAGAATTAATATTTGACAAAGAAGGCAAGAGTATACGATAAAGACAGTATTTTTAATAAATAGTGTTGGGAAAATAGGACATGTACATGCAAAAAAAAATGAAACTAGACCACCAACTTACATCATTTACAAAAGTAAACTCAAAATGAATAAAAGACTTAAATGTAAGTCCCAAAACCATGAAAATCCTAGAAGAAAACATAGGCAGTAGACTCCTAGATATCTCTCATAGCAATATTTTTGTTGATATAGCTCCTAGGCAAAGTAAAATAAAGGACAAAATAAACAAATGGGACTTCATCAAAATAAAAAGCTTTTATACAGCAAAAGACACCATTAACAAAATAAAAAAAGACAACATACTCAGTGGGAGAACATATTTGCCAATACATCTGATAAAGGGTTAATTACCAAAATTTATAAAGAACTTATAAAACTCAAAACTAGAAAGACAAACAATCCAATTAAAAAATGGGCAAAGGCCTGACCTGTGGTGGCGCAGTGGATAAAGCGTCGACCTGGAAATGCTGAGGTTAACGGTTCAAAACCCTGGGCTTGCCTGGTCAAGGCACATATGGAAGTTGATGCTTCCAGCTCCTCCCCCTTCTCTCTCTCTCTGTCTCTTTCCTCTCTCGCCCTCTCTATCTCTCTCTCTCCCTCTCTCTGTCCTCTCTAAAAATGAATAAATTTTTTTAAAAAAAATTTTAAAAAAAAATGGGCAAAGGACCTAACTAGACACTTCTCCAAAGTGGACATACAGGTGGCCAATAGGCAGATGAAAAAATGCTCAACGTCACTAATCATTAGAGAAATACAAATTAAAACTACAATGAGCTATCACCTCACATCTGCCAGAATGGCTTTTATTAACAAATCAACAAACAAGTGCTGGTGAGAGCGTGGAGAAAAGGGAGCCCTCCTGCACTGCTGGTGAGAAGGCAGACTGGTGCAGCCACTATGAAAACAGATGGCTTTTCCTAAAAAAAAGTTAAAAGTGGAACTGCCTTTTGACCCTGCTATCCCCCCTACTAAGAATATATCCTAAGAATCCCAAAACACTAATTGAAAAGAAGCTATGCACCTTCATGTTCACTGTAGCATTATTTACATTAGCCAAGATCTGGAAACAGGCCAAGTGTCCATCAGTGGATGAGTGGATAAAAAACTGTTGTACATTTACACAGTGGAATACTATGTGGCTGTAAAAAAAAAAAAAAAAGAAATCTTACCTTTTGTGACAGCATGGATGGACCTGGAGAATATTTTACTAAGCAAAATAAGCCAGGAAGAGAAAGACAATACTGTATGATCCCACTTGTATGTGGAATCTAATGAACACAATAAACTGAGGAACAAAATAGAAACAGAGGCAGGGTCACAGGCAGTGGTGGGATTCAGCGGGTTCACACCAGTTCAGCAGAACCAATACCTAATTTGTTGTTGAGTTCGAGGCATCAGTTGTTAAAATGGCACTTGTAATCAGGGTTCTCTCTATAATGGGTGCCTGGGCAGCCACCCAATGTGGAAATCACAAATTTACATTCCTTACTTTTTTTTTAATTCAGTGAGAGGAGGGGAGGCAAAGACAGACTCCCACATGCGCTCTGACAAGGATCCACCCAGCAAGCCCACCAGGGGTGATGCTCTGCCCATCTGGGGCCCTGCTTCATTGCTCAGCAACAGAGCCCTCCTTAGGACCTGAGGTGGAGGTCATGGAGCCATCCTCAGCGGCCAGGGCCAACTCACACCAATCCAGCCATGGCTGCAGGAGGGGAAGAGAGAGAAAGAAAGGAGAGAGAGAGAGAGAGAAGCGAGAGAGGGAGGGGTGGAGAAGCAGATGGGCGCTTCTCCTGTGTGCCCTGACCACACGTCAGGCAGACACTCTACCGCTGAGCCAACCAGTCAGGGTCTTATATTCCTTACTCTTTTTCAACATTCATCTGCACAGCAGCATATTCTAAGCACCCATAGTAATGTTCATTCCATCCATAGGTGAAAAAAATTGCAAGTGAGGACGCCAATCAAGAAGCAATATGGAAATATCTTAAATAATAGTTTTATTGTCTTTTGTCAGGTATTATTTAATATTTGTTCATTAATATTTTAAAACTCTTTCCTATAATCTAGTTTTATGTACCTCTTTCATTGTTCTTATTTAAGTATTAAAGGCATGAAATAATAAACTACCTTTTGGGATATCTCTTTTTATACTTAAAATGGTCCTTAGAGCAGAGAAACAGTTGTTAAATTACTTGAATCCCATCACTGGTCCAGAACCATTGAAATGCTTAGCCAAGGCAGGTCAATTATGCAAAACTCATCATTGGAAAAATCTAGAACCCATATGGGAGCATAGGCCCCTGAGGATTAT
This sequence comes from Saccopteryx bilineata, assembly GCF_036850765.1. Classification (NCBI taxonomy): domain Eukaryota; kingdom Metazoa; phylum Chordata; class Mammalia; order Chiroptera; family Emballonuridae; genus Saccopteryx; species Saccopteryx bilineata. The sequence continues at coordinate 104,427,394 of NC_089493.1, read as the reverse complement.
GGCTCTAGAGACTCCCCTGAACCCTCAGAGTCTGCAGAGCTGGCCCACCTCTCCTTGTTAGGAACTAGCACACCCCCTAGATAAGAAGACACTACAGAGGCCTCTGTGCCAAAAATAGCACATGCCACCTTCAGGGGCCACCCCACCTTGTTCCCTGGATGGCAAAGTAATAACTACAGCATAACATGTGGTGACATGTTAGAACTGATAAGACAGGAAAGACATTATACCTAAGGAGCTGCAAGAATTAGCATGTCCCAACAGTGCATGAGAGGACCTCAGTGGCTTCACTTGGAGGGTGCTTGATCAAGGGAGGAGGAATCTAAGACTGTATAAGCTAGAATAAATTGACTTGGGGGCACTCTCTTGGGACATGGGATTTAACACCCTGGCAGATTCCCCAGGCCAAGAGCAAACTTTTAGGGTGGCACCTAGCAGTCTGGAGAAAGCCCATGTTAAGGAAAGGGAAAATGCTTGAGTTGCTACAAGAGATAGAGGAAGGGATCAGGAGGCTAGGGAAGCTGGTATACTGGAGGGGAGCAGCACCACTCCTGCAGGCAGCATTGTGCTGCCCATGGCAGAGAAGCTTCTGTAGTGCTTCCTGCGTGGGGGATATACAGGAAGTGGCGGCCACCTTTGCATCACATTTGGCCCACCAGAGATATGTATTTCATAGAAGTGCCAAGAGTTCGCTTCTTTTCTATAAGGCCAGTAGCCACGGCCACCATCACAGCCGCCAGGTCCATGCAAGTTCGCATGTGATTCGAACAGACAGTAATGAAACAATGGAGCCAAGAAGTGGTAGGCTATTACCTTTAATTCTAGCTTGCACCCAGCGGGCAAGAAGTACACACAGTGCAAAAACACTTCCCTTTCTGAACATTCAGGGCTCCCAAAGCCACTGATTTATCTGAGTTTCCTAGAACAAAAGGTTTCTAACCTCACTAGCCTTATTCACCTCTGTTCCCCATCTCCTTCTCTCTGCACAAACTGCACAAACTGGCTTCTCCTTCAGCACTCTGCCATCTTGGCTGCTTCTCCTCTCCTCCATGTAGCCTTTCTCTGCTCTTCCCCAGCATGGGCTCCTCTGCCTCATTTTATAGTGTAGAAATCAAAACCTTTAATCCAATATACAAACAAGAAAGTCTCTGATACAAAGTCACTTAGGGTGGGAAAGGCTTAAAACTAAGCCTTAGGCTATAACGACCCTGCCTGCTTACAGCCTGTCCCCCACACTCAATGCAAACTATTAGTGAGCAAACATATATATCAAATTTACAAACTTATTTGACAAACATTCCACCCCTTTTGCTTGCTTCACAATCTAAAGCACAGATATTCCTACAAAGGAAATTAGGCACATTACACAAATTACAACAACATGACAAATTACAATATATCAATACAATTTCAACAATTACAAAGATACACTTTACCAGTCTCTGAGCACTTTGCCAAAAGTGCAAAATGTCCTCAGCCTTCTTCTTAGCCATGGGGAAAGCTTTCTGGGGCAGGGGATGGCCTCCAGCAAAGCCACCCCACCCCCGTTAGGGTATTTCACATTGTCCAAAATCCGTAAGTCCATCCAACAAAGGAGCCAGTGCCCACTCCGGCAGTAGTCTAGGAATCAGTCCAAGCACATGGGACCTCAGCCACCCCCCTCATCCCTGCTGTCCTAGCAGGTCTTACACTGTCCCAAGAAGAAGCATGTGGCAATGGTGGTCAGCATTTCCATCTCTGCTCCAGAGAGCATGATGGAATCCACCCCTATGTCCCAAAATTGCAGACCTACCAGGGGTGTAGTAGGTACTCCTTGCTGTGGGCTCTCACCTTCTGAAGATTGTGGATCACAACTCCAGCCTGATTCTCCTCATCCTTCAAAGAGGAACTGAAAACATCAGCTCCCGCTGCCGGGGTTGAGCCCCAGGCCGCTGCCTTCTGCTCCACGGGCCTTGCAACCCTGGCCTCAGCCTCAGCCCCAGCCTCCCGCCACTGCTGGCTCTTCACTATGTCCAGAGCAATCTGCAACTCACAAACCTGTGATTCCTTCTCCAGCTGCTGCTCCATTTTCAAGCGAATCTAACCAACCTGGTCGGCCTCCTCGGGCGCTTTATTCAGCTCCAGGGTTGGCATCTCTTTCTCTCATGTTTGCTCCAGCTCCTTCCACTGCTCGATTTGCAGGTCCTGGACAGTCTCTTCCACAGAGCTCTCAGTTTCCTTATGCATGGCTGTAAAAGTCAGCCAGCCTACGGCCCTTAAAAGAACATCCATGGGGAACCATAACAGCAGCCAGTCCTCTATTCCACTACTCAAAGGTAGTGGTGGCACCATACCAATCTATATCGGATCCTACCACAGACTATGCCAAATGTAAGGCTAGTAGCCACGGCCACTATCACAGCCGCCTGGTCCATGCAGGTTCAAATTTGATTCGGACAGACGGTTATGAAACAACGAAGCCAAGAACTGGTGGGCCATTACCTTAAATCCTAGCTTGCACCCAGCAGGCAAGAAATACACACAGTAGGAAAACACTTCCCTTTCCATTCAGGGCTCCCAAAGCCACTGACTTATTCAAGTTTCCTAGAATCAAAGGTTTCTTACCTCACCAGCCTTATTCACCTCTGTCCCCCATCTCCTTTTCTCTGCATAAACTGGCTTCTCCTTCAGTACTCCATAATCTTGGCTGCTTCTCCTCTCCTCCACGTGGCCTTTCTCTGTTCTTCCCCAGCATGGGCTCCTCTGCCCCATTTTATACTGTAGAAATCAAAACCTTTAATCCAATATACCAGGGGTCGGGAACCTATGGCTTGTGAGCCAGATGTGGCTATTTTGATGGCTACATCTGGCTCGCAGACAAATCTTTAATAAAAAATAATAATAACGTTAAAAATATAAACCACTTTCATGTATTACAATCCATTCATTTCCTACCATTCATGTTCATGGTTGCGGGTGGCTGGAGCCAATCACAGCTGTCCTCTGGGATAACACCAAATTTTTATTGGGTAATGCGTAATGTACATGGGTCGTTGTATGGCTGTCACAGAATTACATTTTAAAATATGTGGCATTCATGGCTCTCTCATCCAAAATGGTTCCCAACCCCTGCAATATACAAACAAGGAAGTCTTTGATAGAAAGTAATTTAGGGTGGGAAAGGCTTAGTTTTAAAACTAAACCTTAGGCTATAACAACTCTACTTGCTTACAGCCTGTCTCCCACACCCAATGCAAACTATAAGCAAGTGAACATATATATCATATTTACAAACTTATTTGACCAACATTTTCCCAAGGCCATCATGAATTTGCTAATGTGAGGGGAACCAGCATCACTAAGAAAACTTCAGTGGTGGCTCTCTTCTGTAGGCCAGAGACTCTGTATGATAGGACAGGTGATCACAAATCTTGCCTTGTTGATACTAATAGGGTTGATGGGGCCCCAAAGCAATAGAGGCCAGATAGCAGCACAGAAATCAAGAGAAAAAATTACTATAATGACTGAAAAGGTTAGATGGGCAGCTGGCTAGTCAAGAAACCTGAAAGGATAAGATATCAGAAGATAAGAGACAAAAAGATCCATGTAGTAGACATATAGTTGTGAGCATGAAGTGTGAAGATTTTTGTATTTCATGTTAATGCCCATCAGAAGGCATACACCATGGAATAAACACTGAGCAATTAAATAGGCAAATGACTCTGCCAGTTGACATGAGTCAGCTTTTGTCATTAACCACCCAGAACTAACAAGATGGGCACATTCTCACACTGGCAGAGATGAAGGCTATTCCTGGACACAACAACATAATTCCCACTTATCCAGTAATCTAACTACTGTCATCTCTGAATTTCCACCCTCAGAGTTCAATGCTGAAAATTCTCTATGGCACTATTTCTTGAGGAAACCAAATAGCCAATTGTTGGCAAGTTGACACTATAACTCTTCAAGGGGCAAGGGTTCATTCTTATAGAAGTAGACACTTATTCTGAGTGCAGGTTTGCCTTTAATATCTGCAGAGCCTCAAGCAGCACCACCATCCAGGGATCATAGTGTACCTATTCCACAGACATGGAATCCTACAAAACATAGCATGTGTCCATGGAACCCACTTCACAATGAAGGATATTGGTCATATCACATGCTGCATCAGACACTGGCCTGATAAAGCATTGAAATGTCCTGGTGAAGGTATAGCTGAAATACCAACTATGAAGCAATTCTCTACAAGGATGGTGTGCCATCCTCCAGGATAAAGTACAGGTGCCGAATTAACATGTTCCTGTGTTCTAATAGGAAGAATTCATGCATCTGGGAACCAAGAGGTGGAAGGTGTGGCCTCGTTTACCATCATTCCCAATGACCCACAGCAGGGTGTTTGTATTTCTTATTCTTATTACTTTGGTCTCTTTATAGTTAGAGGTGTTCACAAAGGACACAGCTTTATTTGATATCATACGTAACCTGCTAAATGCAGAGCCCATCATTATCTTCCATTTGGGATCTAAAAAACTTATTTGCCCAACAGTAACTAAGACACTTGATTTTTTGATGCATAGTAGTAATTAAAGAGTTAAGTCTTACTAGTTCACATAACCAAAAGGAAAAAGAAACAAAGAGCTTAAATATTGTTGGGCAAGTAAAATATATTATGCTCACTTTGTTAAAGATGGTGCTGCCCACGTGGAAGCCCATCGCCCAGGTAATATTAATGTGTGTTGGGGGCGGGCTGTGGGCAGGCAGGATCCTTATAGCCTGGGGCTTGGTTTTAGGACTAAGCCTTTCCCACCCTTTTTGATGTGGGGTGGTGCAATCCCACCATGCCTCAGATAAACGACTGTATTAGAGCAGTGGTCCCCAACCTTTTTTGGGCCACAGACTGGTTTAATGTCAGAAAATATTTTCACAGACTGGCCTTTAGGGTGGGACTGATAAATGTATCACGTGACTGAGACAAGCATCAATAGTGAGTCATAGACAGATGGAACAGAGGGAATCTGGTCAATTTTTTAAATAAAACATCATTCAGACTTAAATATAAATAAAACGGAAATAATGTAAGTTATTTATTCTTTCTCTGCGGACCGGTACCGGTCCATGGCCCAGGGGTTGGGGACCACTGTATTAGAGAATTCCCTATTGTGTATATTGGATTAAAGTTTCTGATTTCTGCACTATAAAGTGGGGCAGACCGAGAGCTTGCTCTCTCGGTTCCTGAGATTAGCATTAGAGGGGAGAGCAGAGAAAGGCCACATGGAGGAGGCCAGGAGAAGCAGCCAAGGTGGTGGAGTGCTGAGTGAGAAGCCAGTTTGTGCAGAGTTTGTGCAAGGATAAGGAAGGAGATGGGGAACAAAGGAGAAAGAAGCTAGTGAGCTAGGAACCTTTGATTATAGGAAACTCGGATAAGTCAGTGGCTTTGTGAGCACTGAATGAGTGGGTTTTGGAGCCCAGTGTGTGTTTTTACTTGCCCGCCGGGTGCAAGGTAGATTAAAGATGATGGCCCACCAGTTTGTGGCTCTGTTGTTTCATTACCGTCTGTCCAAATCCAATGTGAACCTGCATGGGCCAGGCGGCTGTAGTGGTGGCCGTGCCTCCTGGCCTTACAAATATCTTTTCTCCTTCTAAAACAAATACAGTAGTCTCCTCCTCAGGAGAAGATATGTTTCAAGACACCCAGTGGATGCCTGTAACCAAAGATAGTACTTGTTGGGCAAATAAGTTTGTAAAATGTGTTTTTTAGGCTTGCTCGCTTATATTTTGCATTGGCCTGGGCAGTGCCCTGTGTATGTAATCTGTGAAAGGGTGTGGTATTTGCCCTCAGGGCAGCAGATTGCAAATTGCAGATTACTTTCCTGCTTGGGAGGGGCCATAGTATTGCTAATATTTTCTAGAGAAGGGATTTTTTTCCACAGCCTGGGTTTTGCAGAAGAGAGGAAGGAGAAAGACAGGAAGAATTGCGAATGTGGAACCAGATCTGAGGGGCTTTGGGAGCTTTGCTGAGGCTGGTGAGGACCTTTGATTCCAGGAACCGAAGAAGATTCTCCTGGTTGTGGAACCAGAGACTGCATCAGGGCTTTGGGAGCCCTGAATGAGAGGGAAGCGGTCTTCCCTGTCTGTTTGCTCATCCTCTGGTACAAGACTTTAATAAATGGAATGGCCCACCATTTTTTGGCTCCACTATTTCTTTACCATCTGCCCAAATCCAATGAGAACCTGCATGGTTATGACACGAAGCGGCCACTGGCTCTACAGTACTAAACCTTATATAAACTATATTTTTTCCTATACATATCTGCCTATGATAAAGTATATTTTATAAATTAGACACAGTAAAAGATTAACAATAACATAATAAAATAGAACAATTATAACAATATACTATAATAAAAGTCATGTGACTGTGACTTTTCTCTCTTTCTCTCTCTGAGAACCTATCTGATAAATGAAACAGCTACTAAGTGACTAACAGGTAAGAAGGGAATACAGTGTGGATATGCTGGACAAAGAGGTGGTTCACTTTTGGGTGGGGTAGAGTGGAACAGAACAGGATTTCATCACACTACTCAAAATGGATCATAATTTAAAACTTATGAGTTGTTTATTTTTGGAATTTTCCATTTAATATTTTCATACTATAGTTAACAATGGGTAACTGAAATTCAAGAAAACAAAATAAAAGATAGGGGGGAAGTAAAGCCAGTAGCTGCAGACACCATCACAGTTGCCTGGCACATGCAGTTCGAATTTGATTCGGACAGACGGTAATGAAACAACAGAGCCAAGAACTGGTGGGCCATTACCTTTAATCTTAGCTTGCACCCAGCAGGGAAGAAATATACACAGTGGGAAAACATTTCCCTTTTGTTGGTCAAATAAATTTTTAAATATGACATATATGTTTGCTCGCTTTTGGTGTGGGGGACAGGCTGTAAGCAGGCCTGGTAGTTATACCTTAAGGCTTAGTTTTAAGACTAAGCTTTTCCCCACTCCCTTGACTGTTGCATGATGTGGGTGGTCCACTCTTTTATTTTTCTCGTTTTAGTCCAGATTTATTCTTCAGTTAATTTTGCTGAATCGGTTTTTCATTAAGAGAAAATTTATTTTATACAATTATTTTTTTATAAATAAATTTTTATTAATGTTAATGGGGTGACATCAATAAATCAGGGTACGTATATTCAAAGAAAACATGTCCAGGTTATATTGTCATTCAATTATGTTGCATACCCATCACCCAAAGTCAGATTATCATCCGTCACCCTCTATCTAGTTTTCTTTGTACCCCTCTCCCTACCCCTTCCCCTCTCCCTCCTTTCCTCCCACGCCTGCCCCTCCCCCCTAACACCAGTAACCACCACACTCTTGTCCGTGTCTCTTAGTCTTGTTTTTATGTCCCACCAATGTATGGAATCATGTAGTTCTTGGTTTTTTCTGATTTACTTATTTCACTCTGTATAATGTTATCAAGATCTCACCATTTTGTTGTAAATGATCCAATGTCATCATTTCTTATGGCTGAGTAGTATTCCATAGTGTATATGTGCCACATCTTCTTTATCCAGTCTTCTATTGAAGGGCTTTTTGGTTGTTTCCATGTCTTGGCCACTGTGAACAATGCTGCAATGAACATGGGGCTACATATGTCTTTACGTATCAATGTTTCTGAGTTTTGGGGGTATATACCCAGTAGAGGGATTGCTGGGTAATGAGGTAGTTTTATTTTCAGGTTTTTGAGGAACCACCATACTTTCTTCCATAATGGTTGTACTACTTTACATTCCCACCAACAGTGAATGAGGGTTCCTTTTTCTCCACAGCCTCTCCAACATTTGCTATTACCTGTCTTGTTGATAATAGCTAATCGAACAGGTGTGAGGTGGTATCTCATTGTAGTTTTGATCTGCATTTCTCTAATAAATAATGAAGATGAGCATCTTTTCATATATCTGTTGGCCATTTGTATTTCTTCCTGGGAGAAGTGTCTGTTCATGTCGTCTTCCCATTTTTTTATTGGATTGTTTGTTGTTGAGTTTTATGAGTTCTTTTATATTTTGGATATTAGGCCCTTATCTGAGCTGTTGTTTGAAAATAACATTTCCCATTTAGTTGACTGTCTGTTTATTTTGTTGTCAGTTTCTCTTGCTGAGCAAAACTTTTTAGTCTGATGTAGTCCCACTCATTTATCTTTGCCTTCACTTCTCTTCCCTTTGGAGTCAAATTCATAAAATGCTCTTTAAAACCCAGGTCCATGATTTTAGTACCTATGTCTTCTTCTATGTATTTTATTGTTTTAGGTCTTATATTTAGGTCTTTGATCCATTTTGAATTAATTTTAGTACAAGGGGACAAGCTGTAGTTGAGTTTCATTCTTTTGCATGTGGCTTTCCAGTTTTCCCAGCACCATTTGTTGAAGAGGCTTTCTTTTCTCCATTGTGTGTCATTGGCCCCTTTATTGAAAATTATTTGACCATATATATGTGGTTTTATTTCTGGACTTTCTGTTCTGTTCCATTGGTCTGAGTGTCTATTTTTCTGCCAATACCATGCTGTTTTGATTGTCGTGGCCCTATAATATAGTTTAAAGTCAGGTATTGTAATGCCCCTACTTCATTCTTTTTCCTTAGGATTGTTTTGGCTATTCAGGGATTTTTATAGTTCCATATATATCTGATGATTTTTTTTGTTTCATTTCTTTAAAAAATGTCATAGGAATTTTGATGGGAATTGCATTAAATTTATAAATTGCTTTGGGTAATATGGCAGTTTGGATTATATTTATTCTTTCTATCCAAGAACAAGAAATATTCTTCCATCTCATTGTATCTTTTTCGATTTCCTTTAACAATGCTTTGCAGTTTTCGTTATATAGGTCCTTTACATTCTTTGTTATGTTTATTCCTAGGTACTTTTTTGTTGTTGTTGTTGCAATTGTGAAGGGAATTATTTTTTTTTTAGTTCGCTTTCTAATATTTCATTGTTGGCATATAGAAAGGCTATGGACTTTTGTATGTTAATATTGTATCCTGCAACCTTACTGTATTGGTTTGTTGTTTCTAGTAATCTTTTTGTGGAGTCTTTGGGGTTTTTGATGTATAAGATCATATCATCTGCAAAAAATGATATCTTTACTTCTTCTTTTCCAATATGGATGCCTTTTATTTCTTTATATTGTCTGATTGCTCTGGCCAGAACTTCTAGCACCACGATAAATAAGAGTGGAGAGAGTGGACAACCCTGTCTTGTTCCTGATTGAAGGTGGAAAGTCCTCAGTTTTATGCCATTTAATATGATGTTGGCTGATGGTTTATCATATATGGCCTTTATCATGTTGAGATATTTTCCTTCTATACCCATTTTGTTGAGAGTCTTAAACATAAAATTGTGTTGTATTTTATCAAATGCCTTTTCTGCATCTATTGATAAGATCATGTGATTTTTGTTCTTTGTTTTGTTGATATAGTGTATTACATTAACCGTTTTACATATGTTGAACCATCCTTGAGATTCTGGGATGAATCCCACTTGATCATGATGCATTATTTTTTTAATATGTTGTTGTATTAGATTTGTCAGTATTTTGTTTAGTATTTTAGCATCTGTATTCATTAGAGATATTGGTCTGTAGTTTTCTTTTTTCGTGCTATCCTTGCCAGGTTTTGGTATGAGGTTATGTTGGCGTCATAAAATGTGTTTGGAAGTATTGCTTCTTCTTCAATTTTTTGGAAGACTTTGAGTACAATAGGAACCAAGTCTTCTTTGAATGTTTGATAAAATTCACTGGTATAGCCGTCTGGGCCTGGATTTTTACTTTGGGGGAGGTTTTTAATAGTTTTTTCTATTTCTTTCCTGCTAATTGGTCTGTTTAGGCTTTCTGCTTTTTTATGACTCAGTCTAGGAAGGTTGTATTGTTCTAGGAATTTATCCATTTCTTCTAGATTGTTGAATTTGGTGGCATATAGTTTTTCATAGTATTCTACAATAATTCTTTGTATATCTATGATGTCTGTGGTGATTTCTCCTCTTTCATTTTGGATTTTGTTTATATGAGTTCTTTCTCTTTTTTCCTTGGTGAGTCTTGCCAAGGGTTTGTCAATTTTGTTGATCTTTTTAAAGAACTAGCTCCTTGTTCTATTAATTTTTTCTATAGTTTTTCTGTTCTATATTTCATTTATTTCTGTTCTGATTTTTATTATTTTCTTTCTTTGTCTGGTTTTGGGTTGTCTTTGTTCTTCTTTTTCTAGTTCCTTAAGGTGTGAAGTTAAGTGGTTCACTTGGGCTCTCTCTTGTTTTTTCATATAGGCCTGAAGCGATATGAACTTCCCTCTTATTACTGCTTTTGCTACATCCTAGACATTCTGATATGTCATATTGTCATTTTCATTTGTCTGTATATATCTTTTGATCTCTACGTTTATTTCTTCCTTGACCCATTCATTTTTTAAAAGTATGTTGTTTAGTTTCCACATTTTTGTGGGTTTTTTCCCTCTTTTTTGAAGTTGAATTCTAGTTTCAAGGCTTTATGATCAGAAAATATGCTTGGTACAATTTCAATTTTTCTGAATTTGCTGATGTTATTTTTGTGGCCCAACATATGTTCAATTCTTGAGAATGTTCCATGTACACTAGAGAAAATTGTATACTCTGTCGCTTTGGGATGAAGTGTCCTGTAGATGTCTATCATATCCAGGTGCTCTAGTGTTTTGTTTAAGGCCACTATATCTTTGTTGATTCTCTGTTTGAATGTTTGATCTACAGCCGTCAGTGGTGTATTGAGGTCTCCAAGTATGATTGTATTTTTGTCAGTTTTTGTTTTAAGGTCAATAAGTAGCTGTCTTATATATTTTGGTGCTCCTTGGTTTGGTGCATATATATTAAGGATTGTTATGTCTTCTTGATTCAACTTCCCCTTAATCATTATGAAATGACCATTTTTGTCTCTGAGTACTTTTTCTGTCTTGTAGTCAGCATTATTAGATATGAGTTTTGCTACACCTGCTTTTTTTTGGATATTATTTGCTTGGAGTATTTTTTTCCAGCCTTGCACTTTGAATTTGTTTTTATCCCTGTTGCTTAGATGTGTTTCCTGTAGGCAGCATACAGTTGGATTTTCCTTTTTAATCCATTCTGCTACTCTGTGTCTTTTTATTGGTGAGTTTAATCCATTTACATTTAGTGTAATTATTGACACTTGTTGGTTTCCTATTGCCATTTTGGAAATTGCTTTCTGTTAGTTTTGTATCTTGTTTGATTCTTCTCTTTTGTTTTTCTATCATTTGTTTTTGTTTGTTTGTATTCCATACTTCTTTCCTCTGTTGCTACCTTTTTTAAGTCATGTGATTTTGTGGTGGTTTTTTCAAGGGTGGTTACCATTAAGTAATGAAAAGGGTACCTACCATATTCATTGTAGTACCCTATCTTATGAGTGTTTCTGCACTTCATCGTCCTTTGCTACTATTAATCTTTGTCCTTTCCCCTTTTTTTTGCTTTTGTTGTCACAGTTTAAATTTGGTTTTATTGTGTTCTTGGTGGAGCTTTTACTTGTGGTTTTGTTTTGTTTTGTTCTTTGAATCTGGTTGGAAAACCCCCTTTAGTATTTCCTGGAGTGGGGGTTTTCTGATGATAAATTCCCTCATCTTTTCTATATTTGTTAATGTTTTTATTTCTCCTTTGTATTTGAAGGATAGCTTTGATGGGTATAGTATTCTCGGCTGAAAGTTCCTCTCTTTCAGGACTTTAAATATTGGGGTCCACTCTCTTCTAGCTTGTAGAGTTTCTGCTGAGAAATCTGATGATAATCTAATAGGCCTTCCTTTATATGTTGTATTCTTCTTTTCTCTGGCTGCCTTGAGAATTTTTTCTTTGTCATTGGTTTGTGCCAATTTCATTATGATGTGCCTTGGAGTAGGTTTGTTGGGGTTAAGAAAACTCGGTTTCTGTTCACTTCTTGAATTTGAGGCTTTAGTTCTTTCCACAGGCTTGGGAAGTTCTCATCTATTATTTGTTTGAATATATTTTCCATTCCATTTTCTCTCTCTTCTCCCTCTAATATACCTATTATTCTTATGTTATTCTTTTTGATGGAGTCAGACTATTTCTGTAGGGCTTTCTCATTTTTTTTTAAATTTATTCATTTTTGAGAGGAAAGAGAGAGACAGACACAGAGAGAGCAGAGACAGAGAGAGAGAAGGGGGGAGGAGCTGGAAGCATCAACTCCCATATGTGCCTTGACCAGGCAAGCCCAGGGTTTCGGACCGGCAACCTCAGCATTTCCAGGTTGACGCTTTATCCACTGCGCCACCACAGGTCAGGCTTCTCATTTTTTTGAATTTTTGAATCTCTCTCTTCTTCTCTCTGTTGTGCCTCAAGTTCCTTGTCTTCTGTGTCACTAATCCTACCTTCTATCTGGCCTGTTCTACTAGCTAAGCTTGTTACCTCGTTTTTCAGTTCATGAATTGAGTTTTTCATCTCTGTTTGATTTGTTTTTATAGTTTCAATTTCCTTGGTAATATATTCTTTGTGTTTGTTGAGTTGTTTTCTGAGCTCCCTAAATTGCCTTTCTGTGTTTTCTTGTATATCTCTGAGTATTTTTAGGATTTCTATTTTAAATTCTCTGTCATTTAGCTCCAAGGTTTCCAATATATTAAATTTTTTTCCATAGATTTTCCCACATCTATCTGTGCTACTTCTATATCTTTTGTATCCATAATATTTGATTTCCTTTTTCTTAATGGCATCTGATGGTGGTCTTGTTAATAGCAGTAATGAGAATTAATAAAGAATAAAAAGTAAAAAATGGAAATAAAACTTGGAAATAAAAACAAAAAAATGATAATAATTTATTATTTTCCCCCTTTTCTTTCTTCTCTTCCCGTTCTCTCCCCTCCTTCTTAGGAAAATATCATGATGAATTGTGAATTATATTATGCTAAATGGAACAAAAACTGCCTATAACAAAGGGCCTGAGTTGGGGGGAAGTGTTCAAGGGCAAAAAAGGAAGTAGGGACCCACAAAATGCAAAAAAGAAAAAAATTTGGGTCAAGTATAAAATGATTTGCTTGTAAGTGATGGTCAACTAAGAGATATAATGAGAGGGATAAGAGGGAAATAGGAAAAAGGGAAAAAAATAACTATTGTATTAACTGGAGCAAAAATTAAATAGAATGGAGATCCTGGGTTGGTAGGAATGCTAATGAGTTAGAAAGCAAAGTAAAAAGTACCCAAAATGCCACAAAAAAAAAAACTTGAGTTCCAAATTAAATAATTTGTTCATGATTGAGGATTGAATGAGAGGAAAAGTAAAAGGAGAAAAGAAGAAACTAATAAAGGGGGAAAAAAGAAGAAAAAAGAAAAAAAACAAAAAGAGAAAGAGAGAGAGAGTTAAGGGTTTTGGAGTGTAACCCTCATGGAGAGTAAGGAAGAAGAAAAGAAATAAAATGTAACACTTATGGGTAGTGTAGTTCAAGAAGAGGAAAGAATAAGACAGGCAGAGAATAAAAGGACCAAGGTGGAAGAAATAGAAATAATAATAATAAAGGCAAGAAGATGAAAGAAACAAAATAATAGTGGAACAAGTTATAAAGTCTGTGGATTTTTCTTGATTTTGAGAGGTTAACTTCTTCCTTTTTCTTTCCTTTCCCTCTTCCTGGTCGGTGACTCTGTACCCCAGGCTCTGCCCCTATGGCATGCTTAGGTAGAGATTTGCAGTTGATGAGACTCTACGGTGATGTCATATATTAGGCTTCAGTCTCGTTGGTAGTCAAGGCTTGTTAGCATTTGCAGGCTCCGACAATGAGAGAGTCCATTTTCCCAGAGCCTCTCTCTTAGTCTCTCCTTCCTGAATTGGCAGGCTGATGATCCAGCTATGAGGCTGCCACTGTCTCTTCCTGGGGAGTATGAGGCTCAAAGAGCTGGCAAATCCCCACTCTATCCCCACTCAATGCAGGGCTCTGGGTAAGGCTCTGGCAGTCAGAGTTGCCAGCATAATCAGGTGGGGCTGGGAGCAATTACGCTCAAGGTGACTTTCTATAAGCCTCCAGGCCTGTTCAGCATGCCTAGCACTCTGTGGGACCACTCTCCCCAGGCTTTCCACACTTTGTAGCCTGTTTTGGCTGGGAAGAAGATGCCCTAGTCACTCCCTGCAGTACAGGAGGTCTTAACATCTGCCAAGTCCCTCTTTTTAGTGTATATCCCTGAGTATGAAAGCTCTGCCAATCAGAAGTTGCCCCCACTCCTTTAGCAAGAGGCACTAAAAAATATCATGCCTCTTGTCTTAGTTTGCTGAACTGAGAGAGATCTTGTCAATTAGAGCTGCATAGGTCAGTTGGGAGGTGAGCAGACTGTGGGTTAAGCTAATTTCAGCAATTGGATCCACCAATCCGCTCCAGAAAGGACTGCAAGCTGCCCGCACGCCCCTCACCTGACACTTGATTGTTAGCTTGAATGGCTGGGTGAGGCGCCCTGGCCACCCAGAGAAGCTCGGGTGTAGGGAAGTTCGCTTTGGCGCACACCCCGCGCGCCGCTGGCAGCTGCTGCTCGTGGTGCGGGCGTTTGCTCGTGGCGCGCATGAGCATTTGCTTGCGTGGGCTGATTCACCACAGGCACACTTTTTCCTCGGCTTGAACAAACATCCGTGCTGCAGCCTAGCTTCCTCCATGCCCTTAGCTCCCCCCCCAACTCTCAGTTCCAAGTGAAAGCAGCCTTTGCTCAGGTTAGTGAGGAAGGCAGCGTATTCTTTTGTCCGACTTATTTCCTTCAAGGTTGATTATATATTTAGTCAATTTTTCGTTTGATCCTACCTTCGCCTTCAGTGTGTGGAACTCCTGAACTCTCCAAGGACAGATTTTTCTGTCTCTAGTTGATCAACTTGTTGAACTTTTGGGGAGATTTGTCGGTCGCGCTCCTCACAGTGCCATTTCTCTGATGTCACTCAGGTGGTCCACTCTTATGAGGAATCCCATTATGCCTCAGATAAGTGACTTTGTATCAGAGATTTCCTTGTTTGTATATTAGTTTAAAAGGTTTTGATTTCTATACTATAAAGTGGGGCAGTGCTCTCTCTCGGTTCTTGCTATCAGCATTGCAGGGGCTTCCCTGATCCCTTGCCCTTCATGAGAAAAGCAGATTTTCTGCTTTTCCCTTGTCTTCTCTTGTGGCTTGCCTGTCTTGGTGAGATACCAATAAACAGAATGGCTCACTGTAAATCCAGTATCCAAGGCCACCATCACAGCCGCCTGGCCCATGCAGGTTTGCATTAGATTCGGACAGACAGCAATGAAACAACGAAGCCATGAACTGGTGGGCCATTAGCTTTAATCCTAGCTTGCATCCAGTGGGCAAGTAAAAACATACACTGAGCTCCAAAACCCACTCATTCAGTGCTCACAAAGCCACTGACTTATTCAAGTTTTCCTAGAATCAAAGGTTCCTAGCTCACCAGACTTATTCACCTCTGTTCCCCATCTCCTTCTCCCTCTACAAACTCTGCACAAAATGGCTTCTCCTTCAGCACTCCACCCTCTTGGCTGTTTCTCCTGGCCTCCTCCACATGGACTTTCTCTGCTGTCCTCTCTAATGCTAATCTCAGGAACCGAGAGAGAGCAAGCCCCCGGTATGCCCCACTTTATAGTATAGAAATCAAAACCTTTAATTCAATATACAAACAAGGAAGTCTCTGATACAGAGTCACTTATCTGAGGCATAATGGGATTCCTCATGAGAGTGCATCACCCTACATCAAAAAGGGTTGGAAAAGCTTAGCCTTAAAACTAAGCCTTAGGCTATAAGAATCCTGCCTGCTTACAGCCTGTCCCCCCATATCCAATGCAAACTGTAAGCAAGCAAACATATATATCATTATTTGTAAACTTATTTGACCAACACCCACCATCCTCCAACTCCACCATTTCTATACCATCTGCCAGAATCCAATGGGAACCTGCATGGGCCCTGCTACTGTGATGGTGGCTGTGGCTACTGGCTTTACATTTGGCATAGTCTGTGGCAGGATTCAAAGATTGGTATGGAGCCGCCACCACCTTTGAGCGGTGGAGTAGAGGACTGGCTGCTGATATGGTTCCCAATGTCTGTCTTTTAGGGGACCATAGGCTGGCTGACTTTTATGGGAAACCAAGAGTTCTGTGGAAGAGGCTACCTGGGACCTGCAAACCAAGCAGTGGAAGGAGCTGGAGCAAATATGGGAGAAAGAGATGCTGACCCTGGAGCTGAAGCAAGCACCAGAGGATGATGACCAGGTTCATGAGATTCACCTGGAAATGGAGCAAGTGCTAGAAAAGGAATCACAGGTGTGTGAGTTGGAGATTTCCCAGAGCCAGGTGCAGCAGGAGGCCGGGGCTGAGGACAGGGCCAGAGCTGCAAGACCTGCTGAGCAGAAGGCTGCGGCAGCCCGGGGCTCAATTCTGGCAGCAGGAGCTGGTGTTTCCAGTTCCTCTTTGGAAGATGAGGAGAATTGGGCTGGAGTTGTGATCTGCAGTGTCCAGGAGGTGAAAGCCCAGCAGCAAGGAGTACCTGCTATGCCCCTGGTATTTCTGAGATTTTGGGATATAGGTGTGGATGCCATCATGCTCTCTGGAGCAGAGGTGAAAATGCTGACTGCCATTGCCACGTGCTTCTTCTTGAGACAGTGTAAGACCTACCAGGATGGCAGGGATGAGGGGGTGGTTAAGGCCCCATGTGCATGGACTGATTCCTGGACTATGATCGGAGTGAGCACTGGCTCCTTTGTTGGATGGACTTACAGATTTTGGACAATGTGAGATACCCTGATGGGGGTGGGGGCTGTTTTGCTGGAAGCACTCCCCTGCCCCGGGAAGCTTTTCCTGTGGCTAGAAAGAAGTCTGAGGACATTTTGTGCTTTTGGCAAAGTGCTTAGGGACTGGTGAAGTGTATCTTTGTAATTGTTGAAATTGTGTAATTTGTCATGTTGTAATTTGTGTAATGTGCCTAATTTCCTTGTGTAGGAATACCTGTGCTTTAGACTGTAAGCAAGCAAAAGGGGTGGAATGTTGGTCAAATAAGTTTTTAAATATGACATATATGTTTGCTTGCTTTTGGTGTGGGAACAGGCCAGTTCGTTATAGCCTGAGGCTTAGTTTTAAAACTAATCTTTTTCACACACCCTTGACTGTTGCATGATGTGGGTGGTTGTTGGGCAGATAAAATATATTATGCTCACTTTGTTAAAGATGGCACTGCCCACATGGAAGCCCATCGCCCACGTGATGGTATTGGTTGCCCTTCTTGCTTGGGATGGGCGTGATTATATTAATGTGGGCAGACAGAATCCTTGTAGCCTGGGGCTTGGTTTTGGGACTAAGCCTTTCCCACCCTTTTTGATGCAGGGTGGTGCACTCTCATGAGGAATCCCATTATGCCTCAGATAAGTGACTTTGTACCAGAGACTTCCTTGTTTGTATATTGGATTAAAAGGTTTTGGTTTCTACACTATAAAATGGGGGCAGACCGGGAGCTTGCTCTCTCTGGGTTCCTGCTATCACCAAAGCAGGTTTGCTGCTTTTCCCTTGTCTTCTCTTGTGGCTTGCCTGTTGTTGGGCAGATAAAATGTATTATGCTCACTTTGTTAAAGAGGCCATTGCCCAGGTGATATTAATGTGTGTTGGGGTGGGCTAAAGGCAGGGAGAATCCTTGTAGCCTGGGGCTTGGTTTTGGGATTAAGCCTTTCCTACCCTTTTTGATGTAGGGCGGTACAATCCAATCATGCCTCAGAGAAGTGACTTTGTATTAGAGACTTCCCTGTTTTGTATATTGGATTAAGAGTTTGGATTGCTACACTATAAAATGGGGACGAAGTGGGAGCTTGGGCTCTTGGTTCCTGAGATAATCATTAGAAGAGAGAGCAGAGGAGAGCAGAGAAAGGCCACGTGGAGGAGGCCAGGAGAAGCAGCCAAGATGATGGAATGCTGAGTGAGAAGCCAATTTGGGCAGAGTTTGTATCTGGGATAAGGAAAGGAGATGGGGAACAGAGGTGAATAAGTCTGGTGAGCTAGAAACCTTTGATTCTAGGAAACTCGGATAAGTCAGTAGCTTTGTGAGCACTGAATGTGACTGGGTTTTGGAGCCCAGTGTGTATTTTTACTTGCCCGCCGGGTGCAAAGCTAGAATTAAAGACTATGGCCCACCAGTTTTTGGCTCCGCTGTTTCTTTGCCGACTGTCTGAATCCAATGCGAACCTGCAAGGGCTGGGCTGCTCCGATAGTGGCCCTGGCTGTGGCTCCTGGCTTTACACCTGTCTTGGTGAGATACCAATAAACAGAATAGCCCACCATCCTCCGACTCCACCATTTCTTTACCGTCTGCCAGAATCCAATGGGAACCTGCATGTGAATGGCCACGATGGCGGCTCCTGGCCATAAACCTTTCCATTCAGGGCTCCCAAAGCCACTGACTTATCCAAGTTTCCTAGAATCAAAGGTTTCTACCTCACCAGCCTTACTCACCTCTGTTCCCCATCTCCATCTCTCTGCACAAACTGGCTTCTCCTTCAGCACTCTGCCGTCTTGGCTGCTTCTCCTGGCCTCCTCCACATGGCCTTTCTCTGCTGTCCTCCAGCACAGGCTTCTCTGCCCCACTTTATAGTGTAGAAATCAAAGTCTTTAGTCCAATATACAAACAAAGAAATCTCTGATACAAAGTCACTTATCTGAGGCATAATGTGATTCCTCATAAGAGTGCACCACCTCACATTATGCAACAGTCAAGGGTGTGGGGAAAAGCTTAGTTTTGAAAAGATATTAGTATTAAAAGGGTGGGAAAGGCTTAGTCTTAAAACTAAGCCTTAAGCTATAAGGACTCTACCTGCTTATAGCCTGTGCCCCACACTCAATGCAAACTATAAGCGAGCAAACATATATATCATATTTGCAAACTTATTTGACCCACAGGGGACTACTCGAGTGCAGTCAGGCAATTTTTCCCTTAAAGTGAAATTTGCACAAACAGTGTCCAGAGTACGTGTATTCTACAAAATTATTCCTTCTAGAAAATTCATAATCAACAAAGTCACCAAGACAGCTATTAAGATTAAAAAACAGTGGCAGTCCAATAAGCACCTCCTTTTCAGAATAGACTTTATACCCAAATAGAATTTCACTTGTACAGGCCTGGGATCTGGAAGAGAGGGGTTGGGATTCAAAAGACAAATGTGTTTTTAAAAACTGGGGAGTCTAGACAGTATCCCGAATTGCTGAATGCACTTGATGTCAGGTACATTCAATTTTTCAGTCAAAAGCATTCTGTGATATGAAGGAGATATTTGCTTTTAAGGTCCTTCAGTGGAGTTTGAATTTCCTGGAATACCAAGGGAGGAAAGTTTAACTTTAGGGCAACCCAGCCTATCTTTTCTGAGAGATGGCCAAACCTCAGTGATGATATGATTTGTGCAGCCAAGAAGCCTTACTTTTGATCTTTTGTAAGGGAAAGCTGAAACTCTGCCTGAGTCAACAGAAAAGGGAAGAAGCTGGGATGGGAAGAAAGCCTGTGAGATGACTCCTGCCTACACACTGGGTAAGCATGTCCAGTTTGCAGCTTCCTGCTTGCCTGCTAACGCCTTGGGCAATTATTGGACTGCTGTTTACTGAGGCTTGTGTAGACTGTATATTTTCTTACTGTGTCTCTGTCATGCTGTTTTAAAACATGGTCAAGAGGGTTTTTACCTGTGACATTTCACACTAAGCTAGAGAACAGGACCCTGTTGCCTCTCCAGAACCCTTCCTGGGGAGGTCTAAATCAAAACCTTGTTTTTCTGGATGTTAGACATACAGACGATAACTGGGCTGGGAGCCCAGTAATAGATAACTGAGTTCAACTGGCCCGTGGAAGCTGCTTTCTCTGTAGCATATTACTGGAAAGGCAGTATGGTGTAATGGTTTCAAGTACAGGTCATAAAATCAGAGCTGGGTCAGTTCCCAGTTGTACCACTTACTAGCTGTATAACTTCTGGCAACATTTTTTAAAAATCTCTATAAGCTACTATTTCCTTATCTGAAAAATAAAAAGAAATATACCATGTGTTCACAAAAAAATAATGAAATAATGCATGTAGAGTGTTTGGCATATAGTTAGTGGCTGATGTCTGTATTATCTTAATTACAACAGAACAATAAATTGAGGAAAAGAAAGACGGGAAAGTAATGAGGATCTGTGGCTGTTTCCCAAGTCGTATAACAGGTGTATGGTTACTGTAACCATTTACTTTAATGGATATTTGAAAACAAATGAGATGACAGATGCGAAGCCCATCTGAAATACAAGATGATATCATTAATAGAAGGTTATGACCTGAGCAAACCAGGACATGGCCTTGACTTTTGATTGCTCCCTTTTAAAGTATTATTTCTCAAGTCTATCTTTCTGCTTTCTAGTTCTCCTAAGACATAAGAGAATTCACATTTTCAATTGCCATTGAGTTACATACTGAAATTTCAAGATGTAGGTAATACTGAAATTTCATAAACTCTTTCAGGCAAGGAAATTTTTTTTAACTACCAGTTGATGAAAAATGAAGCTACCATATGTCCAGACTTTGCTGAATTAACATGCAAATCATAACAAACTTCAATCCAGTGGTAACTTCAATCAATAAAAGATAATTCTATCAGAACTAATACTTCTTTTCCCCACATTGGAAAAAAAAAACCATTTTTTTATCAAAATTCTAATTCAAAAGCTAACAATCCTGCAATATTTTGTTTTTGTTGGAGGGGAAATAAAAAACTTTATACAGTTTATTGCCTTTCCTTGAAAATAATATACACAAAGTCCTAAATATTTACCAGATGATACACTTCTGCCAGGATTTTCAGCCAAGTTTCAAAATTTTTATGCAATCACTTCTTGGACATATTTCTAACAATTTAACTGGGGAGGATTTTTCCACCTTCTTCACATGGCCTTAAGGTCACAAGTCTCTGTGTGTGTCCATATGAAACTCACACCCTGCAATCTTGAATGTCCTTGTTCAGTTTAGAAACAGTTATTACCAACAGATAAATATACAAAACAGTTTATTCTCTGGGAACATCTATTTCCAGTGAAGAGACCATGTGTTCTGGCTTCAGTTACAAACTTATTTTCCCAGCCTGTACCTACTCAGATCTCAACTATCTGTCCTCTTAACAAAATGTCTTCCCCTAAATCAGTTTTAATTTAGTTGTTCTAAACTAGCAATTTTCAAGTCAAGTTCCATGGACACAAGTGCCAAACCTGCCTCAATCAGAATAGCTTCACTTTTATTTTTTCTTTAATCTTTATAATTTTATTTGAATTAGTCTTTTAAATGTTTGGAGGGGGGATAACATTCTTTTGTAATTATAACCCTAAATAAAGTCATTACTTCAGTTACTAGAATCTTTTAACTAATTATAGATATTAAAATGTTCATATTCCCATTTTAAAATCTTTCAGAAGTATTGTATGCCTCTGAGAAAATTTTAAGAAGAAACAGGAAGGTTGGACCTCCATATCCTGTCCCAGTCGCCCTAAGGGTCTGACTGCCAAAAATCTAAGTCTCACCCATGGGAGCTCCACAGGCACATCCAGCCCAGGAAGGTCACATTCCATTCAGACTCCACAGGAAGAAAATGATCCAAAGGGGTGCAAAACCAGGCCAAGCACTTACTACAACCAAAATTCATCTATAAAGCAGTGACCCAGTTAGTGAAGAGTTATTATCCTCATTCCACCACACTATTCTTTTTGTGTTTCTATGTGGGTCACAGCAGGGAAAAATCCACAGAGAATTTGCCAGGGAAAATATGGAAGTTAAAATTGAGGACTGTTGATCTCACTTTTTCACTCAAGTTAGTCATACGAAGGGAAAGGTGAGACCACAGAGAATGGCAAACCACATCTGCCCAGACTTTGGAATTTCACAGGCAAGAAAATATTTTTAAAGAATTAGGGGAATGATTTACAGTTGCAAACTTTTTTTCCCGCCAAGTAAATATATGCTTAAAGTGATAAGTCTCATCTATTACCATTATTTTGTAAAAGGGCATTTTAACAGCAAAAAAATGGGATTATAATCTCAGAAAAGGGCATTCCTTTTCTGATAGGTCAGTTGGCCCTCTTATACTGACATCACAACAAAGGCAGTCACCCTGCTTCCTACTCTGGATTTAATGGTTTGTTTTGATTCCACCTTAAACCAGTGAAAAGTACTTCAAGGCAATCCCAGTCAACAAACTGGATTCAGGAGTGAGGCCAGAGGATGTGATGCAGGTTCCCAAAGCACCCTGGGCCTGAGCTGGCTAGTCCTGACCTCAGCAGACTAGTGGATAAATCCCTGTGGGATTACTCTAGTTGTAATTTAAGGTGATCCAACAGAAAACCAAGCACACCATGACATTTTGTGCACTTTGCTGTACTCTGCCCAGCCCTGTGAGAGGGATGGAGGGGCCAGGAGTGCACACCCTCCTCCTCTTCACCAGTCAGCTTTCCAAGCGTGGTGATCCCTTTCCAGCAGATGGCAGAACACACACATAGAAAACTCCAAAGCCATCCAAGGTCTCTGCCTCTTTTTTGGTCCTTGGTGTTCTTTCTTTAAAAGTCAGCCATGTGTAGGAAAACAATTTTGCAAATAAAAAGCCCCACCCGCATTCCATCCTTGAATACTGTTTATACAGTACTTTGGTCTTCCTGGAGAGGTTGAAATTCTTTGCAAAGAGAAAGACGAGGAAGTAAAGAAATCATGACCAATAAACTGCAAAGACCAGAATCAACATCTTCTAGCTATCAAATAGCCTAGCAAACAACTCACGTATTTTTTTTTATTTCTAAACCCAATCAAGGCATTCATTAATTACACATGCACATATAAAGGTATAGTTATGAATTGTCCTTTTAAAAGAAGCCCGTGGATTTTAAATTCCCTCTTCTCAAGGAGGGAAGTTGATGGGCAAATGAATTTGTAAAATCTGTATTTTGGGGGTGTATGGCCAGTAGCCATAGCCATCACAGCCAGGCACGTAAAGGTTCACATTAGATTCAGACAGACAGTAAAAAAACAGCGGAGCTGAAAACTGGTGGGCCATTTCTTTGTTCTAGCCTCGTACGCGGCAGGCGAGTAAAATACACAGGGCACCAAAACCTACTCAGCAGCTCTCACAAAGCTACTGACACATCCGGGTTTCCTAGAATCAAAGGCCCCCACTAGCTTATTCACTTCTAGTTCCCCATCTCCTTATCTCTGTACAAACTCTGCACAAATTGGCTTCTCCTTCAGCACCTCACCATCTTGGCTGCTTCTCCTGAAAAAGCGGCCGACTCTTCCTCCTTCTTCACAAACTTTTTCTTGGCATGAAAACCCTTCTTCTAGCACACATTAGCATAACAAAGCCCCTTCCCAAGCAGCGGCCATTTTTAGCAATAAAAGTGAGGAAAATCAAATAACACAAATTTTACAAACTTATTTGCCCACTTTGTTAGAAAGGGTGCTGCCAACGTGGATGCGCTGCCAGGTGAAATGGCTAATTACCTTCTTGCTTGGGATAGGCCATTGTTATGCTAATGTTTGCTGGAGGAGGGGTTTTGCATCAAAAAGTTTTAAGAAGAAAGAAGAAGGATGAGGTAGGAGACCATGCTTTTGCAGAGTGAGAGAAGACAGCCAAGATGGTGGGGTACTGAAGAAGAAGCCAGTTTTTGCAGAGTTTGTGCAGAGAGAAGGAGATGGGGAACCAGAGGGGACTGAGGCTGGTGGGGGCCTTGGATCTTAGGAAACCCGGATGTGTCAGGAGCTTTGTGAGCGCTGAATGAGTGGGTTTTAGTGCTCTGTGTATTTTTACTTGGCTGCCGGGTGTGAGGCTAGAATAAAGAAATGGCTGACCAGTTTTTGGCTCCACTGTTTCTCTACCATCTGTCCAAATCTAATGGGAACCTGCATGTTCCTGGCGGCCATGATGGCTGGACTGCTGGCCATACAGAAGTCATATTGTATCCAAAGTCAGAACAACTGTAGGGCCAGTGGCCACCACCATCATGGCCATGCAGGTTCACACTGGATTCTGGCAGATGGTAAAGAAACAGTGGAGCCAAAAAATAGTGGGCCATTCCGTTTATTAAAGTCTCGTACTGGCAAACGAGCAAACAGGCAGGGAAGACTGCTTCCCCCTTATTCAAGGCTCACAAAGCCCTGACGCATTCTCTGGTTCTTCCTAGAATCAAAGGTCCCAACCAGCCTCAGCAGGGTTCCCCAAAACCCCTCAGCACTCTGCCTCTGCACTCCTGCTCCACTGCAAAAACTGGCTGGGGCAACCAAAAAACCCTCACCAGCCAATATTAGCAAGACAATTGCCCTTCCCAAGCAGGAAGGAAATTCACAATTTGCAATCTGCCACAGCCTTTCACAGACTTCATACACAGTGGTGCTGCCCAATGCAAACTATAAGCAAGCAAACTTAAACATTTGTTAAAACTTATTTGCCCAACAACAACCAAGAAAACCAATTAAGTGTCTCTCTACTGAAGTGTCTTTTCACAAAAGCAAAATCATGTGTCAAGTTGAAAAAAGTATTTTCTAAAATACACTCTAATTGAAATATTAAGTAAGTAGGTCACTTGTTCTCTAGGATTCAAAGAATATCAATCAGCCTATAGTGCTCCATTTCTAACTTGAACAGAAAAGTCGAAGGGAAAATACCCCACAAAACAAGAACAAAAATCCACACCATGAAACCCTTTACAGCAGCAGTTACAGCTCAGGGGTTGGCTCTATAACCATGAGCAGTACAGATGACTTTCAAAACTCATTTGACCTACAAAAGTATAAGTAATGGGGCTTCTCTTAAAAATCTGCAACAACCATATCCACATTATCACCCTCTTTTCTAGGCAATTTCTAGTCAGAAAGTGTTAAGCCTAATCCAGAGGGTCCCGAAATATTGAAGACACGAACAAAGTTCGTCGATTACACATCAAAGCTTTATTGTCTAGCTTGGCCAAGCGGCAGCAACTCTGACAGAAGTCTGAGGGAGAGCGCGCTGGTCCTTTGTTTTACCTAGTTTTTATAGTTTTGTAAGTGGGAAGTACAGAAGTAAAAATTGCAATTAGGTGCCCTTTACCACTATTGGTTATAGTCATATGTCCTTTAACATGATAGGACCATGTTCAATTTGCAAGCCATACATCATTTTGGAGAAAACAAAATTTACAAGTCAACACAATGATAGAAAGATGTCTCTTTACATATTAAAAGACATTCCTATATTTTCTTATGTTTATCCGCCATCTCTTTGTCCAGAGTCACACACATTAACTATATGCATTCATATGGGAGAGGTAGTTTCCGTGGGGACAAATGCCCGCAAATGGCTCATTGCTATAAGAAAAGGTTTATTTTGGCTTTTCTCTCCCTGTACCTGGCTAGCCATTCACCCCTTTCCCCACAGGTGTGGTGGAATGTCTGGGGATCCATGTTTTCCTCCCCTTTGCATTTACAATACAATGCCAAGGGCCATCCTGGTTATGCCAATCACACAGTACAGAGACTATTTCTCACAATTTCTCTGCACACCTTAACCCAAATTAATAAAATGTTCTTCAAGCCTCCCAAAATATTAATATTAATTCTGTAGCTTTTGGTACTTTACAACACCTGCGGGTGAGGTGGCGCAGTGGCTCCTCAAAAGGAATCCAGGAATAAATACCCTAGAAATATATATATATTTAGAAACATTTTTCAAATAGCCCAAATATTATTGTCAAATCACGCTCCTTCTTCATGCTTCCCTCTTTTTTTCAGTGTCTAATCTGATCCAGACCCAACCCCAAACAATTATCCAGTGTTCCCAAGGGTGCCCCGTGTTCTGTGCTTTCCTAGAGGCTATCTGCCAAACACAATAGAATGTGAAAGCTAGAAAGGACTTGACAAGGATTAATACAGCTCCTTCTACCGATGAGGAAACCTTGCCTTTGAAAAATAAGCTCTCCATGGTCACAACTTGACAGTGCTAGAGTTATAACACTACCCCTCAGAATCTCCATCCCTCTAGGTCTTTTCAAGTTGTTCATTTTTACCAGATGGTAAGTGTGGAGAGAAAGCATCTGACTTCATTACTACTTCTCTCAGAAAACAGATCTTTTTTTTTTTTTTTTTTTTACAGAGACAGAGAGTGAGTCAGAGAGAGGGATAGACGGGAACAGACAGACAGGAATGGAGAGAGATGAGAAGCATCAATCATTAGTTTTTCATTGCGCATTGCAACACCTTAGTTGTTCTTTGATAGCTTTCTCATATGTGCCTTGACCGCGGGCCTTAAGCAGACTGAGTAACCCCTTGCTGGAGCCAGCGACCTTGGGTTCAAGCTGGTGAGCTTTTGCTCAAACCAGAGGAGCCCACGCTCAAGCTGGCAACCTCGGGGTCTCGAACCTGGGTCGTCTGCATCCCAGTCTAACACTGTATTCACTGTGCCACCACCTGGCCAGGCAGAAAACAGATCTTTAACGAACAAGGGATTTAGGTTTAGAAATTTCAGGAAAGAATGGTTGGAGCAGACACAATTTTGATGAGAGGATACTTTCTGAATCACATCCTGCCTATAAATAAACCACTCTTTAAAAATGTAAATATGGAACACTGAGATATAGTGACCTGTCCCTTGGCAACTATAAAGAATGTAAGTTCACCCTGGTGGGCAGCTCAGTTGGTTGAAGCATTGTCCCAATACTCAGGGTTGTGAGTTTGATCCCTGGTCAAGGCACGTGCAGGAATCAACCAATGAATGTGTTAATGGGTGAAACAACAGATCTCTCCCTTTCTCTCTCTCTCTCAGGCTATCTCTCAAATCATTAAAAAATTTTTTTAAAGAATATAAGCTCTGTGAGGGCAGGGACTCTCTTTAATTTACATCTGAACCTCCAGTTTTCTGAAGCTGGCTCTAAATAGCAGTAAAACAATAAATTGTTAGATGAATAAAATAAAGGAAGTATTCCTCTTCCCTTCTCTCTATAGTCTGTTTCTACCCCTTTTCTGCTCCTGTTGTACTAAAGCCAAGTTCCTTTAATCAATACTCTGTTTTCAGGTAACATCTATCAGTCATTTATACTTTAGGAGCCTTTAAGCCACTCACTGCTTGGAGTGTCTGAAATTTCAGTTTTATCTCTTTAATAAAAGCTTTGCAGACCCAGTCTCAGTCAGCAACGGAGGCTCTTTGTGGCCAGGCCTTACTTATCCTCAACCCCAAACATATGGCCAATGGAAGAATGGCAAATTGTTCATAGGAACAACCCCCTTCCCCAGTGACCTCCAGATTCTCTCCTGTGGCTCTCCTTAGCATTTACATCTTTGTAAAATAACCTGAAACCCTCTCTTCTTGTTATCTCTACTATCCTTTCTCAGCTGTCAAACCTAGAGGACATGCTGCTGTTGTATATTTACATTTAGCTGCACTGCTCAATAAATGCCAAACTGCATATTGTTCACATCTCTCTTGGTGAAGCCTGAACACCTCACCTTACTCAGCTAACCAGGAGCCCATCCTCAATTTAGCACACACTAGGGGGTGCTGTTGCTATATCCAGACCCAAGGAGTTCGGCGACATGGACAAAAAGGAAGTGACAGAGCTTTCTGGGCCCTGGAAGACATTTCTAGCTGGGCCTCTCTGCACAATCCCTCTGCACAGCTTCTCAGAATCAAAGACCTTATCAAGCTGCATAATTCCAGGGTGAAGTTTACGCATGATGCAATAAAAAAAGAGGGCTGGTGACCTCCAACCTAAAGATTTTACTGTAAACTCTTTTAGATAATACGATGACTGCTGGACATGAGTTATTAATCTCCACTCACCACCAGAGAAGAAAATTCTGTTTAGACAACCAAGTGGCAAACACTGTCAGGCAGAATTAGATGTATCAAAGGCAACCAGAACAGCCGGGAAACACTTGAGTTTGCCCCTGCTTTTCACAATCCTCTTTCCTGGTATGCAATGTCTAAGACTTTGGGAATGAAAGCTTCATACACAAACAAATGAATATCAGCATCTCTCAGCCCCCAGCTTGGCTATTGCACAAAGCCTGCAGGCTGCCAGAGAAGCCTCTGAGGCCTCGGTTAACTCTTCCCTTGAATGGCTAGTGGACCCACACTGCATGAAAAGCCCTCACATATAGCAGAAGACCTTTTCAAATTTCTGAACAAGTCATGACAAATAGTATTTTGTTGGGTTTGTGGGGGGTTTTAAAGATAAACAGAAGACTGTGTTTTGTTTTGTTTTTTAAATTCTCCGAATGAGACTCTCACCTAACAGCATGAACACGAAACATTCCCACACAGAGAAGAATGGATCTGCACCAAGGGAAATAACGCTGGTATTAATCCAAAGAGAAACAATACCACTGGCCCTTCCTCCCATTACAAGCTAGGGTTTCACACCCTTTGTTGGTGTGATTTGGGTACTCCACACAAATGCTAATGAGCAACAACTCACTAATGCTAATGATTAGAATTCTCACTGGCTCCAAAAGCCACCCAGCCAAGCTAGAAATTTAAAGAGTCGCAAAGTGGTTCAAGAGAGACTCAGCCAGCCAGAGGTGCCATTTTGGGAAAATCTTTCACTGAATGGTTTCCTTTTTGCTCTGAACTCCCACCCATAAAAGGGACAGAACCCAACTATAGGTGCAACAAATTTGCAGATACAATGCAAGGAATTTCCAGTCCCAGGTGTGTTGCAACAACTAGCTTGATATTTCAACATAAAGCTCTAAAAACAAGGATAAATACTGTATACCATATTCATAGAGTGTTAGATATATATATATTTTTACAATTTATTTATTTTTTACATTTTATTTATTAATTTTTTTTTTTTTTTAGAGAGAGAGGACACAGAGAGAGAAAGAGACAGAGAGAGGAAAGAGATAGAAAGAACAGAGGGAGGAGCAGGAAGCATCAACTCCCATACGTGCCTTGACCAGGCAAGCCTGGGGTTTCAAACCGGTGACGTCAGCGTTCCAGGTCGACGCTTTTACCCACTGCGCCACCACAAGTCAGGTCTTTAGGGGTGTGGGTGTGTGTGTGTGTATTTTGGGGGGGGTATATTTTTTGAAAGTGGCTCTTAACCTAATTTCTGCCTTCATATACCCAAAAGATACAATCCCCTTAGTTACCAAGGCTGACTACAGCAGTATCACTTAATTGGGTCCTCAGAGGAGCTGGTCAGAATGAGAAATTTGGGGGATGTGGTGTAGGGTGTAGTTTGGAAAAGTTTTACTCTGAAAATGCAACTCTGAATAGCCCTTAGGGCACTCTGCTCAACCTCACTGGAAATCACTAAGGTTAACATGGGCATATGCCAAAGACAACACACAGGTGCTTTAAAGTCCTAATTAGTGGATGAGCATTTCTAGTCTGTTGGGCAAATGAGTTTGTAAAATTTGTATTTTTTTTTAGTTTGCTCAGTTTTATTGTTAAAAAATGGCACTAGGCAGCCACATGTGTGCTTGCCCTCAGAGCAGGGTAGTTGATTGCAAATTGTGGATTACCTTCTTGCTTGGGAGGGGCCATTGTTTTGCTAATGTTTATAGGAGGAGGGGTCTTTGTGGGCCCCAGTAGTTTTGCAGGGAGAGCAGAGAGAATGCAGAGTGCTGGAGAAGAAGGCAGTTTTGCAGAGAAAGAGAAAGTGTGCAGATAGGGAACCAGAGCTGAGGGGCTTTGCAAGCTCTGCTGAGACTGGTGAGGCCTTTGATTCTAGGAGGGAGCCCTGAGTGAGGGGGAAGCGGTCTTCCCCTCGTGTTTGCTCATTGGCCGGTGTGAGACTTGAGTAAAGGAATGGTATTGGGCAAATATGTTTGTAAAATTTGTGTTATTTGAGTTTGCTCACTTCTATTGTTAAAAATTGTGCTGGGCATACCTAACCGGGCGATGGTGCAGTGGATAGAGAGTTGGAGTGGGATGCCGAGGACCCAGGTTCAAGACCCCGAGGTCGCCAGCTTGAGCGCAGGCTCATCTGGTTTGAGCAAAAGCTCACCAGCTTGGACCCAAGGTCACTGGCTTGAGCAAGGGGTTACTTGGTCTGCTGAAGGCCCATGGTTAAGGCACATATGAGAAAGCAATCAATGAACAACTAAGGTGTCACAATGCGCAGCGAAAAATTAATGATTGATGCTTCTTATCTCTCCATTTCTTTCTGTCTGTCCCTGTCTATCCCTCTCTCTGACTCTGTCTCTGTAAAAAAAAAAAAAAAAAAGTGCTGGGCAATCACCTGTGTGCTTACCGTCAGAGCAGGGCAGTTGATTGAGGATTGCATTCCTGTTTGGGAAGAGCCATTGTTATGCTAATGTGTGCTGGAGGAGGAGTCTTTGTGGGCCCAGGTAGTTTTTTAGAAGGAAAAGAGGAAGGAAAGGAGAAGCCAAGATGTCAGGATGCTGAAGGAGAAGCCAGTTTGTGCAGCGAGGAGAAGGGAGAAGGTGTGCTGATGGGGAACCAGAGGTGACTGAGACTGGTGGGGCCTTTGGTTCTAGGAAAAACCGGAGAAGATTCTCCGGGTTGTGGATCCGGAGAATGTGCGAGTGGGTTTTGGAGCCCTAAGTGAAAGGGAAGTGCTTTTCCCTGTGTGTGTTTACTCACAAGCTGGTTGTGAGGCTAGAATAAATGAACGGCCCACCATTTTTTGGCTCCACTGTTTCTTGACCATCTGCCCGAGTTCAATGAGAACCTGCATGGCCAGAGCGGTGGCAGCCCCGGTCACACGCAGTCCCAGCACCCTGAGGAGTCAGACACAAACACAAAGCCTTGCACTTGCTGATATCCAAAACCTTCCTAGGCAAAATGCAAATTATTTAAAAAGCTACATCTCTTAAATTGTTTTACAATCGTTCCTGTGATTTCCTCATCCAAACAGTGAAAAGTTAAAGCTAGCCTCCTTATTAAATTCAGTAGTGACCTCAACCATGGTTGCCAAGTAGATTCACCTGAAAATATTAAAACATCCTTACCTTGACACTATCCCAGTGAATTGCCATTTTTAGTTGAATCGGGGTGGGACCTAGGCATTGTACTTGTTAAAACTCCTCGGGCATAGCCAGGCCTATCACCAGAGGCGCATTTAACGGCAGGCACACTGGGCGTGCGCCCTGGGCCCCCCAATGTCTGAAAGGCTCCACAAAACCCCAACTTTATACTTTTTTCTAATGAAACCAAATTTGGTTTTATATGTGCAATTTTAACATTAATAGTACATAATATTTTTTATTTATTTAAAAATATGAGCCTGACCAGGTGGTGGCGCAGTGGATAGAGCGTCGGACTGGGATGCGAAAGGACCCAGGTTCAAGACCCCGAGGTCGCCAGCTTGAGCGCAGGCTCATCTGGCTTGAGCAAAAGAGCTCATCAGCTTGGACCCAAGGTCGTTGGCTCCAGCAGGGGGTTACTCGGTCTGCTGAAGGCCCATGGTCAAGGCACATGTGAGAAAGCAATCAATGAACAACTAAGAAGTCGCAATGCGCAACGAGAAACTGATGATTGATGCTTCTCATCTCTCTCCATTCCTGTCTGTCCCTGTCTATCTCTGCCTCTGTAAAAAAATAAAAAAAATAAAAATAAAAAAAAAAATAAAAAATAAAAAATAAAAAATATGGTTAGCATGTATTTTTATTTTCCTTGTTTCTCTCTTTTTTTTTAAGAGGCCCAATATTTTCTTCTGTGCCCAGGGCCTCAACCGACCTTAATCCATCTCTGCCTACCACCTAAACATAATTAACTGCCTTCTTTGAACTTCCCCATGTCTGAATTTTATTCTGCATAATAAAATTGATCAAGAGTCCTCCCACCTGAATACAGTGAAAATAAGATTATACTCATAAAGAACTTTGAGGTAATGGGGGAAAGAGGGGAAAGGGTACTTTAATCTTGATATTTGAAACCAATTGTTGGTACTGCTAACAAAGAAGCCACCAGATATTGATGAGATGGTGAGATGATGTAGCAAAATCTATAATTTTATAGATTTCTATAATTCTGAGGTAGTAATATATTACAGCTCCTCACCAAAGAATTAATTGCATTGCAGAATTTAGCATTAAATTCAAATAAAGACTCAGTAGAAGGACAGAGAAAAGAAAGGGATGTGAGAAGTTTGCATTACAAAAACTCTAAACTCAGATCCAGAGGATAGTGGAGAAGAGATTCAAATCCCAGTCCTGAGATACAAACACAACCAAGTCGCCTTGGGAAGAAGTCAGTGCCTGCCTCTCCTTTGCTTTCCACCCCCTCCCACACCTCCCTTCAAGGCCAGTGGACCTGTTAGGCTCCTGACTGAAACCATTCAGATCCCTTCTGCCCTAAACAGTAGAGAGCAGTCAGCCCCTCACTACAGACAGAGGTTAAGGGGTCACAGGTGCCTGAGGGCCTAAAACATCATTCAGCACCAAATCAAACCTTGAGAGTAAGAATCAATAAACTGACCATAGAAATTAGAACTCTCTGAGTCTCAACTTGGCTTAAGAAGAAGAAGCCAAATGGCAGCCTTCTGATACATTCTCTCTGAACTGGCAAATTTCACTTTCTCAGAAAATGAGACCCACCTGGCCAGTAGAAAATGGCGCATCTCCACTCATCCACACTTGCAGCATCACTGTAACAGAAACACCTTACATAATCAAAGATATGCAGTTAGGTGACATGCATGGACCTGTGTTGGAATTTCACACGGGCAAAAGTCTCTAGCTCCTTCCAAATATGTTTTTAATGACCTAATTTGGTCAGGATTTCGGTGATACAGTTTAGCAACTAGCACAAAGTAACTTCCTTATCTCCTCCTGCAGTGCACACATAACCCTTGTTTTGACTCTTCTCTCAACCCTCCCTAGTCAAGGCAAGCCCGGGATTTTCTGTTTCCTAAACAGGGCTTGGGCTACTGCAGTGCTTCCTCATGTAGTCACTTCAAACTCTTGCTTCGGGAAGACTAAAGTAAGTTTCCAGCAGCCACCAGTTATTAAGCATAGACGGTGTTCTAGGCTCTAATCTCAAATTCATCTCCCCAACAATTTATAATGCAGGTATATTATCTCTATCTTACAGATAAGGGCACTGGAGCACAGAGCAGTTAAATTACTTCTGTCTAAGGTCACATAATTAGTAAGCAGTAGAACAGGCTTTGAACTACAGTTTTCCTAATCCTAAACTCATATTCTTTAAAATAATAATGCTGGGTTCTTACACAGCACCATGTGTCAGGCACTGATCTAAACACTCTTTAGGTCTAATTTATTTCATCTTCACAACAACCCTAGAACAGAGGCATTATTTTCACCACAGCCATCATGCAGATGAGAAAATGGAGAAGCAGAGAGATTCAACAACTTTTAAAGTTGCAGAGCTCATAATTGATAACACCAGGATTCAAACCCAGGCAGGCTAGTTCCTGCATTCATGCCTTCACCACGGCACATGTGGCCCCTTGTTCTCTCTGTAACTTAGTTCTTTCTGTATTCAATCATTTAAATATTGCTTAGGCCCCTTGTATGCACCTAGCATCTTACCAGGTATTGCAGAAAGATAACCAGTATTTGATGGATTCCTGTCCTCAGAGAGCGGCAATCTAGATGAGCAAAGTTAGTAAAACAATGTTAAGAAAGAAAGCACCTACCAGCCTGTGAAGCCAAATAATGCATGCTAGGTCAGCAGGAAGATTGCTGCGTTGGGACAGGCGGGAAGGCCTCAGTGAGCACTAAGAGTTAGTCAAGTGTGGGAAGGTGGAGAGAATGGTCCAGGTAGGGGAGAATATGTGAGGAAAGGTAAAAGGAAAGAGAAAAACTGGGGATGGAACCCCCCATGCCAGACTCACATGTGTTATCTCATTTAATCTTCACACAGACCTACAAGGCCTCCTCATTTAACGGAAAAAGAAAATTAGGTGCAGAAAGTTCAACAACTCATTGACGGTCACGCACCACCAAGGAACAAAGCTACGTTTGTCTTCCTCTGAGACCTTTTCTCTAAACCAGTGGTCTCTTCACACAGGTGAACACAAACTGAGGAGGCCAAGGAATTGCAACGCACTGGCAGGGCCAGGCAGAATCTCACCATTCCGATCTCTAGACCCCTGAGCAACTAGGGCCTCTTCGTCTTCCTCCCATCTCCCAGAGGGTATGAGCATTTTCAGCTTAGAAGCTTCTTCCTGTGGAATTCCCACTCCAAACAAGCTCCCTCTCTGCACACTGACATATCATGATTTGCCCTGTTCAAATATAAATATGGCAAGGGCAGTCCTTTCATCAGGGAAGGGCCTAGCTGAGGACAAGTTCTCTGCAGGTGAGGCTGGCTGGTGGGGGCACAGACTAGGCCTTGAAGAATCTCAAGGATCCCTTAATCCAAACCCCTCTGTTAAGAGGAAAATACTGATGCCCAGAGAGGGTAGGATATTGGGTCACTGAAGGCATTCCCTCACCCCACCCCACCCCCAAGAAAACTAGAACTCTATTAAAGTGCTTTGGCAGGCAGAGGTCTTAAATTCCTGCAACAGCTTGGGGAGGAGGTAACTAAGGATCTGCCTTCCCACAGAGTCTGTCTTAGTTTTCAGTGTTGCTAAGACTAAAAAGAGCCAATCTGTTTTCTTAGCAAGGTTTGAGCTTGACCCAATTTTTGCTGTTAGGAGCAGACTCGGGTGGAGGGGCATGTAATTGCGATGTGAATCATCAGCTTTTAATTAGCAATCTGGGGAGTGGGATGTTTTGGGAAAGTGTGCCTTCTCAGGACCTTGAACTCACACTCTTTCCTCTGCAGGGAGAGCTGGCCCTGATGTCACAGCACCCACTTACAGCCTCTTATAGCATGCCTCTCACAGCACCCACTTCCCATAACAGAAATATAGGCGTTGCAATGTGTCTGTCGTGATACCCTCAGGTGGCCCTCTAAATAGACCTGAAGTAGTAGACCCAACGACAGCAATGCAGAATCTGCTGTCCAAAGGTAAAAGCAGCACTCATTACATCACTGTCAGAATGTTAAAAAGTATATCAATATCATTACTCATCAAACTTTCCCTCTGGGAACAGATATAACCCATTGCTCTTTCTAAACCGAAAGACTGTGTATGCTTTCCATTAATATTTCCTGTCACTCTTCAGTTCCATTTTCACCAATCATCACATTAAACCATAGCCAAAAGACAGAGCATTTTTTTAAAAAGTACTTACCTTAATGCATACAGAGCATTTATAGGTCAATATCCCTGCTGGCTACTTTCAGTGTAGTTGTATCGATACAATGTATAAAGAGGACTCTGCCTGATCTGAGGTGGCGCAGTGGGTAAAGCATCAACCTGGAACACTGAGGTCGCAGGTTCAAAATCCCAGGGTGCCAGGTCAAGGCACATTTGGGAGTTGATGCTTCCTGCTCCTCCCCCCTTCTCTCTCTCTCTCTCTCTCTCTCTCTCTCTCTCCCTCTCCTCTCTTTCTAACATGAATAAATAAAATATAAAAATGAATAAATAAAGAGTATTTTTTCTCATTCTCTTTAGCATTAGGTAAAATCCTCAGCAGGAGCAAAACCTATATATATTTCAATAAAAAAACCAATGACCTTAGGTTATATCATTCACATAGTAGTGCTTGGATATTCTTTTTTTCCTGATCTAGGATATAGTGACCAAAAGTAACTTGAAATATTTGGGGACCTCAAAATTTGATGACTTAAATGTTTGGAAGTTGGATCGTTCCCTCTTATAAATATTCTCTCTTCCTCTCTGCATACCTGTTTGCCTTCTTCCTTTCTGACCACTTATGGTTAGGTTTCTTTACACCTCCTCTTCCTCTACCAAGCCCTTAAATGTTAGTATTTCCCTAAACACTCATCTATTCCCATGTCTACATCATATCACCCCAAATCTGTACTTCAACTTATATCTCCTGTAAAGCCAGTAGCCGCAGCCACCATCACAGCCGCCTGGCCCACACAGGTTCGCATTTGATTCGGACAGACGGTTATGAAACAATGGAGCCAAGAACTGGTGGGCCATTACCTTTAATCCTAGCTTGCACTGGGCAGGCAAGAAATACACACAGTGGGAAAACACTTCCCTTTCCACTCAGGGCTCCCAAAGCCACTGACTTATCCGAGTTTCCTAGACTTGAAAGTTTCTATCTCACCAGCCTTATTCACCTCTGTTCCCCATCTCCTTCTCTCTGCACAAACTGGCTTCTCCTTCAGCACTCCACCATCTTGGCTGCTTCTCCTCTCCCCCATGTGGCCTTTCTCTGCTCTCCTTCAACATGGGCTCCTCTGCCCCATTTTATAGTGTACAAATCAAAACCTTTAATCCAATATACAAACAAAGAAGTCTCTGATATAAAGTCACTTATCTGAAGCATAATGGGATTCCTCAAAAGGTTAGGAAAGTCATAGTCTTAAAACTAAGCCTTAGGCCCATGATGGCGAACCTATGACACTCATGTCAGTTCTGACATGCGTAGCCATTTTCGATGACACATAGCCACATACCAGAGAAATATGGGGCCACATGCCTAGAAGGACGTTTCATCCTCGGCTCCTGCATGGCCAGGTGCAGTAGCCGAGGATAAAACATTTGCTGTAGTGTAAACACTCTGTGCCGGAGGTCTGTAGGCCAAAACAACAAGTTCTGGGACTTCTGGTTAGGCCGTTAGAGGATCTTTGACCTCGCTTCCGGCCGGTGGAGCAGGGAGCAGTGGAATGCCGTGGGGGATGCACCTCTGGGGGCCCTGTGATCGCCATTACCAGCAACCTCATAACCACAGCAACCATCATCCAATCTACTGTTCTAGGGTGTCGTGGATTTCTAATTGACCATCATTACTGAGATAAGTGAAGGAGAGGCTGGGAGAGGTGAGGACCTGTGCTATGGGTGCTGTTTCCCGCCATTAGAAATAGCAGCAGCCATCTTAATTTACATAAGATGCAACTTGCAGAATTTCAAGACAGCATCTGGGCTCAGGTGTTTGTCGACTTGAG
This sequence comes from Saccopteryx bilineata, assembly GCF_036850765.1. Lineage (NCBI taxonomy): Eukaryota > Metazoa > Chordata > Mammalia > Chiroptera > Emballonuridae > Saccopteryx > Saccopteryx bilineata. The sequence continues at coordinate 104,390,444 of NC_089493.1, read as the reverse complement.
GTCAAAGCTTGAGAATCTGGAAAGGTGCCACTTGGAGAATCAAGAGGAGTGCCACTACGAACAGGAAATTTGGAGTGATTACCAAAAGGCACCACCTTTTATCATTAGCCAAATCAGAGACCTGGGAGTCATCCTTCACTGTTGGCTCCTCCTCACCCAAATTCCCTCACATCTAATCAGTATCAAGAACTGTTAATTCCTTCTCTTGAATCTATTTCTTTTTCTTCACTCTCACTGCTAGTAGCCTAGTTCAGGTAAAAACCATCATGTCCCAACCGTGAGCTGTCTGCCAGCTGGTTCTTCTGTCCCTTCTTGAGTTCTTCCAATCCATTCTTTATTGCACCTAATGATCTTTCTAATAGGTAGATCTAAGTGTGTCATACCCCTTGCTAAAAATCCTTCTGTAGCACCTCAGCTTATAGGATTAAGTCCAAATGCCTTAAACCAGGGGTCCCCAAACTATGGCCCGCCGGCCGCATGCGGCCCCCTGAGGCCATTTATCCAGACCCTGCCACACTTCCAGAAGGGGCACCTCTTTCATTGATGGTCAGTGAGAGGAGCACATTGACCATCTCATTAGCCAAAAGCAGGCCCATAGTTCCCATTGAAATACTGGTCAGTATGTTGATTTAAATTTACTTGTTCTTTATTTTAAATATTGTATTTGTTCCCTTTTTTTTCACTTTAAAATAAGATATGTGCAGTGTGCATAGGGATTTGTTCATAGTTTTTTTTTTTATAGTCTGGCCCTCCAACGGTCTGAGGGACAGTGAACTGGCCCCCTCTGTAAAACGTTTGGGGACCCCTGCCTTATACCAACTGAAGAGACCCTGTATAACTTGGCCTCCACATACCTCTCCAGTCTCATCTCTGACCAGAACTCCTTCACATTTTATAGTTCAGCCACACTAAATCTCTTTCAAATTTTCAGCCTTGGCACCTTCTCTCTTGCCTCCTGGCCTTCCTAAAATCATAGTATTGCATAGAGAAAAGGGACTAAAAAATACCCAAATCAGAGCTTTCCACTAACTCCCTTCTTATCTTCAGAAAACTAAATCCAATTCATTGAATATTCACTGACTTTAGCAGCTGACATTACACTTAATAAGTAAGACACAGTCCATGTCTATTGAACTTGCAATTTCATTACATTTCGTAAACCTGTGTTTAAAAATTCAAGTTCCTAAAATTTCATTTCTTTCATGAAACTTAAGTCCAAGCCATACTAAGAAACTAGCTGTCCCTGACACCCGGCTTGGGCCTATATTCACTTTTACTAGAATATTTTACCTCCTTTCTTACCAATCTAGGACCTATGTATATCTGCCCAATCTCTACACTTCAGAGAAGCCCCAACTGGCTGTTTATTTCAAGATTAGAAAACTCTAAGTTTCTGTAGGTTCTCTCAGATGTTGCTTTAGTCACTCCAATTGGCATTGATCACCAAGAATTCCCAGGAGACAGAAGCCCTGCTGTTAGTACAATAGCTATTTGTAGTGTTGCATCAGTCCTTGCTAGATAGAATCTTTAAGTTTAAAATACAGGAACTCAGAAAAGGGGTAGAAGGAAAAGCCAACCTGAAAAAATTTAACAGTCAGCATTTCTGGGTTATCCCTGATCTCTCTCTCTCTCTCTCTCTCTCTCTCTCTCTCTCACACACACACACACACACACACACACACACACACACACAGCAAAATGATGGAGCTAGGCAAAGAACACCTATCTAAAATCAAGACTATATTGGATATCTTTGCTGAATTAGGAATGTCATTGGTAATGAAGACACAACTTTTGTGATAGTTTCTTTTCTTTTTGGTGGGTAGATGACTAGAAATCCCAATATTATTAAAATTGCAAAAGGGCATCCCCTCTGGGCAGACAGATGACAAAATGCCACCCCTTCCTCCCTCCTGACTGGATGCAGGCTTTGTGCAGGGCACACACTGCATGTCCATACATGGCTGACCCTGTATAACGCCTCTTTGCCTTCCAAATTCATGCCTACCACTACATAAATAGAAGATACTACCTCAGGTTTCTCACTTCCCAGTCCTAAACAGGAGGGGTCTACTTTCTAAATAGAGAATGTTGCTATATTTTGCATTCTTATTCTTTACTAGGAAATTCATGTGAAGTTTCCTAATGCCTTGAACTTTCATCATCTGTTCATAAGAGCCAACACACACACACACACGCTGCCCTTAGTGAGTCAGAAGTTTGGATTGTTCTCAAATACAACACACATAGAAGTCCTGGCAACCAGAGTTTTTCCCAGAGGTGGTAATGAATCCCAACCAGAAGCCAATGACTGTTAATAGAGAGAAGCAACATGAAAGTGTCAAATGGGGAAAAGCATGCTACAGCTGAGTTGAAACACTATATAAACAGGAATAGGATGTAGAGAATCAGGTGGCCATTTGTCCAGTCTCCTATTCCCTTAGGTGTTTTATGCTGGATTGATTCCTGTCTAGTTCAGGTGTAGCACATACTAGATAAGTTGGTTTGGGAGCCAACTGAGGAATCAGGGTGCTTCTTTTGAGGCAGACCCTGGGCCTTAGTTTAGATGAGTATTCTTAGGTAAAAGATATCTTTCCTTCCATCGATGGCAAAGTATTTTTATGCATATGTTGACAGCAATAGCAATAAGCAGGAGAATCAAAAGACTAGATGTGGCATCAACCCCATATTTTACCTGCACCCCCAGGGGCCTGAATGTTCTGCACCTGGGATAGTAAAACCTTCCCATATGACTACACACGGAGTGACTTTCTTATTTTCCACACCTTTGGCATGGCCTTATTACTCAAAGGACATTAACCCCAGCATTCCATCTAAGAACCTTTCAGTGAGTCAGTGATAAGGAAGTATCAAATAAAGAAATTACTGATTTACAGACCAACTGAGTTTGAAAACATGTATCGATTACCTTCTCTGTGGAAAATAATAGATTTAGCACAAGGGTGGGGTGGGGTAGGGTAGAGTGAGGGAGGCTTTGAGAGATAGAGACACAAGAAGCGTCCTCTCTAAGGACCTTCCTCTGCTAAAAGCAGAGAAAGTTGACACAGGCATGAAATACATAATACAAAAGGACAGAGCCCAGGTGTCCGAGCTTGTGCTTGCTGAAAGGGAACCAAATCTGGAAATTGCCACACCATCAACACCTTTTAAATATTTTTCATTCCTCCAGACTAAAACCTTATCATACCTGCTGTTGGTCAAATGAGTTTGTAAATATGATATATGTGTTTGCTCGCTTGTGGTTTGTGTTGGGTGTGGGGGACGGACTGTGGGCAGGCAGGGTCGTTGTAGCCTAGGGTTTAGTTTTAAGACTAAGCTTTTCCCCACACCCTTGACTGATTGTATGATCTGGGTGGTGCACTCTCATGAGGAATCAAATTATGCCTCGGATAAGTGGCTTTGTATCAGAGACTTCCTTGTTTGTATATTGGATTAGGGGTTTTTGGTTTTCTACACTATAAAGTGGGACAGACCAGGAGCTTGCTCACACAGTTCCTGCTATCACAATTGCAGGGGCTTCCCTGATCCCTTGCCCTTCATGGGAAAAGCTGGTTTTCTGCTTTTCCCTTGTCTTCTTTTGTGGTTTGTCTGTCTTGGTGAGACACCAATAAATAGGATGGCCCACCATCCTCCGACTCTGCCATTTCTTTATCGTCTGCCCGAATCCAATGGGAACCTGCATGTGAATGGCCACGATGGCGGCTCCTGGCCTTACACCTGCCAAGGAGAGTAACTACAATAAACAGAAATATGTTCCTTAGGGAAGATTTGTCTGTACTCTTTTGCTATTCTGAGGATAGAGGCCCTGAGGTCTCTTTTCAGGTTGAGTTGGTTTGATGTGTATGAATGACTTGGTTAGTAAAATGGTAAAATATTCAAACCGATCAAAAAGATTAGAAAGACCCACTGAAGCAAGATTATGATCCATCCATCAGAAGGTATTTGGGCTCTGCAGCAGGGATGGGACACAGCCTCCTGATTCAAGTAGATGAGACCATAACTGTGTGTCCTCAGGGCCTTTTACAGCCTGGGGAGTCAGTGATTGCAGTTCTAAGGGGAAGGTCTGTGAAATCAACTGCGGAGCTCCACAGAACACCGCATTAAAAGCCATCAAAATTGGAGGTTTTGCTGGTAAGAGAAGTAGTGCATTAGCGAAAGTAACTCAGGACGCTAAAAACCCTCAGTGAGACCCACTCCAGCTGGATTGTCATTCTTGACTCCAGGCCTATTTCTGAAAGACATCAAACACAAAGAGAGAAAAAAAAGTCTGAGAAAAAAACAAAGCTTATTTCATTTGGAGGATAGAGAAAGAGACATGTAACAGATGGAATGGGGAAGGGCAAAGGGCTTAATAAGATTCACTACAGGATTAGGCATTCATTTGATTAAAATCAGCATATGCAGGGCAGAGGCAGAACAAAATCACACCACTCTGACTCATGGTGCTTCAGGGTGTACAGCCACCACCACGCAGGTGAGACCAGGTGGAAGCCATATACACAAGCCCTGCTAAGAAGGAGCATAGTTTGTGAACTGGACTGTAAAGGTTCTGCCTTGCTCTTTGATGTCATGACAGTGTCAGCCACAGAAAAAACAACTCATCTGGTACAGAAACAGAAGAGCTCAGCTTTGAATGCTCAGTACCAATCACAATGCCAGATACATCAGTGCTTAATAACTGTGCTTTGAATAAGTGTAAGTCTAACTTCTGCCCTATGTCCTTGAGTTCTAGAAGGGGTATAGGTACAGTCTGTGACCATATGTCCAGATTTACCTGATAGTACCAGTTAATATCTGTTGTATCAGTATGTAAAGCCAGTAGCCACTGCCACCATCACAGCTGCCTGGCCCATACAGGTTCGCATTAGATTCAGACAGATGGCAATGAAACAATGGAGCCAAGAATTGGTGGGCCATTAGCTTTAATCCTAGCTTGCACCTGATGGGCAAGTAAAAACACACAGTGGGAAAACACTTCCTTTTCTATTCAGGGCTCCCAAAGCCACTGACTTATCCGAGTTTCCTAGAATCAAAGGTTTCTCATCTCACCAGTCTTATTCACCTCTGTTCCCCATCTCCTTCTCTCTGCACAAACTGGCTTCTCCTTCAGCACTCCGCCATCTTGGCTGCTTCTCCTGGCCTCCTCCATATGGCCTTTCTCTGCTCTCCTACAGCATGGGCTTCTCCTAGAACGTAATCACTCTTCCTCTGGAACAACGTGATCTCTCTTACTTTTAAAACCTTTTGTTGTGAAAGCCCTCCCCCAGCACATATTAACATAATCATATTCATCCCAAGCAAGAAGGGCAACTAATATTATCACCTGGGTGACAGACTTCCGCATGGGCAGTGCCATCTTTAACAAAGTGAGCATAATATATTTTATCTGCTCAACACAGTTTAACTGGTAATGCCACCCTTCACTTAAAAAAGGACAGCAAATTATATTTTACCTTAGGTATATTGCCTACCACCAAAATAAATGTTTTCCATTGAGTAGATGATCACAAATATACATAGAGTCATTTATTTTTTCCATCAAGTAACTCCTCAGTCCTTGCAGAGCCTTTCTCTATGAACTTTGTGAGGCCCTTTTTATCTCTTCATCTACATCTCTGTTATTTATTCCATCCCTGTCTTTCCCTCAGGAGTCTTCCCTCTACCTCTGGGGGAGGGGACTGTGAGTCAGCTTCTCTGTGTTCTGTGAGTCCTGATTATTTTAAGTCCTCCAGAGTCTAGGAGAAACACCACTTCCAGCACACCTTTTCTTGCTAATATTGACCACCTTTCATAGCAAAACGTCAAAATACTTTTGTGCTGACAAAGTCTTTTTTATTTTCTGTCTTACTAAAGACCCCTCCCAGAGGAAAAGGAAGCAAGGAATTCTATCATGCCACAAATGAACAAAAAGCTTGAGTGAGGTCCAACATACGGACAAGGAGATGGACTCTTAGCACTGTGGATTTTTCTTGTCTACCAGATAGGACTGAATTATGTGCTGCTTTCTTAGCAAGAAGTCTGATTCATTCCTTATATCTATTGCCATTTGTTTAGCTTAGTTTTAAACTAGCAGGATGCAAGAACAGATTCTATTTTGTGCAAGATAAATCATCATTCACTCCAGGAAGCCCCAAAACCATCAAAAATAAAAAGAAGTAGAACAAAAAAGGAATGTTAGTAAGAATTGGATCCATGAATGTGTTTAGGATTTTTTATTTTTAATGTAAAATATTTCAACCTTTCTCTCAGACCATGTGTAGGAGTTTATTTGCTGTGTAAAATGATGAGCTTCTGGCATCATTGCTAATAAGGACATAATAGCAAACCTATAGTCTTTGTCTTCATAAAAGAAAGCAAGAGACTCATTGGCCATATCAAATGCAAGACTGAATTAGGAACCTTAAAATAGCCCTGGCCGGTTGGCTCAGCGGTAGAGAGTCGGCCTAGCGTGCGGAGGACCCGGGTTCGATTCCCGGCCAGGGCACATAGGAGAAGCGTCCATTTGCTTTTCCACCCCTCCGCCGCGCCTTCCTCTCTGTCTCTCTCTTCCCCTCCCACAGCCAAGGCTCCATTGGAGCAAAGATGGCCCGGGCGCTGGGGATGTCTCTGTGGCCTCTGCCCCAGGCGCTAGAGTGGCTCTGGTCGCAACATGGCGACACCCAGGATGGGCAGAGCATCGCCCCCTGGTGGGCAGAGCGTCGCCCCTTGGTGGGCGTGCCGGGTGGATCCCGGTCGGGCGCATGCGGGAGTCTGTCTTGCTGTCTCTCCCTGTTTCCAGCTTCAGAAAAATGCAAAAAAAAAAGAAAAAAAAAAAAAAGAAAAAAAGGAACCTTAAAATAATAAATTCAAGTTCACTTAATGTGTTATAAGTAAAGTTAGAGTTTGAAGACATTCCACCTGTTCCTTACAGTGTGACCTTGTACAAATCTCTTGGGGCCTTAGTTTTTCATCTGCACAATGAGAGGTTTGTTTGTTTAAGCTCTACCCATTCCTCAAGCTCTATGAATCGATGACTTGATCTTTTGGTCAGTGAGAATTTCTTTCTCCCATCAGCACCATGTGAAAGCCATCAAATGCCCACTCCATCTCCTACTCCTTCATCCCATTACTTATCCCCTAAAAACCCTAACACAAACCTCCGGGATCTCTATGCTTTCTCACTGCCTTCATCTTTTCCTGAATCAGACACTTTGGATTACATAACTTCATCAAAGTGATTCTCATTAAGTAAAAACTGTCTCTGCTCACAGTGCCTGGTTGTGCTTTAGCTATGAGTTCTCTAAGGACAGCAAAACATCTCTAACCAAAAGATCCATCTGTGTTTAGCTGGAAAATAGAGTTGGAATAGCAAATTTGCTACGAATTGACCAGCTAGGTCCACCACTGAGAAATCAATTGCTCAGCCTTCCATGCTTCTCCTGAACCAGTGTATGTTCAGTGGATTCAACTATACAATTTCACCCCTACTCCTACTTGGCAAGGTATATGTTTTTTCATTCCCCCTGCCTAGAAAGGTACCAACATTCCTTGACTTGCTATTGACACTTCATTCAAACCTGACTCCCAGACCTGTTTGATTATTAAAAAGAGCCTAAGCAAAGCATGTATTAGTCATCTCCCCTTCATTAGAGAAGACTTTGCATGATCTTCTTGTAGCAACCCTCCTCAATCTGATTTAAAAATAGTGGTCCCAATTAACTAGTACCCTCTGTTCCTATGAGATGAAACACCTTTACATAGTCAGGCCCAAGGGTCATTAATGCTATTTGGAGAGTTCCTGAAAGTTTTCTCATAACTACCTCCAAGATTGCAGGGACCATGAAATGAGATGGTGCATGTGAAATACACTAAGCTTAACATACTATAGGAACTGTTATTTTTTTCATAATAGAACATTGCAGGAGTTCTTTTTGTGATGGTAGAGAAGGGTTACTTTAAGTGGTAAAATGGTAGGGGTAGAAGAAAGGGAACAGATGTAGAAGTAGATAGAAAAGTGAAACAGATATGGAATAAACCATGAGCATAATGTGGGAAAGTTCTCCCAGACTCTGGTTTCTCAGCATCCCAAATGGCCACATTCATGAAAACCTGATTTTCCGGTGGGTCTCAAGTTCCATCCTCATTATACAATCTATAATCTACCTACAGACTTCCCCTCCCTGCTCTCTGCTCCCTAGTTCTTATGTGTAATGCCTACATCTCTCCCATGGGACCAATGACATTCAAATCTTTACATTTGATTTCCCTGATCTAAATGCAAGCAGCTACCTGAGATGCTGTCTTAGAGATAATTTGATAATTCCATGACCATTTAATTTTCTAGAAATGTTATCTACCACTGCTCTTCTGTGTTCAAGGGCCCATGGTTGATATTTTCTTCATAGCAATCATGGAAGGTATATATAGACTTTCAAATGCTTTCAGTGCCTGACTGAAAATAGCTTCCCACATGAGGAAGAGATCTCCTGCTCCAAACATCAATGCCACATTCCTACTCCTTGCACTGATCAACTCAGTCTAGCCTAGAAAAATCCTTCCCAGAAGAGTTCATCAAAAGCCTCCATAATTCCAACTCTCTGGTTTGCTAGGCCGACTCACCCACTCCTGCACCCTGGTCGTATGAAACACATATTCTTCATTGCCTGTGAATCCCATTCCCTTGTCCCTGCTAACTGGATTCAGGTACAGTGGCTAGCACAAGCCATTTCTGAGAATAAGACTTCCAACCCAAATCTACCAGCCACAATGGTAACCCTCACACTGAACTTGTTCCTAGTCTCTTTTCCTTGATTTTCTTTCTCTAGCTTCCTCTGTCCTTTTCATAATTATTGCTTTTCCTCCTATTACAAATGAGCCTCTCTTTCATTCTGTCATTTCTTAAACCTCCCTGAAGGAATTCTCTGGCAAGTTTTGGATATTATGAAAAGTATCAAGGATGCTGAAACCTAGTTAAACAACAACAGAAAAGGAAGCATGCATTTGGTCTGGAAACCACATGCTTCTGTGCTGCCTCCAGCACTAGTACAGCAGGGTCTCTGGAGAAGAGGTCAGGCTATGATATTACTTTATATTGAGTATCCTGGCAGCACTGCAAGGTGGTATTTACCATGACTTCCCTTTATACAAAGGGCTGGATTTCTGGCAACTCCTTCCCTGGGGCTGATTTCTAATACCTTTATGGCCAGAAACTTGCACAGCTGGGAGCTGGGGGCAGGGTTCAGATCCAGACCCAAGGTGTCAGTGGCGCTGTACACAAAAAGCTGGTCCCTATAAGAAATAAAGACCCGCCTGACCTGTGGTGGCGCAGTGGATAAAGCATCAACCTGGAAACGCTGAGGTTGCTGGTTCAAAACCCTGGGCTTGCCTGGTCAAAGCACATATGGGAGTTGATGCTTCCTGCTCCTCCCCCTTCTCTCTCTCTGTCTCTCTCTCACTCTCTCTCTCCCTTCTCTATAATGAATAAATTAAAAAAAGAAAAGAAAAGAAATAAAGACCCGAAACTACTCTGGCTACTTGGCATCTTGAGGGCATCACTATTTGCAGAAGATGTTTGAGGTTTAACCCAGATAAAAGGGGAAGTTGGAACCTTATCTGCCAACTCTACAATGAAATAAGGAAGGAAGCCCAATCTCCAGAGCTTCTTCCAGCAGGTGGTCAGGTGGTACAACAACCTGGCAGCAGGCCTGATCTTCCATTCATTACATCCCAGTAGGAAAGCGTCCCCAATGTGGAGTTCAGCAACATCCTGTCTCTAAGGGTAGCTAAGAAGGGGTTTATAGACCACCTTATCCAAGGTGACGAGAAACCTAGAAAGAAACTAGAGACATACCCTTGTATGACCACCACAGCCTAACCCACATCTTTGTGTGTAGAAGGTCCTCACACAGCCCTGTGGGTGCACTGCTTGGGTGGAACATGGGCATAATTTCATTCCTCACTGCTTCCTATGCTCAGAAATAATGCACAACATAGCCAACAGAGCTCCCCCATGCCCATAGTTCGGAGGCTAGAAGTAACTAGGCTCAAGGCAGAGTGTCAGAAAAGACAGCAAGTGTCACATCTGGATCAGACCAAATCAAAGGCAGCGTTTTCACACTCCTCTTTGTGCTGGGGCATCAGTCTGTGCCAGGCTAGCTGAGGGCAGAAGTGTTAAGAGGAGCAAGCAAGAGGGGACATGGTGTCAGTACTGACACTCAAGCCAGCCATGTCCTAACCTCATTTTCACACAGACACTGAGACCCAACCCATTCCCGTCATCGGGCTCAGTCACCACCACCTGCCTCTGAGGAGAATTACTAAGAGCAATCCAGGCTCTCTTGTTCTGAGTGTATCTGGAGGTCCAACAGTGATGGGAGGTGAGAAAATGGGTTGAGCAGTGTGACCACCAATGAAGGGTTCCAAAAGAATAGGGGAAAACTTGCAAATCAGGGTGGGTTGGTTCCTAATAAAAGAGGAATGGAACCACACCCCTCTTACCACTTCTCCAAACATAAAGTAACAGATAAAATGTAAAAAAGGAGATGTTTAAAAGTGGACTCTAAAGCAAGATAATGATCTTCTTGGACCCAGCTGACTTCAATCCGGGGATTTATGGTGACTAAGATGCTCCACATGGCAGTGCCCTGAGCCAGGCTCACTGTGAGAAAGCAGGGCTGGACCAGTATCACCTGCTCACCCTACCCATGAGGAGACAACTACTTCAGCTGTTGCCAGAGGTTAAGTCCCCTGTGAAGCTGCAAACCCAGGAGGAGACCAACACAGTCCTGAGATCAAGCTGACCTGAACAAGGAGCTGAGCAGGGCGGCCCTTGAATGAACGCAAGGACCAGGCCTGTGACCTGTTCAGTAGCGCAAAGGGCAGGACTCTCCCACCATCCATGTGATACCTGGTCTGAACAGGGTTGCAGGAGTCTTGAGGTAGAGACCACCAAGGAGGGATGAGTGAAGAAGGAAGGAAAGAGAAAGTGAGAATCTCTCAATAAAAAAGACAACCAAGAAAAGTGAATCAACATTGCAAATGCAATAAAAATAATAGAATATCCAAAAAGTGTTTATGCATTCTTGGGATTCTCACAAAAATAAAAGAAAGATTAACTTTAATTTAAAAACTGAAAAAACAATAGGCATATCTAATCAATTCCACAAGAGCAGAGTTAATGGAAGATAAGCAATATTCACAGGATTAGTGGCTAAATAATTTTCAATACCTGAAGATATTTAAGAATCCACAGTTTGAAAATACACTCTGAGGCAAAGTGAATCAATAAAAATAAATCTACAGCCATAGTGTGTAGTCAAACTATGGAACACTGTAAAAGTTCCTAGAGAAAGAAAGATATATTCCTATGAAGGAATGACAATTAGACTGACAATAGTTGTATCATTGGGAACAATCAATGCCAAAAGAAAATGGAGTAATACCTTCCACATACAGACAGAAAATAATTATCCGCCTTGACTTCTAAACCCAGATCTTCAGATATAATAGACTAAGGAAGCTTATCACCCAGGGATTCTCACTGAAAACAAACAAACAAACAAAAAACCTGAGAATGCACTGGAGCAATAACAATTACAGGACAATAAAAATACAAGCTGATAGAAATATAATAATGGCATATTTAATCCTTAACCATAATAATAACAATTATTTTTGTGGGTTTTTTTAAGTTGAAATAAAATCCTGGGCAACAATAAGAAGAAAGATGTGTGGAGTATCTGCATAAGGGAGGGAAGGAATGAAGAGATTCTTTTCTCAAACAGAAGAAAAGATACTGAATAAACATAAGCTTTAGATAAATTTTAAAAATGATGAGTATATGTATATATATATATGTGTGTGTATGTAGATTTTTTTTTTCAGCCACAGGAGGCTGAAAAAATAAAAATGAAAAGCGGGTGGCTGTGGCAGAAGTGTCCAGCTATCTACCAAAGATTTGTGTTCCTCTCATACAGTGAGGAATTGTTGCTGGGAGGTGGCTATCATGCTATGAACTATATTTCCCGGGCCCATCTTGCTTCTAGGTAATATCATGTGTCTAGTCCTCATGAACAAAATGCCAGGAGTAGTGATATAAATTACTTTCAGGCTGATGTGGTTAAAAAACAGGCGTGCCTTCTCTATCTCTTCATTCCCTTTCTATGGTGACCTTAGAACCCACATGTTGGGAGTGACAGAGTCACAAAATGGAAGGAGCCTGGATTCCTGAATGACTGTGTGGGGCAGACCACCCCTCCCCACACAACTGGATCTTACACAACAAAATATATATTTCTTTTTTTTTTTTTTTTTTGACACTCTTTCTGATGAAAGGCAGTGTCTTTCTTTTTTCTTTTTTTTTTTAGAGAGGAAAGAGAGAGGGAGAGAAGGGAGGAGGAGCTGGAAGCATCAACTCCTATATGTGCCTTGACCAGGCAAGCCCAGGGTTTTGAACCGGCGACCTCAGCATTTCCAGGCCGACGCTTTATCCCCTGCACCACCACAGGTCAAAATATATATTTCTACTGTGTTAAATCACTGATATTTCTTGGTTCATGTGTGTTGGTCAAATAAGTTTTAAAATATGATATATATGTTTGCTTGCTTATAGTTTGCATTGGGTGTGGGGGACAGGCTGTAAGCAGGCCCACTTTTGCAGTGCTGGTCAACCTGGTCCCTCCCGCCCACTAGTGGGCATTCCAGCTTTCATGGTGGGCCAATTGCAGCGCCCTTTGGTTGCTCCACTACTGCCCACCATGAAAGCTGGAATGCCCACTAGTGGGCAGGAGGGACCAGGTTGACTAGCACTGCAAAAGTGGGCGGTTTTTATAAAAAGGTTCGCCATCATGGGCCTAAGGTTTAGTTTTAAGACTAAGCTTTTCCTCACACCCTTGACTGATTGCATCATGTGGGTGGTGCACTCTCATGAGGAATTCCATTATGCCTCAGATAAGTGACTTTGTATCAGAGACTTCCTTTTTTGTATAGTGGATTAAAGGTTTTCATTTCTACACTATAAAATGGGGCAGACTGGGAGCTTGTTCTCTCTTGGTTCCTGAGATTAGCATTAGAGAGGAGAGCAGAGAAAGGCCACATGGAGGAGGCCAGGAGAAGCAGCCAAGATGGCGGAGTGCTGAAGGAGAAGCCAGTTTGTGCAGAGAGAAGGAGATGAGAAACAGAGGTGAATAAGGCTGGTGAGGTACAAACCTTTGATCCTAGGAAAACTCGGATAAGTCAGTAGCTTTGTGAGCACTGAATGAGTGGGTTTTGGAGCCCAGTGTGTGTTTTTACTTGCCCATCAGGTGCAAGCTAGGATTAAAGCTAATGGCCCACCAGTTTTTGGCTCTGTTGTTTCATTACCATCTGTCCAAATCTAATGTGAACCTGCACTGGCCAGGCGGCTGTGATGGTGGCCATGGCTACTAGCTTTACAATGTGTAACCTCAATTAGCACTGCTGTAAGTAATTCAGATGGTAAACAGAAAACACAAAATACAATGGTAGAAATAAATCCAGATTATTATCAATCACAAAATTATAAATGGATTAAGCCGAGTGGTTGACACACTATACCTGGCAAGCAAATCTGGCCATGCCCATTCATTTCTGTATTGTCAGTGTCTATTTCTGAGTAATTACAAGAGAGACTGTATGGCCCAGAGAGCCAAAAATATTAACTATCTCACCCTTTAGAAGAAACGGTTGCTGATCCCTGGATTAAACTACTTATTAAAAAGGGAAAAGAGAGTGGGTCAATTTTTTTAAGAAATGCAAACAAGCCTTGACCAGTTGGCTCAGCAGTAAAGTGTCAGTCCGGCATTTGGAAGTCCTAGGTTTGATTCCCAGCGACACAAGAGAAGCACCCATCTGCTTCTCTACCCTTCCCCCTCTCCTTCCTCTCTCTCTTTTCCCTTCTGGCAGCCAAGGCTCCATTGGAGCAAAGTTGTCCCGGGTGCTGAGGAAAGCTCCATGGCCTCCGCCCTCAGGCGCTAGAATGGCTCCTGCTGCAACGGAGCAACACCCCAAATGGGCAGAGCATCGCCCCCTGGTGGGCATGCCAGGTGGGTCCCAGTCCAGCACATGTGAGAGTCTTGTCTGACTGCCTCCCTGCTTCTAACTTTGAAAAAATACCAAAAAAAAAAAAAAGAAAAGAAAACTATGTTATTTATAAGAAAATAACTTTTAAAAGGTTTGAAAATAAAGATATGGCTAGCAAATATTAAAAAAAAAACATACTTAGGAAGAGTAATATCAGACAATATAAAAATTAATGCTGCAGCATTAGCAGAGATAGAGTTACACTATCTAAAGTTAGAAACATCCTGAGAAGATATAACAATCTTGAACTTGTAAGCATATATTTATATGAAGCAAAAGTGATAGAATCGCAATACCTTTTTCAGAACTAAAAATACAAACTTACATTTTACCACAAATCTTTCAAAAACTAATAAATCAAGGCAATAAATTTTAGTTATATTAAAGAAGAAGCAATTAGGAGATTTGAAAGCTATGATTCCCAGTGGAAAATGGGCAGCGGTTTTAGAACCACCCGAGAAACTTCTCAAATGCCCACCTTGCCTAGAGAGGAGAAAAGGGAGAAATCCTTTCAGAACTAATTTATTACACCTCTGTTATTGTCAGAAAGAGGGGTATCCCTTAGGGCAGTTATGCTGTAGTGGAAAGAGGCTGAGAATTGTCTTCCTCAAGGTGGCAGACAGTGGCTAACCTCAATGACAAGTGCTCTGAAAAGAAACATGTTGACTTATCAAGTACTTAAACCATTTCCAACTTGAGCTTCTCCTTAACTACAAGAGACATCAAAGAACTGGAATAAGAAGAGCAAAAGATTTGCTATGCGAAAGACCAGCTATCTAACGCTCTTGAATCTCTAGGTAATTATTTCTAATTTTCAAAACATGCCAGAGTTTTGTCTTAGTAGATTCAGATTAAGTAAGTATACAACATCTTAGGACAAGTAATATTTTTTAATATTGACTATATTTTTACTTAAAATTTTGGCTGCCTGTGTCTAGAAAAACTTTACCAATAAATATATTGAAAGGTGCTGCTTCTAAAAGTTCAAGGTCAAAGTTCATTGAGTAAAAGAAATCCAATTTAATCTAAGAAAACCACCAAAGGGAAGTTTAACTCTGATAAAACCGAAGAATGTAAGTCTGCATCCAATCAGTTCATCAGTCCATTTGGTTTCCTCTCTGGCCCTTGCCAGTGGAAAGGGATTTATAATAATGTAGTCAGTGTATCAAAATTTCCCATTAACAAAGTAATTCTACATCTATAAAAGTTTATAATGAATAGATTTTGAGAATATATACTCAAATGTAAGAGTAAAAAAGTTATGCCTAAATAATGGACTGTAGGCACTGTTAATGGACTGTTAAGATACTAAAAAATACAATTTTGGAATAATAAAGAGCACAGTTTATAAGAAACATAAAATAGTAGGGACAGAAGTTCAATTCTGATATGGGTGACTGAAAAATCACTACATACATACATACACACACACACACACAAACACACACGCACATATATATATATTTTGGGGGGGGGGTATTTTTCCGGTTGGAAGCAGGGAGGCAGTCAGACAGACTCCTGCATGTACCCAACCAGGATCCACTTGGCATGCCCACCAGGGGGCAATGCTCTGCCCATCTGAGGCGTTGCTCTGTTGTGGCTGGAGCCATTCTAGCACCTGAGGCAGAGGCCATGGAGCCATCCTCAGTACCCGGGCCAACTTTGCTCCAATGGAGCCTTGGCTGCAGGAGGGGAAGAGAGACGGAGAGGAAGGAGAGGGGGAGGGGTGGAGAAGCAGATGGGCGCTTCTGTGTGCCCTGACTAGGAATAGAACCCAAGACTTCCACATATCAGGCAGATGCTCTACTGATGAGCCTACCAGCCAAGGCTACTTATTCTTGAGTAGGTGAGTGATGTGGTGAAAATGACATTTGTACAAAATGAGAGTCAATATATGAAAAAAGGTGAGAGCAGGAAGAGAAAAACGAAAAGACTTTTGGATAGTTCAGGTGTGAGTTTGTGAGGATGGGGATTTTAGAGGGGTGGCCTTGAGATTGACATGTAATGTAAATGAAGACTAGGGTGGAAGAGCCAACCAGACTTAGTGGATGACTAGATGAGAGAGAGAAAAAAAGATGGAGGAGGAAAGAAGAAGAAGATGGAAGAACAAAGACTCTGCTGATTATATATGTCATAATTAGGCATTATGACAGGGAAGACAAACCTGTATCTCTTCTGAAAGTGAGCTTTAGGCTCACTGAATTCAAGATAAAAGATGAAGATCAAAGGTAAAAATTAGGCCAGCAATTAGAGAGTACAGTAATACTCTACAGAGCTCTACATCAGATTTCCCTGGTTGCCTATTAAAATGCAGATTCCAGGGCTCCTCTCCAGTCCTACTAAATCACAAAATCACACTCCCAGGAATATGGATTAAATGAGTTCAGAGGAGGTAAACATCCTCCACTAAGTCAGAGGTAAGATATAGACCAAACCCCAAATGGCTGAGCTTACCCAAAGTTACTGACGAGGAAAGCAGGATCCAAGCACTAAGGCTTGGGGTTTTCAACAACTATGAGTCATAACAAAGAGAAGCCAGTGAAGGATGCAGAAAAAAAGCAGTTTGTGTGTTTAGCCATGAACCAGAATTATACATTAGCACAAGGATGAGGAAGTTTTTGGTGAAAACACTATTGGGTGCTTGGATGATTTTTTTTCTTTCTCTCTGAAGTCCTGGATAATTACATTTGGACTCTTAGGGCTGTTGATAGCATTGTAGACAAAACCAATAGGCTAATAGTAGGTAAAAAGTAGATACTGTAAGGTATTTTTCCCCCCGCTGAGGAAGAAGGAAGGGGCGTAGCCACAAAGTGTGGAATAGTAAAAGCTTTATCTAGTACAGCGCATCCCACCCAACGATGTTCCCTGGTCTCGGGGACAGAGGCCAGGGAAATCGCATGGGGTGACCCCCGTGGGGAATATTTAAAGAGTCTGTAGGATGGTCGAGCTAATATGATGTGGTGAAATCTCACTGGCTGACAGACAGTTGCTCTTTTCCAAGGGACAAGGGACTCCTGGGAAGTTTCTTTCGGTGTGCTCCAGCCAAAGTTCCTGAGTCTGGGTTCCTCACATGACCTTCCCCCATTGCTGACCACCTTACATTCCAATCTTTTGTGTTAATTAGGGGTGCCACTTATTCATCTGGCTACTTCCTGCTGATTAGGGGCATCATGGGGAGGGAGAGAGCGGCAGGTGGTGGCTTTGAGGGGAGTAGGGAGGAATATCTGTTAGACTGTGACTGGAGAAACTTCACGGATGCAGTCCTGTAAGGATTTTTTTTTTTAAAAAAAGAGAAGTAATAGGGTCCAGCCTTTTGGTGAGCCGGAGATGGGTAAGGGCCAGCAAACTTGGGCAAAACTGTATGCCAGGAGTGACATATGAAGGGGGAAAATTGTATGTCAGGAGTGGCGTAAGAAGGGGAAAGGAAGGGGTCCCATCCACTCTCATAACCGAGACCTGTGAGAGAACTAGCAGTCCAGAGTGTGATGGCAAAACAGAGAAGGTAGCTCCTGTGTCCACAAGAAATGAGATGGACTTACCCTGGGTTCAGCGTGGGTGAGGATGATCTGGGTCTCCGAGTCCAGGCCGTGTCAGTCATTCATGATGTCTAGGAGTTTGAGAGATGGGCCTGTCTGGCTGGCTTGGCCTCTCATCTGAGTCCTTGTCCTCCACGTAGAGATGCTGAGGAAAAGCCTGTTGCCCAAAGGGGTAATCACTCTACCAGTGACCGGACTGCTTGCAGTTAGAGCAGGGTTCAGTGGGCAGCCGCATGCTGGGGCCCTGCCAGGACCAATGACCCTTCTTGCCACATTTAAAGCAAGCTGCTGGTGGGATTCCTCTTTGTGGCTTGGACTTGGGTCGGGCACTTCCTGTGCCTTGCCCCTGTTGCTCTGCCAGCCTCAGGGCTGCCACAAGAGTCTGGGTTTGGAGCGTTACCTTCTGCTGCATGCAGGTCTGGCAAACAGCCTTGGCCTTTTCCTACTAGTCGCAATTATTAAAAACTTTAAATGCCATGTTCACAGGTCCTGGATAGGGGTTTGAGGGTTGAGAATAAGAGAAGGGGGTTCCTGGGGAGCCTGGCATCCAGATCCGGCCAGAAACACTGGAGCCAGAGGCAGGACAGGGCCAGGCCTTCCTATAAGAAGATTAGGGTTGGGTGTCCTGCAAACCGGTGTAAGGGCCATGACAGGCTGAGAATGGCCTGGCAGAGGAGGGGCTTAAGAACACAGTGGAGAAAGGAAGGGCCCCTGGCCAGCAGAGGAGGAGAAGAAAGAGAGACTGGTATTTGCAGGTGAATGAGAAACAGGATTCTGCAAAGGGAGGGGAGGGGGCTCTTGAAGGGAAGAGATCCGCAGAGGGATCAGAGAGGGGTCCAGAGAGAGGGGCGCCCCTGGAGGTCAGGCAGGAGGGGGAGAGAGTTGGGGTTTGGCAGAGAAGGAAAGATTAGAAGCGGAGGTTTTAGGTGAGGTTTCTCTGGCCAAAAAAGCGCCTGCGCCATGTAGCAGGTGGCACAGAGATTAGGATGGGAGTGCGAATAACTAGAAGCCCTGAATGTAAAGGATCTCCAACCAGTTCCCAGTTCTTTTGGTGATAAATTGGTGAGGGTGTTAAAACTGAGAGTCCCTTCAGGAGGCTACCTGGTTCTATTCTCCAGTGGGTTCTGTGGCCTGGCCACAGTGGAGAAGAACAGTTTCTTCTTCTTTAGGGAGGGAGGGATTTTGGATAAGGCTACTCCAGGAGTGTTTTTGGATTAGGTTTAGATTCCTGTGCCCCCATAGCTGTCCTCAGTCCTCGGAGTGGTCAGAGATGAGAATTGGCGTCCCACAACTCACGTTCTGGCCACTGGATGGATAAGTAAAGTGGATGTGCTCGGGATGTCTCCATGGGCACACACGCACTCGGAACAAAACAGAAAAGAGGTCCCTGATGCAGCTGCAGTTTCAGACAGGGAGTCACCGCGGAAAGAACTGAGAGGAGGCTGGAGGCACTTACCACACCGTGCGCCGAAGTGGGTGGAAGGTCAGAGGTCCTGGTTCTTTCTCGCAGGGGAAGGAGAGAGGAGCGGTCCTTGCGGACTTCTGACTCCTCCCAGGTTTTGGCACCAAATGTAAGATATTTTGCCCCTTCGAGGAAGAAGGAAGGGGTGTAGCCACAAAGTGTGGAATAGTAAAAGCTTTATTTAGTACAGCGCATCCCACCCGACAATGTTCCCTGGTCCTGGAAACAGAAGCCAGGGAAGTTGCATGAGGTGACCCACGTGGGGAATATTTAAAGGGTCTGTAGGGTGGTCGAGCTAATATGATGTGGTGAAATCTCACTGGCTGATGGACAGTCGCTCTTTTCCAAGGGACAAGGGACTCCTGGGAAGTTTCTTTTGGTGCACATGAGTGTGGGTGGCTCCAGCCAAAGTTCCTGGGTCTGGGTTCCTCACATGACCTTCCCCCATTGCTGACCACTTTACAGATACAAGTAGTATAACTTGTAAGTTTTAACTTCCTCAAAGTGTAACATATTTTCTCCCTCTCATTTTCATCATTTATTTAATAACAATAACCCAAATGTACATAGCTCTGGGATTTAAAAAAATGATTAGGAATGTTTAAACAGGTAGGTGCCTAATATTTTAAGCCTTTGAGGGGACAAAGGTCATCGGCTTTAAGTGTGCTTTTCCTCCTATTTACATTATTTCCTTTCCAATATCTTTAAATCTCCTAGTTTCCAAGGTAACACCCAATGGATACTGGGTTGCATTCTCAGTTTAAGAGTTGTAGGCAGATGCTCTTCAGGATGTAGTGAGGGCCTGTGATGCAAATACCCAAATGCTTTTCTTGAATTAATAAGTAAAAATATTCAAACTGCAGACCTTAAGCTAAGAAAGCTTTTCATGGCAACAACAGCTATTTACACACTTGCAGAGCTTTGCAATGCACAAGATACTTTCCCAAGCATTTCTCATAGATCAGGGGTCGGGAACCTTTTTGGCTGAGAGAGCCATGAACAACACATATTTTAAAATGTAATTCTGTGAGAGCCATACAATATGTTTAACACTAAATACAAGTAAATGTGTGCATTTTATGTAAGACCAACACTTTTAAAGTACAATAAGTCTCTGAATTCTTTTTAATAACATTGTTATGCTGTTGCTAACCAATGATGAATAAAGTACTTCTTACCATTAATGGGACTTCTGGTGCTGCATGGTTTTGCTGATGGCTTTGTAGGCTGGTTGATACGTGGTGAGGTTAAGCTTCATGCAGGCGTTGAGACTTCCATCCATTAAACGTTCTTTAGATGTGAGAAAGACTGCTCACATGCATACGTACAGCCAACCATTGTCAGTACAGCAATACTCACATGCTGCAGTGTGTGGCATGAGATAGGAAGCGCATTCCAAGTTTTGACAATCAACTGGTCCGCAGGTTGAAGTTTTTTCATTTCTCCCCACTTGTGTTTGCCCGCCAACTCTGCTTGCTGTCATGCAAGCCTTTCCAAATCTTCATTCAGTGACTTGAACTTATTCACCCACATGTCTGAGGCCTTCAGGCCATCAGCTTGTAGCTCAAAATCTCTGATGGAGACACCGAGGATGTAACTCAGGTTGGCACTGTCCACTGCACACTCGTGTGGATGGGTGATGAACTTAAAAAGACGAGTGCACTCACAAAATTCTCCAAAGCATGCTTTGAATGACTGCAGGAGATTAGATGTGAAGCCCACTAGCTGCTGGAGATCGAGATGTTGAGCAGGGTCACTTTCTGTGCACGCATCTTTAAACTTTTCCAGTTTTTCAAAGTGTAGTAAATGACCTGTTTCAATGTCGGCAATGGAGAGTTCCAGCTTGTTTTCAAATGCAAACACTGCTTGTTGAAGAGATAAGACTGTATTTCCAATGCCTTGCATTTTCACATTGAGTTGGTTCAGATGTTTAGTTATGTCCACAAAATAGTAGAACTTCAGGAGCCACTCAGTGTTAGCTAACTCAGCATGCTCAATGTTTTTCATTTCTTTTTTTTTTCTTCTTTTTAATTCATTTTCAGAGAGGAGAGAGAGAGAGAGAAACAGAGAGAGAGAAGGGGGGAGGAGCTGGAAGCATCAACTCCCATATGTGCCTTGACCAGGCAAGCCCAGGGTTTCGAACTGGCAACCTCAGCATTTCCAGGTCGATGCTTTATCCACTGCGCCACCACAGGTCAGGTCGATGTTTTTCATTTCAAGAAAAGTCTGGATTTTTCTCAGACAAGCTGTGAAATGGTTGAGCACCTTCCTTCTTGACAACCAACGCACATTGCTGTGCAGAAGCAGACCAGGATAATTATTCCCAACTTCATCCAGCAGTGTTTTAAACTGGCAACCATTTAAAGCTCGGGCAACAATAAAGTTGACCACCCGAATGACCAATGACATCACCTCACCAGCTGCTCGCCACACATCTGAGCACAAAGCGCCTCCTGATGTATTGTAGGATGCAGTAAAAACTTAGGATGGGTCTCTTTTCATGTTCATGAAGAAGTGCTACGAATCCTCTGTTTTTCCCCACCATGCACGGAGCACCATCAGTACACACCGAAATAAGTTTATCCATCGGTAGATTTTTTTCTTTAGTGAACTCAGTGAAAGACTTGAATAAATCCTCCCCTCTTGTCTCTTTCATAGGCAAAACAGCAAGTCTTTCCTCACGTAGCAGCGTGTCACCAACAGCATTCCTTGCAATCACGCTGAACTAGGATAAATGGCTTACGTCTGTTGACTCATCCAAAGTGAGAGAAAAGAATGGTGCTGAATTTATGTCCTTCACTTGTGTTGCCTCAATTTGATTTGCCATCCTGATGGTACGATCGTGAACAGCTCTTGCTGACAGAGGCATATCTTTTATTCATTTGATTATTTTGTCTTTATCCAAAAAATCATCAAAAAGTTCACTGGCAACATCAGACATGAATGTTTTGGCATACTCCCCATCTGTGAATGGCTTTCCATTTTTCACAATTGCTAAAGCACTAGCAAAGCTAGTCGAATTCCAGTCACCTTGTTGGGTCCAAACATGGAGTTGCTGCTGACTAGCTTGCACTCTGCACAGTAGCTCTTGACATGCTTTCTTCCTGCTGTTCCCCGCTGGATATTTCGATTCAAATGTAGTGTGGCATGTGTCAAAGTGCTGCTTTATATTTGACCTTTTCATCGATGCAATTTTATCATTGCATATTAGACACACTGCAGAACCTGCTCTCTCCACAAAGGTGAATTCCTCTGTCCATTCCAAAAATACGATACTCCTCATCTTTTTTTTTTTTAGCCATCTTCTTTGTCAAAAAGGTTTCTGCAATTAGCTAGGTGACTACTTGATTAAAAGGAGGGAAGTTTACTTCTTGACCTCACAACGACCCGTGTACATTAAGCATTTTCCAACAAAACTTTGGTGTTGTCCCAGAGGTCAGCTTTGATTGGCTCTAGCCACCCGCAACCATGAATATGAGTGGTAGGAAAATAATGGATTGTAATACAGGAGAATATTTTATATTTTTCACGTTATTATTTCTTTTATTAAAGACTTGTCTGTGAGCCAGATGCAGCCATCAAAAGAGCCACACCTAGCTCACGAGCCATAGGTTCCCTAACCCTGTCATAGATCCTTCTGTTGACCCTCAAAAAGCAAATGCAGCAGATATTATTATTATCCCTATTCCATAAGAGGGTGTGGGTTGTCCAAGAGGTGGAACTGGGATTTAAATTCTGACCGTAAGACCTAGGGATCTATGCAGAATATCCAAAACACATAATTAACTAAAAAGTTATATTTTTTCCCCTTCAGAAATACATCTGAGAGGAAGATTTGTTTGATGAATGTTTTATTTGCAGTGATATATTATCAAATATTTCAATAAGGATAGCTTCAGTTTTTCTGGTGGACCTGAAGCTTAAATTTCCTGGCAAAACAATAACTTTCAGTGCCTGACCTGTGGTGGTGCAGTGGTTAAAGTGTCGACCTGGAATGCTGGGGTCGCGGGTTAGAAACCCTGGACCTGCCTGGTTAAGACACAAATGGGAGTTGATGCTCCCTGCTCCTCCCCATCTTCTCTCTGTCTCTCTCTCTTTAAAATGAGTACATTTTTTAAAAGTGAGAATAAAAGGCAAGGACAATAACTTTCAGTTGTGTGAATGAATAGAGTTGGTAGAGGCAGGTGAAATCACAGTGTAGATAGAGATATAAAATGTAAATGCTTGGCCCTGGCCAATTGGCTCAGTGGTAGAGCGTCGGCCTGGCGTGCAGAAGTCCTGGGTTCGATTCCCGGCCAGGGCACACAGGAGAAGCGCCCATCTGCTTCTCCACCCCTCCCCCTCTCCTTCCTCTCTGTCTCTCTCTTCCCCTCCCACAGCCGAGGCTCCATTGGAGCAAAGATGGCCCGGGCGCTGGGGATGGTTCCTTGGCCTCTGCCCCAGGTGCTAGAGTGGCTCTGGTCACAACAGAGTGACGCCCCGGAGTGGCAGAGCATCGCCCCCTGGTGGGCAGAGCGTCGCCCCTGGTGGGCGTGCCGGGTGGATCCCGGTAGGGCGCATGCGGGAGTCTGTCTCTCCCCGTTTCCAGCTTCAGAAATATACAAAAAAAAAAAAAAGTAAATGCTTTATGCAGCTGGGGTCTTGGTATACAAACCAAACTCCTACTTACTTTATATTCCAGAAATATACAGAGCCACTGTTAGAAGCAGTGAGACTGGCCCAGAGAGTCATTCTTATATGAAACTTATATTTTTCATAAGCAAGTATTGAGTAGAAATGATACTAGCTTATTTGGTAAGTAAACCTGTATAAGTTTAGAAAAATATACACAAGTATAATCAAAATGTACATTTATATTACATGTAATAGTGATAAATCAAAGAAGACAGAGCTGTTTTCATTAAACCAAATAATTAAACTAGTTTGCCAAAGATTTACCTAAATGAGTTGAACTTAAAATCTTAAAACGTTTCTGGGATGGTTTCTTTTTAAAAACTTTTTAAATCTAGCACACTTAATATCTAGAAATTCTAAGTCCTCATTTTCTGATAATTATAGAAATATTATATTTATACAAGCACTTATATATCTCATAAGCCAAATAGAGCAAGGCTCCTTTAATTTAGTATATTTTATAGTTTAATTTGTCAAACATGTAGGAAAACATTACACATTCATACAATAAGAGGTAAAGACCTTTCTGAATTACAGATATACACAGTTTATAGCTTCAATTCTAAAATTTTAGTCAGGAGTCAGGAGTAAACAGAGAAGCGGACAAAAAAAATGTACTGGTTCCGATATCAGAGACTTGTTCTCCTTGGTGGCACACAACATCCTTAATTGATTTGAACGCAAATAGATGAACAACAGGCAAACAAGCAAAACTAACTAGTTTCTCTGTTGCCTCTCACCCAAGAGAGACTAGATCTCTACAAATTACTAATCTATTCCCAGAGCTCATCAAATGGTCAGCCCAGAACACCAAATACCCAGTCACTGCCACCAACAGTGGTCAATGACTTATTGCTGTAGACAAAACAAAGACAAATCACAAAATTAATAGAGAACAATATTAAAATTAGGAAAGCAGACAGTCAGTAAAGTTCTGTCATTTTGAGAGTCAAAAACAGTGTGTTCCATGGAGGAAAAAAGAAGGATGCTTACAAGCCTGAAGCAGACCTGTGAAGGCTGAGAGCTCACAGTAGAGCGAGACAGAGAAACAAAACAATTAAATCAGAACTTTCAGGGTGTATTTGGGCATCGGTATTTTAAAAAGCTCTCATGGTGATTACAACCTGCAGCCCAGTTGCAACTTCTGTTCCTTAGCTGCAATTCACCAATGTCACACCAGGCAAAGCTGGACATCAATGCTCTCGTTCTCAGGGACTCATCTGTTTCCTGTTTAAGAAGATGTGAGGATTTTGGTTGAGTTCTTCTTCTTTTTAATTAGAGCAAATTTCCTGAAGAGGCGATGATTTGTGGTTTTTGCGTGTTTCAACTGAGTCATATCATTGAATGTTCTCCCTTTATGTGAATTTAAAAAAAAGTTTTCACTTAACAGTGTGTGCTATTCTGTTGTGCAGTCAAATAAACAGAACCCAGAAGTGTGGTTGTAAAACAGCAGGATTGAAATCTTCATTCTTTTCTTTGACACATATTGTAAATAGTGTGACCTTATAATACTACAAGGTGCAGTATAATAATCAATGGATTTGGTCCCAGAAGATTGTAGGACCAGTGCCAGTACTACCCTGGAAAAATCACTATGCACTTAGCCTCCGTTTCCTTCTCTGAAAAACAAGATACAACATCTCTTTGGATCTAAAATGCCATTGAGTGGATGATGCACCACAGTTTTATATGCTACCTAAAAAAAATGGATAATTGTATCATTCCCCTGTTAATGTTAACAGTTGGAGTTATGATGACAACATGTATTGTAAGAGCCCAGATATTCCAGAACATAAAAATAAAAACTTTTTGTTAAAAAATCAGTAAGGGCCCTGGCCGGTTGGCTCAGTGGTAGAGCATCGGCCTGGCGTGCAGGAGTCCTGGGTTTGATTCCTGGCCAGGACACACAGAAGAAGGGCCCATCTGTTTCTCCACCCCTCCCCCTCTCCTTCCTCTCTGTCTCTCTCTTCTCCTCCCTCAGCCAAGGCTCCATTGGAGCAAAGTTGGCCCAGGCACTGAGGATGGCTCCATGGCCTCTGCTTCAGGCGCTAGAATGGCTCTGGTTGCAACAGAGTGACACCCCAGATGGGCAGAGCATCGCCCCCTGGTGGGCATGCCAGGTGTATCCCAGTTGGGCGCATGCGGAGGTCTTTCTGACTGCCTCCCGGTTCCAGCTTCAGAAAAATACAAAAAAATACACACACAAAAAAATTAGTAAGCTAAGAAAAATCTTTTAAATCAATCTCTCCTAAAGTCAATTTGTTTACAGTGTCTATTGGGACTTCTCATATGAGTCAAATTTTAACTCAGGATACAAAAAATTAACTGAAAAAAACAGCTATCTCATATGACCGCCAAAAGAGTTAATACACTATCTCCTTATAAGAAAGTGATTAGAGATTTACATATACTTAAGCAGTGTTAAGAGCAAGAATTGTTTTTGTCAAAATGCAAGCATTGACCCTTAAATATTGTTTAGTGTGGCAGAAGCCAATAGTGTTTTAATGTTGCAAATGTGTGATGTGATGACATGAATATAATTACAAAGGGAGTAAATATGTTCAGTTAGTAAAGTATGCAGTGTAGATGGGCGGGGTGCAGGTTAGGGGGAAAAAACAGGAGGACAAGACTGTAGGGGAACACATGAGTTTGAGGGGGAAAGACAACTGTGTACAAGAGAGAACAAGAGTAAGGAAATCCAAGACGTTACATTTTAATGTGCTTGCCTCTAGCACACTGTCCTACTGGATGAGGTTTTCAATAAATGTATAGCCTGACAGACAACAACATTCAGAAAATATCCAGAAAAGAAGCATCAGCTTACATTCATTCAGAGTTCAAACAGAGATGAGAGTAGGTGGAGTTCTTATTCTTATCTATTTGATTCTACACACGTGCAGCTAAAGTCTAGCCACTGCGCGAGAGGTGGAGACCCAGCACTCAGGGCGACCGGAAGTGACTCCAGAACTTCTTAGCAGTGAGGAGACAGCTGCTGGCTCACGTCACCAAACTGGGATGGAATGAGTGGTCCAAAGACTCAAACCACAGCGGTACTCTTCCTTCATTCGTTTCCTGGTCTTGTTTCCTCCGTTTCCTCCCCTGGAGCACAGAACCTGGACCCCCATCGCCTTCGGTTTACATCGTGATAGCTCAGGAGCCAAGCATTAAACAGCAACCAACAAACCGCTACCTGCACCCACCACGACTGTATTCTAAAATCATTAAGTGAAAGACTTGCAGGAAACTAACGGAGAGATCAGGCGGCGGACGTCACCCCCGGTCCCCGGACCTCGCCCCCCGGACCTCACCGCCTGAACCTCGCACCCCAAACCTCGCACCCCGGTCCCCAGACCTCGCCCCCCGGATCTCCCCGCCTGGACCTCGCACCCCAAACTCGCCCCCGGTCCCCGCCCCGCCCCCCCCCAGTCCCCAGACCTCGCCCCCGGACCTCACCGCCTGAACCTCGCACCCCAAACCTCGCCCCCCGGTCCCCAGACCTCGCCCCCCGGACCTCACCGCCTGAACCTCACACCCCAAACCTCGCCCCCGGTCCCCGCCCCGTTCCCGTCCCCCCCCCCCCCCGGTCCCCAGACCTCGCCCCCCGGATCTCGCCGCCTGGACCTCGCACCCCAAACCTCGCACCGCGACCTCTCCCGCGCCCCGCCCCCGGCCCCCGCGCCCCGCCCCGCCCGGGACCGCACGTGCTTACAGAGTTAGCCAGGCTCCACCTGGGCCCTTAGCTCTAACTAGGCGTTTTCAAGGGACATGGAAGGTAGAGAAGTTAAACAGCAGCATCAGGAAGAAATGGGCCACAGGCAAGAATGGTGACGCTCCACAGGGCACATACCCAGTTTGCCCACTAAATCAGTGGCGTGAAGAGAAATGGGGGAGCGATGGCATTAGAGAATAATAGAGGCTGAAGACAAGCAACCAAATACAGTCTGGGAAACGGGACTTTGCTTGAATTCTTGATAAACCAACAATAAAAGGTGTCTTTGAAACGATCAAAGAAATGTGAACGTACGGTGAATATTAGGTATATTAAGGAACTACCTTAACTTTTTGAGTTGTGATAATTAATGGTTAACTGATTATTTTCGTGTTTTCTGTTGTTTTTTTAAGATACTCATCAGAGGAAACTGAAGTGGGAAACGACTTTCGTAAAAGTATGGTGCTGTTCCGGCACCACGAATGCCTGAGAGTCCTCACTCCGGCTCTCCAAACCCTCGAAAGTGCCAGTCGCCGAGGCCTCGGCGTGCTTGGCGTCCCGGCATGCTCCGCGGACGCAGAGCGAACGACTGAGGACCCACATCCCGGCCTCGAGTCCAGCCAAGGGCTCCCTACCCAAGGTGCCCCGCACGCTCATTTGCATGTCCCACCCGACAGGTAAAACAGGCAGCTCAAGCGCAGCCTAACGATCCTAACCATCCACGTACCCACCTCATGAGATGAAGTCCTTGCATCGAATTCCCCGCCCCCCCAAACGTCCCGTGGTCGCAGGACGACAAGCAATTTACTCACCGTAAGTAACAGAGGACAATGCCTGTCGTGCCTTAAATGTGCTGTGGGTGTGCCTGCTGGCCCCTTCTAGTAACAAACTTACTGAAGTTGTGAACTACACGGAGGTTCGCCAAGTACTAGGTTTTCGTACATCTGTTTCAATGGGCGTCAGGAGTCCTCACGTGGGCCTCTGGAGAGGAAGCTGACAGGTCCCCTTTGGGCTTGTGCTCAGGCTCTACTGGACTCAAGAAACCTTCTATCTTCCTGCTTGAGGGGCAGCTGTACCTCCACCAACTTCCACCTTATTTTTATTGATTAAATTGGTTTGAGCAATGAACTTTTGACCGAATTTCCCATCATAGAATCTGTCCGTTTTAGATAAGCTGGCATTTGAGTGCTTTTTAAAGGCCAGATAAAAACAGGCGTACAAAACCGGTCTCAGACTTGTGAATGCAGATCTCAATGGGCCTGGCGCTCCCAGCCAGTTTTCAGTAGCTCTGCCACAGGCGCCAGCCAACATTGATCTCACCCCTCCACTCTTTGGTAACAGTCTCTGCCTCTGTGCAGTTCGCAGTCTGAGACAAGGTAATGCAGTCATATCTAAAACAGCTGAAGAATGTTAACAAAGTGGACACAACAAATGAACACTAATTTTATTCTTTTAGTAAAAATTCATTACCTTGAGTAACTCAATAGTTGAAATTATTAGGTAAGGATTCACTGAGCAATTTCTGTGCCAGGCAGTCTTGTAGCGAACAAAAGCCAACTCACCTGTACATTTGAGTTTTTGATTGAGACAAAACCATAAATCGATTTCAGAATAAGGTTTGTAAAAGACAAGTTAACACAATGGCATAAATAACCCAGGAATAGCTCGGCTTCGTTTTCATTTCACAGACTGCCTTACAAGAGTACTTTTATAGTAAAGAGTTGCAATTTTGCAGTTCAATGCAATACACGGTGTTCTGCCTCAGTTTCCCCTTTGGGCAAATGCACAAAATATGGAACGCTTCACGAATTTGCGTGTCATCCTTGCGCAGGGGCCATGCTAATCTTCTCTGTATCGTTCCAATTTTAGTATATGTGCTGCCGAAGCGAGCACGGTTCTCTCTGCGTTCGCAGCATATTTAAGGCGTGGCAAACATTATTCTATCTTACTTATGGTGAGTAAATTGCGTGTCTTCTCACGACTTAGAAACGTTTAGGGGGGATTCGATGCAAGAAGGTTATTTCATGAGGTGAGCACGTTGATTGTTAGGATCTCTAAACTGCGCTTGAGCTGCCTGGTTTACCTGTCGGGTGGGACATGCAAATGAGCGCGCGGGGCAGCTTGGGTATGGAACCCGTGGCGGGACTCGAGGCCGGGATGTAGGTCCTGTCTTTCGCGCTGGATCCGCGAAGCCTGCCGGCCGCCCAGCACAGCTCTTTCGAGGTCTAGGCGACTGGGCTACTCGTGTTCCGTGAGGCACCTTGGCTGGCATGAGCTAGGCGGCCTCTCCGCCAGTCGGCTGGCCTGCTGGGCCACTAGGGTTGAGCACTGGTCCTCCCAGCAAAATACAGAAGGTATCACGGATATTTCACCCGCGACACGGGGCCTTGGCCATTTGCCAAGGTATTGGTGAAACCAGACCAGCGGGGAATTCCTCCCAACGCCTTGCCCCTCAGGCCGGACCGTCAGCACACTCTCGACGTCCCTCGGGCTCAGCAAACTTTCGCACTAGTGTCTCGGGCTTGAGCCGTTCCAGTCCCGGTGCCGGTGTGATGGGGGAGGGGACGCACGGGCCGGAGGAGGCCACGCCTTCCGCAGGTGCGTTTTCTCCAGGCCGAGGTGGAGCCAGGTCTCCGCCGGCTGCTGCGCGGAGCACGCAGAAGCCCATGTTTTTGGCCTGAGAGGTGGAGTCGAACAATTACAGTTAGGGATGGAAGGGAGAGTCATTTTCGTAGTTCCTTATACTTCCCCGCACCCTCACCCTGTTATGATCCAAATAAACAGAACAGACCCACTTGCAAGAGAATACCTGAATGTTAGTGTTCAAGATACTGATCCTAACTACCGCAAAAACCGTACTGCTTAAATCACAGCCTTGTGCGTTGTGAAATGAGGACCAAAGGAGAAGAGAGTTAGGGGGAGGGGGAGGGGCACAGAGAACTAGATAGAGGGTGACGGAGGACAATCTGACTCTGGGCGAGGGGTATGCAACATAATTTAATGACAAGATAACCTAGACATGTTTTCTTTGAATATACGTACCCTGATTTATTAATGTCATCCCATTAACATTAATAAAAATTAAAAAATTAAAAAAAAAAAGAAATAGTAACCCTGGCTAGCTAGCTCAATGGATAGAGTGCGTCACTGGGTCCTGGGTTCAATTCAGGGTCAGGGCACACAAGAGAAGCAACCATCTGCTTCTCTTCCCTCTCCCCCTTCTCTCCCTCTTCTCCTCTGGCAACCAGTAGGCTTGATTGGTTTGAGCATGGCGGGGCGCTGAGGATAGCTGGTTGATCTGAGACCGGCAGCCTCAGGCGCTGAGATTAGCTTGGTTGATTGAGCATTGGCTTAAGGCAGGGTTGCTGGGTGGATCCCTGTCGGGGCATGTGGGAGTCTATCACACTATCTCCCCTCTACTAACTTAAAAAAAAAATAGTAAATTGATGTTCAGTTTTATGATTTGAAGAAATATATAAAAAATCCTTCGTGTTTCAAAGAAAACAAGATAGAAGGTGACAGAGGACAATCTGACTTTGGGTAATGGGTATGCAACATAATTGAACGACAAGATAACCTGGACTTGTTATCTTTGAATATATGTATCCTGATTTATTGATGTCACTCCATTAAAAAAATAAAATTATTAAAAAAAATCCTTCGTGTTTTCTTTAGAAACTTTACAACCAATTTATTAAAAGATATATGATTAGCTTGACAGGTGGTGGCACAGTGGATAGAGCTTTGACCTGGAATGCTGATGGTCAAAACACCTGCGGTGGCCGTCTTGAGTGCAGGCTCACCAGCTTGCGGGTTGGGGGGGGGGGGTGCTGACTTCAACAAAGAATCATTGACATGATTCCAATGTCGCTGGTTTGAGCAAGGGGTCACTGGCTAGACTGGAGCCCCCCTAGTCAAGGCACATATGAGAAGCAATGAACAACTGAAATGATGCAACTACAAGTTGATGCTTTTCTCTCTTTTTCTCACTATAAAAAAAAAGATATATGGTTAGATTAATCTACATTTGGAGAATGGTCAGAGTTCCAGAATCATACACTTGATTTCTCTATTCCTTCAGGAAAGCCGCACTCCTGAATGACCACATTTAAGCCTTTTATCCTTTGAAAAGAGGGAAAAGGTTTGCCACTTACAAAAAAAAAAAAAAAAAAGTTGAAAAGAGATCAAATCCTTGGGGAGGGAAATCTTTATAATGACTAAAATATCAGATGTGTACAGAAATAGTGTAAGAGCATAATTTTAGAGTCATGGCACTGCTGAACAATGTGCTGTTAAAGAGCTAGAGCAGAATTTCTCACAGGTCTTTATTAGTGACTCCTTTGTATTTTTATTTTTTTAATGTAATAACAGTTTCCTTTTTATTTTTTATTATTTATTGACTTAGAGGAAGGGAGAGTAACACAGATTTGTTGTTCCACTTATTTATGCATTCATTGGTTGATGTGCTCTGACTGGGGACGAACGCACAACCTTAGTGTATCAGGACCATATTCTAACAATCTGAGCTACTCAGCCAGGGCTTTTGACCCCTATCTCCCTTTTAAAGAAATGACTTCTTTCTAGACTTCCAGTATTCCTAAAATTACTTCTGTTATATTATTTAAATGTATATAAACATAAAACTGTATAAATATTCTTATAGCTATTATAAACTAAAAACAAATTTAACTACATTGGTTTTGGTTATATTGATTTGTGTTATAAACTACAAATCAATGCAATTCAAATTAACATTTATTGCGATAGATGATGTGTTAGGCTAAAACTAAACTCCATTGTTGAGTTAATAGTTGAAAGATGTAGCTGTAAGTTCTGCACTTAATCTGTTTCTGTGTTTTGACTAATGCAGAGAATACCAATTCACCTAAGTATGTTCTAAAAGAACTGAACCTGGGCCCTGGCCGGTTGGCTCAGTGGTAGAGCATCGCCTGGTGTGCAGGAGTCCCAGGTTCGATTCCCGGCCAGGGCACCCCTCCCCCTCTCCTCCCTCTCTGTCTCTCTTTCCCTCCCGTAGCCAAGGCTTCATTGGAGCAAAGTTGGCCTGGGCGCTGAGGATGGCTCTGGGGTCTCTGCCTCAGGCGCTAGAATGTCTCTGGTTGCAACAGAGCAATGCCCCAGATGGGCAGAGCATCGCCCCCTGGTGGGCGTGCCAGGTGGATCGCGGTCGGGCGCATGCGGAAGTCTGTCTGACTGCCTCCCTGTTTCCAACTTCAGAAAAATAAAAAAATTTAAAAGAACTGAACCTTTCTTTATAACCAAATTATTTAAACACTTGAATATACATTTCTTCATATTTAAACATCTTTGAAATCAAGACACAGCACACAATAAATGGGAGCCAAGAGTATGAAATAAGGCCTCATACTTAACACTCTGTCAGTGAGCAATCTTTGAATGCCAGTATATTACTCAATAACTCTGTAAAGCTTATTGTTTATTTCCATATGAAGTTAGAGTAATAGTATAATTGAAATCAACACTGCTGAAATTTGGAGCAAGAACAGATTTTCTGAAATAAGTTTTAAGTTCTTAGAAAAATTAAAAAAAAATTTTTTTTAATTTTATACTGTTGAAGGAAGGTAAAAAAGGAACAAGGAAGGTAAAGAAGGAACAGGGTTCTTATAGTGTTTTATTTATATATAGTCATATATTTTCTGGGTTATGTAAAATCTGTAATGTGCAATTTTATCTGACTATAAGCAACTTTCTTAGTTTTATGAATTCTCAGATATATTACTGGGAGCTAACTCGAAGGCCTTTCCCACAGTCAGTGCATTTTTTTCTTTGAAATAGTTTTTTTTAAATTTTATTTACTTTAGAGAGAGGAGAAAGAGAGAAGGGAGGAGGAGCAGGAAGCATCGATTCCTGTATGTTCTTCGGCCAGGCAAGCCCAGGGCCTTGAACCAGCAACTTTGGCATTCCAGGTCGATGCTTTATCCATTGAATGACTACAGGCCAGGCCATAGTCAGTGCAGTAATGGTGGCTCAAGTATGACTACTCTGGTGATATTCAAAGAGCCTTCCTAAACACGCACATACATAAAATACAAGTTTTTCTCCTTTGAGAATCTGCTGATGTTGCAGTGGTATTTTGTAGAGGAATTACCACAATCAGTACATTCATAATGTTTCTAATATATGTTCTCTGGTGTGTATTTAAAACAGATTTACACAAGGTTCTCACTTATTTAGTACAAATAGTTTTTCATTCCAGTGAGTTCTCTGATATATATGGAGATTGAACCTAGCACTTATGTGTTTTCCCACTCAGTACATATATGTATGGTTTCAGTTTCACTGAAAATTTTCTGATACACTTGGAGCTGTCACTTGGAAGTAAAGGAAATGTACAATCATCACATTCACAAAGTACCACCCTAGTGTGAACTTTAATGTGCAGTTGTACTAGTTATAAATTATCCCCCCACTCAGCATTCAAAACAACACATCACATTTCTGAGGAATAGGAATCTGGGAAAGGCTTAGCTGGGTAGGTAGAACTGGTCAAGTTCTCTGGTGATATTTCATTCAAGCTGTCATTTGGGGAAGGAGAATGGCTTCCGCACCCATTCATGTAATATTGGTAGATCTTAGTTCCTCTAGTTGCTAATGAGATGTCAGTTCCTCACAATATGATACTTTCCATAGGGTCACTCACAATATGACAATTTGTTTCCCTCAGAGTGAGAGATCATAGATATAGTGGATGCTCAGGAGTGGAAAACCAGTCTTTTCTAACCTAATCTTGGACCTAACATACCATCACCTCTGCTGTTTGCTATTGGTCACACAAGACCAACTTGGTAAAACTGAAGTAGGAGAGCATGTAAAAATGTGAATACCAGGAGCCAGTACCTTTGGGGACCATTTTGGAGGCTGGTTATCATTCAATAAGCAAGTTTGACTTGTGATTGATGGCCTTTCCACACTCAGTCTCTCTCCAGTATGCAACTGGTATACACCGAATTGTGATTTCTGAATGAAGGCTTTTCCTTGGGCACTGCATTCAAATGGCTTGTTGCCAGTGTGAATCTTCTGAATTTCAATCAGCATTGACTTACAGGGGAAGACGTTTTCAAATTCAATACATTTATAGGTCTCTCTCCAATTTGACAGTAGTGTACAAAAATAAGTTGTCCTTTGGTGAATACCTCCCATATTTAATGGATGTACAAGATTTCTCTCCTGGGTGTTTGCAGATATTCAGAGGTGTGACTTAATTTTCCAGTTACTATATTGTTTTTCTCCAGTGTGAATTCTGATATTCAAATGTGCCTTTCTGAATGAATGCCTGTTCACATTTATTACACATAGTTTATCTTGTATATGAATTCTTCAAAGGAACCTGAATACTAATTGGTGGGCAAAGTCTTTCCTCCACACATACTTAACTCGTTTCCACAGTAGCTTAGATGGTTTGAGCTGTCTTAAGTTCAGTTAGAGCTGCTGGAAGAGACAAAGAATGACCTCACAGCCTCTACTTGCTTTTACCTGAGATGTTAAAAACTCCAAACTTTGTGGGTTTTAGAGGGAACTTAAAAGATGCTCTGACTTCTTCAGGAATGAAACAGTTGGAACTTTCAATGACAACACTAGTTAAATTACCTGAGATCCACTTCTGCTTTCCTTTGTTTTTGTTTACTGAAAGCCTATTGGTGATGCATACCTTTAGTGTGAACCATTTTTATTTCACCAGGACCTTTTCATTGGCATCACCCCCAACCTTCAGCATTTTCAAGATGTCATTCCATCTGTCTCCTGTCTTGATCATTTCTATTAAGGTATGAACTTCAGTCTTATTGGTGCTCAGTTAAAGGCAATGTGTCTTTTCTCCTTTGATTTTCTGCATTTTTGCCAGGAATACCTATGTGTAGTTTTTTTACATTTAGTTTCGACTGGAATTGACTGAGCTTTAATATGTAGGATGTCATCAATTTTGGGAAATTGTTGGTCATCTCTTCAAACATAGTTCCCTCCCCATTCTCTTTTCTGACTCCAAGTTACATGTTAAGACTTTCTGAAAGTATGTTTGTTATTATCTATTGATAATCCTGTATCCCAGTTCACTGATTTTGTTTTCTGATGCCTCATCCAGAGTTCTTGATGTGACTATTTTTTCCCCAGTTCTATGATGTCCTTTTAAAACAAAAAGCTAAAAAAATTTTTGATGAAAAATCTCACTCATTTGTCAACATTTAGTCATTTTCCCCCACATTGAGGATTACTTAAAGTCATTGTCTTAACTCCACAATCTAGATCTATGAATAGATAGATTTTCAACTGGTGTGCTGCATGAATTTTTAAAACATGCAATACCTGACTTAGTCAAGGGCACTGACCTCTGTTCCCTTAGATTGTCTAATAATTTTACCGCAGAATTTTAGTTTATGGGTGACATGAGATAAATAAGGTTGAAAATCACTGATCTAGACTACAGAATCAACTTTACTCCCCCTAACCCTTTATGTCATGATTGTCACTTCACATATCGAGTAACTTTTAAATTTTATCCTGGATATTGTGTATAAAAGAATTGTACTACAGGCTCTGAGATAATTCCTTCCTCTGAAGAGGGTTCCCCCTTTTCTCTGTTAGGCAGTTAAAATTTTTTGTAGGATTTAGCACAATTATCCCAGTTCCAGGGTATGGGCCTAGAAAATTTCCAGTTTAGAACCTGGACCTTTATTTCCTCAGATACAAAAGACTACAAGGGAGTTATTAGCCCTGCCTCTCAGAAATTTTTAGCTTTAATAAGCTTCAACATTTAGCAAATATCTTGACAGGGACTGGCTATTATTTTAAGGCCT
Source organism: Saccopteryx bilineata (assembly GCF_036850765.1). NCBI lineage: Eukaryota > Metazoa > Chordata > Mammalia > Chiroptera > Emballonuridae > Saccopteryx > Saccopteryx bilineata. Next base: position 104,354,138 of record NC_089493.1, on the reverse strand, counting down.
TTCAAAATTTCAAATTTGTTACTCCAGCCCTAATCAATCAATAAAGCATGGCTGGTTTCTCTTTCCCTTAACATGTCCTCCTGCCTCAACCAAATCCAGACACCAAGACTGAGCCCAGTTTCTACAAAGGAAATTGGAGAAAAATGTTTATTTTCCACTAACCTCTGAATAGTCCTACCCTCCGTGACACTAAATCTATTTTAGATTTCATTTACACATCACATTGATGCCTTTAAAAATATGGGTTTTGAAAGTTACATTTTTTAAATATTGTTATATGGTGTGACCTACATCTCATATGAAAACTGAACCTATATACCTAATGTTTGTTAAGGCATACATTAAAGAAAAATAAGATGGAAACTGCAAATTTCAGGATGTAGTCATATTAGAATACTAAAAATAGTGTATAGATGTGATAGAATTGTGCACCTGAAACCTGTAATTTTTTAACCAGTGCCACTCCAATAAATTAAAAAACAAACCCCAAAACATTCTGCAATGCAAATTACTCTCCTCCAATTCCTTAACCTATTTCTTTTATTATGTTTCTCTTTGTTTCTTTGGCAGACCCCTTTTAATCAATTAAGGGGGAAGGGGAATTAAAATTTTCTAGAAAATAACATTCTTTCCTTAATAATGTGCCTAGTTCTCTGCCATGAAAAAAGTTTTGATTACAATTTGATTATAAAATTGCTTAGTAACTATCAAGTCTATGTTTGCTATAATTAAGAGTTTAAAATTGCATTTTTGCACCTCAGAGATTTATATGATTGGATGGCTTCTGGATAGCATAATTCTTAAAAAGTTCCCACAAGTGATTCTAATGTTTGGAAACCATTGCTATAAACAGAAAAACACTCAAAAGCCTGAACATTCTTAAAACTTCCATGGTTATTTTTAGCAGGAGCTTGTTTAAACTTAAGTCTGATTCTTTTAAGATTTGCCTCATTTAGCACTTAAATATAGTATAAAAACAACCAAAAAGACTTCAAAAGCAGAGACCTACATTTTAAAGACTATCCATTAAGGACATGATTTTTTACATTTTAGGATTAGTAGTTTAAAAACATTAATCTGTCACAATTTATTGATTTTCTTTTACTATATTGATCATGATTAATGTGTGTAGAGATGCAATTACGGCCAATTTTATCACCAGTCCTATATACGAAATGCAATGTTTTAATACTTTTCATGACTTTTTAAAACTATTAACTATTCTACATAACTTTCTGCACTTACTCATTACCTTCAACTAAAAAAGATGATTCCTTCAGGAAAGATGGTTAATACAGCAACTATCTTCCTTTGTAAAATTTTACTTTTACCTATCTTAATCTATCATTAAATTATTCCACATGGATAAAACATGAAGATTTAATATTACTAAGAGTATAAGCCAGGGATCAGCCAACTATTTTGTAAATAAAGAACTGGATCAACCTTGACAGTGAGCTCAGTGGATTAGAGCATCATCTGGAGATACCAAGGTTCCAGGTTCAATGCCCCCCACTCTGGACACATACCGGAAGTGCCCAATGAAGGGACAACTAAGTGTGGAACAAATGAATGCTTCTCTCTCTCAAATTGATTAAATTTTTTTTTAAAGAATTGGATGTTTTTATTTGTATAGTACATTATCAGTAATGATCTTTCTCTATAAACCAAGTGCAAAAAAAGATAAATTTGGGAAGAAAATTTCCAAGTAAATGTGAGAAGGTATCTAAAGACTATTCTTCCAGATAGCTATATGTTTTTAATCTTTTCAGTGACACATTTAAAATAACTCAAGTCCTAAAAAAAATAGTAACAATAAGGATAATGTGCATGGCTTCTAATTTTACTTATAATTTTAGCGTACTAATAAATATATACATTGGCTTCACTGAAACAACATCTACAAAGACATCTGAATAAAATGAAATACAAAGAATTTAGAGAAAAGGGAAACTAAGAGCTCCAAATCTAAAACTGGTAAGACATTTTAAAAACTAGCAAGTACCCCAAAATATTAGATGATTAGGACAAAATATTCAATTCAAGATCCTAAGAAAATGATCTGGTGAGTACAGATACATAATTAAAACTAGTCTGGATGAATTAGTAAAGTGATATATAGATTAATTGCTAAACCTACATCACTTATATTAGAAAAAATTTAATGCAAAATAGAAATAAATTTGAAAAACTAGGTTATAACACTAAGAAACTCAACTAAAAATTAGGCTATTAAAACAGGACAGCCACTGTTAATTTGTTCATAATAACTTTTATCACTTGAGGCAAATAAAATTGAAAATCTGCACTGTGGGAATAAGCAAATATTGTTTTTAAACTACAAATTCCTTGACAACTACTCCGAGTTCATACATTGCAAGACTTAGCACTCCTTACTAAGGTAAAAATGACTAAACCAAAATTGCCAGCAGTAATTCCAAGATCTATAATTTTATATATTAAACTTAGTAATAACCAAAAATTTGACTACCTTTAAACTTTACAAAATTGTTGCTACTGCCTGAAATATTTATAAGACTAATATTAAACATTTTAAGATTTGAACAATGTGAGAAATATGGATTTCACCACCCACACACCCACCCAGAGGTAAAACTAACATTATGAGGGAAAAATGCTATCATGCTCACTGGATGATGATGAGGTTCAATTAAACAGTAAATATTTTATTTATTTATGTATTTATTTATTTTTTATAGAGACAGAGAGGGATAAACAGGGACAGACAGGAATGAAAAGAGATGAGAAGCATCAATCATTAGTTTTTCGTTGCATGTTGCAACACCTTAGTTGTTCATTGATTGTTTTCTCATATGTACCTTGACCACCGGCCCTCAGCAGACCGAGTAACCCCTTGCTCGAGCCAGCGACCTTGGCCTCAAACGGGTGAGCTTTTGCTCAAACCTGATGAGCCCGCACTCAAGCTGGCGACCTCAGGGTCTCGAACCTGGGTCTTTTGCATCCCAGTCCAACGCTCTATCCACTGCCCCACTGCCTGGTCAGGCTAAATAGTAAATATTTTAAAAGATCAAGGGGCCCTGGCTGGACGGCTCAATGTAGAGCACCAACATGGTGAGCTGAGGTCAGGGGTTTGATCCTGGTCAGGGCACATAGAAACAACCAATGAATGAACAACTAAATGAAACAACTAAGTGGAACAAGCTGATGCTTCTCTTGCTCTTAAATCAATGGAAAAAAATTTCTTTTAAATCGTAATACTTGGATCACACAATAACCCATTATCACATTATGAGATATCACATTACTATCTCATATCCAATAACTGGATACTGGATATGAGCTAATAAAGCTTCCCAACTACACACAGATGTTACCATAAGAAATCAAATTTGAATAGTTCCTTTCCTTATTAAATCTTAGAAAATTTTATTTCCAGACATTTGATAAACTGAAAAGGCTACTGAGAACTTCAAGAGTTCAAATACTGTAGGAAATTAAACATGTCCTACAAGTATTGAAACATCAGAAATTGTTCAGCCTAAATATTAAGGTACTTGGTTAAAATGATTAAATTCAAGATAAGCATATACAAAGATTCAAGTCAAACAGACCTCACTAGATCCAAGGAACTGGACATGTTCCATGAAATGTGGCTTAATATTCATAAACCATGAAGAGTAAACAAAAATATGTTCTTCCATGTAAGCAACTCTGCTATAAATTAGAACAGGCTCCAACATATTTCTAGTAACTCAAAAGAATGTCTAGCCACAGCTTAAAAATGAGATCCAGGTCACATTTAAGTCATAAATCTGAGCAATCTTGTTTTCTAGAACATTTTTAAAATAAATTTCATCTGTATGTATACATCCAGAATGAATTTTGAATCTCTTCTCATGGTACAGTAAAAGCTCAGTAATATACCTCCCTAATAAAACTTTTATCATATTGACATCAATTTAAATAATTTTTATTTTCTTTTATGCACAAAACTAGTTGATTATTACCAATGAAATGGTAAAAATCAGAGGCAACTAAAACTTAAAATTACACAGCTTCTTAATGTTTTATTCATAGCATTCTTTATACAGAAGAAGCTTCACTGATATTTAATTGACTGAAGCATCCTGTGGGTGAAGCACCAAAATGATATTTATAAACAAAAAACAAAGAACTTTTGACTTTTTAAAATTATATATATTTATATCCAGTTGACAAATAAGCATCACATTACTGTATAAAAAACTAAAAATTACCATGTAAAGCTAAGGCCTAAGTTCTTATTCCAATTGTTCCCTTTCATTTATAACTAAGAGATAATTAGAATTTAAATTCCAGTACCTCAAAGAAAACATCTACATTATTTACAAACAGTATGGAAAATAAAAGCTGCTATTCAGCCAAGTTAGATTGCTATTACCTACAGTATTTACACTGTAAATGATAAGGGGGGAAGCACTACTAACAAATACTATTTCATATAGAAATATATTGTGCCTGAAATTTTTTATATATCCTAATTGTTGAACAGAATTTGACTTCCAATAAATCTACTGAAAATTTGAAACGAGAGTACCACTACACTTCATATCGCTAATCTAGATTAGTATAATAGTAATAACTACAAGCTTAAATGAAACAATGGCAACATGTATATAGATGGAATTTTATTTAAAATTGTAAAATATAGTGCCTTAATGTTTACCCATAATTATGCCTATCTAATATTCTTTTTATCATTTAAGAAGTCTCATATATTTCCCTAAGTGATGAAACCTTCCAGTAATTTATCAGAAAAAAGTTTAATTATATTATTCTGTTCTTAGAATTATTTTTCTAATATTTAAAAACATATCTAAACCCTTGGCAAACAATCAATTCAGTGTAACAGACTGAGCTTTAAACTGCATTTTAATTTTCAATTAACTGTAATCTACTGGTTAGTTGAACCAAATGTAGATTTTTTTAATGACTCACTACAAAGATTTTCAAATCAATTAGAGATGCATAGAAAAGTGGAGATATTAGGGAAGGTATAAGGTAGTTAATGTAGAAAATTATAAATGCTAATTTTAATAACAAAACCGATACCAAATGCACAGGGAAGTTAAATTAACATAGTATAAAAGAGAATACCTTAAATAAACTGGGATTCACATATTACAATAGCAAAGTTATGAGTGAGTGAACTGAAGACATGAACAGTTCTGAAAATTCTCTTTTCAGCCTACTTCCAAAGAAATAGACTTTTATCCTGTACATAGTTTTGACCTTTGTCTATACCATATATAGTAGAAAAATAAATTCTTTAGCAACCTAGAAAGTTTATAAAACTCTTAAAGTTTAATTTTCTTTGCCAAACATGCCAATGTTAAACTGACAGCTATAAATTAAAGCTATATAGACAACAGGTATAAGTAATATAGAACAAGTTAAGAAGACTACATTTACCAGATTTTTCTTTTTAAAAATTACTGTACTTTCTTAATTCCTGTGTGCTTTGCAATAGGAATAATAGGGACTTTGTTTTCTTAGAAAAGATAATAACATGAAAGAGTATAACACAAATAAGATAATTTATAATATACATGTACTTCAATAGCAGTCTGGTTCATGTTGACATTTTGATTCTGAAGTTAAAATTTGAAGTACAATACCTAGGACATAATAGTTGTGAAGGACAACATTTATTTTATGAAAAAATGGAGCAAATCAAACTCTTAGGAGTGTGGAATCTCAAAATCATCTATTTACTATAGTATACATAAGACAACCTTAAAATTGCAGTATGAATGATGATTACAACATGGACCAAAGAATTTTCTCTTCATTACACAAAATATAACCTAGCAATAAAAAACAAACCATTTTGTTTTTCTTTCCAGAAAAAAATGACAAGGTGTGATAATGAACAAATTTTGAATAAAGCCTAACAAAATTTACCTATGCCACCATTTCTGAAAATTTTATCCATTATTTAGTGTTCTGGTATATCTTCACTAATAATATGTTTAATGCCAGAAGCAGCAGTCACTTATAGCAAATCTGGTACCAACATCAAAGGAAAAAACTGGTTTAAAAAAATGGTGCAAAAGCCACTTTAGATTTTAGTACAAGATATCACAGAAAAAAAAATCTGAATACAAGTTTGCAATTATTTATATATACACTCCAAAGAGGCTGTCAGTACCCAAGGTATTTTTATTGCTATATTAGCAATGAATTTTGGATATGTTTTTAAGGGCCACATAAAAATAGATTCAAGGAACAGATTAAATTGAAGTCTTAGATTAAAATGTTTGGTTTAAAGAATTTTCTACAACAAATTCCATGTTTATGTATGAAAAGTTATATAACCTTATATGAAAATGTCATGAAATATTCTACACTATACTAAATGTATTTATTTCCCAAGAGGGAAAAAATTAAAATATCTAAAATATATTAGATTAAGATTACAAGACCATCATAGATCTTTTGAACATGCATCTGTTTATAGAATTAACAGTATACAAGATGTTTATTTTATTATGGACCATAAAGAAATGAGTTGGTGACAACTATCTTTGCACAACATTATCAATTCACTTTAGCCACAAGTGTGTCCTTGGTATGTGTGTACAAGAGTCTGTTCATTTACCCCTCATCAAATCATCCACAGTTCACTTAGCAGTAAAGATGAAGGTGCAGAAATACATTAAGTGTATTTTGCTTTCTTTCAAACAACATCCCAAGCATGGCATAAGTAGCCTGAAATAATAAAATACTTAACTGGACCTTTAATTATCTACACAGACTGCTAAAATTTAAATTAGGTTTCCCAAGTTAGCACATCAAATAACAAAACCAGCCATAAAGCAGGCTGAAAAGCATTAAATGTTTCATATATGTGGTTGTAAATCATTTAATTTCTATAGAAAAATTTTATTCACAATATAATGTGACAGAAAATGCCACAGGAATGATATACTGATTGCAATAAGGTTGCATGCAACAGCAGTTTTGTATTTTATAGCTATTTTTGTTTATAAAAATTAAACCTCTTCAGTCATGCTTATCACATGGTCTTAGATTTATAATGTAAATGAAAAAGGAATACCATACAGTTCAAAGAGAAAGTGTCTCATCATTTTGAATGTGAATACTGAACCCTGAAACATGCATATCTAGATTTGCTTTTTGTCCATTTTCAGGCTGTTTGCAATTACTTCCTATTCATATAATCCCAAGAGGATCCGTCTGTAACTGTGGTTGTATTAGCTGAGGCTGCAATGGTGGTGGTAACTGAAGAGGTACCATTGGTTCCACCAACTGTCCTGGGTTTGAAGGTGGTGGAGGAGCCACAGTATTTGTCATTTCTACAATCTCTCCATTGTAAAAGAAAAACTGACACTGTTGAATGAATGTTTCAACAACAGATTGATGGATCTTAGTGGTAGACAGAAATTCTCGTTTTTCAAAATCAGGTCTCATCAAGGTTGGCCAAAAACAGATGGATAAATTGTCTGCTGTCATTAGGTTGATTTTATTTTGCTGACTAACCCTAAAATTATAATAGAAAAAAAAACAGTTAGAAAACCAATCAAAACTCATTACAATTTAAAAATCTTAGAGCTGGAATTGATCTGAGATGATTTAGTTTTACCCTTTAACTTCACATTTAAAACTCTTCTTGTTCAACTATATTCCAACAATAGGAGACATAAGTAAAATCCATCCCTTACTAAGAATAAAGGTAGCCTTTTAAAAATGTTGTAGCTTGGGGTTTTATAAGTTACTTATAGAAACCACTTCATGTATATGAAAAAACTTTTTTCTCAGGGTAAGGACATGTGACAAATTTTGATGAGTTTCTGCCAACAGAAACAGAAATTCTAATTACATATACAAATTTCTTGACTACTGTGAGAGATGAAAAGACAAATCATACTATGCCATTGCTCTGAATCTTAAAAAAAAAAAAGAACTTTGAAAAAATTACTTAATCCTAACCTCTAACCAGAAGACTTTTAACTTTCTAAAATACTAGTTTCTACTATTCCAAAAAACTAGCTTTTCAATCATTAAATATCTTATACATTGTTACAAATTTAATTTGGAAAAAGCTAATACACAGTTCATAGAAACACATTCCACCTTAAAATTCATTAAGTAATTCAACAATAAATATAAACATATTTAAATATAAAAGTACCAATAAACATTAACTGACTTGCATTTAGCCCTTTAAATATTATGTGAGTAAGCCCTTCTACCAAGACGTATAACAAGCAAGAATTAGAGGCAAATCTTGAATTATAACTCAAAATTATTAAGCTGAGAACGAATCTTAGATATTTTATCCAAACTTTTAATTTTACACATAAACAATCCAGTATGCAAGGTAGTAGTAAAATATTATATTTAAATTTGCACATCAAAAAACATTTTCTTTTTTGTGACAGAGAGAGACAGAGATAGGGACAGACAGGAAGTGAGAGAGATGAGAAGCATCAAGTTTTCGTTGCAGCACCTTATTCACTGATTGCTTTCTCATATGTGCCTTGACTAGAGGGCTACAGCAGACAGAGTGACCCCTTGCTCAAGCCAGTGACCCTGGGCTTCAAGTCTTATGATCCCATGCTCAAGCCAGCAACCACAGGGTTTCAAACCTGGGTCCTCTGTGTCCCAGTCTAACCCTACCCACTGCACCACAGCCTGGTCAGGCGCACATCAAAAAATCTGAAACCAGCCTGACCAGGCGGTGACGCAGTGGATAGAGCGTCGGACTGGGATGCAGAGGACCCAGGTTTGAGACCCCGAAGTCGCCAGCTTGAGCACGGGCTCATCTGGTTTGAGCAAAGCTCACAAGCTTGGACCCAGCTGGCTCAAGCAAGGGGTTACTTGGTCTGCTGAAGGTCCACGGTCAAGGCACACATGAGAAAGCAATCAATGAACAACTAAGGTGTCGCAACGTGCAATGAAAAACTAATGATTGATGCTTCTCATCTCTCTGTTCCTGTCTGTCTGTCCCTGTCTATCCCTCTCTCTGACTCTCTGTCTCTGTAAAAAAAAAAAAAAAATCTGAAACCAACATAGGAGTTGAGCTGCTCATCTAAGGTAAAACATGTGCCCTAAAAACATGTGTTCTGTGATATAAGTTATTGCTGTTTGTTAAGATAATGAATTACAATATTCAGAGTAAAATCAACCTTTTGTTAAATTATAGTGCACTTAGATATTTATATGCAGCAAGCAAGTCTAGATTCTGAAAATACCTGTAAAGTTAAAAGACAAGAGTACAAGCATCGGGTCTAATTACTGAATCAAAAAGTACAAAGCAAATGTACCAAATCAGAGGTGTGGGTGGCCAGGAAAGGCTTCCTTTAAAAGGTAATGTTAGAATTGAGTCCAGGGTGATGAGCCTTGGTAAAAAATGGTAGGAAGAAAGGGCAATTCAGTCAAAACTCTGTTTCTCAAATTCTGTGTGTATCAGTCATTTCCCAGAGGGCTTGTTGAAACAGAAATTGAAGGCTGTGTATGAGGTGGGGCCTGAAAATTTGTATTTCTAACAAGTTCCCAGGTGATGCTGTTGTTGCTGCAGGTTTGAAGACTGCATTTGGAAAAAGACTGAAGGAGTTATGTTAAGATGTTACTAGGGACGAGCTACAAATTGAACTTCTGATTGAGTGCTATTAGTTTAAGACAATGGCAGTTAGTTGGCATGTGTATTGGGGAAACCTAACTGAAGAAGCAAAAGATAGACCAACTTAACGCTAAGCTAAAGAGTTTGGATTTTTTTCTTCAGTATTTAAGGTGTTCAATGGCAGAGAGAGAGCTCAATAACAAAGAAACGTGTTCCCTAAATGAAAAAGGATAAAGCCTAAACTAAAGTAGTGGTAGAGAAACAACAAGAAAAAATAATTATTGAAGTAATAACTCACTAAATATGGAGAGTGAAAGAAAAAGAAAACATAACCAAGTCTAACTCCACAGATTAATTTTTGTAATTTGTCAATCATCCATTGTATATTTATTTTTTATTTCCTATAGCAGAATGTAAATTCCATATAATAGGCGACTACTTTATTCACTGCTATGTCTGTAGCACCTACAACAGTACCTGGCACAGAGCTGCCACTACAATCTAGTTGAGTATTCCTTTTAAAATTTAAGCATGATGTTATTTCTCTGTTCTCCTCTCTAGTGGCTCCCCATAATCATTCAGAGTAAAAAACAAGCAATGCTATTTTCGTTGAGAAAGTCCGGCCCCTCACTCCCAATAAATGCCATTTGATTTCCAGTATGCTTGGTGACATATACATGAAGCATCCTTATTTTGCCTATAAAACATTTTGAGGACTAAAGTTAATTATAGTACTGTCCTATATAATTTGGCACTGGCTCTCTTCCCTTATCTCTTTCTCTGTCCTTCCTTCACTCTGTTTCAATCCCATAGCCTCCTCTTTGCTGTTTCTCAACAAATCAACTATGCTTTGGCCTGTGTCACTGTTATCTCTGGAGCCAAACACTTTAAGTGTGTAAAATAATATTGATAGTGGACTAGCATGGTGATTCTTTGCACATGCTCTTCCCTATACTTTTTATATGATCTTTGAAAAATTATTTTTTATTTACTGATTTGAGAGAGAGAAAAAGGGAGGAGGAGGGAAGGGGGGAGAAGGTATGGATAAGAGGAAAAGGGTGGGGGTGAGAGGGAGAGGGAGAGGGAGAGGGAGAGGGAGAGGGAGAGGGAGAGGGAGAGAGAGGAAGAGAGGAAGAGAGGGAGAGAGGGAGAGAGGGAGAGAGGGAGAGAGGGAGAGGGAGAGGGGAAAAAAAGAAACATGGATTTATTGTTCCACTCACCCATGAATTCATTGGTTAATTCTTCTATGTGCCCTGACTGGGGATTGAACCTGCAACCTCGGCATATCAGGATTACATTCTAACCAGTTGAGCTACTGGCCAGGGCCCTGTACTTTGTAATGAAGTACAATTCTTATTTCAGCACTTTAATCAGGACATACAATAATATGTTCACAAATCATCTCTATATTCCTTAATGGGTAAGGCCTCCTATAATAGAACTCTGTGCACATCTGTTTTACCATGAACCACTTACATGGTAATTTTCAAAAGAGGAAATTCCACTAATTATACTGCACTACTGTGTATATTGGTATTTTCTTGGGGAGGAACACTTCAGAGAATAGGTACTAGAAACGCTAATACAATTTTATTCTATAAGGATAGCAACAAAACTTTAAATATTGGTTAATATTCTCTTCTAAGAGGCAAAGGCTGAAATGTACTTGGTTGGACATTGCCATTACTAGTTAAAAAAACAAATTTCAGTTCATAAAAATATCAGTAGAAAATATTATTAAAAGTAGATTTTTGGCCCTGACAAATTAGCTCAATTGGTTTGAGTGTTGTTCCGAAACACCAAGGTTGTGGGTTCGATTCCTAGTCAGGGCATGTATAAGAAATGAACAATGAATGCACAACTATGTGGAACAGACGAATGCTTTTCTCTATATGGCTCTCTAAAACCCATCAATAAAAAAAGAGTAGATTTTTGAAAAAATTAATACAAACACTAATAATTCCATTCAGTTCCAAGAACAACTGTGTGTGAATTTTATTCTTCTCATAGTTGATAAAAATCAAGACTTAGCAAGGGTAAATAATTTGCCTGGCCACAGAACTAAAATGTTTCAAAACCAAGCCTGTTTGATTCCACAGTCTGAGATTTAAGATATTACACAATATTGCCTTTCACTTTAATGGATGACCTTGGGAGGAGTATCTTTAGACAAAAGCATAAACTTGAAGCTTAATATAGTGTTAATATAGGATCAATGTCCTGCATTTTCAGTAACCATCAAGGTGGACAGTAATATGAATTCCAGTTTTCTGATAAAATTTCACTGTGTCAAATATCCTAACAAAACAAGCAAGATACACAAAAGCAACACAGTGTGATAGAAAAAGTAAATGGAACCTTTTAATAAGACTTGGATTATAGTCATGTATCATTTATTAATTATATGACATGAGGCAGAAAACCTCAATTTTTCCAACTTCAAATAGGCTGAATGGATAATCTAAATGTTATTTTATACCTAAAATTTTCAGACTATATATAAAAGAGAACTGTTATTATTTTTATAATCATTACATGTATTAAAAGACTCATATACCTTTCTTTAAACAAGTTGGTGGAAAAAACCTTTAAAAATCCAGAAAAATAATTTAGAAAACTAAAATTAAATTGTACGTTTAAATAGTTTATGTCCCTTTTTCTATCTTGTAATTACTAATTTATAAAGTTACATTTAAAATTTGTACTGCATTTTATTTGCAAAAACAAAAAATGAAAATACCTGTTTAGATGTGTTATTATGTATCTGAATACATCATAGTTTACAGGATGAAACTTCTTAACAATTTCTTTCAATGCATGAAGACGTTCTGTTTTATCTGGAATTTCTGTAAAAGTAGTAAGGAATTTGTTGTGAAACTCATACATTTAAAATATTTGATAAAGCTTCCTACTATGCTTATTGTAAAAAAAAAAAATCAAGAATGTATTTGAAGCATATTAGGATAAGTAAACAAAAACAAAGAAAAGAACCTGCTAAATATACATTACTATCTATTACAAAAACCCTTTTGTAAGTAAACTAATCGCTGAAAAAAAAAGTGACTCAGATATAGTAAAACGGGAAATAGCATATTAGCAATTTACTCAAGCAATTTATATAATTAGATATTAATTTAGACTCAAATACTTATAAAGCTGATAGGCTCTTAATATTCATGGTATATAAATACTTTAGGTTTTGTGGGGTCAATGACTCAATCCTGCAGTTATAGCACAAAAGTAGACACAGATAATATGTAACAAATGAGTGTGGTTGTGTTAAAATAAGTTTTGAAATGGGAATTTTATATAATTTTATTGGATCACCAAAACTCTTTTTCTTTTAATCTTATTCAACTTTTTAAAAATGTAATAACCATTCTTAGCTTGCAAATACTTACCAAAAACTGATGGCAGGTTAAATTTGTCCTGTAGGCCATAGTTTGTTAATATCTGATTTGCCACAGATTACTTCTAAATCAGTCCTCAAAAATTTCTAAGTAGGAAAATTCTGAAGCTATTGTTTAAGAAAATCCAAGGTATCAATTGAACCATTTTCTCAGTTTACATATGAAAGCCTGTATAAGGCAACTATACCTTGTGACAATATACTGTGTTTTTTTATTGAGGTTTTTTTTTTTTTTTTTTGTATTTTTCTGAAGCTGGAAACGGGGAGAGACAGTCAGACAGACTCCCGCATGCGCCCGACCAGGATCCACCCGGCACGCCCACCAGGGGGCAACGCTCTGCCCACCAGGGGGCGACGCTCTGCCCACCAGGGGCCACGCTCTGCCCACCAGGGGGCGATGCTCTGCCCCTCCGGGGCGTCGCTCTGTTGTGACCAGAGCCACTCCAGCGCCGGGGCCAGTGGCCAAGAAGCCATCCCCAGCGCCCGGGCCATCTTTGCTCCAATGGAGCCTCGGCTGCAGAAGGGGAAGAGAGAGACAGAGAGGAAGGAGAGGGGGAGGGGTGGAGAAGCAGATGGGTGCTTCTCCTGTGTGCCCTGGCCGGGAATCCAACCCGGACCTCTGCACACCAGGCTGACGCTCTACCACTGAGCCAACGGGCCAGGGCCTTATTGAGGTTTTTTTTTTTTTTGCATTTTTTTTTTCTGAAGCTGGAAGCAGGGAGAGACAGTCAGACAGACTCCCGCATGCGCCCGACCGGGATCCACCCGGCACGCCCACCAGGGGCAATGCTCTGCCCACCAGGGGGCGATGCTCTGCCCATCCTGGGCGTCGCCATGTTGCGACCCTCCTGGGTGTCGCCATGTTGCGACCAGAGACACTCTAGCGCCTGGGGCAGAGGCCACAGAGCCATCCCCAGCGCCCGGGCCATCTTTGCTCCAATGGAGCCTTGGCTGCGGGAGGGGAAGAGAGAGACAGAGAGGAAGGCGCGGCGGAGGGGTGGAGAAGCAAATGGGCGCTTCTCCCATGTGCCCTGGCCGGGAATCGAACCCGGGTCCTCCGCACGCTAGGGAGGTTTTTAATGAAAAGAAAATTATGAACTTTAACATAATAAAAATTATAAGAAAGTAGTCTGACAGTAAAGTGTTCTGAGGGTTAGTAATCAAAAGGAAATAAAGAGAAATACTTAGAAATACTCATTTTAGCCACTGAGAACACAATGTGGGATTAAGCACTAAGTTAACCAATACTTAAATAGATCTTCTATGTCATTTTTCCAGGTAACAAATGAGTATTTATTTAATGCAAACATCAGAATGAGTAATACCAAAACATGAATAATGAATAAGTACCCATTTTTTCTGCCTTACTTTTCAAAAAAGAACTTTAGACATGAGGCCAAAGTTAATTTGACTTTAAAAAGTTTTAAATATACATGTTTCAAGACCATATACAGGTTGTTTTACTGAAAAAGATTATACATACATTCATTTGAAAAGTTTACTTAATTTTCTTACAATGTCTTTGAGTTTTAATGAAAAACAAAACTCTCAAACATCTAGGAGCACCAAGTCACCTTGGAAACTAAATATTTGTGGGGGCCAACCCCAGGGATTCTTACTGGTATATCTATATATCTTGATGTTATAAAGAAAAATACCTTTAAAAAAAGTGCTAGTAAGCTGAATTTTATTAGCTATGCATTCTAGTGTGTGGCTGATGTTAACACATAGCAATCAATATACAAAACCCATCATCCCCCTCGGGGAAAAAAAAAAAAAAAAGAGGCCCTGGCCAGCTGGCTCAGTGGTAGAACATCTGCCCCGTGTGTGGAAGTCCTGGTTCAATTCCTGGCTAGGGCACACAGGAGAAGCGACCATCTGCTTCTCCACCCTTCCCCCTCTCCTTCTTCTCTATCTCTCTCTTCCTCTTCCGAAGCCAAGGCTTCACTGGAGCAAAGCGGCCCAGGCGGTGAGGATGGCCTCCGCCTCAGGTGCTAGAATAGTTCTGGTTGCAAAGGAGCGACGCCCCAGATGGGCGGAGCACCGCCCCTGGTGGGCATGCTGGGTGGATCCCTGTCAGGCACATATGGGAGTCTGTCTCTCTGCTTCCCCTCTTCTAACTTTAGAAAAATACAAAATAAATTTTAAAAAAATAAAAGAGGCTTATACTTACTTGCTGCTTCCAATAGCTCTGGATGAAGAGAATATGGAATTAAAGGATCTGGCAGATCTGCAAAGAAAGCTTTAAGAGCTCCAGCTACAGCATTTACTGTTACTTCCATTGATAACAGACTGATATTATGATCTACAAGACAAAAAAATCAAATATTAATTTCTAATTTATATAATAAAATTTTAAGTTATTATTGAATTATGCTAGATAAACACTTATGGATCCAAAGATATTTAACTATTCTCATCAGCCACCTTTCTTTACAGGGTGATCCATATCTCCCCCACAATTTGTTGTTATAGATAAACTATAGAGATAAAGGAAGAGAAAACTAAGAAAGCTTTTTTTTAAAAACTGACTTTGAGAGAGAGGGGAGAGAGGAAGAGGGGGTAGAAACGGGAAGCATCAACTCATAGTAGTTGTTTCCTGTATGTGCCTTGACCAGGCTTTTTAAACCAGTGACCTCAGCGTTCCAGGTTGACATTTTATCCACTGTGCCACCACAGGCCAGGCCAAGGTCTTTTTGTGTTTTTGTTACAATAGAAAATGCTGTTAAGCTTATTAGTATATTGAAGAACATTAGCTTTTTATTAATATTTTCTTTTAAAATATCTTGTTTACATAAGCTATTTAAAAGAGGTCATAAGGAAACAAAGATAGGAATTATACATATAAAATCAAATTTACACCTTTCAGGTTATACTTAAATTTTTTTTTACATAAAAGTTTAAACAGTGAAGTTCTGACTTAAAAAATAACTACTGGCCTGTGGTGGCGCAGTGGATAAAGTGTTGACCTGGAAATGCTGAGGTCGCTGGTTCGAAACCCTCGGCTTGCCTGGTCAAGGCACATATGGGAGTTGATGCTTCCAGCTCCTCCCCCCCTTCTCTCTCTCTGTCTCTCCTCTCTCTCTCTCCCTCTCCTCTACAAAAACGAATAAAAAAAAAAGCTTAAAAAAAACCCCAACTACTTATAATAAGAGATGTAGAAATATAGACCACAAAAATAAAAAATATTACTCCATCATCCAGAGACAATCAGTTTATACTTTAGGATGTTCTCTTTCAGCCCCTTTCTGATCATTAAAACACATGAAAACAAAACAATACAAAAACAAATCAGATACATATTTTATAATGGACTTCATTTTTAAGGCATTATCCAAGGTTATTAAAATTTCACAAGTAGACCAGGCGGTGGCGCAGAGGATAGAGCATCAGACAGGGATGCGGAGGACCCAGGTTTGAGACTCTGAGGTCGCCAGCTTGAGCGCAGGCTCATCTGGTTTGAGCAAAGCTCACCAGCTTGGACCCAAGGTTGCTGGCTCAAGCAAGGGGTTACTCGGTCTGCTGAAGGCCCACAGTCAAGGCACATATGAGATAGCAATCAATGAACAATTAAGGTGTTGCAACAAAAAACTGATGATTGATCCTTCTCATCTCTCTCCCTTCCTGTCTTTCTGTCTGTCTGTCCCTCTCTCTGACTCTCTCTCTCTGTCTCTGTAAAAAATAAAAATAAAAAATTTCACAAGCAACTTTTCAAAACCTTTTTGGGGTCTGGATAACATATTTTATTTTAATTGTAATTTCAAACTTGAAGAAAATTTGCAAGAATAGTACTAAGAACTCACACACATCCTTAAGGAAGAATCAGCAATCATTAACATTTTGCCCTACATAAATAATTTTAATGCCTACACAATATTCTCCAGATTTAACAATTTATATAATATTCTATTACTAAACATTTAGATATATTTCACTTAAAAACATAAAGACACTATGATAAATGTTTTTTATGTACTATTGTTTATTTCCTTAAGGCTACATTCCTTGTAATATCAGCTACCCAATGAACACTTAATATGGTGCCTAGTATAGCAAACTCTTCATATGCATTATCTCATTATTTCTCATAGTTACTCTTACTACTCCATCCTGATATGAAAAAGTTGAGATATAGAAAGATTATCTTCCCTAGGACACTAATTAGGTGGCAGAACCAGAAAACAAAACCAGGAAATCTAATGCAAGAGGCCTTGGCATTGACTACCACCATTCCTTTATTACCAGAAGTAAAACTGTACCAATTTCACATTATAAAGATTAGTTTTTCTAACAAAGTACTTTTTTTTAAATGAAATAACATCCTATACGCAATACTCCTTCAAAGTAAGGCAAACATATACCACTTAATAACTGACATTTTACCATTTCAACACTCATAAATCTAAATTATTTTTATGGTTTTCTAGTATTCTATTTATAAATGCATGGGTAGTCAGTCGCCCTTCCTTTTAAAAAAATATATATTACAAAAAGACTGCAAAGAATGACGCCCTTGTAAGTATACCTTGCTATGCTTACACAAAGATTTCTGTAACAAATATTTACAAGCTGTATTTCTCTAGTAAAGCTACCTGAATTTTAATAGAGACTCAAAGGGCATTCACAACCAACAGTATACAAAATACAGTTGCATACACCCTACCAACAATCTTCTTCAGTCTGACAATAAACTAAACAAATACAATCTTTTTGTTTTAATTTTCATTTTTTTATAACTGATAAGAGGCAGTACATATTTTCATATATATTATATGTTGGCTGCTTTCATCTGATGTAAATTCCTTAATCTACAGTAAATATTCCATACCTTCCCCCAAGTTTATAATTTTTCTTCTGATTTTATGTTTAATCCACTGTTTCATACAGAATTTTACATTTTTAGGTAGTCCAGTTTATCATCTTGTTCATACTTTTCAAGGTTGAGCTGAGGCCTTTCCCTACTCCAAGACTAAAAAAATTTCACTCATTTTTCTCCCTAGTACTTATGGTTTTCATTTTAAACATTTAAATCTTTGATCTCATAAACAATTTTCTTTAATGTGTGTAAGGAATTCAGCTCTGTTTTTACTTCAAGTACTATCTGTGATAATACAAATATGCCAATGTGTCATAAGTCAATTTGCTACTTTTCCAATCCTGATAACAGTTTTATAACTCTCCTGTTTCTTGACTGCAGTATCTTTTCTATTAAATATGTTTAACCTTACTTAAAAAACTTTCTCCTCAACATTCATATTCTAAGAAGGTTTTCATATGAAAATCTTCCCAACATGAAATTTGAATTAAGGGAAATAATTATTTTATATAATTATCACCTTACCTTGATCAAACTGCTTTTGAATATTGTCTTGATCAGTTTTGTTCCCACTAACACGGTAGAGTCCTTCAGTACATAATCCTAAAAGAATAGAGAGACATACATAACCTTAAATGTATATCTAGGGACTTACAAAAATACTGTGGTAGAATATTTTATTTTTTCATTTTTTTTTGCTGTTTTTTTGTTTTGTACTTTTCTGAAATGAGAAGGGAGGGAGAGAAACAGACTCCCGCATGCGCCCGACCAGGATCTACTCGGCATGCCCGCTAGGGGGTGATGCTCTGCCCCCATCTGGGCCATTGCTCTGTTGCAACCAGAGCCATTCTAGCACCTGAGGTGGGGGCCATGGAGCCATTCTCAGTTTCCAGGGCCAACTTTGCTCCAATGGAGCCCTGGTTGCAGGAGGGAGGGAGGGAGGGAGGGAGGGAGGGAGGGAGGGAGGGAGGGAGAGAAAGAGAGAGCTAAAAGAGAGGGGGAAGGGTGGAGAAGCAGGTGGGTGCTTCTCCTGTGTGCCTTGGCCAAGCACTGAACCTGGGACTTCATATACCAGGCTGATGCTCTACCGCTGAGCCAACTGGCCAGGGCCATGGTAGAATATTTTAAAGAATTAAGTTCTTTTGAGCATTTCATTTTAAGTAAGTTCTTAAAAGACTTTTTTATTTTAAACCATTTAGGACATCCAGTTACCATGTAATTGAGAATACATTTCTTCCACTAAACACAACTAAATTCCTGAAAGCAACATATAAAAAACCAAACATCAAAAGGCTCTGAATGGTGGAAAATAGAAGATTCATTGGCTAGTGACCTGGATCTTGAGAAACAATATGACAGTGAGAGTTTTCTTCTTTTTCTTTTTTTAGAGAGAGAGAGAGAGACAGAGACAGACAAGAAGGGAGAGAGATGAGAAGCATCAATTCATACTTGTGGCACTTTAGTTGTTCATTGATTGCTTCTCATATGTGCCTTGACCAGGGAACTCCAGCCAAGCCAGAGACCATGAGATCATGTTTACCATCCCATGATCAAGCCAGCGACCTTGGGGTTTCAAACCTGGGTCTTCAGCATCCCAGGTCAATGGCTCTATCCACTGTACCACCACCAGTCAGGCTCTAGGTTTTCTTTTACATCTTATATATCCTGGACCTGGCACTAGAGAGGCCTGCAACCCAGAAATACCAATGAGCACAGGCAAAAAATAAAAACAAAACAACACAGAGAAAATCGATAACAAAAGCAACAAAAAAGCCTGTTCCCTCTAGGGAAAGAATTAGAAAAGATACAGCCTAGCAATCAAAACAAACTGTTAAAAAAAAATTATGATCACCCTACACCAGTCAAATGCCATGGAACCCACCACTTCTAACACATATCAGGGGTGACCAAGTAAGGAGACTAGGATTCCACCAGTGCCCAGCAGTAACTAAAATGCCCATCATATCCCTGCAGTGCCAGCAGGAACTAAGGAGAGGGCCTAAACTTCCATCCATCCCCCAAGGTAAGGGGCTCTCTCCTTCCTACTGTGGTAGTGTCAGCAGAGACCAAGTTAAAAGCCTAGACTTTGACCCCCACCTTGTAGTAATAAGGCAGCCTTCTTTCCCTGATGGTGCACTGTCAGAAGAGGACAGCTAAAATAGAAGATTTAAATATGACCCAAATAAAGAGGACATGAACAGACACTTCTCCTAGGAAGAAATACAAATGGCCAACAGATATATGAAAAGATGCTCATCTTCTATAGTTATTAGAGAAATGCAAATCAAAACTGCAATGAGATACCACCTCACACCTGTTCGATTAGCTATTATCAACAAGACAGGTAATAGCAAATGTTGGAGAGGCTGTGGAGAAAAAGGAACCCTCATACACTGTTGGTAGGAATGTAAAGTAGTACAACCATTATGGAAGAAAGTATGGTGGTTCCTCAAAAAACTGAAAATAGAACTACCTTATGACCCAGCAATCCCTCTACTGGGTATATACCCCCAAAACTCAGAAACATTGATACGTAAAGACATATGCAACCCCATGTTCATTGCAGCATTGTTCACAGTGGCCAGGACATGGAAACAACCAAAAAGCCCGTCAATAGACGACTGGATAAAGAAGATGTGGCACATATACACTATGGAATACTACTCAGCCATAAGAAATGATGATATTGGATCATTTACAGCAAAATGGTGGGATCTTGATAACATTATACAAAGTGAAATAAGTAAATCAGAAAAAAACAGAAATTGCATTATTCCATTCGTAGGTGGGACATAAAAGTGAGACTAAGAGACATTGATAAGAGTGTGGTGGTTACGGGGGAAAGGGGGAGGGGCACAAAGAAAACTAGATAGAAGGTGACAGAGGACAATCTGACTTTGGGTGATGGGTATGCAACATAATTGAACGACAAGATAACCTGGACATGTTATCTTTGAATATATGTACCCTGATTTATTGATGTCGCCCCATTAAAAAATAAAATTATTAAATAAAAAAATAAATAAATATGACCCAAATACCTTTATTTATTAATTTTTTAAATTTTTACTTACTAATTTTAGTGAGAGAGGAAGGGAGTAAAAGAGAGAGACAGGAACATCAAGCTGTTCCTGTACGTGCTCTGATTGGGAACCAAATTGACAACCTCTGAACTTCAGTATGATGTTCTAAAACCAACCAAGCTACCTGGCAAGGGCTGATCCAAATATTTTTAACATAATATCCTTAATGTTTAGGATACAATAATAATAAAACTAAAATCATTCATCATACCAAGAACCAAGAAAACCTCAAATTGAATGAGAAAAGACAATTTTCAGTCAATAATACAAAGATCAGTTGTGAAATGATCAGATGAGGATTTTAAAGTAGCCATCACAAAATACTTCAATAAGCAATTATAAACATATTTGAAACAAAGATCTAATATTTGTGCCATTGTCTATACCAATGGGAAATTCCTCAAACCACTTCTGAAAGAGACTCAATTTTATAAGGCATTATACTTTTTCTGACAACAGTGGGGAAAATAAAAACCTGGAAAAGAATTTTGTAAAAAAGGTAGTCCTGGACCAATGTCAGGGCCTTTTCAAGGTATGATGTAGTAATTCCTTCTAATTTTTCACCTGACTATAATTATTCTTTACAAAAAAATAAGGCCATGGAAAGGGAATAAAACATACTGGAGGGAAAAGTAAATATTCAGAAATCCATGGACATAAAGAGCAAAAATCCACTGACAAAAGTATCATGGACTAAAGTTATATTTTTTAAGTTATAAAGTTTAACTGACATAGTCAACATGAATGAATTTCTGATAAATGAAAAAAACTGAACACAAAAGAATTTAGTATTTTTCCATTAAAATGAAGTTCTAAACCATGCAATACTTACCTATAACAAAAGTGTGTGTGTGGGGGGAGAATCAGAAAAGAGATGTTATCTCTGGCAGTTGTAAGATTAGTTGGGAAGAGATATAAAGGGTGTTTAAAATGTTCTATATCTTGACAGGTGTGTAGATTAAACTGATTAACTCATTAGTTCTACCATTAAATTTGGTGCACTTCACTCTATGTAACTGGCCCTTTGAAAAGAACCACGAGCAAATAACTGAACTCTAGGTTAGTAGGTTCCCAATCTAGAGTGATACATTATACCAGGGGTCAGGAACCTATGGCTCACAAGCCAGATGTGGGTCTTTTGATGGCTGCATCTGGCTCACAGACAAATCTTTAATTAAAAAAATAATGTTAAAAATATAAAACATTCTCATGTATTACATTCCATTCATTTCCTACCGCTCATGTTCATGGTTGTGGGTGGCTGTAGCCAATCACAGCTGTCCTCCGGGACAACACCAAATTTTATATTGGATGATGTGTAACGTACACGGGAGTTGTACGACTCTCACGGAATTACATTTTAAAATATGTGGCGTTCGTGGCTCTCCCGGCCAAAAAGGTTCCTGACCCCTGCATTATACATTTTGTGTATCCTAGAGTTGAGAAAATGAGTATGCTGATGATAAAAGGGAACAAGGTTTCTCACTGCTGGAGAAGAGAGTTAATAATAACAAAAGTGAAACTAGAACTAAAATGTATTTTAGTGGTGTTGAAATTGGAGGTATCAGCATAAATTCATGGTTTTTAATATATATATAATGGTATAATATAAGTATATATATGCAAATATATATACTACAAGGTGGGGCAAAAGTAGGTTTACAGTTGTTCATATAGAAAGTAATACAATAAAGAATAATACAACGATAAACTGTCTTATGTACTACTACTCATAGCTGCAAACCTACTTTTGCCCCACCCTGTGTATTTCCTAGCTTTGTCTGCTGAGAGGGTCCTGAAGCAACCCCAATAATGATTTCCAAATACCAAAATAAGCCAGAACTCTTTGGAGAAAACACTGATTCCAAGGCTGGATGAGGAAAAGTGTAAGGCAAGCCTGGTACACTTTGTGCCAGATAGTACAAAAGTGCTTAAAAAATTATGGGAACAGGTCTTAAAAGGACACTAGTGGATTATAGCTCATTGACACTAATAATAATAATAATAATAATACATGAGCCCATATCAATATAAATAAACAATAAGTTATTAAATCCAAAGTTTTAACTTTGGTGAAGAAATTTGGCAGACATGACCAAATGATCAAAACTATTATTACCTGCATTAAAATAAAATGACATCCTACCTCAACAAATATGATGCACTTCTAAAAACAGAACATCACTTCGGTGGTATTTGTAACAAAAATATGTAATTCCTAGTAATAATGAAACATCAGACAAATGCAAATTAAAGTAAAAAGAAAAGTTCATTCATACAGAAAAATGTCAACCAATAAACACAGAGAAATGGTAGATAAAAAAAGAAACAAAACATCAATGAAGACCAAAGATATCAGCTAAAAATATGATGATAGTCTCAAAGGCAAGAAAGGAAAAAGAGGTTCAGGAACTCTTCCAAATTAAAGGTGTTGAAAAAAACATGATCACCAAATGCAATGCACTTAGATGAGATCACAGACTTCCCCTCTAATTAAGAATTATTATTTTTTTTTTCATTTTTTTTTTTTTCTGAAGCTGGAAACAGGGAGAGACAGCCAGACAGACTCCCGCATGCTCCTGACCGGGATCCACCCGGCACGCCCACCAGGGGCGATGCTCTGCCCATCCTGGGCGTCGCCATGTTGCGACCAGAGCCACTCTAGCGCCTGAGGCAGAGGCCACAGAGCCATCCCCAGCGCCCGGGCCATCTTTTGCTCCAATGGAGCCTTGGCTGCGGGAGGGGAAGAGAGAGACAGAGAGGAAAGCGCGGCGGAGGGGTGGAGAAGCAAATGGGCGCTTCTCCTGTGTGCCCTGGCCGGGAATCGAACCTGGGTCCTCCGCACGCTAGGCCGACACTCTACCGGAGCCAACCGGCCAGGGCTCTAATTAAGAATTAAATAGCCCAAGATACCTATAGTGCTGAGGCTGAGAAATCCTGACATATTATGTCTTTAGTATTATTTGCTAAGGAAAAATTATATGGTACCTAATCATCCATGCCAAAAATCTTGCCTTCCATTCACTAACAACTGAATAATGTGAATAAAATAAAAATAAAAACAATAACTTAATTGTGAATTAGCCATGTTTTATTTAGACTTAAATTCCTTAAATCCCAAAGATTCTATTGAGGGCCTATAAACAATAAAGGCATTAGAAATCTATTCCAAATTTCCAAAATTAAGTATAAACATTTAGAAATTTAAAATACCTTTTAACTAAATCATCACTGTTTTTTTCTTTTATTAGGTAAATAACCATTGTACCACACAGAAGTCTTGATAACTAAGGTTCTAAAATGCTCGAGTTTTTTTTAAGTTGCTAACATATAGAATACAAGGGTTTCACCGTTTCTTTCTATATACCTTCAGGTTATAAGTGTAAGTCATAAAATAAATTACAAAGGGTGAAGATTAAGATGTGTAGATAAACCATAAATGAAGTATGTCCATGGAGAATGGCATCAGTAAAAGAAATGAAAATGGGAATTTCTTGGTTTGGTTCTTCCACAAAGCTACAAATTAGCTGCCAAAGTGTCAGAACCAACTTTTGCAGAACTCTGGAATCTTGCTAAAAAAAATCACAACCCCCAGAACAAGGCTTGGTGAAGAAAGCAGCTTTAAATTGCCCACCTACCATTCCTTCACCTCCCCAGACTGGCAACTCTAGGTGCAGGTTGAAAGTGTCACAGGGAACAATCTTACTGTAAAAAAATTGCTGCTGTGGATTTTGACCTGTTTGGCTGCTCCTGGAAAAATTGGCATAAGAGGTTGCCTATATTTGACTCCACTTGAAGTGTTCCCAGGGCTGGGGTAGCTTCTTTCAGGCATTTAAAGGCACAAATACTGGCTACAGTAGCAATGTGGAAAAGGAGCAATAGTCAGACAAGCAACAGATAAAACTGAAAAGCCTAGGAGAAAAAATGTTGGGAAAAGAAATAGTGGGGTGAAGAAGGCTTTCAAAAGCTCCTGCACATACTAGGATATTAAGAAACCCATAATGCATGCGCCCAGGGCTTGATGCATATTCAGAAAATGCCTGGCAAGATTCTAAACTTTCACCTCTAGCTGGCCACAGGCTTTGTCCAAGCTTAACGTGAAGGCTTAGGCAGTTATAAATGGCTTGGTTAAGTGTTGAAAGAGTGCCCCAGAACCTATCTGCAAAGACCTGGAATTTCATTCCACTGTTTCCAGGCATCTCTAGGAACTGAAAAACCACTAGCTAACCATTAAGCTATTAAATACAGACTTCAGTGGCCACATTCAAATAATATAGACTTTACAAATATAGTTTAGAAAACAGAAAAAGGAAAGACAGCCAATAAATAACAACAGCAAATCCTGGTAATGGGGGATAATCTGATTTTCAGAGATGCCATATTATAATATGCAAAACCTTATTTTCAACACACACAAAAAAACCAAATGACATAAAAAGAAACAAAACTGGATGGTATGGCCCTGGCCGGTTGGCTCAGTGGTAGAGCGTCGGCCTGGCGTGCAGAGGTCCCGGGTTCGATTTCCGGCCAGGGCACACAGGAGAAGCACCCATCTGCTTCTCCACCTATCGCCCTCTCCTTCCTCTCTGTCTCTCTCTTCCCCTCCTGCAGCCGAGGCTCCATTGGAGCAAAGATGGCCTGGGCGCTGGGGATGGCTCCTTGGCCTCTGCCCCAGGCGCTAGAGTGGCTCTGGTCTCAACAGAGCGACGCCCCGGGGGGGGGGGGGGGCAGAGCATCGCCCCCTGGTGGGCAGAGCGTCGCCCCCTGGTGGGCGTGCTGGGTGGATCCCGGTCAAGCACATGAGGGAGTCTGTCTGACTGTCTCTCCCCATTTCCAGCTTCAGAAAAATACAAAAAACTGGATGGTATATTCAAAGACAAAAAAATTAACAGTAACTGTTCAGGATGAAATCAGCTATTGCACTTACTTGACAAATACTTTAAATCAACTGTTTTAAAAATGCACAAGGAAGCCCTGGACAGTTAATTCAGTCAGTTATGAGGGTCATCCTGAAGTAACAAGGTTGTGGGCATGATCCCTGGTCAGGACACAGGCAAGAAGCAATTAATGAATGCACGAGAGAGTAGAACAACAAATGAATGCTTCCTCTCCCCTCTTTCCCTTCCTTTCTCTGTCTCTATCAATATAAGCCCTAGTTGGCTGGCTGAAGCACTGGTCCAGAGCACAGAGGTTACTGGTTCGATTCCCTAGTCAGAGTCAGTACACACACAGGAGCAGCTTAATTCCTATTTCTCTCTCCCTGCCTCTCTCAGGGGGGGGGGGGGGGGGGCGGGGCGGGGAGAGAAGCACACAAGGAAGTAAAGAAAAGCATGGACAAAGAACTAAAGGAAACCAGGAGAATGATGACTGAACAAGTATCAATAAACACAGAGAGTATAAAAAGAACTAAAAAATTCTGAAACTGAAGTATAATAGCTAAAATAAAAAATTCACTACAGAACTTTAACAGCAGATTTAAGCAGGAAACAATCAGTGAACTTAAAAATTGGTTAATTGTGATTATCCAGTTTGGGAGCAGAAAGAGAAAATTATGAAGAAAAATAAACAGTGCCTAAGAGACTTCTGGGATACCATCAGGCATACCAATATGTGCACAAAGACTTTCCCAGATAAAAGGAGGGAAAGAATATTTTAAGAAATAACATCTGAAAAACATCTCAAACATCCAAGAAGTTCAACCAACTGCAATCAGGATGAATTTAACGAGAGCTACACTGAAAAAACAAGAGAAGTTACTCATCACATACTGGGAATCCACAATAAAATTAACAGCCTATTTCTCTTCAGGGAAAAAAAAAAAAAGGAGGTGAGAAGGAAACTATCAACCAAGAATTATGTACCTAGCAAAATTATCATTTAAAAATGAAGAAAAAATTAAGACATTCTTAGATAAACAAGAGTTGAGGTAGTGCATCACTAGTAGACATGACCTATAAGAAATGTTAATAGAGGTCCTCCAGGCTGTGTGATCAAAGTGCATCAGAGAGTAAACTGAAGCCATACAAAAAAATAAATAACAAAGGTAAAACTAGTTACCTAGTTAAGTATATAAGCCAGTAGTACTGAATTTTTTGATATATAACATCTGTTGTTTTTATATGACTTAAAATAAATATATAAAATAACAATTATAAATCTATGTTATGGGCATACATGTACGGAAATGTAATTTGTGAGAATAGCATTACAAATGGGTAGGAGGCAGCTGTAAAGGAGAAATTTTATATACTACTGAAGCAAAGTTGTTTTTAATTAAAATCTGACTTCTATAAAATTAAGATGTTAATTGTAATCCCCAGGATAATGACTAAGAAAATAATTTAAAAGTATACAGAAAAACAGAAAATAAGCAAAAGGGATGCATTATAGAAAAAATATCACCCCTACAAAAGAAACCAATAATACAGGAATTAAGAAACAAAAGGCTTAACAAATAAAACAAACTGGAAAATGGTAGAAATTAAGTTCTCAGAAATTACTTCAAAAATAAATGGATTAAAACAAAGAAACTATATAAAGTTTATAAGACTACAAGACACTGACTATGATCCAATGATACACTGAACATAAAAGGATAGGAAAACACCCCATCCAAACAGTCACCAAATGGCTAGGTGGCTTCCCTAATTTCAGAAAAAATAGGCTCTACAACAAAAATTGTTGTAAGAGACACTAAAGGACATTATACGCAGCTCACAAAAATTAGGGGATATTTTATAGCTTCATATTCATTTTGAAATATTCCCTAATTTTTGTGAGCAGATATTGAATACTTTGATAACAGGGTGGGTCCCAAAATATACTAAGCAAAATTTGACAGAATTTGAGGGAAGAAATAGTTCAACAATAAAAGTTAGAGACCTTAGTGGCACAATGGATAGAGCATTGGACTGGGATGCAGAGGACCCAGGTTCGAGACCCCGAAGTCACCAACTTGAGCGCAGGCTCATCTGGTTTGAGCAAAGCTCACCAGCTTGGCCCCAAGGTCACTGGCTCGAGCAAGGGGTTACTCGGTCTGCTGTAGCCCCACGGTCAAGGCACATATGAGAAAGCAATCAATGAACAACCGCTGAACTAAGGTGTCGCAATGAAAAACTAATGACTGATGCTTCTCATCTCTCTCCATTCCTGTCTGTCTGTCCCTATGTATCCCTCTCTCTGACGCTCTGTCTTTGTGAAAAAAAAAAAGTTAAGAGACCTTAATACTCTACTTTCTATAATGATAAAACTAGACAGAAGATCAAGAAAACAAAATATTTAACAATACTATAAACAAACTAAACCAAATAAGCATAACACTCCCACTCAACAACACAATATACATGATACATGTCTCTCAAATGCACATGGAACATTCTCTAGAACAGATTAGATATTACATCATAAAACAAGTTTACATAAATTTAAAGGTATTGGAACAATACAAATGTTCTTTGACCACGAAAGAATGAAACTAGAAACAGGTAACAAAAAGAAAATTCACAAATACATGGAAATTAAACAACATACTCTTTTAAAAAAAGCATACTCTAAAAGAGTCAATAGATCAAAGGAGAAACTACAAGTAAAATTAGAAAATACTTTGAGATAAATAAGAAAATATAACATTCCAAAACCTAACAAAAGCAGAAGGAAATCTGTTGCTGTAAATGTATACTTAAAAAAGAAGATAATTTCAACTTTAAGGTTAGATTAACATTAAAAAAACAGAAAAAGAAGAGCAGACTAAACTCAAAGCTAGGAGAACTAGGGAGATGATAAAAATTAAAGTGAATATAAGTAAAATATAAAGGAGAAAAACAGAAGTGAGAATTATAAGGAAAGGATGCTTGCTTTTGCCACTTCTAAATAAACATTATAATGAAGTTCTAGTTAGAATAATTAGGCAAGAAAAAGAAATAAATGAAACCTAAAGTGTAAAGGAATAAAGTACAATTTTCCCTAATCGCTGATAACTTTAACTAAATGTAAGCGCTAACACTACCAAACACAGAGGGAAGCATAGATGTAAAATTTTCATGACCTTGAATTTGGCAATGGATTCTTAGATAAGCCACCAATACATGAGGAAAATAAAAATAAATTGAATTCCATCAAAATTTAAAACTTTAGTTCATCAAAGGACATTATCACAAAAAGATAAAACTATAAATTAGGAAAAAACATTTTCAAATCGTAAAATTGATAAGGGTGTAGTACCCAGAATATATAATTAACTCTCAAAACCAAACAATCCAATATAAAAATTGGCAAAGGGCTTGAAAAGACATTTCTCCAAAGATATACAAACGGCCAGCAAGCACACAAAAAGATGTCCAGTTTCATTAATCATTAGAGAAATGCAAACCAAAACCACAATGAGGTATTTCAATCTACATTCACTAATGATGACTATAAGAAACTAACGGAAAATAAGTGAGAATGCGGAGAAATAAGAATTCTCATACATTACTGGTAGGAATGTAAAATGGTACAGCCTCTTCCTCAAGAAGCTAAACATACTTCTAGGCATGTAACTTAAAGAACTCATAGCAGGTACTCTACATAGAAGAACTATTTATATCACAATAGCCATCCAAAAAGTGTATATAAACCAAAGATATATCAGTGGATGAATAAACAAAATGTGATATATCAAAAAAGTGGAATATTACTCAGGCACAAAAAAGAAGTGCTGATTAAACATTACACATAATGAAAGAGCCAGACAGAAAAGTCATGTTTGATTTCAGTTAACATAAAACAACCAGAATAGGAAAATCTATAGACAAAGAAAACAAACTGGTGGCTGCCAGAGGCTGTGGGAATAATGAATGAGGAGTGAGTGACCGGTTAATGGGTACATGATTTCCTTTAGAGTGATGAAATAGGTTGGAACTAAAGAGGTGGTAATTACAACACTGTGAATGTACTAAATGCCACTAAACTGTACACCTAAAATTGGTATTATGTGACTTTTATCTCAACAAAAAGGTAAAAACACATGTAGGAAAAAGATTTCAAGCACTGGTATTAATACAAGCTTATTTAGGCTAGTTGCTACAAAATTAGATGTGTACTCTTACTGCTTGATATAATTTTTTTAAATTTTATATAAACAATTAATTTTAATGGGGTGACATTGGTACCTAGATTCAGAGAAAATATCTCCAGATTATTCTGACATTTGATTATGCTGTATACCTATCATCCAAAGTCAAATTGTCTTCCGTCACCTTTTATTTAGTTTTCTCTATGCTTCCCCCTCCCCCCACCGCCTCCCTCTCCTCCTTTTTCCTCCCCCTGGTAACCACCACACTCTTGTCCATGTCCATGAGTCTCAATTTTGTGTGCTACCTATGTATGGAATCATACAGTTCTTAGTTTTTTCTGATTTTCTTATTTCACTCAGTATAATGTTATCATAGTCTAACCATGTTGTAAATGATCCGATGCCATCATTTCTTATGGCTGAGTAGTATTCCATAGTATATATGTACCACATTTTCTTTATCCAATCACTTATTGAAGGGCTTTTTGGTTGTTTTCATGTCTTGGCCACTGTGGACAATGCTGCAATGAACATGGGGCTGCATGTGTCTTTATGTACCAATGTTTTTGAGTTTTGGGGGTATATACCCAGTAGAGGAATTGCTGGGTCATATGGTAGTTCTATTCTTAATTTTTTGAGGAACCACCATACTTTCTTCCATAATGGTTGTACTACTTTACACTCCCACCAACTGAAGGAGGTATATAGGTAAATGGTAACAATAAGACAAAATATTTCAAGTCAGACCAGGTGGTGGTGCAGTAGGAGAGTGTTGACTTGGGACGAGGTTTGAAATCCCAAGGTTGCCAGCTTGAGGGCAGGCTCATGGGGCTTGAGCATGGGCTCAATCAACCAGCTTGAGCAAGAAGTCACTGGCTCAGCTGGAGCTGCCTGATCAAGGCACAGATGAGAAGCAATCAATGAACAACTAAAGTACCACAAATGGATGTTTCTCATCTCTTTCCCTTCCTGTCTGTCTTTCTCACTTAAAAAAGGACAAAATATTTCAAGAAAACTATACAATGTCATATGCATTTAAAACCACTAAAACATGTTCCACATTAATCAGTTATCAAAAAATTAAATAATTTGGTATTTGTTTGGCAACTGGTGAACTAAGCTGTGACCATGGTACACTCATCAGATTCTCTCTGGAATTTTGGAATTGGGAGTCAAAGACATTTGGTTAAGCTCAGAATGCAGTTAAAACTAAGACATAAAAATCTAGGCTTTGTGAAAAGACAAGATGAGGGGAGGAGGGAGGGAGGGAGGGAGGGAGAGAAAGAAGAAGAAGAAGAGGAAGAGGGAGGTGGGAACAGATGACAACACTACCTGGGTTTTAGTCCACAGGGATTAGATGCTCTTGGTTTCATAAGATATCCTTCATTCCAACTAAGTATATGTATTTTTCCACTTGACTTCTTGCAACCAAAATAATTTAAATTTAAGAAGCATTAATTTCTAGGCTATGAAATTTAGATCTGTTTTTTCCCCCTAAGCACTGAATACTTTTAAGTAGGAGACAACTGGGGTAGGAAAACAACTGGATCACAAGCAGCAACAGGAGAAATGTGGTATGACATATCATAACATGGTAATGACTGAAAAGCAGATGGAAGGAAGAGATATTGCAAAGAAAGGGCAAAACTTATTAATTACTGGTATGTGGGCACAATGAGTAAAAGTCACATTAATGAAATACCTCTGCTTCCATAACTGGGAGAAAGACATTGACATTATAAGAGAAAAAAATATAAAAAAGTAAGTGGCTTAGGGGAAGATGAACTGAATTTTAATCATAAGCCCAAGATATCACATCCAAATATTCAGCAGGCAGTCAGGAATATAACACTGGAGATTAAAAAAAATCTGAGAGTCATTCTCATAGATGTGATGACTTAAACCCAAAATCAAATATAAAAAAAAATATATGCATGAATGAAATCAACACTAAATGAGATGGCTCTAACTTGTTGAAATTGAGTAAAGGTATACCTGGTTGATGCAAAAGATATATGAAGATCTTTATGGAGATGTTTTGACTTGAAACAGATATAATGTTTATTAATAAAATGCCTAATGTGTGTTTTACATTAGAATATGCATGTGTAATATAAGACAATATACTATCCTGCATATAACATAGTTTATATATAGTTCAGTAAGCCCGCTAAAGTCTTAAAACAATGAAGGATGTTCAGAAATCTCAGGCTGAGATTTTTCGCATGCTAAAAAAAACACAAAAACTTATGTCCCACATAACAGAAAAATTACAGATCAATGTCGCTCATGAACATAGATGCAAAAATGCTTAACAAGGTATAAACAAATTGAATCAAAGAAATATAAAAAAGAATTCTACACTACAACCAAGTAAGATTCATCTCAGATGAGATGAATTGATTTGGTAATCAACTAATGTAATTAATCACATCATTAGACTAAAAAGTAATGAACCACCACAATATCGTATCAGAAACATTTTAACAAAATCTAAAACTCATTCATGATAAAAACTGTCAGCAAACAAGAATATGGGATAACTTCTTTAATTTAATAAAGACTATCTACAAAAAACCTTACAGCTAACATCATAACAGTGAGAAACTCAAAGCTTTCCTACTAAGATCAGGTACAAGGCAAGGATATCCCCAGTCACCACACTTTTCAACATCACACTTTATGCCCGCGTTAAAACAATAAGGCAAGAAAAGGAAATCAAGGGTATCTAGATGGAGAAGAATACTATCATTTTTACATATGACATGATCATCTATGTAGAATATCAATAGGCAAAAACATTCCTGAAAGTAGTAATTATAGCAAGATACAGGACACAAGGTTAATACACAAAAATCAAATGCTTTCTTTACATACTAATGAACAAGTAGAATTTGCTGGGTGACACTGGTTAACAAAATCACACAGTTTCAGTTACATTAACATACTCCAAAATGAAATACTCTAATATAAATCTAACTTATACATAAAATATTTATAAGAAAACTGATAAAATTTAAAAAATTAAATAAATGAAGACATTCCATGTTCATGGATAAGAAAACACAATTATTGTCAAGATGCCAGATCTTCCCTACTACCTATAGATTCAATGCATTTCCAATTCCCAAAAGGCATTTTATGGATGTCAAAAAATTGACTCTAAAGTTATACAGAAAGGTCAAGACGTAAAGCTAACAGAGAACAAAGTTGGAAGTTGACACTACCTGACTTAAGGACTTACTATAAATCTACAGTAATCAAGACTATATAGTGCTGGGGAAAGCATAGGCAAACAGATCAATGGAACAGAACAGAGAACTCAGAAACAGACACCCATTAATAGTCAAGTGATCTCTGAAAAGGAAGCAAAGGCAATAAATACAACAGAACTAGTCTTTTCAATGACTGGTGCTACAAACACTCAGCATTCACATGCACAAGTTAAGTGAAACTAGACATAGACTTTAAACCCTTGAAAAAATGAACTCGAAATAGATCATGAACTTAAATGTAAAAATGCAAAACTAAGAAATTTTGTAGAAGGTAACACAGTTGAAAACCTAGATGACCTTGAGTATGGTGATAACTTTTTAGATACAACACCAAAGATACAATATTGTATTTTGTGTTTTTTTTGTAAAAATATTGTGGAAAAATATTATAAGCTGGACTTCATTAAAATTAAAAACTGCTCTGTGAAAGACAATATCAAGATAATTAGAAGGTAAGCCACAAATTAAAAATATTTACAAAACACATCTGATGGAGTTACCCAAATTATATAAAGAACTCTTAAAACGCAGTTACATGAGAACAACTCTATTACAAAATGGGTAAAAGACCTTAACACATACCCTTTTCAAGATACACAGAGGGCAAATAATGAAAAAATGCTCTGGAAAGACATGGAGGAAACTTAAATGCATATTACTAAATTTAAAAAGCCAATCTGAAAAGGCTACATGTACTATGATTCCAACTACAGGGTACTGTGGAAAAGGCAAAACTATGAAGAAAAAAAATCAGCGGTTGGTTGTCAGGGCTGAGGGAAGGAGAGGAAAGAATAGGCAAAAAACACTAAGGATTTTTAGGGCAATGAAAATACTGTATGTTATTATAATGATGATATATGTCATTTTACATTTGTCCAAACCCACAGAATGTACAACCTAATGTACACTATGGACTTGGTATGATTGGTCAAGTTCATCTTTGGTAAAAAATGTACCATTCTAATGAATGATGAAAGTAACAGAAATGAGGCAGGGGTTTCATAAATGAGGGCAAGGAATATATGGGAAATCTCTGTACCTCCCTCTCAATTTTGTAGTAAACCTAAAATTGCTCTAAAGCTAGATATATAGATAGCTGTATCTACAGATCAAGCTTCTAAGGATAAAGTAACACCATTGGAGAGCAAATCTTTTAGAACTGGTAAGTAATGCTTTAGGCACAAAGCCACTACAGAAATAACATGGCTAAAGGCACTATTCTTTTTTCTCAATCAAAAACAATATTTTATTTTCATTTGGCATGAAATATTGTTTTCCTCTTTACTTCTAGTCTGTGTGCATTTTACACTCTGGAGTTACTTAAAAAAAAAAAAAAAATCAGCCCTGGCCAGTGGCTCAATGGGTAGAGCATCAGCCAGGCATATGGATGTCCTGGATTGACTCCCAGTCAGGGGTCAGGGCTCACAGGAGAAGTAACCATCGGCTTCTTGTCCCCCTCCCTCTTCTTTTCCTGCACCCAGTGGCTTGACTGGTTTGAGTGTGGCCCCGGGCACTGAGAATAGCTGTGTTGGAGAGCATCTGCCTCAAGTACTAAAAATAGCTCTGTACTTGAGCACTGGCCTGATGGGGTTGTCGAGTGGATCCTGGTCTGAGTGCATGCAGCAGTCTGCCTCACTCACTATCTCCCCTCCTCTCACCTAAAAAATTAAATAAAAATTAAAATTAAAAATCAACCCAGTGATTCCACTTCTGGGAATTTATCTGAAGAAACCAAAACCAAAACCAAAAACAAACAAACAAAAAAAACTAATTCGAAAGGGTATATGCACTCCTACATTCCTTGCAGTGTTATTTACAATAGCCAAGATTTGGAAGCCACCCAAGTGCCTATCAGTTGATGAGTGGCTAAAAAAACTGTGGTACAGACTGACCGGCTGTGGTCCAGTGAACAGAATGGCGGCCTGGGATACTGAGGACCCAGGCTCAAAACCTTGAGGTCACAGGCTTAAATGCGGGCTCATCTGTCTCGAGCATGAGATCATAGACATGACCCCATGGTTGCTAGCTTAAGCCTAAGGTCGCTGGTTTGAGCAAGGGGTCATTGGCTCAGCTGGATCCCCCACCCCTTGTCAAGGCACACATGAGAAAACAATTAATGAACTAAAGTGCCACAACAAGTTGATGCTTCTCATCTCTCTCCCTTCCTGTCTGTCTGTCTCTCTCTCACTGTGGTACATTTACACAATAGAATACTATGCAGCTATAAAAATGGAAACCCCACACCTTTTGCAAGAGCATGGATAATCCTGGAGATAAGCTAAGAAAATAAGCCAGTCAGAAAAAGACAAGTACCTTGTAATTTCACATGCATGTGGAATCTAATGAACAAAATGAACTAATAAGCAAAATAGAGAGCAGGCTGACAGCTGCATATCAGGGGGAGCTGAGTGAAGAGGATGCAAAAAAGGATAAAAAAAGAGAGAAAGAACTCACGGATGCAAACTAAAGTGTGGTTAGACTACAGAGGGGAAGAGTAGTGGAGGAGAGTATAGGGGGGATAAATAGTGTTAGACAAAGACTTGACTTTTAAACACAATTCTACAACATATCGATGTGCAGAGATATGCTGTAGAATTGTGCACCTGAAACCTTTATAATTTTGTTAACCAGTGTCACTCCAATAAATTTTTTTTAAAAACCCAGTATTTTAAAATACCACTTGGTGGGGGGGGTATGTATATTATTACAATTTAAATTTACAGAATTAATACGTCACTATTTTCCAGCTACTAAATATTTAATATTTAAGAAAAAGCAACAATAGCTTTTCCAATCTTTCTTTTTTCACTTCCTTCACACATAATGATTAGAAGTTCATAAAGTAAATATTACATGCCAAGTCTTCATTCCATCTTCAAAACAACTGGCAAGAGGCCTTAGTTAAAGATAAGAAAACAAGCTTAGAAAAATGAAGTGACTTCCTAAAGGACATAAACTGAGCAAGCTAGGAATATTAGTTTATTCTATTTACTACTTATTTTATTGCATACTGAAAGTTTACTGTATAAATAGTAAACATGTAATAAAAGGTGATTATTATATTAACAAAGTAATTATTTCAACTGAGACAAGAAGAGTCAAGGCAGAGTGTTTCTTCAGACTTGAACAACATTCATTTTCTGGCATACATCATCTGGTTGACAACCACAAAAATGGCAATGACCCATATTTCCCCATGTATTAAGACACACATTCCCCCCCCCCAAATTTGGGGTCTAAAAACTGGGTGCATCCTATACAGTGGTTGTAGATTTTTTTTTTACTTGCTTTTTCGCGTGGATGGGGAGTTGTATGAATTTTATGATGAATAAAATGAGTTCAATAACTTTATGTAACACTTTTTCCCTTCAAATTTCAAGCCCCAAAACTAAGGTGCGTCTTATACATGGGGAAATATGGTAAAAATGTTTCTATTTCACTTAAAAATCAAAGCATTTAAGATAGCCTTCACCCAAGAACAGCTTTTGTTTCCTTGTCATAACCACAGAGAATCTCATACCTTGTACATCACTTTCATCATCCATTATTATCACAATACAAAATTCTGTATTGTTATATTTTGATTTAGTGACTCAGCACAAACCAGATTAGTTGCTACAAAAAATAAAATCTGAAAAGTCTTACTGTAGCACAAATACCTCCATTTTCTCAATTTTAGCAATCAATGATCATGCATTCTTAGATTAGTAGAAAAAAACATTAATTTTAGTTTGGAATATAAAGATTTACACATTAATATATCACTAATATCACAAGAACAGGAAGGTTCTTACAAAAAACTGGAATTCCTTTTTAAAACATGTATTAAATAAAAATTTAATTATACACTATTTAGGAGGAGGAGTGCCTACACTCTCACAGAGATTATGGTCTAAAGCAGGGGTCCCCAAACTTTTTACACAGGGGCCAGTTCACTGTCCCTCAGACCATTGGAGGGCCCAACTATAAAAAAACTATGAACAAATCCTTATGCACACTGCATATATCTTATTTTAAAGTAAAAAAACAAAACGGGAACAAATACAATATTTAAAATAAAGAACAAGTAAATTTAAATCAACAAACTGACCAGTATTTCAATGGGAACTATGCTCCTCTCACTGACCACGAATGAAAGAGGTGCCCCTTCCAGAAGTGCGGCGGGGGCCAGATAAATGGCCTCAGGGGGCCGCACCCCTGGTCTAAAGGCTGTGTAAAAAAAAAAAAAAAAAAATTTTTTTAAGCATTAGCTAAGACTCAATGACCAGGTACTTAAAAAAGGCATGAATGTTCTTGCTAACAGATAAAAACATAAACTGTTCACAAAAATTAGGGGATATTTCAAAATGAATATGAAGCGATAAAATATTCCCAAACTTTTGTGAGCTGTGTATTTCAAAAGCTAGACGTCATAAAAATACTATTAATATACCAGAAAACCTTACAGAATTTCTGCTAGACACAGGCATACTACAACTATCTAAAGAAATGCTTTAAGGGCTAATATATAATTTCCTTTTTACAGATGAAGAATGAACAAGGTCAACCAAATCATTAAATTGAGATGTCAATGATACCAACTTTAAGCACATACCTTTATGACACTGTTAAGGTTATTAAAAGCCCAGAATTTCAAAAGCAATATAAAAAGTCCTTTAGGAAATGACATCATTTGTCTCCAAATGCATCCTGTGATGTATTAAGGAGATATTAGCCCTATGTAGTATTCCAGACAAAAATGTTTAACTGGAGTCTTACTAGGAATTGACAATTAAAATTAAGGAATGTTCAGGATAAAAAAGCTTAAAATTTTCAAAAGACATATTAAAAACACACACAAAGGTTAAAAAGTTATTTTAAATTAAAGAAAAATTAAAGAGAGCTAACAAGAAATATAACTCATGATCTTGACTAGATCCTGAATTGAAAGAAGGAAAAGCTTTAAACAGACATTACTGGGACAGTGGAGGGAATTTGAATATAGACGTGCTATCAAATAATATGATTTTATCAAAGTTGAATTTCTTGAAAGTGGTATTTATATTGAGGTTACATGGGGGAAATGTGTCCTTGTTTGGGGGACATATAAACTAAAAGATTTAGGAGTAAAGTGTCATAGTATCCATAACTTACTCAAACAGTTGAGCAAAAAAACAAAAACAAGAAACAGTTGAAATGTGGCAAAAAGCAAATAAGTGGTGAATCTAGGTGAAAGGTATAGGGATGTTTAATCATACTATTCTTGCAACATTTCTGAAGGTTAAAACTTTTCAAAGTTTAATAAAATAAGAAATGCTTATTTAAAAAAAGAAATGATCCTTTATGAAAATAAAAGAACAAATTGACTAGGGAATTATGGGACAATTACTTCAGATTTGTGGTCATATATATAAAGTGAAATGCATGGTTTATGTTTTTCTATAACCACGATCCACTTTCTGGTCCAACCACAGAGTATGCAGAGAGATAGTTTAAGCAAAGTTGATGTTTGCCAAGTGAAAAACATGGTAGGGGTTGAGGAGGTATGCAAAGGAGTGAACATAAAAACGAATTCAGAAATATCAAAAGTTCTTCAAAACATCAAGAAGAAATGATAAAGTTTAAATTAAAAGGCTTTGTTTTAAAAATTATATTTACACCTTAACAATAAAACAAAGATTCATTCATCCACCTCCCCTCAATTATTTCATCATCATTGGTGTGCTGGAGCAACACATAATCTTTAGACCTATATTTAAACAACCTCATTCCCATTTATCTGAACTCAGTCTTATCAGAAATATAACCTCTAAGCTTTAGAAATAATCTCTATTTCTTTATAATTCATTTATAATAGTGTGGGGGGCTACTCCAGATTAACTACATTTACATGCAAATATAAAATTTGCCAACAGAGATGAAAAAATTCCTCACCTCTCTGGACCCTGGTCATCTGATCACCTAATCATAACTGAGAAAAATGGAAAAAAAAGGTCAATAAATAGCCAACACAAAGGCCTTGCACTAAAATACATTATTTCATTTATACAAGAAACATTTCCTGTTTTTCCAGATTCCATTTAACTTAACCAAAAGCACAATTTAAGCTAACTCTGCCTTGTGCTTTCCTGACTCACATCAGAGTAGAAGCTACAAGTTGGAAAAGCAAAATAAGATGATCAGCAGGAGGTACACTGACAATAAAGCCTGAAATTGAAAAACTATAAAATGAAGAAAAAAATTTAGAACGTCTCTAACACAGGAATGCCTCTATCAATCTTGAAGATAGCACACTCTTAGAACCAGAGAAAATTCTCATTGAAATACTAATATATTCTAAATGAGGAAATACTTCCGAACTTATTCTATGAGATATTACCCTGATACTAAAGCCCAAAATAAAGACATCAGAAGAAAACTATAGACCAATATCCCATATGAACACAGGTACAAAAATCTTCAACAAAATACTAGCAAACTGAATCCAACAACATATTAATAGGATTGACTATACATCATGACCAACTGGGATTTATCCCAGGAATGTAAGGGTGGTTCAAAATTAAAAAAATAAAATCAACATAAAACATCGTGTTAACAGAATGAAAGAAAAAAAAAACACCACACGATCATCTCTGTTGACAAAGAAAATCCTTTAACAAAGTTCAACACGTCTGCATAATAAACAATATTCAACAAACTAGAAGGTGACTTTATTTGGAAACAGAGCCATTGCAGATGTAATTAGTTACCACTAACCTGGAGCAGAGGGAGTTCTTAAGCCAATAACTGGTATCCTTAAAAGTCAGAGATACACAGGAGAACCCAAAAGCAGAGCTGGGAGTATCACAGCTACAAGTCAAGAAACACCAAGGACTGATGTCCTCTCCACCGGAAGCGAGGAAGAGTTAAGAAAGGATTCTACCTAAAGTCTCCAAGGGACTGTGACTCAGCTGACATCTTGATTTCAATACTTCTAGTCCACAGACTGTGAGTGAATAAATTTTGGTCGTTTTAAGGTACCCAGTTTATGGGGCTTTGTTATGGTAGCCCCAGGAAACTAATACAGAAGGGAACTTAACTACTACAACATACTAAAGAGCATTTATAAAAAACAGATAACATCATAATGTCACGTGAAACAATGAAAGCTTTCCTCTAATAAGCTAAGGAATAAGCTAAGGAATGTGATTTTACCACAGCTATTCAAAATTGCAAAAGTTCAAGTCAGAGCAATTAGGCAAAAACAAAAAGAAATAAAAGGCATCCAAATTTGAAAGGAAGTAAAGCTATCCCTATTCATAGAGGACATGACCTGATACATACAGAAAATCCCAAAGAACACAGACACCAAAAATGGAGATAATAATAAAAAAAAAACTTAGCAAACTTGCAGGCTAAAAGATCGTCACACAAAAATCAGCTCGATATACCACCAACAAACATTCCAATAATGAAATTAAGAAAAAAAAATGCTATTTACAACAGCATTCAAAAAAATAAACACCTAGGAATAAACTTAACTAAGGAGATATAAGACTTGTACACTGAAAACTACAAAACAGTAATGAGAAATATAGGTGCACCTAAATAAATGAAGAAGCCTTTAGTGTTCATGGATTGAAAGGGCTAATACTGTTTATAAGATGGCAGAATTACCAAAGTGATCTACAGACCAAAATACAATCCCTATCAAAAGGGATAGAATGGCTAAAATTAAAACACATACATGCAGAATATAAAAAGTTTTGGGAAGAATGCGGACAAATTTGAACTCTCATATATTGTTAGTTGAATTGTAAAATGGTACATGCACTGTAGACAACAATTTGACAGTTCCTCAACAAGTTAAACATAGAATTACCATGTGAACCACCATACACCACACTTAGGATCATACCCACAAAAATTGAAAATAAGTACTTGAACAAATATTTGTATGTGAACAGTCATACAGCATTGTTCATAACAGTCAAAAGGTGGAAAGAAACCAAATGTCTACCAACTAATGAATGAATAAATAAAATGTGGTATATATCCATACAATTAAACATGCTACAAAATAGATGAACCTCAAAAACATTATGTGAAGTGACAGAACAAAGACAAAAGGTCATATGTGGTATGATTCTATTTCTGTGAAATAGCTAAAGTGAATCCATAAAGAAAGCAGGATGGTGCTTACCAGAGACTAGGGCAAGAGAGGACTAAAGAGAGTGCCTGCTTAATAGCTAGTTTTACTTAAGGTGATGAAAATCTTTGGAACTATACGAGTTGGTGTTTGCACAACACTACATGTACTATATGCTAGATAACTGTTGTATACTTTAAAATGGTTACTTTTATGTTATACAAATTTCACCTTAATAAAAATGTTTTCTAAGTAGCCTGACAAGTGTACACTCAGTGTTAATAATTATGTTTCATTCTTATTAAAACATTACTTCTCCCTAGTGTTGTAGGGCTCTACTCTTGTGTATGGCCTATTTTGCACTGTGAACTTTTCTTCTCACTTTACATTTTCTTCTCAGGTTCATCAACACATAGCTTATATTGGCCCTGACCGGTTGGCTCAGCGGTAGAGCATCGGCCTGGCGTGAGGGGGACCCGGGTTCGATTCCCGGCCAGGGCACATAGGAGAAGTGCCCATTTGCTTCTCCACCCCCCCCCCCTTCCTCTCTGTCTCTCTCTTCCCCTCCCGCAGCCAAGGCTCCATTGGAGCAGAGATGGCCCGGGCGCTGGGGATGGCTCCTTGGCCTCTGCCCCAGGCACTAGAGTGGCTCTGGTCGCAACAGAGCGTCACCCCGAAGGGGTAGAGCATCACCCCCTGGTGGGCAGAGCATCGCCCCTGGTGGGCGTGCCGGGTGGATCCCAGTCGGGCGCATGCGGGAGTCTGTCTGACTGTCTCTCCCCGTTTCCAGCTTCAGAAAAATACAAAAAAAAAAAAAAAACCCAAAAAACAAAACACATAGCTTATATTAATATCTATACAAAGGCAATGACCAAAATCTTAAGACCAAACTATTTTTCAAAGATCCACAACTATAACATATTCAAACAAGTCTTCGGTTTGATAAGGGTACCCCACAGGCACTTTAAGTCTAACATGTACATAACAGCAATCCATTATCAAAATGTGAAATATACTTTTCATACTATCATTTCTACTTTCATTAACAATACACCACCTGCAGTCACCCTAATACAGCAATCTGACAGGCATTTGAGTCCTCTTTCAACCCCATATCAGGTTTATCACCCTAATTCCCAAGAGGCCTATGTTCTCTTTCTAGTTTCTTAGGTATTACCGTATTTCCCCATGTATAAGACATGCCTTAATTTTGGAGCCTGAAATTAGAAGAAAAAAAAAAAGACAAGTGCGAAAAAGTGGAAAATGCAAGTAAAAACTTACAATGAGCACAAAAACAAGCTCAAAAAAGCAAGAAATTCAAGTAAAAAAAAAATCTACAACCATTATATAAGATGGCATCTAGTTTTTAAACTCCAAATTTTTCAAAAAAAAGGTGTGTCTTATACATAGGGAAATATGGTACCGTTTTGTCAACTTTATATTTATACTACTATTTCAAGGGTCATTTCCCATTAGGAATAATTCAGCACAATTTAATATATAGTATCTATTATAAAAACTTTTATAGGACCACCTGACTCTACCTTAAGGATTAACTGTTATGGCAATTGCCCTCTCATAGTAAAAAACTAAAACCTGGAACATTATTTAAAACAGTTTTCAGATAACACGCAGCTCAGAACTGTGATCAGTGAGAAAAATGAAATACATAAGTTAAACTGTTTGTCCCCAATTAACGCCTGGAAACAGTTTTTAGACAGTACTTCAGAAAGGTGTAATCCCACCAAAGCAGTATAGTCTACCAGAGTAGAGAAGGAAAACAGGAGTTCAGAAAGAATGAGATCATGAGAATTTATAAGGTAGAGTAAAAAAAAAAAAAGAAAGAAAAAGGAAGAGCTACATAGAGAAAGAGCCTCAGAAATGTTAAAAAAAAAAAAAAAAAAAAAGTCCCCAGCAAATGGATGAATACTTTTCACATGTATGTATGACAGGAAACTTCCTTATGTGGGAGGCTGAGAACAGTTCAAGTTCTATTTTCAAAAGACCTTTTAATGGCAGGGCACTGGGTCAAATCCTCATACTATATTGTAAGTCTAAATAAACAGTAGCATAAAAGCTGCCCTAGACCTGACCAGTAGTGGCACAGTGGACAAAGCATCAACCTGAAATGCTGAGGTCACTAATTCAAAACCCTGGGCTTGCCTGGTCAAGGCACATATGGGAGTTGATGCTTCCTGCTCTTCCCTCTTCTCTCCCTCCCACCTCCCTCTCTCTCTCCTCTCTAAAATAAATAAATAAATAAAATCTAAAAAAAAAAAAAAAGCTGCTCTAGATCCACAAAAAAGTACAAGCAAACCTAGAAAGAATCATACTATTTCACAAAATACTTAATATATGACTGTTGGGCAAATAAATTTGTAAAATGTG
The DNA here is from genome assembly GCF_036850765.1 of Saccopteryx bilineata. Classification (NCBI taxonomy): domain Eukaryota; kingdom Metazoa; phylum Chordata; class Mammalia; order Chiroptera; family Emballonuridae; genus Saccopteryx; species Saccopteryx bilineata. Next base: position 104,310,398 of record NC_089493.1, on the reverse strand, counting down.
ACTTTTATTCTCACTTTGTTAAAAATGGCGCTGCCGGCCCTGGCCGGTTGGCTCAGTGGTAGAGCGTCGGCCTGGTGTGCGGAAGTCCCGGGTTCGATTCTCAGCCAGGGCACACTGGAGAGGCGCCCATCTGCTTCTCCACCCCTCCCCCTCTCCTTCCTCTCTGTCTCTCTCTTCCCCTCCTGCAGCCAAGGCTCCATTGGAGCAAAGATGGCCTGGGCGCTCGGGATGGCTCCATGGCCTCTGCCTCAGGCGCTAGACTGGCTCTGGTGGCAACAGAGTGACGCCCCCTGGTGGGCATGCCGGGTGAAACCTGGTCTGGCGCATGCGGGAGTCTGTCCGACTGCCTCCCCGTTTCCAGCTTCAGAAAAATACAAAAAAAAAAAAAAAAAACCCCAAACAAACAAACACCAAAAATGGCGCTGCCCACGTGAATGATGCTGCCAGGTGAAACTGCTTGGGAAGGGGCTTTGTTATGCTAATATGTGAGGGAGAAGGGGTTTTGTGCCAAAAAGTTTTAAGGAGAAGGAGGAGGAAGGAGGAGGCCACATTTTTGCAGAGAAGCAGTCAAGATGGCAGAGTGCTAAAAGAGAAGCCAGTTTGTGCAGAGAGAAGGAGATGGGGAACCAGAGGGGACTTAGTGAGCTGGTAGGGGCCTTTGATTCTAGGAAAACCCGGACGTGTCAGTAGCTTTATGAGCGCTGAATGAGTGGGTTTTGGTGCCTAGTGTGTTTTTTATTCGCCTGCCGGGTATGAGACTAGAATAAAGAAATGGCCTACCAGTTTTAGGCTCCGCTGCTTCATTACCGTCTGTCTGAATCTAATGGGAACCTGCATGTGCCTGGCGGCAATGACGGCCACTACTACTGGGCCTACAATGTCAAAGAAATCCAATTCTCTTTAAAAGAACACTAGAAAATTAACTACCCAATAATGTAAAATTCAAAATATCTGATATAAAATCAAATCAAAACCCCTAAAACAGCAAAAAAACAACTAATAATCAGGAGAAAAATTGATAGAAAAGAAACAGACTCAGAAATGAAATATTACAATTAGTAACACAAGGATCTTAAAAGTTATAAATTTTATAAGTACACTCAAAGATGTAAAGGAAAATATCAACACAATAGGTAGAATAAATGAAATACATAAAAAAAGATTCTAAAGGAACTAGATTTGACCATACAGAAAAGGAAATCAGCAAATCAGAAGATAAAAGCAATAGATATATATACTCTAATCAAAATGAAACACAATGAAACAGAACCTCAGTAAGCTGCGGAACAATTTTAAGATGTCTAATACACATGTAATTGAAGTCCAGAAGCAGATGTACGGAAAATAAAACAGTAAATGATGCCAAACTTTCCAATTTAAAAAATTAGAAACTAAATAATCCAAGAAACTCCAGAAGCCTCAAGCAGAAGTATTAAAGGGGGGGGGGGCACACATTAAACTATATTTTTAATAGAACTGCTAAAAACCAGAGAGAATAATTTTAAAAGTAGCTGGAAATTGAGGGAGAAGGGAGAAAGGAGAATACATCACATAGAGCAGGGGTCGGGAACCTTTTTGGCTGAGAGAGCCATAAACGCCACATATTTTAAAATGTAATTCCGTGAGAGCCATACAACAACCCGTGTACGTTAGGCATTATCTAATAAAAATTTGGTGTTGTCCTGGAGAACAGCTGTGATTGGCTCCAGCCACCCGCAACCATGAACATGAGCGGTAGGAAATAAATGGATTGTAATACATGAGAATGTTTTACATTTTTAACGTTATTATTATTTTTATTAAAGATTTGTCTGCGAGCCAGATGCAGCCATCAAAAGAGCCACATCTGGCTCGTGAGCCATCCGTTCCCGATCCCTGACATACAGGATCACAAATAAGAACAATAGCAAACTGTTTGTTAGTTATCATGCAGATGATAAGTCTTTAAAAATTTGAATGAAAATTTTTAAATCCATTAGCCTAGAACTATATCCCCAGAAGAATAAAGTTGGAGGATTGAATACTTCCCAATTTCTAAACTTACTACAAAGCTACAATAATGAAAAAAGAATGCCCCAGCATATATGAATAAGCATATATATTACAAGTGAAAGTCCAGAAACATTCATGATTATAGTCAATAGATTTTGAAAAAGAATACCAGGACAATTAAAAAAAATGGTACTTGGACAATAGATAGCTATGCAAAAGAATTAAGCTAAAACCTTTCTTTGCACCATACAAAAAAATTAATTCAGAATGGGTAACAGACCTTGATGCAAAAGCTAACACCATAAAACTCTTAGGAGAACATATTGGAATAACTCTTTGTGATCTTGGATTAGGTAAAACCTTCTTAGATATGTTACCATGCACAATGTCAAAAAATTTTTAAAAATTAACTGAATATCTAAGTTTACAACTTTGTGCTTCAAACGATATCATAAAAAATTATAAGACAACCCACACATGAAAAAAAATGTTTGCAAAATCTTATTGGAAAGAAACTTGTATCCAGAATATGCATATTAAGAACCCTTAAACTCAACAGAAAAACAAACTCAGTTTAAAAATAGGCAAAGATTCCCGGCCAGGACACACAGGAGAAGCGCCCATTTGCTTCTCCACCCCTCCGCCACGCCTTCCTCTCTGTCTCTCTCTTCCCCTCCCGCAGCCAAGGCTCCATTGGAGCAAAGATGGCCCGGGCGCTGGGGATGGCTCCTTGGCCTCTGCCTCAGGCGCTAGAGTGGCTCTGGTTGCAACATGGCGACGCCCAGGATGGGCAGAGCATCGCCCCATGGTGGGCGTGCCGGGTGGATCCCAGTTGGGCGCATGCGGGAGTCTGTCTGACTGTCTCTCCCTGTTTCCAGCTTCAGAAAAATGCAAAAATAAATAAATAAATAAATAAATAAATAAATAAATAAATAAATAAAAATAGGCAAAGAATCTGAATTAGGTATTTCTCCAAAGAAGATATACAAAAGCTAATAAACACTTGAAAATATGCTTGATATCATTTGTCATCGGGGAAATGCAAATCATGAGATACCCACTAGAATAGCTATAATCAAAAAAGAGAAAAATAATGTGTTTGGAAGTCTTGTAATATTGCTGGTATGAATGTAAATTAGTGCAGCCACTTTGGAAGAGAGACTGGTAGTTCCTCAAAAGGTTAAAACATAGTTACCTACGATGTGATCTAGCAATTCACTCAGGAGAACTGGAAAACATGTCCACACAAAAACTTGTATAGGAATATTCACAGCAGCATTATTATCAATAGTGAAAAAGTGGAAATAACCCAGATGTTAATCAATGGAAAATTCTTCAAAATTGATCATATTCTACATTATAAAACAAATCTCAATAAACTTACACTGACATCAAACTGTTCTCCACTTGCAATAGAACTAAACTAAAATGAATAACAGAAAAGAGATCTGAGAAATATTTAGAAATAAAAGTTATAATAACCAATGAGTTAAATTAAAAAGAATCAAAGGGAAATTACAAAGTAATCTGAATTGAATGGAAATGGAAACACCATACCAAAATCTGTAGCATGCACCTAAAATAATGCTTGAGCAAATTTTAACAAATATTGTAGTAGAAAAGATTGGTTGAAATCAATCTAGGCTTCCACTTTAACTATAAAGATACCAAATGAGCCTGACCAGGTGGTGGCACAGTGGATAGAGCGTCGGATGGGGTGCAGAGGACCCAGGTTCGAGACCCCAAGGTCGCCAGCTTGAGCGCGGGCTCATCTGGTTTGAGCAAAAGCCCACCAGCTTGAACCCAAGGTCACTGGCTCCAGCAAGGGGTTACTTGGTCTGCTGAAGGCCCACGGTCAAGGCACGTATGAGAAAGCAATCAATGAACAACTAAGGTGTTGCAACGCGCAACAAAAAACTAATGATTGATGCTTCTCATCTCTCTCTGTTCCTGTCTGTCTGTCCCTGTCTATCCCTCTCTCTGTCTCTGTAAAAAAAAAAAAAAAAAAAAAACCAAATGAAAGCAGAAAAAAAATAAAAAAAATAAAAAATACAATTCAATGAATTAAAAAATAGAGAAAATACCTCCAAAGTTTCTTCTTTTAAAAGATTAATGAAAACTGATAAACTTCTAACAAGAATAAAAAAGGACAGATTGATCATACCAAGAACAAAAGAGAAGACACTAGAGATGCTACAGGCATTAAAAGAGTAAATAAATTTTATAAAACATTATGCCAACTTGGATGAAATGAACAAATTCCTCGAAAGGCAAAAACCCAATAGTTACTCAAGTAGAAATTTTAAAAAAATCTGACCAGCCTTGGCCCTGGACTCAGTGGATAAAGCATCGTCTCGGTGCACCCTTATTGCAGATTCAATCCCCAGTCCAAGAAGCAATCAGTAAGTATACAACTAAATGGAACGAACTGATGCTTCTCTCTCTCTCCCTTCTTCCATCTGTTCCTCTCTCTCAAGCAATGGAAAATTTAAAAAGAAAAAAAATTGTGCAGTCTTGTACCTATTAAAAAATTTAATTGCCCTGGCTGGATAGTTCATTGGTTAGAGCATCTTCCCGAAGTGCAGAGTGTGTCTGTTCAATCCCCCTGTAAGGGCATGTATGGAAAAACAGATCAATGTTCTGGTCTCTCCTCCCTCTCCTGCCCTCACTAAAATCAATAAATAAACATAAAAAAAATTAAGCCATACTTAAAACCCTCCTCACAAACAAAAGGCCAAAATGCCAGGTCCAAATATATAACTCAGGGGTCCCCAAACTCGCATGTGGCCCCCTGAGGCCATTTATCTACCCCCCCCCCCCCGCCGCCACACTTCCGGAAGGGGCACCTCTTTCATTGGTGGTCAGTGAGAGGAGCAGAGTTCCCATTGAAATACTGGTCAGTTTCTTGATTTAAATTTACTTGTTCTTTATTTTAAATATTGTATTTGTTCCCAACTTGTTTTTTTACTTTAAAATAAGATATATGCAGTGTGCATAGGGATTTGTTCATGTCCAACGGTCTGAGGGACAGTGAACTGGCCCCTGTGTAAAAAGTTTGGGGACCCCTGATATAGCTTCACTGGTGAATTCTAGCAAAACTTAAGAAAGAAGTATTACCAATTCTATATAAACTTTTCCCAAAAATAGACAATCTACATAAAGCCAGCCATACTGTGATACCAAACCCAGTCAAAGGCACTGCAAGAAAACTACAGTATCCCACAGAATGCAGAAATCGTTAACATTTTAGCAAACTAAATCCAGAATATGTGCACAAAATGGACAAAACATTATGACCAAGTGGTGTTTATCTCAGGGATACAAGGTGAGTTAACATATGAAGATGAATTGATATGTCACCATAAAAAGATTCAAAAAGAATTGTATATGATCACCTCAATATATAGACAAAACCACATGACAAAATCAATATCCATTTTGGATAATAATGCAGCAAACTAGAAATAGAAGGGTACTTTTCAACCTGATAAAGAACATCTACAAAAAACCAACAGTTAACATTACTTAATGATAAAATACTGTATGTTTTTTGGAGTGACAAAAATGTTCTTTAACTTGATTGTGGTTGTGCTTATACGACTATGACTATAGAATTATCAAAACTAATACTGTACAGTTAAAATTGGTGAATTTTATTTTATGTAAATTTTACCAATAAAGTTGATTTTTAAAACTACCATACTATTTTCTTCCAAGTTGGTTAAAAAAAATTAGTTCTTTAAACAAGAGTGTTGATTATAACAATACTGCTCATTTATACTACTACATCTAAGGATCTATAAACAATGAAGTGAAATTTTTAATTAATAGGTATCCAATATATATTTACATTACTACAAGTTGAACTTTATATAGAAGATAGCTGAGAATTCAATATTAAACTCTTAAATCAAGTGGAAATTTTGGCTAAAACTCATTAGCATTAATCAGTAATAAAATCAATATGCAACAATAAAAAAAGTTTTAAATCTTTTATATAACTATTCTTGTGGTCTTATGGTACCTCAGTATACTGCTAACAAAGTACTTAAATATATTAATTACCTGTCAGTTGACATAAACTAATTCAAATTGTGCTTAGAATTGGACCAGAATTCCCTTTTATCTTACACTTGGAAAGCATTAATTTTCCTCAAACCAAATCACTCAACTACTATCAAAATATTCAAAAAACAGGTATTTTTAATTATAAAAATACATGTCCAAAATGCTATTCATTATTACCTATAATTTTCTAACCACGAAAGAAAAGTGTTTTCTAATTGCTCAGTCATATCCATAAGGCCTAATTATATCACTAGAGAAAATGAAAATTTTTATTATTTTTTATTAAGAGGCGAGGAGGTAGAGAGACAAACTCCCACATGTCCCTTGACTGGGATCCACCCAGCAAGCCTCCTACAGGAGGGTGCTCTGCTTATCTGGGGCATTACTCTCTTACTGAGAGGTTTTAGCGCTTGAGGGGAGGCCTTAGTGCCATCCTCAGGGCATAGAGCCAACTTGCTCAAATGAGCCATGGCTGGGGGGGGGAAAGGGCACCAGAAGGGGGAGGGGTAGAAATACAGGTAATTTCTCTTCTTATTGCTTTAGAAATCTCAAATGGTTGATTTCCTTTGTGCCCTGACCGGAAATTGAACTGGGGACTTCCACATGCCAGCTTAACACTCTACCACTGACCCAACCAGCCAGGGCTGAAAATGAGAATTCTTTAAGCTCAAAACAGGAAATTAACATCATAAGAACGTTTGCATTTCTACTAGGCTAAAGATGAATGGGAATATAGACTAGAAATTTGCCTTTTACACATCTGTTGAAGAAATAATGACTAAGGGCATATCCAAAAGTAGGCTCTAAAATTAACAACAATGAAAGAAAAAAGATAGAAGCTATTTCAACTATAATACCAGTGGATAACATATATTGCCCTGTCTTCCACTTTATTAAAAGTTAAAGTCAGCATTTTTCACCAGACAAGCCAATATGTACACAACTTAGCTGACTAGTGATTAAAAAGTAAGACGTACATCTAAGTGAAAATGAGCTTGATATTTTTAGATGAAATATATGTGTCCTAGTTTTTAAAATAATGCTTATTTATTAAAGGAGATCATTAAGAATGAAGCTAAAATAGAATTAGCTCATGTTTTCAAACCATCAAATTCTATAGTCCACTCAATCACTAAGGTTTTATGGTTAACTCTTACTCATTTTAAATGCACATAAACTCAATTATATTCTATCTTTATTCCCCAACTCTGACTAGTTTAACCCTCAGAAATGGCTGACATTGGACAAAGTAAACACAAAACCAGGCTTGTTTTTAAAATAGTAAGGATATCTGCACACTCCTTAAAAATACAACTTAAATCATATAAACCACACCAAACTAGTGCTGCTGAATAAAAAGTAACATCCCAAACTGCCTTTCATACATTCATAAATACGGTTGAGTTTTCAAGAAAAATTCATGTGTAAAATGAGTAATAAAAATCAACAGTATTACTTTAAAATATTGGAAACTTTCAAGTTATAGATTTAAATCGTAACTACCCCTGAATAGATAGCATAATTTAACAACCAAGTTATTTTAAATTCCAAAATAAGGTAAGTTTAACAGTTTAGCATTCAACTTGGTCACTTACTAAAGAGAAATCCAACAAAAAAAAGCAGTATTGGCCGAAAACAAAACTTCTTTCAAGTATCAGATGGTTACATCTACAGCTAATACTCAAGAAAATACTAATGAGAACTACATAGCCTCTTTCAAAACTTAGCTTTATTAAGTCATGAACATGTGACAGACTGTTGGTGCGGCAAAAGTGAAATTTTAAATCAAATCTCTTGCAATGATATTTCTACCCTACCTGTATCTTCAATGAATTCTACACATTTTTCAACAAATAGTGGTATGGGCTTCTCAGCTGTAACCAGATCCTGGAGGGGCATTCCAAAGTAATTACTTTCCCAATTTCTACGCGTTGGTGGATTAAAGTTCTTAGTTTTCTTCTTCTGCTGTAAGAAAACATATTCAAATTAAAACTATTAAAATTAATTTTCTTCAAAATAGTATGAGCAGTAAGTAATGAAATATATAATCTGTATCAAAAGAAATATTTAAAAGCCACATCCAACCATGCCCACCAAAATGGAAATCATTAAATAAATTTTGCTTGAAGCAGCAACTTGAGCAATGAAGAGACAAAAAAGTAAATAGAGAAAAAACAGCTGAGCAGAAAAAAAATGTTCCCTTTAGAAAATAATGGAAACTGGATAGGCAGGGAGATTAGAAAAGATCATTTTTCAGTGCCAATGCAAAGGAAAAACTAGAAGTAATGCTCAATTCGTGTGGTCTGTTCATTTTATTTGGTCTTTGGGACAAGTCACGTGAAGTTTTTGGGCATAGATGTATTTGCTCTAATTATTGATTACACTGGGGAACAAATTTTTTTTCATTTTCTGTTGCATGAGGTTTTAGAACTGTATATATATATATATATATATATATATATATATATATATATATATAAAATATTTCTGCATCACTGATTCCAAATCTGAAATCCGTTTTTTTGGTGCATGCTCTAGTTTGTATGCAATTTTAATTTCTTTTTGTTACAGTTAATGGCATGCATCGGTTTTTAAATTGAAGTAAAGGGCAACGTCTCTTGGATTGAACATAACTACAAGGTAATTAATGTTTTACAAACATCACTTTTACATAATTGTAATTGTTTTTAAATGTAAAAAATTATCTGATAAAAACACCCTCTTATTTTAAGATTGAATCATGTCTTCGAGTAGGCGTAAACGTAAGAATAGTCCTGACACCTTCTGTTATATATGTGGCTGTTACACACTTCAACGTCAAAGGCGCAATATTTCATCATTTGTGACACTTGCATATATTGCCTATTTTCAAGTTCCCCTTGGCAATCAAGACAAGAATTGGGCTCCTCATATTGTGTGTCATGATTGTGAGGAAATCCTTCATGACTGGACAAAAGGAAAATGCAAAGGAATGCCTTTTGGTATTCCCATGGTTTAGCGTGAACCTAAGGACCACAGCAGTGACTGTTATTTCTGTCTGATCCATACAAAGGGCATTGAAAAGAAAAAACAGCATATGATTGCATATCCTAATATTCCTTCAGCAATATGACCTATCCCACATCCTGAAAACTCCCGGTTCCAGTTTTCAATGGTTTTATTTCTTCCGAGGATGAAGAAAGTGAATACGGTGATTAAGTGTATTTTGATAAGATGCGTGAGGAAATGGTTGTAGAATCTGAAGGGTCTTCTTCTGATGCCAAGCAGTCACTAACCCCTCAGCAGTTTAGCCAACCTGAATTGAATGACTTAGTAAGAGATTTGGGCCTATCAAAGAAAGCAGCTGAGTTATTAACCTCCAGGCTTCAAGAAAAGAATGTACTTCACCGGTCAGCTAAAGTATCCCATTTCAGGAAGCATGAACAAATTTTTGTGGACTTTTTTTCTGAAGACAAACACTTTGTTTACTGTCACGATATCAGTAGTCTTCTCAGCCAGCTTGGTGTTACCACTTACACTCCAACAGAATGGCGGCTATTTCTTGACAGCTCTAAATGGGAGTCTGAAATGTGTTCTCCTACACAACGGTAATGTTTCTGCAGCGGTTTCAATTGGTTATTCAACTCATTTACGAGATTAAGAATGACATAAAAATTGTCCTCGACTGTCTGAAGTATGAGGAGCATAACTGGATCATTTGTGTGGATCTTAAAATGGTAAATTTCCTGCTAGGACAACAGAGGGGTTTCACAAAGTATCCTTGCTTTCTGTGTTTGTGGGACAACCAAGCTCAGGAGAAACACTGGACACAGAAGGAATGGCCGAAACGTGAAGCTCTGGAAGTAGGGATGCAAAATATTGTGAATGAACCTGTAGTTAATTGAGACAGGATCATTTTCCCCCCACTTCAGATCAAACTTGGCTTAATGAAGCAGTTTGTTCAGGCTTTGAATAGAGAAAGTGAATGCTTTCAACATATTATTTCTGCTTTTCCTGCCTTGTCTTCCGAGAAGATAAAAGCAGATGTATTTGATGGACCTCAAATTCGAACCCTCATACATGATGAAGAATTTGCCAGGAAGATGAATAAGGAGGAGAAAGCAGCATGGCAGTCTTTTGTGGCAGTTACAAAGAACTTCCTTGGCAACAAAAAAACAGAAAACTATGAACTTCTGGTTCAAAGAATGCTGTTGGCTTTCCACGACATTGGATGTAACATGAGCATTAAGATTCACTTCCTGAACAAGTCACCTTGATAAGTTTCCCGAAAATCTTGGAGCTGTTAGTGATGAGCAGACTATTGCAGGAACATCAAATGAGACTGTCCTCAACAAGTACACAAACGCAAGAGCGACAAACCCAAATTTTTATGATTAAAACGTGTTTTAAGGCCCTGGCTGGTTGGCTCAGTGGTAGAGCGTCGGCCTAGTGTGCGGAGGACCCGGGTTCGATTCCCGGCCAGGGCACACAGGAGAAGCACACATTTGCTTCTCCACCCCTCCGCCGCGCTTTCCTCTCTGTCTCTCTCTCCCCCTCCCGTAGCCAAGGCTCCATTGGAGCAAAGATGGCCCGGGCGCTGGGGATGGCTCTGTGGCCTCTGCCTCAGGAGGCTAGAGTGGCTCTGGTCGCAACATGGCGACGCCCAGGATGGGCAGAGCGTAGCCCCTGGTGGGCGTGTCGGGTGGATCCCAGTCGGGCGCATGCGGGAGTCTGTCTGACTGTCTCTCCCTGTTTCCAGCTTCAGAAAAATGGAAAAAAAAAACAAAACAAAAACGTATTTTAATATGTTCTACTTTGAAATTGTGGACAAATTGTGATGCAATCATATCTTTTAGTGTATTAGTGTATTTACTGCATTTAGATAAATTAATATTTTCACAAAGATGATGTCCAAGAAGACATTTTACTTCATTATGTTAAACTAAATGTTGAAAATTTTAAAATAAGATGAAAACCTAAAATCTTGAATTGCAAAAAAACTGTAGCTTACAGAGAAAAACTAATGTCAGATTTGAGATCAGCACACTCGAATTAGGTAAGAACAAGTGTTTTTGTGGATGCAACAAAAATTTTGTTCCCCAGTGTTATACAATGAAATTATGTAATTCCATAAACTTTTAGTTCCATCATTTTCCCTTCTTATTCTACCATTTTTTTCCTTCCTGACTCTATTTCTTAAAGATAATTTTTACAAGTAATGAACCAAACCTTTTCACAATAGAGAAAAACAAAATTAAATAAGAAGTTTCAGAGTTTAACTGCTATCAATATTGGGGGAAAATGAGTTCTTAATCAGGGAGTGAACATCTCAAAACCTAAGTATTGTCTAGAATTCAATGGCTAAGGATATTCTGAGTCAGTCTTTCTGGAGTTGGACATTGTAACTATTTCCACGGGATGATTCTATTTTGTACTCCCAGTTGAGAATCTCTAAAACATAGAAAGATGAGGAAGTTTTCAGAAACTCATAATGTTAGAGCACCTTTTTTCTGAAGTTGGAAACGGGGAGGCAGACTCCCGCATGCACCTGACCAGGATACACCGGGCATGCCCACCAGGGGGCGATGCTCTGCCCATCTTGGGGCGTCGCTCTGCCGCAATCACGGCCACTCTAGCGCCTGAGGCAGAGGCCATGGAGCCATCCCCAGCGCCGGGCTATCTTTGCTCCAATGGAGCCTTGGCTGCAGGAGGGGAAGAGAGAGACAGAGAGGAAGGAGAGGGGGAGGGGTGGAGAAGCAGATGGGCGCTTCTCCTGTGTGCCCTGGCCGGGAATTGAACCTGGGACTCTCGCACGCCAGGCTGACGCTCTACCACTGAGTCAACTGGCCAGGGCCTTAGAGCACCTTTACTGACAGTATTTGTTCCTTTTTAGTCTAATTTTATCTATAAATTTTTATTTTCTCTGGTATAAACAACAAACCTAGTCATATTTATTATAAATATCACTATTGACTTACAAATAGGACAATAACATTCCATTTCTAATCAGAAAAGTGTAGGTGGGTGAGGGAGGGAGCACAGGTAGAGCATTCAATGCCTAAAGAAACAATCCTCATCTTAATTTCCCATTCTTTCTGGAGTAGTCTCTCTTTTGGATGGATCCTCCAGTGTATTCTTCTAAGTCTCTGGATATCTTAAATAATTAATTAAGTCCTTTCTTACTTTCAATTTCAAGTTGCTCTACCTAGCAAACTGTCAAGAGGTCATGAAATCCAACTTCTAAATCCTCATATTCTATCACTCTGCAATGATACAGATTACATACAATATAACTAGATGTCTAGAACATTGCCATCAAAGCACTGGAGTGTTTGCTCTGGCTCAAGAACCCACCAAATCAAGTAGTATGGGGATCTTTAATCTTTAAAGGATCCTGCCATTACCATGACAACCAAAACAGAACAATGTGCAATGAAGTAGAAATGAGACTATAATTTCAAAGCTGAGGTGGGGATACATTGCTAAATCCTCTCAATCCCAGCAGCACTAAGGTACTTTCAAGCCTGCAAACTACTAGCTGCACCATTCTGATTAGGAAATTGAAAACTGAAGCAAAGATGCACAAACTGTTTTCCAAGAGATAAAGCAATGGTGAAAAGAGTACTCTTAGGTTAATTTATGAAAATAGTAATGCTTAGCTTATGGCAGGAGCAACAGGAATGAAGAGATGAAACAATTTTAACAGAACAGGCTGCAATGCCACCTATAGTTTTAAAAGTAAGCTAGATAGTCCTAACTGTTCCCAATCAACCCTTCAGAAATTCTCTTCAGCACTGCCCTTCAGAAACCAATCTAAAAATTCTCAGATAATTCTGAAATCATTATACTCTTACCTTTGAGGTTACAGGGAAAAGAAAAGTGTCAACTTTATATAAGAAGCCTTGAATTCTTTACTCAAATTAAGATGGAGGGGTGGAGACAGGAAATCAAAAAACAGGAAAGCAGAATCTCTGGCATATGCTCAAGGAATATCTTCCAAGGTCTACAAAGTTACAAGGGCAAATTACTTAATTCTGTAGTTACACCAATATTCAGGGATAGTGATGTAAGGTAATGAAAGACTAAATGCTTGCTTATAGCATGGAATGTCTGACAAACTCTAAAGGGATAAAGTTAGTAACAGAAGTACCCCAGTAGTCAAGTTATAATTCATATATATTGGGGGAGTGCAGCATAAAAAGCTTATGTGGCTTTACTAGTTTTTCTACCAACTGGCACTGCTAAAAAAAAGTCTATATGCCAAGATAAAAACCAAAACAGTTCTGGATTAGACATTACTGTATTAGCTTTTATAATGAATAAAAATGTATACAATTCATTTTTTCTGTAAGTGATGGTTCTCAAGTATCAGAATCACTTTGGGAAGTAACTCTACCCAATGATATATACCACTCTGGCTAAGAGTTACTGATCTAGAGCTATAAATTTATACCAATTAAAATGATGGATATAATTTAAAACCTATTTCATAAATTAAACCATCTAAGGCTAGATAATTATACTTGCTATTAAATGTCATCAAGATTCTCTGAATGCAAAAAAAAAGATGAGTCTGGTTATTTGGTCATGTATATCTATAGTTTATGATTAACCGTTAGTCAGAAATGGCATCCCCCAATTACATAAGTGTGCCTCTGAGAAAATTAATCTGATTATTGATAATCCAACTTTGATCCATTACCATAGTCATACATATCTTAACTTCTGCCTAAGCAAATGGCCAGTCTTTCTTTCTGCCTAAGTAAACCTCAAGTCTGCAAAAGCACATTCACATTAAAATAAATATTCCAATCACAAATAATATAAACATTATCAATTAAAGGTTGCAGATATTAAAAAAAACTATCATTAGTATAAGTGAACAGAACCAAGAAAAGGTAAAGAAGTATAGCTCTCTCCAGAAATTGCAATCCCACTTCAGCAATAACAACAACACAACAAGGACATCTAAGCAACATCCTCAAATAAATAATATAATCGATAACATTTACAAAAACAATACTCAGCTGGTTCTTCTGCAAACAATACCAAGGTGGAAACTTAAGTAGCAAAAAGCAGTTGACAAAGCTTTCAAAGAACCAATCCAGCAAAAAAGAAAAGATAGACCTCTCTATTTCTTAAATTTAGAATGGGATTCTAGAAATAAAAGATCAAAAAAGAAACAAGACAAAAGGAGGTAAAATACAAAGACACTGAAGAAACCCCATTAAAAAAGTAAAACCTTCTTTAGTAAAACTCAATATGATTGAAAAGATCAGACTAAAGTAGAAAGTCATCAGAGTTCACCCTTCTCCTGTATCATTCCTATGACTCATACCAAATATATACACACCTTTACTCCCATTTTAAAAAGTCTCAATTTTCCTCTAGTTTTTAGTTACTTGCTCTATGTCACTTACTTTTGCTGACAAACCACAGAAGTCATCTGTACTAGATGTCTACAATTCCTCTTTCCGTTCTCTCTTACTATGTATAAAATTAGTCTAGCACCCTCATCACTCCACTAAATCAGTTCTAATTAAGGTTATCAATGATTGTTCTTTAATAATTAGTTCTCAGCTCTTAACTTACCTGACCTTCAATAGTCACTCTTCATTGAGCTTTCAGAAAACCACCTCTATCTCAATCGCTCTCTCATTAGTCTCTTTTGCTGATCCCTCCTTGCCAGCATTGTAATGCTGTTAATACCCCAGCCCTCAGTCCCTGATGTCTTTTCTTCTCAACATCTATACTCACCCTTTTGGTAATGACATCCATATGCTAATCCCTCAAATTAATACTTTCAGCTCAACTCTTTCTCCCAAACTCTAAACTTATTTGAAACATTCTACCTGCCATCTTCACCTGAATGTTTATGAGATACATACATTTTTCTTAGACCCAGGAGAGGGACAAATTTATGCTAGAGGAGAAAAACATGAAACTTATAAAAAGGAATAATATCAGCTATAAAAGATTCTCATACTTGGTATAAAACTAAAATAACCATGCCTTCAACAGACTCTTAAAGTTGAAAATAAAAGAATGAGAAATGTAATGATTTCATTTTTAAAAGAGCAATGTTAACATTGGAGTTGTCTTCAAGAAAAATGTATGTATCTCATACATTCATTAATAACATAAATTTGTCCCTCTTCTGGGTCATTCTTATAAACTTGTAAATAC
The DNA here is from genome assembly GCF_036850765.1 of Saccopteryx bilineata. Classification (NCBI taxonomy): domain Eukaryota; kingdom Metazoa; phylum Chordata; class Mammalia; order Chiroptera; family Emballonuridae; genus Saccopteryx; species Saccopteryx bilineata. The sequence continues at coordinate 104,295,173 of NC_089493.1, read as the reverse complement.
TAATATCTCTCTTAGCCAAAAAGCTGCAAAATATTGATATTCTAGGAGGAAAGGTCAGGTTTTCCTGTCCTTTCTTTGGAAAATGGAGGAAAAAGAATATAGAAATCTCCTGACTTACAATACAAGGACAACTAGGGTCATTTGGTTTTAAGTTCTCTGAAAGGATTAAGGTTATCTGAAGAACTGCCTTTTGCTTTCAATAAGAGACAAAATTTACATACCACCCTACACTGATCTTAGCTCTCCCTCCCTTCCTGGAATCTGAGATTAACATGTACCTCTAGGCAAAGGAGTAGAGATAGACACTAGACCAGTGGTAGTCAACCTGGTCCCTACCGCCCACTAGTGGGCGTTCCCACTTTCATGGTGGGCAATAGCGGAGCAACCAAAGTATAAATAAAAAGATAGATTTAACTATAGTAAGTTGTTTTATAAAGATTTATTCTGCCAAACTTAGCAAAAATCCAACATAAAGTACTTGGTAAGTAATTATTATTATATGCTTTAACTTGCTGTAACTCTGCTTTATAAATTTTATAAAGTAAAGTTACTTCCCTACTTTATAAATCACCATTACTGTGGAACCGGTGGGCGGTTAGAAAATTTTACTACTAAGAGAGATACAAAAGTGGGTGGTAGGTATAAAAAGGTTGACTACCCCTGCCCTAGACAAATGTTATAATCTTGTTCATGATTGTGTCATGCTGTCAAGCCCCCCCAACCTGTATGTAGTCAAAGGGTATATAACCAGCCTCTGAAATATACTTGGCGCACACGATTTGAGTCTGCTATGCCCCATGTAAGCCATATGTGGCCGGCATATTTAACAAATCTCCTCCTTCAATAAAACTCTTCAAACTTTATCTGGACTTGGTGTCTCTACGTAAACCTGATGAAGTAGGTACAGTGCCTTTCAGAATCTGGGGTACAGTACTTTACAACAGTATATATGTATCACATCTTCTTTATCCAACATCTACTGAAGGAAACTGGAAAGCTACATGCAAAAGAATGAAACTAGACTGCTATCTGTCATCACACCAAAAATTAACTCAAAATAATAAAATACATATAAGAAAACATATGTACTAAACCTATGGATCTCTGTCTGATAAAGAATTTTATGATTTTGACTTCAAAGGCAAGGGAGGTAAAAAAAAAAAAGCAAAAATAAATCAATGGGACTATATCAAACTAAAAAGCTTCTGCACTGCAAAAGAAACCATCATCAAAACAAAAAAGAAGCCAATCAAATGGGACAAGATACTTGCAAACACCTCCAATAAGGAGTAATATCCAAAATATATAAAGAATTCATACACCACCACCAAACAATCCAATTAAATAATGGGCAGAAGACTGAATAGACATCTCTCCCAAGAAGACATTACAAATGGCCAATAGATACATGAAAAGATGCTCAACTTCACTAGACACTAGAAAAATGCAAAACAAAACCACAATGAGATACCACCTCGCACCTTTTAGAATGGCTATTATCAACAAGACAGGTAATAATAAGTGTTGGAGAGAATGCAGAGAACAAGGCGCCCTCCAATATTGCTGATTGGGATGTAAATTGGTACTGCTACTATGGAAAAATTAAGAATAGAATTACCATATGGCCCAGCAATCTCTCTTTTGGGTACCTACCTGAAAAATTTTAAAAGTTATTCATAAAGATATATATACTCCTATGTTCATTGCAGCATTAATACCATAGATTTAAAACCTTTAACATCCTAATAACTCTTCCTGTGAGTACCAGATTCATAATCTAACTTTTATACTTCCACTGGGATGTTAAAACAGATATTTTAAATGTAACATAAAAAGCACAGAATAGATATCTTGATTCCATCTAGCCTGAAAGCTTTTACCCTCAGTCATCACTTATCTCAAGTAAATCCACCAATTGCTTAACCCATAAATCTAGAAGTCAATCCTGATTTTCTCTGTTCCTTTCCTCTCCAGAGCAAATGTGTAAGAAGCATAAGAATATATGCACTTTTCCCATTTTCAGTACCTGGACCTGGCACAGTATCTAGGTGCTCTAGTAAACACTAACAGAAGCAAAAAAAAAATTTTAAACAGGAATCTGAGAAAGCCTTTATCATATAAGACTTCTGTTAATAAATATACCAAGTACTGTTGGTTTACTTACTCATTTCTGCAAACAGTTTCATTATACCTAATTCTTTGTTCCTATGGGAGTCATTGTATAGGTGTGCCTAAGCTTAAATATCTGAACCTAATAAAATCAGGATTGAAACAAAATAATGATTATCATAAAATTACAAGAAAAATAGCCAACTCTATGTGAATTCATTTGAATATAAAGTGATATACTTTCAGTGGGTAAGAACTGAGCACTATGTGCACAGCATCATGCTAGGCATTGTGTAGGATACAAGAATCAGTGGAAGTTAAATGCCCTCAAGGAACAGATAATCTATTATGAAGAAAAAACATTTCACTACCATTCATTTCAGTAGTAGCACATGCAAAAGCATATATGATTGTCAAAATAATTAGATGTAAGGCTCAAACACAGACTTCAAAAAGGCAGAACTTAGAAAGAGATGAGGTTGGAGCCATCACAGGAATTTAAAATATATCTATAGGTCATTTACTCATCTAAACATCTGGGTGACTACCATATGTCAGGAAAAGGCCTTAGAAATTACTAAAAACTGCTATTTATTTATTACTATATATTAGGTACTTGGCAATATTTGCATAATCTAATCATCACATGACCTCTGAGATAGCTACAATTTTACATCTATGTCAACACACCTGGAACTAAAATGTATGTATAGAAACGAATAATGAAAGGTAGGCAGGGGCCACATTGCAAATGGCTTTAGGTGCCTAACTAATGAATCAAATTTTAAGCAGAAACTACAAATATTATGTTGTAGGGCGAGAGATTAGGCATGTCTATTTAACAGTACTGCCCAGAAAGCAACATAATAGAATAGCTTCAAGCAAGAGTGAACAGGAGACACAGAAACTTAATTAAAAAGTTACTGCATCACCAATGCTGGTAAGGATATGGAGAAATTTGATCCATTATATCATACATTGCTGGTGGGAACTTAAAATAGTACACCCACTCTAGAAAAATTTCTTGTAAGACTAAATATGAAGTTACCATATGACCCAGCAACTGCACTCTTGGACATTTATCCCAAAGAAAAGAAAACTTATATTTATATAAAAATCCATACTTGATTATTCATAGCACTTTTATTCATAATAGCCCAAAGCTGGAAACAATACAGATGTTCTTCAACAGGTTAAGAAACTGTGCTATATCCATGCATGCAATATTACTCAGCAATAAAAAGGAACAAACTTGATTTATGCAAAAATTGTCTGAACCTCAAAGGGAATTATACTGAATGAAAAAAAAAAAAAAATCAATCCCAGCAAGCTACATACACTATGATCCCATTTATATAATATTCTAGAAATGGAAAAACTATAAAATGACAAAAAGAAAAACCAATTAGTGGTTGCTGGGGGTTATGTATGAAAGGCAGTGAGGAGAAGGGAAGATATGGTTATAAAAGGACAACAGGAAAGATCTGTTGGTGACAGAACTGTTCTGCATCCTGACTGTGGTGGTACACAAACCTGCACATGAAAAATTACATAGAACTAAACAGAAACACACAAACAAGTACAAGTATAACCAGAGAAACCTAAACAAAATCTGTGGGGATCACATTAATGTCAACATTTTTTTTTTTTTTTTTTGTATTTTTCTGAAGCTGGAAACGGGGGACAGTCACAGACTCCCGCATGAGCCCCACCGGGATCCACCCGGCACTCCCACCAGGGGGCGATGCTCTGCCCCTCCGGGGCGTCGCTCTGTTGCGACCAGAGCCACTCTAGCGCCTGGGGCAGAGGTCGAGGAGCCATCCCCAGCGCCATGGCCATCTTTGCTCCAGTGAAGCCTGGGCTGAGGGAGGGGAAGAGAGAGACAGAGAGGAAAGAGAGGGGGAGGGGTGGAGAAGCAGATGGGCGCTTCTCCTGTGTGCCCTGGCCGGGAATCGAACCCGGGACCTCTGCACGCCAGGCCGACGCTCTACCACTGAGCCAACCGGCCAGGGCCAATGTCAACATTCTTGTTGTAATATTGCAATATAATATTAGATGATGCTACCTTGTGGGAAAATTGGCAAAGGATGCATGGGAGCTCTGCATTATCTTACAATGGTTTGTCAACCTACAATTATCGCAAATTAAAATGATTTTTTTTTTTAAAAAAAGGTCATTGCAATAATCTAAGAAGTTATGGCAAGCTCAAGTAAGACTATGACAATGAAAACATTTTACAGTGGAATAAAGATCAGCTAAGTAGAACCAACAGCAAAGAATGTAGCTTTGGCCCACACTAGCTCCTTCCTGAAAATGTTTCTTACCCAAGCATGGTGAGGATAGGGAAGTAAAAGCTCTGACATATGAGGAAAAACCTGCCTTTCCTAATGAGCAGGTACACACATGCCTTGTAAGAATGACTTCTAGAAACTCACAGGAATTTCCTTTGAAGTCACATTTTTTCATACAGGATTTCTCAACATTATGATTGACATTTTCGGTTTGTATAATCCTTTGTTGTGGACTATATCCTATTGTAGGAGATAGAGCAGCATCTCTGGCCACTACCCAACAGATATCGTAGCAACTCCCCATCCCAGTTTTAACAGCCAAAAATGTCTTCCAATGTTGCCAGATGCTCCCTGGACGGCAAAAGTAAACCTGGTTGAGAACCTTTGTGCTAAAACAAGGACCAATAATTCAAGTTTGGAAGATGGTCACAAATATGTCTTGAGAAGTCTGAGAATTTTAACTTTAAAATAGGTCAGTACTTAATTCAAGATTGAGAAACACTACTGTATGGTACTAAAGATAAATCATAATTGTCCTCAAAAAGCTTACCATGTAATAAGAGAAACAATATTAAACTACAAAGTAATAAAACTACTCTAAAGTGATTACTTTAGGTGAGAGGAATAAGCACTGTACATATCATAATACATCAGTATAAGAAAAAAAGTGTTTAATGGGAGAAAAAACTGCATAAAGGTTTAACTGAATTCTTTTTTTAGAAGTCTATAAAAGCTGCCTGACCAGTGGTGGTGCAGTGGATAGAGCGTCAACCTGGGACGATGAGTTCCCAGGTTCAAAACCCTGAGGTTGCCAACTTGAAAACAGGCTCACTAGATTGAGCACAGTCACTGGCTAGAGTGTGAGATCACTGACATGATCCCATGGTTGCTGGCTTGAGTAAAGGGTCACTGGCTCAGCTGGAGCCCCCGGTCAAGGTATGTATGAGAAGCAATCAATGAACAATCAATGAGCAATCAAGTGCCGCAACACTGGTTCTAGCATTAATTCACCTTTAAAACAGTATGTTTCTATTAAGCATTTCAACATATATCATCTAACTAGCAAGTATTTTATTATTGCCATTAACAAATTCACAAACAAAAAATACACCTGGATTCACCTGGAGACAGTCCTAGCAAAACACTTAGTTATTCAAGTGAATAATGGGTGGATTTCTTCCCAACTTCCCCAAATATATATCTTAAAAGTGTATTCAAGTTAAAGTAAGTTTTATATTATACCCAGTATTTCATTCTTAAAACCATCTTTTCTTTACTTCCCCTATTTCATCTGTTAGGTGCTCTCTGTTACTCTAATGGTTGTCAATCAGCAGTAAAGAATGAAGAGAAATTTTAGTGTCTCTCTCTCTTCCTTAACATTAACAGAAGTTCTTAAGAGTCCACAGCTTTAGCAAGTATATAAAACCCTTAAAACTCCAATAAAATTTTGTTCATGTGTATTTTTCCAAGGAAAATACCCAAACTTGTCCCCAGTGTTTTAAAGCCTAAGAACAATTTCAAAAAAGCTCAAAACAATTACTTTATACGAAGTATGCAAGGTGTACTTTCTAATTGGGCAAACTTAGATAAGATCATTGAAGTCACATCCCTTTATTTTACTCTAAGAATTGGAAACATAAAAAATTACTGCTTTAAAAAGCAGTTCTCCTTCTACTGGGATTTCTCTTTACCCAGTGAGATTAAAACCCTATTTATTTGAGAACTCTTTCACAACATCAGTTGAAATGGCAAGAAAATATTACAGAGCTAGAAATCATAAAACTATGCCAATTGCAATAACTTTTCTCATATTAAGACAATATATGTAATATACCACACACTGAAGCACATAAAATTGACAACCCTATAAACTTACTTGTAAGTTTTGCAATAGTAACAACTGTCAATTGATATAAAACTATAATAATAAGACAAAACTCTATGTCAGTAATTTTCAACTCTTTAAAATTTTGTGGCAAACCAAAAACTATACTTTTGCTCTGGCTGGTTGGTTCAGCGGAAGAACGTCGGCCTGGTGTGTGGAATCCCAGGTTCGATTCCCGGCCAGGGCACACAGGAGAAGCACCCATCTGCTTCTCCACCCTACCCCTTTCCTACTTCTCTATCTTTCTCTTCCTTTCCCATAGCCAAGGCTCCACTGGAACAAAGTTGGCCTGGGCACTGAGGATGGTTCCATGGCCTCTGCCTCAGGTGCTAGAATGGCTCTGGTTGCAATGGAACAATGGCCCAGATGGCAGAGCATCGCCCACAGGTGGGCATGCTGGGTGGATCCAGGTCGGGCACATGCAGGAGTCTGTCTTCTCTACCTCCTTGCTAACTTCAGAAACAAACAAACAAACAAAAACACACATGTTTTGCCAATCTGACAAAAAAAATAGGTACAATTTTGATTCAAACTGGTGTGGCTACTGTTGTGTTGGCTGTTGTCATTTTTTAATTTGACAATCTAAGGGAAAAGAGGTCAGTGTGCCTGACTAAAATAGTTAGGTATTGCATGTTTTAAAAATTCTTGCAGCACATGGGTTGAAAATCACTGCTCTATGTTACAGTAGTTAGTGCCTTCTTGATATGTGAACAAAGTACATTCTAAGAATTATAATTAATAAGTTACAGAAATAAGAGTAATTAAAATAATTTATGCTATGCCAGTTTTTGCTAAATATTCAATATGCTATTAAAGGCAAGAAAAAAAAGTTTGAATAGAAAGCTAAACTTATGAAATTTACTTTTGTTTTAAATTACTAAAAACAAGCATACTACTGACAATCATTTAAATTAAGCCTCAGTGGAACACATGAATCAGAAATATACTTTAAAAATGGACCACCTAGTTATACTTCAATCTGAAATTGAAAAGTAGTAATTCATGGTCAAATGGACAGCACAGAAGATATAGCAAATAGTAAAATGTAGGCAGAATACTCATATTATATTATACTGAGGTAGCCAGCACCACCAGTGTTACTAAAGAAACCAATTTTAACTTGAGAAATTTTAGAAACACCACATAACTAATCAATCTGAAGTAGATCAATTTAGCCAAACAGTCAGAAGAAATAAACAGAAAAGGTGACTTTAAAAACACCTCAATAGCCCTGGCCAGGTAGCTCATTTGGTTAGAGTATCATCCCAATATGTCAAGGTTGTTGTGGGTTTAATCCCTGGTCAGGATACATAAAAGAATCAATCAATGAATGCATAAGCAAGTAGAACAATCAATGTTTCTCTTTTTCTCTAAAAATCAATAAATAAAATGAAAATGAAAATAATCTCATCACTAAATGTTTTTCAAATGAGATGAGAAGATATGAAAGAACTAGAAGTTTAGCTAACCTTGTTAAAAGTATTTTTAAATGTTTAATTTTCAAAAAAATCAATTTTACTAGACCAAATTTCTTGAGAGCAGACTCCATAACTGTCACCCCTGTATCCTTTAGCTTTAGACCGTGTTTAGGCATAGTGAGCATTCAGTAACATGAGAATATGAGAGCTTCCTTGAATATGAGAGCTTCCTTGAATCAAAATAAATAAATTCTAATTCTTAAACACATAAACCATTCTTTTATTACCACTAAAAAACAAAGCCATATATTCACACTGATTTCAACTGATCACAATACAAAAATATACCATGCTAGGCTGAGGAGATCAATTATAAACAAGATATAGGCCCTGGCCAGTTGACTAAGTGGATAAAGCATCGGCCCAGTGTGCAGATAGGTTTGATCCCAAATCAGGACACACATAAGAGGCGACCATCTATCTGCTTTACTTCCCCTCCTTCTCCCTTGTTTCTCTTCCCATATCTCTTTCCCTCTCATAGCCAGTGGCTCAACTGGTTCGAGTTTGGTTGATTCAGCATCGAACCTAGATGGGGTTGCTGGGTGGATCCTGGTTGGGGCACCTATGGAAATCTGTCTCTCTATCTCCCTCCTCTAATGTAAAAAAAACATTAAAACAAAACAAAGCAAAAAATACAAGATATAAATCTTGCCTGTAGTAGACACTGTGATTTTCATCCTTTAGAAATTTCATCCCAATAAGGGGGAAAGTCAATTATACCCAGAGCCCTAGGGATAAGCATGGGCCTAGATTCAACTGCATAATTCTATTCCTCTCGCTAGAATTTACTGGTTAGGAGTTAGAAATAGATAGATACAGTACCAAACTCAAGACAATGAGGCTAGAAGGCCCTGGCTGGTTGGCTCGGCGGTAGAGCGTCCGCCTGGCGTGTGGAAGTCCCGGGTTCCATTCTCAGTCTGGGCACATAAGAGAAGCGCCCGTCTGCTTCTCCACCCTTGCCGACCTCTCTCCTTCCTCTCTCTCTTTTCCCCTCCCGCAGCCAAGGCTCCATGGAGCAAAGATGGCCAGGGCACTGAGGATGGCTCCATGGCCTCCGCCTCAGGCGCTAGAATGACTCCGGCCGCACTAGAGCAATGCCCCAGATGGGCAGAGCATCGCCTCCTGGTGAGCACGCTGGGTGGATCCCGGTCAGGTGCATGTGGGAGTCTGTCTGACTGCTCCCATCTTCTAACTCAGGAAAAAAAACGAAAGAGGGAAAAAAAAAACAAAACCAGCGGCTAGAAAAGATGCTAGTCAAGGGGTCTGGGAAAACAGCTTTCTCATTCCTCTGAACATACATCCTTTATAAAAATCATCCTCACTTTCTTCCCTAAGGAAATGTCTGCAGGTAATAATGGATATAATGGAGACCCTACATCAATTGCCAAAAAATCTAACCAAGGTATTCCCAAAAATAAGTATAAAAAGGAAAATCTTAAAACTACCAAGCAGCTCAAGATTTTGTAAAACGACCTTGGTCATTAAACAAGTGCAAGCCTACCACCTTATCTGTGCTGGATATGTAAGTATTGCTCTTTCTATAGTCAGCTTTTTAGCATACAATTTTTATTTAGCCTTAATTAAAATTCTTTCAAAAACATAGTTTCTCTCAAATGTGAACACTGACAAATGACTATCAAGAGGTTAAGTTATACACACTAAAAACAAAAAGTACTTACCCTGTATCTTATGCATTTTTTATAAAAACAGCTGCTTAACACTGACATGTTTTCATATATTTCATTACTTTTATAACTAAACAATTTATGGATCAAGAGAAAACTGTGGCCATCACTGTTGGATTAAAAGTATTTTTAAAAGGCATTATACTTAATAAAGACCAAGGTTCTAGAAGAGAGAAGTCAAATAATTCTAAACCTAAGATTTCCCTACATTCCAAATGTTCTATCATATTAATAGCATGGTATCAACTATTTACTAGTAAATTATCTTATGACTCAATATATACATATAATTATTCAGTTTTTAAAAGAAAACAGACCTATTTTGGTATTATTACCCAAATAGGCTCCAAACCCTATTACAATGGCTATAGCAGCAGAATCTTCTAAGACACCATCTAATAATGGGGGTTAATAAGAAGGGAGCAGCAGTACGATACAAAGAAAAGAACATGTACTGGAAGAAACATTTGAGACTAAAACAGGAATTGGTAGTTGCTAATATAAGAGGATGAAAAAAATTCATGACCTGAAATTTAAGAAAAATTAAAAAGCTGAATATGAAAATCATGAGAATACCATGTTACTCCAATGCACCATGAAATTCATAAAGGATTTTACTATTCACTACCTGAACCAAGCCGACAGCACTGGAACAGATACTGAAAAACAAAAAGCTTTTAAAACAAGGTATGCCTCTTTTCATTGAATAAATGTATCAAACACTGGCAACTTAATACAATTAAAATTTTCCTCATTTCGCCTGACCTGTGGTGGCGCAGTGGATAAAGCATTGACCTGGAACTCTCAGGTCGCAGGTTCGAAACCCTGCACTTGTCTGGTCAAGGCACATATGGGAGTTGATGCTTCCTGCTCCTCCCCCTTCTCTCTGTCTCTCTCTCACACTCTCCTATCTAAAGTGAATAAATTAAAAAAAATTTTTTCCTCATTTCATCATTCTTTTAAATCACTATTTTCAAACAGCTGTAGGTTACAAAATCAATTTGGTAGGTCACAACCGGCACTTTTTTCCCCAATAATAGATTATAAAATCAAAATAAAGTCTGACCAGGCTGGGGTGCAGTGGATAGTGTTGACCTGAAATGCAGAGGACCCAGGATGGAGATCCTAAGGTTGCCCCCCTTGATCGCGGGCTCACCAGCTTGAGCATGCTGTTGCTGGCTTGAGCAAGGAGGGGTCACTGGCTCAGCTGGAGTCCTCTGATCAAGGCACTTATGAGAAAGCAATCAATGAACAACTAAGGTGCTGCAACGAGAAATGGATGGTTCTCAAATCTCTCCCTTCCTATCTATCTGTGTCTGTCTCTCTCATGCACGCTCGCTAAAAAAGAAAAACAAGAGAAAATCAAAATAACATATACGGTATAGTTAAGTGTTTTTTTGATATTTCATCTATGTAGAAATGTTTGTGTGTATAAACGGGTAATAATTAAAAAAAAATAATTTTCACAGATGGCTGTAGTAAAAAAATTTATTAGAGATTTTCTTCCAGTAACTAACAACTAAGCTCATTTTGGAGTACAGAACCAAAGACAGTCAAATAAAGACTTCTCTGATTGGCAGGAATGACAACTAAACAGACCTCTTAGCCTTTCTTATATGCCACTAATGCCCAAAAGTTATGATTTTCTATATTTGAGAAAAGATTTCTAGACTATGGTTCCCATCTTGGAATCAAAGAATGAAGGTAAACAGAATGAACTTTTCTTTTTTTTCCCTTTTTATATTTTACAGAGAACAGAGAGAGAATCAGAGAGAGGGACAGATAGGGATAGACAGGAACAGAGAGAGATGAGAAGCATTAATCATCAGGGGTTTTTGTTGCGACACCTTAGTTGTTCATTGATTGCTTTCTCTAATGTGCTTTGACTGTGGGGCTACAGCACATCGAGTAACCCCTTGCTCAAGCCAGCAACCTGGGGTCTAAGCTGGTGAGCTTTGCTCAAACCAGATGAGCCCGCGCTCAAGCTGGCGACCTCGGGGTCTCGAATCTGGGTCCTCCACATCCCAGTTTGACGCTCTATCCACTGTGCCACCACCTGGTCAGGCTGAACTTTTCTTTTAAAGAGAGAGAGAAAAAAAAGAAGACATGCATAAGCTCAGGATCAGAAATTATATAAATATTTAAAAATGAGTTGGGGAAACAAATCCAGCAAATGGGACAAAGGATGGTTCTGAAATATAGGCAGAGTATACTGAAATATTTCAGTTCTGATGGATACTATCAATAATATTTACTGAGCACTGGTATATGCCAGGGACTTGAAACACATAGTTCCAATTTCTAGCACAATTCCAAGTATTATACAGATTCTTCTCAACTTACAATGAAGTTACGTCCCAATACCCATTGTAAATTGAAAATATCGCAAGCCAAAAATGCATTTAATATACTAACCTATTGAACATCACAGTTTAGCCTAGCCTACCTTAAGCCCAGAACACAACATCTACAAAACACTTGCAGCACAGTACGCTGTAGAGCAGGGGTCCCCAAACTTTTTACACAGGGGGCCAGTTCACTGTTCCTCAGACCGTTGGAGGGCCAGACTATAAAAAAAACTATGAACAAATCCCTATGCACACTGTACATACTATGCAAAACAGGAACAAATATATTATTTAAAATAAAGAACAAGTAAATTTAAATCAACAAACTGACCAGTATTTCAATGGGAACTATGGGCCTGCTTTTGGTTAATGAGATGGTCAATGTCCAGTTCCATATTTGTCACTGCTAGCCATAACAAGTGATGTGATGCACTTCCAGAGCCGTGATGCGTGCATCCCGCGTCACTGGAAGTAGTACTGTACGTGAGCGACACTGCGCTTTGTGGCGCTGCCACATACAGTACTCATCCTGTGCTCCTCTCACTGACCACCAATGAAAGAGGTGCCCCTTCTGGAAGTGCGGCGGGGCCGGATAAATGGCCTCAGGGAGCCATAGTTTGGGGATCCCTGCTGTAGAGTATCAGCTGTTTACCCTGGTGACCATGTGCCTGAGAATTTCAACCACTTATCTGGGAAACTATCAAAATTCAAAACATGGTTTCCACGGAATATGTATTGTTTCATAAAGTCAAAAAATCACAAGTCAAACCATTATAAGTCAGGGATCATCTGACATTCCCATTTTATAGGTGAAGGAACCACCTAAGAAAGGGTAAGTGCTTTATTCTTATATACTTACTCTCTACCTACTGTTTTTTAAGAATCGTCTATGCTACTTGGCCTTTCAACACCAGCAGTTCCTCAAGGCTGATAGGCACTTCTTTGTTTTCACTTCTTAGGTTACTTCACCTATTGACATCACTACTTCAATGTCTCTTAAATATATATATTCCCAACTCAGACCCCTCCTCTGAGAACTCATATATCTGACAAATTGACATCTCCACTTGAACTCTAAAACTAATTATTTCCACACCCCAAGTCCAAACCCAGTAAATTTCAAATGTTCTATTAATATATATATATATCATGAATAGCATCATCGCTGATGAAGCTGCACAAGCTAGAAACCAACAAGCTACCTTTTCCACCTTGTTCATCATCCTCACCCTTCCCCCACATATACAAAACATCATCAAATCTTATGAACTTAAGTACCTCTCAAACCCATCCCATTCTATCTCCCGCTTCACTTCAACTACTCAAAGCTTTCACTATGGTTCATTTGACTACTGTAATATCCCAACTGGTTTTCCATGTCACTCAACCCATTCTCCACACTAAAACCAAGTGATTTCAAATCCACTCACTGTCTATTTTCAAATTACTCTTAGGTGGCTGCTCCGATGGTAGTGGGTTATCAGAACTTATTAACTTAGTGTCAAATTACTCTTAGGCTAAATAACAAAAATTCCTAACAATGCCTAAAAGGTCTGAGTCTAGTCCCTACTCTCAAGTCTCTCCTACTACTACTCTTCAGTACTGAGATCATGAGTCAGCAAGATTATGGCCTGCCACTCAATCCAGCCTGCTGTCTATACTTGAAAACAGTCATAACTCATCCATTTACATATTTCTATGGCTGCTTTTATACTGTAAGAGCAGATTTTAATAGTTATAACAGAGGCTATTATCACAATCAAAGCTTAAAATATTATCTGGCTCTTTATAGAGAAACTATGCCAACACTGCCTTAGATAAATAATCAACCACTGTGACCTCCTTTAAGAACACATACTATAAGAGGGACAAATGATTTGACTTTGGGTAATGGGCTCATAACACAATCGACATCAAATGCTATAGAGGTATTTACTTGAAACTTATGTATTCACTGATCACTCATCCCATTTATTTAATTTTCTAAATAAAATTAAAAAAAACATACTATGTTACCTCTCACCACACTAACATTCTATTCATTCAGCATTAAATATTCTTCCATCCACCCAACTAGTCCTCTAGTTAAGTTCTATTCATCTATCAGATCTCACTTAAAATGGCATTTCTTAGGGAAGCCTTTTCTCACTTTTTAGACTAGCATATCTCAGTTTAGACCAGGCACATTTCAGGTGCTCAATGACCTCATGTGGCTACTATGTTGGAAGGACAGCTTCAAGCCAGGTCTGTGATTTTGGGACTCTTTTATGTTCTATTGGTCAATGTGCCCATCCCAGTGCAAATACCACATTGCCTTAAACACTAAATTTTACATCTGATAGAATAAGCACACATGCATCATTACCACTCCACCTCTGCCTCTTATTCATAATCGTCCTGGCTATTCTAGGTTTTTCACTTTTCCATATATGAATTACAATCAGTGTGAAGTTTCCTGAAAATCCTTGACGCTTTGAAGAAAACAATGAATTCAGAGGTCAGTTTTAAGAGCAATGACTTCTTTATAATATGCACTATTCATGGACATAAAGGCACTAGCTACCCATTTAATTTAGGTCTTTTTTAATGTCTTTCAATAAAGTTTTATACTTCTCCAGAGGTTTGAACATGATACTATAACTTCCAGGCACTTGATAAACTGCCTTTTGTAAAATAGTGTCCAGTTGCTTATTGCTGATGTATAGTGATACAATCAATTTTTGATTACTGATCTCTTCCCAACTTGCAACCTGAAGTTAAACCCAACTTTCCTGGCTGCTTAGGCCCTGTTCAACTAACTGCTTTTGGATTTAAACTAGCTCTTCAGTTTAGCAGATTCATAAATGCAATGCTCTTTCACAATACCCTGAATTAGGACAGTTTCTTATCACATCTCATCTTGCTTAGTCACAGTTTTATGCCTCTTATATCAAGATATTTTGCTAACTCTTTTACCAATACTAATAATTTATCTGTAGATCCTTCTGGCTTTTACTTAGACAATCATATCAGTCAATAATGACAATTTTGTTTTCTTCATTTCAATACTCATGCTTTTAATTTTTTTCCTTATCATATTGCTGTGCTCTGTAGAATACTGAACAGAAATGGTGACAATATATACATTTTTGTCTTGTTCCTAGTTGAAAGGGGAATCCATTTCTCCATTTAGAATGATGCTTACTATAGCTTTTACTTGTTTATTTGTAGATACCTTTTTGGAAGTTAAGAAGTTCCAAACAGCAGCTTTCTCATCATTTTACATTTTATCAAGTGCTGTTAAAACACTTGGATATTTTTGCTATTATATGTCCAAAACCACTTATCTAAAACCCTTGGAGCAAAATATGTTTTAGAATTCAGAAATTTCTAGTTAGCCAGAACATACAGTACAAAAAAATACCTATTATATAACAACCTCAGCAAAATGAGGGTCAGTACCCTGTCCTTAAATATATAAACAGTTTTGCAGTGAACCATATAAATATTCACTCTAAACAAGATGAACAATGATTTTAAGTAAGTCTCACATTAGTTTGAATTAGGTTTTACCAACAAGAAAAAGTCAAATCAGGTTGCATTACCAAGTTCTAAAAAGAAAAAACTTGATTTTCAGAGGTCACTGGACTTTAAAATTACAGTTAAGTCTATGGATCTGTAATTTATGACTTTTTTCATGTATACTCATAATTAAAATGAAACTATCATTTTACTTTCTTATACCGTTCTTGCTGGTTCTATGCATGGCCAGTTGCCACAGCCACCATCATAGCCACCTGGCCCATGCAGGTTCGCATTAGATTTGGACAGACGGTATTGAAACAATGGAGCCAAGAACTGGGTGGGCCATTAGCTTTAATCCTAGTTTGCACCCGGTGGGCAAGTAAAAACACACACGGGGCTCCAAAACCCACTCATTTAGTGCTCACAAAGCTACTGACTTATCCGAGTTTCCTAGAATCAAAGGTTTCTTCTAGCCCACCAGACTTACTTACCTCTGTTCCCCATCTCCTTCTCTCTGCACAAACTGGCTTCTTCTTCAACACTCCCCTATCTTGGCTACTTCTCCTGGCCTCCTCCACACAGCCTCTGCTCTCCTCTCTGCTCTCTCTTCTAATGCTAATCTCAGGAACCAAGAGAGTAAACTCCCGGTCTGCCCCACCTTATAGTGCAGAAATCAAAACCTTTAATCCAGCTGTTCTCAACCTGTGGGTCCGCTGTTTAATCTAATATACAAAATAGGGAAGTCTCTGATACAAAGTCCACCCCACATCAAAAAGGGTGGGAAAGGCTTAGTCGTAAAACCAAGCCCCAGGCTACAAGGATCCTGCCCACCCCCAATACACATTAATATAATTATGCCCATTCCAAGCATAAGGGCAACTAATATCATCACCTGGGAGACGGGCTTCCACGTGCGCAGTGCCATCTTTAACAAAGTGAGCATAATATATTTTACCTGCCCAACATTCTAGAATTAAAGATAGATGGCTTCAAAGAGTAAATTAAGAAATGTGTTCTGTGGAGGCGCAGTGGATGGAACGTCGACCTGGGATGCTGAGGCTGCCGGTTCGAAGCCCCAGGCTTGCCTTGCCTGGTCAAGGCACGTGTAAGAAGCAACTACAATTTGATGTTTTACACTCCTCCCCTCCCTTCTATCTCCCCCCTCTCTAAAATCAATAAATAAAATCTTAAAAAAAAAAATGTGTTCTCTACTTTCTATGTATTTTCTGAACAGTTTATAGAACACTGAAATGATAGGCTTCTTAAAAAGTCTCCTATAAAAGTCTCTGGGGCTGGTATTCTTGTGGCAAGATGTAACTACTGCTTCACAATGTATTTAACAGTTACAGGATTAGTCAAAGCTTTCTTGTCTAGGTAAATTATATTTTTCTGCAAGTTTGTTTTTAAACCTTTAAATTGTAAATACAAAGTTGTTGATAGTATTCTCTATTATCTTTTTAATCCAATCTATCTGTAATTATGCCCCCCTTTTCATTCCATGTTTATTTTATATGTTCTCTTTCTGTTTCTGGTGAGTCTTGCTGATGTCTATTTTTCTAGTCTTCTTAAAGAATCAACTTCTAGCTTTGCTGACTTCTCATTTGGTCTCTATACTCTTATTACATTAAAACTGAATGTGCACATCAGCCTCCTCTCCAGATTACCTCATGCCAATACCAGTCTCTTCTCAACTTGTAACCCAAAGTTAAACCCAACTTTCCTTACTGCTGCTCAGGTCCTGTTGCAACTAACTGCTTTTGGATTTAGACTAGCACTTCAGTTCAGCAGACTCTTATAAATACAATGCTATTTCAAAATACCCTGAATTAGGACAGTTTCCTATCATATCTCACCTTGCTTAGTCACAATTTTACACCGCTGTACAAATGATTTTCCCCATTTAAAATATTTTTCCTTCTTAAAAGACAATCAACAGCCTGACTAGGCAGTGGCGTAATGGATAGAGCGTTGGACTGGGATGCAGAGAACCCAGGTTCAAGACCCAGAGGTCGCTAGCTTGAGCGCGGGCTCATCTGGTTTGAGCAAAAAGCCCACCAGCTTGAACCCAAGGTTGCTGGCTCCAGCAAGGGGTTATCAGTCTGCTGAAGGCCCATGGTCAAGGCACATATGAGAAAGCAATCAATGAATAACTCAAGTGTTGCAACACGCAATGAAAAACTAATAATTGATGCTTCTCATCTCTCTCCGTTCCTGTCTGTCTGCCCCTGTCTATCCCTCTCTCTGACTCACTCTCTGTCTCTGTAAAAAGTAAAAAAAAAAATTAAAAAAAGATTTACATTGGCAGATACGTTTTTAAAAAAAAGACAATCAACATACTCAAAACTGATGATTTATCTTTTTCATGAAGTTCTGCAAAACCAACTCCACACACTCTATGATCTCTCATCATATATTCCTTTAATACTATCACCAAAGTGTGTGTATATATATATATATACTTTTGTATTTAACAAATTTACCATGTTCCAGGCACTCTAAATCAATATGAACTTTCTTATAACAGTTCTAAGTATGATCATCTCAGTTTTCCTAGATAGAGGTACAAAGAAATTACATCCTTACACAGTAAGTCCCAGAAGTCTGGCTCTAGAACAATTTTGTGCGGCTCGCAGACTAATCCACGAAGTTCAAAATATTTTGGATAAAATTAAGTAAGCCTAGGGGCCTACTTGTATTTTTCATTTCTCTAGCATCCTAGCTAGATATTAGCTTAGTTAATAGCAGTTGTGATGCGAACTACAGTTTCTGGTCGTTTTGTGACACTGAGTAAACTGCATGTACGATTGTGCTTGTTCTCCCATCCAAGTACTAACCAGGCCCGACCCTGCTTAGCTTCCGAGATCAGACGAGATCGGGCGCGATTGTGCTTGTTGTACTGATTTTTTTTTGTTATCAACGGCAGTGAGAAAAGTGTTGCGTAACAGTTGCCTTTTGTAGACCTAGTGCGGCCCGCCAAACAGCTGTGATCTTGTTCTGCGGCCCACATGCTGAGTTGAGTTTGAGACCCCTGCTCTAGACCATGTGCTCTTACTATTATATTATGCTTCCTTAAAATGCTCTGGTAGTACTTTCTAATCCTGACCCAACCACAGGATATTCTCTCTCAAACTAATATTTAAACTGTCTAAGAAATGCATGTCTTCAACTTTTTATACCCTTTAAGTTTTTTTTTACACGTAAGCATGTTTTTAGTCAATGCTTACTGATTTGAAACATAAGACAACTTTACTCAAGTTCAGTTTACACTATGAAAATAATATTTAGGCACACTTGTTGTAAGGCACCAAAAAGATGAAAATTGAAATTGATATTCTGAGAGGAAAGGTCAGGCTTTCCTGTCCCGTCCCTCTTTTAGGGAGGAGACAGAGAGGAATGTAGAAGTTTCAGGCCTGCAAGAACAATGGGTCATTCAGTTTTAAATCTAAAATAAAGGTTAACCTAGAAACTTCTTTCTCTTTTCTTTTTTTGTATTTTTCTGAAGCTGGAAACGAGGAGAGACAGACTCCTGCATGTGTCCGACCGGGATCCACCCCACACGCCCACCAGGGGGCGATGCTCTGCCCCTCCGGGGCATCACTCTGTGGAGACCAGAGCCACTCTAGCGCCTGGGGCAAAGGCCAAGGAGCCATCCCCAGCACCCGGGCCATCTTTGCTCCAATGGAGCCTCGGCTGCGGGAGGGGAAGAGAGAGACAGAGAGGAAGGAGAGGGGGAGGGGTGAAGCAGATGGGCGCTTCTCCTGTGTGCCCTGGCCGGGAATCAAACCCGGGACTTTTGCACGCCAGGCCGACGCTCTACCACTGAGCCAACCGGCCAGCCAGAAACTTCTCTTTCAATAGGAGGCAGCATTTACATACCACCTTGCATTGACTGTAGTTCCTCCTCCTTCCTGGAATCTTGAGGGTAAAATACCTCTAGGCTAGTGAGGGAAGATGAACCCTGAAAGATGTGTAAACATCTTTGATTGTGTTACCCTGAGAGTTTTAATGTTTGTGTATCCCCTAAGCAAATGTTGCCAGTTTGTACCATGATGTCATGCTCTCCCTCACCCGTATGTGAGCAAGGGTATATAAACAGCCCCTGAACTATTTTTGGCACTGCATGATTTGGGCTTGCAGATGCCCCCTATCAGCCATATGCAGCTGGCATATTAAAATTTCCTCCTCTAATAAAACTTCAAAATTCATCTGGACTGGGTGTCTCTACATGAACTCAATGAAATGAGGTACAGTGTCTTTCAGAATCTGGGGTGCAGTACTTTATAACATATGGGGGCTCATCCGGGATCCGGTGTTTCGCGTCACTGGATCAAGACACCCCAAACTGGCTGGACTCTCCACTGAGCTGCCTGGCCCTGCTTGAATCTCATGGAGAGGTGCGCCACCTGAGACTTTTCAGAGCTCCTGGTCTTCCTGTGGGGTCCGGACCATTCCTTGGTAGACGCCTTTCGGTTCCCAAATTCAACAATTTGGACAATCTGGCAGAAAATCGAGGAGGTAGGTAAAGCTACTCTTTCTGCTTTTCTGAACTTTCTGGCTTCCCTTTGAACTCTTGCTTTCGTTTTTATGATTAACTAGTTTATACACCAGTATTTCAATGGGAACTATGCTCCTCTTACTGACCACCAATGAAAGAGGTGCCCGTTCCAGAAGTGCGGCAGGAGCCACGGGCCGTAGTTTGGGGACCCCTGTTATAGTCTGTGTTGGACTAGAATGTAGGTAGAGTGGATTTGGGGGCTTTGCTGAATTGTGACTCTGGGGATGTGGAACCCCCATGTAAGTAAGCAGGGCTTTCAAAACTGCTTTGCCAGTTGTTACTAGTCTATGGTTTTTATGTTTTGAACTGGATCTGTTGTGAAACAGACTAGACGTGGTAGTAAGTTCGCGCAGGCTTTCCAAGACCGAGACGTTGGTGGAAAGTTTTAGTGGTCCTGCCTTGGGTTCTAGTTGTGCTCTCAGTGAACGCCAGAAGTGGGGACACGCGTCTATCTCTAGGAAGGCTAATGGAGGTTAAGTTCGTCCAGGTTTAGTCAGTCTCACATCGCACTGTATCAGTGGAGGCTGAGCTAACCTGGATTGATTAATCTCAACCCAAGACTTCCAAGAGACGTCTGTGTTTGTCAAGATCTCAGTCATTATTTTAATGTTTCTGTTTCTAAAACCCCTGGTTAAGAAATATCTGGCACCGAGACCTGCATGCACCTGAGAGGCCACGAGGAGGAGTTTCCCCCTCCTCTGTGAGGCTTTGTCTTCATTCATCAAATTATCCGGTATTATTTAATTGAAATAGATGAGCATTGCTTGTGTATAAGTCCTTTGTTCAATGTCTAAATGTGTCTGTTCGAGTTTTTTGTGTCAAGATTGGAAGTTTCTGACTAAAAGCTCTGTTAAGTGACTTTCTTTGTTCTCAAAATCTACCTTCTGGGCACTCTATCTGACTTCTCCCCTGAAGGAAAATATTCTCTTCGGTTGGCTTCTTCCCCTTGTCTTGTGTAATAATTAATATCGCTACAGTCAAATACCCTCTTATTCCGGGTGCTAGTTAACTGTTTTATATTTGTTTTATTGGTGCACTAATTCTTAGATTCTCCTGAAACAAGTTTCAGTTTTGTAATAAGTAACAGCAACCGAGAATTCTAATCCCCGGATAATAAGGACAGCCTGGAATATAGTAATTGGGAACCCATGTTGTCCCGATCAGTTTCCATACATTGATCGGTGGCTAAATTTAACAATGAATCCACCACAGTGGCTTAAAAGCTTGCTCAATACTGATAGGGCTGGCAAGCAAGCGATTTAAATGAAAGAAAACCGGAGCCTACAAATTAAAAGGGTTTCTCCAAACTCTGGAGCAAAAGGACTAACAAGTAAGCAGTTTGAGTGAGAGAAAAACGGAGCGGCGACACGAGGTGCAGAGTAGCATGGTCCCTCCCCCTCCATCGTTGTTCCGTCTGGCAGGCAAACAGTAAATAGTCCGCTGCCTCCAGGCGCACTGTTAGGTTAGGATTCAGCCTGCTGTGTGTAGAGCAACAGAAAAGAGCAATAAAGTAAGGATAAATAACTAAAATGTAGAATAGAAATTAGTTTCAAATGTCCACAGGCAGACCAAAAAGGTTTTTCCCATTTAGAAATTACAGGGTAAGGATAGTACTAAAAATTGAAACTTTGCTTTAAAAAAATGCATAAATGAAAGAAAAGGAATTTAGAAAATTAACAAACTGTAGGTGTGGACCATACTAGTTAATTGGCAGTTTCTTAAATTAAATTGCCAACTCCAGAAGGAGTAATAGAATCATAAGTAATAGGATTATTGGGAATAAAATTAAAAATAAGCTCTCTGTGTGTTGGGGATGATGGCTTGTTGCCCCCACTGTGTAAAAATGAGGAAAAGTTCCAACACTCTCCCACAGGCAGAAAGGGTGTTGGAGTCTCTCCAAGTTTTTCAGTTACGTAAAAGACATAAAGTTCATAAGGAAGACCCACAGCATTAACCAAAATAGTAAAAACTGTAAAAAGAATTTTCAGGGAATTGCGGGAAAAACTGGAAACCTCATATAGGCTAAAGCAACTCACTATTGGGAAAGTAATTTTGTGAAAATTGTATTTAGCTGCTCAATGCAAGGCAGTTAGTTTACAGGTGGCAAACTGATTCAAGTCCTGCTTAGAAGTCCCATTGTCTTGCTAAGAGGCTTGGAAATACCAGCTTTTGGCATTCCCTCATAAAGGCTCCAGCGCCCAGAAAGGGCTTCATAGAATTCCAGCAGGGCCCTGCTTCAAGAGTGGAAAGAAAGGTCACTGAACTGAGGCCTGCCAGGCTTCTCGGCCCCACCAGAGGAAATGTCTTCGCTGTGGAAAAACGGACACGAGAAGGTAAGCTGCCCCTTGCTCCATAGAGGGAGGGCTCAGTCTCTTCTAGCCCTGCTCCAGCTACCTGTGACCTGACCTTGCCCAGCATGCTGGGAATTGCCACTGAAGGATAGAAGGTGCCCAAGGCCTGCCATCGGCCCCATCTCACAACATCATTCACGAGATAGTTCACCTCCCAAGAAGCAGGTAAACTGATCTCATTTCTTGTGAACACAAGGGCCATTTACTATGCCTTGCCTGAATATTTGAGTTTTATTTATCCCTTGAAGATCTCTACTGTGGGTATTGACAGACTGATTTTATTGCTTTATTTAATGTATAGTGTCTCCTTTATTCCTCTTGTCTCAATGCCCATGGAGGCTGGGAGCTGCTCCTAATTCCAACTAGAAGCCGTGGTCACTAGGACTTAAACTCTAGCTGCAAAGTGTAGAAATGTGAGCACAACTCCAATGCCTTGTGAACTTTTCCTGAATATGTGTAACTCCTGTTCTTTAGGACATTTCTCAGACTTAGTGAAGTTACATTAACATGTTAAGAACATTTCTGACTGTAAGAATTTTATTTTGAATCCTGTTATATTAGTTAGAATTTTATTTTTGTTTAATAATCTAGTAGGCTTTAGTCACTTTATTGTATTAAGATGCTAATTACAGTATTTATTAACATTAGCTATTTGAATTTTATTGTTAATTGTATATTTTTCCAGTCTGCCTCAAAATCAGAACATAGTAATTCAAATGAATAGATGCCACCCAGAACCAGTGGGGTCTTGGGACCCTTATTGCCAAATGTATATTTGAAACCTATTAGAAAAAGGATTTGGCCAGTAAGAAAGGAACCCAATAATAATTAGAAACCAATGCCAACAGGTACCAAAAAGTCCAGGCAAGTAAAATGCATGAATCAAATAGTAAAAGAAACATCACCAACCTTTCCCTAAGTAATTGCAGGATTTACAGGTTACTCAGCAAACTGTTCAAAGACTGTCAAGAGGCGCTTCCAGCATTATATCACCCAAGGACTGACTTAGGTCCACACACTGTAATCCTGACCACTCCCACTGCTGCTAAGGTAGAAAAACAGAGGGCCCTACTCCAACCACAAACCGGAAGCTGGTTGGTCTATGTATGGCGAATATATAAAAAACTAAGGACTCTTTTAATCAGACTTTGGGAAAAGGAAAACTAGAGGAAAACAAAAGTCAACTTAATTGTCACTAAAGGTTGAGATTTTGAAATTGAGAGTTCTGACTAGAAAGGAATTGTATGGTTTTGATAATAGAAGGTATAAGGTATGGAAATATTTTTGAAAGAAAAATGAAAAAGCACGTTGTTGTGAAGGCCAGTTATTT
Source organism: Saccopteryx bilineata (assembly GCF_036850765.1). Lineage (NCBI taxonomy): Eukaryota > Metazoa > Chordata > Mammalia > Chiroptera > Emballonuridae > Saccopteryx > Saccopteryx bilineata. The sequence continues at coordinate 104,271,637 of NC_089493.1, read as the reverse complement.
CTGGATAAGTTTATGAAAGTTGAAGGTTTATGTAAGTTGCAGAAGGTTTGTGAAGATTGTAGAAGGTTTGTAGAAAAAATAATTTGAACAGTCAGAAAACTAGTTTTCAAATAATGTTTAATTAGTCACCCTAACAATCCTATTATCTGCAGCGATTGGTCCTCTTACTTTAATATTGTCTTGTACCATGTTTAATCAATTTTATAGCAAGGTTTGTTCCTGTCTGTTAAATATCTGTTACATCAGTGGTCCCCACCTCCGGGCGCGGACCGGTACTGGTCTGTGGGCCATTTGGTACCGGTCCTCAGAGAAAGAATAAATAACTTACATTATTTCCGTTTTATTTATATTTAAGTCTGAACGATGTTTTATTTTTAAAAAGTGACCAGATTCCTTCTGTTACATCCGTCTAAGACTCACTCTTGACGCTTGTCTCGGTTACGTGATACATTTATCTGTCCCACCTTAAAGGCCAGTCCATGAAAATATTTTCTGACACTAAACTGGTCTGTGGCCCCAAAAAGGTTGGGGACCACTGTGTTACATGTTATAAGTTAATAACCTTAGACAACAGCCTCATACTCCTCAGTAAATTAAGTCAAGGATTTGACTTAGGAAATAGAACCAGTAGGGATGTTGTAAGGTACCAAAACTCTTCAAAATTCATCTGGACTGGGTGTCTCTCTACATGAACTTGATGAAATGAGGTACAGTGCCTTTCAGAATCTGAGGTGCGCTACTTTATAACACACTAATCTACACTAAAGGGTTCCAGCCTTTCTGTAATGCTTAAAAAATACATACCACGAGTAACTGCTAGCCATAGAAAGATCTAGAGTATTTCACTGTGAATACATAAATACAAAGCCCTAAAATATAACTGTGGCACAAAACTGTACCTATGAAGTTGCACTGTAACCTATGTTAATTTTTTTAAGACTGTAAGTCCCCAAACCAAATGTTTAAGTGACACTAGATTTTAAAATTATAGATATAAAAACTTCTAAAATATTTCTCCAATGTTCTTAAGAGTTCCAGTATTATAACACATTAATCTAAAAATTAAAACAATGTTATATAAAAGCACAAGGAAATTCTATAACAGCTCTAAAAGTAGGATAGCTGAAGACTGTGAGCAAAATCAAGAGAGCAGATTTTAAGTGCACTTCATAGCCAACTCCTCATTTCAATACAAGTGAGGCAAGACTGACATCAAATGAAAGAGGTATATTATACAAAGCACTGAATCAAATATATAAATCATTTGCAAGTTTGGGGGAAGAGAATCTAGGTCTGATATTAACTCCCATTTGTGTCTGTGGCTAGGAATAACAAAATTAAAAACAAATTACTGTAATATCTGAATTTAAGATGCCAGTGACTAAAAACGGCACTGCTGCTTTATGTACTCTAAAAACAAAACCTATGCTATTTAAATTATAACATGTCCGCAATTGCTAAACACATCCAGATTTAAGAGATTTTAAAAAGTTAAAAAATGCATTTTTGAATCAATAGTTATGTAACTAAGGCAAATCAGATGTGAAGAGTTTTAATTCAATTTAAAGAACATTATCATTAATAAACTGGAATCAAGGACTGTGTTAAAAATTTCAGAATATAAATACAAATTTGGCACCTTGCTTCCCTTCACAGTGCTCAGAATTTCTTAGTTTCAAGCCACTGAAATACTCATGCCTTTTGTACATTTATCCTAAAGAAATAATCCAAAAGGAACAAACTTTAAAGCAAATTAATTGGCCACTGCAATAAAAGACAGCAAAATTTAAAATTTGGAAGCTTAACCATTTAGTTTTGATACAATTCACGAAATGGAAAATTATGTAATGACTAAAAGTATAATTTTGAAAGACTAAGGAGCAATATGGAAGAATATGACTAAGTAAAAAATCAATACATATACACTAATTCCAACTAAATAAAAGTTAGGTATACTGGAAGGAAGATAAAAAGGACGTTACTGGGACACAGATTCATAATGTTCAAAAATCTATGTTCTGCCTGACCTGTGGTGGCGCAGTGGATAATGCGTCAACCTGGAAATGCTGAGGTCGCTGGTTTGAAACCCTGGGCTTGCCTGGTCAAGGCACATATGGGAGTTGATGCTTCCAGCTCCTCCCCCTTCTCTCTCTCTGTCTCTCTCTCTCCCTCTCCCTCTCCTCTCTAAAAATGAATAAAGAAAAAAAGAAAAAGAAAAAAAAAATCTATGTTCTAATAATGTTGTCTTTACCTTTTTGAACACAGGTTGTAGATTAAATAGCAGTCGTGTCACTCTGCCCCCCATTCACAGCTTCCCTTTTCACAATTTCAGTGCCCTTTAATCTTGGTCCAGAAATATTAAGTGGAAAATTCCAGAAATAAACCATCCATAAGTTTTAAATTGCACATTGAGTAATGAAACCTTTTGCTGTCCTGCTTCATCCTGCCCAGGACACGAACTATCCCTTTATCCAGTATATTCCCACTGTGCATGCCACCAGATCATTAGTCACTTACAGCCAGCTAGGTTAGCAGATCAACTGTCCTGGTATCACAGTGCTATGTTCAAGTACCCTTACTTTACTCAACAATGCAACATTCACATTAACTTTTATTACCACATATTTTATGTATGTGACAGAGAGAGGGACAGAGAGAGAGAGAGAGAGAGAGATGAGAAGCATCAATTCTTTGTTGTGGCACCTTAGTTGCTCTTTGATTGCTTTCTCATGTGTGCCTTGACTGAGAGGTGGAGTGGGCTACATCACACCGAATGACCCCTTGCTCAAGCCAGTGACGTTGGGCTCAAGCTGGTGAGCTTTGCTCAAACCAGATAAGTCCGTGCTCAAGCTGGCGAACTTGGGGTTTCAAACCTGGGTCCTCCGCATCCCAGACTGACACTCTATCCACTGCGCTACCGCCTGCTCAGGCTATTACCGCATATTTTATAACTGTCTTTTTTTATTATTAGTGTTAATCTCTTACTGTGCTAACTTATAAATTAAACTCTATCATAGATATGTATAGAAAAAAACACAGTTATACAGGATTTGGTAGTATCCATGATTTCAGGCAGCCTCTGAGAGTCTTGGAATGTATTTCCTGCAGATAAGCGAAGACTACTATAGTACTGCATCATTCTTAAACTTCCTGATTTTGGTATCTGTACTGTTGTGATTTAAGAGAATGTTCTTATTATTAGGTAGTATGAAAGTATTTAATGGTAAAAAAAAAAAGTTCAATATCTCCACCTTGATTTTAAAGGGCTAAAAAACAAAGAAACACCAACACACACACAAACACAGCTCAAGCAAGTAGGACAAAATGTAAACAAATGGCAAATCTCAATGAAAGGTATATAAGAGCTTCTCTTTCTTTTTCTGTGACAAGAAATATAATTTTCTTTTACTCTTTCAATAAGTTTTCTCTAAGTTGAAATGATATCAAAATAAAGTTAGCAAAACAACTGAGTAGACTTGTGATCACAAATGAAAAAATAGGCCCTGGTCAGCTGGTTCAGTGGATAGAATGTCATATGGACAGCACATGGACATCTGGGTTCAATTCCAGTTGGGGCACACAAGAGAAGAGAGTTTCTGCTTCTCTCCCACTCCCTCTCCCCCTTCTCTTCCTCTTCCCATCCAGCAGCTAGTGGCTCTACTAGTTCCAGCGTTGCCCCAGGCGGTGAGAATACGTGGGTTGGCCCCAGTGAGTCAGCCTCAGGCACTAAAAACAGCTCAGTTGATGGAGAGCATTATCCCCAGAAGGGAGTTGCCAGGTAGATCCTGGTTGGGGCACCTGCGGGAATCTATCTCCCCTTCTCTCAAAACAAAACAACAACAGAATAGTAAATAACAGAAAAATAAAAGCAATTTAAAATAGAAAGATTGTGGATGTTATCTTTGTTAATAAGCATAAGTTTTATAACATAAGAAAATTAAAAGAAAAATAATTAAGTACTTTGGCAGTAATAAAATATGTAGTGAGGACTAGTGATAACGGTGACTTAAAAGATGCCGGAGATATGTAGTTAGTAGTGTCTTGAGTTGAGTTTATGCTGTACATCTAGTTGTCTTATTTCAACAGTTTACATTCCTAATCGAAAGAACAACAATAAAATAAGGAAACACTGCAGCTTAAACTTAGAAAATAAAATGGCTTCTACCCAACTGTAGAGCAGAAATTATTAAATGTAGCTCAACTATCCAAAATATCTGTATCTTTAATTGATTGGACTTACTATAAACAGCAGTCAGCTGCAGTAAATATTAAGACTATGGAGTTACCAAATGAAAAAATTATCAATATGTAGAATAAAAACCTATTGAATCCTACCTGAAAACCATAAAAACCTTGAATAAAAGTTTATGTACTCTCAAGTGTCAAACATAATTAGAAGTGAAGGTGCTTAGGGTACCACTGTGAAAAAATATTTAATAAAAATAAAAACTACTAAATACAACTTTAATAGCATACATGTTTCAGTTTCTAATACTAAATTAGTAACTATTTAAAATATAACAGACAAAAACTTGCTATTTGGACAGAATTCTACAATTCAAACTTAAACTATTCTGTAAGTCAGTAGGCATTATTCCCCTATCCACAAAGAAGTTGCCTGGAAAAGTTAATAAATTTCTAAGACAAATTACTGCAGTCTTACTGTACTGTTAATATGCTTTAGTGGGCCCTGGCTGGTTGGCTCAGTGGTAGAGCGTTGGCCTGGTGTGCAGGAGTCCCGGATTCGATTCCCGGCCGGGGCACGCACGAGAAGCGCCCATCTGCTTCTCCACCCCTCCCCCTCTCCTTCCTCTCTCTCTCTTCCCCTCCCACAGCCAAGGCTCCATTGGAGCAAAGTTGGCCCCGGCGCTGAGGATGGCTCCATGGCCTCTGCCTCAGGTGCTAGAATGGCTCTGGCTGTGACAGAGCAACACCCCAGATGGGCAGAGCATCGCCCCCTGGTGGGCATACCGGGTGTATCCCAGTCGGGCGCATGCGGGAGTCTGTCTGATTGCCTCCCCGTTTCCAGCTTCAGAAAAATACAAAAAAATAAAATAAAAAATAAATATGCTTTAGTGAGAAAGGTGCATCAAATTAATATTGCAAAACTGATAGGTCAGATGGAAAAGACAAATGCAATGCTTACAAAACAAAAAAAAATCACTTTATATCTGAGTTTCTATACAGAGAATACATTCACCAAGAATTTTCATGCTGAAGAATATGAAATTAAACTACCCCAAATAAGATAAGGCATAAACTCAATACAATCAGTAACAAAATACCATTTTCCCTCACAAAACATTCAGAAATTTTTAAAGAGCTGATAATTTTATTTACAAAATGACAGAAGGCAGCTTAAGTTCTCACCAATGTCAAATCCATTATCTTAAAAAAAAATTTTTTAAGATAAAAACAAACATCTTAATAAACATTACTATAAATTAAACTTACCTTTTTATCTTCTTTTACTTTGTGGATTTTCTTCTTCATTTTCTTATCATCCAATTCCTGGTCTGAAGTGATTGCAGGATTATCAATACCACCTTTCCAAGTTTCAACAGGAGAAAGAAGTGGATCTTCTTCACTTCCTCGATGTCTTCCTTTCCTTTTAGTTTTGGAAGTAGTGAAAGCCTCATCATCACTTGCATCTGAATGTGTTCTTCGATAGTATGACTTGGCTTTACTAAACAAGGTTTTAGATTTATATTTGTATTTTGAAGGTCTCCGTTCTCCATGACTTTTTGAGGTTCTATCAGAAAATCCATTTTCTTCATCTCCTTGGGTGTTATTCACAAATGAGTTTCGAATTTTAATGCGATTCTGACTATCATCTGGGACAACATATATCTCATCAGAACAGCCCTTCTGTTTGAAAATTGTGTCAATGGGTTCCGCATAATTATCTGAAGGATCCATATCTTCAGGATGTGCCAAAGGCACCCGGGAAGTCTGTTTTCTTGGGTTTTTACCAATACCTGCTTCAATTGTTTTCAAAAGGTTTGGGTCAAGTTTCTTAACATTTGTCTTAGGTACAACTGGTTTAGGTTTAATAGGTGGAGGCACTTTATGGTTGCGTTCATGGTCATGACAGTTGGGGGTGCTATGAATAGGATATTCATTTCCTTCCAAGTCTAATCTATATCTAGAACGGTCACTAGGCGTTGGAAGCAACTGTACATCATCTCCAATTGGACTATAAGGAGGTGGTGCTTCTGTGTCATCATCTGAGTCAGGGTAGTTGTTATAGGGAAAACAGTCTCTGGGAGATGGCAGAAAAACATCCTCACTTTGATGGGTTGATTCCCTTGTATTATCAGACAAATAGGAATTTTCTATCATATTTTTTTTCTCTAGAACATCACTGAAAAACAGTGTAAAGACCTCAGTTTGCCGATGATACTGAGATAAAGAATATAGTGCTGTAAACTTAGCAGTGATCTCAGTTGCAATGTGTTCTCCTTCAGTCATTAACTCCTTGATGGCCTCATTTTCAAAAAAATCTGCTTGACTGTCAGTAACTGCCACGAGCTGTACAGGAATGGTGTCCTGAACTTCTGACAGAAATGCTCGAAGCATTCCCATTGATGCTTTTCGTTTGGCAGAATAAACTAATATATATCCATGAACAAGTTCATCTTTTCTGACTCCAATTGAGGAATGATATGATAATATTGTGATCTGTATTCGCCTTCTTTTTTCACCAATGATTTTATCAAGCATTAGGGAATTATTCTGTCCAGCTTGAGCAGCACTGCAAGAATGAGAATCAAGGAAGGGTGAAAGAATAAGATCCACACTAAATGGATCACCACACATAGCACACATGACAATTCTCAAGTCAGCTTCTGATACATCCTTATTGGTGGGAACTGGGCTCACTACATCTAAATTATGTTTAACTGATTCTAATACACCTCTTAGAGCTTGCTTTATTTGAGTTTCATTAAACTTACGAGGATATGTACCAGCAGGTACATCTACAAAAGGACATTGTAACTTGTTTGCCAACTGTTGCCCTTGGTGCCTGAGAATTGGTAGATTCTTACTAATAGAGTCTCTCTGATTGGCCAGAATTAATGTAAATGGAAGACTGGCCATATATTTATCTTTTCTGATCTGAGAAGCTTCAGTTCTTATTTTTCCAATAAGTTCCCCAATAAAATTCAGTGACTCAATGGAATTAAATACACAGAAGCACCCATGTGGTTTAAAGGCGGCAGTCCATAACTGACTTAAGTAAGGCGACTTGGCATCAAATGGTCGAAGATCAAGTTCATAAATTTTTCCATCTAAAGCATACTCATCATCAGTGGATTGTGTCCTTATCTCATTTGCTAGTTCTTGGGCAAGGCCATCCTTTCCTAAAATGAAAAGATTAACTTTATCTATATTGGTGCTATCATGATACAACCGTAAGCGGCCATGATCCAACTGCAAAAGACTACTGGCAAGTAACTGCTCTACTTTAATGTCTGTACAATTCTGGCCACTAAGACAAGTTTCTTTAGTGGGATGATAAACAAATCCTATATGCTTAAGTAGAAGAGACTCCCTATCAGGTGCAAGTTTCTGTAAAGCTTTATATCTAGGTTCTTCACTCAAAACTGTATGAATTTCACTCATTTTATCTGAACTAGGTGTTGCATTAAGATCTAAATCATAAAAAAGTTCAGAATGCTCAAAAAGCATTTCCTGAAACTCTTCTTTGGCTTTTTCAACTATTTCTCGCTGATGCCTACTATACACCTCTTTGCTATCAGCCTCTGTAATATACTTGAAGGCTTCATCCTCCATAACAAAGCACATAACTTCCTCCCATGGCTGCCCAGGGGAAATGAACTGAATTTTTTCCAAAGTCTTTTTGAATTTTTCTTTCATTTCTACCCTCCTTTTCTCTGATATTAGATGTTGTACATGGTTCTGATAGACTTTTTCAGCTTCTAAAGTGCTCAGGAGGTCAAATGGGATTCGCCTATCATTAATTTTGTCTATATGGTCAGTTTCATCCCAAGGTGTTTTTTCTAGCACCACAAAACATAACTGAAAATCTGCTCTCTTTTCCATTAACTTCAAAGCTTCTGACCAATTCAAATGTTCAATCTCTTCCAGATTTGGCAAAAGAGTGTTAAAAGCTCTTGGTAAGGTATTTATATATTCTTCTCTCCTTTTTCTTATATGTTCCTGTTTAAGTTGTTCTATATGTTTTGAAAACGTATTTCTGGCCTTTCTTGTTCCCTCTAAGTTGATATATTCTTCATAATCAGGATGATTTTTTAATTTATTACTAACAGTTTTCCAAGTTGCATGGTAATCTCTCACAGTCTGCACAAGTTTTTCAAACTTATCTGTTGCTGTGACAACAAGTTGTCTCTGTGTTTTATAAGCATCCAGATAGGGAATAATTTTAGGTTTGCCACGAGTTTTATCCAACATTTGTACCAGAGCAGTGAAACATGTTTCAATGTTGACATTGAATCGTGCTGATGTTTCCACCACAAGAAGGTTCTTTTTGTTTGAAGCAAATGCCTGAACTTCTCTAAGATAGTGATCTACGCATTCATCACATTTAGTTGCTGCTATTATTACAGGTTTTTTTGATTTTGATAGTTGGACAAAAAGGTTATTCACAAATTTCAGTTGATCATCAAACTTCCTATTGCATCCCTGACTTACATCAATGCACAATAAAAATCCATCTACATTGAGCTTCCCTTCAGGCATTTGCTTCTGTTCAAAGTCTTGCTCCAAGCCTAGTTGATCAGTGCAAATGTACATTAGTTTTTCTGCTGACTGTAATTTAGAGGCAGCTGCACGTTTTATATATGGTTGCAAATTTGTACTCCGATGAGGCAAGAAAGTCTGGTCATCAATGAATTCTGTTTGTTCAATGACATGAATTTTACATTCTACTCCATCTTCACCATTTAGTATTATATCACCCCAGTACAAAAAGTGATCATTGTTTACTACTCGTCCTCCAAAGTCAATGGTGCTGAGCACAGAAGTATGCTCTGGATAATATTCATCTGCTTTTGAGCGTACAAATCTATTGCACAAACAAGACTTTCCAACTCCACAGTTACCTTTGTCTTTTTCAGTCCCAGAGAGTCCAACTACACTGATCGTATAGGATGGGGGGCGAGGCTCTTTGTTTTTTGCCATCATAACTCTCTTCTCATGTCTCTACATTCATAAAGGTAACCAGATATACTTCTCATTCTGAAAATAAAATCATCTCAAAATACAGATCCTGAATTTCAGAACTATATTTGGTTCTTTGTATTTCCCTCATTTCTGTGCAGAAAGGTCTTCAAGATCAAATGGATCATCTTCCTGGAAAGAGGAGAAAAAGGACTAATGTTAATCATGACTCACGCACATTAAATTATATACATACTAAAGATGTTCATAACAAAGCATCACGCAAGTTAATAATGTTACATGTATTTTAAGAAATTACCCTAGTCTATGGTTTATTGTTATAAATGCAAAATGATCTCAAAATTTAAGGCAATTCTAACAATTAAAATAACTAACACAAAATTTAGTATCTCATAAACTTTAAAATAAGCTCTTATATACCAAATGTACCTTACATCTCTACTCTTTCCTTTAAGTTTAAGATAACAACTAGCCCCTCAATTTTCCTGCCTTCTATAACAGTAAGGGCATATTTGGTGATAACTAAAATGTCCTAGTTGCTTTAACAACTCCCTCACAACCTTTAAAAACCTGCTTTATAATCTGGTTCCTTGAAACTTATTCTTTAAAATAAAATTTTTTATGACTTTATTAGTAAGATTTTAGAATTAAATTTTTTTTCAATAAGTTTCAATACACTTCTATGAAATCTATCAAATATCATGCCCAAAGAAAACTGAGATATTCAAATATAAGGTCTACCGGAAAGTTTTGTCCGTTTCTATCACAAGTTTTGACACACAAGCACATGTTTATTTGGCGCATGTGTGCCTATTTTTATCACTTAATGTATACATACTGACGTAGCAAATTAACTAAAACAAAGTTGATTCACGTTAGTCTTATGTGTGAAGCCATAGTGTACCCATGGCTACTGATTAAAGTTCATTTACGCCACTGTAATTTTTACGAATTTCAACAAGGAAGAAATGCTACAGAAGCATGCCTGTCGCATCCACCATATTCCCCGGACTTAGCACCTCCGACTATCGCTTGTTTTTGTCCTTACAAAATTTTTTGAAGGGTAAAAAATTCAAAAATGAAGAAGATATCAAACAAGCACTGGTTCAGTTTTTCGCATCAAAAGATAAAACATTTTTCAAAAATGGAATATACAAATTGTCCTCATGCTGGCAAGAAATAATTAATAATAATGGCAATTACATTATTTTATAAAGTTTATTGATGGTAAGAAAAATTTGTATTTTGTTTTATTCCAAAAATGGACAGAACTTTCCGGTAGACCGTGTGTGTGTGTGTGTGTGTGTGTGTGTGTGTGTGTATATATATATATATATATATATACACACACACACACATATCCCCTCAATATATATATTGGTGACAGAGAGAGAGGGGGACAGATAGAGACAGACAGGCAGGGAGAGATGAGAAGCATCAATTCTTAGTTGTGGCACCTTAGTTGTTCATTGACTGCTTTCTCATATGTGCCTTGACGGGGTGGGGGGGGGGACCTACAGCAGTGAGTGACTCCTTGCTCAAGCCAGTGACCTCGGGGTTGCAAACCTGGGTCCTCTGTGTCCCAGGCCAATGCTCTAGCCATTGCACCACTGCCTGGCAGGCAAGATATTCAAATATTTAAAAGGGGAAGTAGAAAAAATGGACAGTTAGTGTAAATAATGATAGTATTTAACTAGATCAATGCTTCTCAGACTACCTAAGGTGAAGGACCAATTTTTATTTCATATCTACAAATCCACTTTTGTAAAATAAATAATTTTTCCACTGATTTGAGAAAAAGGAAGGAAGGGAGAGAAGAAGAGAGAGAGGGAGAGAGGGGAAGGGGAAGAGAGAGAAAGAAAGAGAGAGAGAGAGAGAGAGAGAGAGAGAGAGAGAGGAAGAATCAACTCGTTGTTCTACTTAGTTGTGCATTTACTGGATGCTTTGTATATGTGCCCTGACCAGGACTGAACTTATGACCTTGGCTTGCTGGGACGACACTCTACGCATTAAGCAACCTGGCCAGGGCCAAGTAAATGAGTTTTAAAAAATCTAAGTGCCACCTCACCAGAGTTATAGCACTGGATAACAGGTGGTGGCGCAATGGATAAATTGTTGGACTGGGACCAGGAGGACCCAGGTTCAAAACCCCGAGATCATTAGCTTGAGTGTGGGGTCGCTGGCTTGAGCATGGGATCACAGATATGACCCCATGGTCGGTGGCTTGATCCCAAGGTCACACTGGCTTGAGCAAGGGGTCAATTGCTCTGCTGTAGTCCCAGGTCAAGGCACATATGAGAAAGCAATCAATGAAAAACTAAGGAGACTATGGAGCTGCAACTAAGAATTGATGCTTTTCATCTCTCTCCCTTCCTGCCTGTCTGTACCTATCTGTCCCTCTCTCTATCTCTGTCACACACACACAATCTAAGCGCCAATTTCTTAATAGATTCAAGAGACATAATTTACTGTCAAATTATTTCTAAATGTTCTAAATACAGAAATCACTGTATTTATTTCTTCAGAGTAGTTCAAATGAACCAATTTAAGAAACAACAAGCAAAAGAATTTTGTATTATATATTTGAGACAAACTTTTAGAAGTATCTTATATACCAGCAACATTACACAACTTTTAAGAATTCCATGTAATTTAAATTAGGTTATTTATGTGGGCACAACAAATTAGTCTCTTATAAATTTTATATGGAGATTCTTCACAATCTTTTGAATCAAAAACAATACAAAATTTCTACCACATTAAAATTTTACAAGATAGGGAAAATATTCAGTTACATATACCAACATACATGAAAATTATCTACTACAGAGAAAAGAAATTATATAAAGAACATAAAGAAAAGAAATAGGCCCTGACCAACACTGGCTCAGTAGTAGTGTTGACCCAGAGAATGGAAGTCTTGGTTCAATTCCAGTCGGGGCATACAGGAGAGGCAACCACCTGCTTCTCCAACCCTCCCTCAACCTAGTGCTGTAACTGACCATCATCTCTGGCCCTAGATTATTCCAAAGCTTCTAAACTAATTTACTGCTTCCACTCCGCCCCTTCCCCAGTTTATGAAGAGCCAAATTGTTCCTTTTAAAACATGTTGGCCCTGGCCAGTTGGCTCAGTGGTAGAGCACGGCCTAGCATGTGGATGTTCTGGGTTTTTTTTTTTTATAAATTTTTATTTTAATGGGGTGACATCAATAAATCAGGGTACATATATTCAAAGAAAACATTTCCAGGTTATCTTGTCATTTAGTCTGGGTTTGATTACGGATAAGGCACACAGGAAAGCAACCATATGCTTCTCTTGCCCCTCCTCTCTTTCTCTCTCTCTCTCTTTTCCCACAGCCATGGTTGGATTGGAGGGAGTTGGCCGCAGGCACTGAGGATGGCTCCATGGCTTCCGCCTCAGGCACTAAGGAGAGCTCAGTTGTGAGCCTCGGACCCAGATGGGGGTTGCCAAGTGGATCCTGGTCAGGGTGCATGCAGGGGTCTATCTCCCTTCTTCTCACTTTGAAAAAGAATAAAAAAAACAAAAATATAAATCAGAGCCTCCCATTCTTCTGCTCAAAACTCTCCAGTGGCTCCTAAAAGTAAAACTAGTCCTTTCAACAACTCATTGTAAGATCTGCCTTTTCCAATCCTTTCTCTCTGACCTACTCTCATGCTATCTGTCCCACTCTCATTCTGCTCCAGTCACAGTAAATTAAGTATGTTCTTGCTTTTGCACTGACTTTTCCCAATACCTTCCCCTCTCCACCAAATTCCCCTTGCTTAACTCCTTATCTAGTATACAACTTACTTCTTTATTACTTGTCATTACCTCTATCCCTTTCCCCACCCCACTTCAGGCTTAATAAAGATCCACAAAAACACATGTCTGTATTTCATTAATATATCACAAGACCCTAGGACAGTGTCTCCCACATAGCAACTACTCAATAAATCCAGGAATCCTGATAAATATTAGTAAAATCAAATTCTTAATTGTTTGGCAAATAAAAAAGTAAAATATGTTAATGTTTACTAAATAAGTCCTGTAATTTATTCATCTAAAAGGTTTCCTAAAGCTATTAATGCTGTGAAAAATTAGAAGAGGAAATGAAAACGTTATTTTAACACATAACTAAGTAATTAAACATTGTAATTTGTTGGAGTCCATCATATTCCATATTTTCTTTGACCAAGCACACAGTCTTAATGTTGAAAGAAACATTAAAAGAGTCATCATTCCTATGAATTAGTTTTGGACAAGATTATCACCAGATGAATGAAAAGAGAATCTATTAAAAATTTCACCAATTGTCACAGTGGCCCAGTGTATAGAGCGTAGGATTGGGAGGTGGAAGGCCCAGGTTCGAAGCCTGGAGGTTTAGGGCTTGAGCAACAGGTTCATCCAGCTTGAGCACAGGATCATAGATATGACCCTATGGTAACTGGCTTGAGCAACGGGTCACTTGCTCTGCTGTACCCCCCCACCCCTGTCAAGACACATATGAGAAAGCAATCAATGAACAACTAATGTGCCACAAGAAGGATTGATGCTTCTTGTCTCTCTCCCTTCCTGTCTGTCTATCCCTATCTGTCTGTCCTTCTGTCTCTGTCACCAAAAAAATAAATAAATAAAAGTTTTTTCACCAGTTTATGTAGTAACTAGATAACCTGGAAGCATATCTTGGTAGGCTCTAGAACTAAACTGTTAGGATTTTTAAACTATTTGTTTTTTCACCATACTCTCAGCACCCAGAACAGTGCCTGAAACATAGTAGGTACTCAAATATTTGATAATTAAATCAATTTCCAAACTTAGATCCTAAAACAACAGGCCATCCTGAAGTCGCATTTGTAGTCACAATTAACAAAAACCACATACTGTTATGGGCCCATAAGGTCTATTACAGTAGAATATTCTTATGAAAAGTCCAGTTTTTCCCCTCCAAGAACTATAGTCTGCCATTAATACAAATTATAACTATTATAACTTTAATGGTAGTATTTCCAGGAGGGTCCTAGTAGGTAATACTCTGGAAGCTCCTCAAACCCTACTCTGCAAACATAACTCTGCCTTTACCTATCTTTACCTTTTGATATTTCAAGTATTTACTACTTGAAAAAAAGTTTCAGTTAATATTTAAAAACCAATGACCTAAACCATTCCCAAACAGATTAACTGCCTAGCCTATTATTTAATCAACACTTTCTTCTAACATGTTATGTCACTGAGGCAGGCCTTGGTGTGAATGTTATTTTAAACTCTTCCTAAAACCTGTATAATTTTGTTAATCAGTGTCACCCCAATAAATTCAATTTTAAAAAATATAAAAAATAAAAAAATTGTCAAAAATAAAAAATTATACTCTTCTTAGACCATTTCCTTATTTTTCTTGTTAAAACAGAAGAACCAAAGGTCATTTTATTTTTATCAGCCTATGTAAACAACTCATTAAGTATTTACTGGGCTTAGCTACTATCTGTGTAGCTTCATGTCAAAAGGTTTTGAGGGTACAAAGGTATGTAGACAGAAGCCCACTAAACCAGTGCTGTGAATATGCTCACCTCCCTTCCAGTAATCTGACATTCAATACTGCATGCTACAGAGGAGGGAAACCATTATTTTCATTACACAAACTACATTAGGTAAGGTTTAACAATTTTCTTAATGATGGGAACATTAAGAGGAAAGTAAAAATCTCAGGAAGGGTTTTAGACTTTAAAAAGAGGTATGAATTTTTTTTAGGCTCAAAAGCACTTTCCCCACTAACTATAATACCATAGTTAGAGACAAAGGCAATGTGTTTTCTTTGGAAATGATAAATGAAATAGGAATTCAAATAAACGAAGGATCAGCACAATCAGAATAGATCAGGGCTTAGAAAACTTTTTTTGTAAAAGACCAGACAGTAAATATTTTAGGTTTTGCGTTCCATAAAGCGTCTTTTACTATTCAACTCTGCAGTCATAGTGCAAAAAAAGCTATACATAGTAATTAAATAAATGACTATGGCTGTGTTTATGGACACTAAAACGAGAATTTCATTTAATTTTAACATATCACAAAATATTATTCTTTTAATTGTTTCTTTGACTATTTCAAAATGTGAAAAGCCATAGGCAGAAGGGAGGACTTGGCCCAGAAACCAAAATCTGCAGACCTCTAAATTTCAACGAGTAAGGATTTGAGTAAACTTTGAAAAATAAATTGGATTTAGATTTAAATATGTAGAAGTCATTCCAGGTGTGTGATTAGGGTAGAGTGGTAGAAATTACTATTTCTGAAAGTAGAGACATTTCTTATTTCTTTTATTTCTGAAGATATAAGATATGACTATCAAGGGTTTTCAAGGGCAGAAGAATTAGATCTTGAAATAAGCAATAACAAGACATTATAGATTAAAGTGTAACACAAATTTAGATTTGGTGGAGCACAAAGCCCAAGAAATGGACAAATATTGGAGGTTTTAAAGCACCTGAACTAAAAAGAAAAAACTAAGACAACAAGAATTTGGTGATTGGCTGCAAGATATAAGAAATAAAAAAAAAGAAAGTCAATGATTCTTTATGAAAAACTAAATCCAAGCAGTAAATGGTGGTATCACTCAAGTTTCAGGTAACTATTCCTGAAAACAAATGAAAATACAGAAATGAAATGGGGCAAGATTAAGATTAGTAATACATTTAAGATCATAAACTTTAGAAAATTATTTAAGACATCATTTGATTTAATACTCAAAAGAAACATCTGAGAAGTTAAATAGTTAATAAAGAATAGAAATCTGGACCTTTTAAGTTCTCAGATATAGGAATGTTAATTTTCCACTGGTTCTCTAGTCAGCCAAAGCAATGAGTACATACATATATACATACATACATACACACAAAAATATCTTGATTCTGAAAAGAAAAAAAAATTAACTGAACTATATCAGAAACCAAGGTAGGAGTTTTTCCCAGGCCATTTAACAATACCAAATACAGCAAAGAGAACAGACAATAATGAAAACATGACTTACTTCTCCCTCTTTCAATTAATCTTGTTTTAATACTTTCCCCCAAATCTCTCAATGTAGCTCATAAGGTACAAATTGATGCTCTTAAATTTTTACCTTGCATCTTTCCCTCACCTGCCAACCTATCCTGTACTTCCCTGTGCTTTTGGTCCAGTGTCACCAACTTACCTAAATGTCCTTTTTTCTCACTTATCCCACTCCTTTGAAACTTCCAAATGTTATCTCCTTTAAATCTCTTAATATCAGTTTTTAAAGCAGTATGTACTGCTCGTATATGGTTCTTCTACTCTGCCTTGAACTGGCATTTAACTATTCCTAAATTGTCTAACTCCCCAACAAAGCTATAAGCCCTATTAAAGTTGCAATAGTTTATACTTCCCTGTATCACTCACCGTGCCCAGCCACTTAATAAAATACTGATCGGGAATAATAAAATAGGTTAAATCTAATATGAAGCTAGAAAAATGAAAATTCACTTTTTACTATTAATGAAAAGCTTGAGAATCAAACCAAGTGACACACACTGGTCATATTTAACCCTAAAATTAGTTACGTATAATTTTCCCCCCAAGTAATAATTTTAATTCTAAGAAGCAAAACACACAGGGATGACCAAACATTAACAACATATTTTATTTGACTGCAGGTATTATGGACAGACAAGCTCCAAAACAGTAAAAGAATACCAACCCTGTGTACTGTCTTACATTCAAACTTCTGCAGTTAAAACATCCAAATTCAAATTTTTCTTCTGCTCTGGCCAGTGGTAGAGCATTGGCCCAATGTGTGGACATCCCCAGTTCGATTCCCGATCAGGGCACACAGGAGAAGCGACCATCTACTTCTCCACCCTTCTCCCTCCTCTCTCTCTTCCCCTCCTGAAGCCAAGGCTCCACTGGAGCAAGTTGGCCTGAGGGCTGAGGATGACACCATGGCCTCTGCCTCAGGCACTAGAATGGCTCCAGTTCCAAAGAAGCATCGCCCCCTAGTGGGCATGCCGTGTGGATCCCGGTAAGGAGCATGTGGGAGTCTGTCCCTCTGCTTCCTGCTTCTCATTTGGGGGGGAAAAAAAAAAGGAATTCTTAAGGATGTCTTGAGAGAAATAGTTCTCTTTTCTGCATCTCTTAGTACTTGTAACTATTTACTGATAAAATTATAGTTAACTACCTCTTCAGTTTAAGCCTGAGCTATATCATCTCTAATTTATCAAGGCCAGGGATACAGTAAGTGCTAAGCTAAATAAAGGCATAGTGAATTCAAGAGTAACAAAATCAGAGGCTTTCAATTTTTTTTAACACAGGTGATTTCTTTTTTTAAGGAGTTATATTTAAGTACAATACATTTAACAGATAAATATAGAAGCTGACTTTGTTTGTAATGGGTGGGTTGTTAGAGGAAATCTCAAGACACCCAGAAAAAATCCATAAGGACTCCAAGGAACAGAATCAGAAATCCAATTAATTAATACTAAAAATCCTTACCATATATCTTTAATTTCTAATATACCCTTTCCTGTCTTGATAAAACAATCTATAACAACCTTCACTTAAAACAAATAGGAGCTTGATTACTCAAATCATCAAATTATGGATCACTTTATCAAAGTTACTGCACATTTCTTTTAAAAACTAAATTCCCTTGGTATGTTTTAAATGTATTTCACAAACACCTTTTAGGATCATAGACATTACTGAAACAGAACACTACACAGTGCTCCTTCAGTTATATTATTTGCTAAATCATGGATCTGACAAATAGATGGCTTAAAATAATATCCATAAAAACTGAAATTGTGACAATTAAAACTTATTCTGTAGCTACTAGAAAATATCATAAAGGCAGTTAAGTCTTGCTAATGTTGAAAAAGTTTAGTATAGTTTTCATGAGACATAACTTTTAAACTAAAAAATGTGAGTTACAAAACTATTATTCTAAAGCTTCAAATCCAAAAAAGGAATTGCATTCCTTAAAAACTATTAACTTGCAAGGTCAAAATAATTTATTTTCTCCAAAGGAGTAAGTGTACTAAACTTGCCTTTCAAACAGAAAAAAGGGGGTAGGGCGAGTTTCAAAACATTCAGAATAAGTACCATGGGACAGAATTAAGATAGTAACTTTGCATATATTTTTTAACTTGCTAAAGTAACTTAAATGGGAAATAAGAGTGCTTAAAAACTGGTAAAAATATCATAATTCTGTGACAATTCCCTCATATCAAAGTGTAACCCACCCCATTCCCCAATGTTCTTACAATGTACAAAAAATAATAAAGTCAGACCTGCTGGGGTGGGTAAAAATATGTAGACTCCACAAGACAACCACATTGATTATCTAGTGTCATCTATGTCATTCCAATTTCTGCTTTAAGTTTTTCAGGTCAATAATGCTATTTCTTGAAAGTTACATGCATAGGTATACCAGCTTTCCAATGGTGTATGTTTAATCATCCATACTCCAAGGCCTATGTAAGTTTTTGGTGATCTGCGCTTACCACTCTCTTCCTTTGCTGTACTATAGATATAAGAAATATGGGTCAATTACAAAGAGGAGCCAAAAATGAGAAAGCAATCTAAAATGGAAGCAAAACCTTAATCTGGAAACTGTCTAGTAGGTTACATATATGGTCAGAATGCCTATCTAAAAAAAAAGAGCAGTTTTATCATATTAAAGTCAAACTGAAATTGACAGTAAAACATTTCCAAACACACTTTACTGATACCTTAACCAAATGTTTTCCTGAATAGTTGCATCTAGATCAAATTTTTGGTTAGAAAAAAATTTTACATGGGGATTTAGAGAAATAGTCCCTAAAGTGCATGAGGTCCTCAATGTCAGTAAACACCCCCTAATATATTGTTCAAATTGAATACCTGCCCCCAACACCTGTAGAAGGCAGCATAAGCCAAGACCAGTAAACACAACGACATAGTTCACTGTTTTACGCCTCTACATTCTTTTAATTATATCGTTTCCTATCGATCACAAAGGAAAAAGCAAATCATCTTGGTAATTTAAACTTAAAAACGCGCGTATACACCATCTGCAAGCCTACTTTGGTCTAACTTTAAAACATTTAAATTCCCATAATATTAGGCAGGGGCCAAAGCTAGAGCTTTGTCATCTGGTAAAAGTATAAGCGTCTTCCATACAACTTTCTCGAAATTTTACTAAACGTCCTGCTAGTTTGCCTTCACTTCCCAGCACCTTCCAGCTTCAGCTACACCCAGAGCCTCACTAGCATTTCCAATAACGCTGCGGAGGGCGGCTGCGAGGGCGCGAGGGCATTTCTGTGTGCTAAGTGCGCGCGCGCTCCCGCGGCTCCCCGCCCCCACCCCGATACTTTTCTTTAGTGGAAACAGAGGGAGAACCTAAAGGTATTATTCCAGCGAAAACTCCCGGTGACAGCCAGCCGGTCGGACCGCACGTTTTAGCTGCGCAGTGCAACTTCTCACACCGTCCCCCGAGTTTCAGCAGCAGCAGGGGAATGGGCGAAGAGAACCGAGGCGGACGGGGGGAGACGGGGAAAAGTGAAAGGGCCGAGTCCCCTGAAACGCGCTTAAGTTTGCACGAGATCGTGTTTCCGCGGATGAGCGCCCATCCCCTCTCCCCCTCCAGGTGGAACTCATTAGCAGCAACCCGGCCCACAGACACCGCAACCTCCCTTTCCCCACGTACCACCGAGACCCCGGCAAGTGAAGGCGAGCGGGCAGCGGGCTGCGGGCGGGCCGGCGCGATCCCGGCCACACCAGGCCTTCGCCGACCCCCGCCCGTCACCTGTGGAGAAAGCGCCCCTTTCCTCGGCTTCTCTGCCCTTCACGCCGACGGTCCCCCCCTCCCGCCCGCAAGGACGGAGCGCGGGGCCAGGCTCCCTCCGCGGCTGCGGGGCCCCAGCCACTCGAACTGGTTATAACCGGCGGCGGCGGCGGCAGGGTCCCCGGCGGGGCGGGGATGGGGGCGAGCGGGCAGGCCCGCAGGAGCGGGGTGGGGTGGGCGCAAGGTCCTACCTAACAGCGTCGGTCTCCTCCGTCTCCTCAGCGGCAGCGGCCCCGGCGGTGGCGGTGGCGGCGGCAGCGACATTCCTGGGGAGCGCTCCCGCCACCGCCGCCGCCTCCTCCACTCTCGGCTCGCCTCTTCCCCGGCGCGCTCACCGAGCGCCGCGTCCCTTCAGCCACCTCCCCCGCGCTCCCCAACACACACGCCCCGAAACCTTAAGCCCTACGGCTCCCGCTGCCGGGGAACCCACCCTCCCTCCCTCCCCGCCACCAGCGGCGGCCCCGTCCCTCCCCCCTTCCCCTGCGCCGGCCGCCGCGCGGGGTTCAGTAATGGCGGCCACTCGGGCTCCCTCACGCTGACGGATCTCTCTCCCTCTCCCTCTCCCGAACTTTACCTCAGCATCTCTCCCGGCGCGCACCGCCGGAACGCACGCGCGCGCGCAGCCACACACCCGGCCGGGGGCGGAGCGGCCGCGCAGCTTCGGCGGGGCGCGCGCGCGCGTGCCCGCCGCTCCCTCCGCACAACTCCCCCCACCCCCGCCGCCCTCACCTCGCAACGCCTCCCGCGCCTCGCGCCCAGCTGGGCCCCGCCCCTGCCCTCGTCTCCCGGGAGCCGCGGAAGGCGCGAGCTCTGGAGTGGGAGGGAGGAGAGCAAGCGCGGAGCCGCGTCCTCGCTCGCGTCCAGGCTCCCTCCCCCATTGGCTTCTGCCCCTCCCCCTTCTTCCTCCGCCTCTCCCATCCATTGGTTCCTTCTTCTACTCCATTCCTTCTCACCTTTTCCCTTTTACCCGTTGGCGTGAGTATTTTTCCCTAGCTTTCTCCTGTCTCAGTATTCTGCTCCTTCCCTGTCCCATCCTCCACGCTTTAGAAGCTGCAGACTGTGCAGTCCTGAGCCCGGTTGTCTCTGAACCTTCCTTGCTTTCTCCCTTTCCTTCTGTTCCGGTTTCTGGCCGAAATGGAGCGAACTACATACTGCAAAGGAACCTGACTTTGTGTTAGCCGTTGCGAAACGTCGCGTGGGCACTGAATGATTCTTGATACCCCCCCCCCCCCCCGGTCTCTGTGCATTAAAGAATTCCGGGGAGGAAAATCTACGGCCAACCTCATTCGCAGGGACTGGCGTGTATGCTCCTGTGTGCAGCCAGCTTTCTGCCTGGGGATCGTTCGCCAACTACAGACATCCGCCTGGGACCTGGTGGCGTACTCACCCAGAAGGCAAAACTCCATGGGAGCCAGAAGAATCCTTTTCTCTGTGGACGCGGCACCGGGAGGCTTCAGGCCTTCGGTTTAGTCTCTTCTTATGGAAATTGAGCGCAATTTGGGTATAAGGGTGGCCCAAAAGACCCCTGCTCACACCACTACCAGCCCAACCTGGATTTTATTATGCTGCTTTAAATATATTCAGTATTTTTGAAACAGCACAAGTTTGGGGTACCCTAGGCTTTCGGTGTATTTTTCATCTGGGCATTGGCATTGATTGGTGTAGAAAGAACAGTAGAAAAAGTGCCTTTCCCTTTACCACTGAAACTGAAGTCTTGTGACTTTCCCAAGGTCATCTGAATCTGTTTTATTTAGAAGACTCAAGATAATTGCCAGTAGATTAAAAAAAAAAAAATGAGCAAAAACATAAATCTACCCCAATTCGCTTTTAACTCTAAATGAAGTAAGTAATTCAGGCTAGAATTTCTCTGTGGGGAAAGATTCGTTTCCTATATTGAAAGCAGTTCATAATCAGTAAAGTTAAAGTATAAAAAGACTTTTAAATTCAGTTTATTCTTTATCTCTGTTATATAACGTACTGAAGTTAGCCAGGGTTGCTTTTTAGTGTTATAATAATGCAACTGCTGCCAACTACATACATTTACAGTCTTTGAATAAAGAAAAACAAAAAACTGCCTTTTGTTTAAAATCTGTTAGAAAATATTTGTTAGTAAATCTGTCACATAATTCCTGTAGAAGTTCGGTTGTTCCCCTTATATCTCTCCATATATCTCAAAGGTAAACACAACAGACAAAAGCAAGAGAGAGATGTTTAATTTCTCAACCTTTCTAATTTTAGAAAGGCGTCACTAAAATTCTTTACTCGAGCTTCTTTCTTGCATCTGAATGGTACTGAATAGGTTAAGGTCTGTAGGTACTACTTTCTTTCAGTGACAAGCCATGGGCAGGGAAGAGGACCTAAAGAAAACTTGAAATGCAAGCAAGCAAATGTCGAGGGGAGAAAAGGAGAAAAAGAATAAAGGAGAAAATTAGGGAGGGGGAGTGGGAACTTCAAAGTATGGTGCTAGCATTCATACTGATTGTATAGGCTGGAGAGATCATGCATTTAAAAGCAGTTCTTTCTTTTCCTTTTTTTTTTTAGAGGGAGGAAAGAGAGAAAGGGGAGGGAGAAGGAGAGGGAAACATCCACTCAAAGTAGTTGCTTCTTGTATGTGCCTTGACCGGGCAAGCCTAGGGTTTCCAAACCAGCGACCTCAGCATTCCAGATGGAAGCTCTATCACTGTGCCGCTGCAGGTCAGGCTTAAATGAATTTCTTGACCTCTGTTTCATAAGTCCTTGAGAATACAAGAAGCCAATTCAAAGTCATAACTTTGATTTTGAAATGTAAAGTACTCTAGCGTGTCCACCGTATGGTATTTTAAAAATTCCTAAATAAACAAATTTCACAACCATGGACATGTATTAATTAACATAAAGCAACGTCAAATAAATCAAGGCTTTTAAAGGGAACATTAACATATAGTGTTCAACTCCTTTATATGTAAACATTTCCTCTAAATCAGACTGATAATGCAGAATGAGGACATGATACTAGAGGGGGGGGAAAGATTTGAAATCTCATTTTCTCATGGTTAAGACAACAGAATATGCTTTTTGGGTTTTTTTTAGAAAAGGCATGGTTTTTGAGCAATAATTATCATAGCTGACATTTTTAGTTATTCTACATCATCCATTTTGATTCAAAAACGTGATTTAGGACTTTGTTCTTTATTTATAACTATTAGTTTAAAGCTGCTTACCTGTACAAACAGGCTAATAAGTATTTGTTTTTATGTTATTTGAGCTTCTCAAAAATATGAAGCATACAGTATTTGGTCCAAATAAAAATCTGGAAACGGGAATTGGGGGCCAAGATTGTAAGGTTGAAAATGCTCAGATATCTACAAATAAAAGGAAATAAAGAGCAGAAAATAAAACAAAAACCAAAGGATAAAATGGCACCTTTTAAAATTGATCAGGAGCTGTGCCTTCAGAGAAATAACTAAACGCCCTTCCTCCCCAATTAAAAGGATATTCTGAGACAATAAATAACTTGTTATACACATGCACGCGCGCGCGCACACACACACACACACACACACACGAAAGATTACCAAGCCGTCTTAGATCAATTAGTTGTCTTATCTAAAATAATAATAATAATAATAATAATTAAGCACTGTTCTACTGTACTGGATAAGTAAAATCACCTGAGACTCTGTTCTTTATTTACTTAGAAAAAATTAGTAGTATAAGACTTTAGTCAGGCATTTTAGATTTTTAATTTAGATATTCTCAACGAATTTCTACTTCTGTAACACATTCTAATGAAGTATTAATATTCATGGCCTTCTTAAGATCAAACAGATGACAGCCATAAAAATGTCAAAATTCATGCTTCCACCATCACTTGTAACGCTACAAGATGCAGATGTTTGATGAAAAAGCTTCAAAAAAATTTACCCTATAGAAGCAACTACACCCCCTGCTGGAAATTTCTGATCATAACTATTTTGACTTTTGCATTCTCAACCAAGAACATATAGAAAACCATATAGACTTTCTTTTCATGACAAAATTGACCATTACATTTTTGTCTGTCTGATACAAAACACACTCTTGGAGAGCAAACTACCTCAGACTATGACCTTGATTACAGACAAAATACAAAAAGTTGGAAAATAACAAAAACAACTTAAATAACCAAAGCACTGAAAGATTGTCTTACTTTCTTGTTGAATTTCACAACTCATTTCTACCCCAGCCTATACTTTGTTCTACGTCTTGTCTAGATTTCTGTCTTTCTCCCTATCTCATACAATTAAGACTTGGTAAGAGAGCAGGTAGGGTATGATTGGGTGTCATTCCGACTAGTAGGCAAATATACCAATAATTCTTTTGCTGAGTTAAGGTGCTGAAGGGTTTTCTCCAAGTTTGCTTTATGGCTATCAGTGATATTTTCAGCATGAAGAAAAGGTGCTAATTATGTCTTGGCTGTTACTGTAGAAAATATTTTGACAAGAGTTAGGTAATTGTGAGCATGGGTCTGGAACAGTAGGAAAGTAATACATTGACCTTCCTGGCATTTTGTTCCACAGAGTCTTGTTCTGCTGATTTTCCAGAATTGTATTTTCAGACCTCAATCCCAAAGATGGTATCAGAATCTAGCTTCAAGATGTCATGTTCATGCCCCTCTGTTCCTAGGGCATAACTGAAATACTGAAAGCAGAACTCTATTTTTGAATCATTAGTATTTTATAAAGATTATTTGTAATGCAGACTCCTTTTAAAGGAATAACAATTCATTCAAGTCCACCCAGCACCAATACTTTAGTTAGACAAAACGTCTTCAAGTTATTTCCTTTCACAAAAGGAGGTATAGTTGAGCCATCTGGACCCTCCATTGAGTTTTTTATGAAGGATCACAGCTTGAGTTTAATCAACCCCAATAAGGTTAACCTCATAAAGCTAAAAAATAATTGCAAAGGTTGCTAACTGAATTATCTGAGATAGTTACTGCTGTCATTTGTGATAGTTACAATTGTCGTTTGTAGATCATTATAATGGGAAACAGGAACATATATTGCTTGACTAACCACAGAACATAAATTTTGTGAATATCTCCTATTCCCATTCTCTTTATGTCAAATTTGGATTGTGAGCCCCCCTAGAAAGGGATCCTAAATTAATGCTTGGCCCTCTACAATAACTAGAATATCATTAGTAGAAAGCTCAACAAATGTTTGATAATAATATGAAACACTCTAGGTTTTATGGATTTCTGTGGACTTATTGCTAACATAAGGCTTTAGATTATATTTTGAAGTACCAGCTGAGATAATCACTTTGGAAAATGCAAATCATTTAAAGAAATTGCTGAATTAGCCTGTGAAAGTTGAGTTAGGTCTCTTTCTCCAAGTACAACCCACATTTCTCCACATAACATCTCTCTAGTAGATAAGTGTGAATTACTAGCAAGAAATAATTATGAACCTAGGCCCTGGCTGGTTGGCTCAGTGGTAGAGTGTTGGCCTGACATGTAGAGGTCCCGGGTTCAATTCCTGGTCAGGGCACACAGGAGAAGTGCCCATCTGCTTCTCCACCTTTCCCCCTCTCCTTTCTCTCTATCTCTCTCTTCTCCTCCTGCAGCTAAGGCTCCACTGGAGCAAAGTTGGCCCCAGCACTGAGGATGGCTCCATGACCTCTGCCTCAAGTGCTAGAATGGCTCCAATTGCAGTGGAGCAATGGCCCAGAGGGGCCGAGCATCGCCCCCTGGTGAGCTTGCTGGGTCTGTCTGTCTGCCTTCTCACTTCCAAAAAATACAAACAAAAAAAAATGTGAATCTAAAATATCAGGGAACATTCTAAAAACTGGTGCATTTTAAAAGTTTCTGAAATTAACAATAGGTTATCTAATTGCTTCTCTATATAGGCTTTGTCATTATCCCTTATTGCTATAAGCTGCAATAAGTGGTAAATGTTTGCCCAATCATGTTACTGCATTGTCTTCAGAAAGCTTTCTGCCCTGGTTGGGTAGCTCAGTTGGTTGGAGCATCCTCCCCATATGCCAAGGTTGTGGGTTTGATACCCAGGTGGGGCACAAGCAGGAGTCAGCCAATGAAGGCATAAATAAGTGCAGGAAACGAACAGTGTTTCTCTCTTTCTGATTCCCTTTCTCTAGCTTCTTTCAACATATCTACTACATAGTAAGGAATAATAATACTCACCTTTCTTCATATAGGCTTCCCAACTCTCTTCCAGCCGTAGCATATACTTCATTTATTTCTAGCTTTGGTTCCCATCAGAAGAGACACTGAAGAACTATTTATTGTTTCCCCCAAAAAAGCATTTACATTAGAAATTCTGAGATTTTACAAATATAACAAAGTGAAGTAGCCAAAGTTCATAATAAGCTACATGTGTCATCTAAATCAAATTATTATAATAATAAGTAGAGGCAAATATATAAAATATTTTAAAAGTACATATTTATTGAGGTAGCATAAAATATATATCATTTTTTGTGAAAAATATCAAGCTATAAAACAATAAAAGATGTATGATTCCATTTTTCAATATTATTAAAATATTTTAAAAAGCAAGATGATAATATTATTGGCCAACATGTTAATAAAGATTTAATCTATATAATGTTTATTTTCTTCTTTTTGCTTTTTGTATTTTCTAATTTTTTAGAATAAACATTTATTGTGCAATAAAAATTTGGATTATAGTGGTGTTGAAAATTGAGATTGTATAAAGCAGGATGAGCTAAACTATCTTGAAGTAATTGAACTATCTACTACATATATCTCTTTATTTCCTCTCTTATTCTTCCCTTTTTTTTAATCTTTTTTCTCTTACTCCTACATTAGATGTTTCTTCCTTCTTTCTTTCTTTTTACTTTTTAATTTTTCTTGTTCTTTTTCTTCTCTTTTAATTATCTCTTGGACTTTTACGGGCCACCATGGGCATTGCCTGGTTCTGTCTGCAGCAACCTCTGATGTAATGGAATGAAATGACCTGGGCAATACCACTGATTGTATTATCTTTGATTACTTTTTTTTAAAAAGTTTTTACAGACCAAAACAAATCAAACAAAAAGCACTTTATTATATTTAATCACTATTTTTATTTTATTTTTTATTTATTTATTTTAAAGAGGAGAGAGAGAGAGAGAGAGAGAGAGAGAGAGGAGAGACAGAGAAAGAGAAGGGGGGAGGAGCTGGAAGCGTCAACTCCCATATGGGCTTTGACCAGGCAAGCCCAGGGTTTCAAACGGGCAACCTCACCATTTCCAGGTCGACGCTTTATCCACTATGCTTTAATCACTATTTTTAATTATGTATTTTGCCAATACTATTGCCTATAGCTGATGGTCTTATGGTATAGATTCTATTTTTAAACTGTTTCTACACTAAGATTCTGTTCAAAAGCTTTCTGGTATAGACAATAGATAGTGTATCTAATACTGATAAAGTGAGCTGATCTTTTCACATGTTTTGATACTTTCTTTTGGACCATAAGGTTTATGATAAAATGTCTTTCATCACCCCAGGGACCTAAGGGTTGCTTTTCTGAGTTGGGACATTTATCTTAGTGCTTCTCCTCCATTATATCCTCCTTAGCACAGTACAATCAATAACCAGTTTAAAGAAAAGGTAAAAATGGTCTTACTACCGTGCATAAGAATGCTGGGGCACAAATTAGTCTGAAGTGGAAAGACCACTGAACTGCGAGTCCAGAGACCTGAATTTGTGTCTGTGGTTCTGCTTGCTGTGTGACCTTCAGAGGTCATTGGATCTCTCTGAGCTGACGTTTCCACATGCACAAAATGATCCTTTTGCTACTATGACATTATTTAGTTTGAAATCATTTTGAAGCTTTATCCCAGTGACCAGACTTCACTTTTTTCTGGTTCACACTTCATTTGAAACCCACCCACACCTACCACCACACATAAGACAAAACTGTTACTCTTATCTTCTCCATTGGTTTTGTCTGGACCCTTACCTTATCCTGCCTCCAACCTTCAAGGGGGAAAAAAGAAACTTTATCCTGTTGAAACCAACTTAATTTACATTTCTCCAAAACCTATTCCCAAAGTCTATTTCATTAGGTTTGGACCTCCAGATTTTTTAGAACATCCCTGTTATAAGGTCAGCTGCTCTGAACTTTCTTTGCCAAAAGGTTTCCTTGTAATTTCTAAACCCTCAGTTCTTTATACTCCTACAATTTAGTCATCACTGCCCCCCACCGCCAACCACCACCACCACCACCAGCAGTATAATCCAGAACATCCGTGTAAACAATCCTGGGTTCCCACAAACCTGTTTAGTAACCCATTCAGGCTGCTCATGGTCTCTCCCATGTCTTTCTCCCTCATACCCATTTAGTCAGTCCTGTTTCCATCTTCAGCCTCAGACAGCCACTAATCTTTCTATCTCTAAGGATTTGCCTATTCTAGGCATTAATGTAAATGGAATCATACAATATGTGGTCTGTGCATCTGGCTTCTTTTTCTCATCATAAGATTTTTGAAGTTCATGTATATTTTAGCATTCACCAGTAATTCCTTCCTTTTTACTAAGTAGTATTTTATTGTATGGATAGACCACATTTTGTTTATCTATTCACTAGTTAATTGACACTTAGATTGTTTCCACTTTTTGGCTATTATGAATAATGGTGCTATGAACACATAAATGTTTGTATAGGTATATGTTTCCATTTCTTTTAGATAAATACCATTAGGTCAAATTGATGGGTCATATAATAAATTTATGTTTGTAAAAAACGCCAAATATTTTTCAAAGTGTACCATTTTATATTCCCATCAGCAATGTAGGAAGGTTGTGGTTTTTCCACAACCTGGCTAATACTTGTTATTGTCTGTCTTTTTTATTTTAGTCATTCTAATGGGTATGAAGTGGTATCTTAATGTAGTTTGGATTCACATTTCCTAATGACAAATGATGTTGATCATCTTTTTAATGTGCGTACTAGACATTGGTCTCTCTTCTTTGATAAGATATCCCAATATTTTGCCCAGTTTTTAATTGAGCTTTTAGCCTTATAAATGAGTTGAGCCTCATTGGATCTTAAATTCCTGGATTGCGTTTTTCCCAAAAAAATCCTTAAGATTTATTCTTAATTCAATGATGACTTTATTTGACTATTTCCCAATACTTCCCAAGAATCACTTCTTTGCATGTTTTCAATATGTCTTTTTGCAACTTGCAAAATGTTGTAAAAGATACAAAATCATTGAGTAAAACATTTTCTCCTCTAGGACATTCTTACAGGCAGTTTACTTCATTGGCAATACATAGTCTTTATGTAGACTTTCTTTCCCATGCTTTCTTTTTCAAACAGAATAGTTTCATGCCAGTTATCTTATTTGAGTTTTGTTGTTAGAAACAGTACACTCATTCTATCAGAAAATCTGGGTGAAAGACTCTTAAACAATGAGCAATATGCTCCCTGATCCAGGACAATTGGGATCTCTATCTCAATAACATAACCCTTGGGCACTTTTGAAACATTTTCATCAAAAATGAATAACTACAACTAACCTTGCTGCCTAATTCATTTTTAGTTAGTATGTGTTTTGAAAGTGAGTTAACTCTTTTAAGCAAAGAGAATATAATTTTAGAGCACTTCAAAGTGATCTTTTCATGTGATACCTGGAAACATTGCCATGCCTTTTAATACTTTGCAGTGCAAGGCAACTTATTGGCCCCCCATAAATCATGTGCTGCAGTGATTTAGGGATTAGAAAGAAAAAGAGGCTATTGCAGTTTGAATACTGACTTCTGATTTACTCTGTATACATCCACAGTGTGGCCCGAGGGTTCATGTTACTGTGGTATGCACCTCACATGTCACTCTAATTCTAATGAAAGAGTTCTGGCTTTGACAGTGTTCTATATGTTTGCCTTGTTTTGGAACAGGTAACTAACAATTCTTTGAATTTTCTTGAGGATAAAACTCTTTACTCTCCCCAATCATCTCATCAATTAACTCTTTGTAATCAGCTGCTACAGCCTACCATTCAGTTAAGTATTTCTAAATCATCACAATAATAAGTATTTGCAAAGGTATTTTCCACATGAGATGCCACTATGTAAACCTGTAGCTCAGAGGGAATCCTTCCCTATCAAACAATCCTAAGACATAAAAAGCTGGCCCTGGCTGGTTGGCTCAGTGGTAGAGCGTTGGCCCGGTGTGCGGGAATCCCGGGTTCGATTCCTGGCCAGGGCACACAGGAGAAGCGCCCATCTGTTTCTCCACCCCTCCCCCTCTCCTTCCTCTCTGTCTCTCTCTTCCCCTCCCACAGCCAAGGCTCCATTGGAGCAAAGTTGGCCCGGGCGCTGATGATGGCTCTGTGGCCTCTGCTTCAGGTGCTAGAATGGCTCTGGTTGCAACAGAGAGACGCCCCAGATGGGCAGAGCATCGCCCCCTGGTAGACGTGCCAGGTGGATCCCGGTCGGGCGCATGCTGGAGTCTGTCTGACTGCCTCCCGGTTTCCAGCTTCAGAAAAATGAAAAAAAAAAAAAAGACATAAAAAGCAAGTGTTTGGTGACATTGCTAAGATGAAATGTCTTCATTTGAAAATGGAAAAGTCAGCCATGGGTTGGCTCAGCGGTAGATCATCGGCTTGGTGTGTGGAAGTCCTGGGTTCAGTTCCGGTCAGGGCACACAGGAGTAGCAACAATTTACTTTTTCTCCTCCATCCTCCCACCATCTCTCACTCTTCCCTTCCAGCAGTCCTGAATGGTTGGAGCAAAGTTGGCCCTGGGCACAGAGGATGGCTCCATGACCTCATCTCAGGCACTAAAATAGCTTGGTTCCTGTGCAACAAAGCAGTGGCCCAGATAGGCAGAGCATTGCCCGGTAGGGGGCTTGCCGATGGATCCCAGTGGGGGTGCATGTGGGAGTCTGTCTCTGCCTCCCCGCTCACTTAAAAAAAAAAAAAAAGGAAAAGTCTTCATACAAAGTAGAAACACTTTAGGAATGCTGACAACCCAGAAATCCAAGAAATCTTTTGAGTCTTACCTTGATACAAATCTTATTTAGTTTTAGTTTCTAGATTAGTTTTGTTGAGAACTCTTATTATTTGATAGTGATATATATTAAGTGTAAGCTGGTTATAGGGTAGTTATTTTTAGTTTATTCTGGATTATTTTATATATGATATTTATTTGGAGTTCGATATATACTAGAGATTCAATCTGATCCCAAATTTGTTCAAATATAAAAAGCATACAAATACTTAAAGAAAAGAAATAAAGATAGTGTGGCTATCCTGGGTAATTTTCTGAAAAATATATTTATCATATATACCTTTCTACATATGATTCTTATATACTTTCTCATATATACTTTCTTATACATAAACAGACTTTTTTAGAATTTAAAAAATAGGGTATTTCTTAATGCTGCACATACTAGTCATATCTTCTCATTCACAACATTTCTTAAAATTACACTGACTGTCAGAATACAATGAACAAGAGTTTTGAAACTTAGGTAGACCATCTCTTTGGAATAGTATTTTAATATACTCTCTCTCATTCAACGACTATCAATTTGTACCCACTATATGCCAAAGTCTGTGCTCAAATCAGAAATATAAACATGAAAGGCATGGTTTGTACTTTAAATGAGCTCATTTTCATGTCCTAGGATTGAATCTTTACTGTGAAGTAGGCCCATAGATTATGTTTTTTAATGAAGAGCAAATAAGTCTTTGAATTTTATTCTATAATAGCTACATCATTTACAATTTCTCACTTTATACATGGCAAACTAGATTGATATAGATAGATAGATAGATAGATAGATAGATAGATAGATAGATAGATAGATAGATAGAATCTTCTGAAGAATGACAAACTTAAGCGGGCAATAATTTCTTCTTAATCAAACTAACCGACTAACTTGTTCAGGTTAATTTTTATGACTGGGTATTTTCAGATTCATATTCTGAGTATTAGAGGCACTTTGAATCAACTCCTTTTTCTTTTTTATTGTCAATTTGTTGTCTTGTAGTTTTGTTTTTTGCAATCTTTAGGTTAGTGCCATATTACCAAATGATACAGAGGCCATTCCAAAACTGAGTGAAGTCTTGTTTTAACTGGCACATAACTGTTTTTATTTAGGTTTCTGTGGAATTTGGAAGTCTGCAGCTCATCCAAAACAAGAACATTCCTCAAATTCCATTTTATAAAAGCCATCTCTTTTTCATATGCTGTTTCTATTTCTTTCAATATAGCTAAATTTTTAGCATGACATTCCAAGAAAAGTGATAAAGGGAGGTGTTTTAGACAAGCAAACACAGAATTCTTACTCAATAAGTCCTCTTGATGGTATTAACAGTAGTAGCAGCTGGAGCAGTAGTAATAGTATAGAAAAATAATAATCATAATATAGTCACACACTTAAAACACCAACCCTTTTAAACAAATTTAGAAAATCCAAGAATTAAAAATAATTAATATTTGATATGTGTATTAGTTGGTACAATATAAATAATACAATTCTTTAGCAATGTGAGCTATTTCTTAATTGTTTGAACAAAAACTAAATGTTTCTGAGTTGCCAAATTCTTAACCTAAAGATCTTAGTTTTTCTTTTATATGCAAAGTTTATTTGGATTCTAAGCACTGTAAATACAAAGAGAAACAAATAGATTCTGCTATGAAAAGGATGTGTTAAGGAAGACCTTGGCTATATTCCGATGTCAGATTAGTTCATATGTGGCATCTTGTTTCTTGAGAAAGACAGTGTATTGCAGCTTCCCACATACATGGATCAGTCTCTTTAATGTGTCAGTAAAACTCGTTAAAGTTAATGGGAATGAGGCAAGTACATCAAGGCAAGCATGGAACACACAGGATATAATAGCAAAGGAGCCTCTGAGAACATTCTGTGAATGAGCAATTAGTTTGTTGAATTGTAATAAGGGTTGTGTTCCAGGTCCTCATTTCATCTGGGAAAGCTTTGGCATGTTTTCTTAAACCTTTCCTTTGTTTGGTTTCAGTGCTATGCTGTGCATCGTCTACTCACAAAGCACAACTTAATACAAATATTTCTGAGTGTGCTAATTTGTTGGAAACATGCTCCACAAGAGCTGAAGTAACTTGGATTCTTTTGCTTGAGAAAGAAAAAAACATTTTTAAGCATATAAAGGACACAGTAAGAATGAACAAAAGGAAATGAGCTTACACTGCCGTAAGGTGAAAAAAAAGGAAGACTTGCCTGACCAGTGGTACAGCAGTAATGGAGCGCCGACCTGGGATGCTGAGGAACCAGGCTCAAAACCCTGAGGTCACTGGCTCAAAAACCTGGAGCACAAGGTCACCGCTTGATCATGGGGTCATAGACATGACCCTATGGTCACTGGTTTAAAGCCCAAGGTCTTTGGCTTGAGCCCAAAGTTGCTAGCTTGAGCAAGGGGTCACTGGCTTGGCTGGAGCCCCCTGGTCAAACACATATGAGAAAGCAATCAATGAACAACTAAGGTGCCACAACGACGAGTTGATGCTTCTCACATCTCTCCCTTCCTATATGTCTGTCTCTCTCTCTTGCTTAAAAAAAAAAAAAAAAAAGGAAGACTTGACAGTGCTGATTTAAAAAATTTGATACCATAGTGCTGTGCATCTTCTCTAGAGATATTTAAAACCAGAGAGTCAGGAGTGCCACTGGTAAGTCAGAATAAAGGACTAATATCATATTCCTATGATATTACTCTTGTCAAGTGAAAAATACCATTAAAATCAAATGTTCTCTGTGTCTTAATATGCTTATAAAGCAAAACGATTACCTTTCAGTTGGTATGAGAACACAGGATCCATAATGCTCCTGTGGCAGGGGGTACATACCAATACAGAGTGATTATCAGCTTGCTTTGTCTCACTGCATTACTTGTCTGAGCCCTTGCTCTCAGACTCATTTTTGCATCAATAGTACTGATCATCTATTCCCACAGCTGCCTCTATTACTACTATTGCTGCTGCAATTAATAATAACAAATAATAACAATAATAAAGTAACTAGTAAAAAACCACTATCCTGCCCTGGCCAGTTGGCTCAGTGGTAGAGCGTCGGCCTGGCGTGCAGAAGTCCTGGGTTCGATTCCAGGCCAGGGCACATAGGAGAAGCGCCCATCTGCTTCTCCACCCCTCCCCCTCTCCTTCCTCTCTGTCTCTCTCTTCCCCTCCCGCAGCGAGGCTCCATTGGAGCAAAGATGGTCCGGGCGCTGGGGATGGCTCCTTGGCCTCTGCCCCAGGCGCTGGGGATGGCTCCTTGGCCTCTGCCCCAGGCGCTAGAGTGGCTCTGGTCGCAACAGAGCAACGCCCCGGAGGGGCAGAGCATCGCCCCCTGGTGGGCGTGCCGGGTGGATCCCGGTCGCGCATGCGGGAGTCTGTCTGACTGTCTCTCCCCATTTCCAGTTTCAGAAAAAAAAAAACAAAAAAACCCCACTATCCTTTCCCAATATTTGTGACATTTTAAACCATTCAAAATTTTAATATTTATAAGAAGGGATATTATGTCATGGTTCCCAAAATTTTTAATATTCACTTCAAAAATTTTCAACAGTTTCCATGTAATATTTTGTATTTTGAGAATCTATTGATGAGAAAACTACAAGATGATAACCAAAAACTACCATAAATTTTCTTATCATTTTTAAATGAGTGTACTTTGTTAATCTCAGTGGCATTTGTATATTTAAAAAATCGTAAGCTCCGAGATAATATGCATCTTCAAAGGTCCCAACAAAAGTCAGCCCTCTAAGGAAAATAATGGCCCACCTGAGTTGTGGAGATCTGATCTGTGATAACACCTTGAACACATGAGCAAATGTCTTCTCTTTTTTGAACTTTAATTTTCTCATCTATAAAATAAGGCAGTTGGACTAGGTGCTCTTTAAGAATCCTTTGAACTCTAAAACTTTTTTGATTATATCGGGTCCTTTATTTAGCAACCACACATAACTGGATTTAAATGTTACATATGGTTGTAAATGTCAATAGATAGCAATATTTAATATTTAAGAAAGCTTGCTAAGAAAGTTGTTTTTATAAAAATTTATCAATCTTCCTATACATTTATGGTTAGTGAACTCAATGTAAATATACAGCATGTTTATAATTAAATACTGCTTTATATTTTATATTTCATTTAGATCTTAAAAATTAGGTTTCAATATATTTGTCCTTATATTATAGATGGAAACATTGAAGTCTGTCCAAACAATCACATAGTAGGTCAGTGAAATAGTTTAAAATGGAGCTGTCATTAGGAGATTATTTCTGCAAGAGACAATTTGCAAACAATTTATTGATGCTCCCTTCATAGTAATGAGAAAGTTATTGAAATAATCACTGTAGGTGATTCTCTTCTCTAAAATTATCACTGTCCTAATTACAGATAACTCTTAACTCAGTATCTTTCCAGTTTATGCTATTTGATTAAAACTGATTAAAAAATTATAATGCTGCTGTATCAGAGTTTGTGTGTATTTTTTAAGTGCTGAAGTTGAGCTATACCTTAAAATATTTAATATTAATATTATTATTGCTTATATAAATAACATTTGCAGAAAAATTTTGAGAGTAACTGATTTATTGGAATTCTAATAAGTGCTGCTTTTTAAAAAAATGTTTATTTATTGATTTTAGTGAAAGAGCAAGGGGGAGAGAGAGAGGCAGGATGTGTGCCCTTACCAGGAGTTTAACCGTGACAACCTCTGCAGTTCAGGACAATGCTCTAACCAACCGAGCTATTCAGCCATGGCTAGTAAGTGCTGTTCTTAGTAAATTTCAACAATTTATTATACTCCCCCCCATTTTTATTTATTTATTTTAAAGACGGGGTAGTAGTTGCTTCTTGTAGGTGCCTTGATCATAGGTGCCTTGACTAGGCAAGCCTGGGGTTTGGAACCAACGGCCTCAGCATTCCAGGTCAACATTTTGTCCACTGTGCCACCACATGTCAGGCAAATTATTATGTTTTAATCTTAAAAGATCAAGTCACATTTTAATTTTAATGTTTATATCCTTATTTGATATTTAATTTTCTTTAGCAATATGATTTTAGTGTTATCTTTAGCATTTATTTTACTCTTTTGAACATATTTTTCTTTTAGTGAGTTTATATATAAAACTAATATGACTTTATATATAAATACACATATATAATATTTAAATGCCATGCACACATCTCTTCCTTTTATTGATCATTTTGATCTTTAAGTGGATATTTTAAGTAGCCAGAAGAATAACTTTCCTTTTTAAAAGCTGTACCATTATTTTAAAGCCTAATTACATGAAAACATTTTTGTTTTAAAATACGTGGAGTCTAATAATAAAGGCATTTCTACTCCAAGAAACTTGGGATAGCCAATGTTTTAAGAGCTACTCAGTACCTAAGGTACTCAGAGGAAGAGTAGCTTTCAATCTGGAGCAATAGAACTATCATCTTGAATAAACCAGTACCAGTTTACCAAGGGTTTAGTACAGGGGTCCCCAAACTTTTTACACAGGGGGCCAGTTCACTGTCCCTCAGACCGTTGGAGGGTCGGACTATAAAAAAAACTATGAACAAATCCCTATGCACACTGCACATATCTTATTTTAAAGTAAAAAAACAAAACGGGAACAAATACAATATTTAAAATAAAGAACAAGTAAATTTAAATCAACAAACTGACCAGTATTTCAATGGGAACTACAGGCCTGCTTTTGGCTAATGAGATGGTCAATGTGCTCCTCTCACTGACCACCAATGAAAGAGGTGTCCTTTCCGGAAGTGTGGTGGGGGCCGGATAAATGGCCTCAGGGGGCCGCATGTGGCCCGCGGGCCGTAGTTTGGGAACCCCTGGTTTAGTATGTTTACATTTTATCTAAGTATAAAAATTATATTGAGTAAAAAAATCTAAGAACTTGCGTCAAAGTAAGCACTATAACGGTCCAGGTATTTAGCTGGGAGTGAAAAGGAAAAATTGGAGCTCAAATCATAAGGACCCTAAACCTAGGAAACTGCTATAGAGCCAAGATTATGGCATTGACACTTCTCTCAACTCAAGGCTCCTCCTTCTTTTTACTCTTCTCATTCCTGAATGAATTAGGATGACTGGGCCACATTGCAGGCCCCTAGAAGGGGTTGCCTTGCTTCATAGCCACTCTTCTGTGTGCATATAGATGCATTCATGAGACTGACTTTACAAACTGGAGCAAGCTTTGCACCCTGACTAAGCACTTGCAAATTTAAGGTTACTGAGTAGTCTCTTCATAAAGTTTTCTCAGGATTGCATGATGGGGTAAGATCTTCCTTAAAAAATACACTGATAAAAGGATGGTTCAGATATGCTATGGAAAGTGCTCCATGAGATAAGTAGGGTCAGAAGCAACTAGTCAGAAATGTGAGGATATAAATAAGCCCTTGACTGGCCATTACATGATGGGAAGACAGAAAATGGGAATCTAGGCGTAGACAAAACTCGAAAAACACTATTATAGTTTCAACACTTAAAAAAGTTCAGAAATTAATTTCAGCTTTACATAATCACAGAGAAGGCAATTAAATGAAACAAGACAACCTACTTGTTCAGAAATTAATTTCTATGCTAATCTTGAACCCTGAAGTTTTGTTAATCCTGTTTCAGTTTCAGTTTAATCACTCTTACAAAAGCACACACATTTAACCATGTTTTCCAAATGCCACTATGTAGCAGTTTTCACAGCATATTTTATTTTGATAAGAGTATTGTCATTCTTACCCTCATCTAACAAAGAAGGAGGAAGAAGAGGAAGAAGAAAAGAAGAAAGAGAAGAGAAGAAGGAGAAAGAGAATGAGGAGGAAGAAGAGGAAAAAGGTAATCAAACCTAAATATAATCCCACACCAATTTGGGAATGTTTCTTGGTGCAAATGCCCTTGAAAAATCCAAATTTTTATAAATCAGTTTGTCCCAGTTCAACTGATCTGAGACCTTTACAACAAACCTCTTTAATCA
The DNA here is from genome assembly GCF_036850765.1 of Saccopteryx bilineata. NCBI lineage: Eukaryota > Metazoa > Chordata > Mammalia > Chiroptera > Emballonuridae > Saccopteryx > Saccopteryx bilineata. The sequence continues at coordinate 104,233,681 of NC_089493.1, read as the reverse complement.
CTTCCTTGGGCTAAGTAAGAATCAAAAAAATTACCAGTTGATGGGTGGATATAATGCCTTTTGCTGTTGTGATAGATTTTGGAATATTAACAAACACCAAATCATGTAATACTCATTTTTAAAACTTATTACCCCTTCACAAAGACTTGAAAGAGTTTAAGTAAAATGATTTTATAGCTTGAATATGGACTCCAAAATAGAGAGGGATCTTTAATCAATCCATCTTCTCTAGATTGAAATACACTTTTAACATCTAAGAAAGAACTGTTTGTGAAATTGATTTATTCAATCCATCATTTGTTCATTCATTCATTCTTTCATTTAACATTTACTGAGTACTGGATATTGTACTTGGTGCTGGAGATATGAAGACAAAACAAATCACCTGTCCTCACTATTTAATGGGAGAGATAAGAGAACAATATTAAATTATAATAATAAGCATGATAGAAGAATACTCTCCACTGGAAGTGAGGGTGTACCAAAGATGGCTTCAGTCACCAAGGAAGTGATGACTCACCAGAATCTCAAGAAAGAGAGGGAGCTGCAATGTGCAGAGGGTAAGGAGAAGGAGGAGTTTAATTCAATCATTCTGTTCTCCTTAGCCATATATATATATTAAGTGAGAGAGGAAGACAGAGAGAGAGAGAGGGACAGACAGGGACATACAGAGAGGAAGGGAGACAGATGAGAAGCATCATCTCATTGTTGCAGCACTTAATTGTTCATCGATTGCTTTCTCATATGTGCCTTGACTGGGGTGGGGGGTAGCTCCAGACGAGCCAGTGACCTTGGGTGCAAGCCAGTGACCTTGGGCTTCAAGCCAGCAACATTTGGGCTCAAGTTGGGGACCTCAAGGTTTCAAACCTAGGTTCTCAGTGTCCCAAGTTGAGTTCTACCCGTTGCACCACTGTCTGGTTAGGCTAATTATTTTTAATTAGAAAAAACAGACAAACCAGCCCTGGCCAGTTCCCTGAGTGGTAGAGTATCGGCCCAGCATGTGGAAGTCCTGGGTATGATTCCTAGCTGGGGCACACAGGAGAAGCACTGTTTCTCCACCCTTTCTTTCTCTCCTTTTTTCCTTTCCTTTCTCTCTATCTCTCTCTTCCCCTCTCACAGCCAAGGCTCCATTGGAGTAAAGTTGGCCGGGGTGCTGAGGATGGCTCCATGGCCTTTGCCTCAGGTGCTAGAATGGCTCCAGTTGCAAAGGAGCAACACACCAGATGAGCTGAGCATTGCCCCCTAATGGGCTTGATGGGTGGATCCCCGTCAGGTGCATGCAAGAGTCAGTCTCTCTGCCTTTCCACTTCTCACTTCAGAAAAATACAAAAAACAAACAAACAAAAAATGGTGAAATAAACTCAGTAAACCATTTGGAAAGAGATTACTTGAGATTCTACTAGAATGCACCTTATAATTTTACTGCTTCAGGGTAAGAGAAAGGAGTCAGTGGTCTCCAAAGACTCCATATCTACTTTAAAACTTTATAATTTTTAAAGGTGTGGCACAAGCTTAGCAATAAAGTAATAAAGAAGATCAGTTTTCTTTGTGACCATAGCACTCAGGACAGGTAGGAGTACTGGGAGAATACAGCAGAGAGTCCAGGAGGCATGGCCAAACAACCCGTAAAAGATGTCATCTGATAGTATCCCAAAACTCTATGGCTCTAGTTTCTCAATCCTCTTTGAATATTATCTATAACTTCCCATTTGAGAAGATGTGATAGATATATCCCATTCTTAAAACTCTCCATGATCTTTCTTTCTTCCTTTTTTTTTTCATGACAGAGACAGAGAGAGACAGACAGAGACAGACAGGCAGGAAGGAAGAGAAATGAGAAACATCAATTCTTTGTTGCAGCACCTTAGCTCTTCATTGATTGCTTTCTCATATGTGCCCTGACTGGGGGGGCCACAACAGACCGTGTGACTCTTTGCTCAAACCAACAACCTTGGGCTCAAGCTGGTGAGCCTTGTTCAAACCAGATGAGCCCATGCTCAAGCTGGCGACCTCGAGGCTTCCAACCTGGGTCCTCCATGTCCCAGTCCAATGCTCTATCCACTGTGCCACCACCTGGTCAGGCTCTATGATCTTTTTAAAAAAGATAGCTTAAAACATGGCTCATATTGTTTAGCCTACATGTCTCATTTTTTTAACACTTAAAAATTCAGAACTTTTAGATGCTTCCTTTTTTGTGACACAAAGGAAATAATGTAAGCATTTTTCCTACCGCCCCCCCCTCAAAAAAGCCCAAAGAAATCAGAAAGTGTACACTCAATTTAGCAGCAATCATTTTGTAAGGCTTCAATAGAACTGGGTTGCAATTCTCTAATCTACTGAGAATCACTTCATTCCCTATTTGCCTTCCCCCCTCAGATTTATCTATAGGATAACTTTTTAAGTGACTACACATTTAAACAGTTAAACTCCCCTTGGATGTGGTACAAGATAAAAGAAATATAAAATTTACAGTGAACTCAACTTTAAAATGAATCTTGTTATGAACAGACAGCCAACTAAATGGGAGATGATATTTTTGAACAACAGCTCAGATAAGAGGCTAATATCCAAAATACATAAAGGACTCACCAAACTCAATAACAAACAGGCAAACAATCCAATAAAAAAATGGGAAGAGGACATGAACAGACACTTCTTCCAAGAAGAAATACAAATGGCCAATAGATATATGAAAAAGTGCTCATCTTCATTAGCTATTAGAGAAATGCAGATCAAAACTACAGTGAGCCTGATCAGGTGGTGGCGCAATGGATAGAGCGTTGGACTGGGATGTGGAAGGACCCAGGTTCGAGACCCCGAGGTCGCCAGCTTGAGCGCGGGCTCATCTGGCTTGAGCAAAAAGCTCAGCAGCCTGGACCCAGGGTCGCTAGCTCCAGCAAGGGGTTACTCGGTCTGCTGAAGGCCCGCGGTCAAGGCACATATGAGAAAGCAATCAATGAACAACTAAGAAGTCGCAATGCGCAACAAAAAACTGATTGATGCTTCTCATCTCTCCGTTCCTGTCTGTCTATCCCTCTCTCTGACTCTGTCTCTGTAAAAAATAAATAAATAAATAAATAAAATTTACTTGTTAAAAAAAAAACTATAATGAGATATCACCTCATACCTGTTAGATTAGCTATTATAAACAAGACAGGTAACAAGTGTTGGAGAGGCTGTGAAGAAAAAGGAACACTCATTCACTGTTGGTAGTAATGTAAAGTAGTACAACCATTATGGAAGAAAGTATGATGGTTCCTCAAAAAAGTAAGAATTGAACTACCATTTGGCCCAGCAATCTCTCTACTGGGTAAATACCCCAAAACTCAAAATCACTGGTATGTAAAGACACATGCAGCCCCATGTTCATCACAGCATTGTTCACAGTGGCCAAGACATGGAAGCAACCAATAAACCCTTTAATAGAAGGGTGGATAAAGAAGATGTGGTACATATATACTATGGAATACTTCTCAGCCATAAGAAATGATGACATAGGATCATTTACGACAATGTGGATGAAACTTGATAACATTATACTGAGTGAAATAAGTAAATCAGAAAAAACTAAGAACTATATGACTCCATACATAGGTAGAACACAAAATTGAGACTCATGGACATGGACAAGAGTGCAGTGGCTACCAGGAGGAGGGGAAAAGAGGAAAGGGTGAGAGTAGTGGGAGGGGAGGGGCATAAAGAAAACCAAATGAAGGGTGATGGAGGACAATTTGACTTTGGGTGATGAGTATACAACATAACTGAATGTCAAAAATTATATGGAAATGTTTTCTCTAAATCTATGTGCTCTAGTTGACCAATGTCACCCCATTAAAATTAATTGTCTAAATAAAACTATTAAAAAATTAAAAAAAAGAATCTTGTTATGGTGAAAACCAAGTATTATGACATCATTGAAATTTTCTGATTCAATTAATATAAGTAGCATAATATTCCTTTTCCCCCTTTTGTTTAAGAGGCTCAAGCTTCTTTAGGTAACTTGACTGATGGTAGCACAGTGGATAAAGCATTGATTTAGAATGTTGAAGTACCAACTCAAAACCCCCAGGTCTTCAGCTGGAGTACAGCTCTCTGGCTTGAGAGTGGGTTTACCAGCTTGAGCACAAGGTTACTGGCTTGAACAAGGGGTCACTGACTTGGCTGGAGCTCACCAGTCAAGGCATTTAAAAGAAGCAATCAATGAACAACTAAAGTGAAACAACTACAAGTTGATGCTTCTCATCTTTCTCCTCCTTCTCTCTCTCCCTTACCCCCAAATCAATAAAATTTTAAAATCAATAAAATATCTACAAAAAGAATCTAACTAACTAAGTTTCTTGATGCTGACATCTCAATGTTTTCAAAGGATTAATTAAGCAAAAGTGGAATCCAACCTTGTGTAAAACAAGGAAAGATAACCAAATAACAATGATTACTAAATATTGCAATAGATTGTTCTAAGCATCCCTTAAAACATTGTGTGCCCTTTAACACAGAAATTCTACTTCTAAAACTTTATTCTATGGAAAGTAAATAGAAAAGAAGGTTCATTGCTGTACTATTTATGTTGTATATATAAAAAAAACAAATTTATTTCTGATTAAAAGGAGAATAGATAAATGAATTATGTTAAAACCATGGTAAGGAAAACCATGCGACTATTAGAAAGAATAAGAAATTAAAAATCAGCTGCAAAAAGGAAATAATGAAACCTACAAATATGTGGAGATTAAACAACATACTACTAAAAAATGGCTGGGTCAGAGAAGAAATAAAAGGTGAGATCAAAAGATATGTAGAGACAAATGAGAATGATGATACAACATATCAAACCTTCTGGGATGCAGCAAAAGCAATAATAAGAGGGGCATTTATATCATTTCAGGTCTATCTAAAAATAAAGAGAAATTCCAAGTAAACAATCTAACATTATATCTTAAGGAACTAGAAAAAGAAGAACAAAAGAACCCAAGTTCATCAGAAGAAAGGAAATAATAAAAATTAGAGAAGAAACTGAATGAAATAGAGAACAAAAAGACTATACAAAAAAAATTTAATGCAACAAAGAGCTGGTTCTTTAAAATGATTAATAAAATTGACAAACTTTTTGTTAAACTCACTAAGAAAAAAAGAGAAAAGACTCATATAAACAAAATTAGAAATGAAAGAGAAGTTACCACAGATATTAAAGATATAAAAGAATCATACTAGAATACTATGAAAGACAATATGCCACCACATTCAATAACCTAGAAGAAATGGATAAGTTCCTAGAAATATATAACTTACCTAAAGTGAATCACGAAGAATTGGAAAATCTAAATAAACTGATCAACAGTGAGGAAATTGAAACACCATCAAAAACCTTCCCAAAAATAAAAGTCCAGGACCAGATGGCTTCACTGGTGAATTCCACCAAACATTCAAAGATTTGATACTTATCCTCTCAAACTCTTCCAAATACTTGAAGAAAAAGCAATACTTCTTACATTTTATGAGGCCAACATAACCTGATACCAAAACCAGGCAAGGATAACACAAAAAAAGAAAACTAGAGACCAATATCTCTAATGAACACAGATACAAAAATTCTAAACAAAATACTAGCAAGTCAAATACAACAATACATTAAAAAATTAATATATCACAATTGAGTAGGGTTCATTCCAGAGGTACAAGTATGATTCAACCGACATATAGAAATTAGTCAATATAATACACCAAACTGACAAAACAAAGAATAAAAATTATATGATCTTATCAATAAATGCTGAAAAGCATTTGATAAGATACAATATCCATTAATGACTAAAACTCTCAATAAAATAGGTATAGAAGGAAAGTATCTTAGTGTAATAAAGGTTATATATGGCAAACTGTCAGCTAATACCATACTCAGTGGTCAAAAAACTGAAAACTTTTCCTTTAAAATGAAGAACAAAGCAAGGAATCTCATTCTTACCACTCTCATTTAATACATTTCTGGCAGTCCTAGCCAGAGCAATCAGGTAAGAGAAATAAATAAATGTCATTCAAGCTATGAATGAAGAAGTAAAAATGTCAGTTTTTGCAGATGACATGATTCTGCCTATAGAAAACCCTAAAGACTCAACCAAAACCCTTAAAAATAGTAAGCAAATACAGTAAAGTTGTAAGGTACAAAAATCCACTGCTTTGCCTGACCAGGCGGTGGTGCAGTGTATAGAGAGTCAGACTGGGGTCTGGAGGACCCAGTTTCAAGACCCCGAGGTCGTCAGCTTGAGCATGGGCTCATCTGGTTTGAGCAAGGCTCACCAGCTTGAGCCCAAGGTCGCTGGCTCGAGCAAGGGGTCACTCAGTCTGCTGTAGCCCATCAAGGCACATATGAGAAATCAATCAATGAACTACTAAGGAGCCGCAATGAAGAATTGATGTTTTTCATCTCTTTCCCTTCTTGCCTATTTCTATCTGTCCCTCTTACTGACTCTCTCTGTCTCTGCCACACACACACACACACACACACACACACACACACACACACACACACAATTCACTGTTTTGTTATATACTAACAATGGAACATCAGAAAAAGAAATAAAACAATTCCTTTTGCAATCGCAAACTCAAAAACATAAAATACCTAGGAATAAACTTAACAAAGGATGTGAATAACCTATATACTGAAAACTACAAAGCATTATTAAAAAAGATTGAAAAAGGCAGTGAAATGGAAAGATTTTTTTTAATTCTTTTTTTTGATAGAGACAGAGAGAGAGTCAGAGAGAGGGACAACTAGGAAGGGAGAGAGATGAGAAGCATCAATTCTTCGTTGTAGCTCCTCAGTTGTTCAGTGATTGCTTTCTCATATGTGCCTTGACTGAGGGGCTATAGCAGAGTGAGTGACCCCTTGCTCAAGCCAGTGACCTTGGGCTTCAAGCCAGTGACCTTTGGGCTCAAGCTAGCGACCTTGGGGTTTTGAGCCTGGGTCCTCCGAGTACCAGTCCACCACTGTGTCCATTGTGCCACCTCTTAATCGGGCTATATTTTTCATTCATGGATTGAAGGAATAAACATAGTTAAAGTGATCATATTACCCAAAGGAATATACAGATTTAATGTAATCCTCATAAAAATCCCAATGTCATTTTTTTAAATGAATAAAACATTACCATATTTTTATGCAACCACAAATGACCTAAAAAAGCCAAAGCAATCCTAAGAAAAGGAATGAAGTTGAAGGTATCATACTACCTGATTATATTACAGAACTATGATAATTAAAACAGCATGGTATTGGATTGAGAGCCCAGAAATAAAACCACATGTATGTGGACAAATAATTTTTGACAAAAAGCCAAAAACACACAATGAAGAAAATAAAGCCTCTTCAATAAATGGTACTGGAAAAACTGGAAAGCCACATGTGAAAGGATGAAAATAAATTACAGTTTCTCCTCATGAACAAAAATTAATTCAAAATGGATAAAAGACCTAAATATAAGATGTGAAACCATAAATTATATAAAAGAAAACATAGGTACTAGAATTATGGACTTTAGTCTTGGAGAACACTTTATGAATTTGACCCCAAAGGCAAAGTGAAGTAAAGGCAAAAATAAATGAATGGGACTATATCAAACTAAAAAGCTTCTGAAAAGCAAAAGAAACCACCCACAAAACAAAAAGACAACAACTGAATGGAAGATGATGTTTTCAAACAACAGCTATAACAAGAGGTTAATATCCAAAATATATAAAGATCTCATACAACTCAACACCAAACAAATAATTAAATTAAAAAATGGGTAGAGGACCTGAACAAACACCTCTCTCAAGGAGACAAATAAATGGCCAACAGGTATATGAAAAGTTGTTCAACTTCACTAGCTATTAGGGAAATGCAAATCAAAACTACAGTGAAATACCACCTCAGATGTATTAGAATGGCTATTCTCAACAAGACAAGCAATGACAAGTGTTAAAGGGGTTGTGAACAAAAAGGAACCCTCATTCGCTGCTGGTGGGAATGTAAACTGGTACAGTCAATATAGAAAACAGTTTGGCAATTCTTCAAAAAATTAAGGACAGAGTTATCATATAAGACAGAAATTCCTCTTCTGGGTATCTACCTGAAAAACTTAAAAACATTTATTTTCAACATATTTGCACCCCTATGTTCATTGCAGCATTATTCACTGAGGTCAAGATGTGGAGACAATCAAAGTGTCTATCAATAGAGGATTGTATAAAAAAGATGTGGTATAGTCAATCAATAATTTACAAAGGAGGCAAGAACATACCTTGAGGTAAAGACAGTCTATTCAATAAAAGGTGTTGGGAAAATTGGACAGATATGTGAAAAAAAAGAAACTAGACCACCTTCTTACACCATAAACAAGAATAAACTCAAAATGGATTAAAGACTCAGATATTAGATATGAAACTATAAAAATCCTAGAAAAAAACATAGGCAGTAAAATCTTGGACATTTCTAATAGTTATATTTTTTCAGATATATCTCCTTGGACAAGGGAAATGAGAGAATAGATAAACAAATGGGACTACATCAAACTAAAAAGTTTTTGCACAGAAAAGGAAACCATCAACAAAGCAAAAAGACAACCCATTAAATGTAAGAACATATTCACCAATATATCTGATAAAGGATTAATATTCAAAATTTATAAAGAACTTTTAAGACTCATCAAGAAAACAAACAATCCAATTAAAAAATGGACAAAGGACCTGAACAGACACTTTTCTAAAGAAGACATACAGTCGTTAGACATATGGAAAGATGCTCACCATCACTAATCATCAGAGAAATGTAAATTAAAATCACAATGAAGCCCTCGCCAGTTGGCTCGGTGGTAGAGTGTCAGCCCAGTGTGTGGATGTCCTGGGTTCAATTCCCAGCCAAGGCATACAGGAGAAACGCCCATCTGCTTCTCCACCCTTCCCCCTCTCCTTCTTCTCTATCTCTCTCTTCCCCTCCCACAACCAGGGCTCCATTAGAGCAAAGTTGGCCCAGGCACTGAGGATGGCTCCATGGTCTCTGTCTCAGGTACTAGAATGGCTCCGGTTGCAATGGAGCAATGCCCCAAACAGGCAGAGCATCACCCTCTAGTGGGCTTGCCGGGTGGATCCCAGTCGGGCGCATGCAGGAATCTGTCTCTCTGTCTCCCTACTTCTCATTTCAGAATAAAAAGGAGCTATTAAAACCACAATGAAATATCACCTCACATCTGTCAGAACGGCTATCATCAACAAATCAACAAACAAGTGTTGGCAAAGATGCAGAGAAAAGGAAACCCTTTTTCATTGCTGGTGGAAATGCAGATTGGTGCAACCACTGTGAAAAGCAGTATGGAGTTATCTCAAAAAATTAAAAATAGGACTGCCTTATGTCTCAGCAACCTTACTTCTGGAAATAACAATTCAAAAGGACACAGTAATTCAAAAGAATATATGTAACCCAATGTTCACTGCAGCATTATTTATAATAGCCCAAATCAGAACACAGTCCAAGTTCCCATTAGTAGATGAGTGGATAAAAAAGTGGTACATTTACACAACAGAATACTATGCAGCCATAAAAAGAAGGAAACCTTACCTTCTGCAACAGCATGGATGAACGTGGAGGTCATTATGCTTAAGTGAAATAATCCTGTCAGAGAAAGACAAGTACAGTACCATATGAATTCACTGATATGTGGAATCTAATGAACAAAATGAACTAACAAGCAAAATAGAGACAGACTTCTACAGAAAAAGCAAGCTGACAGTTGTTGGCAGGGGGGTAGTTGGGTAAGAGAAGTGGAGGGATAAAGCAAAAAAAAAAGGACAATTAAACTTCATGGACATGGACAACATTGTGGAGATTGCTGGCAGGAAGTGAAGATAGACACAGGGGTGAAAGTGCTGATGGATGAAGACTTGAGTTGGGGTGGTGAACACATAATACCATGTGCAGAGATATGTTGTAGAATTGGGCACCTGAAACCTGTATAAGTATGTTAACTAGACCCACCCCGATAAAATTTAATTAAAAAAAGAAGATGTGGTATGGATGGTACATATATACTATGTAATATTATTCAGTCATAAGAAAAGATGAAATACTGCCATTTGTGACAACATGGATAGACCTTGAGAATATTAGGCTAAGTAAAATAAATCAGTAAGAAAAAGCTAAGAACCATCTGGTTTCACTAATGTGGAATATAAAATTGAAACTCATAAACACAGAGAACAGTATGGTATGAAGAGGGTGGGAAGTAGTAAAGGGGTGAGGGGGCCAAGTATTCAGTGTCAGTGGGAAGTTGATTTGACTGTAGGTGGTGGGCACACACTACAATATACAGATGATGTATCATAGAAGTGTACACTTGAAACCTATATAAGTTTAAAAAAATTTTTTTTTGTATTTTTCTGAAGTAAGAGGCGAGGAGGCAGAGAGACAGACTCCCGCATGTGCCCGATTGGGATCCACGTGGCAAGCCCACTAGGGGCGATGCTCTGCCCATCTGGGACGTTGCTTCGTTGCAACTGGAGCCATTCTAGCACCTGACATGGAGGCCATGGAGCTGTCCTCAGTGTACGGGCCAACTTTGCTCCAGCCTTGGCTGTGGGAGGGGAAGAGAGAGATAGAGAGAAAGGAGAGGGGGAGGAGTGGAGAAGCAGATAGGTGCTCCTCCTGTGTGCCCCAGCTGGGAATCAAACCTGGGACTTCCACACGATGGGCTGATGTTCGACCACTGAGCCAACCGGCCAGGGATATATAAGCTTATTAACCAATGTCATCTCACTAAATATAATTTAAAAAATTAAGTAATAAGGAATATACCCAACACTGTGGGAAAAAAGGGCAGATTTCAAAAAGAATCAAATAAAATTTCTGAAAATAAAAAAAGAGAAAGAGTAATATCAATTTATATGTACTAACATAAAAAGATCTCTAAGACATATTAAGTTTTAAAAAATGTTGCTTAATAAAATATATACAGCTGGATTCCATTTATCCAAAAATATATGTGTATATCAATACATTTAATATATGGGAAAGGCTTGGAAGGATGCATTCCTGTGGAAGGAGTGCAAGAAAAGTAGGTAAAATGCAAAGATAAATTTCTTATCTATTATAATTTTATGTGGTTCATATTTTTATGGTTACATTTTTTTAAATTAAACATAAAGAGTATTTATTAGCTGTTAACTAAGAGAAAAGGACAGTAACAGCAACAGCAACAAGAAACCTAAGAAAGAAAGTTAAAGCTACAGCACTCATTTGAGAGAGGTACTGAAAGTTTATTTGAGAAGACTCAAAACTGTATTGGTAGCAGCTTTTTGTTCTTTTCTTGATATCAGATAAGGTATTTTTAAAATATGTAGTTTACTTATTTATTTTATTAAATTTTATATAGAAAATTAAATGTAATGAGGTGACATTGATCAATAAAAGTACAAAAGTTTTAGGTAAACATCTCCGTAGCATTTGAATTGTTGATTGCATTATGTGCTTATCACCCAAAGTCAAATCATTCTCTGTCACCATATATTTGTTCCTCTTAGATAAGCTATTTTCTTTTTTTTTTTTTTTTAAAACTTTTTATTTATTCATTTTTAGAGATGAGAGAGAGAGAGGGAGAGAGAGAGAGACAAAGGAGCTGAAAGCATCAACTCCCATATGTGCCTTGACCAGGCAAGCCCAGGGTTTAGAACCAGCGACCTCAGCATTTCCAGGTTGACGCTTTATCCACTGCACCACCACAGGTCAGGCAGATAAGCTATTTTCAAATAGTGAATTATGCAAACAAAAAACATAACATGTCTGATGGTATGCACCACAACTGTATACTCTACAGATTGTGTTATTTCATAATATGTATCAAGCATGTCACTAAAAAGGTATGAAACATATGCTTTCTACCTGTGATAAATCACTTTGACTAGGTCACAGAATGAGTAGATTGCAGAGTTTTCCTAAGTGCTACATGTGATCCATGAAACATGGTGACACTCCTTTCATTTTGCTGGCATAAATGACAAATGCCATCAAAATCACAGCCCCACCTCAGATTAGTTATATTTTTGACAAGCAGTTTTTATTCAGTAATGCTTGTTCATGTGTGTTGGCATAAAACAAAAGGAGACACATCAGATTTTTATTTTATTCAAAATGTATGAAGGAGTATTCAACTACATTTTTATAATGGCAATTTCTTAGAATTATTTAATTAATATGTAAAACAAATATTTAAAATACAGTAACTTGAATAATTATATAAAGATTTTTGTTCTATGGTACCTAACTTTACCTAGCATTTAATTCCCTGCCTTTCTCTTTCTCCTTACTTTCTTCTTTCTTTTTTCCTTCTCATCCTTTCCTCCTGTCTTCCATAATTATTAAACACATGTTTTGTGTCAAGCAGTGTGCTAGGTATTAATCCAAAGATGAGTATTTCATAAGTCCTGCCTTGGATGAGTCTATAGTATAGTGAGGTAGACCTATATATAAACATATTAATCTGAATAAAACAAGGTCTGTAAACAAAATCCTGATGAGAAAAAATATATCATTTATTTGGTATCTACTACATGCAAAGCACTATATTAGATGTTTTCTGTATATTATTCATTAACAGTCACATTTAATCTTCATGCCTTCATGTAAGCATTTTTATCTTCTTTTTGCAAATGAAGAACTTGAATAGCAGAAAAATTAAATAATGCTAAAAAATTTCAAAGCATCATCCCGAAACACTGAGGTTGTAGGTTTGATCCCAAGTCAGAACACATATGGGAAGTGACCAATGAATACACAACTAAGTGGAACAACAAATTAATTCTTTTCTCTCTCTCTCTCTCTCTCTCTCTCTCTCATTTCCTCTCTCTCTCTCTGGAATCAATAAAAAAAAATAAAGCATCTAAGAAATAATCAGCAGTGCTGTTGAGGTGGCAAATTATAAACTTGACTGGATTAGTTGATTTACCAATACCTGCTCCTGAACTAGAACCCAAACTCTCACTCCCCACTTCCAGAGTTCAGTTTTAGACAGACAGAAATAGGCTGCTACAGTTCATTACAGTAAAACACAATGTTTGTCTTAAATCATTGGGCTTTGAATTTTAAGTATAAGAAGACAACAATATCATTTTATTAACAATTGATTAGAAGAGGAAGAAATTGGTAATTGGGCGTGACTTTCCTAAAAACATAAGTGTTGACACAATATACAGAAAGTGGAGAACTCTATAAATGCTATTGAATGTCTTAGCTGACCTCCATTTTACCAAATTTCTTTAATTTTATATTTTATATGCACTCTTAAAATGAGATAATCTTACCACTTTTGGGGGGACAGTATTGGTTTAGTTTCTACAGCTAAGAAGTATCTAGAGGACTTAAGGCTGTGTAATTTTTACATATTGTTTCTTGTAAGCATTTTTGAGGAAGGAAGAGCAGGCATTTTTATAGCTGAAGATCCAAGAATATTAACTAAAGTGTGAAAGAAAAGAAGCATTAATGAGCCTTCCTCTTAAATACAGTTTAACATTTTCTTCTTTTTTTTTTGTTAATATAGATGAAAGGTAGCTTGTTGCTTCCTTCTTTACTTCCAACAAATTTATGTTAAATACTTCCTGTGTTCCAGGCTTTGTGCTCGGTACCGGGTATGCAAAAATGAAGTAGCTCATAGTCTAACAAAGATAGACCTGTAGAGACCATGTTCTAGGCATTGTATTATGTGTTTTATATGAAGTAGCTCATTTAATATTTAAATAACTGTCAGATAGGTTCTAAAATTGTCTCTATTTTGCAAGCAAAGACTAGGCTATAGAGGTTAAGCACTCGCCTAAGGTTACACATCCAGAAAGTGGCATTACTAGGTGTGTTTGAATTTTAATTTCTATATGACCCAGCTATAATAAAGATATAAACAAAGAGCTATGGGAGCCAGAAAGGTATAACAGGTGTAAGTTACTGTCTTGGCTTCAGGCAGTCCAGAGATGCTTTATAGAGATAGCACTTGAGTTTCACCCTGAAAGAAGCAATAGTGGATATACACTAGGTGGAGAAGCATGGAAGGGCACTGGAGGCTGGGGAAAAACCAAACTCATATATGCAAAGCCACAGAGGTATAAAAGGGCATGTCAAGGTTGAAGAAACAGTTCAGGATTGGCAAGAAATGAGTCAACAGGCCTAAGGCTAGATGTGGAAGGTTTGCATGCTTCAGCAAGAAGCTTAGGGTTTATCCTGTAGGCCAGTGTTTTTCAACCAGTGTGCCATGAGACATGGCCAGATGTGCCGTGGGGAAATTAAACATGGGTCCCCAAACTACGGCCCGCGTGCCAGATACCGCGGAGGCTATTTATCCAGCCCACCGCCAGCTGCCACCATCCAAACATAAACATTCCCCTCACAATCCCTCCAGCTATCAGCGACTGGAAGAGTGGAGGCACAGGGAACGCTCACTGACCAATCATCTTCTAGGATTCATCCCGACCACTAGCGATGAACCAATAGTAGGCCGCCTCTCATCCACACCCAGGAACGTCCCTGCTCGGGTTGCCGTGCACTTGTCATTGTGTGGCCGAGGTGAGTAGTTGAAGCTGCTACTCCTACCCATGGTCCTGGTTTCTAATCCTGGTCAGGACTGGAGGTAAATGTTGCCACCACTAGATGAAGCATGGTTATGCCTATCCTGATGGTGTATATAGATATTTGACCTTTTTCTTTTTAAAAGAGACCCCCCATAGAGGGTGATATACAATGCATCACAATGCATCACAATGTTATCTAACTTTAAAGCTAAAGTTTGCTGATCTTCCTTTGGACAGTTTTTGGTTATCTGTTGCCAAGGAGTTTCCCATTCTGGCCAACAAAACTATTTTGACATTGCTCCCGTTTTCAACCACATATCTATGTGAGCTGAGCTTCTCAAGCTTGACTGCGATAAAAACTAAAAACAGAGAGACTGAGAACTGTTGAGGAAGAGCTTTATGTGTGTCTTTCTACCATTCCTGCAAGGATATTCCTTTTGTGTTCATCGAAACAGGCCCAGGTTTCACACTAAGTGAGTATAAATACATTTAGAAACTATATTATTAACTATATTATAATATGTACTGTGTTAGAGTGTCATTTTGTGTCATTTTGGTAGGTGGTGCCCCAGGATTTTGTAAATGTAAAAAATGTGCCGCAGCTCAAAAAAGGTTGAAAATCACTGCTGTAGGCAGCAGAAAACAAAAAAGAGAGTGGAATAAAAAAATGTGTGTGTGCATTTGTGTGTTTAATATAATGTGGCAATGCAGAATGTGGGCAGTGGTCCCCAACCTTTTTTGGGCCATGGACTGGGTTTAATGTCAGAAAATATTTTCACGAACCGGCCTTTAGGGTGGGATGGATAAATGTATTGTATCACGTAACCGACACAAGCGTCAAGAGTAAGTCTTAGACAGATGTAACAGAGGAAATCTGGTCATTTTTAAAAAATAAAACATCATTCAGACTTAAATATAAATAAAATGGAAATAATGTAAGTTATTTATTCTTTCTCTGCAGACCAGTACCAAATGGCCCATGGACCGGTACCAGTCCACGGCCTGGGGGTTGGGGACCACTGGGCTAGAATACAATTCTACCTATAACTGCAACAGCATGTGAGAGAAAGAAGAGGTTGCCCTCAGGCTCTATGAGGTAGTGTGATTTATAATAAGAAATACTATATATCATTGATCTTTGTCCCCAGTCCCTGACACAGGGCTCCGAAAACCTCTGTAAATTCCTGAATGATAAGAGCACTGGGAACATTTTTTATTCTAAAAAGCTTACTCTGGGTGGATTCTTGGATGATTCCTGAATGGAGGCTGGTCACCAAAAGACCAGCCTTGATGAGAAACAGATTTTTCAGCCCTCCCCCCACTCCACTTATCTAGAGAGGAGTGAGGCACTAGAAATGGAGGTAATAATTGATCATGTCTATGTGATGAAGTCTCCATAAAACCCCGATAGTAAGGAGTTTGGAGAGCTTCCACATTGGCAAATACATTCATACTAGGAGGGTGACACACCTAACTTTACAGTGACAGAAGCTCCTAAACTTAGGACCCTCCCAGACCTCACCTTATGTATCTCTTCTGGCTGTTCATCTTTATTCTTTATCATATCCTTTAATAAACTGGTAAACATATCTGTTTCCTTGAGTTCTGTGAGCCACTCTAGCAAATTAATCCAACCAGTGGTGGGATTTAAATAATTTAACAACTGGTTCTTTGCCCTAATGACTGTTTTAAGTATAAAAAGTGATATACTGAAAAGTAGTTTATTATTTCATGCATTTAATACTTAAATAAGAACAATAAAAGATGTACACAAAACTAGACTATGTTATAAGAAAGAGTTCTAAAATATTAATGAAAAATATTAAATAATATCTGACAAAAAATAGTAAAACTGTTACTTAAGATATTTCCATACTGCTTCTTTTTATTTTTTTAAAGCATTTTAAATTTATTTATTTATTTATTTTGTGACAGAGAGAGTCAGAGAGAGGGACAGACAGAAAGGGAGAGAGATGAGAAGCATCAATTCTTCGTTGCGGCACCTTAGTTATTTGTTGATTGCTTTCCCATATGTGCCTTGAGGGGGGGGCTACAGCAGATTGAGTGACCCTTTGCTCAAGCTGGTGAGCCTTGCTCAAACCAGATGAGTCCACACTCAAGCAGGTGACCTTGGGGTCTCAAACCTGGGTCCTCCACATCCCATTCTGATGTTCTATCCACTGCACCACTGCCCAGTCAGACCATATTGCTTCTTGGTTGGCACCTTCACTTGCAAATTTTTTTGCTTTTATCCCAGCTTTTATCAACTGTGTGATTTATCCTTAAACCCTTGAAATCTATGTTTCTATAGGTTCATTGTGTTCTAGCTTCCTATTGGTTTCACCATTTGGGGAACACCAATCGACACACTCATAGTATCTTGGGGGAATTTTGGCTGTGATACAAAGCTGAAACAAGTGACAGCTTGTCACCTCCTGGTTGACACTTTTCTCTGTACATTATATGTTTATTTACTGAAGTAACAAATGCAAGGGAATTAAAATATAGTATTTCATCAAAGGTATAATGAATTTTATGAAATGAATAAATAAATATTACAAGCATAGTTCTATCAAATATTTTTCACCTATGGACTGAATGAACATTACTACTGGCACTTAGATTACCCTGTTGCACAGATGAATGTTGAAAAAGAGTAAGGAATGTAAATTTGTGATTTCCACATTGGGTGGCTGCCCAGTGCCCACCTTAGAGGAAATCCTGATTACAAGTGCCATTTTAACAACTGGTTCCCCAAACTCAACAAAGAATTTGGTATCTGATCTGCCAAACCAGTATGAACCAGCTGAATTCCACCACTGAATCCAAACCAAGGAGTGGATAGTGGAAATCTCAGATTTGTAGTCAAGTCAGACAATACTTGTGGATAACCTGGAGACTTACTCCTTGTGATGGCATCTAAAGAGGGATGAGAGCTGTCTGTGGGACTGAACCCTTAACCTATGGTGTTTGACACTCTCTCCAAGAAGACAGCATCATAGATGAGTTAAATTGTAGAATATCCAGCTAATGTAACAGAGAATTGCTTGTTGTGGGGGGAAACCCCACACATTTGCTGGCCAGTAGTGTCAGAAGTGAAGTTTTTTTGTGTGAAAGTAAAGAAAAAATACAAAGGAAGAACAAGTATTTTTTTCCCCTTAATTTACTATAGTTCTGGGGATGTCCAGGTACTTGAGCTACCTATGTAGTGCAGGATGCTGACAGCGTTAATAACATCAGGTAATAAGGGAAATAATTATATGCATACTTTATATAGCCATGTCATTGTGCTGAGCATTTATATAAATATTGTTTATTTTATATATATTATTCTCACAGCAACCCTTTGCAGTTCTTTCTTTCTCTCTTTTGCTAAAGAGAACTTAAGAAAGTTATCTAAGGTCACTGGCAGAGCTGAAATCCAAACCACCCAAGACTGTCTTCCTCCAAAGCCCATGCCGTTTTACAGAGGACACACTCAAGGACACTACGGTTTATTTAATGATCCCACTCATTCCTGTTTGCCTTCATCAAATTTATTTAAATAAAGTGCCTTCGAGAGCCAAAGTGTTAAAGAAGCAAACAGAGAGGACAAAATAAGGGTCAAAAAGCAGATCTATAAAATACAGGCTCAGTTAGGGGCTCTTTTTTAGAAGTATGCTCTATTATTCACCTTTATTGGCATACTGCCATTCTCCTAAAAGGGAAATTTCTAGAGATGCATGTGTCATTTGCGTTTGTCATTTGGTTTTGGAAACTTCCCAGAAAACTATGAACTGAATAAAAGAATGTGGTATTAAGGTGAAACTTACACATAGCTTAACCTAGCAACCCAACTTCCAGAATCAAGATAATTACTAAAATGACTGTGCATTTAGATGTACAGACACACAGACACATCAGCACAAACACATAAACACAGTGACTTTTTAGGGAAACCAGGCTAGTCTGCTCCCTCCGGGATCAATTTATAACATTGTATTCCAGTGACTTGAGGATCTTGAACTATATTATATCAAGCTTCTCACTGCTGTGACAAAGTGCAGTTGTACTTGTATTATTACGCATTAAGTTTTACAAATGGACTGTAAAGATGAGCCACATAGTGTTAATTGTTATATAAACATTTGTGGCTGCTATTGTTGTTATGCATCATCATCATTATTATTTTTCCAATCCAACCAGTCACCAGCATCAGTAATCTCAGGGAGAGATCCTAAAACTGTTTGGAGAGTCTAGCAGTAGCAGAAATCGAATGTGCCTTTGACCAAAGAAATATCTTTTGTTATCTGAAAGGGGTACTTTCAGATAATCAGATTGACTCAACTATGCCAGAATCATCTCATGATTTTCCTCTTCCATTGCCCACCTCTTCTTCCTTTTCTTAAACAAACATTTATAAACCCTAATGATTAATTTATTAATTTATTCAACAATTATTTATTGAGTACATACTCTATGCCAGACCTGGTTCTAGGTCCTGGGATTAGAGCAGCAAATAAAGTAAACAAAAATACCTGCACTCAAGGAGACACCATTCTAGTGAGGACTGGTTGTGTCACACACCTCAGCCAGACCATCAGCTCATCTGAGAATATCAGACGCCCCATCAGGACTCAGAACTGGCAATAGATGAAGAGTGAGGAGAAGAAAAATCAGGTATCCAGGCAGTTGCCAGCCCCCCCCCCCCCCACATACACCCCCATCCTCCTGCCAGTCTGACTACAGACCAGCAGGTAGAGAAAACTTTTGCTTACTGCTGCTACACTCATTTTTGCGTGATGCGTGGGTTGTCACCACCACCAGAGTCTCACATTTCTTGTAGTAGAGGCTGTGGCTCTCCTTTCTAACCAGCCGACCCTGAGCTCTCAGCACCTGGGACACAGTGCTTTTCATGGAGAAAAACCTGAAGGTTTGAAGGAACTGAGGGCATTTGACGTGAAAATTAAGACTTGTGATCTCTGGCCCTGTACTGGATCCTTCTCATTAGGTCCAAATATAGACCTACCCAAGAACTGTGCAATCCAGGAATCCATCCACACACAGTCCACCTCTGCTGAGCTAGAAAAAGTCAGCAACGCCTCAAGGGAATGGCCGGGGAGGTGGAATTTGACCTCCTTTATACTTGGGCTCCTTCTCTGCAGGATCTTAATGAGTTTTCTTAAATGAAACCATCTAGATTTCCCTAAAAAGTAAGTAAGGAAGAATGATTTAAAATTATTCATTTAGAAATATCCTTTTATTGTGCAATGTTTACCCATTATAAGAGCAGAATAGAAACTATCTAAAAAATAGATATACTCTAAGAAACCCCCCCTCCACACACACACACACAAATGCTATTTTGGCCAATGATTTAGTTTATTTCCCTCAAACCAAATCTTTTGCTGAAAGTAATAATATATAAGAAAAATGAATGTTTTCATCTGAATTTCTTATTTTCCCTTTCCTCCTGGTGGTGGTGACTAATGAAGACTGAAATGGCTAAGAGGTAGGCTGGAAGCCACACAGGAGAGGAGGAGGAGGAGCAAAAGACAGAAATAATCCACAAAATGGTAGCTAGGTCTGAAATAATGTAGAATTCAGTGTATTTTTACTTTAAAAGGTAAGGAAAGAGGCATGGAAAATAATAGTTATATTAGCTTAAGTAATGACAGTAATTAGCAGTTGCATGCCTCGACTCTGCTAGGCCCAGTTCCTGCCAGGCATTTTATATCCAATACCTCTCAGCAATCCTGCAAGGGCAGCATTATTCTTCTTTAAAGAAGAAAAATTGGAGTCTCAGAAAGTTAAGCAACTTTCCCAGGCCCACACAGTGAAGTGGCAGAGCCTGGATTGGAACCCACATTCAGTGCCCTTCCTTCTAACACAGGCCTCCTCTGCATCACTTCTTAGAGTCCCCTGCAAGGAATATGTTAGGTTGTTATGACAATTTAGGACATATTAAATAACATTATAGTGAAACGTGTAGGGTATCATTGGCTTATAGAATGCAAACCTTAGTGTTATAGAAAAATTACCTAGAGAGCTTGTTTAAACTGCATATTCCTGGTTCCCAGAAAGATTGAGATTCAATAGGTCTGGGATAGGGTCCAGGAATCTACATTTTTAATAGGCATCCAGGTAATTAATATAGGTAAATCTCAGATCACACTCTGAAAAATAATGTCATAGACTTAATCCCAAATTGCCAATTCTCAATTTACTATTCCCTTACCTTGTCACTTGCTTTATTCTAAATATATGGAGCCACGCCAAAGAGATGGTCGTCTGGCATAGCAGGAAAAAAATAGAACACAATATTGGTCGGGAGAGGCCTAAGTTCTTGGGAGAATTCTGTCACTAAATAGTTGGGTAAACTCAAACAATTCCTTTAAATGTTGTGGACTCTGTTTCCTCATTTGTAAAATAAAGACTTTATAAAATCAAACATCTATGATTTTCTTTGGCTAAAGAAATCCAATTTTTTTTTTCATTTTTCTGAAGCTGGAAACGGGGAGGCAGTCAGACAGACTCCCGCATGCGCCCTACCGGGATCCACCCGGCATGCCCACCAGGGGGCGATGCTCTGCCCATCTGGGGCTTTGCTCTGTTGCATCCAGAGCCACTCTAGCGCCTGGGGCAGAGGCCGAGGAGCCATCCCCAGCGCCCGGGCCATCTTTGCTCCAATGGAGCCTCGCTGTGGGAGGGGAAGAGAGAGACAAAGAGGAAGGAGAGGGGGAGGGGTGGAGAAGCAAATGGGTGCCTCTCCTGTTTTCCCTGGCCGGGAATCGAACCCGGGACTCCTGCACGCCAGGCCGACGCTCTACCGCTGAGCCAACTGGCCAGGGCCCAAGAAAGCCAATTTTTAAAATGATAAAGATATATATAGCCCAAACATTTCAATGGTAAAATGTAAGAAGCAGTCTTTCCTTATAAATTTTATTATATATGTTTTAAAAAATATTTTACTTATTCATTTTTCAGAGGAGAGAGAGAGAGAGATATAGAGAGTAGTGGGGAGGAGCAGGAAGCATCAACTCTCAATGTGTTCCTTGACCAGACAAGTACAGGGTTTCAAACCACTGACCTCAGTGTTCCAGGTCGATACTTTATCCACTGTGCCACCCCAGGTCAAGCCTAAATTTTATCATATCAACACAGTGAGTCTAAATATCGTGATTTTTGGGAAAGGGGATGAGAATCCAAAAATGAAAGCAGGTATAACTTAAGTTATACTTTTAAAACAATTCAGCTGTTTGCTTAGCAGCCAAGTTCTTCAATTAGGTAGTTGAGCATCTACACTAAGAATTGTTCAAGTATACAGTATTTGAAATCTTAGAAAGTATGTCATTACATAAGCATTCATTTTAATTTTCTATAGCATCTTGAAGTTCAAAGCTACTTTGAGTTTGTTTTTAAAGAATTAAAAATAGCCTTTGGTTTACATCAACACAACCGTGGATTTGAAAATACAGGTTGAGAATTGTTGATTTATATCTTGTTTTAAAATGCCCAAAGTACAGCTTATTGGATGATTAGTGTCAACGGCAACAAGCTAAACAAGTGAAATGAGTCACACAAATCAAGTCACAGTTACAAAAGAGAAAGAAGACCACTGATAAAAAGCTATAGATCTAACTCAATGAGGAAAATAATAAAGCAAACTTACTGCACTTTCAGAATACTGTACATTTACTTTCCTTGAAATATTCCTCTTTGCTCTGTGACTTATTAATACCTTCCCAGAAGGCACTAATTTGCTTGCTCAAACAACCTAGTCCAGCAGCAGAATTTGGTTACAGAAAGAGACAAAGAAAAAAAAAATTATATGAGAATTCTGAATCACCAGAAACAAAAGAAACAATTCACTCAATTATGAACTAAGTTGAGATGCACTTACAGCAATGTTGAGGGAGAGATTAATTTCACATTTAGATAGTGTGCAATATTTTCTCCAGCAGTTTGCAGTATAATTTAACAGCTTTTATTTAAAAAGGAACTTTCCAACTCAATTGATGCTAGTTTTATCTCCAAAGCTTTCAATTAAACCATGTTCCCCAAAGCATCATATTAAGTAAACTCGATGCATTCATAATCTTACATAGTCTTTATAGCATAGTAGTAGAGTCACTTAAGGGAAGTGCTCTGAGATTATTTTGCATGTATCATAAAGATAAATATACTTTTGCTATGTATTTTCTAGCTATTTCCTTAGTGAGATCTTGAAGAGCTCATAAATTGGCTTTGACTTCGTCAGTTTATGATTTTGCAGCATCCGAGAAAGAGAAAATGTTTTTTGCTGCAGTTGAGGAGTATAATATTGCTACCGTCTATTTACTTGTATTGCAAGGTAAGCTCAGAAGTTAAAATGAAAAGGTTACTTATTTAGGTCAAGAATTCTGAGGGAAACACTTTTTTATATTCCATGCTAATCTTTAATAACATTCATAAATGCTATGAACTAAAAAAACCAAAGTAACTCCTTTATTTCCTTGCTTAAAAATATTCTAGCCAACAACTTCTAATTCATATATTAACCCAAAATATGAACTTCAAAACCAAACCACCAATGAGATTTCAAAGACCATGTGGGCATCATGCTATATAGGTACTCAAGCATCTTCTCTTTTCACATTTTACTGCATCTTCTTAGATGGAAAAAAGTTCTGTGAGCCTGAAAAGAGCTGAAAGAACGTCAGAGCTCCTTCTGCCAAGACCAATGAGAGAATATGTCCTATATTCAGTTCACTTGCCACCTCTAGGGACCAGTGGGTACCTCAGCTATCATTATGACTTTCCGAAATCATTGGAACACTACTTGGAGGCTCTGGGCCCACTTACATAACTTTGGGTATAATTATGGCCTAAGGATATCCTATCAACGCTGAAGGGTATACAGAGAGATATGTCTTTGTTGGAAACATGTTCAATTTGTACCCAAGTAGTTTGTAAAGAAATATGGTTTAGGCATTTAGAATTTGGGTAGGCTAAATAATTCTCAATAATAATTCTGAATAATCCTGATGTCTGAAAGGCCAGAGAAAGGTATATCAAAATGATGAAATGAATGAATAATAATGACAGCTAAAATGTATCAAGTATTTGGTATGAGTGATCTTGGTCTATCCTCACAATAACCCTATGAGGTAGGTATAATTTTATATATTTCGTTTTATGAATGTAGAAACTGAGATCCAAAGAAGTTAAGCAATTTGCTTAGAGTCATAGCTAGTCATGGCAGAATAAGAATTTAACCCATGCAGCAGGGATCCAGATCTGACAAGTGTAAACAGTATGACAGACTGCCTTCCATAAGGCCTCTTTTGTTTCCACAAAGTCCAGCTCTACAACAGTCAGCTTGTCGCTGCCTACCTGTCATTAGCTGCCAAGGAAATGAGACTATCTCTAAGGTGAGAAGCATAAAATATTCAAGTAAGATTTCAATAAGGAGCTTACATTTTTTTATTTATGCTACATTGTGCTGTACCAAAGGCAATTTATTTCATTCAGTACTTCAGAAGCCATACTATTAATTTCGGAGTGTGATACTAGCATGGAAGATTTGTGATATAAAATTTGTTATTCTTTTTAATAAAAATTTCTCTGACATCAAGGGCCTGGATTTGTAGCCTCTGGACACTTTCAAATGATAAAGCTCCTCGCAAAGGGTTGGGGAAGATAGGGCAACTTTACTTAGAATTTGGGGGAAGTGACCATAAGACAGATTGAATTTTCACTGTTGTTGCTTTGACTGGGAAAACCTCACGGCCTTGAGGCTCTTGGAAGAAATTTGTTGCCATGTCTGAGCCTGGGATGTCCCAGCAGCACCTGCTCAGAAGTGAATCCTTTCAGTTCACTTCCCACCTCTAGGGACCAGTGAGTACCCCAGCCTTGGTAGAGATACAAAGGAATCCCAAGAACTCTGTGCAATTTCTAATATATTAGAGTGCACAGATAAATAATGCCATTATTTTCTTCCCTAGCTTTTCTATTCTGAATTGTAGGTTTGGTTATCTGTGCTCACATAGATCACTATGCCTTTGAAAAGTGACAATGACCAAGTTCTCTTATCCAGAGCTTGTGGTCAAAATAGACAAAGAAATTACCTGAACAGGTTGAAAAGGCCAAGAAGGATTTAGTAAATTATGTAATATATTAAATTGCCTAAAAGTACAAGTGCCTTTTCAAAAAAAAGGGTAGCATTATAATTTGTAATTGCGCTTATTGTTTTTTAAAAAAGGAACAAATCAAAGTCTTAATACATGCTCATAGAGAATTCACATATGCATGAAACTTCCCCTTTCTTATTGTTTAGACACAATTTCACTGTATATTTCACAAAACCTGTAATTATTCCCTTATCTGGCAATGGTTATTCTTGACTCTGGTCAGATAAGAAGGTTGGGCAGATTTTACTTCAATTTAAATGGATTTTTATGTCATTAAAAGAAATGTTTACCCTAAGAAGAGTATTGACTATAAAAGTCACAGGCTCCAGACCATTTCCTGTGGGATTTTTCCACTGTTCTGCCAACTAGTCAGTCAATATGATGTTTCACTAAACATGATCATTTACTTTCTTTTTGGGAGGGTTACCTTTTTTCTGTTAGAGAAAGATGATCCTGGAAAATAAAAAAAGCTTTTCATAACCACTAGTGCAATATTTGTGATTAATTGCAGCCCAACATAATGAATGACAAAAGAAAAAAACATTTAGTTTCCTTGCTCTTCTCATATAGAAAGCATTTGCTGCGGTTTGAGTCCCAGCCAACTTCCATTGTTTAGGCAATAATTAGTCAAATTATACCAATCACCAACAATCAGAACAGAAATTATATAATTGTAATTTAGACCAATGACCTTGAACTTATGGAAATAGAATGTGGGGTATTTAACTGCAGGATGTAGCTCTACAATTCTATACCTATAAACTCCAGGTATTTATGTTAGTTAATTAACTTACAACACCCCAGATACTTTCATTTCTGAAAGTGGCCAAATTATGTAAGTTCCACAAAATATCCAAATAGTCTCTTATTTCAAACAAACTATATTAAAAGTAAAACAAGATTTTCACTCTTGTTTAAATAATGATTCCATATATTTCAGAAATTTGAATGGACTTTGCAACAAACATGTTTAAATTGAACTGTTTCAAGGAATTGGTCTAATATCAATTATTGAATGATTAAAACAAATTAACATCTTTTCTAATCAGAGAAATTCTGAATTTGTTGAATACTCACTGTCAGTAGAGTGAGCTCCCCTTAGGAAACAAAATGGATAATGCATACAAAAACAAACAAGTTGGATGCTTCACATCAACAGAACGATGAATAAAAGACTCTTCTAGCACAGTAGGCAAATTTCCTCTTTAATAAGCAGCCAGGAAAAAGCAATATTTCAATGTTTGCTTTCCTTCCTCTGAGAAAGAAGGTTTCACTATGAGTTATTTTACTTCCTTTTCATTCTGTCCTATTTTCTTGGCTCTCACAGACAGCTCCAGTAGCAACATGACAATACCACTTTGCACTTGCCGAAAGCGTCTTTTCTCTAAAATTCTTAGCTGTGGCCTATGCGAGGAGAGTATAAAACAGGGGAAATGATGCAAACATTGAAGTTTATCCTCTCATGCAAACATTTTGAGAGATCAAGACCCATTTTAATCCTGGTCCGGGAATGAGAGACACTAAAACAAATCTTACTCCTCCAAAAGTTCATGCTTAGTATCCTTGAGGCCTTTGGCAAGATTTGCCATTATCTCAAGTTCTGTCTTACATATAAAATAAAGCAATGCCATTTTCTTTATAAGGATGTGAAAAGTAACAAGATTGCACTTTCTAAAAAACTTCGAAAAAAAGCAGATTCTTGAAATTCTAAAAATAAGCCTAAAGTAGGTGCCTACAGTTTATCAGTCTTGAAAGTATTTTTCTAGAGTAGAAAACACATTTCTACTTAAAAATAAAAATAAAAAATCTTACTTGTTGAGGGAAGAAACATCTCAAAATAAAAAATGCTTCTGAATTAAATTTATCAAAACGTTGCTGATACTCTCTGTCTGAGCCCACGTATATGCATATATCTACATCTATATCAATCTGTACAAGTATTCCTTTAATTTTTATTTATTTATTTCAGTAAAAGAGGAAAGGAGAGAGAGAGAAACAGGAACATGAGCTATTCCTGTATGTGCCCTGACCAAGGATCAAACCGGCAACCTCTGTAGCTTTCAAATGATGCTCTAACCAACCAAGCTATCTAGCCATGGATACACAAGTATTTTTTAATAGAAGAAAAACTTTCTGTATAAACAATAGAGCTCTGTTATATATTAAAGTTTTAAAGGTTACTACCATAAGTCAGAGATTTTTAGACTCCCCAGATTCCTGATCATCATATGATTATCTCATATAAAGCATTTCAAAAAATTCTACCTCTATTCATGATACTCTTACCAAGTTAGGAAATAAAAGGACAGTCCTTAACCTACTAAAGGGCATCTACAAAAATACTGACAGCTAACATTATACTCAATGGTGAAAGAATTCACTAAGACCAGGAGCAAAGTAAGGGTACCTGCTCTCACCATTCCTATTCAACATCATACTGACAGTCCTGGCTAATGCAATAAGGCAAGATTTTTTAAATTTTATTTTATTTAGAAAATTAAACTTAATGAGGTGACATTGATCAATGCAAGATTTTTTTTAAAAGGCATAGATCAAAAAGAAGAAATAGATTTTCTCTATTTGAAGAGCCTATAGAACACATTTAAAGATACTCAACAACATTATTCATTAGGAAAATTCAAATTAAAAGCACTGTTACATACTAATATATAATAGAGTGGTTTAAAACAACAGATCATACTAAGCACTGATTAGGATGTGGGGCAGCTAGAACTCTTATACTTGTTAGTAGAAATGCAAATGTGAAACAGCCACTCTGAAATTATAATAAAAATTAAAATGTTCTCATAAATATTTATTTAACATATGACTGAGCAATTTCATTCATGGGTAATTACCTTAGAGAAATAAAAACTTATTACTAGCCTGACCAGTAGTGGCTCAGTGGGTAGAGTGTCAACCTGAAGCAGGTTTGAAATCCTGAGATGCTTGGCTTGAGCATGGGCTCTTGAGCTCTTGAACATGGTGAGCTTGAGTTGAGGGGATCATTCTCAAAATTTCAAAGATCACCAGCTTAAGCCCAAAGGTTGCTAGTGTGAAAAGCCCAAGATCATTGGGTTGAGCAAGGGGTTGCTGGCTCAGCTTGAGTCTAAGGTCTGATCACCAATAAATGAATGTACAAGAAGCAATCAATACACAACTAAATTGAAAGCAGCCTGACCAGGTGGTGGCACAGTAGATAGAGCTTCAGACTGGGACACAAAGGACCCAGGTTCAAAACCTCAAGGTCACTGACTTTAGCGTGGGCTCACTGGCTTGAGCCCAAGGTCGCTGGCTTGAGCAAGGGGTCATTCACTCTGCAGTAGCCCCCCCCATCAAGGCACATATGTAAAAGCAATCAATGAACAACTAAAGTGTTGCAATGAAGACTTTATGCCTCTCCCTTTCTGTCTGTCTGTCCTTATCTGTCCCTATCTCTGTCTCTCTCTCTCTCTGTCACAAAATAAAAAAAATTAAAAAATAAAGTGAATGCAAGTACAAGTTGATGCTCTCTCCTGTTTGTCACTCTCAAAAAAAGAAACAAAGAAAGAAAAAGAAAACTATATATATATACATATATATATGTATATATATTCAGATTACTAAAAACTGGAGACAACTTCGATGTCCTTCTGAAACAAACTGTGGTGTATCGATACTCAGCAACAAAAAGAGAACTACTCATGAATACAACAACATAGATGGATCTCAGATGTCTTATGCTGAATGAGAGAAGTCTGGCTCAAAAGGCTAAAACCTGCACGATTCCAGTTATGATGTTCCAGAAATGGCAAAATTATAGAAACAGAAATCAGATCAGTGGTCTCCAAGGGTTGGGATGAGAGTAAGAGGAGAGGTTTGGTTTTTGAGAGTGATGGAACTCTTTAATAATTTCATTGTACTGGTGCCTATATGACAGTCTGTGTTGGTCAAAACTCATAGAATAGTACACCAAAAATGTAAATTTTACTGTAGGTAAATATGGCAAATTTAAAATAGGAATTAACACCCATGTAGGAATTAATACAATCATAGAAAGGATATATAACATAATACTGATTTTGATTCTCTCTTAGATATGATATTATTGGTAATTTTAATTTTCTTCCTTATCCTCTTCTGAAAATTTTAAATTACCCCCAATCAATATTACTTTTGTTTCTGGGAGAAAATAAAATTGCATTTCTTTTGTTGAATGTGAGCCTCTAGAGTAGACCTAGTTAAGACTGCAACTTCCTCTTAGAGGCCTCTGTGATTCCAGTCTCCCTTCCCTTTTCCTTTTTGTCCTTTGCCCTTTTTTTTTTTACAGAGACAGAAATCAGAGAGAAGGATAGACAGGGACAGACAGACAGGAACAAAGAGAGATGAGATGCATCAATCATTAGTTTTTCGTTGCGACACCTTAGTTGTTCATTGATTGCTTTCTCATATGTGCCTTGACCATGGGGCTACAGCAGACCAAGTAACCCCTTGCTCGAGCCAGCGACCTTGGGTACAAGCTGGTGAGCTTTGCTCAAACCAGATGAGCCCATGCTCAAGCTGGCGACCTTGAGGTCTCAAATTTGGGTCCTCCGCATCCCAGTCCAATGCTCTATCCACTGCACCACTGCCTGGTCAGGCTACTCTTTTTTTTTTTTAATGTTTATTTTATTGATTTTAGAGAGAGAAAGGAAGGGAGAGAGAGAGAAAGGAACATCAATCTGTCCCTGTGTGTGCTTTGACTGGGGATCAAACCAGCAACCTCTGTGCTTCGATACGACTCTAACCAATCAAGCTATCTTGCCAGGGCTTGCCCTTTGCTCTTGATGATAGTTTCAACATATCAAATCTCAATTTAAAAAGCTGTAGTATTGCCTGATACCTACTTAAGCAAGGCCTAACTTCTTGTCCACTTTTTGAGTCTATTTCTGATATAATAAGATTAGGCAAAGATTTATTGATCCCTTATTATGTAACCGGCACTGCTAGGGGCTCCACATGCAACATTGTATATAACCCTTGCACAACCACCTTAAATGATATACCTTTTCTGTCCTCAGTTTATAGATGCCCATAGTCACAAGCTCAGAAGACTCAGAAGATTCAGAAAAGCAATGACTACAGAGCCCAAATTCCCAACCACTGTAGTGGAGTCAGGTTGTTAAGAAATGTGGCATCTGGGAGAAAGCCGCCTGGGCACTAAAGCTTCAGTCACTACTTTATAGCTTGTGACGTGAGGGAAATGACTTTTCAGAGCATAAAATAAAGATAATAGCAGTAGCTATTCATCAGTTTGTTATGAGGATTAAGTTATATTATACATATGAGGTGCCTAGTACATGACAGGTGACCCCTCCACCCCACCCCATCGCTCTCCCCCACACAAGTCTTCTTTCCCCCTCAGCTCTAACAGGAACCTTTACCTCCTATCAAGGGGACATGCTAACTTTTCAGGTATAATACCAGGCTCCTCTTGTCTTTAGGTCATTGGTTTATTATTCCCTCTGTCCAAAACATTCGCTGTTCTCGTTTCCATTTTCTGTTTTTCCTGAGCCTACCAGGCTCAGCTCAAGTTCCCCACTGTCCAAGAAATCTTTTATATACCTCCTTGTGGATGGTCACTAATGGTTTTATGGTAATTAATTTTGTCTTTAATTAAAAAGGCCATTCAAGCTGGACCAGGTGGTGGTGCAGTGGACAGAACATCAGCCTGGGATGCTGAGGACCCAGGTTCGAAACCCGAAATTACAGGCTTAAGTGTGGGCTCATCTGGCTTGAGTGCAGGGTTACTGGCTTGAGAATGGGATCATAGATATGACTCTGTGGTAGCTGGCTTAAAGCCCAAGGTTGCTGGCTTGAGCCCAAGGTTTCTGGCTTGAACAAGGGGTCATGAGCTCAGCTGGAGCCCTCCTGGTCAAGGCACAGATGAGAAAACAGTCAATGAACAACTAAGGTGTTGCAACAAGGAATTGATGCTTTTCATCTCCCTTCCTTCCTGCTTGTCTGTCCCTCTCTCTCTCTCTAAAAAAAAATATAAATAAATAGGCCGTTTAATAAGGTAGTCATTAACTTATGTGATTGTTTAAATTCAAATTTATTAAAATTAAAGTAAAATTTAAAATTTTAGTTCCTCAGTTACACTAACCACAGTCAAGTGTTTGATAGCCACAAGTGGCTGGTATCAACTTTATTGGATGACACCAATACAGAGCATTTCCATCAACATAGAAGGTTCTATTTAAGAATTCTGGTCTAAAATGCAAAGCTTTGGAGGGCAAGGACTATAGCTAAGGTTTACATAGAAAGAACTCAGTTGAGTTCTGCTTTATTGATTCACCAAAGGTATTCATATTTCATGGGAAGCCTAAGGTAAACATGATCATTTGGCCTAGCTACAAAACATTGGTTGATTAAATTATTTGTACAGTTTCAACTTGAGTTGCAAAAGATCAAATTTCCAAAGAGCTCATACTATCTTTGCTATTTTAAGGAAATGAAATAATTATTCTGCCAATAATCCCTTCAGTCAGGAGCTGATGTCCTCTATGACACATGCAATTTTCATAGAATCTTATATTGAAGATGCCTCTGTTAAGTAATCTTTTGCAAAACATTACCTAAAATAATTGTCTTAAAATGAAAAGATTTCCTTGTGCTTGGCAAATACTGCCCTGATAATTTGCAGCATTTCAAGAAGAGGAGAATGCATATATTTGCCTTATTTTAAGGTAAAGAATTAAGGTCAAGTGATTTACCAAGGTCACATTTGAGTGCAACCACTGGATCCTGTTCCCTCAGACACCTGGGCCCCTGTCCTACTCTCTTCACTGAACCTTGGAGTTCTAAATCACTCCCACACCCACAGGACATTTTACACCCACTAACGATGCACTTATTCTGAGTGCCTACAATTTGTGAGCTCTCGCCAAAGTGGCAAAAGCTGAGGCCAATGCTAACCCCTACCCAATCATGTAAACATCTTGGTTCTATTTCAGCTGAGTCACTGCCACGGAGTAAAGGACTCAAAAAAGTCAGACTGAGCTTGAACCATTCCACTAAAGCTGCTGTAGAGAAGTAGGTCATTAAGAAATAAAATTAGCAAAACAGCAATTTTTTCTACCATATGCTAAGAGGTTCTCCAAATGGTAACACACACACACAAATCCATACATCAGACAGGAGGGCAAATTGAGAAAGTGGCTTCAGGGATGCGTTGATTGAAACACTCAAACAAGACGAATTGCTTTTTGATAATTAGATTTGAGGAAATCATTTTTTTTGTCTTGCGTGTGACTCCACTCCTTTGTGCATTGCTGAAAGACTTAAAGTTCCAAGGTTAGGTCTTTTCCATGTGCTTCATCTCTTTGTGCTTATAGTGAAGACACAAAGAGAACTATTATAAAATTCCTCTTATCAGGCTTATTTGCCAAATATTTTCAATGTTAAAACAGTTCAGTATTTCACCCAAACTATAATTAATACGTGAAGAAGAAAGTCTTATTCCAGGATACATGATCATTAACATTCAAAAGAATAAAAGGGGGACAGATGTGAGTTTCAACAAAAGAAATTAGCAAAATAGATCTGATTTTATATTTCAGGCATTCCCTGATAGCATAGCTACTGGAATCATAGCATAAATAGTAGCACCAATTATTAAAACTGAGAAATTTAACAAGGCACAAGATCAAAGTGCAAACACACTGGGTTAACCTCACACTCATTCAGTCACAATTATTCAAAAATGCTCTCGGCTAGGCTAGGCTTGTACTTTGAATTCGAGAATTTCTTAACTGACTGCAAATTTACAGCTTCTCCTTATTGCAGCAAATCTGCTTGACTTTTGGTCTTTACGCTGACATTTTGATATACTGGTACTCTAATCCTGTTGAGAAATAGCATGGTAATAATCTATGACAAATGCTTGCAAATTTAAAAAAAGAGGAAGAAGAAACAGAGATAGCAGGACAACATGCAACTCTTCAACTAATCAACAGTACTATACCAACAAAACCTTATTTGCAGGCTCTTTGCTTTAGTCCATATTGAAATCCACTCCCTGCCTCCATGCTCCCCAAACCCAACCCTGGGAGGTACCTTAAGTCTTTTCATTAACGAGATGGAATAGGAAGTAGAAAGAGTCAGAGACAGAAGGACATAGACTGTGATGAACAGATACAGAGAGGAAGAGACAGGGAAAGAAAGAGAAACAGAGAGAGAGCCCATGACCATGACATGGAGAGGGGCTGAGAGGGAAACAAAAACCTCTAACTTAGAGTTAGTTGCTATTAGGTTAGGCATTGAGTATAATAATCTGTTGGAAAGTTCAAACAAGAGTGAAACAAAGGTGGATGCTTTCAGCTTAAATTGACTTGCTCAGTGAACCAGTCATATTTTCCCTGACCTTTTCACCACATTGCCCCTCCAGTTTATATTCAGGGGCTCTCTTGAGTGTCACCTATACTTGATATTTTTACTCAGGCTATTCCAGGCAGGTCAGTCACCAGAATAGAAAATATTAATTTGTAACCTCCAAGGTACTTGGATTAGGAAGTTATTTTTCATTTGAAACTCAACTGTCTGAGCCACTCATCCCCTGATACCATTATACAGCACGGCTGCCCAGGTTGCTCTTAGGTCCTGGCATTTCATTAATTAGCACAAGAGATGACTGCTTCTGACACTTGCATTAGTGAAACCATCCTCCTCACCCGTTAAACAGGAGATAGGAGGTATTGTAGGATTTACTGATGCTAGGTGATTGACAACACAGACCAAGAGTGTGTGATTTGTCCTCTATCGGGTAACATTGGCTTATTTGCTCTACACAACAGAAGATACTGAGTATTTTGGTAAACCTCACTTTCAAATGCAGGCCAATAACATTAACCATGCCAGCGGTTCTCAAACCTTAGCTTGCATCAGAATCATGTCACTGGAGAGCTTGTTAGAATACATACTGCTGGGCCCACCCCATTCCCAGGGAATTTAGGAGGGAAAGGCTGTGGGGAAAACAAATAGATTCACGCATGTACAGGGAAGAAGATGCCTCCTCTAGACCAGTGCTTTTTAAACTTGAATGTGTCTATGAATCACCAGGAGATCTTGTTAAAATGCAGATTCTGATTGAGTAGGCCCAGTGTGGGTCTTGAGAGTCTGTTTTCTAATAAACTTCCAGGTGATATTGATGCTGCTGGCCCAGGAAACACACTGAGTTTCATGGCTCTATATTACCCAGGCCAGTGCTCCACTTTTTATTTTTAAATTTATTGATTTTCTTTTAGAGAGAGGGAGAAACATCAATTTATTATTCCACTTATTATGCATTCATTGGTTGACTCTTATATGTGCTCTGACCAGGAATTCAATCTGTAACCTTGGCATAAGGGGACAACACTCTAACCAACTGAGCACCCAGCCAGGGCTGCCAGTGTTTTTCAAAGTATCTTTTGAGAACCATCCATATGAATATCATGGGTCGATTAGGGAGGGAGGATATTGTTATTAGTGCAGATTCCTAGGCCTACCTCTAGATATACTATATTAAAAACTCTGAAAGTGGGCCTCAATGAATCTTTAGGTCAAATAGGAGTTTCTGTGATTTTTATACAAACTGAGAACAATGGCTAGGAGGTTGGGGGGAGGAGGATGGGAAGAGGGGGATATCAACAGGTGGTTATTCAGTGATTAGTTTCAATGTCCCAGAGCCTCTGATTATTTTTTCTCTCTTATTTATTCTATCACCCATCTTATGTTGCCTCTTGGTAACATCATCAGAAAAAGTAACTAGGATCTTAAAAGAAAGGGTGAAACTTCTAATGGCCTATTTTACTCTGTATTAACAAAAACATAATAAAGAAAAAATGGAAATTATAGACCGCATTTAAACTTTTTTCCATAAATTTAAATTATTCCTGCTTTACCTGTCTTCTGTTTCCATTGACAGCCACAAATAATTGTCTAGACTTCTTTTGTTAGTAGTAAGTGAAAAATGTTTCTGTAATAATTACTATGTTGCTAAATCCAGGAGACAGCAACTGTCTGCCAGCAAGTGCCATATTGAAGTTTCCTAAACACTACAAAAAATAGAAATTATTTACACTTAGTATTCAACATTGGCAAACAAGTTGTGCTATTAAAGATGTATTTGCATATGTTATATTAAGAGGCATGAAAATGTATGTGCAAAATTGGGCATAATTAATCATTTCCTCTAGTGATGAATATCCCATTTCCAATCTTGCCATCCAATCCCTCCTTTCTTTTGAGCACAGATGTTTCTAACCTCCTGGGATCCCAGTGTTATGTGCACTGCCCCTCCTCCCATCCCCGGCTCCTACGCCTACATTTAAAGGACTAAACATGGAAAATGATTCCAAGTTGTTAGACTAAGAAAATAAAGTTTGAACAGTAGTTAATATGGAAAGTTGTTTCTAATCCTAGTTTTTATTGTTAGAAACATCTAGGGAGCTTTTCAAAAGTTCAGATTCTCCAAAAACCTCAAGATTCATAGTCAGTAGGTTTGGAGTTGGCCAAGAATTTTTTTAAAGATTTTATTTGTTGATTTTACAAAGAGAGAAGAGAGAGGGGCAGGAGAATGAGAAGTATCAACTCATAGTTGTTTCATTTTAGTTGTTCATTGATTGCTTGTTGTGTGTGCCTTGACTGGGTGAGCCGAGGATTTCAAATCAGAGACCTCAGCATTCCAGGTCGAACGAAGCTCTATTCACTGCGCCACCACAGGCCAAGCACAAGCCAGGAAATTTATGACTGTCAAAACACCCCAAGGGATTCAAATGACCAGCCAGGATTGGGCACCACTGGCACACATAAATTAGCATTGAACAAAGTCAGAAAACTTGGATAGTATTGTAGTTAATATTTTTGTTGTTAATAATTTTTATTAATATTTATTGAGTTCTTCCTATGCATTAGGCATGTTACTTAGCATTTGATATATATATATATATATAATAACTGAATCATCACAACCATCCTTTTTTTAAAAAATTTTTTTGAGAGAAAGAAAAATGCAGACAGGAAAGGAGAGAAATGAGAAGCATCAACTCATAGTTGCAGCACTTTAGTTGTTCATTGATTGTTTCTCATATGTGTCTTGACAGGGGGGCTCCAGCTGAGCCAGTGACCCCTTGCTCAAGCCAGGAACCTTGGGCTCAAGCTAGTGAGTTTGGCTTCAAGTCAGTGACCTTTGGGTTCAAGCCAGCAATGATGGGGTCATGTCTATGATCCCACACTCAAGCTGGGGACCCTGCACTCAAGCTGGTGAGTCAGTGCTCAAGCCTGCGACCACGTGCTCAGGCTGGTGAGCCTGCACTCCAGCAACGACCTTGGGGTTTTGAACTTTGCACCTCAGTGTTCTAGGTTGACGCTCCATCCACTGTGCCACCACTGGTTAGGCAACCATCCATTTTATGGATGAGGAAACTAAGACTTAGAAAAGTCAAGTAATTTGCCTAAAACCAGAGATAGTTATAGTGGCAAAGCAGGAATTTGGTTTTATCACTATCACTAAGTGGTACATGAGTCATTTGGTAGTTATGTGAGTTAAGATGTTAAGTTTTCCCATTTGGAGATAAGGGCTGTTGGCATCTGGACACTAGATTAATTCTTTTTTTTTTTTTAGCACGAGAAAGAGACTAGACCAAGTGTGGCCAATAGTTTTTGCCCCCGGGGCCAGATTAGAAAGAAAACTTTTTTCACAGACCGGAGAAAATATTAAAATTTAAAAATGTTAAATGCAAAAACAATTTGTTTAAGTAAACAAAATTTTATTATGTAATTTGTTTATGAATAAATGTAAGTGAAAAAAATTTTAATATACAATATTATTTTTATAAAAATATAATTATATATCATATAAATATCCAAACTGTATTGCAATCAATCAAAACAATATTTAATTAATAGAATGAGCTTGAAGGAGTTATATCGCAAATAAAACAATTATTTTATTTTACAAACAGCCTGGACAGGTTTTCAGTTATCAACTGCAGCTATTGTCTATGCTACAATGCCACTTGATTCAGCACCCTTGACCACAAAAATAACAAATTGTTTGACCTTAGGTGCTCACTGGCAAACTCCGCCCAAAAGAGTGTGGGTTTCACATCACAGCTAAATGTCAAACAGTTCATATCGAGTACAGATGAGTACAAAAGTTGTAAATCTTTACAATGGAATTTTTTAAAAAGTAAAGAAATATTGTGAATCCATTCAACCAATTATTAGAAGTTAACCCTAGATTAGTCACACGTGGAATTCTTTTCCGTGTATCACTATCTTCTTAAATATCTTGATTTCCAGTAATCAAAGATGCTTCCGCTTCTGAGTAGCTGAGATTTTAAAGTAGCAGAAAATATTAAAAATTTAATCGCTGGCTGCATAAACTCATTATGCAGTCTGGATCTAGCCCGTGGGCCGTATGTTGGCCATGCCTGGACTAGACAGACAGGAAAGGAGAGATGAGAAGCATCAACTTTTAGTTGTGGCACCTTAGTTATTCATTGATTGCTTCTCATATGGGCCTTGACCTGTGGGCTCCAGCCGAGTCAATGACCCCTTGCTCAAGTCAGCAACCTTGGGCTCAAGCCAGTGACCATGGGGTCATGTCTATGATTCTATGCGCAAGCCAGTGACCCTGCACTCAAGCTGATGAGCCTGTGCTCAAGCTGGTGACCTCAGGGGTTTTGAACCTGGGTCCTCAGTGTCCCAGGTTGACACTCTATCCACTGTGCTACCACCTGGTCAAGCTAGATTAATTCTAATCTCCCTTTAAACTTTAATGTTTACTTGTGAAACTGAGTTGAACTAGAAGCAGAGGCGGATTTAACGGCGGGCACACTGAGTGCACGCCCTGGGCCCTGACTTCTAAAGGGCCCCGCAAAACCCCAACTTTACACTTTATTCTAACGAAACCAAGTTTGGTTTCATATGTGCAATTTTAACATTAATAGTACATAATATTTTTTACTTATTTAAAAATATGGTTAACATGTATTTTTATTTTCCCTCTCTCTCTCTCTCTTTTTTTAAGGGGCCCAATATTTTCTTCTGTGCCCAGGGCCTCAACAGACCTTAATCTGCCTCTGACTAGAAGACATGGTTTTTGGTCTTCTGGAGCTCAAGATGTGTTGTCAGACCTCTTTCTCTTCTTCCTATTTCAGGATTCAAGTGCCACTTCTTCATGGCTTCTAATTTTCAATGGAGCGAAAACTTCTTCACCATCTGCCCTCATCCTTCTCTTGAGCTTCATCTGCCAGTACCTCAGGGCAGAACCGCAACCCTTCGGCCCTGCTGGGTAACAGTCTTACTCAGCTCTGTGCCCTTGCTCACAGTGTCTGTTTCAATATTTTGCTCTTCTTGGTCAATTGATGGAATAATCCTGCTCGCTCTTTACCACCAACCCACATATTAACTCCTTTGTGTAGACATCCCTCTATTCCTGGTCAGAATTAATTTGTTCTTTTAAGATTTTATTTTGTATGTTGTTATAGGTAAAATGAATTTAAATCCTAGCTCTCTGGCAATCTCAGTTTTAAATATCCACATAAACATGCCAGTACTTGGCAGTCTTGGTTTTGACAACATGGCAACTGTTGTTATGGCATATATTCCACTAGCTGTGTGAATTATTTTACTTTTGATGAGATTCTAGAGCAGGGGTCTCCAAACTATAGCCCGCGGGCCACATGAGGCCATTTATCCAGCCCCCGCCGCACTTCCGGAAGGGGCATCTCTTTCATTGGTGGTCAGTGAGATCTGCATCCTGTACTCCTGGAGTCCTGTATGTGGCGGTGCCGCAAAGCACGGCATAGCTCATGTACAGTACTACTTCCGGTGACGCAGGATGCATGCAACACGGCTCCAGAAGTGTGTCATATCACTTGTTATGCTAGCAGTGACAAATATGGAACCGGACATTGACCATCTCATTAGCCAAAAGCAGGCCATAATTCCCATTGAAATACTGGTTAGTTTGTTGATTTAAATTTACTTGTTCTTTATTTTAAATATTGTATTTGTTCCCGTTTTGTTTTTTTACTTTAAAATAAGATATGTGCAGTGTGCATAGGGATTTGTTCACAGTTTTTTTACAGTTCAGCCCTCCAATGGTCTGAGGGATAGTGAACTGTCCCCCTGTGTAAAAAGTTTGGGGTCCCCTGTTCTAGAGGGTAGAGGTAGCTGCCTTGACTGACCATTCTTTCAACCATATCCATCCATTCATCCATCCATTATCCATCTATTCATTCATTCATTCATTTGCATATATGTCAAGTTATATACCCTACATTTAAGTTGCCTATATTTGGCACATAATAGACACATTTTTTGTTGTTGAACTTATGTTAATTGGTTTTGTGTGAATCTCTGCTTAGATAAAACTTTTGCAATCAGCTTCTTCTTTACCCCTACTCCTGCTACCTTGAATAAAAACTATTTCTCATGAAGAAATAAGTAATAAAGTATTAAAGGAATGATAGCTAGAAAAAAAGAATAGAAGGACAAAAATGTTAAATTTGATTAGTATAGGCCAGTGGTCAGAAATTCATTAGTCAACAGAGCCAAATATCAGCAGTACAACGATTGAAATTTCTTTTGAGAGCCAAATTTTTTAAACTTAAACTATATAGGTAGGTACATTCCTTATCAAGGTAGTGACCACACATAGTATTTTGTGGAAGAGCCACAGTCAAGGGGCCAAAGAGCCACATGTGGCTCGTGAGCCGCAGTTTGCTGATAGGCTATCAGCATGATAAAAGAGGCAAAGCTGACATTGTGCTTTGATTAAAAGACAATGATGAGGCCCTGGCTGGTTGGCTCAGTGGTAGAGCATCAGCCCGGTGTGTGGAAGTCCCGGATTCAATTCCTGGCCAGGGCACACAGGAGAAGCACCCATCTGCTCCTCTACCCTTCCCTCTTTTTTTTCTCTCTATCTCTCTTCCCTTCCCACAGCCAAGGCTGCATTGAAGCAAAGTTGGCCTGGGCGCTGAGGATGGCTCCATGGCCTCCACCTCAGGTGCTAGAGTGGCTCCTGTTGCAGCGGAGCAATGCCCCAGATGGACAGAGCATCACCCCCTAGTGGGCTGGCCAGGTGAATCCCAGTCAGGCAGATGCGGGAGTCTGTCTCTCTGCCTCCCTGCTTTTCACTTCAGAAAAAAAAAGACAATGATGAAGGCTAAGCTCTTCAAGTGGACTTGTGCATAACACTATCCTTGTACCAAGTCTGGACAAGAATTCAGACAGCAATGGAACTAATAGGACTAATAAGAAAGTAAAACTAGGTGAAGTTAGTCAAGGGACTATATCTTAGCTTGAGCTGCTATAACAAAATAACAAAAACTGGGTGGCTTATAAATGACATAAATGCATTTCTCACAGTTCTGGGAGCTGGAACTTTAAGATCAGGATGCCAGCATGGTCATTTTCTGGTGAGAGCTGTCTTCTAGGTTGCAGATTTCTGACTTCTCATGGTATCCTTACATGGCAGAAAGCAGAGAGAAGAAGCAATCTCTCTCTGAAAAGGATCCTAATCTCATTCATGAGGGCTCCATTTTTATGACCCTAATCCTCATAACTTTTCAAAGGTCCCTCCCTCTTCCTAATACCATTACAAGAGGTATGGTTTCAACATATGAATTTTAGGAGAACACAAAGAAGCATTCTTTAACAGATCATCAACAGGTCCTCAGGGCCAGAATCATTCAACCTGCCACAGCATTGAATGGCGGCATTCAGGAGAAAACTATGGTAAGTTTCTAGAAGGGATTTCTGTGTACTTAGACACCAAAAAAACCCAACATACATAAATGGAAATCTTTACTCAATTCTGAATCCCTTTTCAAAGCCGTTGTATTTTGGCAACTTGTGAAAGCTTTCACTGGCTTCCCAAAATCTTCTTAAGCATCTCTTCTCTGTTCTCCCAGACAATGTATCTCCCGCATTCACTACCACAACATTGGTTGCTATGACTTTATCTATCATACTTCACTGAACTGAAAGCTCTACAAAGACAAGGAGTCGTTCACTTTGGTATTCCCAAGACCTAGTACTCAATATATGTTTCATGAGTCAATGCAAAGAAAAATTAGTCATCTGTACTCATCACTGGTGTTTCCTTTTAATGACCACGTGTGGACTTTGAGAGTGGACAGCATTCTGTTCGTGTCATTCTGTTGAAAAACTAGGTTGTCTCAGACTAGAGGTAGGTTTTTGACCCTGAGGAGGTCTAAGCTTGGTGACAGTGTGTTAGAATAAAAGCATATGTGGCCTAGTTGGACTAAGTCCCCTCTAAATCAGAACACTAAACCTTTACTATCCCAGTAATTTCTAGAAAGCAGTTCTAATTCTGGTTTTATTCTAAAAAGGTTGCAAATATTTTCTTTGCACGGGTTTTTCCTTTTCCTTCTGACTTTACACAAGTATCCAAAGAATTCTTATAGAGGTAGCAAATAGTTTCCTCCTTGTGCAAGATGAGAATTATAACTTTAACATTCATCTCCTCTTAATCAGAGCACAGCAATCCTGAATCAATAATTTCAAAGACCAAATGAGATGGCCTTTGCTTTATAATTTGTTTTTCTATCTCACTATCCCAACACCCTGCCCTTGTCGTTATGCAATCATTTGTAATTAGTTTTCTGTTATGACTTGTTTAGAACAGGGATGGATTTCTTTTGATCTTCTACTTGAATATTGTACAATTACTCCCCCTTTGATGAAAGCTTGATTATGCAAAAAAAAAAAAAAAAAAAGAATACTTATGGATGACCATACTTTCTTGTAGAGAAGCAGAGGACCAGTTTTTGAGGCTTGCCTTAGGGGTTAGTAGCGAGTCATAAAAGTGTCAGCACTTTCAACATTCTCCCTTCATGATGCCAACACATTACATTCTAAGTCACCTTTACTTGCGTCTCAGTCAGAAATCAAAGGTGATTCCTGCCTCAACCCTATTAAAAAATGATACAGTAAGACAAATAAACACACATGGTCTATGGTGAACAGTCAACCATTGCCCTGTCCCTATCCACTTCCCATTCCTTTCCCTAGTGCACACATAACTAACAGGACCCAATTAATGGAAGTAGAAGAAACTATTCAGCTGTGAATTTCTGATAGTTTTTCCTAGAGAACAGGGATAAGGTTCTAAAGGCCTCAGATGATTGGAAAAGACATCTTTCTAAGATTGTCTTGTCTTATTTTTGTTGTTTATGACCCTTTACTGTAAAACCATCCAGGGAGAGCAACCTGCTTCCTTTTTCTATTTTTTAAATCTAGTCACTTAGTTATTTAAACAGAATAGTGTGTGTGTGTGTGTGCATGTGTGCGTGTGTGTGTTGTGTGATGTTTTCATCTATTGTGGGGATTTTATATAAACTATGACTCTCAAGTTCCTTTTGGCCAGGAAGTTTTAAAGTCAGATTAGATCAAGGTTGAGTTCTAAGAGGAGTCTTTCAGTGGTAAAAATAACAAAGCATTTAAGAAAGCGTTATCTACATACCAATAGTTCAAATCTTCAAAGGTTATTTTGTTGTTTCTAATATCACAATCCTGACCATTTCAATAAACCATACACAGAAAGTATAATTCTCTTTCCTCTGCTTTATTATTTCTGATAGTGATACCACAGACCAACGGATCATTAAAATTGGGCCCAGGGTTTTTAATTTTCTTCAAAGGAAGGTGTTAAGATAAAGTATAGGCTTTTAAAATCAGCTTACCACTGACAAGTCACTCCTTAGATTTTTAAAGTTGCAAGAACTTCCGCAAACATCATTTACTATTTATAGAGAAAAAAATTTCATTATTATGGTAAGAAGAGAATAATGTATATCTATTCAGAATCATTGAGAGGCATAGCTCACAAGACATTATGTAGTACTTTGCAATTCTGTCACTTCTCAATCATTTGCTTTCCAAATCTCTACTATGTGCATGAGTAAAGTCTTTTGCTACTGCTTGTCTCATTAGGGCTGTAAGATCCCTTCTCCAGACTTTGTTTCTCAAATCAGTGTTTTGCAAAGTATGGACCTTCAGGATGGTAGAAGAGACAATAGAGCAGAGTGGTTGAGACCATAGGGGTTATGGGCATGAGCTGAACATGGGTCAGTGTCAAGGTATGTAATTGATCCAAGATACTGATTAATCCAATTCTGTGCACCTGATGTCAAAAACATTTTAAAAGCAGGCTTTAATGCAGAAAGAGTCTTTGCTCTGGCATTTCCACCTCTATCATTTTAAATGTTACCCTCTCTAATCCTTAATCTCATTATTTGTAAAATGTGCATGATAAAAATAGTCCTTGTTTCACTAGTTGTGAGAATAAGATAAGATCATGCATGCCAATATTTTT
This sequence comes from Saccopteryx bilineata, assembly GCF_036850765.1. Taxonomy (NCBI): domain Eukaryota; kingdom Metazoa; phylum Chordata; class Mammalia; order Chiroptera; family Emballonuridae; genus Saccopteryx; species Saccopteryx bilineata. Next base: position 104,190,601 of record NC_089493.1, on the reverse strand, counting down.
GTCCATTTGTTTACCTATTTATTTCCTGTCTTTTCTCTTCATAACCCCCATGTAAAACCCAGGACTTTGTCTTGTTCATGGAGGTATCTATCTCCAGAGCCACAAACAATGTGGTACACATAGCAGGAGTTCAACAAATACTTTTTTATAAAAATGAATGATTGAAATAATAATGAGACATTCTTGGCATGATGCCTGGCAAATGGTAAGGTTCAATAAATGTTAGAATAGAAATCTAATCCTGTGAGCTGTTTCTCAAATAAAAAAATCTTGTCTAATATACACTATAAAGACTGAATGTATATATATATACACACACACATATTATATATCTATATACACCTACATATACTGAAGATATAGTGTATATTATACAGACTAAAATTTTTTAGTGAAGAAATTCATATAACTTTGTTTGCTCCACTTACCAATCTTATTTGATAACAAACCCTTTCTTCCCAGCTATACCTCTTAATTAACTTTCTGCAATATGACTGTATACTTAAACATAATTTGGGAGATAATGGATTTGTTCAGTATCTGTATTTTAGAGGTTCTCCTAGGACCAGTAGCCAGCAGCAGCTATTCTAGAACTAGAGGCAGTGCTCCAACATGCAACGCAGACCTGCATTCTTCCCCCAGGCCAGGTGAACAGAGGCATGTAGGCAGTGACAGTGTGCGTCTTTATTAGAAGGTATTGGATTCAAAAACTGCCTTCATTTTCCAGCACTGAGGTGTGTATCAGACACTGCTGGTGCCCTCCTCATATCCTTTCCTCCGTTAAGGTATCCTCTTTGACCCCTGAGCATGGTATACCTACTGGAACTAGCCCTCAGGAAAGTACAACCTGGAAGTACAGGGGTCTTAACATCCTTGACCAATAGAGGGTGGTTGATTATCAGTAAGTAAACACTTTCCCCTTTTATTCATCAGGCAGATAACTCTGAGCTGTATTCTGTATGTCCCCCGTAAGGGTCCCTGTGGGATTGATCCCAGTTGTCCTCATCAGTGACCTAGTCCACAACTGGATAAAAGTATACGTGAACTCTCTAAATTCCTAGCCTTTCTTTTTTCCAGTCTCACTCCCTTTCCTAGGTGTGTTACTCTTTTACTTACTATTGGAAACAGCTGTGTCATCTCGTAAGCCCATTAAACAGGTGTCAGATTTCACGCCAAAGGTGGCTGCCATGTGGCAAGCAGAGGTGTAAAATAGGAAGTGATATCTAAATATAAGTAGGACTAGAATGGAGGCCTCTCACAAATGAGGTGCTACTAGGCTGCAAGCTCTGTTGTTGTTTTTCCTTCTGCGATTTCAAGGATTTTGAGAAGGCATAAGAACATTGTGTTTATAAACATACTCTGTGTTTATGACACCTTCTGGTTTTTCTGTTATGCTGAATAAAAAAAGGAAGCTACTGTTAGTGTGGGAAAACAGTGCAATCTGAGATAGTTACCACAATCCTTTAGCAATGTTGGACAACCTTCCAGGCACCAGGGTCCCGACTTCAAGCTATTGTTCTGCTCTCAACCCCCAAGGCAAGAAAGGGAGGCAGCACAGCTGTATTAGAGTGTGGCAACAAATAGAACCACAATCTCAGTTTACTTCCTGCTCATGTAATAATACAATATAGATGTTCCAGTTCAACAACTTTCCCCCACATTATGGTTCAGGGACATGGGTTCCTCCACACTGTAGCTCTGTTGTTCCTCTGGAGCAGTGGTTCTCAACCTGTGGGTCGCGACCCCGGCGGGGGTTGTTCCTCTGGAGTAGTGGTTCTCAGCGCCTAGGCGACCCCTGTGTTTTGGTCGTTCGACCCCCGCCGGGGTCGCGACCCACAGGTTGAGAACCACTGCTCTGGAGCCTTGTCCACATCATATGCATTCAGCTGAAGTCACTCAGCCTGCAAATAACCCTCAAAACCAAAGCTCATACTCCACTAGCAAATAATAGTCACATGGTTTCCTCTAGAAGCAAGGAGGTTTGAAAATGCAGTGCCTTCTCAGCAACAACTGTGTTCTGTGGAAGGTGGAGCATGAATTGAGGAGCACAGCTAGCCATCTCTGACACAAAGGTTCAATGGTCAAGAACTCCAGTTCTAAAGCCCCATGGGTCTGGATCCAGACCCCAGTTCTGCTACTCTAAGCCTTGCAGAGACAGTTATGTTATTTCACCTCTCTGAGGTCTTTTCCTCATCTGTAAAATGAGATAATGGAAGAATCTGTTTGAAAGGGTTATCATGGGGTGTCAGCAAGGTCATGCATGCACAACTCTTGTGACAGTGCCTGGCCCACAATGAGCACTGAGCAAAAGGTGTCTTTATTATTGTCTGTGAAGAAATCCCACCATCTCACTCAGGGAACTGTGTGAGTTTCCTTCATTTTGCAAGAAACAGAGACATACGTTATCTCTGTTAATTTGAATTATTTCAAAAGAGATGCAAGGACGTAAGAAACAGCAGGAAAAGGATCTGAACAGCCACACAGCCAGCCTCTTGGCATTAGAACATTGCACAGATGATGAGAAAGGCTCTAACAGTGGGACAATCATCCTGGAAGCTCAGGGGTACTTCTCAGAAGGAATGCTGGCTATCCCACCCATGGGACTCATCTCCACACTGACTTAACATCTTTCTTTCCCGCTGCTTCTGACTGGCACCTCTGCTCTTCCCAGTGCCCCCTGCTTTCTCCTTACATAGGCTTCTGTGAGCTTTTCTCTGTGTATCTTGGCTTCCTTGCCATTGTGTTTTCTGCAAGTCTCTGTCCATATCTTATGTTCAGACACCTTGAGAGGATCTTACAGTGGGATAGCTCTTACCCAATAAAGGGCACCTGTCACTGGCCAGAACACAGAGCCAGTCCACTCAGGCTATTGATAACTGTTTCTGTGCCTACTGTGAATCTCTGATTCAGTCAACTGTGTCTATGTTAGTGGAAATAGATCATACAAACATGGTGACTGGGTGTAAAAAAATGCTGCATGCCTTCTTTGTTAAGAAAGAACAAGGGTTGGAGCTGCCACTCAGAAAATCAGGAATAGGATAAATTATTAAAATTGTCACTGGTAAGGCCTGATCTGTGGTGGTGCAGTGGCTAAAGCGTCAACCTGGAACACTGTGGCTGCTGGTTCAAAACCCTGGGCTTGCCTAGTCAAGGCACATATGGGAGTTGATGCTTCCTGCTCCTCCACCCCTTTTGTCTCCTAAAATGAATAAATAAAATCTTTAAAAAATGTTTTTCCTGGTGAATAATCTCCAAATTTATTATCTGCTTTTAATTTGCTCTGAATTAACTTGGTTTTCCTAATCTTATAAACGAGTCTTTAGAAGTGAAGTTTGGTTTTTTTTGGGTTTTTTTTCTTACCGTCAACAAACTTTATTAAGTAATATAATTGCCATTATTATTGATTTCTTGCCAGCATGAGGGCAATTTGTATATCCCATTTTTGAAAAATGTTTTATCTTTTTTTTTTAACTTTTTATTAAATTTAATGCAGTGACATTGATAAATCAGGGTACATATGTTGAGAGAAAATATCTCTAGATTATTTTGACATTTGATTGTGCTGTATACCCCTCCCCCAAAGTTAAATTGTCTTCTGTCACCTTCTATCTGGTTTTCTTTGTGCCCCTCCCCTCCCCTAACCCCTCTCTCCTTCTTCACCCCCTCCCCCCTCCTCCAACCCCCCGCCCCTGTTGCCATCACATTCTTGTTCATGTCTCTGAGTCTCATTTTTATGTCCCTTCTATGTATGAATTCCTCTTAGTTTTTTTTCTGATTTACTTATTTCACTCTGTATAATGTTGTCAAGGAATGTTTTATCTTTTGATATGAAAAATTGAACCAGTGCTTGTTTGATATCTTCTTCATTTTTGAATTTTTTTGCCCTTCAAAAAATTTTGTAAGGACAAAAACAAGTGATAGTCGGAGGGTGCTAAGTCCAGGGAATATGGCGGATGCAACAGAATTTCCCAGCCTAGTTCTGCAATTTTTTGACGAGTCCCCAAAGCAGCATGTGGCCTGGCATTATCATAATGCAGTATGATGTTCTTCCTATTGAACATCGCCGGTCTCTTTAGAAGAGAAATTTTAAGATCAGTTCTCTTAATATCCCTGGTTGAAGTTTGTCTACATTTACGCATCTTCCATAGTGCCATCAAAGTTCTTTTCTATATAAATCTGATTATTTTACCTTCCTTCTTAAAAAACCTAAACTGCTTCCCTTCTACCTATCAGGTAAGCTCCAGTTTCTTAGTCTGGCATATTAGGCCTTCTACATGCTGCCACCCCTACCTGACCTTCTACCTTCCCTTCCACCGATGTCCACCACACTGGATTTTCTCTATTCTTGTTCACATTTTTGTGACCATGTATATGCTCTTCTCTCCTGGAAGTTCTTTTTATTTTATTTTATTTTATTTTATTTTATTTTATTTTATTTTATTTTATTTTATTTTATTTTTGTGTTTTTCTGAAGTGAGAAGCGGGGAGGCAGAGAGACAGGCTTCCACATGCTCCCAACCAGGATTCACCTGGCAAGCCCACTAGGGAGCGATATCTGCTGGTCTGGGGTGTTGCTCTGCTGCAACTGGAGCCATTCTAGCGCCTGAGGCAGAGGCCATGGAGCTGTCCTTGGTGCCCGGGGCCAACTTTGCTCCAATAGAGCCTTGGCTGTGGGAGGGGAAGAGAGAGACGGAGAGGAAGGAGAAGGGGGAAGGATGGAGAAGCAGATGGGCACTCCTCCTGTGTTCCCTGGCTGGGAATCGAACCCAGGACTTCCACACACCAGTCTTTACTGCTGAGCCAACCAGCCAGGGCCTAGAAGTTCCATTTCTTACCCCAACACCACCTAGCAAACACCTATTTATCCTCCAAGGCTTAATGCACTTGATACCTTCTCTCTGAAGCTTTCCCTGGATCTGCCCGTCTCCCTCTTCCCCTGAAACACCCCTGAACCTGGGTAAAATCAGCTGTTTTTTTAATCTGATTCCCATAGTATGTAAACATACCTATGTGGTGGTCTTACTATTTTATATCCTGGTTACCCAAAAATCAGTTTCCTAGGCACAACTGTGAGTCTCCAAAACAGAGAATATGTCTTACTCATTTTTTACATTCCCAAGGCCCAAGAGAGCATCTCTCTCATTTAGCACCCAATACTTGTTTGTTGAATTTTATTAGAACACAAAACCCTGAAGGCGCAGAGGAATCTGGAACATGGAAAGAAATTTCACTCATTTTCCTGTGCAGGCTTTTTATTATGCAGGATCTTTACTTCTCAAGGGTTATTTTATAGAATATAAAAGGGAAATAAGCCTACATTCTCTATAAAGTTGCAAGACAAAACTTTAATTCTTATGTAAGATCTAGGACAAGTGTATGATTTTTATATGTCATGTGATTCTCAAACATTATGCTTTTTCTCTTAATATAATTGTTGCCACTGGGGAGCAATGACAGCATCAAGGTATGTCATGTAGAGACATGGGCTGGAATGATTAAAGCCACATTTCTCCACATGTGAACACACATGCTCTTTGGGATTTCAAAAACAAATCTCTTGTCTCTCTGCAGAGGGACACATCCACTTTGGACTCTTTCAGAGAAGTTGATATTTGGAGATGGGTGTGGGGGCAGGATGGTTGTCATAATAATCAAAGGGTGCTTTCTTTCGTTATTTAGTGGGTGGGACCCAGCAATGCCAAATACCTTGCAATACACAGGTCAGTCATGCAAACTGAGCATTGTCTCATCCAATGCCAGTAACCTGTTAGTTGAGAACCAACAATCTGCTTAAAGTCTTTTTTTTTTTAATGAAAGCAAATCATAGAAATCCAAAAGGAAATTCCTATCTCAGTTTAAAGACCTCCAGTTTATGGAAATACATAGCTTTTTCTTCTGTGTGCAAAATATGGGCTTACATCACATTAACTGGAAACAAGAGATTCCTAAAAGAATCAACAAGAGAGAGCACTTGCTTGTGAATATAAGACAATAGTGGAATAGAATGGCCCTGCCTTTGAAATGCATGTGATTTAACAAGACACCAAATTAAAGGTAGGATGGTCTCATCCCTATTACAAAATAACCTGCAGAGTGAAAACTGAAACATGCACAATTTCATTAGCCTTCTATTCATAAAGCACAATGTAGGGAGAATGCCATTTTAACATCCAACTGATCAAGGCTATTTCCATGCCTTCAGTGAGCTTCACATATTAACATTATTTATCAGTGTGGATACAGGAAATAGTGGAGAGGAAAAATATCATACAAAGCATTTAGAAATATTTACCCCTTTAATCACCTATCTTTTGAATAAAGACATTTCCTTCTCATACAATGTTTTGTCTGCTTTGTTAAATATTCTTAGCGGCCTATGGAAAAGCATGTCAGTCTGCAACTTACTGATATTTATAATGTGGGATTCTGTTAAAATTCTGATTTAGGTGTGTAGACTCATAAAACTTTAAACTATCAAAACCCTAGAGTTCACATGTCCAGTTCTTTATTTTGCAGATGAGAAAACTGAAGTCCAGGGAGATTAAGGGACAGAGGAGGTGATAGCTCACACCAGGCCGAGAAGAGAGAAGGCGTATCTGGGTAGGTTGCTTTGTGTGTGCTCAGCATCTTCCGGTTACAGACTGTTTTTAGTGAACCTTTAATTGCTTTCTGAATACATAATGGCAACTCACAACCCTGCTCATTTTATTGTATTCTATAGCTGTTAGTACTAATACAATGAGTTCTTGACAAAAAAAAAGAGAGAGAGAGAAAGAAAAATTGGGGCAAAACCAGCAATCATGCAATTTATAAAACTGCAAAACATAAGCACCTAACATTTGAAAAATATGTCATGTTTCATTAAGATACTGTGTTGTATTCAAGTAGTCACTGCAGAAGGATGTAGCATTGTTCACTTCTGGGTCTATTTGGTTGGCACAAGGCAAGCACACCCTTTGGTGCCCATCTCTTCCTCCCTCCGCCCAAGTCATTTGCAAATGAATTGTACATCTAACATTTCGTGCAAGTGAATTTTAAACCCAGGAAACAATGCAGTATATTTTAGTATATTATAGCAATAGCTTCAAATTAAATGAGATTTGGATGTAATGTAGCAATTTGGACGTCTCTTTAAGCTTATTAAAATGAGATTCTAGCCAAGTTTACAAGAACACTTGGACTGTGACCTTATCTTGCATCCGAGAGGCTCTTTTGGAGTATATGTAAAGCAAATTGTTATGTAATATGCTCCTTTCCTTTCCAGAGTTCCACTTTATGATCACTAACACTGGAACAAAATGTCCCCATTTGATGAATATTGTAGTATTTTGATAATTAGCATAAAATACAGCTGATTTGAGCTGATTTACCTCCAGCTGCTTTTGCTGAGGAGCCCGGTGTCTGAAAGCTTGTGTTAAAGCCATGCGGCAAGCAGGAAGAACCACACCAGTTGCATCTGATCTCCTCCCCATTATGTCAGGATAAATAATTTAATAAGAACTGCTTATACCCAGACACTCCAGCAACTGGTTGAAAGATAAGACTGTCAGGATGCTGGCTTTTTAAATTTTATTAATTAATTTGGTTTTGGGTTTGTTTGTTTTTTTTCTGGTTGGTTTTGTTTTGTGTTTTTTGTTTTTGTTTTCGTTTTTGATTTTTTTTTTTTGCTCTTTCTGGCTGGTCTTGAGTGGAAGCTTATTTTTTTCCCCCCAGTGGCAGTAAGTCAAATAGCCCTGTGACCTCAAACTTCACTTTAGCCCTTAGTGCACCAGGATCTTTCTCCTGCGACAAAGGCCATTGTTTCTTTTGTAACTGTGGCACACACTACTGGTTGGCTTCTCAACCGGCCTTCACAGCCCCCCATCTTCCTACATAGGTTGAAATAGGCACATACTTGTATTCCTAGCCTCCCTTACAGCCAGAGTGGTCATGTGGTGAACATTTCTGCTAATTGCTTTTAGAAACGGTTTTGTGAGGTCACAATGCCTGGAGTTACAGCAACCATTTTGTAGCTACGCTGGCCAACTGCATGCAAACGTCTGAGTGAGCTGCTGCGGTCCCAATCTGGCACCCCATGGGCTGTGTCTAAGATGGTTGTAGAGGTTGCTTGTACCTCCAGGTGTCAAAGTGTGTAGGCTCTGACTGGAATCCAATGCTGCACACATATGGGTGCAGAGGGGAGGACTGACTGGCCCCTGAATATCAGATGGTACTTCCTTTGCCAAGAGCATGGTAAAGCTGCTCCACCTCTCCTCTGCTGGTGCACTTAAATGTGTTCTCCATGCTTCTTTGTTTTCCAGAGCACTCCTGGGAAGGCTGTTCTGACATATATTGAAGGCGATGATCTTGTAGAATGATGGAGAAAGGAGGAGATACAATGGGGATGCTCTGGGACTCACACTTCTCTAGACAATTGGCTTCTTGCTTGGAGCCTTTTATTCTTGCTTCTGTATCCAACTTTGATAATAAGCCCCTAAAGATTTTTTTCAGTCTGTTCTTCACCAAAACCACCACAAAATCACAGTAAAAAAATAAGATTAATGAAGAGAGGGTCACTTCATAGCTCACCTGAGTTCTGGAATTAAATCCAGCTCAGGTGAGAAATAGGCCAGGAGACCCAGTTGCTGTCACCAATCATCAGACCTCAGTGAAATTACTGTCAATATTTCCAGCACATTTGTAGATGACTTCTTTATTATATAAAATTCAGAATAAGATGAAAGTTTCTCTGGAAAAATTTAGGGGAAAGAAAGGCACATTCATCTATTGCTTGAATGCGTTTTCATATTTAAAGCATATCAGTGTATTTATTATTTAGTTACACACCCACATATAATGATCAACACGCTACCATGAGCTATAGTTTCAGAAGAGATTGGACCCTCTGGAAGCTGACAAAAATAATTTAGGTAATTAAGGTTAATGAATTGCCCCAGGACTTTAGCACCCTATGTCCTGCTAACTGCTAGGGTGTGTTTACTTGAGAGAATAGTTTGACTCAATGTATGTAATAGACCTACCACTATGCACGTCACTGGAATGACCCAGGGTTGGACAGCGACCGAAGTTTGTGGAATGACCAGAAATAGAGCGATGGAAGCTCCTTCGTGGCTATTCAACCCTACAGTGTCAGACTTGCCTAAACTCCCTCGCCAGCTAAGCAAGCCATTTTCCCCCAATGCTTCCTGAGTCCTTAATCCTTTTACTGAGAAGCCAGAAAAAGAGGTCAGCGTAAATGGGTGTTGAAAAGAAAAACCCTGGATCTCTTTTACCCAAGAAAAGCAGAGAATTTCTGAATTCTGGCTCGGACACAGAAAAGCCCTGTCTCTAAGTTCCTGCTCATGATGACTGCCTGTGGATTTGCTGGAAAGTATCCTGGCCATATTAGCTTCTATGATCACATATCCTGGGACAAGTGCTTTAAAAGTTCCCAGAGCCAGTTTTTGGAAAGCAAATAGACCAGTCTACTACTATACATTTAGTTTAAATGAGAGAGTATATATAAGAAAGCTTTAAGGTCTGTAAAGTCTTAGATGTGTGCCTACCATTGTTTCAGCCCCCCTAGAACTGAAGGTAAAGATTCAGAAGACAGGTGTTCTTCCAAGAACTTAGACTCCAGGAGGGTGACAGGACTGTGCTATATAAAATAATTAAATAAGTAAGTGCTCAACTGTGTGATAGTAAATAGAGCTGTGCTGAGTGGGCATGAGAGAACATGGGCTGAAATGGTCAAGGACCACTTGGTGGGGAAACTGCAAACCCAGTGGCTGGTGCCAGGGGAGATCATGAATTTAAAAAGGATTGAGATGGGGCAATTTATCTGTGTGGGTCAGGAATGCAATCAGGCAACTTATGTTGGTCTGACTCAAACTTTGTACTTAGTCCAAGGCAAGATTTATAGCTTCAAAGACTTTTACCTATATATACAAAACCCCTGCAAAATGATTTGAGTATTTAAAATAAACAGTTGAAAGCTGGTTTTACTATAACATGTGACTATATAAGACCTATTATGTTTGATGGTTCTTTCTAACTATGAAGAGGACAAGTCAGGACTTTAGTTTTCAGGAAATGAACATTCATCACCTGAGTCACCCACTCATTATTCTAGACAATAGGAGGAGGAACTGAATTCATTCCATCATGTGTTTCACTTTGTCTTATTCCTAAAGTAATGAATGATTTTTTAGGCAGCAGTTGCTGAACTCTTTTCTGCTTGTCTTGACATGTAGACTAAATGAGAGGAAAATCAAACCAGTGAAGTATTTAGGAGGAAGAGTAGTGACACCAGCAATTTACTTTGAAATACATCAGAAAGTAAGATGGAGGGTAGATAGAGGGATGGATAGGTATGTAGATATGTGATAAGGCAAGTAAAGTAAAATATTAATTTAAAAATCTACTTGGCAGGTAAAAGGGTGCTCATGTAAAATTATTCTGACTTTCAACTATTATTAAAATTTTTATAATAATGTGGTGGGATAAAAACTGAGTCAGGTTTTTTATTTTCCTTTCTTGCCCTTTCTTCTCATAGTTAAAGATCATTACCTGAAAAGAGATAGAAAGAAAATAGCTTGGACTAAGTTCTAGACATAAATTAAATGTAAGCCTTGGTTATGTGATTTTAAAAATAAAAACCATTAAATCTATCTCTGCCAGTCAATGGTTGATGGCAGAAATTCCACCATTAGAAACATAGCTGTTAAGGGGTTAGTTTATAAAAAATTCCTGGGATTCTTGGAGGACTACCAGGTTAAAGTCAATCAGTCATTAACACTCAATTGCAAACCTTAAGTGACCACTTTCAAACAATGTGCAGCTACACAGGTCTTGATAAGGAAGAGGGAAAAGAGGATATAAGCACTGATGCCTTAGGGGAGGAGTGCAAGATACAGAAAGAATATCTGGAAAGCTATTAAAGATCACCTTTACCTTCTTACAAGGTTACCATGGGCCAACTCAAATCCAATATTAGTGTTTGCTGCTCTTGAATTCTATATAAAATTTTTCTGAAACTCCAATGGAACTATCCTGTGGCAATTTAGCAAGGTTTATAGACTACTTACTCTTCTGTAGCTCTTGCTACTTCATACCAAGTTCTCAAGTCCAAATCTTATCCCCACACAGGACAGTTTTTACCATGGGCTGTCCTCCTATGCTTAGGATTAACCTTTGACTTCCCTTTCCTCTCTGGAGGAGAATATTTTTATTTTTGTACATTAATCTATTTTTTTCTGTCTTCAGAGGTAACCACTTTCTTAGCTTGACTTCATCAGACTGCAAAACCCGAGGCAAGGGTTCATATGCTACTCTTTAAGGAGGGAGGGTACACCAAGGATGAGGAGTGAAGGACAAGGGAAGTGAGACAGGAAAGGAGGTAGAACCAATTCAAGGAAGTGTACTGAGCTGGCCCCCTCTGACCACAGTCGATTGTTTGATATCACGGAATCATCTTCCATGAACCCATGTAAACAATGTCTCAGAAAAGACCTTCTGTGCAAGGATTTATTCCCTGTTCCCATATCCTATTGGTCAAGGTTTCACTCTACAGAGTTAATGCTCCAGCATACCCAGGATGCACATGTATAAGGGTTGCTGTGAGTTCCTATGTCTTGTTATTAAAGAAATTCAGAGTAACAGGTGAGCAGTACTCAGCATGGGTGTGATGCCAAGTGCTGTCAGGGTGTGCCTTTGTGAAGCTGCTTGCTGCACTGACAGTTGGAACAAGAGACAAGTGAAGCTGAGAGATCAAAAGTGCTGGATGAGAACAGTCTACTATAGTTCACCCTTTGCATCAGGCAGCCTGCTTGTTCCTGGCTCACTCTGGAGCCTCTCTTTTTCTGAGAACAAGATGCCCTCACTTTTTCTCTGAAGAGGGAGATCTGAGTCCAGTTAGTCACAGAATGGGGTCTTCCTTAAGGTGATGGCAGTGGAAATTTCCATAGAGCTCCAAGTCAAGATTGTTAGGGAAATACGACTTAGTTCCAGAGTTGCAGCTGGTCCCAAGGCCAAAATTGACATTCACTATCCCTTTCTTTCACCACTCATTTACATTTCTATAACTTTGGCTAGCACTTTGCTTTGATCTGCACTGCTTGCCTAGTGGTATAATCAAGATCTACATCCCCAAGGGGTCTGAGGTCTTTCTTGCTTTGCCTTCGGGCTGTGATTTCTGTAATTGCCTATTTTCCATGGATGCACCAAAATCCATCTTCATGAATCATGTCAATTTCAGATGTACGTTTCCCAGCTCACATTGTGCAAAGCAACCACAGCTCCTCATGGTATTCAGTACAATAACTCTTTCTTTGCTTGCTGATCCACCAGAAGTGACTTGGTGGTTACTGCAATTTCAAGTTCAATGGAAACCTTACTGTGACCTCTGAACACCAAGGACATAACACCATATTTTGGCTGTTATTTCATACATATATTGCATATTCAGAAGAAGTACTCCAACTCTTATATTTTCTTCAAGGTGACAACTTAGTTAATCTTTTAATAGCCCATCCACCACCCTAGTAGACTGCTGCTTCTGGATGAGAGTGGCCCTGTAGCTATGTGCCTACTGTCACACCTCTTTCGCTGTTGCTGTAAAATGGGTCTCTGGGTCTTATGTAATGTTGTGAGGGCCACCACAGCAATATATTCTGAAAGGCCTTGAGTGGTTATGCTGGTGGAGGCACTATGTGAAGGGCAAACAAACCCACATGCACAGTAGGCATCAATTCCCACAGCAACGAAGTGCTGTCTGCCAGGGTAAAAAGAACCATTATAACTTCCCTGCCACAAAGTGGCTGGCTGACCTCATTAAAGGGTGCTGTCATATCAAGGAATCAATGTCTACCTCTGTTTCTGGTACTGTCGGTGTTAGAGCAGTACTGGTGAGAGGGAACCCATTCTTTTGGGCCCAGGCCCAGGCTCCTTCCTTGTTATCTTGGTTACCCTGTTTATGGAATCACTACACAAACACCGGGGTGGCTGAGGAGAGATACTGGTTTATCTGCAGAATCAGTCATCTGTCCCTCTGGTTGTTGAAATCCTCCTCTGTGGTGGATACTCTTTGCTAATCATTAATATGAGACACAAAGATCAGGACACTTAGTTCCCAGCCCCAGAGGTCAAGCCATATATCTGCTCTCCAAACCTTGCTTCATCTGGTAGGGCCATCCTCTAAGAAACTGTATTAACTGCATCCCAGATGTTGTATGTTGTATTGGGACAGGAGAAAAAGACTGGAAGAATGTCTCCACCACTGGGGGAGAGCCCTGTGTTTCCCACTGGTCAAAGATTTAAACCATCAGCTTGTTAGTTCTCTTGCATGTCCAGGTTGTTGCTCATGCATGGGCACCTAGTGCAGTCACATGATTTTGTGTCAACGGGAAAGCCCAGGAAAAAGGTGAAGGGCTTGCAGTGCACTTATGACGCCAGATAGTGTCAGGTGGCACCTGTGTGAGGTCCACTGGAGCAGGCAGAGTTAGTGACTGCTACAGCCACTGGAATAAGATAAGTGAGGCTGACTAACTGAAGGGAAAGATAAGTGTTTGACACACTTCTCAAAAGCACATTTCCAAAGAAATGTGACCCAACTATCTCCAGGCTATAGGAATCAATGAAGCAAGTTTGTCCTTAATGTGGGATTTTGCTGGTCTTTAGGACCATCCACTTTACTCCTTTCCTCAGCCCCTCACCCTGTAGGTAGTCTTGTCTGACACTACTGGGCCCATGCCTACTGAGATGACGCCTCTGCGTGCATCCTTTCCCCACCCTGCCAGCCTCTGCCACTGCGGGCTGACAGCTTTGCTGTGGCCGATGCCCTGCTCTGGGGACAGAACCTTGCCAGGTGCCTTGACCACCTAGCGCTTGGCCACACAGAAAGGAAATGGTATTCCTCTATGTGTCAGTTGGGCTTTGTTGGGGAGAGGCCTCAACCTGCAGTAGGATGTTTAGGCTCCGCAGTATTGCAGAGTTTGGTAACTGTGCTTTTCCAGTTTTATTTATTCTTCTCTTTAGGGCAAGCATACAACACCAAGATAATTGGGCCAGGGTGGCTCCAAGTAACAGCCTCCGTACTGAACTGAGAGTCATTACTCCTTTTGATCCTTAAGTCCTATTGCCAAGCCCAGCTTGCTGTGCCAGAATTTTTCTTCCCCTAAGGATAAATTTTCTCCCAGGGACTGCACAGCTCTTGTAATTTAGTATTTGATACATCTTTCTCTAAATCCCTATCCGGTTTTCTAAAGGACTCAGTCCAGGAGTTCCTGAGGATTTTTGTAAATCAAGGCTACTGAAAGCCAGGGCTGCTATTTGCCCAATTTCTTTCACAGTCATATCTGACCCTCAGTTGGGGCCCACCCCTCAGGGCTCCCTAATCCTTAGGAAAGAAGAAAACCTCTCTCTCTCTCTCTCTCTCTTTCACACACACACACACACACACACACACACACACACACACACACACACACACCAGGGTACATATGTTCAGAGAAAACATCTCCAGGTTATTTTGACATTTGATACCTGAATAGCATCCTTGCCTGTTGCACTCACTTTGGTGGCCGCTCTCATTGGTTTTTAGTGCCCCTCAAATCTGAACCACACAGAGGCCAGGATGCCTGATGATAGCTTCAGGAAAGCAGAGAACTGTTTACAGGAAAACATGCAAAGGACATCCTCCATACCCAGGGCTCTAGTCATCACCACTTTCACCAGTTCTTAGAAGATGGAATTAAGTAGATAATCCCAACACACAGGGGATACCCATCATCCTCTTTAAAGTTATCAGGATCCCAGACTCTGTCTTTTCAGACTTAAGGTGGAAATTTCCCTTTTATGTTGGCATTGTTCCTTGGACAAAGGTGGTAGAATTTTATGCCAGCCATGATTCAGGCAAGTCAATACAAATGCGCACGACACAGCATTGAAGAAAGCATTTTATATGCTGCTGGTGGTAGACAAACCCTGGACTAGTGGCCTTTAGCTGAAATGCTCATGTAAACAAGTGCTTCATAATGTGCGTGCAGGCCAGATCCTCAGACAGATTCCAAATGCTACTAAGGTTGTTTCACTTAACTGTCATTTTGTGGTAATTTCTTAAGTATAGCAGTCTTGCTGTCCTCTTCCTTTGGACAGCACTAGGCACACAGGTGCTAAAAATGCTCATTAAATAATTGGATAAAATAATTAAGTGTAGAAATCATTACTTGAATTAAATGCCATGGGCTGGGAAATCTGTGTTTTTGTTATTATTGCAAATTTTATTGTGGAAAACTCTCTTTTTTAACTATTTATGTATTTTTATTTTTCAAACAGTTTACATTCAGTATTACTCTGTATTAGTTTCAGATGTACAGCATAGTGGTTAGACAGTTGTGTATTTTACAGAGTGATCCCCCTGATGTTTCAATACCCACCTAGCCCCATCCATAGCTATTACAATGTTACTGACTATATCCCCTGTGCTATCATCTCCATCTCTGTAAAAGTCCTTTAGAAAAGATTTATCACGTGGTGGCAATGCCAAACAATGTCAACGATAACACGCTGTTCCTAAAAATAGTTTCGTTGATCTAAGTTCTCAACAATTGTTGCCCTCACTGGTGAGTTTCAGTTATACAACATAGGCTTATAATTAATATTTTTTATTACTTATCTTTTTCTTTATTAATTTTAATGGGTGACATTGATATATCAGGGTACATATGTTCAGATAAAACATCTCCAGTTATTTTGACATTTGCTTATGTTGCATACCCATCACCCAAAGTCAAATTGTCTTCTGTCACCTTCTATCTGGTTTTCTTTGTGCCGCCCACTCGTAACCACCACCCTCTTGTCCATGTCTCTGAGTCTCATTTTTATGTCCCACCTGTGTATGGAATCATATAGTTCTTAGTTTTTTCTGATTTACTTATTTCACTCAGTATAATGTTATCAAGGTCCATCCATGTTGCTGTAAATGATCCGATGTCATAATTTCTTATGCTGAGTAGTATTCCATAGTATATATATACCAAAGCTTTTTAATCCACTCGTCTACTGAAGGACACTTGGGCTGTATCCAGATCTTCGCTATTGTGAACAATGCTGCCATAAACATGGGGGTGCATTTCTCCTTTTGAAACAGTGCTATGGTGTTCTTGGGGTATATTCCTAAAAGTGGGATAGCCGGTCAAAAGGCAGTTCAATTTTTTAATTTTTTGAGGAATTTCCATACTGTTTTCCACAGTGGCTGCACCATTCTGCATTCCCACCAGCAGTGCAGGAGGGTTCCCTTTTCTCCACATCCTCGCCAGCACTTATCATGTGTTGTTTTGTTGATGAGCACCATTCTTACTGGTGTGAGGTGATATCTCATTGTGGTTTTAACTTGCATTTCTCTAATGATTAGTGATGTTGAGAGAGTGTGTGAGCCCCACAGTGCAGGGAGTGTGTGGAGAGAGTGAGAGGTGCGAGTGTGTGTGAGCCCCACAGTGCAGGGAGAGTATTTTTCATATGCCTATTGGCCATCTGTATGTCCTCTTTAGAAAAATGTCTATTCATTTCTTTTGCCCATTTTGTGATTGGATTGTTTATCTTCCTGATGTTGAGTTTTACAAGTTCTTTATAAAATTTGGTTATTAACACCTTATCAGATGTATTGTCAAATATGTTCTCCCATTGTGTAGTTTGTCATTTTATTCTGTTTTTATTGTCTTTAACTGTGCAAAAGCTTTTTAGTTTGATATAGTCCCATTTGTTTATCTTGTCTTTTATTTCACTTGTCCGTGGAGATAAATTGGTAATTATATTTCTGCGAGTGATGTCGGAGAGCATACTGCCTCTGTTTTCTTCTAAGATGCTTACGGTTTCACATTTTTTTTTAACCCATTTTAAGTTTATTTTTGTGAATGGTGTAAGTTGGTGGTCTAGTTTCATTTTTTTTGCAGGTAGATGTCCAATTTTCCCAACATCATTTGTTGAAGAGGCTGTCTTTACTCCATTGTATGCTCTAACCTCCTTTGTCAAATATCAGTTGTCCATAAAGGTGTGGATTTATTTCTGGGTTCTCTGTTCTGTCCATCTATCTATATGCCTATACTTATGCCAATACCAGGCTGTTTTGAGTACAATGGCCTTGTAGTATAATTTGATATCCCGAAGTGTGATATCTTCCACTTTATTCTTCTTTTTCAAGATTGCTAAGGCTATTCATGTTCTTTTTTGGTTCCATATAAATTTTTGGAATATGTGTTCTATATCTTTGAAGTATGTCATTGGTATTTTAATCGGTATTGCATTGAATTTATAAATTGCTTTGGGTAATATAGACATTTTAATGATGTTTATTCTTCTTAACCATGAGCATGGTATATACTTCCCCTTGTTTGTATCTTCCTTGATTTCATTTATCAATGTTTTTTAATTTTCCGAGTACAAGTCTTTAATGTCCTTGGTTAAACTTACTCCTAGAATTTTATTTCTTTGTTGTAATAGCGAAGGGGATTGTTTCTTAATTTCTCTTTCTGACTGTTCATTGTTGGTGTATAAAAATGCCTCTGATTTCTGAGTATTAATTTTATATCCTGCCACCTTGCTGAATTCATTTATCAGGTCCAGTAGTTTTTTGACTGAGACTTTAAGGTTTTCTATATACAATATCATATCATCTGCAAATAATGATAGTTTTACTTCTTTTTCAATTTGGATGCCTTTTATTTCTCCTTTTTGTCTGATTGCTGTGGCTAGGACTTCTAGAACTATGTTGAATAAGAGTGGTGAAAGGGGGCACTCTGCCTTGTTCCTGATCTTAAGGGGATTGCTTTTAATCTTTGCCCATTGAGTATGATGTTGGCTGTGGGTTTTTCATAGATGGCCTTTATCATGTTGAGGTATGTTCCCTGTATTCCCACTTTGCTGAGAGTTTTGATCATGAATGGGTGCTGAATTTTATCAAATGCTTTTTCTGCATCTATTGAAATTATCATGTGGTTTTTCTCTTTCTTTTTGTTTAGGTGATGAATCACATTGATTGATTTGCAAATATTGTACCAGCCTTGCATCCCCAGAATAAATTCCACTTGATTATGATGTATGACTTTTTTCATAAAGTGCTGGATCTGGTTAGCATCTAAATTCATCAGGGATATTGGCCTATAATTTTCTTTCTTTGTGTTGTCTTGCCTGGTTTTGGAATCAGAATTATGCTTCCCTCATAAAAGGAGCTTGGAAGTCTTCCTTCCTCTTGAATATTTTGAAATTGCTTGAGAAGGATAGGAGTTAGTTCTTCTTTGAATATTTGGTAGAATTCACTTGGGAAGCCATTAGGCCCAGGACTTTTCTGTTTTGGGAGTTTTTTGATAACTGTTTTGATCTCATTTGTTGTAATTGGTCTGTTTAGGTTTTCTAATTCTCCCAGATTAATTTTTGGAAGATTATATGTTTCAAGGAATTTGTCCATTTCATCTAGGTTTTCTAGTTTTTTGGCATACATTCTTTATAGTATTTTCTTACAATATTTTGTATATCTGTTGTATCAGTTATTATTTCTCCACTCTCATTTTTAATTTTATTTATTTGAGTCTTCTCTCTTTTTTTCTTGGTGAGTCTGGTTAAAGGTTCATCAAACTTATTTACCTTTTCAAAGAACCAGCTCCTTGTTTCATTGATTCTCTGTATTGTTTCTTTAGCCTCTAGGTCATTTATTTCCACTCTGATCTTTATTATTTCCTTCCTTCTACTACCTCTGGGCTTTACTTGCTGTTCTTTTTCTAGTTCTTTTAGATGCAGGGTCAAGTTGTTTATTTGAGCTTTTTCTAGCTTTTTAAGGTATGCCTGTAGTGCTGTGAACTTTCCTCTCAGGACTACATTTGCTGTGTCCATAAATTTTGAGTTGATGTATGCTCATATCATTTGTTTCTAGGAATTTTTTATTTCTTCTTTGATCTCATTGTTAACCCATTCATTATTTAATAACATGCTATTTAGTTTCCAAGTGTTTGAGTATTGTTCAGTTTTTCTGTTGTGGTTGATTTCTAGTTTCCTGCCATTGTGATCAGAGAAAATGCTTGATATGATTTCAATCTTCTTAAGTTTGTTGAGACCACTTTTGTGCCCTAACATGTGGTCTATCCTAGAGAATGTACCATGAGCACTTGAAAAGAATGTATATTCTGCTGCTTTAGGGTGAAAGGTTCTAAAGATATCTATTAAATCCAGTTGATATAATGTGTCCTTTAAGTCTGCTGTTTCTTTGTTACTTTTATTTCTTGAGGATCTACCTAGTGATGTTAGTGGGGTATTGAAATCCCCTACTTTTATAGTATTGCTGTTGATCTTGCCTTTTATATCCATCAAAGTCTGCTTTATATATTTAGGTGCTCCTATATTAGATGCATAGATATTTACAATGGTTATATCTTCCTGTTGGATTGCTCCCTTTATCATTATGTAGTGACCTTCTTTATCTCTTACTATAGACTTTGTTTTAAAGTTCATTTTGTCTGATATAACTATTGCTATCCCAGATTTTTTTTCATTTCTATTTGCATAAAATATTTTTTTTCATCCTTTTACCTTCAGTCTATGTGCATTTTTGTTTTGAGGTGTGTCTCTTGTAGACAGCATATGTATGGGCCCTGTTTTCTTATCCACACAACTACCCTATGTTTTTTGATCAGGTCATTTAATCCATTTACATTAAAGGTTATTATTGATATGTAGTTGTTTATTGCCATTTTATTCTTTAAAACTGTATTCCTCTTTTGCTCTATTTTTTTCCCCCCTTTGATCTGTTCACAACAGGCCCCTTAGCATTTCTTGGAGCATTGGTTTGGTTGTAGTGAATTCTTTGAGTTTTCTTTGTCTGGAAAGCTTTTTATATCTCCTTCAATTTTAAACAGTAGCTTTGCTGGATTAAGTAGTCCTGGTTGTAGGCTCTTGTTCTGCATTACTTTGAATATTTATTGCCATTCCCTAATGACCTCAAGTGTTTCTGTTGAGAACTCGGATGTTATCTGTATGTGGGCTCCTTTGTAGGTGAAAGCTTTTTTTTCTCTAGCAGCTTTTAATTTTCTCTTTATCACTTAGCTTTGGTATTTTAATTATGATGTGTCTTGGTGTAGATTTTTTTGGGTATCTCTTTAATGAAGTTCTCTGTGCCTCTTGAACTTGTGAGACTTTTCCTTGCATTAATTTAGGGAAGTTTTCAGCTATGATATGATTGAACAAAGTTTCTATCTCTTGTTCTTTCTCTTCTTCTTCAGGAACCCCTATGATGTGGATGTTATTTCTCTTCAGGTTGTCACAGAGCTCTCTAAGAGTTTCTTCAGACTTTTTGAGTTTCTTTTCTTTTTGCTGCTCGGCTTCCATGCCTTCATTTATCTTGTCTTCTAACTTGCTGATTCAATCCTCAGCTTTATCCATCCTGCTCTTAATTTCTTCCACTGTGGTCTTCATTTCTGATATTGTATTTTTCATTTCTGACTGATTCTTTTTTATTATTTCAATGTTCTATTTTATATTTGCTATGTCTTTAGGTGTTTGTAATGGCCATCTATTGTTGTTCTAAGATCTTTGAGCATCCCAATCATTATTTTAAACTCTGCATCTGGTAATTTGGTTATATCTGACACATTCAGGTCCTTTTCTGAGGATTTCTCTTGATTCATTTGTGTTGCATTTCTCTGCCTTCTCATTTTATCTGTGTATAAGAAGGTTTTGGCCACTGGAGTCCAATGGGTGTGGGCTCTGTGTTTCCTAGGTGTGGTCTGTCTGCTGGCCCACTACCCCCTCTGCTGCTGCTACCTAGGGCGTTCAGGTATGGGCATTTCCAGTGCCAGCCCACTGGGGCTGTTGCTGTGGTTTCCGCCTCTCCTCCACAGGAGGGGCTGTGTTCATGTGCCTGGGTCTACAAGCCTCAGCGGTCTTGGCCTTCACCCCCCATGGGTGGGGTTATGCCCTGTGCCTAGGCTGCAGGCAGGCAAGCACCTTTGCTAAACTGTGGGTGTCCGCCTATTTACGGGCTTTCACCCATCCCCATGGGAGGAGGCTGCTTGCGGGTCAGCTGCAAGCCTCAGCTTCGCGGGCCAGGCGGGGCTGCACACCCTTGCCTAGTTGCGGGTCTCCGCCTGTTCTGGACTTTCGCCCCATCCCCGCGGGTGGAGCCAGCTTGCATGTCAGGCCGCAAGCCTCAGTTCCGTGGGCCAGGCAGGTGAGGTTGCACACCTGCATGCTCTTGCTCACAAGCGGGTCTCCACCTCTTCTGGGGCTCCCACCATTCCCCCACAGACGGGATTGCAGGCGGGCCCACAGCTGGGCCTGACCACTTTCACTCATGCTCCTGCCGGGCTAGACTGAGCTTATGCTGGGCCTCAGGTATGGCTGGACCAGCTCCCATTCTTGCCGACAGAACCGCACGTCTGCAGTGTGCCACCGCCTGACTTCCAGCAAATCCTCAGCTGTGTGGGCGGGGGGGGGGGGGTGCACTGCACGTCAGACCCTAACACTCCATAATGTAGTCCTGAAAGCTTCCTCCTTCTAAGCAGCTCTGCTCTGAGTGCCGCAGGAGAGCTTGTTTGGCTGGTGTCCTGCTTTTCTTTGCTGGTATTGCTGTTTCCAGGGGAAATTTCTTTTCGGATTTGGGGAATGACTCATCCCAGGGGTTAGGGTGGCTGTCCCTCAAAGTGTTTCTCCCTGTGCCTCCTAGATTACACTCTCTTCCCGCTGCTCTAGTCCTCTCCTCTCTCCCGTCCCCCAGAGCCCCGGGTGATGGTTATGAGAGAGGTGTTCTGTGCAGTCCCTTTAAGAAGAATCCTGGGTCTGAGAAATCTGTCTCTTTCTCACAAACAGTATGCTGACTTGTTTTGCAGCTAAATACTGTCCATATGCCTCTTCCGGGCTCTAGGACTGCAGGCTGGGGCTTTGTTCCTGGGGCTCAGGACCCTCCCCTCTCTGCTAAACTCACTTCCTGCCACGCGAGTCTATCTGGGCTGCCGTTTGCTCCCAGGAGCTGGGCAGCCCTCTCCGCGTTTCCAGTTTTCCTGCCAGTCTCAGTGTGGTTTCTTCAGTGTTCCTTGGTTAAAGAGTCCTCTTAGTTTAATCTAAAGTTGGTTTTCCTAGATGATGTCTTAAAAGTACGTTGTAATCCACTTTGGTTCTGGGAGGTGGAAGTTGGTATGTCCTCCTACTCCATCGCCATCTTGCTGCTCCTTGTGGGAAACTTTTTTTGAAAAAGAATTGATTTATAACCCATTTGAATATTTGTCTAGACATGAATAAACATGGAGTAATGCAGGGTGATAATTCCAATGCGCAAGAAAAGGTAAAGAGAATAGCTATGTCTTATTGGCTATTTCATTTGTACATATGCCTGTGCTGTAATATGTTAGAAAGTTAGTGCTGGAGGTTATCCACCAGCTATTGAAAACGGAGGCCTGAGGAAGTGAAGTGACTTGCCCAAGGCCAAAGACTAGTTAGTACCCGACCCTGGACTAGAGCCCAGATTCTCTATTCTCTGTTTACTAATGAAAACTTCTCCTCAGCTGTATTTTTGCCTCCATGTCACACAAATGTCTCCCATTGTAATTATGAAGCCCACTGTGCTTGGGTGAGCCAGTCTCATTCCTCAGCAAAAGCCAAGTTATCTATTACCAGATTTAGTCATTCTCTTTCTTTCTTTTTTTTTTTCTGTATTTTTCTAAAGCCGGAAACGGGGAGAGACAGTCAGACAGACTCCTGCATGCGCCTGTCCGGGATCCACCTGGCACGCCCACCAGGGGGTGAGGCTCTGCCCACCAGGGGGCGATGCTCTGCCCCTCCGGGGCGTCGCTCTGTTGCAACCAGAGCCACTCCAGCGCCTGGGGCAGAGGCCGAGGAGCCATTCCCAGTGCCCGGGCCATCTTTGCTCCAGTGGAGCCTCAGCTGCGGGAGGGGAAGAGAGAGACAGAGAGGAAGGAGAGAGGGAGGGGTGGAGAAGCAGATGGGCGCTTCTCCTGTGTGCCCTGGCCGGGAATCAAACCCGGGACTTCTGCACGCCAGGCCGACACTCTACCACAGTCATTCTCTTTCTTAAACGACAACTCTGATGAATTGGTGGAAACACTGCTATGTGAAATATTTCCAAGTCAGTAGTCACATCTTCATGCCTACTAGCTATGCTAATTTTAAGAAAGGCAATATTGTGGAAACAATTTGGTTAGAAATGCCATGATTTTCTCTTGTCTTTCTCTCTCTTCTTTCTGTCTCTTGGTTCAGTTGTCTCGGTATAGCATCAGCCCAGCGTGTGGATGTTCCAGGTTCAATTCCCAGTTAGGGCACACAGGAGAAGTGACCATCTGCTTCTTTATCCCTCTCCCTCTTGCTTCTCTCTCTCTCTCTCTCTCCTTCCTGCAACCATGATTCAATTGGAGCAAGTTAGCCCCAGGCGCTAAGGATGGCTCCATGGCCTCCACCTCAGGTGCTAAGAAGAGCTCAGTTGCTGAGCAATGGAGCAACACCCTAGATGGGCAGAGCATTGCCCCCAGGGAGCTTGCTGGGTGGATCCTGGTCAGGATGCATGTGGGAGTCTGTCTCTTTGCCCCCCCTCCTCTCACTGAATTAAAATTTATATATATATATATTAAAGATTTTATTTATTGATTTCAGAGAGAGTAGAGAGAGAAGTCAGGGGAAATGTAGAAAGCATCAACTCATAATAGTTGCTTCTCATGTATACCTTCATCAGGCAAGCCTGGGGTTTCAAACTGGTGACCTCAGCATTCCAGGTCAACACTTTATCCTCTGTGCCACCACAGACCCGGCTGATCTTTAGTGTCTAGTAGCTCTCATAAGTGTGAACTCCATATGAGTGCACACCACACAGGCACAGTGTGAGAAGCCAAAGATAGTGCTGGTGGAGGAGGGCACAGTAGCCCACAACTTCATTCTCTACACACATTATGCTGGGTTCTTTATCAGGAACCTTTTTTTGGTAGACGTGCTCCAATAGTTACCCCTCTACATGGAGACACCTGAGGTATGGCAGGAAGCTTATATCTGGTGCAAGAGTCTCTGGACTCATCATACCATCTCCTTATGAAGAAACCCTCCCCATCCTAACCCCTCACACAGCAAAGGCCATTCCTATCACTTCTTGTTGACACTGCAGAGATATAGAAAAGTAGGTGACTCCTTGTACTTTTGGTATTCTTAGTTTTCTCCAGGCTAAATTATCCTCCCATGAGAAGCACGTCTAGCCTCTTACTATATGCTGGCAGTTACCATTATGAAACTCATTGAACAGACTTTTATTGGGAGCATCCTAACTGCTAAGCTGTTAGTATATAAACCCTCTACATCAGAAATTTATGATCAAGAGAGAAAGATGATATTGGTGATGATGACAATAATAATAATTAGTATATGCCAGGCCCTTATGGACTCAGTTAATTCCCACATCAACCCTATTAAGTACTGGGGGTCCTTTGGTTACCACCCAATTCCATTCCTACACCACTGACATAACCCGAATTTTGGTGTAAGTCAAAACACACCCTTGCCTAAGTCACTAGGCAACTATCCTAACACAGTTGCAAAATCATAATCTAGGACATAAAAACACAACTAAGCCACAGAAAAAAGAAAAGGACATAAATATACTCTACTGTACATGGTACTGCGTATCCTTCCATACAACCAAACTAGTGCGCCCACATCGTCCGTAAATACAATGCTAATAGCATAAGCCAAAATACTCACATCTCAGTTTCTTTAAAGTGTTTATGGGAGCGAGAATCGCAAATTTGAAATGTCATATGTCAAGACTGTCGTAACCCAAGGACCTCTGTATTATTACCTCTAATATCTCAGAGAGATTAAGTAAGTTGCCTAAGGTCACATAGCTAATTAGCAACAGAACCAAGTGACCTTTTTCCAAAGTCTGTGGTGTAACCACTGTGAAAAAGTAGACAATTCAATAGAAGGTGGTAGAAACAAACAAGCAAACTTGACTTGAAGGAACCACTGAGCTAAAGCCAGCCCTCCAAGGTGGTAACAACTATATATAAAGGAGCCTGTACAAGATATCTGGGAGCACAAAGAAGTAACCTAACTCAGTCTGAGAATCATAGAAGGCTTCCTGGAGGAGATGTCCTCTGAGTGGCCTTACACCCTCTTTCCCTAGTCTAATGGCAGGGTCACTCATGCAGTCAAAAAGGTTGGTCACTACCTCCACCTCTGGACATTACCTGCCCAAACTGTTCTTGATCCTGGTACCAGACTCTTATTAGAGGGACTTTATCCTTATTATGCATCTTTCCCAACCCCCAACTTGGTTGCTCAATTCCTGTACAGTCTAAAGCAAGTAAGAGAATTGGTAGCTCCCTCCCTCTCACCATTAAGTGAGCCCGGTGGCAGGCGAGGAGAATTAATGCATTGAATCCAAATATATTTGGGATGGAGTGACTCCATTTCAAACTCATTGTGTCATACTTGAACAATATAAGGATTCTTTCCTTTCCTGTGAAAGCCCACAGCTGCATATTTCTGTGCTGTTTTGCAGACTCTTATCAGAGTTTTAATGAAGTGTAGTTGGTTTCAAGTAAAGTCTGTCAGTTCTCATGAAAAAAATTTAATTTGGTCTTGCACTGAGTATTAAGCTCTAAAGCAAGACTCAGGGCTTCCTATTTAGAAGCCAGTCATTTATTTTTATCCCCAAATATTAATTGTGCTGCTACATTTTCACCTGATAAGATGATGAACCCATTATCAGGAAGGGTTTATCCACAGGAAACACTTGATACAATGATTTAGAAACCAGTTGCCCAGAAAGAATTTGAAAGGGCCAGACACTGCCATGCTGAAGGGATCTTTGGCTGGAAAAAAGAAAACTAGATACTACACACAATCCTAGTGACATTCCAAGGCAAACTAGTATGGCCGCTGGAATGTTTGCAATATTTGTAAAATGTCTCTGAGTACTTTTTTTTTTTTTTTTTTTTTTTTTTTTTTTTTTTTTTTTTTTAGCAATAATCAATGAGTATGAATGCAGGGCTAGGAAATAACACAAGATCTTTTAGTCCATCCTCTAATCTTCAATTAAGCCCACAGGTCAGATGTGCAAGACTATCTCTCAGTTTAAAGATTGCTAATACTATAGCTTCAACCTCTGGGGACTGACACGTAGTAGCTGCTCAATAAATATTTGTTGAATGAATAAACAAATCAGAACACCTGTCCTGGCTTTTCTGGACCTCCCAGGAGTGATTTTCAGCCAAGCCTTTTATTCTAGATTCCAAGAAGCAATCTAATTTTTCCAACCATGGTTCTGGAAGGTGCAGTGAGCATGGCTTAGAAGGAAAAAGAAAGGAAGGAAGAAAAGGAGGAAAGGAGTGAAATAAAGAAAGAAAAACAGAAGAAAGGAGAAGGGAAGGAAGAAACTGAGGGAAGGAGGGAGGGAGGGAAAGAGCAGGGGGGGAAAAAAGGAAAGAAGGAAGATAGGAAGAAAGGAACCTTCCCAGTTAACAAATCTATAGCCTTCCTAGAACTGTCGGTAAGTTTGCTTTCACAGTGATGAGAAAGGCTCTAGTTTCTAAAAACAACGTTTCTAGGGAGAGACTCTAAAATTGCCAAGCCCACAAGTTAGAGTGCTGGTTGTGTGGAAATTTAAGCCAGTTTATGTCAAAAAGCAGACCTAATTCAGATAAAATGGACTCTTTCTTTGTGGGAAATTTGGCTCACTTCATTGCTTTCTACAGTGTGTCCGTAAAGTCATGGTGTACTTTTGACTGGTCACAGGAAAGCAACAAAAGATGACAGAAATGTGACATCTGCACCAAATAAAAGGAAAACCCTCTCCGTTTCTGTAGGATGATGTGGCAGCATGTGCGCATGCACAGATGATGACGTAACACCGTGTATACAGTGGAGCAGCCCACGGCCATGCCAGTCGAGATGTGAACGGTACAGAGGAAAGTTCAGTGTGTTCTGTGGCTCGCTAGATTCGAATCTGTGACCAAAGTGCAATGTGAATATCGGTGCATTTATAACGAAGCACCACCACATAGGAATAACATTGTTCGGTGGGATAAGCAGTTGAAGGAAACTGACAGTTTGGTGGAGAAACCCCGTTCTGGTAGGCCATCAGTCAGTGACGAGTCCGTAGAGGCTATATGAGATAGCTACCTAAGGAGCCCTAAAAAATCTGTGCATGAGCCCACATCAAACTGCACTGAATAGGTATGAAACTGGGAGAGTTTCCCTTTTATTTGGTGCAGATTTCACATTTCTATCGTCTTTTGTTGCTTTCCTGTGACCAGTTAAAAGTGCACCATGACTTTACGGACACACTGTATATTGGCCAAGATTATGATCTTACTTGCCTCTTTCAGCAACTTAAAATGCTTGTTATCAGCAAGTTCTTCCTTATGTCTACACTGTATCACTTTTGCTTAAGTACAAATTTCTTTCTTCCTCTTTCTCCAGCCTCAACAGAGATTAATTAGTGCCTATCTTCTATGCAAGACATTCCTTCATATTCTTTACTCTTATGTCATTCATTAGCCATCTGCCCCCAAGGAAGGCTTTTGAAAAATAACTAAATAGATAATGAGACCCAGTTTTGCTGCCTTTTATTTATTTATTTATTTATTTATTTATTTATTTATTTTTCGTTTTTCTGAAGCTGGAAACGGGGAGGCAGTCAGACAGACTCCCTCATGCGCCCAACCGGGACCCACCCGGCACGCCCACCAGGGGGTGATGCTCTGCCCCTCTGGGGTGTCGCTCTGTTGCATCCAGAGCCATTCTAGCGCCTGAGGCAGAGGCCACAGAGCCATCCCCAGCGCTCGGGCCATCTTTGCTCCAATGGAGCCTTGGCTGCAGGAGGGGAAGAGAGAGACAGAGAGGAAGGAGAGGGGGAGGGATGAAGAAGCAAATGGGTGCCTCTCCTGTGTGCCCTGGCCGGGGAATCGAACCCGGGACTCCTGCACGCCAGGCCGACACTCTACCACTGAGCCAACTGGCCAGGGCTAGCTGCCTTTTTTAATACCTCCTAATACACAGCAACATGGACGTGTCATGGGAAAAATAATCAAAATAAAATAAATTCAGATTGGGAATTAACTGCACATTTCTTTACCCTTTAACCTGGGTATCACCCAAAGATTAACCACATCATCTGTCAAACATTTTTATAAGATTTATATGGGGCAGGAATGATCACCTCTATGTGAGAGAAGAAACTGAAATGTGCCTTTCCCCAGCAGGTTATTAGCACGGCCAGGATAAAATTCCAAGGTCTGTGTTCAAACGTCTTTGCCCTGCCCACATCCCAAAGAATCCTTTATGTCTTCGTGTTAAAAGTCCAGAAAAACTTCAGGGAAAATATGAAAGCCACAGCCATGAAGGGGAACTTGTTCCTGGTCTCCCTGCCATTCGAACACTTCCCTGAACCTCCTGACCCAACCTCCCACCACATCAGGCTTCTCACCCTGAAATTATCTTTCTCCAGAGGGGAAAAAAAAAGGTCTCACAGGAAACGTCCTGGCCATTGAATTGGTTCATGATGACAACTTTCTCAAAAATTTCCATTATGTATCAGCTGCTCTTTAGAGTGAAGAGAAAGAGCCTAGCCTTTCTTGCTGCTCAACCTGGAGCATGACTCAGAAGAACAAACAGGGAAGAGATGGCATTAATCCCGACATTATTTTTTAATGCCCCACGTGGTACTGCAGGCTCCACACAGCCAGGTCCAGGACTAAAGGAAGTCTCTCTGCTTATGTACACTGTTTAACTTTGTATAGCCTCCCAGTCTCCGAGGATGAGTAGGTATCTTTGGAAAAGGCTCTACTTTCCTTTTGCCTCCTACTGGACAAACAAACCAGGCAAGATGGCTTCTTCTGGGGTCAGGGAAGCTGATGATCAATTCTATGACAGAACAGAAAGTGGGAGGCTGATAGTGGGCAGACCTTCTCATGAAAGCTGTCAGACATGGTGGTGGGGACCCAGGGGAGAGAAAAAGGCCTAAATCTCAGCCAACACTCCCTTCTAGGTTCAACAGCGTCTGTGGAATTCCAGCATTAGAGAGTCCAAGCCCTTGTCTCCTGGAAGAAGACAACAAAGCACACACTAAATCATTCATTAACACGCCAGTGGGAATTTGTTCATCAGATGACTCCCTGTAGAAGCTGGGCTGGCGGCAGCCAAGCTCTCGGGTGCGCAGGCGGACTCCTCCCTCAGCAGCGCTGCCCACGCCCCACCTGAGGGGTGCAAGGTGGAGCTGCGCAAGGAAAGTGAGCAGGCACCCCGCCCTCTCTCCCTGGTCCAGCCAGTGGTTTTTCAGACTCGATGACCAGTTTCTCCTCAGTGGCCTGCTGGGCCTGCACACCTTTTGTGTGCACGCTCAGAACAGCGCTGCTCTCAGGATGAACCCCTCACCATCTTGATTGGCAGCCCATCTTGATTGGGTTTTCAGCCCAGAGTTTTACTGGGTTATAATGTCAAATTAGGTCAATAGAATCTCAACTTTTGTACCTTGGAAATTCTCTTGGAGAGTCAAGGCTTGGCTTTAAAAAGGATAAAAGGGAAAAAGAAGGAATGTTGAAACCTGTCCAGCTACATTCTGATTCCTGCCTAGCTTCATCTTAGGTGAATGCTGGTAGAGCTACTTTTACTGTGTTAAGTGTTAGGAGGGTCCTACCACTCTGTTATGAATAGGCTGCATGGGCTAGTAGCTTCCTTTATACTCCAGCTCCTGATAATACATGTCCCACTGGCAACTGCCAAAATACAGGGTGTGATCGCTCTTTTCTTGATTTTAAGGCTGGAGTTCCAGAAGTGACTTCAAGTTTGATTACCCAGTTCTCATTTTTATATGAATTTTGGCAAGGCAGCTATCCATGACAGCGTTTGATCCACCCTTTCCAGTACGCATTTAATAATTTTTTTAAACTTTATTTATTCATTTTAGAGAGGGGAGAGACAGAGGCAGAGAGAGAGAAGGGAGAGAAGCAGGAAGCATCAACTCCCATATGTACCTTGATTGAGCAAGCCCAAGGTTTCAAACCGGCGACCTCAGCATTCCAGGTTGACACTTTATCCATTGTGCCACCACAGGTCAGAGGCTGGTACACATTTTGAACCAGTGTAATCCAATCCTGAGCCATGAGATCTCTTGCTTCACTTAGAAGAGCAAGTCTCCCGGCACTCACTGCAGGCAAACCTCTGGGTTAAAGAATAGCCATTTCCCCTCAGCTGTGACAAGTGCTGTGATTTTCCTTGGGATGTCCCCCACATGAACACGTGTCCTCAGTCACTTGGAGGAATGCCTCCTAGATTGCTCCTAGATTGGGGGAGGGGCTCAAGTGATATTCTCAACTAAAGTAGAGAAAAGTAATGGATTGAGAAACACATTCATGATTCTTTTCTTCTGCAACCAAGTGTTTCAAAGAATTGGCCAATTATTCTTCTGGTCATGGTATGTCTCAAACAGTTGTATTCACATTCTTCATTTGGAGCAATCTTTCAATTGCTGTGGGACATTATGTAGTTATCTGGGCCATTCAGGCAAAATCTCACTTGTATCTGAATCACCTAGGTTATTTAGGAACAAACTAGAATTTTCCCTGGACACTTGCCTCCACATTCTGTTTTACTCTTAAGACTTGTCATTTTAGATATAACTGGAGCTTCCTATATCTCTCTCATGTGGATTACATAGCCAAAGTGGTAGTATTATGAAATTGGGAAGGGATAAGAGTTTTTGTTCTTTCACTTGACTCTCAGTTTCTATCTCACTTTAGGAAAGATAGATGTTACACATCTTCTTTTATGCCCATTATTTCCATTCTAAAATGAAAGAGGAAGAAGTTAATGACCAACAATTTTGATCATCTCTGTCTCCGGACATTCTTTACAGGTCTGTCCAGAGAGAACAGAGGCTGTTGCTGATTATGTCTGTGAGAGACCAAGGCAAGTAGATTAAAATAACGCATAGCTTTTCAATCTTTTAAGAAGATGGCTGTGTGGTTGTTTATCATACTTAAGTGACTGAACTGAAATCCAAATGACACCAGCATTTGGGCACAGGATGGAACAAGTGTGGTAGTGGCAGTGCCAAAATGATGACATTAGATGATTGCAGCCCTCTCCAGCATATGCGACACTTTTTTTGGCATTGTCACTCATTTCCACTATGATCTATTTCCCAAATCAGAACACACACCTTCTCCTCCTGGGGAATATATAGCCATGTGACCAGTACTGGTAGTCAAGGGATCAACAAGTCCATCTTCTTGGAATATAAATTTTTCCCCACAGATTCAGGGGTTGAGACATATAAAACAATTTAACTAATAATGAAATATTATATTTTATAAAAGCAATATATTGTGAAGTATAATATTCTATTATATTTTTAACATAATGGGGGAGAAGGCAAACCAACTTTTCCAACTTCTGTGAGTAGTCTGCTTAATGCCAGGTTTATGGAGAGTGGCATTTCCTCACTCCTGCAGGTAAAGTAGCTGGGCAGAGACTTTGGGGGTCACACCCTGCTGTATCTGATAAAGACTCCCAGCCACATTGGTTCTGTTGGGGTTCTGCTCGACAGAGCTGAGCTTGGCACGCTGCTATATGGGCTGGTTGCACGATGCCTAGACTGAAACAAGCCATTCCAACTCTCTCGCTAAATAAATCCCCTGTCTGCCTGTTGCTATAGCTTCTTACTTGACAGTAGTTATGGGCCATTAGTAGAAAACAAGAATCTGCTCTTTCCTCATCTGCATATTGGACAAGTCCTGCACTATTTGGCTTGTGAGGTCCAATAAGAAGCCAGCACAATCTTCCCATTGACTGCTGGTCTTCTTTCTGTCCCAAGTACCAGAGTCTCTTATTTTGCATGTCTCTAGCTGCCCCCAATTGAACGCTTTTCAGTTGCACCTGCATGGCACTTGTAAGAGAAGAGAAAGGGCTCCCTTTGAGCTAATTCAAACTCCTGTCCCTCACACTTGTTCCACTCTTGTGTGTCCTGGGCATCTCTAATTTGAGGTCTGAACATGTTTAAAGAATGCTGTTTTCATGTGTCCACAAAGCACTGTTTATTTTGACCCGTATTCCTACAAACATGCTGGGTACTTCTCTTGTACTTTTTCCAAAGAAGAAGGCCATGCAGTGATGACAGGGCTCTTTCTCCGAGGGCTCTGAGGTCAGCTAGGCCTGTGTCCAGGCCTTCAGGGAAGGTTCAGAATAATCCCCTTTGGATTTAGTTAGCATCTTAAATATCTCTCTAGATCTTGTTTTCCCTTTGTGGATTTTAAAGTTTGGAAACTCGGGACATGAATAGCCCACTGCCCCATTCTCATGAGGGTTTAACACATTTGAAAATTAGCATCTTGATGACAGAATAGTGAATGACATGCTGAAGTAAGAAGTTCAGATGCTAATTTATAATATAGCGAGGTTTAAAAAGAATTACTATCATAACTGTCGCTACCAGATACTCTTTTGTCAAGAGAACTGATTGCTGAGTTCCATGAGGATAAGAGCTGTATCTCTTTTGCTCCTCTTTGAAGACCTAGTGCCTAGCTTAGTGGTGGCACAGGATAGGTGCTCAATAACTATTTGTTGAGAAAAATATAAATGTATAAAAAGCATATGGGCCACTTAGACAGACTAAATACAGCGTCTGGAAGAACAAAGGAAAATTAATGGTTATGCATAAGAAAATGGAAGACATTAGCCCTTCAGAGGTGAGACAAAAGGAAGAGTGAGATGGCTGAACAACATGTCAGGAGGCAAGGGCAGAGCTATTTAGGCCCAGGGTGTGTTTAGTTCAGTTTGAAGTTATGTTTCAGGGTTCTAAAATCCTCCATCTCCACATATTTATATAAAGTCTGCTGTGCACACAAAGGTCTCAAGTGAGGACTTTCTGTTGTTTTACTTGCTTGTGGCAAGCAGTGAAAGGTATTGAGTTTCATGTATGGGGAAGGAGCAGGGGTACAAGGACTGCGCACATGGATGGTCCACTGATCTACACGCCATGTCACTGGAAGCAGGAATCGGGAGCCCCCTCCTTCCTCTCTACCCAAATTCCAGGACAGTTTGGATAATGTGGAGTTCACCTTGCACATGAAGGATAGGTTTCATTTTGGTCTCCACTGACATATAATCATGATAAGACATGACCATCAGGCTACCTACTTCATTGTTATCTAGTATTGCTTGTGTTGTGTTTTCTCTCAACTCTTTCCATTATCCTCCTCTCCCATTCTATAGAATGCCTCAAATAATTTTTATTATCATGAAATGTGAGGAAGAAATTCTGCTGAGGAGAGAAAAAGAAGCAACAAAATGAGAAATATGTTTATTCCCATAATATTTCAGAAACATCTAGTCCAGGAATTACCGCCTATGAAATCTATGATTGCTTTCTGGAAGACCCAACATAGTATAGGTAGAATGGCTTTTGAAAAATGCTGGTTATCCTGAGTCTAAAGTAATAATTGATTGGAGAATCCAAAATAATAATTAATGAAATATAAAAAAGTAAGATAAAATCTAAAACTCCAAATAAGATTTGTTAAAGAAAAAAGATCTTTAACATTACTGAGGAAATGTGCTTTTCCCATATCCAACATTTCAACCACAATGATACGTTAGTGAGATTAAAACAGTAACTTCCTCTCTACCACTGGCTGTAATAAGTATCCTTTATTATCGTGTCTCTTTATTTAAACTTTAAAAAAATGAGATAGATTAAATTTGAATGTGTAGCAAACTTGCATACCAAGAGATAGTTTAAAGTTAATGTTTTGTTTTTTTTTAATTATTTCAGGCTTTTTTCTAAATTCTCCAAAGGTGTTTCTTAGACCAATATCCTGGGAAATTAATGAGGGCAGACCCTTGGCATTTGACAATTTCATAATGGCATATTTACAATTGTAATTTCTGCTATTTGTAAGTGACCCTGGAGTTCTATAGGAATTTCTCATTTTCAACCTATTTCAACTTAGCTTTGTTGTTCTCTACTACTCTGGTATTCAATAGCTTTCCAGAAGTGATGAATTTTCTCTATGAAAAAAGACCAATGAATTTATTGAAAATTGAAAAGGTGGTTAATTCATGATGTGCAGAATGGGACAAAAAATAGACTTTTGCTTGAAATGTGGTTCTAGAAACACCTGGATTCTTCAGTATAAGGAAAAGCAACCTTTTCAGATATTAAGAAGTTGTCTGCTGGTATTGAGTGAAAGAAATTAAGATTCAGAAAGATAATTTTAAGTACCAGTTCTTAGCTTATGCTTTTATATAGAGACATAGTATAGAACTGCCATTGTACTCAAATTCTATTCCTCACTCAACCACTAGCCAACTGTATCAATTTAGGATAGTTACTCCACCTCTCTGATTATCATCATCATTATCACTATAATCATGACCAACATTTCCTGAACCTTTACAATTAATCACTGTGCTAAGCTCTGTGCTTGGATTATCTCATTTAATGTTTGCAACAACCTGATACAATAGGCATTGAAAGCAAATAATACTGGATAACAACAGCTAACAGTGCTTGAATGCTTATAATGGGAGATGCTATGCCAAGTGCTCTATAAGCATCATCTTTTATTTTCCTCATAATAATGAGCTGGGTGCCATTAATCTTCTATTTAACAGATAGGAAGTTGAAGCTTAGAGAAATTCATTAATTTGTTCAAGATGACATAACCAGTAAGAGATGAAGGAGGATTTCAAATTAAGAATTCTTTGACTCTGGAGCTCAGGATCTTAACCACTAGACACTACTGGGTATACAAAGAAACTAATCATACTGCAAAAATAAACATTCATGTACAGATGTTGAATTCTTCATATTCACATAAGCAGCAAGTGTTGGCAATATACTGTCAGTCATTATGTCATATAGATGGTATTTCCCATTGGCAGGACCAGCCCTTTGAGCCATTTCCTCTGTAGTGATTCTCATGGAGCCATATTCATCTCTTGTGGCTTCCTATATGTGGCCAAGAGTGAACATTAAAAGGACAACTGATTGAGGATCTGACTATGAAGCCAGGTTTCATCTGTATGCAATTCTAGGTGGCCCGTAAGGGATTCTACCTGTGTCCTGGTTGCACTAGCACTGCACTTCATCCAAAGAAAACAACTGCTTTCATTAAATCCTAAGTGTTCTCTTGAGCAATTTCAATTTTTGTATCCTAGTAAGCAGATGGCAAGAATCTGTGTTTCTGACAACTGAGTAAACTTTCTTTTTGCCTTTCTTGGCTTGTAAAAATGATGAAATAGAAAATGGAAATTTACTGTGATGAGCAGAAGGCAGATTTCTAATGTAGATTCTCCAAATCCTACACACACACACACACACACACACACACACACACACACACACACAGCCAACAGCAGCAGAACAGTAGAGACAAGGGTGACCAGTGATTTGTCTATCATAAGAGCAGAGTGGGAGATTTGACAATACTTCATTTTCATGCATTCTCTTTAAGGGATCACAGGTCAACATTTAGACTTTTCATAGAAGACATAGAAATAAATATAATCTCTTAGATTGATTGTAAATCTGAGGAGTAGTTGTATCCAAATTATAGTTATTAATGTTATTTCTGTCTCTGAATGATAAATTACATTCAAGTCCATTACTTAGCAGAGTTATTATGCTTTTAGGAACTTAATTTGGGGACAGTTTTGATTTTCTCTGGAAGAGAAAAGGCAGATTCATCTCTTGGCTGAAGCATGACTATTTTAGGATCTAGTCAGATTTCATTTTCTTGAGAGAGAAACCAGCCAAGTGTTGCTCTCGCCCTCCATGGGTGGTGCAGATGAAAAGAGGAGGCGTATGCAGCGGATTTGTTCTCAGCTTCATAATGATACTATTCCTTCATCTGACAGTCACTAAAAATAACATCTGAATGAAGAAATTGGGTCGCCTGGTGACATTTTTGGTAGTAGCAGCACATTGAAGGGAAAGCCTTCATGTTTTCATGAAGAGTTGCACAAGTTCAATGCTTGATTTGTAGAAGGCATTTCCAAAGACAGCTATAAAATCCCTCAGTTGGATCTTTTGAGAGCACAGAAGAGAGGGCTGCATTTCTAGGGCAACTTGAGGCAACTCCCTCATGCAGGCAAGGCCAAAGTACGTGAGGAAGTCTAGTCGCAATTCTATGACTCTGCATCTTTTTCCATGTAACATACTGGTCTTCAGGAGTAAGCATTTTACTCAATTGCTTTCTTTTCTTAATTCATTTGCCTCATGTTCTGAGTATGGATGGAATACAAGCTACAGATTACTTTGGTGTCAGATAGCTGTAGTAAAATTTGTAGTCTTTAAAGACAGAAAACACTTGTATCCTAATTCTTGATTCCAGGATTTTCAGGCATCCTGGAACATAGTAGCATTCAAGAAAGATTAGTGAGTGAATAATAATCATTGGAATCCTTTGACAGCCTCTCTGATGCATCTTCTGCTACTTTCACCCTTACTCTCTCTGCCCCGCCACACAGGTCCCCTGGCTGATGGCCAGACACACCTAGCACATGCCTCCCTTTACCTTCAGCCTGGAATGTTTCCCCATGTCTCTGTGGGCCTAGCTCCCTTATCTCTAAGTAGAGACTCTAAGGTCTCTACTCAGATGTCACTTTATCAGTGAGAACTTCTGCCATTTCCTCTATCCCCACCCTTGAAATGTTTCTTCACATTTTCCAATGTGCCTACCAGCATCAGATATAGTATATATTCACCTATTTATTTGTTTAGCATCTTTATCCCTCTCCTGGAATGTGAGCCCCATAAGACCAAAGTCTTTGTCCCCAAATCTTAAAAACAAATATTGAGTGAACAAATAAATGTGTGTTCTAGTTATCCCTCTTCTGATTGGTATAAACAGATACCCACTCATCAAATCTCTAGTAAAGGAGACTCACCTTAATTAGAAGGAATCTTATACAATCCAAGAATAGGAATGTTGAGAGGTCCCTTGGTAGGGCCAGGTTTCTTGGAGGCAAGAACTGGATGGAGCCACCAGGACTTCATTGGCAGGGATGAGAAGATCTTGCCTCTAGCACTGCATCACTACCACAGTTCGCCCCTTCTCCTCTCCTAGATTTATGATAATCATGTGACTTTGGTTTGTATCATGCCATGTAACAGCTCCAACCTGGAATTTGCTGCTTCACCTCCTTCAGCTTTCTTAATCTCTGTTTACATACAGAGGAGCTCAGATTTCAGATCACCTTTTCAAACTAGGACAATAGTACCTAAGTCTCTAGCTTCCCAAAGGCTAAATCAGTGCCCTCCCTCGTTTCGCTCACTTAGGATATAACGCAGGCCTCATGTGATCGGCTCCCCATTCCGTAACAGTCACTCAGGGGTCAGCTTCTAGGAAGATCAGGCTATTGACCTTCCAAACACTATCCTCTTCCTTCTCCAAAAATGCTCTTTTATCTTTTGTATTCCCCTTTAAAGACAGTGAGAGGTTCATCGCACCTTTTTATTTGATGTTGCTTTTTTCTTCTTTTTACAAGTGTATGGGGGGAGATAGAGACAGACTCCCGCATGCGCCCCCACCAGAATCCACCCTGCAACCCCCGTAAAGGGCCTATGCTCTGCCCATCTGGGTCCATGCTTGCAACCAAGATATTTTTAGTGCCAGAGGTGAAGGATCCATGGAGCCATCCTCAGCATCCAGGGCCTACGCACTTGAACCAGTCAAGCCGTGGCTGCGGGAGGGGAAGAGAGAGAGAGAGAAAGGGGAAGGGGTGGAGAAGCAGATGGTCACTTCTCCTGTGTGCCCTGACCGGGAATTGAACCTGGGATATCCACACGCTGGGCCGACGCTCTACCACTGAGCCAACAGGCCAGGGCCTATTTGATGTTTTTAATCAATAAGTTTTACCCAAAAGTCCTTTAAAATTATGATATATGTTAGTGTAGAGAATTACGGTTAATGTGGAACTGAAAGTCACAGAGTATTCTTTGTGTTTTAGGCACCACAGACAGGCAGATTCTAGAAAGACTGTGACAGTGCAGCTGGCGTGGCAGGCCCTGCATCACTGCTGGGCGGAGCTGCTCTCACAGACACAGCTGACCAGAAATGCTACAGCTAGGGGGCTCGTTTTTCTCACCAGTAAGAAGGACTAGGGAGAGGGAATATACTGAAATGGCTAAATTCAAAGCAAAGGGTCTGGCAAGAGATAATTATTTGATTTGGCTCAGATGCCAAACGCAAAGGTGCTTAAAAGGTATGTAATTAATTCTTCATATGTCCTCTTTAAGTTTCCTCACAAACCCAGGAATTGTTTTCCTTTCTGGTCTCAAGGTTTTACTATTAAGAACCCTAAGCTAAATAGACTGAGACCCAACATGGACCAGGATGGCATTCCTGGGAGATTGCTACCCTCAGCATTACTGAAGGTGGGCAGCCATGAGTGACTGGAAAATGATCCTTTCAGAAGCCTATGACTGGGGCCAGCCACCACCTCTCAGTGGACCTCAGCAAGTAACAGCTGCTGTGGGCCTCAGTTTTCTCAGCTCTAACATCTCAAAGCTATGAGGATCAAAATCTAACTGACACATCGTGTGTGGGAAATTCCTAGGTTTAAGATCATCAGATAAGAGATTTTTATCTTTTAGAGCAGGAGTTGAGAACTATGGTCCATCTGCCAAATCTAGTTTTCTGCCTGTTTTTTAATGACCTGCGAGCTAAAAATGGGGTTTACATTTTTGAAAGGTTGAAAAAAATGAAAAGAAAAATAATATTTCATAATATGAAAATGATATGAAATCCAGATTTCAGTATCTGCCAGTAAAGTTTAACTGGCATACAGAGCCATTTGGCCATTTACATACCATCTACGGCTGCTTCGCCACCGCAGTGGCAGAGTACTTGTGATGGCGACTGCATAATCCACAAAACCTAAAATATTTGCTTTCTGGCCGTTTATAAAAAAAGTTAGCCAACTTCTGTTTTAGAGTGTAAAGGCTAAAAGTAACAAACTGGGATGGACACGCCTAGGTACAAACCATAGCCTCCCCTAACTAGCTGGGTGACCTTGGACAGTTATTTAACCTTTCTTAGCTCCACTGTTCTTATCTGTAATACGGAGATTAATAGCAGTCATCTCAAAGGGTCATTGGGAGGAACTGAATGAGATCCTCATGAGGCAGTGAGCAGAGACCCAGTCCAGCTGAGTAAATCAAGGCATGATTTTTATTCTCTTTTTTTATAATTAAATTTTTATTAATTTTAATGGGGTGATATCAATAAATCAGGGTACATATATTCAAAGAAAACATATCCAGGTTATCTTATCATTCAATTATGTTGCATACCCATCACCCAAAGTCAGATTGTCCTCTGTCACCTTCTATCTGGTTTTCTTTGTGCCCCTCCCTGTCCCCCTCCCCCTCTCCCTCCTTCCCTCCCCCCCCCCCAATCACCACACTCTTGTCCATGTCTCTTAGTCTTGTTTTTATGTCCCACCAATGTATGGAATCATGCAGTTCTTGTTTTTTTCTGATTTACTTATTTCACTCCATATAATGTTATCAAGATCCCAACATTTTGTCGTAAATGATCCGATGTCATCATTTCTTATGGCTGAGTAGTATACCATGGTATATATGTGCCACATCTTCTTTATCCAGTCTTCTATTTTTTTTACAGTGATTAAAGCCATTAATCAAACTCTTGGCCAATACAGCAAAAATCCATACAAGAGTAGTGTCCTTAACATGTTCACCAAGTCCAAGTTGGCACCAACACCATGCCAAATCCCTGCAAATGCAACCCAACCCCAGTTCAGTCTGTTAGGAGCTATCACAAGGAGCAGGAGTCCAGGAAAAGATCACATCCAGGAAAAGTCCGCATGGCACTGGAATGATTTTTATTCTTAAAATTTTATTTTAAAAGTAGCAATTAAAAAAATACAACCAGAAGTAATTAGATAAAAGTTCCAAGGTGTATTAGGTGTTATTGCTATCTACATCTTCACCCCGTTTATTAAGCCAGTTCAAGTAACTTCAAGTTCATAAATTTACAATGAGGTATAGAGCTCATGGCTAGTCTCTCTTATCCTCAGCATCCGGCACAGTGACTGGCACAAAACTGGTGCTAAGTATGTATTTGAGGGATAAATACATGAATAAACTGTAGAATATCTCCCTGACAGTGTCTGTGGCTGTGCAGCCAATGAGAGAAATGAAAAAGACAAGCCAGAAATCCAGGAGTGGTCATGACCAAGCAGAGCCAGACTGCCCATGAATTGTTGCTCTTTCTACTACTGCCAAACCAGTCACAGGAACCGCTCTCACTGGGCACTAAGATTTTTTTCTGACTACCTCCTTGAAGCCTTTTGTGCCAGTATCTTAGATTCTATAAAGAAAACTGTTGGAAAAACTGCCCTCTCCCAAGTGGATTCGGAAGGAGCCCAAACCATATCCCAACTTCCGCTGTACCCTCTGGGCCAGAATGGCTTCGCTGAAGACAGATAATCCAGCATCGACTGTTCAAACTCTTTTTGCTTCTTCCCTTCCCCTTGCTTTGTTTTGCACCAGCAATTTTGCCATGATTCGCATAACCTGAGCGAAGGGGTGGGAGGAACATAATATCAATAGCACTGATTTTCCAGCTTAAAAAGATTTGGGAGGAAAAGAATTTGAAATACTGGCAAACATTGGGGGTAGAGTTTGTGTATTGAATGATCTCAATGGCCTCAGAGAGTAGTGTGATTGTATCATCACCTCTGAGGAGGATGAGAGGAGAATATGAAAAGGCTGTGATCTCCTCAGTTTCCACACACTGCCCGGCACACCATGAGCACATCCAGCAAATCAAATACAAGAAGGTTGTTACTCACAGACACCCAGTCCCCAGCTGTCATATAGTGAGGTATCTCGTCAATGGTCATGGGAAATGTCCCCCAGGCTCTATCTTTCTGGCCCATGTGCCAGGAAAGATGACTGTGGTCAGAGTCGTCATAAAGTTTAAGTATATATATATATGAATCATAAATGATGAATAACCACATTATAAATTTTTCAAGTCTTGTTTCCCAGAGATGAGATTTATACCTAAAGATATTGGCAGTGCAAAGCCTCCCTGTACTCTTTGAAGGCCTCAGGATACTTGGCAATGAATAAGGAAAGAAAATGGTCTGAACAGTTTTTAAGGAAAGTCCTTGTCCAGCCACAGCTGGGGCACTCCTGGTATTGGCTCCCCGAGAAATGCGTGGACTCTAGCTTCACCTTTCATGGGTTGGAGGAGGGAAATGCTTATGGAACAGCAGATTATAGACCATTGAGCTCCTCTTTAGAACCAGAAACTTTTTGTTGTTGTTGTTTTTTAGCAAAGAGGGAGAGAGACAGACAGACAGAAAGACAGGAAGGGAGAGAGATGAGAAGCATCAACTTGTAGTTGTGGCACTTTAGTTGTTCATTGACTGCTTTCTCATATGTGCCTTGACTGGGAGGTAGGGAGGGCTACAGCTGCGCCAGTGACCCCTTGCTTAAGCCAGTGACCTTGGGCTCAAGCCAGCAACCTTGGAGTCATGTCTATGATCTTAAGCCGGTGCTCAAGCTGGTGAGTCCGCGCTGTAGCAGGTGACCTCAGGGTTTCAAACTTGGGTCCTCAGTGTCCCAGGTTGATGCTCTATTTAGGGGTCCCCAAACTTTTTACACAGGGGGCCAGTTCATTGTCCCTCAGACCATTGGAGGGCCGCCACATACAGTGCTCCTCTCACTGACCACCAATGAAATAGGTGCCCCTTCCGGAAGTGTGGCGGGGGGCCGGATAAATGACCTCAGGGGGGCTGCATGCGGTCCACGGGGCTGTAGTTTGGGGATGCCTGCTATACATAGCACCGCTGCCTGGTCAGGCTAGAACCTGGAACTTTAAAGTAAAGCTTTAACTCTTCTCTTGAATATAAAGCTATTTATTGATGTAGGAAAGGCACACAGGATTTTGTTTCCCAACTATCAATTTTGTGGGTATGCTTTTTTTAAAAAACAAACAAACAAACAAGCCAACCCCTTTCTTCTCTCTATTCCTGCCCACTCAGAACATAAGGAGCAAAATAAGAGAATTCCGTATGTTTTACAATGACCCCTTGGGCTGTGCAGCCTGCCCCTGCCCCTGGCCCAGTGATTTTATTTGCAAAGCTGATTTAAGATGAAAAGCAAAGTGTGGTGAACAAGCTGTACTCTTCTGCCCTGGTGAATATTTTCTGAGTGAAGTTTGACCAGCCTGAAAATTTTTAACAAATTCAAGAGGAAAAGGCATTCGGCTTCTAAATGGCCTGGATCAGGTTTCCATAGTAGCTTGGTTAGACAACAGACCTTTCCCAAGAGTTATGCAGATCTTGTCAATAATGCTGGTGCAAAAACAAGAAAGCCAACAATGGGGTCTTGTTCCTTTTAAGCTGAGTCATGAAAATCGTGCACTAAAACCATCCTGGAGAAAGACCTGGTTGGGAAAGCAACAGCCAGTAAAGTTGGAAGGAATTTCGAAAGGAAATGTTACCCTTCATTTTCTGAAAGACATTCAAGGCAATGAGAGATTGAAGAAAAATAATTTGACATTGCACTTCTCAAGTTCATAAAACATTTTAAAAACTAACTCATTATCATAATTTATAGCAGGAACTAGTCTCTTAAGTCTCAATGGACAATCTGTCTGACATCATGGTCCCATTTGTATGATTCATTTTTTCAAAGGCAATCTTGCCAGACCATTAAAAAGTAAACCAATTAATTACTTTTATGTTAGCTGGTTGCCTTCTGGCCCTTAGTTTTTCTCTATGTGGGGGCCATTATCACTCATTCAGTCTTGCATGATATTTCTGCCAGTGCATGTCAGTATGCTGCCTACACAGTAAAATGAACCACCCAAACATGCAAAATGAGGCCCTCACTTCATTGGACATTGCAAATTTAATACTTTCCCTGTCTCATGTTGTTTACAGTTCTGCCTTCTTCTCTGGGATCCCTTCACAGCAAAGTAATTATTCAACCTGCCCTGCCCTACTATTACACCAAATGTCACCATTTATCCCAACAAATAGGAAAACATCATTAAAACAGAGCTGTTTTCACTGGTGCTTTCTCAAAGGGGACAGTGAGAAGGCTGCGATAATGTACACTGTTCATAAAAATTAGGGGGTATTTCAAAATTAATATGAAGTGATAAAATATCCTTTAGGCCCTGGTTGGTTGGCTCCATGGTAGAACATCAGCCCAGTGTGTGGAAGTCCCCAGTTCAATTCCCGATCAGGGCACACAGGAGAAGCACCCATCTGCTTCTCTACCCTTCCCCCTCTCCTTTCTCTTTATTTCTCTCTTCTCCTTCCACAGCCAAGGCTCCATTGGAGCAAAGTTGGTCCAGGCACTTGGGATGGCTCCATGGCCTCTGCCTCAGGTACTAGAATGGCTCCAGTTGCAACATAGCAATGTCCCAGATGAGCAGAGCATCACCCCCTAGTGGACTTGCTGAATGGATCCCAGTTGGGCGCATGCAGGAGTCTGTCTCTCTGCCTCCCTGCTTCTCACTTTAGAAAAAAAAAAATCCCTTAATTTTTATGAGCAGTACTGTATAAAGACTAAGAAATGACTTCTTCTAAGACTCTTCTTAACTCTATCGACCTCCAAGGGAAAGTCAAATGCCATCTAAGCCAAAGTGAGGCTGGCTTTTATTTCTCTACCCCCTCTTTTTCACTTCCCAATCCTCTCCATAATTACAAGAAAAAGTAGAAAATCACTTCTCTCTTTAGATTCTCTATTGCTCACTACAATTATTATAGCAACAATTGCTGGGTAGATTTGCAATCTCTGATGTTTTACCACAATGAAGATATTACATCCTCTTAGGAACATAATCTCATTAAATTTTATATTGATACTTTGACATGAAACAAGAACTAAGACCTTCAATACTCACACAGATAAGGAGAGCAGGGCTAGGTGCTGGGAGGCCACAGTGAATTAGTGAAACTAGATTAAAACCTAGTATTCCACTTCTCAATTGGTGCTAGTGCTACCCTAAAGGATTCTACATCTCAAACGCTCAAAATAAACACATGGGGAAGGTCCAAGATGGAATAAAAATAAAAATAATTCTATAGAGTTGTAATGGCAGTTCTGTAACTGTAGTTCTTTGCCTATAAAACCAAAGGAGAGTAAGACACAGGGGATTGAAACCTTGAGACCTCACAAGATTCATCTGTTGACATGGAGAGCAAATAAAAGAGCAACCATCAATGACTGATAAAAATATAAAGCAAAGTTTAAGCTAGTGATTTATTTTTAAAGATTGGTAAGTATGAACTACAAAGGGAAATTGTGAGCCATGTGAAGCTTACCCATACTGTATTTCATTCAACTGTATTTTGTCCTTTGATGTGAACCTTAAGTTCATCTTCTCTATGAAGCCTTCTTTGACTAGTATACCCCAGAGTAATTTTTATCTTGGTTGAACATCTGCACTTTTCATGTAGTGTAGATGTTCTGGTCAGAGTATATGTCATTATAAGGGGGAAAATAATAACCACTAAAACCATCCCAAGTAAAAAGGGCATTACTGATACAGTGGGCTATTATATAAATTAAATATTAG
Organism: Saccopteryx bilineata; assembly: GCF_036850765.1. Lineage (NCBI taxonomy): Eukaryota > Metazoa > Chordata > Mammalia > Chiroptera > Emballonuridae > Saccopteryx > Saccopteryx bilineata. Next base: position 104,146,013 of record NC_089493.1, on the reverse strand, counting down.
AAGCACAATAGCTAGAAAATTCTCAGGAAAAAATCAATTTTTTTCTCTCAGCCTCTACACTAGTTCTATTCTCTTTCTTGCATCTACTCTAGTCTCTGCAGAATTCTTAACCATAATTCTTGCTCCTCCAGATCCATAACTTGGCCATTACTTTGGATTGCCTTAGTGCCTACTTCATTGCCAACTCTACATAGCCTTACTCATCAAATATCCATTACTATCCGACTACAACCTCTGAGTTTCTCAATTCAGTTTTTTGTTTGTTTGTTTGTTTTTGACAGACATAGAGGGAGAGTCAGAGAGAGGGACAGATAGGGACAGACAGGAAGGAATGGAGAGAGATGAGCAGTATCAATTCTTCATTGCAGCTTTTTTAGTTGTTCATTCACTACTTTCTCATAAATGCCTTGACCAAGGGGCTACAGTAGAGTGAGAGACCCCTTGCTCAAGCCAGTGACCTTGGGCCTAAGCCAGTGACCTTAGGCTTCAAGCCAGCAACCTTTGGGCTCAAGCTAGCGAGTGACCATGGGGTCATGTTTATGATCCTATGCTCAAGTCAGCGATCCCATGCTCAAGCTGGTGAGCCCACACTTAAGCCGAATGAGCCTGTGCTCAAGCTGATGACCTCAGGGTTTCGAACCTGAGTCCTCTGCATCCCAATCCGACGCTCTGTCCACTGCGCCACCGCTTGGTTAGGTTCAATTCAAATTCTTAAAGGGAAATCTCATTGGTTAATGTTCATCTATGAATTGGTACTCACCAAGCTAGGTATTCAATGTTGGTCCCATTCCTGTGACGTGGGTGTGGGGAAGGGATCGTGCATGATGCCGAGGTGCACCTGCAGCCAGAAAGGGAATTTAACACAGGCTCGTCTCACCTATTTGTTCCAACCACTCTTAGCATGTAATTGTATTTTGCCTTGCCTTCATAATAGTTAAATAAACTTGCTTTGTAGGTGTGATTTATATTTCCTGGTATAACAAAAGCTTCTTGACATTAAAACTCTGCTTAATTTTCTTTTCATTTTTAAAATTTATATTTGTAAGATTTTATTTGAGCCAAATTGATGACATTGTCTGGGGAGCAAGATCTCAAATTCTCATTGCCTAATTTTCTTTCTGACTCTTGGACATAGGATATCAAAAATACTGGTTTAAGTGGTCTTATTCTTCTTTGGTGTATACCAAGTATAAAACATAAACACTTTTTAGCTATTTGATGAGTGAATTAATGGTGTTACATTTTCAGCTACAATATCTTTTAAACATTCATTAAATAGCCATATTTTTCTTTATAGTAGCTTGGTCTCCACATTGTCAGGCATCATATACAAGCATTTATTCTTTACTATATTTCAAAATGGTTTTGGGAGAATGTGTTCAGAGACTTCAGTGTCCCACAATGACAGAGTAACTGATACCTGGCTTGTCTTTCTACTGAAGTAAACTATAACAATGAACAAAATATATGAGGCAATAGTTTTCAGGAAAAGAAAAATAGGAAGCATAAGACTATAATTCTTAAGAAAAGAGAGCCTTGGCTGGTTGGATCTCTGGATAGTGTTGGCCTTGAGTAAGGACTTCAATTTCTGGTCAGAACACACATGGGAAGTGGCCCTTTGCCTCCCTCTCTCCCTCTCTCCCTCCTCCCCTCCCACAGACAGTGGCTCAATTGGTCTAACCCTCAGCCTCAGGCACTGAGGATAGCTCAATTGATTTGAGCATTGGCCCTAGACGGGGGTTGCCAGGCAGATCCCGGTTGGGGTACATGTGGGAGTCTGTCTTACTATCTCCCCTCTTCTCACTCAAAGAGAGAGAGAGAGAGAAAGGGGGGGGGGGAGAAAAAGAGAAGAAAAGAAAAGGGAAGTTTGAGATAAGCCCCACAATTGCCCTAGTTTTCTGCCATGGGTACATTCCTTCTATACCATAGGAAGACAGAGCCAAAGCAGAGTGAACAGATAAGGCAAAGATTACAGTTCCAGGCTGGTAAAATACTTAGAATTTGTGAGACCTGATGCTGGAGAAGAACTTGTGCAGATTAGAAGTTCCAAAAATCTGTGTGGGGATTCACCATGGGCCCTTGGCAAGGGCGAGGTTGCACTTCAAAGGCAAGATTCAGTGAGGTCCAATAGAGACTGACAGCTACAGAGCTAGCTGGTGAATGATAACACCAATGGTAATGCCAGAGAATGTGTAGCACTAACAGATATTGGAGTTCTGGTCTAGAATTTAGTTTAAATCCATGGAAAACAGTGCTTTAGGAATGCAGTTTCTATTGCAGAAGTAAGAACCACATCAAAGAGTGAGGGCTACACCTGAGACTAAAGTCAAAGGCAAATAGCCTTGCTTTAACAAAAAATAAAACTGGGATTGACAGGACCAAGAAGGATCTAACACTAACTTAAATGCTCACAAGAACAAAACAACACTCTAAACTCAACATATAATCCAGACTCTCTATAATGCAGGGGTCGGGAAACTTTTTGTCTGGGAGAGCCATGAATGCTACATACTTTAAAATGTAATTTCATGAAAGCCATACAACGACTTGTGTACGTTATGCATTATCCAATAAAAATTTGGTGTTGTCCCGGAGGACAGCTGTGCAACTATTTATATAATGTGTCATTTTTCATCCTTTCACTTTAAGTTGTCTCTGTCTTTATATTTCAATTGCATTTATTACAGGCAATATTTACTTGAGTTTCATTTTTCAATTTCTTTCCTATAATTGGACATTTAATTAATTTACATGTAATATAATTATTAGTTTTAAGTCTATTATTTTATTCTAGTTGCCTCATATATTATTTTTTTCCTCCAGCCACCTGCAACCATGAACATGAGTGGTAGGAAATGAATGGATTGTAATACATGAGAATGTTTTATATTTTTAACATTATTATTTTTTTATTAAAGATTTGTCTGCAAGCCAGATGCAGCCATCAAAAGAGCCACATCTGGCTCGCAAGCCATAGATTCCTAACCTCTGCTATAACGTATCATCCATAATGGCCAGGCTACTATAAAATCTTACTAGGAATGCAAAGGAAAAGAAAATTTTGACCTAAACTAAAGAAAAAAAGAAAAAGAGAGAGAGAAAGAGAGAGAAACAGAATCCTAAAGGATCCAGATTTAGAATTTCAAGATAAATACTTTAAAGGAGGTACTACAAATATATTAGGGACTTAAAGTAAAAGGTGGTCAAAATAAGTGCATAGATGGGAAATCTCAGCAGAGAAATGATGGCAAATATAGAAAATAACAAATGAAAATTCTAAAACTGAAAAGTACAATATAGGAAATAACAACTTTACAGGATGGATTTAGTAACAGATTAGAGACTACAGATTATTGATTAGTAAACTTGAAGAGAGGTAAATAGACATGATCTAATTTAGAGATGAGAGATAGATTTGAAAAGTGAAAAAAAACACCCTACAACTAATCATGGTGCCAGGTGGGTTCTTGAAATATCAGGGGAAACACTTTGTAAAGCATATGATTGTCTAACCACTATGCAGTATACCTGAAACTAATACAAAATAATATTGAATATAAACAGCAATTGAAAAATAAAAATTTTGCCTGACCTGTGGTGGCACAGTAGATAAAGTGTCGACCTGGAACGATGAGGCCACTGGTTTGAAATTGTGGGCTTGCCTGGTCAAGGCACACATGGGAGTTGATGCTTCCTTCTCCTCCCCGCTTCTCTCTCTCCTCTTTAAAAAATGAATAAAGTCTTTAAAAAAATAAAAAATTTTTTAAAAAAGTGAACAAATCTCAGTGATCTATGAGATAATCATGTGTTCTAACATTAAAAAGTATTCCATTTACCCAAAAGAAGTCAGAAAAGGAAGAAAAAAAGAATATATGAGGCAACTAGAATAAAATAATATAATAGACTTGAAACTAATAATTATATTACATGTAAATTAATTAAATGTCCAATTATAAGAAAGAAATTGAAAAATGAAACTCAAGTAAATATTGCCTGTAATAAATGCAATTGAAATATAAAGACAGAGACAACTTAAAGTGAAAGGATGAAAAATGACACATCATAAATAGTAAACATAAGACAACTGCTATGGTTTATTAATATAAGACAAAATAAAGAGTATATAGCACAGATAAAACGGGATATCTATTAAAAAGAAAAATGTCAATTCAATCAGAAAGACATAAAAATTCTAAACATATGCTTACCTAATTATAGAGCTTCCAACAACTAGAAGAACTAAAGGGAGAAATAGATCATTGTAGATGAAAATTTTAACACCCTTATCTCAGTAATTGATACAATTAGACAAAATAATCATAGTGGATAGGGAAGATTTGGACAAAACTATCAACTAATTAGACCCAATTTTCATTTAGAAAACTCTGCACTCAATACCTGAAAATACACATTCTTTTCAAGAGCACAAGGCATGTTCACTAAAAAGGAAAAAAAAAGGACCATAAAATAAGTCTCAATGCATTCAAAAGACTGAAATCTTACAGAGCATAATTTGTGACTACAATTAAATTAAATTTAAAAACCTATAAAATAATAATATCTGAAAAATGCCTAAATATTCTGAAATGAAACAACATAATCTTAAACAACTCATAAGTAAAACAAATCTAATTTCACAAGGGAAATTAGAAAATATTCCAAACCTTATGATAGTGATATACAACATATCAAAATCTGTGTGATGCACCTAAAGCAGTGCTTAGAAGAAAATTTATAACTTTAAATTCTAATACTAGGAAAGAAGAATAATTTAAATTTAAAGATCTCAGAGCTAGAAAAAGAAGTAAATTAAACCCAAAGTAAGTTGAAACAAGAAAGATAGCAGACGTTTAAGAAATAGAATACAAATGTACAGCAGAGACAATTAACAAAGCCAAATTTGGTTCTTAGAACAGGATAATAAAATTTGTAATCCTTAGCAATATTGATGAAGAAAAGAGAAATAAAACACAAATTACACACTTCAAGAGTGGCACTACGATATCCTACAGACATTAAAAGTGTAAGACAATATTATGATATATTCATACTAATACATTTTATAATTTATAAGTACTAAAAAAAAGTCCTTGAAAAACTCAAATTGCCAAAACAAAGACAAGAAGAGAACATTTGACTACTGTATTTCTAGAGAAAATGAACTTGTAATTATAAATTTCTCCATAAAGAACACTTTAGGCCCAGATAGTTTTTATAATAAATGTCCTTAAACATTTAAGGAAGAAATATTCCCACCATCAAAAACTTCAAAGAATTAGGGGTGATGATTCCCACTACATCTCCATTCAACTTGCCTAGCTGGCTTATGTGAGAATCAAATGGACCTTAGAGAATGACAATTGATAATTGTAAATTTACACTTGATCCTAGCCAAAAGGCCAAGAAATAATGGTTACTGTAAATTTAATCAGGTGCTGACTCCAATTACAACTTCTGTTCCAGACATAGTTTTACTGTTTGAGCAAATAATCACTCTCCCAGTGCCCAATATGTAACTATTGATCTGGCAAATGCCTTTTTTTCAAAGCCTGTTAGTAAAGACCACCAGAAGCAGTTTACTTGCAGCTGGTAAGGCCAGCAATACACCTTCACTGTCCTACTTCAGGGATATATCAACCCTCTGGTCCTATGCCATAGTTTAGTCAACAGCTACCTTGATCACCTTTTTCTTCCAGAAATTACACTGCTCTTCATCTGTATGGGCCACCAAGTTACTATATAATTGATCTGAGCTGCTTATCATAAACTCAGTGTTATCTAAAGACTCAGCAACCATAAAGTTGGGCATGCACAAAAGCACTCTATTATCAAATGAAAGTGGCATATACAAAATTGGGCTCAAGTTGGCCCTGAAGGCACAAGTAAGTTACATAAAGAAGTGGCCCTAAAGTTCATGCTCCCAGCCGATATCTATGGCCTTATGAGATTTTCCTACAATAAGTGGACTGAGGAAGAGAAGACTTGTGCTTAGTTTATAGGTGGCTCTACACTACCCTAAAGTGGACATATGTGACACCACAGCCTGTTCTGGGGTCTTCCTGAAGGACAGTGGTAAAGGGAAGTCCTTCTAGTAGGCAGAACTTCAAGCAGTGCACCTTGTTGTTTATTTGGCTTGGAAAGAAAAATGACCAGACATATGAGTCTATAGTGATTCATGTATTGTAGCCAGTGGTTTGGCTGGATGGGCACAAACTTGGAAGTAAAAAGAATGGAAAACCAAAAACAAAGAAGTCTGAGGAGGAGGTATGTAAATAGACTTTTCTGAATGGGCAAAGAAAGTGAAGATATTTGTGTCCTATGTGAATGTTCACCAAAATGTAACCTCAGCAATGGGAAATTGAATAATCAAATGTATAGGACAACCCTTTCTGTGGAATCATGTCAGCCCTTTCCCCAGCCACACCTGCCATTTTCCAAAGGGATCATGAATAAAATGACTGTAGTATCAGTGAAGGAGATTGTGCATAGCATCCACAACATGAACACCCACTCTCCAAGGCCAACCTGGATACTCTTACTATTGAGTACCCAATTTGCCAGCAGCAGAAACCAACACTGAGTTCATGATATGAACTCAACACTGATTTCATAATGGCACCATTCTTCAAGCTGATTAGTCAGCTACCAGTTGGCAAACTGATTATAATAAACTATGCCCATCATGAAAGCAGTGCTTTATTCTTATTGGAATAAATATCTATTCTAGATATGAATTTGCTTTCTCTATGTGCAATACCAAAACTACCATCCATTGACTTACAGAGTGCTTTATCCATCATCATGGTATTCCACACAGCATTGCTTCTGATCAAAGTGCTCACTTTACAGTAATGGGCTATGTGGCAATGGGCCCATACTTGGAATTATGAATTCCAATAATCAAGGGGTGGAACCAGAAAAAACACCATTCACTATTACCTCTAGTTATCCACCACCAGTAAAATTTTTGCTTCCTATCCCTGTGAACTTATAATTTGCTGGTTCAATTGTCTAAGCTCCACATGGAGGAATGTTCCTATTTGAAGATACAACAATGATCCCATTGAACTGGAAGTTATGACTGCCTTTTAGCCACTTTGAACTTCTCATGCTGCTGAGTCAACAGGCAAAGAAGAGGGTTACTGTACTGGCTATAGTTATTGATCCTGATTATCAAGGGGGAACTGAACTGGACAAAACAATGAATATAAGAGTAAGCCTGGAATACAGGAACACCTTAGAATATCTCTTAATGCTACCCTGCCCTGTGATGGCAGTCAGTGGAAACCTATAACAACCCAATTCAAAGACTGTAATGGCCCAGACCCTTCAGAAATGAAAGTTTGGGTCATCCCACCAGGCAAAGAATCACAAATATCAGAGGTGCTCAGTGCAGTCAAAAAGAATATGGAAATAGTTATATAAGAAAGTAGCTAAAATTTCAAAAAATTCAAGAGGAAGGAAGACTTCCAAGCTCCTTTTATGAGACGAGCATAATTCTGATTCCAAACCAGGCAAAGACAACACAAAGAAAGAAAATTATAGGCCAATATCCCTGATAAATATAGATGCTAAAATCCTCAACAAAATATTAGCAAACCGGATCCAGCAATACATGAAAAAATCATACACCATGATCAAGTGGAATTTATTCTTGGAAGGCAAGGCTGGTACAATATTTGCAAATCAATCAATGTGATTCATCACATAAACAATAGGAAAGAGAAAAACCACATGATAATTTCAATAGATGCAGAAAAGCATTTGGTAAAATCCAGCACCCATTCATGATCAAAACTCTCAGCAAAGTGGGAATACAGGGAACATACCTCAACATGATAAAGGCCATCTATGACAAACCCACAACCAACATCATACTCAATGGGCAAAAATTAAAAGCAATCCCCTTAAGATCAGGAACAAGGCAGGGGTGCCCCCTTTCACCACTCTTATTCAACATAGTTCTGGAAGTCCTAGCCACAGCAATCAGACAAGAAAAATAAATAAAAGGCATCCAGATTGAAAAAGAAGAAATAAAACTATCATTATTTGTAGATGATGTGATATTGTATATAGAAAACCCTGAAGTCTCAGTCAAAAAACTACTGGACCTGATAAATGAATTCAGCAAGGTGGCAGGATATAAAATAAATACTCAGAAATCAGAGGCATTTTTATACACTAACAATGAACTGTCAGAAAGAGAAATTAAGGAAGCAATACCATTCACCACTGCAACCAAAAAAATAAAGTACCTAGGAATAAATTTAACCAGGGAGATTAAAGACTTGTACTCGGAAAATTATAAAATATTGATGAAATCAAGAAAGATACAAACAAGGGGAAGCATATACCGTGCTCATGGTTAGGAAGAATAAACATCATTAAAATGTCTATATTACCCAAAGCAATTTATAAATTCAATGCAATACCAATTAAAATACCAATGACTGGTGACGTCACGGAAATGGCGCCGTGAGCAGCGTGTCCGACAGCTCTCCCCTAAATCATAACAAATTTATCAACTAGAAACAGAAAAATTTATCCTCGGAGCATTCCACACAAACTGATAGCGAAAGGACTGTTATCACTTGAATCTGAGAGACGAGGGTGTGGAGGAATCTACCACAGGGACGTTCTTTCAAACCGCAAGGAAGTGCGCCTGTGGTGAGTCAGCCCATATACTTGGGAACCGGGAGCTGCCGCTAGCGGCCGACGCGAGCCGCCACCGTGAGCCGCCACGAGCCCCCGCGAGCAGCCGCGCGCACGCCCGGTCCGGTTGAGCACCGCTGACGTTCCCAGCGGCCCGCACACTGCGAGTGGGGGTCGCTGGCCACCGGTGCCCGGAGCGCCCCATTCGCGCGCGTGCCTTGGGCATTCCACGTGCCCAGGGCGCCCTGCTGGCCCGCACACCCAGGGGGCTCCATTATCCTGCGCCTGGTGCGGTCCAGCCGCCAGCGGCGGGGCGAGCGGGAGAGGCTTGGGAGATTCTCTCCGTGGGCAGGGCACCTCACCCAGCCATTCAAGCTAACAATCAAGCGTTGGGGGAGGGGCGCGCGCAGGCAGCCTAAAATACCTTCGGAAACACAGCTGCGACCCAATCACTGAAATTAGCTTAACCCATAAAATCTGCGCACCCTCGGTTCTAATTGATAAGATCTCTCTCAGTTCAGCGATCCAAGACAAGAGGCGTGATATTTTTTAGTGCCTCTCGCTAAAGGGGCGGGGGCAACTTCTGATTGATAGAGCCTCCATATTCAGGGATAAACGCTAACAAGAAGGACTTGGCAGATAATAAGGTCTATACTACACTACTCGTAAGCAGAGACTAGTGCCTCTTCTTCCCTGCAAAAACAGGCTACAAAGTGTGGAAAGCCTGGGTTGAGAGGTCCAACTAAATGATAGGCGCTGAACAGTCACCTTGACAACAATTGACTCCCACCCCCGCCTGATTACACTGGAGGCCCTGACTGTCAGAGCCTTTCCCAAAGCCTTGCACTGAGTGGGGATAGAGTGGGGATTTCCCAGCTCTTTGAGCCTCTTACTCCCCAGGCAGAAGCAGTTGCAGCCTTATAGCTGGATCACCAGGCTGCTAATTCAGAAAGGGGGGACTAGGAGAGAGAATCCAGGAAAGCAAACTCTCTCATCGTTGGACCCTGCAAACGCCAACAAGCCTTTACTTCCAGCAAGACTAAAGCCAATTATATGACATTGCCATAGAATCCCATCAACTGCAAATCCCTACCTAAGAGTGACACAGGGGCAGAGCCTGGGGTACAGAGTCACCGACTAGGAAGAGGGAGAGAAAAGAAAAAGGAAGAAGTTAACCTCTCAAAATCAAGAAAAACCCACAGACTTTACAACTTGATCCACTATTTTGTTGTTGTTGTTGTTGTTGTTGTTGTTTGTTTCTTCTATCTTTTTGCCTTTATTTCCTCCACCTCGGTCCTTCTATTCTCTGCCCATCTTATGCTTCCCCTTTCTTGAACTACACTACCCATGAGTGTTGCATTTTATTTTTCTTCTTCATCCTCACCCTCCTTTAAGGTTATACTCCAAAACACTTAACTCTCACTCTCTCCTCTTTTTTTTTTTTGTCTTGCTTTATTTTGTTTTTTTCTCTTCCTATTTTATTTCTTCCTTTGTTTTTCTCTTTTTCTTATTTTTTCCTTTCTATTCGTTTTTTCTTTTCTCATTTTACTTTCCTCCCATATAATTCTCAATCACGAACAAATTAGTTAATTTGGGACTCAAGGCTTTTTTTTGGCTTTATTTCTCTTTTTTGCTTTTGTTTTTATTTTTTTTTTCTTGTTTGTTTATTTTTGTGGCATTTTGGGTCCTCCCAACCGAAGGTCTCCATTGTATTTAGTCTTCGCTCCACTTAATACAACAGATTTTTACTTATTATTTTTATTTTTTCTTCTTTATTATTCTTTTTTGGTCCTTTTTTCTGGTTCCCTCTTATCCCTCTCATTATATCTCTTAGTTGACCATCACATACAAGCAAATCATCTTATGCTTGTCTAAGATTTTCTTCCTTTTTTTTTTTTTTTTGCATTTAGTAGGTCCCTACTCCCTTTTTTTTGCCCCTTGAACTCTTCACCCCAAATCAGGCCCTCCATTATAGGCACGATATTTCCCTGAGGAGGGGAGAGGAGGGAAAGAGAAGAGAGAAAAAAAGGGGGAAATAATAAATTATTACTGTTTTTTTTTTGTGGGGTGTTTTACCTTTTTTTTTTTTTTTTTTTTTTTTACTTTTTACTCTTTATTAATTCTAATTAGTGCTATCAATAAGACCACCCTCAGATGCCAATAAGAAAGAGGAAATCGAATATTATGGATACAAAAGAAAGAGAGGTAACACAAATAGATGTGGAAAAATCTATGGAGAAAAGACTTAACATATTGGAAGCCTTGGAGCTAAATGACAGAGAATTTAAAATAGAAATCTTAAAAATACTCAGAGATATACAAGAAAACACAGAAAGGCAATATAGGGAGATCAGAAAACAACTCAATGAACACAAAGAATATATTACCAAGGAAATTGAAACTATAAAAACAAATCAAACAGAAATGAAAAAGTCAATTCACGAGCTGAAAAACGAGGTAACAAGCTTAGCTAACAGAACAGCCCAGATTGAAGATAGGATTAGTGAAATAGAAGACAAACAACTTGAGGCACAACAGAGAGAAGAAGAAAGAGACTCAAGAATAATAAAAAATGAGAAAGCCCTACAGGAATTGTCTGACTCCATCAGAAAGAATAACATAAGAATAATAGGTATATCAGAGGGAGAAGAGAAAGAAAATGGAATGGAGAATATACTCAAACAAATAATAGACGAGAACTTCCCAAGCCTGTGGAAGGAACTAAAGCCTCAAATTCAAGAAGCAAACAGAACACCAAGTTTTCTTAACCCCAACAAACCCACTCCAAGGCACATCATAATAAAGATGACACAAACCAATGACAAAGAAAAAATTCTCAAGGCAGCCAGGGAAAAGAAGAGTACAACATATAAAGGAAGGCCTATTAGATTATCATCAGATTTCTCAGCAGAAACTCTACAAGCTAGAAGAGAGTGGACCCCAATATTTAAAGCCCTGAAAGAGAGGAACTTTCAGCCAAGAATACTATACCCATCAAAGCTATCCTTCAAGTATGAAGGAGATATAAAAACATTCACAAATACAGAAAAGATGAGAGAATTTATCAACAGAAAGCCCCCACTCCAGGAAATACTAAAGGGGGTTTTCCAACCAGATTCAAAGAACAAAAGAAAACAACACCACAAGTAACAGCTCCACCAAGAACACAATAAAACCAAACTTAAACTGTGACAACAAAGGAAAAAAAGGGGGGAGAGGATGGAGATTAACAGTAGCAAAGGATGATGAAGTGCAGAAATACTTATAAGATAGGGTACTACAATGAATATGGTAGGTACCCTTTTCATTACTTAATGGTAACCACCCTTAAAAAAACCACCACAAAAACACTTGCCTTAAAAAAGGTAGCAACAGAGGAAAGAAGTATGGAACACAAACAAACAAAAACAAATGATAGAAAAACAAAAGAGAAGAATCAAACTAGATACAAAACTAACAGAAAGCAATTTATAAAATGGCAGTAGGGAACCCACAAGTGTCAATAATTACACTAAATGTAAATGGATTAAACTTACCAATAAAAAGACACAGAGTAGCAGAATGGATTAAAAAAGAAAATCCAACTATATGCTGCCTACAAGAAACACATCTAAGCAACAAGGATAAAAACAAATTCAAAGTGAAAGGCTGGAAAACAATACTCCAAGCAAACAACACCCAAAAAAAAGCAGGCGTAGCAATACTCATATCTAATAATGCTGACTACAAGACAGAAAAAGTACTCAGAGACAAAAATGGTCATTTCATAATGATTAAGGGGAAGTTGAATCAAGAAGACATAACAATCCTTAATATATATGCACCAAACCAAGGAGCACCAAAATATATAAGACAGCTACTTATTGACCTTAAAACAAAAACTAACAAAAATACAATCATACTTGGAGACCTCAATACACCGCTGACGGCTCTAGATCGGTCATCCAAACAGAGAATCAATAAAGATATAGTGGCCTTAAACGAAATACTAGAACACCTGGATATGATAGACATCTACAGGACACTTCATCCCAAAGCGACAAGTATACATTTTTCTCTAGTGTACATGGAACATTCTCAAGAATTGACCATATGTTGGGCCACCAAGACAATATCAAGAAATTTAGAAAAATTGAAATTGTACCAAGCATATTTTCTGATCATAAAGCCTTGAAACTAGAATTCAACTGCAAAAAAGAGGGGTAAAAACCCACAAAAATGTGGAAACTAAACAACATACTTCTAAAAAATGAGTGGGTCAAAGAAGAAATAAGCGCAGAAATCAAAAGATATATACAGACAAATGAAAATGAAAATACGACATATCAGAATCTCTGGGATGCAGCAAAAGCAGTAATAAGAGGAAAGTTCATATCACTTCAGGCCTATATGAACAAACAAGAGAGAACCGAAGTAAACCACTTAACCTCACACCTTAAGGAACTAGAAAAAGAAGAACAAAGACAACCCAAAACCAGCCGAAGAAAGGAGATAATAAAAATCAGAGCAGAAATAAATGAAATAGAGAACAGAAAAACTATAGAAAAAATCAATAAAACAAGGAGCTGGTTCTTTGAAAAGATCAACAAAATTGACAAACCCTTGGCAAGACTCACCAAGGAAAAAAGACACAGGACTCAAATAAATAAAATCCAAAATGAAAGAGGAGAGATCACCACAGACATCATAGATATACAAAGAATTATTGTAGAATACTATGAAAAATTATATGCCACCAAATACAACAATCTAGAAGAAATGGATAAATTCCTAGAACAATACAACCTTCCTAGACTGAGTCATGAAGAAGCAGAAAGCCTAAACAGACCAATCAGCAGGGAGGAAATAGAAAAAACTATTAAAAATCTCCCCAAAAATAAAAGTCCAGGCCCAGACGGTTATACTAGTGAATTCTATCAAACATTCAAAGAAGACTTGGTTCCTATTCTACTCAAAGTCTTCCAAAAAATTGAAGAAGAAGCAATACTTCCAAACACATTTTATGAGGCCAACATAACCCTCATACCAAAACCTGGCAAGGATGGCACAAAGAAAGAAAACTACAGACCAATATCTCTAATGAATACAGATGCTAAAATACTAAACAAAATACTGGCAAACCGAATACAACAACATATTAAAAAAATAATACATCATGATCAAGTGGGATTCATCCCAGAATCTCAAGGATGGTTCAACATACGCAAAACGGTTAACGTAATACACCATATCAACAAAACAAAGAACAAAAACCACATGATCTTATCAATAGATGCAGAAAAGGCTTTTGATAAAATACAACACAATTTTATGTTTAAGACTCTCAACAAAATGGGTATAGAAGGAAAATATCTCAACATGATAAAGGCCATATATGATAAACCATCAGCCAACATCCTATTAAACGGCATAAAACTGAGGACTTTCTACCTTAAATCAGGAACAAGACAGGGTTGTCCACTCTCTCCACTCTTATTCAACGTGGTGCTAGAAGTTCTGGCCAGAGCAATCAGACAAGACAAAGAAATAAAAGGCATCCATATCGGAAAAGAAGAAGTAAAGCTATCACTTTTTGCTGATGATATGATCCTATACATCGAAAACCCGAAGGACTCCACAAAAAGATTATTAGAAACAATAAACCAATACAGTAAGGTCGCAGGATACAAAATTAACATACAAAAGTCCATAGCCTTTCTATATGCCAACAATGAAATATTAGAAAACGAACTCAAAAAAATAATCCCCTTCACGATTGCAACAAAAAAAATAAAATACCTAGGAATAAACATAACAAAGAACGTAAAGGACCTATATAATGAAAATTACAAAGCATTGTTAAGGGAAATCGAAAAAGATACAATGAGATGGAAAAATATTCCTTGTTCTTGGATAGGAAGAATAAATATAATCAAAATGGCCATATTACCCAAAGCAATATACAAATTTAATGCAATTCCCATCAAAATCCCTATGAGATTTTTTAAAGAAATGGAACAAAAAATCATCAGATTTATATGGAACTATAAAAACCCCCGAATAGCCAAAACAATCCTAAGGAAAAAGAATGAAGCTGGGGGCATTACAATACCTGACTTTAAACTATATTATAGGGCCACGATAATCAAAACAGCATGGTATTGGCAAAAAAATAGACACTCAGACCAATGGAACAGAATAGAAAGCCCAGAAATAAAACCACATATATATGGTCAAATAATCTTTGATAAAGGGGCCAACAACACACAATGGAGAAAAGAAAGCCTCTTCAACAAATGGTGTTGGGAAAACTGGAAAGCCACATGCAAAAGAATGAAACTCGACTACAGCCTGTCCCCGTGTACTAAAATTAATTCAAAATGGATCAAAGACCTAAATATAAGACCTGAAACAATAAAGTACATAGAAGAAGACATAGGTACTAAAATCATGGACCTGGGTTTTAAAGAATATTTTATGAGCTTGACTCCAATGGCAAGAGAAGTGAAGGCAAAGATAAATGAATGGGACTACATCAGAATTAAAAGTTTTTGCTCAGCAAGAGAAACTGATATCAAAATAAACAGACAGCCAACTATATGGGAACTGATATTTTCAAACGACAGCTCAGATAAGGGCCTAATATCCAAAATTTACAAAGAACTCATAAAACTCAACAACAAACAAACAAGCAATCCAATAAAAAAATGGGAAGAGGACATGAACAGACACTTCTCCCAGGAAGAGATACAAATGGCCAACAGATATATGAAAAGATGCTCAGCTTCATTAGTTATTAGAGAAATGCAAATCAAAACTACAATGAGATACCACCTCACTCCTGTTAGATTAGCTATTATCAACAAGACGGGTAATAGCAAATGTTGGAGAGGCTGTGGAGAAAAAGGAACCCTCATTCACTGTTGGTGGGACTATAAAGTAGTACAACCATTATGGAGGAAAGTATGGTGGTTCCTCAAAAAACTGCAAATAGAACTACCTTATGACCCAGCAATCCCTCTACTGGGTATATACCCCAAAACCTCAGAAACATTGATACGTGAAGACACATGTAGCCCCATGTTCATTGCAGCACTGTTCACAGTGGCCAAGACATGGAAACAACCAAAAAGCCCTTCAATAGAAGACTGGATAAAGAAGATGTGGCACATATACACTATGGAATACTACTCAGCCATAAGAAATGATGACATCAGATCTTTTACAGCAAAATGGTGGGATCTTGATAACATTATAAGGAGTGAAATAAGTAAATCAGAAAAAAAGAAGAACTACATGATTCCATACATTGGTGGAACATAAAAATGAGACTAAGAGACATGGACAAGAGTGTGGTGGTTACCAAGGGTGGGGGGGGAGGGAGGACATGGGAGGGAGGGAGGGAGAGAGTTAGGGGGAGGGGGAGGGGCACAGAGAACTAGATGGAGGGTGACGGAGGACAATCTGACTTTGGGCGAGGGGTTTGCAACATAATTTGATGACAAAATAACCTAGACATGTTTTCTTTGAATATATGTACCCTGATTTATTAATGTCATCCCATTACCATTAATAAAAATTTATTTAAAAAAAAACAAAAAAAAACAAACAAACAAAAAAAACAAAACAAAAAAATACCAATGACTTACTTCAAAGATATAGAACACATATTCCAAAAATTTATATGGAACCAAAAGAGAACATGAATTGCCACAGCAATCTTGAAAAGAAAGAATAAAGTGGGAGGTATCACACTTCTGGATATCAAGTTATACTACAAGGCCATTATACTCAAAACAGCCTGGTACTGGCATAAGAACAGGCATATAGATCAATGGAACAGAACAGAGAACCCAGAAATAAACCCATACTTTTATAAACAACTGATATTTGACAAAGGAGGTAAGAGCATACAATGAAGTAAAGACAGCCTCTTCAACAAATGGTGTTGGGAAAATTGGACATCTACCAGCAAAAAAAAGAAACTAGACCACCAACTTACACCATTCACAAAAGTATACTCAAAATGGATAAAAGACTTAAATGTAAGCCATAAAACAATAAGCATCTTAGAAGAAAACATAGGCAGTAAGCTCTCTGACATCTCTCGCAGCAATATATTTGCTGATTTATCTCCATGGGCAAGTGAAATAAAAGACAGGATAAACAAATGGGACTATATCAAACTAAAAAGCTTTTGCACAATTAAAGACAATAAGAATAGAATAAAAAGACAAATTACACAATGGGAGAACATATTTGACAATACGTCTGATAAGGCGTTAATAACCAAAATTTATGATATAAAGAACTTGTAAAACTCAATACCAGGAAGACAAACAATCCAATTAAAAAATGGGCAAAAGTAATGAATAGACACTTCTCCAAAGAGGACATACAGATGGTCAATAGGCGTATAAAAAAATGCTCAACATCACTAATCATTAGAGAAATGCAAATTAAAACCACAATGAGATATTACCTTACACCAGTCAGAATGGCACTCATCAACAAAACAACACAGAATAAGTGCTGGCGAGGATGTGGAGAAAAGGGAACCCTCCTGCACTGCTGGTGGGAATGCAGACTGGTCAGCCACTGTGGAAAACAGTATGGAGATTCTTCAAAAAATTAAAAATCAAACTGCCTTTGACCCAGCTATCCCATTTTTAGGAATATCCCCCAAGAACAGCATAGAACTGTTTCAAAAGAAGAAATGCACCCCCATGTTTATGGCAGCATTGTTCACAACAGCGAAGATCTGGAAACAGCCCAAGTGTCCTTCAGTGTACGAGTGGATTAAAAAGCTTTGGTATATATATACTACTCAGCCATAAGAAATGATGACATCAGATCATTTACAACAACATGGATGGACCTTGATAACATTATACTGAGCAAAATAAGTAAATAAGAAAAAACTAAGAACTATATGATTCCATACACAGGTCGGACATAAAAATGAGACTCAGAGACATGGACAAGAGTGTGGTGGTTACGGGGTGGGGGGGAGGAGAGAGAGGGGGTTGGGTGAGGGGAGAGGCACAAAGAAAACCAGTTGGAAGGTGACGGAAGACAATTTGACTTTGGGCGATGGGAATGCAGCACAATCAAATGTCAAAATAACCTGGAGATGTTCTCTCTGAACATATGTACCCTGATTTATCAATGTGACCCCATTAAAATTAATAATAAAAAAGTAGCTAAATATCAGACAAGGCCACATGACCAGTTGCAGAAACGAGGACTGCAATCATTATGAGTATTCTTTGCTTATTTTTTAATAAACATGTTTACATTTATATATTATATTAATAATATATTAATATATTTTTTTGCTATTTTTGTTTTCTTCCCTCTCTTATTCCAAGATCATGTAACATAAGATATAATAATAATAGTCAACTTTACATCACAGGATTTAAGTTATAGGACATCAAAGAGAAAAGTGAACATTACTTAAGACTTTTGCATCCTCTTCTAGAGAAAGAGTCAGGTTATTTTTGGTTATATACAGAATAGTTGTATCATATTAGGCAAAAGTAGGACTTTGTTATTGCTTTTATTTGGAGCTTAAGTACAATTTTAGAGATGTATATGTGCACTTAGTTAGGCCCTGGCCAGTTGGCTCAGCAGTGGAACATTGGCCGGGTGTGTGGAAGTCCCAGGTTCAATTCCTCATCAGGCACACAGGAGAGGTGCCCATCTGCTTCTCCACCCTTCCCCCTCTTCTTCTTCTCTGTCTCTCTCTTCCCTTCCCGAAGCTGGGGTTCCATTGGAGCAAAGTTGGAACCGGCGCTGAAGACGGCTCCATGGTCTCCTCTTCAGGTGCTAGAACAGCTCCAGCTGCAAAGGAGTGGCACCCCAGATGGGCAGAGCATCGCCTCCTGACAGGCATGCCAGATGGATCCTGGTTGGGCACATGTGGAAGTCTGTCTGACTGCCTCCCCATTTCCAACTTCAGAAAAACACAAAAATACACACAAAAAGGAATAGATTGTGATGGTCAGTTTTGTGGCAACTCTACCAGGCATAGTCCCAGTTATTCAATCAAACACTATTCTATGTTTTGACCTAAAGGTATTTTGTTGATGTAATTAAAGGAGATTATCCTCAGTTATCTGAGCAGGGCTGACCCAATCAGCTAAAAGACCTTAAGAGAAGAACTGAAGTTTCCCTAAAGAAGAAAAAAAAATTATGCTATGCCTGTGGACTGAAGCTTCAACTCCTGCCCAAATGTTTTCAACCTGCCATTCTTGATGATATGTTCTACAGATTTTGGACTTAATTGGCCAGCACCCACAATTTTATAAGTCAATACATTGCATATAGTCATCTGTCAATCAATCATCTACCTATCTGATTGTCTATCATCTATCTGTCTATACATTCAGGCGCATATGTATATAAACATATACTTATCCTACTAGATCTTTTTCTGGTAGACCTTTAATGAATATACTTCTCAACTTCTTTTATGAGGCCAGAAGAACTCTGATACCAATACTTGACAATAACATACAGGAAAAGAAAATTACAGACTCATGAATTATAGATACAAAAATTCATAATAAAATGCTGATAAATCAAATGCAGTAATATAAAAAGAATAATACCTCATGACCAAATGAGTTTACTCCAGTTAAAGTTGGCACAATATTTGAAAATCAGTCACTGAAATTCATCACTGTAACAGAATAAAAGAGAAAAACCAGATCTCCATCTTAATGGAGCAACAAAAGCATTTGACATTTCATATTTATTTGGGGAGAAAATTCCCAGCAAAGAAAAATTAGATAGAAGTTTCCAGAATGTGATAAACGCACCTATAAAAACCTAAAGCAAATATTATTTTTAGTTTCCAAAGAATGGGAACAAGGCAAGATTGTCTACTTTTACCACTTCTTATCATCACTGGACATAAAAGTCATAACTAGTGTAATAAGGCAAGAGAAAGAAACAAAAAGCATAAAGATCTGAAAGAAAAAATAAAACTGTCTATATTTGTATATGACATGATAGTTTATTTTGAATGGTAACTCCAACACTTCCTAACTCTGTGATTTGGGCTAATAATCACTATAACAAGTCTATTGTCCTCATATGGAAGATGGTGGCGCCAACTTATGAGGATGGGATGAAATGATACACAAAAGTGTTTAGCACCATGCCAGGCTCATGAGATGTTGATGTTGATAAATTATGGCAGTAGTGGTAGTAGCTTAAAAAAACAAACAAACAGGACTTTTAACTTCACTTTAAAAATCCAGCGTTTTAACTTTCTGTGCCTCAATTTTTTCATCTGCTACATAGATAATACTGTTTTCTACCACATAGGGTTCTGTGGGGATTACAAGCAAATACATAAAAACGTGCTTTGAACAGCACCTGAAACAAAATAAATGTCAATATGTATTAGCTACTTTGATTATTGTCTAATTATATGTTTTACACATAGAATAATCTCATATTTTTTACATTGTTCTTCAAGAAACCACCTTTATAGAAAGAATTTGGGACTCAATCTTCCTGGTGAGAAACAGTAGAGCTTCTCTGGAATCCTAAAGTGATTTGTAGCCAAAGTAATTTCATCAGGTCTAATACTCTATACCAGTCACTGTTAGGTACATTGTATATTTTAATCTCCTTTAATCCTTAAACCAACTTTTGGATGGGTACTACCCTCAGGTTCATTTTATGAGAAACTGAGACACAGTTAAATAATTTGTCCAAAGTCCATCTGTCAATAATAGACCAAGTTAAGATACCATTTCAAAATTGAGACTCATGGACCTGAACAAGAGTGCAGTGGTCACCAGGGGGAGGGGGGGGGGGGAAGGGGAAAGGAAGGGAGTGAGGGGAGGGGAGGGGCATAAAGAAAAACAAATAAAAGGTGATGGAGGACAATTTGACTTTGGGTGATGGGTGTACCACATAATCAAATGTCAAAATGATCTGGAGATGTTTTCTCTGAATCTATGTACTCAAGTTGATCAATGTCACCCCATTAAAATTGTTTAAATAATAAAAAAAAAGATACCATTTCAAAGCTTCCAAATTCAAGCGTTTCCATTGCATCTTAGTCATGTATAACACAAGCAGCTTCGAACCAACCTCACCAGATTGTGTTTATTCTTTGTGTACAGATAAAATTAGTCATGTGCATTTATTCTAAATGTCCAAATTAAGATTGTGTGTGTCAATCGAATCCAAACTGTTGGTGAGGGTAGGGAGAGAAGGAGAGAGAAGGGTTTTCTTCATTCCAAGTGATTTGGATCAACACCAGCATTTCTGCCCCAGCTTTTCAGACTCTGCTGAGAAAGAGAAAACAGGGCATATAGTAAAGGGAGTCTCACCAAACTCTATGCCCAGTTCTTGCCAGAAAAAAAAAAAAGCGGCAGCTAAAAATGTCACCTGTGCTGGATCCTTGCACAAAGTCAGCCTTCATCACTTACTGCTACTTGGTCTAGAAGAAATATTTCATTAACTGTACTCTTGCTGTAGATTTTATCTAGTTGCCATAGAAACTTTGGAGGAAAACGGTTGTTTTTAACCCTTGGACTGGGTTTGTTACCCAGTTTTATAGCTCTATTTAAAGAGCCCCTTGTTATTTTAAACTCTTCCCCTTCTGCTCTCCTGTTTTCCCTCCTGTGAGGCAGCTGGACAGGACCTGTTTATGACCTTCTTTCTAACTGCTGCTGGGATTCTGGCACAGATCCTGAGGGGAGAGGGCAACAGCCAGTAGTGCTTTTCCATGTTTATCTGTGAGATGAACTCTGGTTGCAACCAAATTTTCTAAAAGCTGAAGTTTCACTTCATCAAAAATAAAAATGAGCCATCTTGTTTTTATTGCCTCTGCCAAGCCAGCTTCCCACCTAGCTTAAGTCCTTACAGAAGGCACCACAAGCCCCACCTAACTCCCCAGACAGCCTCCAAATTAAAAGCATCTGTTGTCTTTATATTCGGAGTCCTTCTGTCTTCCCATGGGCCCCTCTTCACTGCTCCTGGAGTTACAAATACACCACTGGGGTTGTGCTTGCCTGTATAGCTTTCTTTTCCCTGAGGGACATACACATATATTTTAGAACAGGAATCTAGGCTTGGTTTATAGCCAATGGACTCCCATGATGTGAGCCTCCGCTGTCTCCATACTGGATGACATCTTTCCTGCACTATCTCTTTGTTCTCCTGCCTGGGAGCTTATTTGACACATTTGGAAATTCTGGTTACAATTGGTTTTGTCCACAGGAAAGAGGTGGGTATCAGTCAATGGCCTTACTCTGGTTTGGAAGGAAAGTTGAGGGCCAGATGTTGGGTATTTCTAGAAGCTACAAAAGGTAACCTGTGGAGGATAGAAAGATTTAGATGGAGATATGGTTGGCTACATTGGCTGAGAATAATGTCACCTAAATAACATACTGACCCTGCCAAGGAAGATACAGCCTCTCAGGGAGGAAGTGGAGGTAAGGGCCTCACTTGACTCCAGGTCTTGACTACCATCCCATAGACTTAGCCATGCAAGGTGAGGATGAATATTGAGTGCAATGGCCTATCAAGAGCTTGCAGGAGTGCTACCCATTCATGGGATTGTCTTGTATTAGAGCTTTTATGACCACATCTCTGATTATGGAGCCCCAGAGAAAGGCCTGGATGACTCCCATGAGCATACACAAAGAGGAAGATTCATTGCAACCTGTTCTGTGATTACTAACTAACAAGTGAGATAAGCCAGCTCATCAATGAAACACTCCCTAGAGAGGAAATGGCTTCAGGGTTGCCAAGATAGGCAGTCTTTCCCTGGTAGGAAGTCCAAAGGTGAGCATTGTGGCTGGGTGTGTATCTAAAACCTGGCTCAAAGCCGACAAATATTCCAGGTGAGCTTTAGATGTGGGAATGGAGACATTTCAATTGTATATACAGGTTACTTGGAACTATGAACTCTGTCTCTCTCATCTCTGAATGCCTCTCATATCTCAGGCACAGCTTGGTCCATAGCAGGTGCTAAATAGTTCAATGTACACCTAGTAAAGATGTTTTTGTTTTTGCTATAGATCTCATATGTTTTTCCTTTTTTGAGAGAAAGAGGAGAGGGAGAGAAGCATCAACTCATTTCACTTAATTGTGCTATTGGTTGCTTTTCATATGTGCCCTGACTGGGGCTCGAACCAGAAAACTCAGGGGTTGAACTAGTGCCCTTGGGATCAAACTAGCAACCCTGAGATTGAACTGGTGACCTTGGCACTCCGGGACAATGCTATGTCCACTGTACCACCAGCCAGGGCCTATTTCTTTTTTTAAATGATAGCTTTATTGAGATATACTTCACATGCAATAAAATTTATCCTCTTAAAGTATTCAGTTCAGTGGATTTTAGGGTACAGTCATCCCTCACCATATCATGGTTCACTTTTTGCAGTCTCACTGTATCACGGATTTTTAAATTGTATATATCTAATTTTGTATTGCAGATTTTTTGCTATATTGCAGGATTTTGCAGTATATAGGTATTTTTATATACTATTATTTTAATTATATTTGTAGTAAAATAAGTATTTTCTAGCCTAAAAAATTGAAAACAATATAAAAAATATAAAATATATTAAGAATATTAAATCGAAATAAAATACATAGCATACAGCAGATGAGTAGACAAAGACTCACACATAGAAAACGCAGCTACAGCCACTTCTGCTTGAGTTAGTTTGCTCATGTGAGATCAGTACTGTACAACTAATTCATCATCATCTTCATCATTCAAGTTGTAGTATATTCACTGGTGAGTACCCATATAGAATTTTATATGTTGTTAAAATTACATAGGTTTAAGAGTGTAGAAAGTGTTTAAGAGCATAGGAAGTGTTTATAAGAGTGTGGGAAAGGTTTATAAGAGTATAGGGAGGGTTTATAAAGCCTTAAAATACAGTGTGTCCATAGAGTCATGGTGCACTTTTGACTGGTCACAGGAAAGCAACAAAAGATGATAGAAATGTGAAATCTGCACCAAATAAAAGGAAAACTCTCCCAGTTTCATATCTATTCAGTGAAGTTTGATGTGGGCTCACACACAGATTTTTTTAGGTAGCTATCCTATTGTATAGCCTCTACAGACTTGTCACTGACAAGTGGCCTACCAGAACGGGGTTTTTCCACCAAACGGCCCATTTCCTTCAACTGCTTACCCCACCGAGTAATGTTATTCCTATGTGGTGGCGCTTCATTATAAACGGCGCTGATATTCACGTTGCACTTTGGTCACAGATTCAAATTTAGCGAGTCACAAAACACACTGAACTTTCCTCTGTACCGTCCACATCTTGACTGGCATGGCCGTGGGCTGCTCCACTGTATACATGGTGTTACATCATCATCTGTGCATGCGCACATGCTGCCACATCATCCTACAGAAACTGGGAGGGTTTTCCTTTTATTTGGTGCAGATTTCACATTTCTATTGTCTTTTGTTGCTTTCTTGTGACTGGTCAAAAGTGTACCATGACTTTATGGACACACTGTATATATAAATAATAAATATAAGGTTGCTACTTTGTGGATTTTTGCCTATCACGGGGGGTTCTGGAACCTAACCCCTGTGATAGATGAGGGATTACTGTATTTGCAGAGTCATATAATTATCTAATTTTAGAACATTTCATTACCCCCCCAAAAAAAACTCATTAGCGATCACTCCCTGTTCCCTAGCCATAAGCTGTTGGCAACCACTAGCTAAATCAACTTTCTGTCTCTGGTCATAAATTTCTTATCACTGCATTCAACAGTTTTAGAGATCTCTGCATAAGCACACAAAGCAAAATTTCCATGCAGTCTAGCTCTTCAGAAAGCTTTCCTTGTGTTATCCTGGTTTTAGCTAATCCAGTCTCATCCTTTCTATCACTTAAAAGAACAGATGGCTTTAGCCTTCTCCAGGCCAAAGCTGAGTCTCTGTATTGCCAAACATGTTGATGAGCACTGAAATTCAGCCCAGAATCACAGTGAGAGCAAATGCGAAATACCTGGACATCGCCAAAGTAATCAGGCATTTCCTCATACTCTAGCACCACTTAGCAACTACATGGGTGACCCATTCTGGTGCAATTCCATTTTTTTAGCAGAAATGGAATTTGGGGCATGCCAGGTCACTGATGGAAGGTCAGCCTTGGTCTGAAAAGGCAGCAATAAAGATAAGCAGCAGAGTTAGCCAGGGCAACACATATGACATAGTATCAAGTGCTGCTGTAGGTTGAAGTTCCAAAGCTGAAGCCCAGGGCTATGAGGATGCACTGAGAGTGGAGGAAAGAGTCTGAAGATCTCAGACCCAGGTTCGGGAGCCAGGATGGGCAGCCAAGTACTGAACACGGGAAACACTGGATGCTGATCAGGGTGACAGAGTGGTTCCAAGGACTTTGCCAAATAGCTTGTTGCTACCTCAGTCAGACTTATTGGCTCAGTTCAGCAGTTTTTGCATGAGAGCATTTTAAAGGCACCATGGGATCTTTGACACTAAGGAACTGAGAACCACTGATAGATGACAAAGTAGAGGTTAGTCCTTCCTTCAACAGCTTAAGCCTCTTTAAAAAAAGTGAAAGTTGGTGAAACCAATTTTCCAGTTTCAAGAACATCATGGCAGCTTTCCTTAGAGTGGTGAGAGTCTGCGTTGTGTCTATACTTGGTTGTTAACCTGCGGCTATTCCGGGCTAGAATGTAAGCTTCTCACAGGGAGAGTCCATGTCATTTTGTATCCTGCTGCTTAGCAATGACTGGCACATAATAACCACTCAATAAAGACTCTGTTAGAGAATGACTCAATACCTGTCTCTAGAAAAGATACCTTCCCATTTTTTCTAACTTCTCAAGTAGATAAGGAGAAAATAATAGTAGTAAGATTGTCCACAGAACTTAGTAGCAAAAAGAGTACCCTTCTTCCAAAAATTACTGTGTTGAAGAGGGTAGTTATGATAAAATGTAAATTTGTGCTTTTAAATATGCTTCTTTTATCAGCAGAAAACAACAACAACAACACAGTACTACCCATCCAAATCAAAAATATGTGAGCTGAATAAAGATTAAAAAAACAAAAACAACCTTTATGTGAGGCCAGGGAAAGAAGCTCTGAACGCTGGTACATAGACAGCCAGTAACTCGCCTGCCAGTTGACCCTCCTCCTCCCATGCTCCTGGCAGACACTGCTAACTAAGTCTAGGCTATTCTTTCCCACCAAACTGAGGCTTAACTGTGGAATCCTTGTCAACATTGTATTTCATGCGGTCATTATGGGGTGGTGGGTGTTGATAGATGTAATATAAGCCATTAGTCATGGCTGAGCTAGAGCATAGAAAGGGCAGGCCCAAGAAAGAGAGTGAGGTCATTTAAGGGAGAGGAGAAGGAGACCTGGGCAGAGCCCTGACGCGTGGTTGACATCGTGGTCTGGCTTGTCTTCCATGTAGGTTACTGGGTGCATGCAGAACAGTCTCAGCCTAACTCAAGGAATGCCCTGGGGCTGGAGCAGAGACAAAGTCTGTTACCCCAAGGCCTGAGTCTAGAGGAGTGGCCAGTTCACTGGAACAGTAAAACAGCATTAATTCTGCACCAGGCTCAGTGAATAATTGAGTCTTCCCAAGAGACATGCCTCAGCTACAAGCTGCCTGTACCCCAACACCCCCTGCCCAGGTGAAAAATACCATTGTTATATACAGTAATTTGATGGAGCGAACAGCATCTGCCCCTGTGTTGGGATGACAGGACAAAAAGGGGAGGAGTTGTTTCAGAAGTAAAGGGGTCTTCTCTGAGATCCAGGGAAGCTGGTTAGAAGAGGTTCTCTCTTCTCCTGTCTTCCCAGGAGGGGACAAAAGAAAATTACCTGGGTATAGCCTTTGCTTGGCAGTAGCTTCTTTGTAAACCTGAAATGCTTGCACCTAATCTTCATAGCATAGCTCTGCAGAGCAGAGGTGGAGGAACTGAAACCCAGACAGCTCCATGAACAGGGTCTCTGACACACTGTGACACAGCGGGATCAGCCTCTAGGCTCTTCTTGTTTGAGACCACTCTTCCCACTGAGCAGCACTGACTCATCTGGGCTGACAACAGAAAGCATGATGCCCAACAGGTCACATCATAAGGTAAATAAAACAGCAGTGGGCTGGAATTGCTAGGTACCATATTTTTTGCTTTATAAGATGTACTTTTTTCCCCCTAAAAGTGGAGAGGAAAATGCTCGTGTATCTTATGAAGCACAAAATACTGGATTTTATTAAATATTTTAACACACCATTTGGTTCAGAATATTTTTTTCTCATTTTCTTCCTTAAAATCCTAGGTGTGTCTTATGGTCAGGTGCGTCTTATGGAGTGAAAAATACACTATCTAATTTGAGTTTCCTATGGCATTGTTTTCTCTGAGAAGCTAGAAGTATTTTCTTGCTTTACAGTGAAAGGACTGACTAAGCAAATCTGTTTTTGAGGTCAATAACATTCTTTTTTTTTTTTAAGATTTTATTCAATTTTCAGAGGAGAGAAAGAGAGAGAGAGAGAGAGAAAGGGAAAGAGGGAGAGAGAGAGAGAAGGCAGGAGGAGCAGGAAGCATCAACTCCCATATGTGCCTTGACCAGGTAAGACCAGGGTTTCGAATCGGAGACCTCAGTGTTCCAGGTCGATGCTTTATCCACTGCACCACCACAGCAGGCCGATAACATTCTTCCAATATGCATGTTGGACTATGGATCAGAAAAGTCAGTGTATGGGCTGGCCTCACCTTCCTCAGAGGCAATGTGGAATGAGAGCAGTTAGGAAGCCCTGCATGCTTCCTCACTATGCAGTGCTAGGTAATTACTTCCACTCTCTGAGCAACCATACGTTTAGGATAGAACTATTTACTTGTTAGGGGCTGTCCTGAGGATTAACAGTGTATGTAAATAGCTTAACACTTAATACATGATCAATAATGCTAAATTCATCTCTCCTAGGGAAAGATGGAGGTTGGTGGTTTTGTCCTTAGAAAATAGGTAACACAGGAAGTCCATGTTAGAGACAAGGCTGGACTCCGGATTTCCAGGTGTCTAGGCCAAAGCTCGCTCTTCTTCTCCATCTCTGCGCAGTCTGGCCGGCCTGCAGGCTTAGGCAGGGGTGAAGGGGTGGGGGAGGGGGGTCCTGAGGGTGGGGGGAGGTAAACCTAGTAACTCAGCAGGTGGAATGGACTCTGTGGCCCTGGCGCTAAAACAGGAGCAGGCAGCTGTGCCCCGCCCTCGAGGCTGCTTTTGGATTCATTTCAAGTGAAGCACAATTTGGAGAGAATTACAGTCATTTTGTTGGGAGGTGACAATAGTACGAAAGTCTGAGGAGGGAGCTGAAATGAAGGAGGGACGCAGCACTGGTGACCCCTTAACCCAGGAATACTCCGAAAGAGCCCCCCCGCTGGGGGCTACTGAGGGCCCTTCCTGGCTGAGGGCACAGCATATCTCAGAGTCCCCTCCCACTCTCCTTGGGGCCGGCTGCTCTCTCAGGGCTCAGCCTCTGCCAGCTCCCTCCGCCAGGCCCACTCCTTGCCAGGAAGAGGTCAGGCCCAAAACACAATGCAGCAGCAATAGTGAAGACTGAGCAAACAGCCCCAAACCTATGATGAGAAGCTGAACGGGGGTGGGGGAGGTGGTGGAGCGGGCAGGCTGCCTGGGAATGACACCAGCACTACACATCATGGGAACAAGGCCCCAAGTTCTCCAGACTCGGAGCTGAGCGGGGCGTGGTGGCTACTCCTGAGCACATTCTGGGAAAGGACCATCTTCCCTTAAGTAAAATACTCACATGATGGTTGTTACCCTGCAATGAAGAGCCATGAAGGCGTGAAAGCAGGATCCCGAGGCCTCAGAGAAGGCAGTCAAACAAAGGCTAGCATATTTTAGAAAAAGAACACTCCCTCAGCAACCAGCAGCACAGTCCTGCCTTCAGCTAAGCCCCCAGCACAGCCTGTGTGCTTTGTCCTGGAGGGACTCAAAGCTCTGCGGGACAGCAGGAGGTAGCCACCCTTACCCCCACCCCGCCCCAGCTCCCTGGAACACAGAACTGTGACTGGGAGAGGAAAACTTTTCCTGCACTGTGGAAGCAAAAGACAGGCAGGAGCACAGCCCTAGGGAGGGGAAGGGTGCCTGAAACTCACAGGAGGGAAGTGCAGACAGTGTGAAGACCAACAATCTATCTCCTTCCTCCTCATCAGCCATCCAGGCCCCGGGCCTCTGGTTCCCAGAAGCAGCCTCTGTGCTGCAGATGAACCAAGCCTGTCAGGGCTTTAAAGAGCGTCAGGTGTCTGTAGTTGAGGCCTGCCTTTCCTTTCCTCTTTTCTTTTCTTTTTCAGCCTGCCATTCTTTCTCCAAATGTTTTCCTTTTCTTCTCTTCATTCAGCATCACCCTAACCCAGATTCTGTCACCTCATCCTTGGATGCCTGCAGCGGCCTTCAAGCACAGCTATCTCCCTTTTGGCTCTCCTTGCCATGATCATAAGACTCGTCTTCAATGACGTGTTTAACATGAAATTTTTTGCTCCCAGTTTTACATCGATATCCTGTGAGGCAGTGTCTGGAGCCCAGACCTCTCTGTTGGCTTTCCAAATCCTCCATGGTCATGCGCCAGCTTCTACAGATCGTGGAGAATCTGGACTTTTCCTTCCAGCTAAGCCGGGCTCTTCCCCATTCTCTGTTCATGCCAGACTCATCCGATCTCTGTTTCTTATCCTGCTTCCTGTAACACTCTCTTCACCCTCTCTGCCTAATCAAATTCTATCCATCCTTCAAGCCCAAGTGCCATCTCATTTACTCCTTGTCTTAGACTTCTTAGGCCTGCATAATCTCTCACTTCTCTGAACTTCAGATGAAGTCAGTGGTTCAACATGGGTCTGTAAGTTTCTGATTGTCTCATTTGTCTAGCTAGTGCAGGGGTCGGGAACCTATGGCTCGTGAGCCAGATGTGGCTCTTTTGATGGCTGCATCTGGCTCGCAGACAAATCTTTAATAAAAAAATAATAACATTAAAAATGTAAAACATTCTCATATATTATAATCCATTCATTTTCTACCACTCATGTTCATGGTTGCAGGTGGCTGGAGCCAATCACAGCTGTCCTCTGGGACAACACCAAATTTTTATTGGATAATGCGTAACGTACACGGGTCCTTGTATGGCTCTCACAGAATTACATTTTAAAATATGTAGCATTCATGGCTCTCTCAGCCAAAATTTTTCCGATTCCTGAGCTAGTGCATAACAAAGTTGAAAGCAGGGCTTTTGCTTGTGTCTTTCAGCAGTCTTAAGAGAACCAGGAAAGAGCATGGTATTCACAATAAAAGGGTCATAATTCATACTTGTTGGTTCGACAAAGTCCAGGGTGATCTTGAATTATAGTACAATCATTCGCTCATTCAACAAATGCCTACTGAGTACCTACTATGTGCCAAGATCTGTGCTAGAGATCAAACTGTGAAAAAGACATAGTCCTTAAGGAACTTATAGACCAATGGAAAAGACAGATCACCAATCTCTCCCTTTCTTGGGAGCCTGGGCTGCTCTCCTTCTCTGGGCTCAGCCTCAGTCCACTCCTTCAGCCAAGCCCAGCAGTCACAATGCATGATGATGCCTCGATAGGGAACAAATAGCCTGCCATGGAGGTACAGTACAGAAAGAGGGCAACTACCCTAGTCTTGGGAGATTATAGGATTCCCGTAGTTGATGTTTCTAAAATAAGACCTTGAGTTAAAAATCCTGGCCAGGCAGCTAACTCAGGCAGCAGTTTGGTTAGAGTGTTGTCCCAATATACAAGTTGTGGGTTCGGTTCCCAGTCAAGGCACATACAAGAATCAACCAGTGAATGCATGGATAAATGGAGCAACAGGTTGACATTTCTCTTTCTCTCTCTCTCTCTCCCCCTTCCTCTCTCTCTGAAAATCAATAAATATTTTTAAAAATTAAAGTAAATCTTTAAAAAAAAAGACCTTGAGTTAGCTGGTTAAGGATACCATGGAGAATAAGAGAGGAGTACTTTTGAAAGAACTGAAAGATTTAATGTAGCTTGATCATTTCTAAGAATATCACTTCAGTTTTTCCCTATTTACTTGAAGGACCTTTATGCTATATGTCAGGGGTCCCCAAACTTTTTACACAGGGGGCCAGTTCACTGTCCCTCAGACCATTGGAGGGCCGCCACATACAATGCTTCTCTCACTGACCACCATCAAAAGAGGTGCCCCTTCCGGAAGTGCAGCGGGGGAGGGGGCTGATTAATGGCCTCAAGGGGCCACATGCAGCCCGTGGGCCATAGTTTGGGGACGCCTGATATACATATTTACTTAGTAAATAATAACATAATTACCTGTCTATATCTATTGATCTAGTCATTTATCTATCCATCTATGTATTTTTAGCCAAGTGTATGCAAGTCCTGTGTACTTTCTAGACATGGTCTGGGTAGAAGCATGAGGATTCAATTTTTATAGCATCTCTGTAGATTTTCATTCTCAGGTGCCCGAGATGTTTGGCATAGTGTTGCTTGCAAGTGGAGCGTGAGGAGGAGAAGGGAGGGGAAAGGGATGGATTAGGACTCTCACAGAATCCATGCATTGGTTCCATGCATTTATTCCTACTCAGAGCATTTTTTTTATTCAGTAGCAGCATGGGGATGATCTGCCAACCTATGATGGATAAAATGAAGAGACTGCCTATATAAAAATCTGTAGTCCTTTCCATTACTGAGAGCCAAAGGGCTGCGATCCATTCCAGCTGGCCTTTCGCATGTTCAGAATAGCAGGGCAGTTCCTTAAGTAAGAAGAAAGCAAGATTTAAACATCACCCATTTCTCAGAACAGTGTCACAGTCTGGATGCTGGATGTACTGGCATTTTATTACTCTACTTCTGTCTACTACTGTTTCTTTCCATTTTAAAGAACACAAATGGTTCTACAAATAGAACACAGAATTCTGGGGTAAAAAAAAAAAAAAAAGAATGGTTAAATTCAAGTATGATGCCTGTGTGTTCATGCAGGAGAATAGATAATATTTTATGACTAAAGATCGATCACATCGAGACCCTCCTATCTGTGGACCTGTGTGTACAGAGGCACGGTGCTACCTGGCAGACTGAGCTCTAACTTGTCTGAGTACCACAGTTGCTGTGCGGAGCTGGCTCTCGGCAGCTCATGCTAAGTATTCAGGACATAGATATCAACCCTTCTTTGTTTTCCATGGGATGGCAAAAGGCCGTGAAACACACTGAAGGCCTCGCAATTCTTTTGACTGGTTTGGAAACAGGAAGGCCCTGGCTGTGATATTCAACCACATTAAATGAGCGGCATTATCTGGAGCCCTGCAGCATGAGTTCATCGCCTTGCTGGTCTTTGACGCTGAGCACACTGGAAAAAGGCTGTGTGTAATTAGGAGCCTGCCTAGTGAAAAGAGCTTTGCTCACACCACATGCCCAGTTTCTGTCCTCAGAGGAGGGTGTCCATCTGAGAAAGTTCAAGCCCCTAGGGAGATACATTTATAAAGAATTTTGAGGATGTGTGGATATCTTGTTACGGTGACTTCAGGTTGGGGAGGAGGTTCTCAGTCAGAATGTAGATTTAGGCCAGGACACTTGCCAGAGATAAGACTCTAATGGACTCTGCTGTTGACAATTGTGCACAGTGAGCTGTGGGCTCCTGCACTGGGCGACTGTGATGTGTTTTTGTAATAAATTCTTCCCAGTCTGCTGTGAATGGTTTCTAGGCACTTAAATGACTCAATGACTTAATATTTCATTTTAAACCATGCTCTGCGCAAGAAAGAAGGCTGACATTATTAGTATTTTCAGACTTTAGATGTGCCTTACCCAGCCAGGTTGGTTTCAAACCCTGAGGTATCATTATAGAAATATTTCTTATAAATGTTAATAAATAACCCACCTTGTTCTTCAGAAAAACAGAATCAATCTTTCCAATGGTATGGGATAGCTATGAAATGAGGAGAATATGGAGGTGTTTAGCACTCTTTAGACATAAGTAGAATCTCTCTGAATGGAAGCTCTCCCACCCATATTGCGGGCTTTCTTTTGCATAGACTGCAAGGTTCCTTTAATTCCTACACTGTTTAGCTTGTAATTTAAAAAATAATCTAATACATTCTTTTTCCTGACGATCTTAATAATCTGAACAAGCTAACAAACATTTGTTCCCCTTCCTTCACTCCCAGTGTGGTTTCCAGGCTGTCTCTGTTACCCACCTCAGCATTTCTGTCATCCCCCTTCCCCCCCAGCCTGGCTGTGGAGAGATATGCTGAGAGCTTTGGGCAGGCTTGGCCATGCTGAACCAAAGCAAACTCAGGACCTTAATATTTGAAGGCATCGTCCTTTCCCAACGGCCATCTCTTCCCTAGTTGAAATCCTCACTTCTTTTTTTTTTTTTTTTCCCTGAAGTTGGAAACGGGGAGGCAGTCAGACAGACTCCCGCATGCACCCGACCGGGATCCACCCAGCACGCCCACCAAGGGGCGATGCTCTGCCCACCAGGGGGCGATGCTCTGACCATCTGGGGCATTGCTCTGTTGCAACCAGAGCCATTCTAGCACCTGAGGCAGAGGCCACAGAGCCATCCTCAGCGCCCGGGCTAACTTTGCTCCAATGGAGCCTTGGCTGTGGGAGGGGAAGAGAGAGACAGAGAAGAAGGAGAGGGGAAAGGGGGGAGAAGCAGATAGGCGCTTCTCCTGTGTGCCCTGGCCAGGAACCGAACCCGGGACTCCTGCATGCCAGGCCGACGCTCTACAGCTGAGCCAACCGGCCAGGGCCGAAATCCTCGCTTCTTTATAAAACGGTGTAACAGTGGGACATCACTCATGGCCATAAAGATCACCCGGCCCTCATCCCAGTGGTTCCACTTCAGTCTCATTTCCCTTGCACATCTCTGGTGCAGAACTCTTTATAATGATCAGAGCTAGTTTTTTATATACCTGAAGCTTAAGGCAGGAGCCCTGCTTTCTTTTGTTTTTCATTTCTGTACCTACGTTGTCCCTGACAAACGAGAGCTGAAAAGAAATGAGCAATTCTAACCTTCCACTTCAGCACCAATTCATCTCACTCTGTCAGTCAACCAAACCAACCCATTAACCGTTCCACAGTTCAGTCCACATTTCTCTAACTGGTCTGAAAAGATATAATGAAAGAAGCTGTCAAATAGCCTTTGAAAACCCAGATATATTCTCCTGATCTTTGGGTTTAATATTTCAATTTTAAAAATGAAAATAATTTATTTTTAGTGAATCCATGTTAGAACTTGGTAATCATGTCTCCCTTTCTACATGTTAACAAGCAATTTGTTAGATAACCCATTCTGGAAATTTTCTGGTGGTAAATGTTAAGATTACCAATCTGGCCCTGGCCGGTCGGCTCAGTGGATAGAGTGTTGGCCAGTGTATGGACATCCCAAGCTTGATTCCTGGTCAGGGCACACATGAGAAGTGACCATCTGCTTCTCTCCCTCTTCCTCTTTCCTCTTGCAGCCAGTGACTCAGTTGGTTCGAGCATCGCCCTGGATCCTGAGGATAGCTTGTTTGATTCAAGCATTGGCTTGACAGGGGTGTTGCCAGGTGGACCCCAGTTGGGCACATGTGGAAGTCTGTCTCACTATCTCCCTTCTTCTTACCTAAAAAAAAAAAAAGAGAGATTACCAATCTGTATTCTAGAATCCACTTCAGAAATTTAGAGGTCACGAGTTATCCCTCTCATCTGTGGATATTCATTCTTTGGTAACTTGTTCAAAGATGGTTAAGAGTTGTTTCTCAATCATATCTTTAAATTATTTTGGTTCCTGGGAAAGTAATATATTTGGTCTTAGAGACAAATGCATTTCAAGTGGCCAGCTGCTCTCAATACCATTGTTCAGTTAGGACTTCAGTCACCTCTCACTGATGAAACTAGACAAAAATCCATTCATTCCTGCCCCTTGGGATGGTGTAATTCTGAGATGCTGAGTGTGGGAGGGTCTGGAAAAGAGCTGCTGGAGCATTCCTGCCAGCTATTGGTCGAGGTAGATTGACCGTGAGCTAATGAAGCTTAATCCTCAGAGTCCTTCACTAATTTTGTATTCCTTTTCTTAAAATTGTACTGCCAAATTGTGTAACCTTTAAAGCACAGACACATGGATCTACCCTTAAGTCTTGTGTGAACTCACAAATTGTGCTTCTATTAGAAATGTTCTTATGGGTGTTGCAAATAACCAAACTGTCAGAGAAAGAAATAAAAATATAAGGCTGTTTAATGGGCTAACCAAGGGGCTTAAAATAGCACTGATACTACAAAGACTTTAGAGAATTCACTTAACCTTATTGTTCTTTCATTTTCTTACCCACAATAGGGGGATAATAATCTTTACTGCGTTCTTAGTTGACACTTCATTCAATGTTGATCTCACCTACAATAAT
Source organism: Saccopteryx bilineata (assembly GCF_036850765.1). Lineage (NCBI taxonomy): Eukaryota > Metazoa > Chordata > Mammalia > Chiroptera > Emballonuridae > Saccopteryx > Saccopteryx bilineata. Next base: position 104,110,962 of record NC_089493.1, on the reverse strand, counting down.
TTGATAAATAAAAATAAATATTTGTTGACATTATACAATATCTAAAACAGAAAAATTAACCTGGAAGAATGAGCATTTATTCTATGAGGGACTTAATTTAATTAGTGAGTACTGAATTTTAAAATGCTGTAAGATGCTCAGTCAGGAGAATTGACCTCTAAACATAAGCCAGGAAGCATTGGAAGGTTGAACACACCCCTTGATGCCATGAGTCTTAGCTCCCTCATCTATAAAGATGACAACATTCCCTCACAAAGATGTTGTGAAAGTTGGTACCATATATACTGAAATGCTAGGTAAGCCATGGATGTTATTTATAAATGTATGGTGTTATTATTGCCTTAAATCATCAAAATGATTGATTTATAAAAAAATCGACTTAGACAAAATTTTATGAAGTGCAGACTGTACACGGTATTGGCAGTCATGTGGGACATGAATTAAAATTTTAGTGAATGACAATGAACATACCAAATACTATACAGATAAACATCAGTTTAAAATCAATAAAATATCCTACCTCGAGAGCAGATCTTTTCAATCCAGACCCCACTTTTTCTATTCAGCACAGCTAGCAATGCTGAGAATTATATTGGAAGTTCAGGATCAGTAACACGTTATCCTACTTTTTCATAGCATACACATTCCTCAGTTTCTTCTTTTAATGTACCCCAAAGTCTACAATATTTTATTGATACTCCCTAGCCCAGAAAAACATATCTCTTGATTTCCAAAGTGCTTGTACCTGATAGTTCTGTCTTTTTCTATTCACCCCATATCACAAGCTTCTGACCTGAGGATGTCCCTGTGTTCAGAGAAACAACCTTGCTTGGAGAATAGTTACAGGCTGCCCCTGAGGTACTTTAGCTCCTAGGTGGCAGAGGAATTTTACACTTGTTTCCTTTCAGAGGTTGTTCCGATGGCTTGAGAAGGCTTCAAGCCTCTTAGAGCTTTCCAAGCGCCTAGCATGCAGAATTAATCTGTTGAGCTGGAAGGCTATCGCTTGACTTTGCTTAGCTCAGTTTAACAGCAAGTTAAATATAGATTCCACTCTTCATAATCTGTTGTTCTACAGGGAAGGCCTCATTTCACAAAGTTCCCTGCAGAATAAAGTTTCTAGGCTCAACAGAGACAACTGCGTTCATTATCGCCAGCCCTGATTTTCAATTCAGAGAAGAATCCTGTTTCAGTTCATTATCTCTCTTGAGTTCCGGCTTCATCAGTCTCCACTAGGAAGTACCTTGCCTTTATGCCGAGAGCCAGTGAAGGTGAGCAGCCCAGTTCCCTGCCACAGGTGCCAACTGCCAGCAGCGCCCCCCCCCCCCCCAAAGGACTTCCCTCCACCACTCTGTGTTCTGTTGGCTGGAAACCCATGTTCCCTCATTAGGGAGAATATGTCTTTTCTGAAATCACCCTCTGCCACGCAGAGGCCAGACAGCATGTGCTCTCTGTGCCTCCTCGTTCCCTTTCAGTCACACCAGCCAGTCCTATAATTTTTTCTCCCTCACCAAGTCTCTTTGCACCTCACATCAAACCCTGTATCCCAGGGGAGGGGGGTGAACACACAATGTGGAGTACAGAGATGGGTTGGAGAATTGGGCACCTGAAACCTGTGTAATTTTGTTAACCACTGTCACCCAATAAATTTATTAAAAACTCTGTAACCTCAAAAGGATCCAGACTGGATGTTCCACCCATTTTTTTTTTGTTTACTACTCATGCCTTTCAAAGAAGTAAAAAGGAGATTGAAATAAAGAAATTAAGAACAATTTCAAACAGAAGAGTGAGGAAGACAAAGAAAAGAAAAAGGAAGATGTGGGGGCATCTGACATTGAATTCAAGAAGAGCAGAGACCCCAGACCCTGGACCTAAGATACAGTTTAATTAACATAAAATGAGTCTCATCAATCCTTAGTTTCATTTAAAAATCAATAAGATGGAATTAAAATGTGTTTCTGTTTGTGAACTGGTGGGGTTTTCTCCCACCTTCACACTTGTCATTTCTTTCCCTTCTCTGACTTTAGTAAAACAAATATAAAACCAGACCCTGCGTAGCATAAAACATCAAACCTTTGCCAAAACAGACAGTGCACATGAGCAACAGAAATGTGTGTGTTTTGAAGACTCTCCAGTCTGCAGGATCTGAAGCACCTCTCAGCCACTCTCAGGGGGACTCGAGCAGCTTCTCACAGGATGGAGTCAGGAACCTGAACCTCCAGGATTCGTCAGACTCTGGATGGAGCAGGCCCCTTCCCCCTCAGACCTCCTGCCACCTCCACACACACTGGCTTCAGCAGTGCCTTCGTTCCCAACAGTCAGCACCTGCTTCTCTTGTAAAGGCCAATGCTGTGCCTGCGCACAGACTGTTGGAAGTGACTGGGAATTGGCATCCTGGGGAGGAAAGTACAGGTAGCCCTTACAAACCGACGACTGTTGATTCAGAGATGTAAACTACCCCAGCTCCTGAGAAAGGCAACTCCGAAGCAGGGCCTCCTCTTCTCCAAGAGCAACTCTGGGACTTTGCTTGATATCTTTCTATGCCTCCCTTCCTGATCTGACTTCCTCACCCCCCTCCCCCACCTTTCCTGGAAGCCTTCCTAATAAATCACTGTTGCATGAGCAGGCTCTGAGGCTCCCCACCTAAGACATCATGAAACGAAACCAAGAGGCTGCGTGGTGGGGAGGAGAGAGCACCTCGCCAATAGGTGGGGGGAACAGGAGGTGTGGGAGGGAAGGGAGAGAAAAGGGCTTGCCATGTGAACTGAAAGGAAACTTGATGAGGAAAATAAAGAAACATTTTGTACCCCCAGCCATATCCTATATGTCTTCTAGTAACGAAAAAGGAAGAGAGAATAATAGATATGGGGGGGGGGCATGCACATGAGGTGTATAATTATCCTTTTCCCTTCTGCTTTCTGGTAGAGGACTGTGCTACATTCAGATATTACAGGCAGAACTAAAAGGTTGCATGTTATTTTATCCTAAAATTTATTTTCTTTCTACTTTCCTAATTTCGGTAACCACAAAATAGTAGCTTTGACAGGAAATAAAATAAATGATGACACAGTTTAAAGAAATGGCATTATACAAGCCACCAGCAAAGCAAATCTAAGATCTGACAGGAAGAGGAGGTGGGAATGGAGAGGTGCCTCCTTTCTGGGTTCACGGAGGTATCTGTTTGATCCTCTTTCCTCTGAGCTACGAGGGCCAACCCAGCTTTATAGTGGGTTTGAGAGCCTTGGCTGAGATTCTTAACCTCTGCATCTCCTTTCCCCTCTGTAATATGAATGGCAATAATGAAAATAACATCCATTACATCATGCTTACAGGGTACCAGTGCTCTGAGGTTATTAGTGTGTCTAACCCAAGCAACAATACTTTGAGTAGCTATTGCCATCTTCACTTCAAAGATCAGAAAACGGAGGCACAAAGAGATAACATAACAAACATCTTCTCAGGTACATGAGAAGATGCTCAACATGACTGATCACCATGGAAATCCAAATCGAAACCACAATAAGATACCACCTTACACCTGTTAGAATGGCGCTCATCAAAAACACAAAAAATAACAAGTATTGATAAGGATATGGAAAAAAGGGAACCCTGTTCACTGTTGGTAGGAATGTAAATTGGTATAGCCATGAAGGAAAACAGTATGGACATCCCTCAAAAAGTTAAAAATAGAACTACCCTACGATCTAGCAATTCCACTTCTGGGTATTTATCCAAAGAAAATGAAAACACTAACTCGAAAACACACATGCACCTCATTCATGTTCATTACAGTGTTATTTACAATAGCTAACATGGAAATAGTCTAAGTATCCATCAATGAATGAATATACAGATTACATTTTATTTATCCATTCATGAGTGTATATAAATGCATATATGTGTGTGTATATATATGCATATGAATGATTGTTTAGCTATAAAAAAGAATGAAATCTTGCCATTTGAGACAACATGGATGGACCTTGAGGAAGTTATGGAAAAAGTGAAAGATAAATACCATGTGATCTCACTAACAGATGTTAACTAGACTTATTGTTGAGATCATTTTGCCATGTATATCAATATCAAATCATTATGTTATGTAACTAAAACTAATATAATGTTACATGTCAGTTATTTCTCAGTATAAATAATAAAATAAAACAAAATCTGCTTTTCCTACTTCACATATTTGTTGTAAGGATTAAATAAAATTATGTATATGAGAATACTTTGATAATTCTAATGCATTTCACATGGTATACAATATTATCATTACTGCTGAAATTATTATTGACCACATTAACATTTGCTATAGCAGAGCCATTGACCTATCCATGTTATAAATAATCTTTCCTTATAGGTCTCATAAAACCAAAAGGCTATATTCCTGACAAGGAATCAGTGGGGTATTGTTACCTGTAAAATGTGTTTACTTGGAGTTTACAGGGTTTTTTTCTGTCTATAGTGGGACTTAAATTTGAACCTAACATCTCTCTCTACTGTAATTTCTAGTCGTGTTTGGGAAATTGGCAAGTGGGCTCTCCAGGATGCTCCTGAGGAGGCCCAGGGAAGGAGCTATAGAGATGTCTATTGACTCTCCCTTGTCCTCTTATGGGTTGAATTGTGTTCTCCCAAAAGATGTTAAATTTCTAACCCTCAGGACCGGTGAATGTGACATTACTTGGAAACAAGGTTATAGATGATCAAGTTAAGATGAGGTCATTAGGGTAGGCCCTGATTTAATATGACTTTAAAAAAGAAAAACTTAGACACAGAGACAGACATATATAGAAGGAAGATGATGTGAAGACACAGCAAGAATGCCACATACAAGCCAAGAAATGCTTGGGAAAAGCTAAGAGAATGGCAAGGACCAGCTCTTTCCCACAGTTCCTCCTGGTGAGAAGTAACTGACCTTACCAACACCTTGATTTCAGTCTTCTAGTCTCCAGAACTGAGACAATACATTTCTGTTGTTTTAGTTACACAGTTTGTGGTACTTTGTTACAAATACAGTCTCCTTTGTTACTTTGTTATGATACTTTGTTACTAACACAGTTAATTTAATACACTAGTAACACAACCTCCAACTGATAAGCTGCCTTCACTCCCAGCCCCTGAGAGAGAAGACAGAGCACCCCTGTAACCGCACCCCTGGGTCAGAGCTATGGGGGAGAGGTGGGAAAGAGATCTTCCCAGGCTTGCCAGAACCCGGGGCTGCTGCTGCAGGCTCAGAGAGAGGACTCAGGATCACCATGTTCTCTCTCAGACAGTGGGAAGTTGTAGTGGGTGGTGGGTGCTAAGTTGGAGGCTCATATTGACCTTGGCCTGTGGCTGTCATTTTGGGTTGTGTACATGATGGTTAAACAGAGGGAACTGGTCAAGAGAAAGTAAGGAGAATGGAGAGAGGCAAAGCTGGTAAAATTGACAGAGAAGGAGAGAGAGGCGGAGAGATGCTGGCTGCGCCCTAGTGCTGTCTTGTTTCTGCTCTTTGTGAAGCCACTTTCTGGGTTACCTCATGCATATCGTTCAATAAATTCCCCCTTTTATCTTCTGGTAACTCGATTGTTCTCTTTCTTGCACCTAAAGTGGCCTGAGTATAACAGCTCGGAAAGGCAGCTTTAGTCCCTGGAGAAGAGTCATTGCATAGTAAAGCATGACTTAGATATTTTTTTATTTGGTCTAGGTCCTCCTGTTTTCTTGTCTTAATTTGAGAAACAGCAGAGCAAGTGAGTTAGCATTTTAAAAATTGCTTCATTTATTAGGCACAAGGCAGACTTGTTTTAGAACCCTGTGACAAAATATAACCTGCAAAGGGCAGGGATGAAGGAATGAGCGAACTGAGGGAGCTGAAGCCAGGGACAGTTCTGGGGCCCAGTCCTGCGGGGCCTGAGACCATCTGAAGCAGTTTGGCTTTTTCCCAGAGAAGGACAGTGGCCCAAATCGATCTGCACTTCAGAAAGATGAAGGTGTCAGCAATGTGTGGAATGGACGAGAGGGGGACAAGACTGGAGTTAGGGAACATGACTGAGAGGCTGTTGCAGGAACCCAGTCATGAGATGTTGGCGGCCTTAGATGAGGACAGGACCCCAGAAGAGGAGGGAGGAAGGGGTCAAGTTCAGAAACAGTAGGGTGGCAAGCTGAGCAGACTCGGTGAACGTCGGGCTGAGGGGGGAGAGAAACAGATAAGGGCGTACTCAGTGAGGTGATGGGTGAGCAGAGGCGAGCCCCTGGAGCTGGGGACCATGGCAGCAGCATTCCTAACCCGGACCACTGCAAGATCCAGCTCCTGACATGTAAGACCCTGGGGGACAGAGAGCGGATGCCCGCCCCAGCAGAAGAGCTTCTCTTCAGGCTGCTGCCTGCCTGGGGCCTCACGCCAGAGCTCTGTGTTTACACATTCAGAAGAATTGAATCTCACATAATCATACATGTGACAAAGGCCTCGGCTCTAAGCAACATTAATGAAGACAAATGAATCAGCCAAATGCTGCAGCCTGCACAGCAGCTCCCTGGGCCCTGCCTGGCAGAGCCGCTGTGTGTGTGTGTGTGTGTGTGTGGTGGGGGTGGGGGGTGTTCCTGGCTATATGAGAACCCTCCCACGGAGGTGGCTGTGTGTGTGTGTGTGTGGTGGGGGTGGGGGGTGTTCCTGGCTATATGAGAACCCTCCCACGGAGGTGGCTGTGTGTGTGTGTGTGTGTGTGTGTGTGGTGGGGTGAGGGGGTGTTCCTGCTATATGAGAACCCTCCCACGGAGGTGGCTGTGTGTGTGTGTGTTTGTGGGGGCTGTTCCTGGCTAAATGAGAACCCTCCCACGGAGGTGGCTTCAGCCCTACCTGGGCAGCCCCAGGGAGAGGCAGCAGCTGCAGGGGGCTTTAAAGGAATTTTGAGAAGATTCTAAGAGTGTGTTTACACATTTTTATGAAAGCTATCTTACAGAAGATAGCAAGTAGGATTAGTGGCCTTACCGTGTTAAATAAACAAGCTCCCTGCATCCTGGAGGTTGCTGATTGGAAAGTATTAGAGGTTTATTTAATTCCAGCCAGTGAGCAACCACACCCTAAAAGGCATCTTGCTGAGTGCCATGAATCAGTCCTGCATCCTGAAAGGGGTTTGGCTCTTTGCTGAATTCCCTTCTCCCCACGAAGGCCACTTGTATCTGCCCAGCCATTTCTGTTTGTGACAGAACTGAAAACATTCAACTTTGAAACTTTTACTCTGACCTCTTCTGAGGGGATCACAGCCAACAGGAAAAGAGATGGCATTTAAAATCCCAGCAGCACGGGACGGGGCTGGTGATGTGGCCATGGCTCTGTCTTGGCCGCGGATGGCAGGAGTGGACAGTGAGCAGGCCCCACCCTGACAAGACCTGTCAGAGCCAGCTAGACGACCTCTGGAGGTGGAAGGACAGCAGTCTTTCGATGCCTTTGGGGAGAGGACATAAAAAACTGCCCTATGAGCAGGCAGACAGCATGTTGAGAGGGCATCCAGACTGGGCAGCAGGGAGAGCCCTGCCCTGCTCCCAGCATTGCTCTGTGTGACTCAGAGACGGCAGGGGGATGACCTCCTTCTCCCAAGGGAGACATTAAAAAATATGCCCCTCATCAGAGTCTTAATGAAACAGCCCCAGGATTTTCCAACACAAATTAAACAAGCCAATTTTATTAAATCAATAGGAAGGGATTTGAAACTAATTAATCAGCATGGAGATCAGATCAGATCAGCCAGTGACAGTCAGACAATGGAATGAACACTTGGCAAGTCAGTAAAAGGCCTCCCTGAATACAGACCATCCAATAACCCTGGGCCTCTTCCCCTGTGGAAGAAATTTTAATTACTCAGTAAAAGAAAGTAAGTTGGGTGACAGATTCAATGTCACCAACAATCTTCTTCAGGGAATATCTTCTTAATGACACCCAGATGGACTATTCATTCTTGGAAGGAGGAGAAGGAAATGGACACAATCAGAAAACAAATATTTTTTAATAAAGCCAGGCAGGCTGCTGGAAGAGTACATGTGTACCAGAGAAATAAACACTAACAATAATGCACTTGAGAAAATGGGTTTCCAGCATCAACAGAGTGTCTTAGAGTCAAAACTGGGATGGGAAACAGGGTGGAGCATCCCCTGGCTTAGTGGCAGCCACACCGTTGAGGTGGAGGCAGCAGGAACTCTACGCAGCAGGCCCACCTCTCAGCTCCAGTGTCCTCCTCTCCTTCAGCCAAGGGCTGGGCCAGGTGGACTCTCAGGTCCCTTCTGGCCTAACAGGGCTACTGTATGCTATTACTCCAGAGCTACCCTGGGAGGGGCCTGGGCTGCAGTAACCGAGAACTAACAATAACGGCATGGTGGGGGGACAGAGTGGGGACGCGTAAATCAGGGTAACATCTGTTCTCCACCACTGTCGTCACTTCATTGATCACAATCCTCTCAGAACCCAATCAAAATCTATCACATTATTTTATACTTGCTTAACACCATGCTGGCCACATAGTGGCTCAAAATCCCTCATGTCTCTTAGAATGGTGAAAAGTGGTCAGCCTTTAAAGCCAGAGAGAACTAGGTTCAAATCCCCACTACACCACTCGCTGGTTGAGTGATTCCAGACTAGGCACAGTCATACGATGGAATATTAGGCAGCTGCTGAGAAGAATAAAATGGCTCTACAGGAACTCACATGGGAAAATGTCCACAATATTTTATTTAAAAAGACATAGCAGACAATAGTCAAAAAGTAGAAGAAACCCAAGTGTCCATCAGTGGGTGACTGGATAAACAAGTTGTGGTATATGCTTACAATGGGATATTATTCAGCCTTAAAACAGAGGGAAATTCTGACACACCCTATTACATGTATAGATAAACCTTGAAGACGGTATGCTAAGTGAAATAAGCCCATCACAAAGACAAATACTGCATGACTCCAATTTTATGAGGTACTTAGCGAAGCAAATGCATAAAAATAGAAAGTAGAGTGGTGGCTGCTGGAGGCAGGGGGTGGGGGTAATGGAGGCTAGTGCTTCATGGGGGCTGCAGTTTGGGGAGACGCGGGAATGCTGAAGAGGGATGGTGGTGACGGCTGCCCAGCACTGTGGAGGCACTTAATGCTACTAAACTGTACAGCTAAACGTGGGTAGAACAGTCAACTTTATGTCATGTATATTTTCCACACAAAAAAAAGTAAATGGAAGAATAGTAAGTATAGTATGATCCATAGTTGGTTAAAATTTTTTAATTTCTAGTCATAATTTTTGAAACCTTATTTGGAAATCTGTTTTTACATTAATATGTTAAAATGATAAGATTTTTGGATTATTAACATATAGAGTTAAAATTAATCTTACTATTTCTTTCTAGGCTTTTTGCTGTGACTAGAAAATATGTAATTACAGATATGATTCACATTTGTGGCTTACGTTATACCAGGCAGAGCTGATTTAGACCCACAGATGTTATAAAGTACCCAATCCTCAATTCCACGGGTTTTCGTAGTGGCACGTAGTCCAAATAAGTTTTTGAAAAGTTTTATCAAAGGAGGGGATTTATTAAATATGCCGGCCGCATATGGCTGACACAGGGCAACAGACCCAAATTGTGTGCAAGCCCCCAAAATAGTTCAGGGGCTGTTTATATACCCTTGCTCACACATGGGGGTGGGGTGGGGAGAGCATGACATCATGGTACGAGCCAGCAACATTTGTTTAGGGGAAACACAGAAACATTAAGACTTTCAAGGTAACACAATCAAAGATGTTTACAAATCTTTCAGGGTTCATCTTCTCTCACTAACCTAGAGGTATTTTACCCTCAAGATTCCAGGAAGGGGGAGGAACTACAGTCAATGCAAGGTGGTATGTAAATGCTGCCTCCTATTGAAAGAGAAGATGTTTCTAGGTTAACCTTTATTTTAGATTTAAAACTGAATGACCCATTGTTCTTGCAAGCCAGAAACTTCTACATTCCTCTCCATCCCCTCCCTAAAGGAGGGACGGGACAGGAAAGCCTGACCTTTCCTCCCACAATATCAATATCAATTTTCAGCTTCTTGATACCATAAACCAGTGGTCCCCAACCCCCGGGCCGTGGACCGGTACTGATCCGTGGGCCATTTGGTACTGGTCCGCAGAGAAAGAATAAATAACTTACATTATTTCCATTTTATTTATATCTAAGTCTGAATGATGTTTTATTTTTAAAAAATGACCAGATTGCCTCTGTTACATCCGTCTAAGACTCACTCTTGATGCTTGTCTCGGTCACATGATACATTTATCAGTCCCACCCTAAAGGCCGGTCCGTGAAAATATTTTCTGACATTAAACCAGTCCATGGCCCAAAAAAGGTTGGGGACCACTGCCTTACACCACAGACTAGACTCTCTGTTTCAGGCCCGTGCTTTATCCAACCACCAAGTCGCCAGCTGCCTGGTCTCAGCTGAGCATCCGCACAGTAACCCACACTCTGGAACTTGGGCACGCTGGTGCCTCAGCAGCCATTGGTGGAGCCTGAGAGTAAGAAACAGCTGGATCTTTGTGCATTCACTCACACTTCCCTCCCCAGCCCATCCCCTGGCTTCCTTTTAGGTTTGTGGTTCTCAAACTGCGGTCCCTGGGCCAGCAACATCTCATCACCTGGGACTAATTAGAAATGCAAATTATGGGGTACCATCTAGACACCTTGATTCAGAAGCTGTGAGTATGGAGCCCAGCAATCAGTTCTTTAACAAGCTCCTTCTCTGTCATTATGATACAGGCTAATGTGTGCCAACCACTATCCTAGGGCACTGTTGCTGAAACTTCTACCTATTAAACCACCTGGGGATCTTTTAAAACTCCCAGTGCCCAGATCATAGCCCACGTCAAGTCAATCACAGTATCTGAGAGTTGGATCCAGGCATCAGTTTCTTGAAAACTTCCCCTACCCTTGATTCCAATGGCAGCCATGGTTGAGCCCCATTACTTAAGGACAAAGGATTCAAGAATAGCTGGACAGGCCTAAGTAAGCAAGCAAGTAAGGCAGCCTTATTGCGGGGCATGTAGTGCAGGTGGCCACCATGGCCTCGCAGGTCCGCATTGGATTCAGGCAGACAGTAAAGGAACTGCAGCCGGAGGGTGGTGGGCCATTCCATTTATTAGAGTCTCAAAATGATGGACAAGCAAGCAGGCAGGGCAAACTGCTTCTCCCTCTCTCTCAGGACTCACAAGCAAAACAGGCCTGGGCAAAAACCCATTCTCTAGCAAATAGTAAGCAATGGCCCTTTGCAAGCAGGCAGGCAATTGGCAATTTACAATCTGCCGCCCTGAGGGCAAGCACCCTCGGCTTCCACAGACTATACATACATGGTCCTGCCCGGTGCTCATGCACCAATCAGGCAAAGGGCAAGCATGGAAGCCTAACACAGTTGTTACACACTTGTTTGCCCAACAAGGGAGAACACAGTGCTTAAAATAGAGAAGGAGTTTGAACTGCTCATGCCTAAGCCTAGGAGGCCTCTTCCATTAGGTCAGCTGCTGGAATGAAATAAATGGCAGTGTAGATTTTCTGAGGCCGAAATGACAGTGTGGAAAGGGAGCAGTCTTCCCACCGCCCACCAAGAAGAGAGTGGCCACTGGGCCACTTGGGAGTCAGGAGAGGCCGAGGACACTTTCATCCTCTGAGGCTCCAGGTATGTGAAAAACAAAGAAATGGCCAAATAGAGTTTCAAAAATTGTGATGTATTTTAGAAATTTAAAAATTTACATTTAATAAATTAAGACTTCTAACATGGGTGAAATTTAAAACATAGACACGAGGCAATGTAATCATCCTACTCATAATATAATACCAGGATTTATTTTTAAAATTCCATAGTCTGTTACCATAGACTTGCCAAGGTTTAAAGCTGATGATCATTTTCTTCTTTTAGTCTTATTAGCATATCTTTGGGGATAACAATTTTAAAATCCAAATTCGAAGCCTTTGGTGAATGTGAGACTGCTGGATGGGAGACCCTTCTTCCCTGTGCCCAAGAGGATCCCTGGAAAAGGGTCCAAAGTGTGACCCAGGGCAGCTGTGCACAGTCCAGCGTGGGGCGGGGCCAGCGCTGGGAGCCTCGCAGTACCTGCCAGGTGGGCCCAGGTACCCAGGAGGAAATTCGGGGCTCTGCAGGCGCCCTCGAGCGGTCAGCCCTCCTTCTCCACACACAGCGTACACATATCACTTCCTGTGTCTACTGCTTACCCCTCTCTTGGGCCCTGGTGCCCCCCTGTCCACAGGCATACTTGGCTGCTGGCAACAGGAAGTGGAGCAACAATGATCACAAAACACCCCTCTTTCACCTTAAGGTAATTCCTCAAGTTTAGTGCACTGTTGTTGGGGAAACCCTTCTGGGTGCGGCACCTGCAGTGTGGTGGGTTTATAAAAGAACACATTCCTCTACCCCAGAGGCTAGACTGGCCTCAGGACTCCATGTGACATAATGCGTTAGGAAGAAGAGAAAGCCATTCCGACTGAAGAACAACTATTGCCCAGTGAGGAGCTGCACTGGCCCCAGCAGCATATGCTTTCTCCTCTGGGAGGTAAATTCAGAGACATGCCGGCTAAAGGGTCCACCAGCTTCAAGACTAAGAGGTCTCTAAGGAGACCCCTGCCAAGGTCTGGCATCAAGCAGCACAGGCAGCCTGGGCAACATAGGATGGAGGGGTGGAGGTAGGATGTGAGGGAGGGAGGAAGCAGTGGTTTTTGTTCTCACTGCCACTGTCTGAATCAGTGGCTGCCAGTCTTGCTATTTCCTGGAGATAAGACCCCAGGCCTCATACTATCCTCTCTCCACGATTTCCAGGGTAGAAGGGTCTCATCCAGGCAGAGATGGGTGAGAGCTGGTGTTTAAAGCCCAGCGTCAGCCCTTACATTTTATGGTGTCCCAGTCAGAGCAGGGATGGACTCCTTGGTCTCACTACCTAATTACCCTTCCCTGGGTTCTGTAGGTTCCTGAGTTTCTCCAGCCTATAAAAAGTGTGAAGAGAAGGGAGAAGGTAAGGGGAGGAGAAAGGGAGGGGGAATGAGCCTGGGCTGCCCACAGCCCCAGGCACCGGGGCGGTAAACACCTGGAGGGAAGCCAGCCAGTAAACACCTGCACTGAACCTTCCACATCTCCCCAGCCAGGATTCAGACCTGAATATGCTGGGCTCTTTCTGACCCATTTTACCCAGGCTTTAAATTACCCACACCTGGGTCTGGGTTATTCTGTTCAAAATTTTCCTCTGGAAGTCTAGAATGCTACACAAGTTGTACACTCTCGGAATCAGACTTCTGAAGCCTAAATGCAGAGTGGTGTGGACTCAGCAGTCTGGCTGCATCCCACTCCCAACAGTGCATTGGACGAATACACAACAAGGCGTTCATCACTACTTCGGGGCTCGGGAGACAGCGATAGGTCAGGAAATGGACCAGCTGAGCCGGAACTTGGCTAGTTCTGGCTATTTAGGGAGAGTAAGGAGGACATAGATGATCTGAAATGACTTGTGAAATCAATCCCAAGGTTGTCAAATTGCCCCTTCGTTGGCTATTTAACTACTGGTTCCAAAATCCACCCCTCAGTTCTATAAAATGGAAATCTACTTTGGAAAGACAACCCAAGCCAAATCTATCTTGAAACGCACTGTAATAATAATGACACTGGTAATAATGATGGTTAGCCTGCATCATTTACTATGTTCCAGGCATAACTCTAATGCTTTACATGGGTTTACTGGGAATATGATTTCTGGAGAGAGGCAGAGACCACCCTCACTCCAAGTTGGCCTCAGGTAGTTCCCCGGAGGACTGAAATATAAACAGGGTATTTTTACAATCTGGATATCTTGGGGACAGAGGTGCTGGGCCCAACCCCCCACCTCACATGCCTAGTTAACAAAGAGCTATACCCGATTCTCACTTGTCCCACCCATGTTCTCCGGAAGAGGCTGGAAGCTAGTGTCTTATTGGTGTAAAGTTAGATTGGAATGGTATGGTGGGGGTTGTCTTTGAGTTGTCTTGGAAACCACTGATTTTGCTGATGGGCCACGTTTTTCCCTGAATAAAGACGGATGCGCTTTTGGGAGCAGCCATGTTATGGCTCAGGAACAGTAGAGACTGTTCTCCGTGCCATCCTCCCGAACCCATCTGTACGTGTATATCTTTAAGTCTCTGTCTATCATTTATTCAATTCCATACCTTTTCCTGTTCGAGACTCCGTAATAGACTTGTCATGGCGGGACCATGACACAGTCCATTCCCCTCTGCTAGTTCTCCAATGGAGACCCACCTTGACTCTTCAACTTCAGCGTTATAGTTCAAGTCCTAGCCAGTTTAGGACCTAGGACAGGTTCTCCTCATCACAAGGGAAGAGTGGCCAGCACCTGACAGCTGCATTGGACGAGCCAGCCTTTAGCAGAAATGTAGGCAGGAGGGACCAGGTGTCTTCAGAAGGCAAGCACTGTTTGCTCACTGCTATTGTTCCTCTAGGCAGGGAGCCATGGGGTGGGGGTGGGGAGTGGGGTCTAATTTTGTGAAAATAGAATTTCTAAAAATCCTGAATTGAAATAATTCAGAAAATTATTATTGTCTTTATAAAGCAATCTATTCAGGGGCATTTTTGTGTATCTCCCTAAGTATATTTAAAATATGATTTTAGAATTAGATTTACTGAAAACTCATCAAATACATGCATTTCATGGCACATGGCTGTATGGGTGCTCCTAAAATCCAAGGTTGCATGAACTTTATTTTTCTATAGGAGGGTGTCCTCTGGTGGGGAGGGGAAGAAGGGAATCAGATCCGCATTGTGCAGCTGCTGACCATGCCTTGGCCACACAGTGGAGCACAGGGACCGGAGCTTCAACAGCATCAGAGCAGGTCCTCAGAACATGCCCTTGAGGGAGGTACTATCATCCAATTTACAGATGTGGAAACTGAGGTTTGAGTGGCCAACTGTTGTTCTCATTACCGCCAAGCCATCTATAGCACAGCTTTGTTGGAACCCAGGCTTGCCAGACTCCGATGACCAGAACTACAGACAGGATGTGAGCAAGACCAGGTCCAGACACTCTTCAAAGTTTTGCCCAGGGCTCCCTAATTACAGATGTGATTGCAGAATCACATCCTATCAGTTCCTTCCTTTTTGGTCTTCTTTGTCTTCTCAACCTGTTCAGAATGAACTTCAGGTGTGTCTCAAGTGGAATCTGCTTTCAGCTGCGGAAAGCCACTCAGACACTGGAGAGAACCCATCTGGTGGGTCTGTGAACAAAAACCCCTCTGGAACCGTTCTACAAGCACAGTTCAGCAGGAGGACTCAGATGCTTGAGCTGGTCCAAAAAGGCCATTGCTCAAGGCTGCGGAACCAAACTGTCACACCGCGGGCTCATACCAGCTCTGACACGAGCACAACAGGAGGCTCTCCAACAAGTCCTTCAAGTTCAGAGGAGATGACCTCCGCATGGATTCAGCATCCTGACGAGTCTACACCCGTCTGGGCTGGCACGTCCAACAGAGGCAGTGCTCAAATCCAAGACGCTCAAACCGTTAGCTCCTGTTGAAAAGGACCTGACGTTGCACCCTGTGCCTGCGACCAGGGAAAGCCAAGGGCGCGGCTTGAAGTAACTATTTTGGTCCATATGGAAATCTGATACGTTGTGCAAATGCTAACATTCTTTCAGATGAGTTTTAAAACCTTACATTTTTAAAATTCAGATTTTTAAATGTTATTCTTGGAAAAGCAGCGTGATTCCTATAACATTAAGAGATCAGTAAGTAAACTAAAAAGCTGTTGGAACCTTCAGTAAAGGAATTAATGTAATAAATGAACTCGGACATTAGTGCAAATTAATCAAACTGCATAAATTATAACTTTAATTAGTCATGGAATTTCAATACTCGATGCAATCTTGGAAATCATCTGTTCCAAGAGCAAGAATTATGGAAAATGTATGGCCAGCTGGTGGAAAACTCTCTGAAAATGGGCAAAGAAACAGTCAAGAGGCAGCATGCACGGTGGATTAAAAGCTCAGGGGTTTGTACAGCAGCCTGGGTTCGAAGCCGGGCCCTGCTTCTTGATGGCTATATGAACCTGACTGACTTGTTTGACCTTCCGAAGTGAATTTGCTGCCCTGTAAACAGGAAGGTGCAATACAAGATTACTCGGAGTATTAAGGGAGACCATCCGGAGAAAAGGCTTAGTGTAGTGCCCGGGACACCATATGGTGCCTGGGACATCAGCACTCAGCAAATATTAGCTTCCTAGAAAAGGGAACTCCACAAACAGAATCTAAGTGAGCCAGACTGACATGCTGTGTACCACTGTGGTCTTTCTCTTATCTGTTTATGAAAGACAAAATAATATCTAGTAGACCTAAACATTCAAATTTCTGACTATGAGAGCAGGACATGGGATCCAAGGTCTTTTCTGGAATAAAAAAAAAATGATCTCATAGAAGGTATCCACATGTCTGCTAAGACAGAAGCCAGACATGATAGCAAGAGAAGAGAACTGATGGAGCAGTGAATCTCCTCTCCCATAAGGGCGAGTGAAAGCTTCCTGCAACGGCTAGTGAGCTAGTGATGCACAGCTGTCCCGGAGTTTGTAACTCTGGGCAAATTCCTGGCCAAAGGAGGTCAGCATGAGCTGGGTGGTGGTGTATGTAGCCTAGAGGCGGAAGTAGCACTGCTTTTACAGGGACTCATTGAGAAAAGTTAAAGGTTAACAAAGAAGACACAATTCTTTTTTTTTTTTTTTTTTTTTTTTTTATTTTTCTGAAGCTGGAAACGGGGAGAGACAGTCAGACAGACTCCCGCACGCGCCCGACCGGGATCCACCCGGCACGCCCGCCAGGGGCGACGCTCTGCCCACCAGGGGGCGATGTTCTGCCCCTCCGGGGCGTAGCTCTGCCACGACCAGAGCCACTCCAGCGCCTGGGGCAGAGGCCAAGGAGCCACCCCCAGCGCCTGGGCCATCCTTGCTCCAATGGAGCCTTGGCTGCGGGAGGGGAAGAGAGAGACAGAGAGGAAGGAGGCGGGGGGGGGGGGGGGGGCGGGGTGGAGAAGCAAATGGGCGCTTCTCCTATGTGCCCTGGCCGGGAATTGAACCCGGGTCCCCCGCACGCCAGGCTGACGCTCTACCGCTGAGCCAACCGGCCAGGGCCAAAGTAGACACAATTCTATGTTTGTGTGTCCTTACATCTCAGCATAAATTTAAGTTAGCCTTATAATATAACCCTATTGATTATGCTGAGGAAGGCAGTATAATATAGCGGTAGAATCCCAGGTTGTGGAATAGAACAAATCCTGGGACTGTCCATTGGTACTGTGAGATCTTAAAATAAGGATTACCATGTCTGCCCATGAGTTTCTGTGATGTGCTACTGGCACAGTGCCTGCTACAAAGTTGGTACCTAATAAACATTTGTTTCTTCTTCCCACTTCTTTCCCATTTGTTATAGTTAATAAAAAGTTCTATTTTTGAAGGGAAAAGAGGGCTATGCCTACGTGACTCTGTTCCTCAAACCAATAGGAATCCTAGCTGCTCAGACCAAAACCAAGGAATAAACAGCACTCTGTTCAGCAACAGTGCAACTGAATTACAGACACTGTGTTTGTGAACAGATTGGCTTTGAGGTATGACTTCCCAAGCCTGGACCTACAGTGACAGAAAACACACCTGGACTTGCAGCAAGAGACAAGGGCCTTCATCCCATTTCTGCTACTAACTAGTTTTTTACTGTAGGCAAATCATTTAACACTTAACCTGTGTCTCTGGCTCCAACTCTAAAAATGAAGGCTTTTTTTTTTTTTTTTTTTTAAGACTACGACATCTAAGGTTTCTTAGGGCTCTAATAATTCCATGTGTCTACAGTTTGGTTCATGCTGTTTGCTAAGATGTGTGACTATGTTCTACTCTAAAAGCCTCAAAGCCCTGTGCTATGTCACCCACCTTCGGTTAAGGCATGATTTGTTCCCTGCGTTAGTGGCTCCAGGTAAAGAGTAATTGCACAAACAAATTCCAAGTGAACCAGGATGCCAGCTGTCACTGCTGTACCTTCTGTTTACTGAGGACCAGCTGAAGCCACGTGAGCTGGGAGGAAATGAATCTGCCCAGAAGATAAGATTTGACTGTGAAAAGAGATCTCTGACTTCTGATGAGTTTAAAGAAACAAAACTGCTCTGAAGACTATTAAACCTAACGGATGCCACATGAATTGGAAAAAAAGAAATGAGAAAACCTCCCATACCTTGGCAGGTTTTAGTTTCTTGTGGTTAATGTAAATTTCGATGAACTCCCAACTAACCCCTCATCCTGGAATATTTTTTGTTGGATTTCAAAATAAAATAAGGGCATGTGTCAATCAGTGGACCCAGTAGGCAGACCAAAAGGGCCAAAAGTTTTCGTTTAAAAAAACTTTTGGTGCCTGACCAGGTGGTGGCGCAGTGGGTAGAGCATTGGACTGGACCGCAGAGGACCCAGATTCAAAACCCTGAGGTCGCCCTGGCCGGTTGGCTCAGCGGTAGAGCGTCGGCCTAGCGTGCGGAGGACCCGGGTTCGATTCCCGGCCAGGGCACATAGGAGAAGCGCCCATTTGCTTCTCCACCCCTCCGCCGCGCCTTCCTCTCTGTCTCTCTCTTCCCCTCCCGCAGCCAAGGCTCCATTGGAGCAAAGATGGCCCGGGCGCTGGGGATGGCTCTGTGGCCTCTGCCCCAGGCGCTAGAGTGGCTCTGGTCGCAACATGGCGACGCCCAGGAGGGTCGCAACATGGCGACGCCCAGGATGGGCAGAGCATCGCCCCCTGGTGGGCAGAGCGTCGCCCCCTGGTGGGCGTGCCGGGTGGATCCCCGGTCGGGCGCATGCAGGAGTCTGTCTGACTGTCTCTCCCTGTTTCCAGCTTCAGAAAAATGCAAAAAAAAAAAAAACAAAAAAAAAACAACCCTGAGGTCGCCAGCTTGAGGCGTGGGCTCACCAGCAGTTTGGGCGTGGGGTCACTGGCTTGAGTGTGGGATCATAGACATGACGCATGCTTGCTGGCTTGAGCCCAAAGGTCACTGGTTTGAAGCCCAAGGTTGCTGGCTTGAGCAAGGGGTCACTTGCTCTGCTGTAGCCCCCCAGTCAAGGCACATATGAGAAAGCAATCAATGAACAACTAAGGTGCCACAACGAAGAATTGATGCTTCTCATCTCTCTCCCTTCCTGTCTTTCTGTCCCTATCTATCCCTCTCTCTGACTGTCTCCATCACAAAAATTAATTAAAAATAAAAAATAGTTTTGGTTTTATAGACTATTAGCAGTCATAATAGTAATTATTTGATTCATTATCCTAGCCTTATAGTTTCCCCAACACTGAGCATTGTTTTGTGCCTAGCAGGCCAGGAACTCTTTGAAGACAAAGATGATATCTCCTCCATATCGAGCACGGTGCCTGGTTCATTATGGATGCTTGTATCAATCTGCTAGTACTACCATGCTACCATAACCTATACCACACACTAGTACAGCTAGTGCTTGACTTATGACCACAATTGGTTCCGACAGACCAGTCGTAACACGATTTGATCGTAAGTTGAGTAGGCTATGTGTACAGTACTGTGAAATGATGTTATAAAAATCTTTAAGTCAGATTTATCATAATTTTCTTGCATTATTGTTATATATCATAATTTTCTTTGTTCATTTTATGCCATTTGTATCATCTCTACACCATTTTTTCCCTTATTTTTACATTCATCAGGTTTAAGTAAAACACTGCATTACCAGTACAACTGGTTTAATATTTGCAAAACATACAAAATTACAAAATACAGGTGCATACAAAAATACAAAATACAGGAGTAAAAAATACCATAAGAAACATTTTCCCAATTGCAAAACATATCAAAATATAAACATGTATGAAACATTTTATTGGCCGCTGGTGCTTGGCTGCGGATCGTTGATGTCGTCATCTGAGGCAGCAGTTGGGGTTACCAGAGTTGGTTTTTTCATAAACATGTGCGATCACATTCACTTTCTTTCCTCCTTTGTACTTGTTCATTGATTGCTTTCTCATATGTGCCTTCACCAGAGAGTTACAGCAGAGCGAGTGGCCCCTTGCTCAAGCCAGTGACCTTGGGTTCAAACCAGCGACCATGGGGTCATGTCTATGATCCCATGCTCAAGCCAGTGCCCCTGCACTCAAGCTGGTGAACCCATGCTCAAGTCAAATGAACCCACGCTCATTTTTCTGTCAAGATCAATGGCCTTTCTTTCCTTCTTGGCAGGCTGAGGCGTAGACAAAGACAATTTCCTCTTGGTAGACATCTTGGGAGGGGTTTAATGAAAAATATCCAAGACACAAAACACAAATTGCTGTACTGAGTCTGGGATAACAGTTGAAATGGTGCATGCGGAGATGGTAGTGCTGTAGGAAGCTGGTCCGCACTGTCGTACGTCCAGCTGGGCAACGCTTGCGCTGCCAGACACAGAGCAGTCGTGGCTAGCAATTGTGGTCATAAAGTCAAACGGTTGTAAGTTGCATAGGTCGTAAGTCGATCAATATCTGTACCTAATCAACATACTTTGGGGCTTAACCAGCTGAAATTAATTTTCTCACAATTTAGAAGGCTGGAAGTCTGAGATCAAGATGTCAGCAGGGTTGGTTTATTTTGAGGTCTCTCTCCTTTGCTTGTAGAGGACAGTCTCCTCCCTGTGTCTTCACATGGACTTCCCTCTGCATTCCTCAATATGAAACCAGTCATATTGAATTAGGGCCTACCCTAATAACCTCGTTTTGACTTAATTACCTCTTTAAAGACCCTATTTCTAAATATAGTCACGATCTTAGATACTAAAGGTTAAGGTTTCAACATATAATTTTTTTTTGGTGGCGGGGGGACACAAATGATCTCATTACAGGGTTCAATCGGTGTTGAGTGAATGAATATGGAAAGATGGGTGGATGAATAGGAATGAGTGGATGCACAGACAACTAGATGATGCCAAATACTTGGTGAATTGAGTGAATATACATAATCATTTGTGGAGATTGGGTTTTGCTATAATATCATCCCATATGTTAATTATATATTTTAATCCATCCCTACAATAAGTTTTAAAAGTAACCACTCATCAAATTCTATCAAGCTGACAAAAAATAGCCATGCTCAAACTTATCAATGCCATTGCCCCTCACCTAATCATTGCCGTTTTCAATGACTTCCTATACCCAAGAGAATATCACTAGTTGGCTACAATAAATAACTACTACCACTTCCACAAATACCTACATACTTAGAACCTTCACATTAGGGAAACAGAAATAAATAACTAAGTGAGCTTTAGTTAGATCTGTTGCCTGGTATTTCATTGTGCATGCTATTTGTTTTAAACTGAACCTGGCCAGTAATTAGTGTCTAAGTTGTCTTAGCACTCTAATTTCATAGACTACAGAAATACCCCTTTAGAACTACAGGGAACCAGGAAGATGCCCACCAGAGTCCTCACTGAACCTTTTCTCCGACTCACTTGGTCATTCTCAGTGCTATCACACCTCTGATGGCATAAGTATTCACAAGCCCATCTTTCACTGCCATGGTTTCTCCTCTATTTTTCCATCTGGCTGTGAAATGGACACAGCCATATGTGGAACTATCAAGGTGGTTATAAGTGTGTGTCTGGATGGGGTCAGCAAAGTAATTGTGTTCCTTGTCCTGCCCTACAATGTCCTGAGTCATGTGGCTGGCTGGCCATCTGACTCAAAACTCTCCAAATACCAGGCTTCATCACAATGGGAAGCGCTGCTAGAGGACACACCCAGCCTTAATGAATGAACTGTTTATGGCATAGCCAGTATGAGACTGACTCATGGGTGTTATGGGATCACGTGTGCACTCATTTACTCATTCCTTACTCAGCCTTTCCTTCCTGGGAATCATGTTCAGCAGATAAGCCATAGCATAAGCTTCTTTGAAGCAAGTGTAATAATTTTAGAAGATTCCCCTGTAATTTATACCAATTCTGTGCTTAAAAATAATAACAGACAAATGGGTAGTGTGAGTTCTATCTGTATAATATATGAATTGGGCATTAAAATTTAAAGACAAATTTATTGTGGTCCTTTGTTGATGATAATGATGAGTTATAGCTATGACCCTTGTGCAGACTAGCTACTCTAAATTTAGGGTTTACCCTTGCCATTGTCCCTGTGCTGCCTCACCCTGAGGTCTCCTGAGATGGGGCAGTATTAATGAGTTTTTTCATGGATGCCACTAGGCATGAGGCTATTTGATGTTGACTACCTGTATAGAATAGGCTCTTGAGGGTCTAGCTTCTCCTCCTCTTCAGAGTCCTTTCCCCATTCCCACACACCTAGATGTTTGTATTGGGAATTAATCAAATACAGTCACATGCTATAAAACTTCTTGTCAAAGATTCAAACCAAGTGAATTATGACCTCTCTCTGTCTGTCTCTTTTTAAAATGTGTTTTAACTGTCCTATTTTAGACATATTTTATTGTAAACCATTTCACATTCTCTTTGAGAGTATATGGCACGTAAATTATAGTTGAAGAAAAACCTTCGAACCAAAGTGATATTCCCAGAGCATGAAAACCACAGTGAGGAGACAGAGGGCCCATTTCCCGCAGGCCCACCTGGCTGGGCACAACTGTCACTCCACCATTAGGCCCTGTTCTCTGAAGGCTGAAGGGTGGTGGGGGGACCAGCTAGAGGTCTGTTCTGAGCCCCAGACTGCCAGAAGCTGGGCGGCTAATTCTTTCAAGCCTTGCTCTGCTGACAAGCTCACATCACAGAGGGACAAAAATGCAGTAAAGAGAGCTGCCACTTGGACCTATTTTTGGCCAATGGAAGAGAATTATATGGATGACAGAGTGAAGGTGATGTACTTGCAGAGAAAGGGGACCTTGTCATCATATGATTTATAAGAGCCAAAGAAGGAAATATGAGCAGTTTGTGTTCCTGGAGCTATAGAAAAATTGAGCTCTACAAGTCCAGGGAAAAGAAGGTATGATTCATGGTCTTAAACAAACTCAAAGGGCAGCATCATGTGGAGGTTAAAGTGCATACTCAGGAATCTGGGCAGACCTGAGTCAGGCTCCTGGCTCTGCCCTCACAGCTATGTAAATGTCACCTCCCTGTATCTCAGCTGCTTCAACTATAATCATGAATAACAGGACCTATCTTACATGTTGATTGTGAGAACTAAAGGAGATAATGTATAAAAAGCCCCTGGCACAGAGCCTGAATCATGGTAAACACTCAATAAAGATTGGCTATTATTGTCACCATTATTGCAGGCCTCCTAAGTGTAAGGCACTTGGTTAGACACTCTTTGATCCCATGGTTGAAGATCTAATCTAGATTAGATTAATTATTCTAATTAGATTACACTGTGGTTTAATCATATAGAAATTGATTTTAGAAAGATCATAGGTTCTACATAATATAATTCTATCTATACATACCTAATTCCAGACAGGTAGAAGAGAGGGAGTTATCCAAAGAAATCACTATGTCTCCAGTGAACTTATATTTTTACAAGGACACTTACAAAGACAGGAAGGAGGAATTTGTCACCAAGAGCAGATACAAAGGAATGGCATCAAATGAAAGAATCAAGTCAGGGAAGTAGAAGTCTGGGCTTGGGGTTAATGCACACATAGAACAAGAGCCACTGGGGAATGCTCAGAGCAAGACAAGAAAAAGGAGAGGTTTGGCCTCTGCTTGGAGCAGTTGATACAGTTAATTTAGAGATGATACAGTGAAACAGAATTATTCATCTCCTAGTTTGTTTCCATAGTCTATATCAAGAAGAAGGATCTGTGGACTGGAAAGGAGAGCAAAGACATAGCCAAGAGGAAATTAAAGTCTGAGCTAGTGAGGAGATAGGAGAGCACCTGGCTGCTGCATTTAAGTTGGGAGGCTTCGATGAATGACATCTCAGCACTGTGTGTGGATACACCCAAATCCTCACTGCAATGAGCTCTGCAAAATTAACAGCCAGCCCTGGGAACCTAATGGACATGTATTCATGATTATATAATCTGAAAAAAATGCCAATATGGTAACCTATGAGTTTGTAAAGCATAGTAGAACTTCCAGAAAAATGCACAGGGAAGAACATGTCAATTTTAGTAACAGAAACTTTTAGCAAAATTCTAATACAGATCAGAAGACCTGTTGATTTGGAAAGATGAGTGCTTGTCAGACCAAGCTCATCTCTCACACAGGGTTCTTCAGATGGTAATTTTGATCCACAGACATTGCAGAGTTAGAAAATGGACACAAACAAGGCTACACAACCTCTTTGCAAACCAGGTAGAAAAATACAGGCTCCATGATAGTATAATTAGGAATAGGCAGAGTGGCTCAATTAGAATCCCCACAGAGGACTGGAGAACAGGTTAGTATCAGTCTTTTAATGGCACAGGACTCAGGCTTTCTATACAGCAGGAGTCTTGACTTGAAAGACAGGAGAAGATTGCAGGTATTTGTTGGAAGAAAGATCAGGAGTCCATTGGTGGGGGATAAGGGGGTCGAGAGCATCACTATGGAAGCAGAGAGCCTATGTTTGAATC
This sequence comes from Saccopteryx bilineata, assembly GCF_036850765.1. Classification (NCBI taxonomy): domain Eukaryota; kingdom Metazoa; phylum Chordata; class Mammalia; order Chiroptera; family Emballonuridae; genus Saccopteryx; species Saccopteryx bilineata. The sequence continues at coordinate 104,086,389 of NC_089493.1, read as the reverse complement.
TAAACTCCACCTCTTATTAGTTGTGTGATGTTAAAGAAGTTACTTAACACTATTTGACTCAATTTCTCAATCTGGAAAATGAAGATAATACTTGTGTCTACTGGGAAAAAAACAACAACATATTTCTATCTATTGGGTACCCGAGATGGTGGTGGAATAGATGGAAGTTACACTCACCTTTTCCCAAGACCAAACCAGAATTTCAAATAAAATATAGAACAATCAACCTAAATAACCAACTGAAGACTAGCTGAACAGAAGTCTTATAATCAAGGATTAACAGAAGAAGCCACACCAAGACTAGTAGAAAGGGAGGAGATAAAAAAAAGGACTGGCCTCACACCTACGTGAGAATCCAGAAGGATATCTCAGCTGCACAGGTCCCCACTAAGAAGCATGGAGTATCAGCCTCACACCAAGCTCCCCAGCCAGAGTACCAGACCTGGGAAGAGGTGCTCACATGACATCTGGCTATGAAAATCAGCAGGCATTCTGTCTGCCAGGGAGAAACAGAGTCTGCTAGAAGCCCAGGTGCCCTCTTACAGGGCCAACTCACAAAATCATTTGCAGCCACTCACCCTGGGCCCCAGGGGAGGGAAGGTGGCTTGGAGTGAACTGGAGTCATGGAAGTAGAGACTGGGTTGGTGTCTAGGAAAAGAGCTGAAGAGACAGCTGCCAGAGTCCATCTCCCACACCATGCACAGACACCATCCTTCCTGGGTCCAGTACACTTCTCCACACAGCATCAGCCTAGGAAAGTGCACTGGCTCTACCCTCCCGGCTTCCTGTTGCTCCACCCTGCCAAGCCAAGTAGTAGTCAGCTTTTTGGTACTATGGTGTAGATTTTCTTGAAGGGAACATGAAGAGGTCTGGGCAGACTTGGGGTGTCAGAGATTGAATTGTGTGGCTCTGGGACAGAGGCCTTTCCCTCTACTCCTGTGTGACTGACTTAAACTGCCCCTAAAGGAGATCCAATAGCTTACCCCTCTGAACCCCAGTTGTCCCACCTGCAAAGTTCTTGCCCTGAAGAATTTTCAGGTGGCTGTGGCCAACCTGGCCCAATGGTGCAAATTCTCTTAGAAGGTTCTCTAAAAGGTCCTCTCAGAATCAGAGAGAGACTGAGTTGTGTGGCTCTAGCACAAGAACCATTTTTCCTCACACATCCTACTGGTGCCACTGTTTTTGTGTAGAGTCCCCCTTTACATGGCTAAATCTTGGTTTGTTTAAGTGTGATGAACTCAGGGGGCCTCCCCCTGACAATTCCTAAAGACCTTGCCCAACCACAAAGATATGCAGGCACTCAGCAAAAGGTGGCTGGTCTTGATGTACCCTAAGACTTTTGCTAACTGGGCTCAGACAGACCCAGCACTAGCATCAAGTCTGAATCTATTTCAGTTTAGTGAACATCACTTGCCCCTACCTGGAGACTCACTGAGAACCTAGCTTAGGTTCAACTCATGTTGCATAACAGAGGCTCTTTCAGTGACTGAGTCTAACAGGCAGCAGGCAGGAGGAGGCAGGCAGAGGAAGATCTCAGGGTGCTATGGGCCTTTTGCTGACCTGCACCCAAGCTCAGCTGATGAAGGCAAGCTTTGGTATGCAATTTGGACCCCCCCTATGCACATCCAGGACCAGCAGAGGCAGCCACAAACTGTGGGTCACTTTGTCACAATCTTAGTCACAGGTAGCACCTAATATTGACATGCACCAGAGTCCCTCCCAAGAGACCACAGAAAAAACACACCTGGTAGCAGGCTTCAGATCACATCAGAGCATAACACAGGTAGCTCTACAAGTCACACACCCAAAGGCACCTCATCTTGCTAAAGTGAATTCTGCTTTGTGGAGTCAGCCTGTGCACACAGCTTATACTCTTGTGTTCACAGTCAATCTTCAAAGTCAACCAGCCTAAGGGTCAATGATCCACAGACTGGCCAATGGCACCAAGACTCAACTAAATAGGAGAGTTCACATAACCCATACAAGGGATATATTTAAAGCACCTAACTCAGGAGGTCAGGAAAACTGCACCACTGAGTCCCACAATACACCTACTACACTAAGCCACCATACTAAGACAGGGACACATAGCAGATCCACCTACTACACATGAACAAATACAGAAAGGCAGCCAAAATGGGGAGACAGAGAAACATGCCCCAAATGGAAAAGAGAAGATTCCCAGAAAAACTACTAAATAAAATAGAGGCAAGCAATCTACCAGTCACAGAGTTGAAAACAATGGTTATAAGGATGCTCAAGGAACTTAGTAAGAACTTAAACAAAAGATATAAAGGATTTGCCTGACTGGTGGTAATGCAGTGGATAGAACATTGACCTGGTACATTGAGGTCCCGAGTCCAAAACCCTGAGGTCACCAGATTCAGCACAGGCTTATCCAGCTTGAGCACAGGCTCATCCAGCTTGAGCACAGGCTCGCTGGCTTGAGTGTGGGATCATTAAAATGATCCCATGGTTGGTGGCTTGAAGCCCAAGATAACTGGCTTCAGCAAGGGGCCGTTAGCTTGGCTGGAGCATCCTGGTCAAAGCATGTATGGAAAGCAATTGATGAACAACTACAGTGATGCAACTATGAGTTGATATTTCTCATCTCTCTCCTTTTTTACCTCCCTGTCTTCCTGTCTCCTTAAAAATAAAAATAAATAAAAAAAGAGAAAGTGAGAAAGAAATACATTTAGTTACCTGCAAGGAGCTCCCATAAGACTGTCAGCTAATTTCTCAACAAAAACATTTCAGGCAGGAAGGAATTGGCACGAAATATTTAAAGTGATTAAAGCAAGGGCATACAATAAAGACTACTCTACCCAGCCAGGTTAACATTTAAAATTGAAGGAGATATTGAAAGAGCTTCCCAGACGAGAAAAAGCTAAAGACTTCATCATCACCAAACCAGTATTATAAAAAATGTTAAAGGAACATCTTTAAGAAAAAGAGGAACATAATTATGAAAAAGTCAAATGGCAAAATAAATAAATAATCATTTTAAATGTAAATGTATTAAATCACCAATCAAAAGACATAGAGGCCCTCGCCAGTTGGCTCAGTGGATAGTGTTGGCCCGGCATATGGATGTTCCAGGTTCGATTCCCAGTTAGGGCACACAAGAGAAACACCAATCTGCTTCTCTTCCCACCCTTTCACTCTTCTCTCCCTTTTCACTTTTCGCAGCCTGTGGCTCAATTGGTTTAAGCGTTGGCCCTGGGCTCTGAGGATAGCTCAGAGTGTGCTGCTGCAAGTGTTAAAAATAGCTCAATGGATTGGAGCATCGGCCCCAGGCAAGGGTTGCTAGGTGGATCTCGGTTGAGGTACATGCAGGAATCTGTATCACTATCTCTCCTCCTCTCACAAAGAAAAAAAAAAAAAAAGACGTAGGGTAGTTGAATGGTTAATAAAAGGAAGACCCATATATGTGCTCTCTATAGGATAACCATTTCAGAATATAAGACACACACTGACTGAAATAAAGGGATGGAAAAAGTTATTTCATGCAAATGAAAACAAACAAAAAAACTGGGGTTCCAATACTTCTAGATGAAATAGACTATAAAACAAGGGCTATAAGAAGAAATAAAGAAGGACATTACATAAGGATAAAGGGATTAATCCAGGAAGAGGCTATAACCTTTCCAAACATTTATGTAACCAACTTAAAAGAACATAAATATAAAGAGCAAATCTTTATGTATGTAAAAGGAGAAATCAACAGTAATATAGTCATGGCATGGGATTTTAACACCCTATTGACATTAATGAATAGATTTTCCAGATAGAAAATTAACAAAGAAACAGAGGCCTTAAATGACACACTAGACCAGATGAATTTAATTGATATTTTCACATTTCACCCCAAAACAGCAGAACATACATTCTTTTCAAGTGCACACGGAACATTTTCTAGGATAGACCACATTTTAGGAAACAAAAGCCTCAATAAATTTAAGAGCATTGAAAGCAGATTCCAACCACAATGTAATGAAACTGGAAATCAATTACAAGAAAAAAACTGAAAGACACACAAATACATGGAGGCTAAATAGCATGCTACTAAACAAGGAGTGGATAACGATCAAGGAAGGGATCAGAAGATACCTTGAGACAAATGAAAATGAATACAACAACCCCAAATCTATGGAACACAGTAAAACAGGCTAAGAGGGAAATTTATAGCATTATGGACCTAACCCAAGAACCAAGAAAAATCTCAAAGAAACAGTTTAACTTTACACCTAAAAGAACAAAGAATAAGTGAGTAAAAGGGGGGAAATAATAAAGATCAGAGCTAAAATAAATAGAGTCTAAAAAAACAATACAAGGGAGAGACTGGGGGGAGGAAGATGGAGCAATTGAACAAAAAAGGAAGAAAACAAAAAGAGCATTCATTGACACAGACAGCAGTGTGGTGATTGCCAGGGACTGGGGGTGTGAGAAAGTAAAGGAGAGGGTAGGGGGATAAATGGTGATGGACAGAAACTCGACTTGGGGTGGCAAACACACAATAGAATGTACAATGATGTGTTGTAGAGTTGTGAACCTGAAACCTGTATAATTTTGTTAACCTCAATAAATTTAATTAAAAATAAAATAATAATAAAGATCAATGAAACCTAGAGCTAGTTCTTTGAAAAAATAAACAAGATTGATAAACCTTTAACCAGACTCACCAAGGAAAACAACCAGAAGACTAAAATAAATAAAATAAAAAATGAAATACAAAGGATTATTTAAAAATATTATGAACAGCTATATATACTAACAAATAGACAATTTAGAAGAAATTAATAAACTCCTAGAACCATACAGTCTTCCAAAACAGCATCAGAAAGAAACAGAAAATCTGAATAGACTGATTACAACTAATGAAATTGAAGCAGTAATAAAAAAATTCTCAACAAACAGAAGTCTTTCACCAATGGCTTCACAGGTGAATTTCAGCAAACATTCAAAGAACTATCACCTATCCTTCTCAAACTACTCCAAAAAATTCAAGAGGAGGGAAGACTTCCAAGCTCATTTAATGAGACAGCATTATCATAATTCCAAAATCAGGTAAAGACACTACAAGGAAAGAAAATTATAGCCCATTATCCCTCATGAACATAGATGTAAAAATCTTCAACAAAATATTAGCAAACTGAATCCAACAATACATTAAAAAGATCATACACCGTGATCAAGTCAAATTTATTCCTGGGATGTAAGGTTGGTACAATATCTGCAAAACAATTAATATGATATACCACATATACAAAATGAAGGATAAAAATCATATGATCACAACAATAGATGCAGAAAAAGCATTAGAAAAGATCCAGCATCTATTTAAGATAAAAACTTTCAGCAAAGTGGGAATAGATGAAATTTAATTCAACATAATAACAGTCATCTATGACAAACTCACAACTAACATCACAGTCAATGGGGAAAAACTAAGTGTCTCTCTTAAGATCAGAAACAATACAAGAATGTCCACTTTCATCGCTGTTATTCGACACAGTACCTGAAGTACTGGCCACAGCAATCAGACAAGAAATAGAAAAAGATGGCATCCAAATTGAAAATGAAGAAGTAAAACTGTCACTATTTTCAGATGACATAAGAATGTATATAAACATTCCATCAAAAAACTAGTATAGGCCCTGGCTGGTTGGCTCAGTGGTAGAGCGTCAACCTGGCATGCAGAAGTCCCAGGTTCGATTCCCGGCCAGGGCACACAGGAGAAGCGCCCATCTGCTTCTCCATCCCTTCCCCTCTCCTTCCTCTCTGTCTCTCTCTTCCCCTCCCGCAGCCGAGGCTCCACTGGAGCAAAGATGGCCCAGGCGCTGGGGATGGCTCCTTGGCCTCTGCCCCAGGCACTAGAGTGGCTCTGGTCGCAACAGAGCGATGCCCCAGAGGGGCAGAGCATCAGCACCTGGTGGGCAGAGCGTCGCCTCCTGGTGGGCGTGCCGGGTGGATCCCGGTCGGGCGCATGTGGGAGTCTGACTGTCTCTTCCCGTTTCCAGCTTCGGAAAAGTACAGGAAAAAAAACAAAAACAACTAGTATAACTAATAAATGTATTCAGTAAAGTAGTAGGATACGAAATAAATATTTGAAAATCAGTTGCATTTATGTACACCAAAAATGAACTATTAGAAAGGGAAACTAAGAAAAACAATCCCATTTTATAAACAAACAAACAACAAACAAACAAACAAACAAAACACAGTCTTAGGGGCCCTGTCCAGTAGCTCAGTTGGTTAGAGCATTGTCTAGATATGCCAAGGTTGTGGGCTCGATCCCTGGTCAGGGCACATACAAGAATCAACCCATGAATGCAAAAATAAGAGGAGCAGCAAATCTCTCTCTCTCTCTCTCTGTCTCTCTGGATCTCTGTCTCTCTTTTCTCTTCTTCTTTCCCTACAATCAAGAAATAGAAAAAGACAAAAAAAGAGAAAAGGACATTTTTGAAAAAAAAATCTATTATCCAGGGACAGGCCAAGTGATGTGTGGATCAATTAATGAACGGCCTAAATAAAGAGATGTTGAGGATTTGACTGACAGCAGTTTCAATACCTGTTAGCAGTATAAATGTCTAAAAAGAGTAATGATTACAGGTAATAGGACAGAATTTAGGGGTCTTCTACTAGGGGCTTCCCTCCCAGGAGAGGTGACTGTCCCCTTCCACTTTGCTTTATTCAGACCCCTCTGGTATTATCATGCACCTTTCTGGGCACCACAGTCTTAAGATGTAAATAAGCTAGAGGAGAACAATCAAAATATGGAGGGGACTTCAAAAGATACAAGCTAATAACAAGAGTAATTACAATCCATGGAGCACCCACTCTATGTCAGGCAGTTTAAAATGTTCATTTGAATAGAAAAAAAGGTGACAAAAGAATGTTTTTCAGAGCACTAATGGAGCCACTGCAATAATTACCTTTTTTGTACTTTATCACATTTAATCCTTACCACTATCTTCTGAGATAAGAACCATGGTTCTATGAAATTGGGTTAGGACAGTATCACTATGGGCTCTGGACCACACAGCCTATGTTAAATTCTAGCCGCTGTGTGACTTTGGGCATGTTATTAAGTCTTCCTGAGCCTTAGTATCCTCATTATAAAAGAGAGCCTATCACACTTATCTAATCAGGTTATTAGAAAATTAAATTAATACATTGGAACACTTAGCATAGCCTGCCATAAAGTGAGCTCAATAGCATCAGCTATTATTGTTTTAAAATATGCCTAAGATCACCCACTGCACACGTGGGGGAACCAGGGGAGAAGAGAATCTAAGGGCCCTGGGCAAGTACTTTCTAATAGGTGATGGTCTGTCATGTGGAAGAAGGGGGAGGCTTGTACTGACTTCCAGAAGTAGAACCAGACCCAGTGAACGTAAGTTCAGTAGGGTATCTGATGGGGTGCAACCTGATATTAGTTAGCTAGGTAATGTCAGTTACCTTTCTGCCTAAGTGAACACAGATATTCCTAGTTTAGGGAGTTCATGAAGTGGTCACTCTTACTCATGGCCCTGTTGGTCCAGAGGGAGAGCCTAGTAGAGCTATTTGTGGCCTGACAAAGCCTGCCCCTCCAATACCCCTTGTTATGATAAGAGGTGGGACAATTGCGTGGGAGTCAAGGAGCCTCCTGGGAAGAGTCATTATTAGAACTTCCCTAATGGGTTAGGACAAACCCACAAGAAGTCCTCTGGGAGAAAAGGACATCAAAGACCCCCAGGGGCAAATTCAGCATGAGAAAAAGGACAGTCTGGACTGATGGACTTAGGTGACCAGCCGGGATATAGAGCCATCTTTAAGGGGTGTGAGGAAGCTGGTCAACAGCCTGTGGCTGAGACTAGAGGCCCTACTGAATGTGGGTGTGATTTGAAAACAATGAGCACTAGAACTAAAAGAGCTGTTTAGGCTTGGAGCCCAAGCACGTGTGCTGTGCAGAGGAGGCTCTAGGGTGGTAAGAGAATCCTGCAGCCCTAGGATTGGTGCTGGGCTCTTCCTAGACAGTTCTCACCATCTCCACAGGCTGAGAGGCAAGACATGAACAGGCCTCTCAGACATCCTGGTGTTTTCTTTGCTTGCAGTTGGGACTGGGACTGATTCTTTTGGAATGAATTAATACTACGGCGTTCTTGGCGTTCTTAGGTGTTTATAAGACGTGGGAGGTGGTGGGGACCTTAAAAGAGATTTTTGTATCTGCTACTCATGTGAGCCGGATGATGTTCTGGCAACTAATATGGAGGAAAAGATGTATCAGTTATTTGTAAACCTCAAGCTGTGGGTGGGTGGTGATGTGGGTGAAATCAGTTGTATACATTTAATAAGACTTGATTAAGCTCAATGTTAAGGACTTTCTAAAAATCAGAATCAATAATAATAGCTAAGGTTTATTTAGTGCTGGCTACTTGCCAAACTTACATGCCTTAGCTCATAAATCCTCACAAAACTGTATGAGCTGGGGACTATATTTTTGTCAACTCATTTTACAATGAGGGAACTGAGGCCAGGATAGGCTAAAATCCCTTAGCAAGGTCACACAGTAGACATTGATGGAACAAGAAGGAGATGGTAGAGTCACCCGATTGCAGAGCCTATCCTTTTAATTACTGCACCCTTCCACCTCCCTGTGAAGGTGGGAAGGGAGATGCAATGGAACGTGGCAATGCAGTTGATAGGATTAGAATAGATGAATTTGGACTAGAATACCTACAAAGTCCTTTCCTGTGCTGCAACACTTAGATTTTATTGTCTTTTTGTGGTTTTTTGGCAATCTTAAGAATCTATGTGTTTCATTTACCTTTACAGAATTACTATCAAAATGAATTGTTTGTTACAAGTGGGAAATAAGCATAGGAACTATTGCTAAGGAATAGATACATAAACCACATATCAAGACTTTTTAAATCTGTAAGTTGAGCCTTACCAGGTGGTGGTGCAGTGGATAGAGGACCTGGGACACAGAGGACCCAGGTTCGAAACCCCATTGTACAAACTCACTAGCTTGAGCATGACGTCGCCAGCTTGAGCGTGGAATCATAGACATGACCCCGTGGTCACTGGCTGGAACCCAAAGTTTCTGGCTTGAGCCCAAGGTCATTGGCTTGAGCAAGGGGTCACTGGCTCAGCTGGAGCCCCCTGGTCAAGGCACGTATGAGAAAGTAATCAATGAACAACTGAAGTGCCTCAACAATGAGATGATGCTTCTCATGTCTCTCCCTATCTGTCTGTCTCTCTCTTGCTAAAAAAAAAATAAAAGAAAAAAGACATTTAAGTCTGTAAGTTGAATCTTGTGATAATGACCTTCAGAGGAGTAATTGTTCATTCAGCAAATATGTATTCTTTTTTCCTTTTTTTATTATATGTTTTCTATGTGCACTGTTCTAAGTTTTTGGTATCTAGCAGTGAAAAAAGACCCTTACCTTTATTGATTTTAGTCTTGTGGGGGGAGAGAAAATAAACAGTAGTTATACAGTGTGTCCATAAAGTCATGGTGCACTTTTGACCGGTCACAGGAAAGCAACAAAAGACGATAGAAATGTGAAATTCTACACCAAAAAAAGGGAAAACTCTCCTAGTTTCATACCTATTCAGTGCAGTTTGATGTGGGCTCATGCACAGATTTTTTAGGGCTCCTTAGGTAGCTATCCCGTATAGCCTCTACAGACTCGTCACTGACTGATGGCCTACCAGAACGAGGTTTCTCCACCAAACTGCCGGTTTCCTTCAACTGCTTATCCCACCGAGTAATGTTATTCCTATGTGGTCACGGATTTGAATTTAGCAAGCCACAGAACACATTGAACTTTCCTCTGTACCGTCCACGTCTCGACTGGCATGGCTGTGGGCTGCTCCGCTGTATACACGGTGTTACATCATCATTTGCGCATGCACACATGCTGCCACATCATCCTACAGAAACTGGGAGGGTTTTCCTTTTATTTGGTGCAGATTTCATATTTCTATCGTCTTTTGTTGCTTTCCTGTGACCAGTCAAAAGTGCACTATGACTTTACGGACACACTGTATAGTACATTAGAAGGCTTTAAGTACTTGATCACAGTTGCAGTTTTATATTCAACAGGCAGGGCGGACCTTTTTGAGAAGGTGACATCTAAGCAAAAACTTGAAGGAGATGAGTGAGTTAGCCATGTTGGTATCTGGAGAAAAAAACATTTCAGGCAGAGGACACATCCAGTCCAAAGGCCAGGGACAAAATCATCCTGGAGAAGCTGCGTGGAGGCAGGTGTGACTGGGGCAAGGTCAGAGACAGGGTGAGGAGTTGCAGGTGAGGTTTCAAAACTGAGCGAGGGGTGGCAGGTCTGGTGGGCCGTTGTAAAGACTTGGCTTTTACCGAGTGAGATGGAGAACTATCGCGAGGTTTAATGCAGAGAAGTGACATGATCTAACATACATTGTGTATATTAAAATGCACTGTAGTTAGTATTATTTTGGCTTGAAAATATTCTTTATTACTGAAGTAATTGCTCATGAGCAAATGAAAGTCACCTCTAAATGAATGTTGGCACCGTGTACAGAGAATCCCACTGGTCTGGGGATTGTCGTGGAAAGAGAGGGAGTTGGTGGACTTGGGTAAAAATAGTTTTGTCATTTAATTCAAAGAACCACTGGAAGAATAACTAATAACAACAGCTGTAAAGGTCACTGCAAATATTAAGTACCATCAAGTGCTAGCTACTACTTAAAAATAAAAAGCCTATCATTATTCGTTGGCCCGGGAGTCGGGACCTCTGGCCCCTGTATGCCCTGGCCAACCTGTTAGTGCTTTGGTGCCTTTAAAGGACTCTTCCTTTCAGCCTGTGTTATCTGACAGCGGAATCTCCCATGCACAGTTCTGGTGGAAGGAATCAAGCTGTTTACCATATGTACCAGCAACAAAACACAATACTGAGAGTAGGGCCTGATGAGCATTTTGTTTTGTTTTTTGGGGTTTTTTTAAATCATTAATTCTTAAACTGTGCTTACAAGACTCCCTGAAAAGCATTGAGTGTTTAAATGAGTGACATGGGGATAGATGTAAAAAGCTCTGGCAGTGAGTCGTTTACACCAATCCGCCAGGTCATGGAAATTTAGCTTGAGATTTGTTTGTGTGGGAATAACACTGGAACACCAGCTCGCCAGTGCCAGCTTTGAAACCGACACAATGAATAGCTATTGTTCTGACACTGTATCCGGCCGCCCTTGTCTACACACACTGAAGACGACCTTCCTCTTCAGAAATAACTTCCAGCCATTATATGTTTTTAAAATTGTTATTGGTGTACCTAATGTTCTAGATAACTGGGGAGGAGCGAAATTATATAAAGACATTTGGTTTCTTTCCTAAAAGGATTTCATAATTTCTCTATTTTGCTAAGTCAGGTCACCTATGTTACTGTGTTTCTAACATAATGAGATATGCTAACGGAGATATCGGATAAAGGGAAATAACTTATTAAACACAGGACTGTGCTAGGATATCATGTCATTTCACTATCACAACCTGGTAAAAAATAGGTATTATCCCCTATTTTGCAGATGAGGCCACAAAGGCTTAGAGAGGTTTAGTTAACTTCCTTAATTTACTTAATTAGTGTCAGAGCTGGGATTTGAACCTAAGCCCCCTGACTCCATATCTATGCTCTCCTGCCCCATAGACCTGCTCTCAAGAAGACTGTCATCTACCAAATGAGGCAAGACTTACACAGAGAAATCAACTGGAGAAAAATACCAGCAGTACAGAACCATGTGTTTAATTCACATGACTGACTCCCAAATTCCATGCTACAAACAAGGACAGGTGCCTACTAAGAGCAAGGCGCCAAGCAAAGCACTCGTGGGGACATTAATGAAGTGGAAGTGACTAAAGGAAGCATGATTCTTCTATCAATGACATATATGCCTCACCTAATCCAAAATGACTACGAAGGTAGGCAGGAGGCTGTTGGCCGAGATGGCACTGCCCATCTTTTTCACGTGTCTGGGCCAACATGTCTTTGCCTTTAACGTTCCACAGTCTGCAGAATAATAGACCAGGGGTGCAAGTGGGGGCTGTCAGAGAAAAACCAGTAAGTTTTCAGACATGTTTAAAAATATGAAATAGAGGTCACAAAGACAGCTACTAGCACCCATAGGTAATTACAAAAGGTGATTGATAACCTGCTAATGGTTTGGAAAACTTTAGCTCCTGGGATGTCTGCTGCATGTTTTCCCCATCCACTGGTACCCACTGTGGAAATGGCAACTGTGCTGGTTACTAAGCTTGAATAGCTCTGGCTGGTGGTTTTGGATTGGGCCCCCATGGCCTGCTGCTCCCACCTGGGCTCTGCCAGGAAGGAGGGTGGGATGGAGACAGCAAGGCTGGAGGAGAAGGAGGTTGGGCCTGCCTTTCCTGTGCTTTCTGTTTGCTCCTCACTGTTGGCCCCCTACCCCGCCGGGCCCCCTCCACCGGGCAGTGCAGTCCATTCCAGGAGCAGCGTTTGATTCTAGCTTGCAGTTCTTCCAACATTCACAGAACCAGCTCATACTGCCTGACCATCTCCCCTACCCCCCGCCAAAACAAAACAAAACAAAAACGTTTAAGTTTTAATGATTCTGACCTCTTCTCTTGTTCCTCTAGGCTTCAAGCTGGTAGCTGCTTCCTTTAGTGACTGCCACCATGAAACCTGAATGTGCCTTTGTGTCTTCAGTTCCTCAACACCTAGCCAAGAATTCTTTCTATTAAATTCTATCTATTAAAATAACTGATGCAGTTGTTCTTTTTGTTTTTTAGCCTTAATCCTTTATTTAAAAATTTATTTTTCAATTACAGTTTACATTCAATATTATTCTGTATTAGTTTCAGGTCGATGTGGTTGATTTCTGTCTCTTGACAGGACTCTGACTTATATTCAGTTAATTTCATTGTTAATTTAAAGCAAGTTGGAAAGCCATTTAATACATGCTCAGGTCCAATACAAATGTTTGGGACATATATTTAGTTCATTCCTTGTACCCACATGAGTTACAAGGTTCTGAATGCCAGTCTGACCATGTCCATGCTGGGTTAGGGCCCTGCAGTGGCTCCCATTACCTACTGGATGAAGTTCAAGCTCCTGGCACCAGGCCCTTCACGAGCCACTGCCCCCTCCAGACCCACCATGCTACTCCTTATGCTCCAAACCTTCGCCTAGGTTGTTTGCTCTCCTTAGAATTTATCCTTCAAAGTCCAGCTCAGATGTCACCTCTTTTACAAAGCCTTACCTGTTTCTACTTTCCCACCAGCAGCTAAACACACCCTCCTCTGAACCCCTGTGCTCCTAAGTCTAAAGGTGCTCTTATCCTGGGCTTCTTTAGGCCAAGGTAGACATCATATTCTATCATTGCTTTAACAGTGGAAGCATAGCGGGCAATCAGTATTCCCTTGATAAATTTTAGACTTGGAATTACCTGTTATTTTTCCATTACCCACATTTCTTGCTACCCACTTAAGGCATATAATTAAAAAGAAAAATATCTCAACTTTCAAAGACTTTTAAAACTCATTTCCTGTCCTCTTCTGTTTAAATGAAACACTTTTCCAAACACAGAGCTATTTGTATATCTTTGCATTAGATTATATCCTTAGGAGGTGAGGATGTTATCATTTCCTTAGTTCAGTGCCAAGGAGGGCTGACATCATCATGTGTGTAAAAGCTATGGTTGACGAAGGAGTAAAAATGGTCATTCAGGACCTTGGCTAAAAGCAAGTGGTCCTTCTGGCCAGGGCACAACGCCACAGTGCTGGAGAATCCTTACAAAAGTCTTCTGAAGTCAAATAGGATCTCCATCATAAGCAATCTGCTTAAATGTAATCCAGCATGCAGCTCTTCCCTGTCACCAACTGTGGGGATAAAGATGTTACTCCTGGGAGTAACTGGTCCAGGCATCCTAGTGTGCAGGTGTCCCTCATACATTAGGCAGTGGAAACACTTCCAAGTTGATTATGTCATGAAAGCAATCAGATTCTTTTCTGTTCCACACATTGGAGGCTATTTCTTGCACTGCTGGCTAACCATGCTAGTGCTCCGCCATTTCGATGCTCTGTCAAAGTCTGAAGATGCCAAGAGAATGGATGTGGTCATAGGAAACTCTGGAAATCTGGAGGTAAGTAGCAGGCAGCACAAATCCAATTCTGACCAATGTTTTAGAGGTGAAGCTGGAAGGGAAAAAATGCCAAAAAAAGAAAAAGCACAGTTTCTCTTTGTCCTATGATCTGTTTTTTGATCTATTATGTAGATAATAAGCATCTGTTCTTGCATGAGAAAATAACATGAGTCAGTTTGGTCAGAGATAACTGTGACCTCCTTAAGACATAGTATTGTTTTACCCCCTGAGTTGCTGAGATAGTTGTGTTTTCACACTTGTAGACATCACAAGGACTCCACTGAATCTTACTGAGAATAAACAGTCACACTGCCCTGCCTGGGCATAATTACATCTGCTGGAGTTTCTATCACCATATTTTCAGGAATCTTTGCTGAACAATTGCACACCTATTTGTTTTTTGTCATTCTAATACTGGATTTCTGAGTAAAACTGATTGTGAAAAATTCATTTGAAAGCTGTGAACTTGAAATGTTACTAAGCATAACATGGAGAATGAAGTTAGTTAACAAAGCAAAAAGATATCCATTTCCTAATCTAATGTAATGAATTTGAAGAAATGAACTAAATCTTCCCCATGTTCTCCTGTGAAGAGCACTCCATGTAGGTTATGAACTATGTTGAAAACTACTGTAGAAAGACAGCAATTAGATGGGAGCGTCTTCCTTTTGCCGTTCTCCACCCTCTCCCTCTGAGTACTGCCCCAGGAAGCACAGCCTACAGACCTTCTCAATGGGTTTCCTGGGTTCCCAATGGGTCTGCCAATGGAGAACTCATAGGACATGAGCTTCATTTTTAATTATCCATGGCTAATCAGAATCCCTGCCTTCAGGACTGCTTCAGATGAACTACATGCTTGATCTAAGGTCACTCCATTCAAGGCACCCTTCTCTCTATTACGGCCACTCCTCCTCCATCCACCAGGGCCCAGGGGGAGGGCAGTTTGCTGCTCTTGGTCCTGGCCTACTGCACTAACCCTGTGATTCCCTACCCACCTCCCCCCACACCCACATCTTTGTATGTAAATAGTTCCCTTATAAACAATAGACTTGCAGCAGATTATCTTAATTTGGGTGTGTCATTGCTTTCCTGTTAGGACCCTGACTACATAAGGTTATACAGTAGTCCTCCCTTATCCACAGTTTTGCTTTCTCTGATTTCAGTTCCTGTGGTCAACAGCAGTTCAAAAATATTGAGGAAAATTCCAGAAATAAACAATTCATAAGTTTTCAGTTTTAATCCATTTTGAATAGTATGCAGAAGTCTTGCCCCGTCCCACTCCCTCCACCTGGGACACGAGTCAGCCCTTTGTCCAGTGCTTCCACTGTGTACACATGACCCACCCATAAGTCACGTAGTAATCAACTCAGTTATTAGATTGATTGTGGCAATATTGCAATGCTTATGTTCAAGTAACCCTTATTTTACTTAATAATAACCCCAAAGCACAAGAGTATATGATGCTGGCAATTCACATATGCTGAAGAGAAGCTATAAAGTGCTTCCTTTAGGTCAAAAGGTGACCATTCTTGTCTTAATAAGGGGAGAAAAGGAATCACATACTGAAGTTGTTAGAATCTGTCATAAGAATGAATCTTCTATCCATGGAAGTACTTAATTTATAAATTAAACTTAATTATAAGTATGTATTATAAGTATGTATGTACAGAAGAAAACATTGTATATATAGGGTTCAATACAATCCATTGTTTCAGGCACTCACTGGGGGTATTAGAATGTACCACCCAAAGATAGCAGGGACTATTGTACTGCTCAGTACAGAGGGGTAGGAACATTCCAGTCTTTTATTGGAAATCTGCCGTCCAGAGAGTTAGGTAATATGGAGAGATGCTATTCAAAATATTTAGCATACTGCCCCAGCAGGGACCTGGAGTCCTGCTGAACAAGGCATTATCCCTTTAGTTGCTGGATTATGGAAAGGTCTCGAGTCCCAGGGGAGGAGCTGGGGCAGCCAGGGCAGATAGCACTTGGGAGTGTCAGGATGACAATTATTGATCAACCAACATAGAAGGGCTTTGTGTTTTAACAGCTGGTGCATCCCAGCTGAACACAGCCCAGGTAATGTGTCTATCTATTTTCACCTTCAGGTTAGCAAATTTAAACCACAAAATTCATTTCTATGATTATTTACCACTCTCTGAAGGCAGAAATGCAGACGAAAAATGAGCAGGGAACAAATGTTGCCCTGTATATATAATGAATAAGCAACAAATTTTTCATTCTCTGACCCCCACCCCAAGTGAATCAAGAAAAGAACCAACTTTAAGCCTCTGGTAGAACAGGTAGTGTATTGACAGCTCGACATGAGAACCAAATTTCAAAGGCTGTCCAGCACTACTTCTAAAATCAGGCGATTTTTAGAACTGTGACATTTGCATCAAAGATTGTGTCTGTACTAAGCATTTTGCATCTCTTTTGACAATGCTTTTAATCTTTTGCAGTTATTTGTTTGAGCTCATAAAATAAAGCACGGTGTGATCCTTAGCCACACACCAGAAGTTTCTTGATTCTTTTAGAGCTGATCCTGTGTAATATAATTGGTTATTTCTCCTCTAAAACATAATTAGAGCACACATTTTTGTATTTTCTTCTGCTGCATCTATGGTGACACTATTTATATACCTCAAGTAATTAGTCCTGAAAATGGGCCATATGCTTGTAACACAAATTATATGGGTTTTAAATGCTATTAGGTTAAGCCATTAAAAGTTTAAAAAATTCCTTTCTTATTCACTATGTTGCAAATGCTAAATAACTATCTTGCCAATGTAGCATCAGGTTTAAGAAAATGAGACACATAATGGTTTTACCAGTATTTCAAAGCTCTAAGACAAAGGATAGATGTGAAAGAATATCCATCCCAGGAGCTAGCATTTTAAATACTGTTATTTCTCCTTTGCTGCATTAACAACAGAGGTAACAAGGTGACATAACAGAATTAGGAAGCAGATGTGGAATGTACAAATATATGTACAAGAGGCTAAGAGATATAGGGCAGATTTAGTTATAGAAAAAAATATTTTGACGATCAAAAATTCTGTAGTGCTGTAGGCAAGCTCTTTATTTAGTATGAATCTCAATGTCAGCTGATATCTATAATATAATTTACAAATTATACTTTTGTTTAGTCTTCTGTTCACAAGACTAACTGAGCAAGGAGGATATCAGGTCTTGATATGAAGATATGTTCTTTGAAGTTTATTTGTTGAGTTTGCCTTTTTATGTAATATATGAAATTTGTGAAATTAAACATTTCTCATTTTTTTTTTCTTTTTTTTTTCATTTTTCTGAAGCTAGAAACAGGGAGAGACAGTCACACAGACTCCCGCATGCGCCCGACCGGGATCCACCCGGCACGCCCACCAGGGGCGACGCTCTGCCCACCAGGGGGCGATGCTCTGCCCATCCTGGGTGTCGCCATGTTGCGACCAGAGCCACTCTAGTGCCTGGGGCAGAGGCCACAGAGCCATCCCCAGCGCCCAGGCCATCTTTGCTTCAATGGAGCCTTGGCTGCAGGAGGGGAAGAGAGAGACAGAGAGGGAAAGCGCGGCGGAGGGGTGGAGAAGCAAATACGCGCTTCTCCTGTGTGCCCTGGCCGGAAATCAAACCCGGGTCCTCCGCACGCTAGGCCGACGCTCTACCGCTGAGCCAACTGGCCAGGGCTAAACATTTCTCCTTATTAAAGAAGAATATTATGCCATAAGCCTTTAATTAAACCACCTCTCAAATAGAAAGGTGAAAAGAAGTACAATTACCGTATTTTTTGCTCCATAAGATGCACTTTTTTCCCCCCAAAAGTGGAGGAGAAAATACCCGTGTGTCTTATGGAGTGAAAAATATGGTATTTTATTAAATATTTTAACACACTATTTGGTTAAAAATATTTTTTTTCTTGTTTTCCTCCTTAAAACCCTGGGTGTGTCTTATGGTCAGGTGCATCTTATGGAGCGAAAAATACGGTAATTAATTGTGGTAACCATTCTTCTCTGAAGACATTAGCCAGGACTTCAGAAATGAGTTAGAGTAATATTAATAAAACAACTATCAAGCTACATCTAGTACTTCTTCAGCTTATGAAACATTTCTAGAAAAGTAAGTATTTGGTCCAGTTATGTGAGCAAACAAATTCTTTCAATGTATACTGTGTTAAATTCCCTGAGAACTGTGGCAGTCGGGGTCATTGTTAGTTTTGCCTGCTAATGTGTTCTTAAACACACCACACAAAAGATCCCAAGGCTTGGAAATAATAAGTAATCTTCTTGTTTTCTAGTAAAAAGTTAGTTGCTCTGGGAATAAAATGTACCATTACCCACCTTCAAGTGGGAAAACTCAATCAAACTGCAGTAAATGTGTAATGTAAAATAGCCAGCAAAGTAAACCCTTGACTTCTAATGCTGCTGACAAGTGGCTGCTGACCACCCACAGAGACAATTACAGAATCCCCCACAATCCATTACCTTAGTCAAGTGAATTCCCATTTACTACCAAGGAGCAGAAGCTATAAATTTCCCTCTAACTGTGCTGCCCAGCAAATCTGTGACCAGAAGATGCCAACAGTATTGCTTCGGTAACAGCACTGGCTCCCCTCTCTGACACCACTTCAGTCCCGGGGCTGCCTTTCTAAAGCGGCCTTGGTTGGAAAAAAGACAGCAACCAATTCCATAATATAAAGTATGAAACCAATTCATGTTCAACTAAAAAAAAAATACTGCTGATATTACAGTCTCAAAATATCCAGATACTGAGCCATCTGGGATCTCAGTGGGGACTTAAAATTATAAAAGAAGATTGTGGAGGCCCAGAAGTCAGAGGGGCCTGTAAGGCCTTTTAGTGGGATGGCCAGCCCACTGACATCACATATGTGTCATTCATGGCAGATAATTCCACGCTCAGGGAGGCTTTTGCAAAGTGGACTATTGCTGCTTAGGTCAAATTAACAATTGATCATATGGATCTAAAACTCCTATCTCTGTAACATTCCCTGTTCTCACTTTTGTTTTTCTGAGGAAGCAGGAGAAGCCCAACACCTCTTCTCCACCTGAGGTTGATGTCTATAATGCCTTCTGCAAGCCCGACCTCTTCAGTGCAAACAAACAGGTGCTCATTGCCTGCTTCTACCAGGTTAAACACAGGGGATTGAAAAATGAGTAGGATGCAGTACCACACACACATAGCTGACTTAATTTGTTAGGATGGCTGCTATACCCACAGTAGAAACTCCTTTAGAAACTATCTTTTAAAATGCTTTTTTTTCTTTTCCCATACCAATGTATACTTTTTCTTAACAGTGTATATGAAATATAACACGAATCAGGCTGAGCAGAGCTGCTCCGGCTGGAGTGAGATGGGGGCTCAGAGCCTCACTGCTCGGCCTCTCTCTCTTCTCTTCAGGCAGCCCGGGAAACACCCCCATGAGGCTGCAGGGCTCATGCAGCACAGTGCAAACACCTAGAACTCCTGAGAAGGGTGTCATCTGCTGGTCAGAAGTGGAGTGTTGGGAGGTGGGGAGGGTTAAAAAGCAGGTCATGAAAAATCTCCCTAAATTAAGTGGCACCGAAGAAGGTGAAGGGTGAATGCAATTGTGCAGCTAACATTTGGGCTGTGCTGTGGGGTCATTAGCCCCGCGAGAGTGTGAGAGAGCGGTGTGAACTGAAGCTAAGGAATAGATGCGGGCAGAGGGAAAAAGACGTGGAACGCCACACTCAGGGATTTGTCCTTCTCCTAAAGGAAAAGCCATCAGAAGCTCTTAGGTTGGAGAATGATATGAGAAGATGTATGTTTAGAGTTAAGTGGTGACCGCGAGTTTACATCACAGAATGGAACAGAGTGCTAGAAATTAATAATGAGCCTGTTTTAATAAGTGAGATGGTGAGAGCTTGTTGGAAGGTCATTTTGGAGAGAGGATTAATAGGGGCTGCGGGCTGGTGGATTAAAGAAGAATTCTAGGACAATGCTAAAAGTTCTTATTCATTCATTCATTTAACAAGCTTTTACTGAAAACCTACTATGTGCCAAGCACAATTTAGAAATGAATAGGAATGGTTTTTGCCTTCAAGAAGGTGACTGTGGATTCAGATGAGACAGATAAGTAATGAGGCAATTAAGTAGAACCGGAGTGGTACGTGCCACTACAGCACAGCGTACATGACGTACAAGATGGGATGAGAGTCTACGGCCATACCACCCTGAACGCGCCAGGTCTCGTCTGATCTCGGAAGATGGGAGGAGAGCTTGAAGAGGCAGGGCAGACACCCTGCCGGCTCCCTCCTCTTCCTGGCTTGCCTTTCTGCACATTAGGGACTGGAAAGCTAAGGACTATATTTCCCAGGTCCCCTGCACTTCTATTTCACACGAAACTAGTCTCTGCCAAACAGAAGCAAAGCCTGGAAGACGTAGAATATGGGTGTAAACACCCTGAGGTATTTAGAGGCCAGGTTACTGCTGCCATTGTTTATACCAACAAGCTCTTCTGGGGAAGCTATTCTGCTTTCTCAGTGGCAGGGTGCCTGTGTCTAGCCCCCAGCTTCCTGGGCACCATGCTGACATGGACCTTGGCAGAGGTGGTGTAAACCCAGAGGTAAGAATTGTGACGGCACCTCCCTTATTTTCTGCCTTCCTGATCCCAGCAGAGGTGCAATCTCTTGGTGGGCCAGTTCTGCAGCGTTAATCTGGGAGTCACTCCTAGGAACTCAGCCTAGAGCCTCTTCCTGTAACCCTTCCAATCATTTTATGAGCACCTGTTCCTCATTCCTCTGCCTTTTTAAAAGCTAGCTGAAAAGATTTTGAGCTGCAACTAACCAAATTACAGAGATACTTAACCCAGACTAGAGGTGGTCAGGGAAGGCTTCCAGAAAAAAATAATGCTTGGATAAATCTTAAAGGGTGAATGTAATTCAGTCAAATAGAGATATTCCAGACAGAGCCAGGAAGGTAGGGGGGAGAGAGAATAAGTGTTCAGGGAAGTGCCCAGGACTACCAAGGGCAGTGCTAGGAGGTGAGGCTAGAAGGGCAGGCAGGCAGGCAGAGGCATAGTCATGAGAGCCCCAAGTTAAGTTAAGCCTCGAGTATTATTCACAGATTTATTGGAAAACTGTAAGCAAAGGAATACTATAAGCAGATTTGTATGCTAAGAAGACATCATTGCAGAATTGTGAAAAAAGCAGGGAGATTGCATCAGGAGGGAATTGCAATAATTCTGGCCAGAAATATTGACTGTTGAGAGCACAGCTAACAGACAATAGGCATGGAGTGGTTGGTGAGCACAGATTTTAGAAGTGATAAGA
This sequence comes from Saccopteryx bilineata, assembly GCF_036850765.1. NCBI lineage: Eukaryota > Metazoa > Chordata > Mammalia > Chiroptera > Emballonuridae > Saccopteryx > Saccopteryx bilineata. The sequence goes on along the minus strand of NC_089493.1, from coordinate 104,064,952 downwards.
AGCAGAACCTTTGAGAATTCAAGACCATAGGAATATGAGAGTAATGTGAGTAAGTAGGTGCTGTCAGGGGTGACACTCCTCTTTCTGGCTTTGGCAACAGGTGGATAATGGTGCCGTTTACACAGTTAAGAAAAAAGGAAAGGAGAATGTGTTTTGTGGAGTAAAACAAAGAGTTTAATTTTGGATATAATAAATTTAAGCACAACTAATTAAAATTATAAGTTAGATTTAGAATAGATGAGTTCAGTTTGATAGTCTTTCCGTTTATGTGAAGATTTGGGCAGAAGGACTGTAGGGAAAAATTTAACCTGCAAAGAAAGTGGGGCTGATGACAGAATCCTGTGGAAAATCCATTTATGAGATAATCACGGAGAGAGGAAGATCAGGCCAGAGAGATGAAAAGCTGTGGGAGAGAGTTAAAGAGGGAAGAAGTAGGCCCGTGCCAGATGTCCCAGTATAAGTGTACACACACACAAGCACATACACATGCATATGTGCATGTGTGCACATGCGCACGCGCACACACACACACACACACACTGGCTTCTTTCAAGGCCTAAGTTAAAGCAGTGTAATGGGGGAACTGGGCAATGCACTCGACAGAAGGGGGAAGTAAGCACTAGAACAAAGAAGAAAATATCAAAGACTGTTTTCCCCAAAAAACTTCAATGTGAAGGGAAGAGAAATAAGGTAGTTGCTAGGAAAAGACATAAATATGAAAGCTGCTTGTGCTTTTTAGATTGGAATGACACGATAGCACAGTAACTGAAACCCGCCACACCAGGCATTGCTCTAAGTGTCTCATGTGCATCAATTCATGTGAGCTGTCCGACCACTCTGTGAGAGAGGTACCACTATTCTCCCTATTTTACAGAAGAGGAACAGAGCAAGGGTGGGGCTAAGAGCTTGTCCAGGGTCACAGAGTTAGGAAGCAGCAGCACCAGGGTTCATACCTGAGCATTCCAGCTACAGGGGCATGTGCATAACCACTGTGCTTACTGCCTCTGCCTCTGTAGGGTGAGCAGAAACATCAGAGCAGAGAGAATGGTTAAAAATGCGGAGTGGAGCATTCCCAGGGAGCCCAGACAAGCCCTTAGGTGGGAGACAGGAGTTGTAGATGAGTATAAAAGAAGAAAAGGTATAGCTTCAGGGGTTTAAAGGTAGATGTTATTTAAACAGACCTGTTATTTTCTGTCCACTTAGGAGGTATGAGAGGACATGGTGAGGTAGAGCTCTTGAACCGAGCAGAGAACTGAGCTAGCCGAGGAGAAAGGAAGAAAGGGTTTTTGAGGGACAACCAAAGGAGTAATAAGGGGCATGTGGTCCCAGCTGAGGCTGGAGCCCATGAATTTTTACTGTCCTCATTTTACCTGGTGTGTGACCTTATTGAACAGAGAACTTCTGTTGGAAAAACAAAAACTGACAGTTTTGGGCCCTGGCCGGTTGGCTCAGCGGTAGAGCGTTGGCCTGGCGTGCGGGGACCCAGGTTCGATTCCCGGCCAGGGCACATAGGAGAAGTATCCATTTGCTTCTCCACCCCCACCCTCCTTCCTCGCTGTCTCTCTCTTCCCCTCCCGCAGCCGGGGCTCCATTGGAGCAGGGATGGCCCGGGCGCTGGGGATGGCTCCTTGGCCTCTGCCCCAGGCGCTGGAGTGGCTCTGGTCGTGTCAGAGCGATGCTCTGGAGGGGCAGAGCATCGCCCCCTGGTGGGCAGAGCTTTGCCCCTGGTGGGTGTGCCGGCTGGATCCCGGTCGGGCGCATGCGGGAGTCTGTCTGACTGTCTCTCCCCATTTCCAGCTTCAGAGAAAATACAAAAAAAAACAAACAAAAAAACCAACCAAACAAAAAAAACTGACAGTTTTGAAGCATGAAAGGAAGGTAAGGAAATTAACAATATTAGAAAGAAATAGAAGTATTAATTCATTTAACAAACACTAAATAGTATTTACTATATGACAGACACTGTTCTAAACATTTCCAAATATTAACTCATGGAAAGATGATCATTAATAATTGTATTTGTGAGAGTGAAGATGGCCATGAAATAGGCAGATATTCCAACTCCCACATCCCAGAACCAAAGTGGATTACAAATTAATTTTGAGAACAGTCATCCTGAAAGATCAACTTTGGACTAAACTAAGAGGATTCTATAGCCAAGAACCACCAGAGAAGCCACACTGAGACTGGTAGGAAAGGCAGAGATACGGAAGGGGCTGCCCCACTCCCAGAAGTGAGTGATGGCCCAGAGGGACTCTCGTGGTGGGGAGGGTTGCCTGGCGAGTTGTGGGTCCTCAGCCCCAGAACCGGAGTCCCAGCCTTGAGCCATGGAGCTTGGAACGGTCAAACAGACTGTATTTGGCTGAGAGAGGAGCCTAGATACTGTTTGAGAGGAGACAGAACTCTCGGATCCAGGCTCCGTATTAAAGGGACCGCATGGAAAGCCTCGCTCACAGCCACCTGCCTGCGGCTCCTGGAGCGCTGGGAGGACTGGAGTTGCCAGGCAGAATGTGGTCTCGGAGGCACAGGGGGAGACAATTTGAGGGATGGACACCCTAACCCCTGGGTTGAATCACTCCCCAAATCTAAGGTGAACATTTTTCTTCAGAGCAGCAACACCAGCAAAGGGAAGAAATTACCCCACCCACCGAAGGCTCTCCTGCTCCAGTCAGAACAAAGAGGCACTTAGAGGCAGGCAGCACGCTAGGGACACAGGTAGTGAGTGCTGAGGTCTGAGCTACATCACCCCCCACGCTGCTGAGTGTTCACAGAGGGTGGGTGGGCTAGCAGCAGCAAGGCATGGCATGCATGGGCCTGCCGGCAGAAGGCAGAGGCCACGGCAGCCACTGCAGAGGTCCAAGCTAGTGCTCAATCCTGCCTGTGGCATGGGCTGGCCCTTGGCAGTAACTGAGGCCCATGTGACAGCAGAGGCAGTCTGAGCAGGCACATGTGGGCCAGCCTGTGGAGAAGGGCTGGCACCAGCAGTGCCCGAGCCCAAATGCCCGAGATGGCAACAGCAGCAGCAGGGGGTTGGCAGACAGACCACATACGGGGAGCACCGAGTCCACACCCACTGGACCCCTGAGACCACACCTTTCTAAGTGCTGAAAAAGAAGAAAACAAAACAAAATAAAATAAATAAAAAGTCTGGATAAAATGACATTTGAAACTAGAGCAAGCCACATCCAATACCATACTTAATCACTGAATTATAGTACTGAGTCCAACAGGTAACCAGCAATAAGAGGAAGCAGAAAGCAGATCTCAGGGAAACTTGAATTTTATTGAAACTTCCCCCAGGCCAAGAGAAGATAAAAGCTAGCCTAAGAGTGAAGCTGATATTTACAATGGCACCTGGGCCCAACAGAGCCAGCCCAAGATCTGGATCACCTGTAGCTCCAAAAAGGTTGATAAGAGCCAGTCATAGGCAGTGACTCCCATTGATCTGTGCCAGGCTCCGGCCAGGGAGGTACAGGGCAGGCACATCCAGTGGCCAGATATGGAAAGCATCAGTTCAGGACCTAATAACCCTTGTTAGAGTTGTAGCTTAAGGAAGGGCTCCTCACACCTGACCCAGCTAAGACATAGAAAACGCTGACACAAATAGCAAATATAGTGATAGCAGATAAGTAGCCCACAGCAGATTACAAACAAGAGTGATGCCAATCCACGAAGACCTAGAAACAACACAACTGAAAATCAGAGGCAGACAATACCAACCTTAGACTCAGCTAGCTACACAAACAACACACCTAAAGGAAGAGTGTATACACAGACAAAATGGGAAGACAAAAAAAAAAATGCAATCCAAATGAATCAACAAGAGAAATCCCCAGAAAAAGAACTGAGTGAAATGTAAATAACCAAATTACTGGATGCAGAGTTTAAAATAATGATCATTAGGATGCTCAAAGATCTTAGAGCAACAATGCATGGACATAATGAACACCTAAATAAAGAGATAACAAGCATCAAAAAGGACATTGAAATCATAAAAAATAACCAGACAGAAATGACATATACAATATCAGAAATGAAGAATACACGAGAAGAAATTAAAAGCAGGCTGAATGAAGCAAAGGACAGAATCAGCGATTTAGAAAACAAGATAAACAAAAACACAAAAACGGAGCAGCAAAAAGAAAAGAGGCTCAAAAAGTCTGAGGAAACTCTAAGAGAGCTCTGTGACAACATGAGAAATAATATTTACATCATAGGGGTTCCTGAAGGAGAAGAGAAAGAACAAGGAATAGAGAACCTGATTGAAGAAATCATAGCTGAAAACTTCCCTAAATTGATGCAGGAAAAAGTCACACAAGTTCAAGAAGCACACAGAATCCCACTAAAGAGAAAGCCAAAGAGACCTATACCAAGACACATCATAATTAAAATACAAAAGTTTAGAGATAAAGAAAGAATACTAAAAGCTGCAAGAGAAAAGCAGTAAATCACCTACAAAAGAGCCCCATAAGGATAATGTCTGACTTCTCAACAGAAACACTTGAGGCCAGAAGGGAATGGCAAGAAATATTTAAAGTAATGCAGAACAAGAGCCTACAACCAAGACTTCTTTATCCAGCAAGACTATCATTTAAAATTGAAGGAGAAGTAAAAAAACTTCTCAGACAAAAAACAAAAACAAACCCAAAAAAATTCCTCAAGGAATTTATTACAACCCAACCAATGCTGCAAGAAATGTTAAGGGGCTTGTTGTAAACAGAACAAAGAAGGAAAAATATCTAGTAAAAAAGTAATATAGCATTAAAGAATAGAATGGCAAGAAACACTACGTATCAATAATAAACTTAAATGGAAATGGATTAAATGGTCCAATCAAAAGACATAGAGTATCTGCGTGGATAAGAAAACAGGACCCATGCATATGCTGTCTACAAAAGACCCACCTCAAAACAAAAGGTACACATAGACTGAAAGTAAAAATTTGAAAAAATATATTACATGCAAATAGAAATGAAAAAAAAAAAAGCTGGGGTAGTTATATCTGAATACTATGGGGCCATGAAAAAGAAGGTAATCTTATCTTTTGCAACAACATGGATGGACCTGGAAACTAGTATGTTAAGTGAAATAAGCCAGGTAGAGAAAAAAAAAATATCATATGACCTGACTCATTTGAGGAATCCAATGAACAATGTGAACTGAAGAATGAAATAGAGACAGAGGAGAGATCAAATAGTTATATCTGAAAAAATAGACTTTAAAATAAGGTTATAGTAAGGAATAAAGACGGTCACTACATAATGATTAAAGGAGCAATCCAACAGGAAGATATAACCATTATAAATATCTATGTACCTAATATAGGAGCACCTAAACAATTAAAGCAGACTTTGATGGACATAAAGGGAAAGATCAACAGAAATACTATAATAGTAGGGGATTTCAATACCCCACTAACATCACTGGATAGATCCTCCAGACAGAAAATTAACAAAGAAACAGCAGACTTAAAGGACACACTAGATCAACTGAATTTAATAGATATCTTCAGAACCTTTCACCCTAAAGCAGCAGAATATACCTTCTTTTCAAGTGCTCATGGTACATTCTCTAGGATAGACCACATGTTAGGGCACAAAACAAGTCTCAACAAATTTAAGAAGATTGAAATCAAATTAAGCATCTTCTTGATCACAATGTCATGAAACTAGAAATCAACTACAATTAGAAAAACTGAAAAATACTCAAACACTTGGAAACTAAATAGCATGTTACTAAATAACAAATAAGTTAACAATGAGATCAAGGAAGAAATAAAAAATTTCCTTGAAACAAATGGAAATTAGCATACAGCAACTGAAAATCTATGGGACACAGCAAAAGCAGTCCTGAAAGGAAAGTTCATAGCATTACAGACATACCTTAAGAAGTTAAAAAAAAAGCTCAAATAAACAACTTAATCTTGCATATTAAAGAAGTAGAAAAAGAACAGCAAGTAAAGCCCAGAGGAAGTAGAAAGAAGAAAATAATAAAGATTAGAGCAGAAATAAATGGCATAGAAGCTAAAAATCAATTCAGAGGATCAATGAAACCAAGAGCTAGTTCTTTGAAAAGGTAAATAAGATCAATGAACCCTTAGCCAGACTCACCAAAATGAAAAAGAAAGAGGACTCAAATAAATAAAATTAGAAACAAGAGTGGAGAAGTAACAACTGACAGCAGAAATACAAAAGATTGTAAGAAAATACTATGAAGAACTATATGCCAAAAAATTAGACAACCTAGGTGAAATGGACAAATTCCTTGAAACATATAATCTTTCAAAAATCAATCTGGAAGAATCAGAAAATCTAAACAGACCAATTACAACAAATGAGGTTGAAACAGTTATCAAAACACTCCCAACAAACAAAAACCCTAGGCCAGATGGCTTCACAGGTGAATTCTACCAAATATTCAAAGAAGAACTAACTCCTATCCTTCTCAACCTATTTCATAAAATTCAAGAGGAGGGAACACTTCTAAGCTCCTTTTATGAGGTGAGCATAATTTTGATTCCAAAACCAGGCAAAGACCACACAAAGAAAAAAACATATAGGCAAATATCTCTGATGAATTTAGATGCTAAAATTCTCAACAAAATACTAGCAAACTGGATCCAGCAATACATGAAAAATATCATACATCATAATCAGGTGGGATTTATTTTAGGGAGACAAGGCTGGTACAATATCAGCAAATCAATCAATGTGATTCATCACATAAACAAAAGGAAGGAGAAAAACCACATGATAATTTCAAGAGATGCAGAAAAAGCATTTGATAAAGTCCAGCACCCATTTATGATCAAAACTCTCAGCAAAGTGGGAATACAGGGAACATACCTCAACATGTTAAAGGCCATCTATGACAAATCCACAGCCAACATCATACTCAATGGGCAAAAATTAAAAGCAATACCCTTAAGATCAGGAACAAGGCAGGGGTGCCCCCTTTCACCACTCTTATTCAGTATAGTTCTGGAAGACCTAGCCACAGCTATCAGGCAAGAAGGAGAAATAAAAGGCATCCTAATTGAAAAAGAAGAAGTAAAACTATCATTATTTGCTGATAATATGATACTGTACACAAAAAACCCTAAGATCTCAGTCAAAAAACTACTGGACCTGATAAATGAATTCAGCAAGGTGGCAGGATATAAAATTAACACTCAGAAATCAGAGGCATTTTTATACACCAATAATGAACTGTCTGAAAGAGAACTTAAGAAAACAATCTCCTTTATTACTGTAACAAAAAAAAATAAAGTATCTAGGAGTAAATTTAACCAAGGAGTTTAAAGACTTGTACTCAGAAAATTATAAAACATTTAATAAAGAAATCAAGGAAGATACAAACAAGTGGAAACATATACTATGTTCGTGAATGGAAAGACTAAACATCATTAAAATGTCGATATCACCCAAAGCAATTTATAAATTCAATGTAATTCCTATTAAAATACCAATGACATACTTCAAAGATATAGACCAAATATTCCAAATATTTATATGGAACCAAAAAAGAACATGAATAGCCTCAGCAGTCTTGAAAAAGAAGAGTAAAGTGGGTGATATCACACTTCCTGATATCAAGTCCATTGTACTCAAAACAGCCTGGTACTGGCATAAGAACAGGCATATAGATCAATGGAACAGAACAGAGAACCCTGAAATAAACCCACACCTTTATGGACAAAGGAGGTAAGAGTATACAATAGAGTAAAGACAGTCTCTTTAACAAATGGTGTTTGGAATATTGGATAGCTACCTGCAAAAAAATGAAACTAGACCACCAACTTACACCATTCACAAAAATAAACTCAAAATAGATAAAGGACTTAAGTGTAAGTCATGAGACCATAAGCATCTTAGGAGAAAACTTAGGCAGTAAGCTCCCCGACATCTCTTGCAGAAATATATTTGCTGATTTAACTCTACGGGTAAGTGAAATAAAGGACAGGATAAACAAATGTTACTCTATCAAACTAAAAAGCTTTTGCACAGCTAAAGACAGTATGAACAAAATAAAAAGACAAACTACACAATGGGAGAACATATTCGACAATACGTCTGATAAGGGGTTAATAACCAAAATTTATAAAGTACTTGTAAAACTCAACACCAGAAAGATAAAACAATCCAATCAAAACAGGGGCAAAAGAAATGAATAGATACTTCTCCAGAGAGGACATACGGATGGCCAATAGGCAGATGAAAAAATACTCAACATCACTAATCATTAGAGAAATGCAAATTAAATCCACAATGAGATATTATTTCATACCAGTCAGAATGGCACTCATTAACAAAACAACACAGAATAAGTGCTGGTGAGAATGTGGAGAAAAGGGAACCTTCCTGCACTGCTGGTAGGAATGCAGACTGGTGCAGCCACTGTGGAAAACAGTATGGAGATTCCTCAAAAAATTAGAAATGGAACTGCCCTTTGACCCAGCTATCCCACTTTTAGGAATATATCCCCAGGACACATCACTGACTGAAAAAAAGAAAAGCACCCCCACGTTTATGGCAGCATTGTTCACAGTAGCCAAGATCTGGAAACAGCCCAAATGTCAGTCAGTGGATGAGTGGATTAAAAAGCAGTGGTACATATACAATGGAATACTATGGGGCCATGAAAAAGAAGGTAATCTTATCTTTTGCAACAACATGGATGGACCTGGAAACTAGTATGTTAAGTGAAATAAGCCAGGCAGAGAAAAAAAAATATCATATGACCTGACTCATTTGAGGAATCCAATGAACAATGTGAACTGAGGAACGAAATAGAGACAGAGGAGAGATCAAAGGAACCAGAGGGAAAGCGGACAGAGGGAAAGGGGATGAGAGGATGGGATAATCCTGGACGGAAGGGCAGAGGGTGTTGAGGGGAGGAGGGTAAGGGGGATGTTGAGGGGAACATGGGGGAGGAGGGGATGCATTCACTAGAATCTATGTAAACACAATAAATTAAAATCAATAAAAAAATAGTATTTATTTCCATGTATTGTTCTATGAGTTACATGCTTCTTTAAATCTCACACAATTCTCACAACCTCCCTATATGAGGAAGCTATTATTCTCATTTTATAGTCAAGGAAAGGAAGGCTCAGAGATATTAATTTGTCCAAGATCACATGACTTAGCAATGGTGAAGCCAGGCTTTGAACCTATGTCATTGTCTCCAGAGCCTATTCTTTCCACCACTACACCACCTCTTCTCTGTACAAATGAGGCAACCAATCAGGTGTTTAAGGCTAGATAAGAGGACAGAAAGCCGAAAGGGGACAACTGGCTGAACTTGGAGAAGCACAGGGTGGAGGGCTCAGGGTGTTGTAAGGGCAAACAGAGGAGACTAAACTGAAAGGGGACAGTAGTGGTACTCTGAAGTTTAGAATTTCAAGGATAGTGCAAGAGTCATGGGTCTGAATTGAGGGTGCTGGATTAAGGTCCTGGATGAATGTGAGGTCTCTAAATGACAGCAAAAAAGCAGAAGTATGAGCAGGTATCTTGAAGCTCAGGGGAGAAAGGGTTTTTATGAGGATGAAGAATCATATGCTGGAAGGGACTGTGGGGTCCAGGACATACTAGCCAATCTGTCCTGTACCTGTTCCTTGTCTCCACTCACCCCTTCCATTTATAATAGGTTACGAATTCAACACAACTGAAGTGAGGTCAAATACGCAGAAGGGGCCACACATGCACAGAATTGTCCCATATTAGCCAGAACTTGGTATAACATGATCAAGGGTGTGTGTGTATATATGTACATAGTTATTTTTACTTATGAAGCTCCAATCACATGCTGATAAAGTATACAGGGAGACAGAAAGTAGTAAACAAGGTAGATGGTAAGAGCTATGTAGAAAAAAAAGCTGGGTAAGGGGTATGCGGAGTAAAGGGTGGGGAGGGTATACATATTGCTTTTGCCTTGGGTGTTTGGGGAGGGCCTCATCGAAAGCTGACACTGACACAGCCTTGTGAATACCTAAAATAAGACATGCCCATGCAAATGGGCTAAGGCGGGCACATGCTTGGTGTGGCACGGAACCTCAAGGAGGCCTGTGTGGCTGCAGCAGGATAAGCAAAGAGGGCTAGAAGTAGGAGAAAAGGTTTAGGAAGCAGAGCACATAGGTTTTTATAGAACTTTGGAGATTTTTTTTTAGCAGGCAATTTCACATATATATATTTTTGAAGGCTGATATTTTCAAAGGCTCACACAGTGAGCTACCAAAGGGTGGTAGGGATTAGGGAGGAAGGATACCTTTCAAGAGGCTACAGCAATAAACCAGGTGAGAGATGATAGAGGGTTGGGCCAGGGTACTAGCAGTGAGGGTGGTGGAAAGTATTTAGGTTCTGCACATATTTTAAAAGTAGAAATGGCAGCATTTTCTGTTGGATTGTGTGATTGACAGACACCGTGATGGCCCCCAATAATCCTCATATACTCTGTGAGAGGGCTGGACTTAATGGCTCATTTTTCTTTTTAAGTGATAGGAGGGGAGATAAACAGACTCCCACATGCACCCTGACCAGGATCCATAGGGCAACCCCATCTGGGTCTGATGCTCATACCAACCAAGCTATCCTCAGTGCCCAGGGCCAATGCTTAGACTAACTGAGCCACTGGCTGTGGGAGGGGAAGAGAGAGAGAATGGGGAGATGGAAGAATAGAGAAGCAGCTGGTCATTTCTCATGTGTGCCCTGACTGGGGATCAAATCCAGGACTTCTGCATGCTGGGATGAAGCTCTGTATACTGAGCCAACCGGCCAGGACCTAGTGGCTCACTTCTAATGAAAAAATATGGTAAAAGTGATGGTATATCAATTTCAAGTTTAGGTTACAATATGTGACTTCTGTCCAGCTGCCCCCCACCCTCTGTCCCCATAGCTAGTTCTGGAAAAAGTCAGATGCCACCCTATGACCTTCTTGAAGAGACCCACATGGCAAGGAACTGTGGCTTCCAGCTAAAGGCCAGGAAGAACCTGAGGCCTCCCAACAGCCACCTGAATGAGCTTGGAAGTGGTCCACCATAGTTCAGCCTTGAGATGATAGCAGCTGTGGCCAACACCTTGACTATAGCCTAGTAAGATACTCTGAGCCAGGGTACCCAGCTAAGCTGTGCTTAGATTCCCAACCTGAAAAACTAAAGGATGATCATTTGTTGCACAGTAATAGAAAACTAATATAGATGAGATATGGGGTATAAGAGAAAGAGAATAGTTGAGGATGATGCCAATGGTTTTCCTCTGTGCACTTGGCCCCTGGAGTTGCCTTTACTGAAGAAGGAGAAGGTGAGAAGGAAGGGAAGAAACATACATTGTTTTGGATGGGTTAATTTTGAGATGCCTATTCAATGGAGATTGTGAGTATGCAGTTATATATTAGAGTCTTGCGAATACCTAAAGTGTAGGTAAGAGGTCTGGGCTGTTCAAGTCTTTTGCCCATTTTCTCTATTGCTTTGTCTATCTTTTTTTTATTTGTAGAAGTTAATTTTATAGTATAATATACAGGTCTTTTTTCATATGTGCATTATAAATACCTTCCACTCTGTGGCTTAACTTTTTACTCCCTGAATAGCATCTTTCTGTTTATAGTCTAAATTTGAACGCACTTTGATTTATACATTTCCTTCTTTGTGGTTAGCACAATTTATGTTCTTCTTAATAAATCTTTTACTATCTCATGGTAATAGAGAGATTTAAGAATATACATTTAAAGATAATCAGTGTACTGGAAAGACCACTATGGGGTGACTGTAGAAAGAGAGGAAATCTGGATCGCAGGCCCATGGCAGCCAATGCTTACAAAATAAAGGGCTGAGGGGAATTGGCAAAGGAGACTGAGAAAGAGTAGATGGTCAGTAATGTACGAGAATGAGCTGAGACAGAGTGGCGTCCCGGAAGTTTCCAGGTGAGGTTATTAATGCCAGCAAATGCAGCCGATAAGGGGAGCGGGATGAGACCCAGGGTGGACCACTGAAGCTGGCAGTGTAGAAACCACCAAATAAGCACTGTTTTAATGAGATGTGTGTGTGTATCGGGAAGGGGGAAGCTCTAAAGTCTGACTGGAGTAGAATGGGAAAAGAGAGGAGGATAAGTGCTTTACTTTCCTGAGGAACTTCGCCAGAGAAGAGAGAAGCGATATAGGGGAGCATCCTGGGGGAGATGTGTGATCGCGGAAGGGATTTTTTTTCTGTGAAAGATGTTACAGCGTGTGCTTAACATCTCTTGTGTGTACAACTAGTAAGAGCCGACTGAAGAGATGATTGATGAGGAAGGGATAGATAATTTAAACACTAGAACCATGTCCCTGAGTCCACAATTCTGCACACACACAGAGGACAGTCACCCATGCAGGGAGCTGGTGAGTGTGGTTGTGGAAGTGGGTGGAAGGCTTTTTTGATGGCTTTAGTCTTCTCCATCAGTCAAAATAGGAGCACTTAGAATTCAGTGATTGTAAAGAGATGCAACAGAATGGCAAAGAGTCCAGATCATGAGCCAGATCATCTGTGTTCACATGCCAGCTCTCCCATCTAACAACCATGTGATTTCAGGCTAGTTACTTTACCTGTTTTAATCTATGAAAACCAGGTAATAATAATGCCTACCTCAGGATTGCTACAATAATTAAATTAATTAACACCTGTGAGGTAAAGTTTTACTTGTACTGCAGAGAACATGGAGTTTCTGGACCTGTTTCACTAAGGAACTGGTCATGCACCATAGGGAAGTCATCAACATGGTGCCACAGCCATTTGGTCCTTTCCCAGGGGCACATGTAGTTTGTCTCCCATGTGGGTCAGGGGAAGTGAGGTCTCAGACAACTTGGCAGACATGCCCTGTGACTCTTGTGCATCATGAGTCTCAACTCTAACTGTAGTTACAATCTCCTGGAAAGTTTAACAAAAATATCAATGCCTGGGTTCCACCTTCAGAAATTCGGATTCATTGATCTAGGGTAGATCCACTGGTACTTTGGAAGAACACCTTTTGTGAATGTGTAGCTAGGGTTGGGAAGCATTGGTCTACTGGGTGGGTCCATGCTGTGGGAATGGGTGGCGGGCCATCGGAGTTGTATTCTATTAAACATTTGACTCATCCAAGGAGCTTTGATTGCACATCTACAAAGCAACATTCTAAATTTATTTTAGTTTTCTGTATGGTTTTACCATGAGAAGAGAGTATGCTAGTCAGTCCAAAGTATCTAGTCCAAGGGGCTGTCACCTTTACATTGTAAATGCCAAAAGTGACTTTGTGGTCATGTTAAATGGTGTTACTCTCTGAGGGCATAAATAAGACTGTCTCTGGGCCATAAGGGAGTCACTAAGGTGGTGCCATCTTCTCGGCCTCAGTCCTGAGAAGAGGTTATAAGACTTTGCCCTGGAGATACTTCTATTTCCAGGAAGTCAGCAGCCCGACTTGACCACATTTCAGAAGAAGTGTGTTGTGAATGAAAGCAGAGGATGCCGGTTCAGTTCTCATATCAATGATTTTGGCAGTAAAACTGGGCATAATTTCTCACATCCTACAGACATAGTTCCTAGCAGATAGGCCATGAATCAAGTGTATCAGAGCCACCTGCTAAATTACAATAGCTGGCAGTAGGGACATAAATCCATTCTAATAGGCTCTTTGGGAAAATGTTGTATGATAAAGTAGGGGAATCTAGAGAGGTGAACTGATTTTTACTTTCCATGGAGATAATACATTAGATAATACATGAACAAGTCAAGTAGGGCAGAAGACCTTACAATCTAGTGTCCCCTCTCCACCCTCCAGTGGCACTACCCAAATAGCAATCTCTTTTAATATTTTTATTCTTTTGGTAGGTACTTATCTTTTCTGGATAATTTGTTGGATAAAATTAAGAAATATTACTATTTATTAATTTATCACTAAAGCAACTTTTTGACCTAATAAGAATTTTGACAAAAGATAAGAATTTTGTTTCTACTTTTCCATGCCCTATTCTCTTCTTACTGATTCATTAAAAATGTCTTTCAGTTTTTCTATCAATCACCACTATATTAAGTAATATTCAAACCTCTTTCTTTTTACATAAAAACTGACATCCTGACTTGACTCCCCACCTTCTCCACTCCCTTCCACATTCTACCTTGTTTCAGATACATTATGATTTTTACATTAATAGATTCTTTTATAGATAGACCTTCAACATATACACCTGCTTCCCTTCCCCCACCCCTCTTGCTTCCCACCGCTCACACCTGCTTTCCACAGGACTTGTCAATTCTCAGCCCAAAGCCTCATCTACTGGGCAGAGAAATCCTTTGTTCCCTGTGACTGGTGCTAAGCTATCATCTTCCCCTGCCTTTCATCTGCCAACTTACTCTCAACCTCCTTCCACTTTCCAGAAACTCATTGAAGTCTCTCATTCTTCTGTGAAACCCAGGTTGATTTTCTTCCCTGTCCCAGTCTATACTTTCATTCTGGTTGGATTTTTGGAGTAATGGAAGGCAAATGTATGCCCCTCGTTCATTTTCATGAAAGAAGTATTCTAGAATTCATTGTCTAAACAGTGAACTGAGCACTCACTGTTGCTTTGCATCTCAGTTCCAATTCCCTCTTCATTATATTTGTTCTGCTCTTTCCTATTTGAAGACTATTCTTGATATCTTCAAGATAGTCTCAGAACATGTGCTGAGCGATTTTCCTTTTTCTTTGTCATCAGTTAAGCATGCTGTTCTTCTTGCATTACACTCTAGTAAAATCTATCTTATTGCCATTGAAGGAATTTCTTTACCTCAGCTCATCCCATCTGTAATTCTTAGATGTCTGACCCACTGTTGGGTATCTAGCCTTGGCCATCTTTCAACTTCTCTTTTAATTTTGAATCTAGCTTTTAAAAGACAAAGTAAATCCTCTTTTCCAAAACCAAGTAAAAACAAAAGGTTGGCTAGCTCATCTCCAAAGACAGTGACTGCTGCTCTATTACCCAAAGCTTAAGGGAGTCAGTTTTTAAACTTACTGTCCTCTGTAGTGTAAAGTCTAGCTCTGTGGTTAAGATGTCAGCTTTGGAACAGGATTGACTGTATTTAGATCTTGCTCTTCGTTTACGTGGTGTAAGTATGATCCCTGGTAAGCTATCTCATATGGCAGAAATTAGAGAGCCAGCCTCCAAGCCCTGTTCCCTTCCCTCCTGGGACTATGTTTCCTACCCTCCCTTGTAGTATGAGGGACATGATTGAGCCACTAAAATGTGGGAGGGAATTCACAGTCCTTTATTATCTCAATTGTACTGACATAAATACCTGGGGCAACCTTGCAAGCCAAGTGCTGACAGCAGGGCCTGCATTGACGCATGGAGTGGAAACTCCACATTACGGCTCTGGTGCTGCTAATGAGATTTCACATGATTTAGAAATATCCTTTACATCAGTGGTCCCCAAACCCCGGGGCTGCAGAGAAAGAATAAATAATTTACGTTATTTCTGTTTTATTTATATTTAAGTCTGAACAATGTTTTATTTTTTAAAAATGACCAGATTCTCTCTGTTACACCCATCTAAGACTCACTCTTGATGCTTGTCTTGGTCACATGATACGTTGCCACTAAAATTAAACCCATAGGAGGATGACGTCAGAGTAATGGCGGAGTAGGAAGCGATACCGATAAATCTCCCCCAAAACTCAACAAGATCTTCAACCAGAAACAGAAAAACCTATACTTGGAGCTTCCAGATTCTTCGCAATACACCCAAAGGTATGATTGAGTGAAAAATTGGCTAAATATATAACCAAACCCCGAAGGAAATAGGGAGTAAGAAATGCTCCGCCTTCCTCACTAACCTAAACAGGGCGGCTTTCTCTGGTAACTGTGAATATAGAAACTGAGGCGGGCAAAGGGGGTGAATAGATCCAGGCCCCCGCAGCAAAAACGGCCGAACCAGGCTGTGGCTCAGAGATCCAAGCCGAGGAAAATCTGATCCTGTGGCAACCCGGGCAATACAAGCTAACACTCGCGCCAAACCCAAACAAAGAAAGACAAGCGGAGCGGCCATTTTACCCGGGCTCCTGGTCGGTGCGCAGTTAGTGGAAGAGAGATTTCTTCCTAAGCCGCGGAAGTGGGTGCCCGTGTTGCCCCACGGAGAGGCAGGGTCAGAGGCCTTTCTGTGGGCCGAGGGCAGAGTCTCTGGGCAGCCCCAGCGCCCTGGGAAAGCCACGCACGGGAGGGAGTGAGAACTAATCCCAACGGTGGAGATTTTCCGTGCTGGAGGCTGTTTCACTCAGAGGGAACCACGGCCGGCCTCATATCCTGGTTTGCACGCGCAGATAAGGAGTGAGCGATTCCTCCGAGTGCCTCGGCAGTGCGTGCCCGTGTTATCGCAGAGAGGGGCACAGTCAGGGGCCTTTGTGTGGGCCAAAGTGGAATCTCGGGCCGCCCCAGCGCCTTGCAAAAGCCGCACACGGGGACGGAGCGAGACTCAATTCCAACGCTGCAACTTTTCCCTGCGGTTGGGGGTTTCACTCAGAGCGTGAGACTGCTGGCCGGATATCCTGGTTGCAGACAGTGAGTGAGAGTTTCCTCCAAGCGCCCCGGAAGTGGGCGCCCGCTTGTGTTACCGGATAGAGTGGCAGAGCCAGAGGTCTTCGAGTGGGCGGAAAGCCCGCCTGATTATGCTAGCAGCTCTGACTGACTGAGCCTTACCCAGAGCCCTGTGCTGAGTGGAAATAGAGTGGGGAGTTGCCAGCAATTTGAGCCTCTTACTATCCAGGCAGAGGCAGCAGCAACCCCATACCTGGACTATCAGGCTACTAATTGAGGAAGGAAAGACTAGGAGAAAGGCTCCAGGAACACGGACTCTCTCACTGTCGGAGCCTATAAATGCTAATGAGCCTCGACTCCCAACGAGAATAAAGCACAATACATGACATTGCCATAGAGACTTATCAACTGCAAACCTCTACCTGAGCGTGCCAAAGGGGCAGAACCCAGGGTACAGAGTCACCGACCAGGAAGAGGGAGAGAAAAGAAAAAGCAAGAAGATAACCTCTCAAAATCAAGAATAATCTGCAGACCTTATAACCTATCCCATTTTATTATATTTGTTCGTTTGTTTCTCTTATCTTCATTCTTGAGACTTTTTTTTCCTCCTCCAATTTGGCCGATTAACTCTCTACTGGTCTTACTCTCTCCTCTCCTTGAACTACACTACCCATAAGTGTTACATCTCCCATTATCATTTCTCTTCTCTTCCTTTCTCTCTATGAGGGTTGCACTCCAAAACCCTTAACTCTCTCTCTCTCTCTCCTTTCTTTTTTCTTCTTTTAGTGGTTCCCTCTTTTTTTCTCTCTCTCTCTTTCTTTTCTCCCTCTATATTAGTTTCTTCCTTTCTCCTTTACATCTCCTCTCATTCAAACCTCAATAACAAACAAATTATCTTATCTGGGACTCAAACCTATGTTTGTGGCATTTTGGGGGGTTTTTACTTCACCTTTTTAACTCACTAGCAGTGCTCCCATCCCTGGCTCTCCATATTATCTAGTTCTTGTTCCACTAAATACAATAGTAAGTTTTTAATTTGTCCCCCCATTTTTCCATTTTCCTCTTATTCCTCTCATCATAACTCTTAGAAAACCAACACCTAAAAGCAAATCATTTTATTCTTGACCCAAATTTTTTCCTTATTTGCTTTTTGTGGGTCCATACGCTCTTTTTTTTTCTTTTTTCTTCTATTTTTTTTCCTTTTTTTTTTTTTTTTTTCTTTCTCTCTTTTTTGCCCCTTTATTACTTTTCCCCAATTCAGGCCCTCCATCACAGGCATTGTTTGTTATAACTCACAGTCCACCACAAGATTTTCTCAAGAAAGAGGGGTGAGGAGAGGAGAGGAAAAAAAGAGAGGAGGAATAATTTCCTTTTTTAAAAATTTTTATTTTATTTTATTTTTCTTTATTTCATTATTAACTTTTTTTTAAAAAAACAACTCTTTTCGATTTGTTATTTTTTTATTTTTTTTTAACTTTTTATTCTTTATTAAATCTCATTAATACTATCAACAAAACCACCCTCAGATGCCATTAAGGAAGAGAAAATCGAATATCATGGACACAAAAGAAAGAGAGGTAACACAGCTAGATGAGGAAAAATCTATGGAGAAAAAATTTAATATATTGGAAACCTTGGAGCTAAATGACAGAGAATTCAAGATAGAAATCCTAAAAATCCTCCGAGATATACAAGAAAACACAGAAAGGCAATATAGGGAAATCAGAAAACAACTCCATGAACACAAAGAATATATGTCCAAGGAAATTGAAACTATAAAAACAAATCAAACAGAGATGAAAAACTCAATTCACGAGCTGAAAAACGAAGTAACAAGCTTAGCTAATAGAACAGGTCAGATAGAAGAGAGGATTAGTGAAATAGAAGACAAGCAACTTGAGGCACAACAGAGAGAAGAAGAAAGAGACTCAAAAATTAAAAAAAATGAGATAGCCCTACAAGAATTATCTGACTCCATCAAAAAGAATAACATAAGAATAATAGGTATATCAGAGGGAGAAGAGAGAGAAAATGGAATGGAGAACATACTTAAACAAATAATTGATGAGAACTTCCCAAGCCTGTGGAAAGAACTAAAGCCTCAAGTTCAAGAAGCAAACAGAACTCCAAGTTTTCTTAACCCCAACAAACCTACTCCAAGGCATATCATAATGAAATTGACACAAACCAACAGCAAAGAAAAAATTCTCAAGGCAGCCAGGGAAAAGAAGAATACAACATATAAAGGAAGGCCCATTAGATTATCATCAGATTTCTCAGCAGAAACTCTACAAGCTAGAAGAGAGTGGACCCCAATATTTAAAGTCCTGAAAGAGAGGAACTTTCAGCCACGAATACTATACCCATCAAAGCTATCCTTCAAATACGAAGGAGAAATAAAAACATTCACAGATACAGAAAAGATGAGGGAATTTATCATCAGAAAACCCCCACTCCAGGAATTACTAAAGGGGGTTCTCCAATCAGATACAAAGAACAAAAAAAAAACAGAGCCACAAGTAAAAGCTCCAAGAAGAACACAATAAAACCAAATTTAAACTGTGACAACAACAAAAAGAAAGAGGGGGAGAAGACGGAGATTAACAGTAGCAAAGGACGATGGAGTGCAAAAGTACTCACAAAATAGTTCGCTACAATGAACAGGGTAGGGACCCTTTTCATTACTCAAAGGTAACCACCATTGAAAAAACCACCACAGAAGCACATGAGATAAAAAAGATAGCAACAGAGGAAAGATGTATGGAATACAACCAAATAAAAACAAAAGATAGAAAAACGAAAGAGAAGGATCAAACAAGACACAAAACTAACAGAAAGCAAGATATAAAATGGCAATAGGGAACTCACAAGTATCAATAATTACACTAAATGTAAATGGATTAAACTCACCAATAAAAAGGCACAGAGTAGCAGAATGGATTAAAAAAGAAAATCCAACTGTATGCTGCCTACAGGAAACTCATCTAAGTAACAAGGATAAAAACAAATTCAAAGTGAAAGGCTGGAAAACAATACTCCAAGCAAATAACATCCAAAAAAAAGCAGGTGTAGCAATACTCATATCGGATAATGCTGACTACAAGACAGGAAAAGTACTCAGAGACAAAAATGGCCATTTCATAATGGCTAAGGGGACACTGAATCAAGAAGACATAACAATTCTTAATATATATGCACCAAACCAAGGAGCACCAAAATATATAAGACAGCTACTTATTGATCTTAAAACAAAAACTGACAAAAATACAATCATACTTGGAGACCTCAATACACCGCTGACGGCTCTAGATCGGTCATCCAAACAGAGAATCAACAAAGACATAGTGGCCTTAAACAAAACACTAGAGCACCTGGATATGATACACATCTACAGGACATTTCATCCCAAAGTGACTGAGTATACATTTTTCTCCAGTGTACATGGATCATTCTCAAGAATTGACCATATGTTGGGCCACAAAAACAATATCAGCAAATTCAGAAAAATTGAAGTTGTACCAAGCATATTTTCTGATCATAAAGCCTTGAAACCAGAATTCAACTGCAAAAAAGAGGAAAAAAATCCCACAAAAATGTGGAAACTAAACAACATACTTTTAAAAAATGAATGGGTCAAAGAAGAAATAAGTGCAGAGATCAAAAGATATATACAGACTAATGAAAATGACAATACGACATATCAGAATCTATGGGATGCAGCAAAAGCAGTGATAAGAGGGAAGTTCATATCGCTTCAGGCATATATGAACAAACAAGAGAGAGCCCAAGTGAACCACTTAACTTCCCACCTTAAGGAACTAGAAAAAGAAGAACAAAGACAACCCAAAACCAGCCGAAGAAAGGAGATAATAAAAATCAGAGCAGAAATAAATGAATTAGAGAACAGAAAAACTATAGAAAAAATTAATAGAACAAGGAGCTGGTTCTTTGAAAAGATCAACAAAATTGACAAACCCTTGGCAAGACTTACCAAGGAAAAAAGAGAAAGAACTCATATAAACAAAATACAAAATGAAAGAGGAGAAATCACCACGGACACCGTAGATATACAAAGAATTATTGTAGAATACTATGAAAAACTTTATGCCACTAAATTCAACAACCTAGAAGAAATGGATAAATTCCTAGAACAATACAACCTTCCTAGACTGAGTCAAGAAGAAGCAGAAAGCCTAAACAGACCTATCAGTAGAGAAGAAATAGAAAAAAACATTAAAAACCTCCCCAAAAATAAAAGTCCAGGCCCTGACGGCTATACCAGCGAATTTTATCAAACATTCAAAGAAGACTTGGTTCCTATTCTACTCAAAGTCTTCCAAAAAATTGAAGAAGAAGCAATACTTCCAAACACATTTTATGAGGCCAACATAACCCTCATACCAAAACCAGGCAAGGATGGCACAAAAAAAGAAAACTACAGACCAATATCTCTAATGAATACAGATGCTAAAATACTAAACAAAATACTAGCAAATCGAATACAACAACATATTAAAAAAATAATACATCATGATCAAGTGGGATTCATCCCAGAATCTCAAGGATGGTTCAACATACGTAAAACGGTTAATGTAATACACCATATCAACAAAACAAAGAACAAAAACCACATGATCTTATCAATAGATGCAGAAAAGGCTTTCGATAAAATACAACACAATTTTATGTTTAAGACTCTCAACAAAATGGGTATAGAAGGAAAATATCTCAACATGATAAAGGCCATATATGATAAACCATCAGCTAACATCATATTAAATGGCACTAAACTGAAGGCTTTCCCCCTTAAATCAGGAACAAGACAGGGTTGTCCACTCTCTCCACTCTTATTTAATGTGGTACTAGAGGTTCTAGCCAGAGCAATCAGACAAGACAAAGAAATAAAAGGCATCCATATCGGAAAAGAAGAAGTAAAGGTATCACTTTTTGCAGATGATATGATCCTATACATCAAAAACCCCAAAGAATCCACAAAAAGACTACTAGAAACAATAAGCCAATACAGTAAGGTCGCAGGATACAAAATTAACATACAGAAGTCAATAGCCTTTCTATATGCCAACAATGAAACAACTGAGAAGGAACTCAAAAGAATAATCCCCTTCACGATTGCAACAAAAAAAATAAAATACTTAGGAATAAACATAACAAAGAATGTAAAGGACTTATATAATGAAAACTATAAACCATTGTTAAGGGAAATCGAAAAAGATATAATGAGATGGAAGAATATACCTTGTTCTTGGCTAGGAAGAATAAATATAATCAAGATGGCTATATTACCCAAAGCAATATTCAAATTTAATGCAATTCCCATCAAAATTCCAATGACATTTTTTAAAGAAATAGAGCAAAAAATCATCAGATTTATATGGAACTATAAAAAACCCCGAATAGCCAAAGCAATCCTAAAGAAAAAGAATGAAGCTGGGGGCATAACAATACCTGACTTCAAACTCTATTATAGGGCCACGACAATCAAAACAGCATGGTATTGGCAGAAAAATAGACACTCAGACCAATGGAACAGAATAGAAAGTCCAGAAATAAAACCACATATATATAGTCAAATAATTTTTGATAAAGGGGCCAACAACACACAATGGAGAAAAGAAAGCCTCTTCAATAAATGGTGCTGGGAAAACTGGAAAGCCACATGCAAAAGAATGAAACTGGACTACAGTCTCTCCCCCAGTACAAAAATTAACTCAAAATGGATCAAAGATCTAAACATAAGACCTGAAACAATTAAGTACATAGAAGAAGACATAGGTACTCAACTCATGGACCTGGGTTTTAAAGAGCATTTTATGAATTTGACTCCAATGGCAAGAGAAGTGAAGGCAAAAATTAATGAATGGGACTACATCAGACTAAGAAGTTTTTGCTCAGCAAGGGAAACTGATAACAAAATAAACAGAAAGCCAACTAAATGGGAAATGATATTTTCAAACAACAGCTCAGATAAGGGCCTAATATCCAAAATATACAAAGAACTCATAAAACTCAACAACAAACAAACAAACAATCCAATAAAAAAATGGGAAGAGGATATGAATAGACACTTCTCCCAGGAAGAAATACAAATGGCCAACAGATATATGAAAAGATGCTCATCTTCTTTAGCTATTAGAGAAATGCAAATCAAAACGGCAATGAGATACCACCTCACACCTGTTCGATTAGCTGTTATTAGCAAGTCAGGTAATAGCAAATGTTGGAGAGGCTGTGGAGAAAAAGGAACCCTCATACACTGTTGGTGGGAATGTAAAGTAGTACAACCATTATGGAAGAAAGTATGGTGGTTCCTCAAAAAACTGAAAATAGAACTACCTTATGACCCAGCAATCCCTCTACTGGGTATATATCCCCAAAACTCAGAAACATTGATACGTAAAGACACATGCAGCCCCATGTTTATTGCAGCATTGTTCACAGTGGCCAGGACATGGAAACAACCAAAAAGCCCATCAATAGATGACTGGATAAAGAAGATGTGGCACATATACACTATGGAATACTACTCAGCCATAAGAAATGATGACATCGGAACATTTACAGCAAAATGGTGGGATCTTGATAACATGATACGAAGCGAAATAAGTAAATCAGAAAAAAACAGGAACTGTATTATTCCATACGTAGGTGGGACATAATAGTGAAACTAAGAGACATTGATAAGAGTGTGGTGGTTACGGGGGGGAGGGGGGAATGGGAGAGGGATAGGGGGTGGGAGGGGCACAAAGAAAACAAGATAGAAGGTGACAGAGGACAATCTGACTTTGGGTGGTGGGTATGCAACATAATTGAACGACAAGATAACCTGGACTTGTTATCTTTGAATATATGTATCCTGATTTATTGATGTCACCCCATTAAAAAAATAAAAATAAAAAAAAATAAATAAATAAATAAAAAAATAAAAAAAAAATAAAAAAAAATTAAATTAAACCCATAAACTAGCAAAATGAGTGAAAAACAAAATTCCATCGAAAGTTTTTTTGCAAAGTGGAAAAGGGCCAGTGAGGAGACAGAAGAAGAACGTACGACCTCGAAGAAAAAGAAGGCTTTATTTAACAGACAATACCAGGAGTCCTACTTGAAGTACGGATTTATTGCAACTGGTGATTCTCGCGCACCAAGGCTGTTCTGCATAATATGTGGCGACCAGCTAAGTAATGAGGCAATGAAGCCTTCAAAACTGCTTCACCACTTGGAGACCAAGCACCCTACTTTAAAAGACAAGCCTTCTGAGTATTTTGAAAGAAAAAAGCATGAACAAGAAGGGCAGAAACAATTACTGGTGGCCACTACATCAATAAATGCGAGTGCACTGAGAGCATCATACTTGGTGGCTAATTGTATTGCTAAGGCTAAGAAGCCATTCACCTTTGGTGAAGAATTGATCCTTCCAGCCACTAAAGACATTTGTCGTGAACTTCTAGGAGAGGCTGCAGTTAAAAAGATAGCACAGATGCCTCTTTCAGCTACCACCGTCACACGGTGCATTGAGGAAATAGCAGAGGACATTGAATCACAATTGTTGGAAAGGATTAATAAATCACTGTGGTATGCTCTCCAGGTTGACGAATATATAGATATTGACAACAAGGCAATGCTACTTGTTACATGCGTTATCTTTATCAAGAGGATGTGCATGAGGATCTGTTATGTGCGTTATCATTGCCAACCAAAACCACAGCCGCAGAACTATTTAAATCACTGGATGACTATATATCAGGAAAACTGAAATGGTCTTTTTGTGTCGGCATATGCACAGATGGAGCTGCTGCCATGACCAGAAGGATGTCTGGTTTAACTACTCGGATTAAGGAGGTTGCACCTGAATACGAGTCTACGCATTGTGTCATTCACAGGGAAATGCTGGCTAGCCGAAATATACCACCGGAACTTAACAGCGTATTGAATGATGTCGTTAAAGTTATTAACCACATCAAAGCACACGCCCTTCACTCGCGCCTGTTTGAGCAGCTTTGTGAGGAAATGAATGCGGAGCACAGACACCTTCTCTTATACACAAAAATAAGATGGTTATCCCAAGGGAGGTCCCTGGCCAGAGTGTTTGAATTACTAGAGCCGCTGCAGAGATTTCTCTTGGAAAAAAAGTCACCACTAGCAGCACATTTCAGTGACGAGGAATGGGTTGCAAAACTCGCTTATTTGTGCGACATATTTAACCTCCTCAATGAACTCAATCGGTCACTTCAGGGGAAAATGACAACTGTCTTCAAGTTGGCAGATAAAGTAGCTGCATTTAAAGCCAAACTGGATTTGTGGGGCGACGCGTGAACAGGGGTATAATTGACATGTTTCAAACATTCGCGGGAATTTTGGAAGAGACTGAGCCCAAGCCTTCCTTGTCCCAGCTGGTGCATGATCACCTGTATTTGCTTTTAAAAGAGTTTGAATGCTACTTCCCAAACACAAAAGATGCACAAATTGCCAAGGAATGGATCCACGATTCATTTGTCAACAAACCAGGTGAATCCAGCGTGTCTATGCAAGAAGAGGATCAACTTCTGGAGATCGCAAATGACGGTGGCCTTAAAAATATGTTTGAGACTACAACTCTGCTGGTGTTCCGAATTAAAGTCATGGCAGAATACCCCGAGATCGCCACAAAAGCACTAAAAACCCTGTTGCCATTTCCAACATCCTATTTGTGTGAAGCAGGATTTTCTGCAGTGACAGCAACCAAAACAAAATTACGGAATAGACTGGACATATGCAACACACTTCGAGTGTCATTGTCTCCCATTACCCCTAGATGGGAGAGTCTCTTGCAGAGAAACAAGCTCAGGGCTCCCACTGATTTAGCATTATGGTTGTTGAGAGATAGGCTACTCTCTCATTCTATATAAACATTATAATAAATAACCTTTAACTTACAATATTCATAACAATGGTGAGTTATATTTTTCATGCACTCTATATTTGTTTTTGTGTTGTATCTTATTTTTAAGGCATGTTTAAACATTACCATAGTGACTGGAAAGTGTTTGGAGGCGGAGTAGATGTTACTCATGTTATGTTGTTGGTGCGATGTTAAGAGGACGCTTCTAATAAAGTTGCATATGAGTACACAGTGGATTCATGTTTATTTTTATTGTTGTAGGTTCATGATTGGTAGTGAGCCTGAACCTATCATATTACATATTGATGTCAGACATGAAACATTGTCAGAATAACAAATTTAAATACAGCCTGAATAATGAGGACATGCTCATTCCTCCTTTAACTTAGCCCAATAAATATCATACGTTCGACAATTATACGTATTTAAAAATACCACAGGTTTTACGCCAGTGGCATACTTTTATTTTGTGCATTTATCCGTCCCACCCTAAAGGCTGGTCTGTGAAAATATTTTCTGAATTAAACTGGTCCATGGCCCAAAAAAGGTTGGGGACCACTGCTTTACATGATTAAAGAATCCTCCTCTTTTTTGTTAACCCAATGAGATTTCAGGTTTTGTTATAACAGTTTGTTTACCCTAACCAACGCATTTAACTTCTCTAACCTCAGTTGCCACGTTAGGATAATACTAGTACCTACCTTCATAGGGCTGTTAAAAGGATTAAAAGAGAAACAACAAATATGAAGTATGTTAATGCATAATGGTAAGTACCCAATAAAGGTTCATTATTATTATTCTATGAGTCTTTTGTTAATTACTGTTGTCTAGCATATATAATAGAAGGCTCTCACACCCATTCAAATGTTCATTACTTGATGCCTGAAATTCATCATTTTTCTGTAAATCAATGTACTCTCCTTGAAAAAGTAATTTTCTGACTTAAATTATAAAATTAACATTTATTGCAATAAATCTATAAAATATAGAACTTACAAAGAACCAAATACTGATCATCTATAATCTTATCACCCAGAGGTAATCACTGCTAGTGTTTTAGCATATGCCCTCCCAATATTTTATTTATTAATATAGGTGTGCATAAATGTAACACATACACATATAATCAAAACAAGAATAACATTAAACATATAGTTCCTTCTTGCGCCAATCATTTTCTGTTGAACAATTTCCTCTATGTTCAAATAAACCTTGTAAAGATGATGTTTGATGGGTACTTATGGGCATATAACAACTTATTTAACTACTATATGGCTATATTATACTTTAACCATTCTTATATTGTAATATTTTCTGTTGCTTCAACCAGAATAAATAATTGTAGAATAAACCTCCTTGTGCATAAATCTTTGCTTCTCTGATTATTTGCCCTTTCTGATTTTAATTTCCTTAATCTGAGCCCTTAAAAATAATTTAACCCCCAAATGATATATTACTGATACTTATTTCACCTTGATTTGTGTTTTATCTTTGCTATTTTTTTACTTATAGTCTTAAAAACAAAAATATCCTTGGAAAAGTCCATAGATCTTTTCTCTAAAGGCTTCATGTTAATACATTATTCAGACTGTTTTACTTGCAGAAAAAAAAACAGGGCTGTATCTAAATCCTAGATATTAGTAGTAAAAGGAGTCCCGAGAAGGAAAAGGGATAGGAAGTGAAAGTGTCATTAGAAATAAAATCTCTTGCTTATTTCACAATTCCACATGAAGGGAAGTCTCTTCTGTTATGCCAACCATTATTAGTAGAAGAGCTTCTATATTTCTTCCTTTCATAGTCAATCAGATGCAAAAAAGAATGTGAAGCATTAACAAACTAGGATCTTGCTTAATTGAGTTTTTTCCTGAGCATACAGATAGCATTAACAACAAGAGTAAACATTGGCATTAATGAAACATAATCCTTGCATTAAATCCCCTGTTTATTGAATGGCTTGGGTCAGTGTCTGTAGATAAATTAATAATGATTCTAACTTCCTCTGTCTCTGGCGGCTAAATCAATGCCTGCTCTTCAGATTAAGAAGTTGCAATATTTTTCCTCTTTATGTTTTTTGGCAAATGGTTGGAAATGTGTAGAAGTGCACTTTGTAGCCTTCTTGGAAGGTTTTTATGAATCACAGTTTTATATTTCCACAGCCAGAGTGGCCCACAGGAGTCTGCGTGTGGCTTGGCGTGTGCAGCCGTTACTATCTAAGGCAAATGTTCTTTTATTTCATTCGCATTTGTTCCAAAATTATCTATCCTTGTGGGTGAAGGTCTAGGCACAGATATTCATTGGAATGACCCCTAAGGTTTCCATCAAAGCTAACATCAATATGATGGACGCACATCTTCCTTTCTGACTTCACACAAAGATGGTCACTCTCAATCACATCCCCCTCAAATAAAAAGGACAGCAATGTAAAGTACAATCAGGGTTCAGCAGCGAACAGATGGCACACTCAATTTAAGATCATTCATGGAGGGTTTAATGAAGAGACTGTTTACAAAGGTGGGGGCAGGGCGTAAGGAAACGACAAGATAGCATGACACCCAAGTTTAGAAAACGGTAAATAGTGACCAGGTCCAGGCCTAAAGGGACAGAAAAATAGGGTGATGACTGTATTGACTTACATTTGATAGAAGGATACAGCTAGTCCTGTGAGACCCTGCCCAAGGAATAAACACCCTGACCTTACTCTCCTCTCTCCCCTGGCCTCCTGCTGCAATCTGCATTGGTAGAACCCAACCGGAAGCCAGAGGGTAAAGCAGCCCTTAGTAGTCACTCTCCCAGGGCACAGCCTGGAGAGAAGGGGGGAGGTGGGGAGTGAGCATGGAGAGACACAAAGAAGATACTGGCAAAGAGGGAAAGAGCAGGAGATCAGCGTGGATATGTAGATATAAGAGTTCTACCAGACAGCAAGAGGACGTGTCAAGTGGGCAGGTATGTCACTGGCTGCAGTTCAGGCTAAAGCCTGAGCTGGAGATACACACCTGAGACTCAGCACACAGATGCTTTCTTAAAGCCATGAGACCAAAAGCGATCATGAAAGAGTTGTGGGCAGAAATGAAGACCAAGGGCAGAGACACAAAGATCTCCTTGCTCAGAGGCCAGAGAGGAAGGAAAGCCTCAGAGTGTAGAACC
The DNA here is from genome assembly GCF_036850765.1 of Saccopteryx bilineata. Classification (NCBI taxonomy): domain Eukaryota; kingdom Metazoa; phylum Chordata; class Mammalia; order Chiroptera; family Emballonuridae; genus Saccopteryx; species Saccopteryx bilineata. The sequence continues at coordinate 104,036,400 of NC_089493.1, read as the reverse complement.
TGGAGGGCAGGTTAGCAAAGGCTGAGCACAGGAGGGAGGGAAGGGGGGACCAAGTGCCAGTGTCACAGGGACTCACAGGTCACCTTGGAGGAAATATGAGAAGGGGCATCCCTGGTGACCTCGTGGGCCATGTTGTGGCGGAGCTTGAGGGGCAGAGCCTGACTGTGGAGCGTGTCAGAGAAAATAGGAGCAAGAAAGGGAGGTTGCGGGTGTGAGCAACTCTTTGAGAAGTTCGTGCTGAAAAGAGAAGAAAAAAATTGAGAAGGAGAGCTGGTAGAGAAAGTGCTGCCAGGTCTCTGATTTCTCAAGAGAAGCCAGAAATTGACCTTTAAAAAAAGCCAAGAAGTCTCCTAATATTCAAATGTTGGCAACATTCAGAGAATTTAAAAAATTTTAACTCTCTGAAGTCCAAACAACATTCATCTGCAGGCTGCCAGTTGGCAACCTCTTTTATAGGGCAAAGCTTTGCCCCGTCTGCAGTTAACCAGATGCGGGCTCCTGTTTTAGGGACCTCTGAAGGACCTTGGAAGTTTAACCTCTAAAATGTTTGAACTTGTACGTGCCCTGCAGTGGTGCTCAGCCAGGGTGGTTAATGATCCAGCCATTGCCCCCCCTGCAAAGGGCAGCGGAACTGAGGTTGCCAGAGAGGCCGCACATCCTATACTTAAGTCCTCACAGTTAATACTTAGGCTTCACATGTGCCCTTTACCTCCTCCCACCTCCTCCTCACTAAGGAAACTTACTATTTTCTGCAGGCCAATGCAAATAAAAGTCACCAAGAGACACTTTTCGAGCCAGACACCAAATGCTGGCATGCAGTAGAGGGCTGATTGTAAGCTCCCAACTAATAAAAAAACTGCCAATCAAACAGGACCTTCCGCCTTTGAAACTCAGAAGGAGCTCTCGCTGTCAGTGGAGGCCCCAAGAAGGACAGTGCTTGCATTTCCAAGGATGCCCAGCGCCTGCACGGGAAAGCTACAGAGCCTGGCAAGTTGACAGCCCTTCCCTGCCCCAGGGAGGGCACAGGCCTGCCAGGCGGGAACGAAGGAGTGCTGGCTTCAGCCATACGACTGCCTTCCTCCAGAGCTGGGCATAAAGAGGAAAGACACTGTGGGTGGGCTGCTGCGTGTTTATACTCACAAAACTGGTCTTTATAATAGGTTAAAATCCCAGACCTCTCCAATTTTCACCATGTGAACACAGCATTAAAAGCGCTTCTTGGGTCACAGTGCTGGTTTCCCCTAGTGGTTGTTGCCTGCCTCCAGCTGAAAGTGTAATTTCAGCTCCAGAAAAACTGTATTTTAAATGATTTCCTCCTATTTAAGAATGAATCACTTAAGCTTCAGTTGGAACAGAACCAGCTTTCATCTCTGAAATGGTCTGCTCTCACTCACCTTTGCTTTAGTCCTATGGAGATAAAGACGGGAAAGATGTTCCAAGCACCCTGTCACACTGTTAAGCTCTGAAGCGTATCTGTTTCCCCTCCACCCTGCTATAAACCTGCCTGGGGAGAGAGGAGAGGGTCGAGAGTGACTGAGAGGGCTGAGGAGGAGAGAGAGAGTTCTCTTCAAAAAATCACTTTTAAATGTTTTCACCAGGAAGGCTAAAATAAAATAGTTCTACCTGCTCTAAATGAGAAGAAAACTGGGAGGCAGTTATTAAAATATCCTACTTGGTAGGGAAGATTCTGGGAAGACAGCAGCGTGGCAAGTATAGTTTTTCAATCTCTCCAAATCAGCACTAAATACAGAACAAGATAGCAAAACCAAAAACCAATGGACAACATTTATAACAAAACTAGATGACAAAGTATCCTCTAGAATCCCAAAATATAAATGGATGGAGACAAGCCAACTCTCACAAGACCTGGATGGTAGCCCATCTGTGCAGGAGAAAGAACAGGAATCCATGGGGTTTCTGACTTAGGGACCTGAGAACATAAAAATCACAATATAATCAACAGGTTTCACTGGACATTATGAAGGACCAATTTGAGAACGGCAACTGAAACTGGAGGTTTAGCCCTTACCAACAGGAGGTAAGTGCAAGGGCCTGCAGTAAGAGGAACTGAAGGGCCCCTGTAGAACCACGGCTCTTCTATGACAAGGACCGCATTAGGGAAAAGCTTCTGGAAGTGCAATCAAAATTGAGTAGAATAAGGACAACAGAAACAAAGGGAAGAGAAAGTTCAAACCAAAGTAGGGGGAGGCAGGGAAGCACAGCCAGGAAAGCTGAGAAAGAAAGCTTCCCTGTATTTGAATACCATACAGAAACAAGAGGGGCTCTAGGAAGTAAGAAATGCTTTGCTGAACCTCCACTTCATTCTAAAGCTTGGAAAAACTATTTCACTAAAAATGACCTATAAAAAGTATCAAGATAGATAACATACAGGCTCTGGCCGATTAGCTCAGTGGTAGAGCAGTGGCCTGGCATGTAGAAGTCCTGGGTTCGATTCCTGGCCAGGGTACACAGGAGAAGCGCCCATCTGCTTCTCCACCCCTCCCCCTCTCCATCCTGTCACTCTCTTCCCCTCCCACAGCCAAGGCTCCATTGGAGCAAAGATGGCCCAGGCGCTGGGGATGGCTCCATGTTCTCTGCCTCAGGTCCTCGAATGGCTCCGGTTGCAACGGAGCAACACCCCAGATGGGCAGAGTATCACCCCCTAGTGGGAATGCATGCCAGGTGGATCCCAGTAGGGCACATGCGAAAATCTGTCTCTCTGCCTCCTTTTATCTAACTTCAGAAAAATACAAAAGAAAAAAATAAAGATAATATACAAAGTTATTATTAGAAATAAAATGGCAATCCTGGCTGGTGGTTCAGTGGATAGAGTATCAGCCCAGCATGTAGAAGTCAGGTCTGAGTCCCATTCAGGGCACACAGCAGAAGTGACTATCTGCTACTCCCCTCTCCCTTTCCACCTTTTCTCCCTATTCCTCTCCTGCAGCCAGTGGCTCAGTTGGTTTGAGTATGGCCCTGGGTACTGAGGATAGCTCAGTTGAAGAACATCAGCCTCAGGTGCTAAAAATAGCTCTGTGCTCAAGCATTGGTCCCAGACAGGGTTGCCAGGTGGATCCTGGTCAGGGTGCATGTGGAAGTCTTCCTCATTATCTCCTCTCCTCTAATCTAAAAAAAAGAAAAAGCAAATAAAACAAGGAATTGAACAGTATCCAACAAGCAAAGAAAACATGCCAGAAAGTCATGTTCATAATACAAAACAAAACTCTAATCTAATACTTCAAAATGAGTTAGAAGACATTAAGAAACGATAGAAGGAAGATCTACAATGGCAGCAGAGTAGGTGGAAGTTACACTCACCTCCTCCCAGGATCAAACTGAAATTTCAACTAAATTATAGAATCATCAACCTGAATAACAAACTGAAGCCTAAATAAATAAAAGTCTTATAACCAAACATTCACAGAAGAAGCCATATGGAGAATAGAAAGAAAAATGGAGACACAAAAAGGGCTGGCCCACACCCACATGAGAATCCACAGGGATATATCAGTTGCAAAGGTTCCCCCATGCAGTGAAGAGTGTCAACTCCACACTGGGTTCCCCAGCCCAGAGCACCAGAGCCAAGAAGAGGAGCTTACATACTATCTAGCTGTGAAAGTTCTAGCTGTGCTGCCAAGGAGAGACAGGAGTCTGCTAAAAACCCATGTGCCCTCTTAAAGAGCCAGCACATAAAATCTCATTTGCAGCCACTCACACTGGGCTCCAGTAGAGGAAACATGGTCAGAGGATTGTGTGGTTTTGTGAATAAGGCTAAAGAAACAGCTGCCAAATTCCCTGTGCTGATTCTCTCACCCATACCACACACAGATGCCATCTTTCCTGGGACAATCACTCCCCTCAGTACAACATCAGCCTAATGAAATACACTGGCCACACCCTCTGGACTCCTTGTGCCCCTGCTTTGCCCCACTTGTGCCCCATGGAGGAGTCTTCTGGAAGTTGCCAACCCAGGCCCACAGTACAGAATTTCCTGTAGGGCTCGTAAGGAAGTCTGGGAAGACTTGGGATGTCAAAGATAAATAACAGAGTTGTATGCCTCAAGGAAGAAGAACATTTATCTTCTACATACCCAATCAGTGTTGCCTCCTCCCCAGAATATCCACTAGCCCCATCCTCCTGACTCATATGGTCCATCCAGCTCAGCTGAGCTCTAACCTAATGAAGAGTCATCTGGCTGCTTCCAGTCAGGGCCTATTGTGCAGACTTTCTTGCATGGCTCTAAAGAAGTCCAGGCAGACTCAGGGGGTGGCAGAAACCAAATAGTGTGGCTCTAGAGCAAGGGCCATTTATCCCTCACATGCCAGCACCACCATTCCTGTGCACAGCCCTCACTCCACACGGCCAAATCTTGGTCTGCTTTAGACTGATGAACTCTGATGGCCTCACCCTGATGACTCACTGAGATGCTGCCTCTCCTGCTACCACAAAGGTCTACAGGCCCCCAGCAGGTGGCTGCTGACCTTGAGGTACCCTAAGACTTTTGCTGAGTAGACTGAGACCAGCACTGATGCCAAATTTAAATCAGTATCAGCCCGGTGAACACAACTGGCCCCTATTTGGTGATGCACTTAAGACATACCTCATCCAACCTGCATACCATCAGAGGCTCTTTCAGTGACTGAACCTAACAGGCAGGTGGCATGCAGAGGCAGATCTTGGGGTTCTTTGGGCCTTTCACTAACCTGCTTCTGGGTTCATTGCTGGTGGAAGTTGGTATTGATGTGCAGCTTGGCCCCTCCCACACATACCTAGGCTCAGCAGAGGCAGCCACAAACTATGAATTTCTTTGTAGCTCCAAACAGGTAGCCCAGGGATGGTCACAAGCAGCGCTTGACACTGATCTACACCAGAATCCTTCCCAAGAGGCTACAGAACCAATAAACCCCATGGCAAGATTCAAACCATATCAGAGCACAACCTTATTAGCTCCACAAGAAGCACACCCAAAGGAATATCTGGGCAGCCACCAGACCCTGATGGGAAAAATTACACTTCATGGGGTTAGTCCCCACATAGCAGTTCATACACTGATTGGGTTAGTTCTCATACTCAGCCAGCCTGAGGGTCAATACCACCCATGAATGCACCAACAGCAATCAAGACTCAACTCAACTACAATAGGGCCTGACCTGTGGTGGTGCAGTGGATAAAGCGTTGAACTGGAATGCTGAGGTCGCCGGTTCAAAACCCTGGGCTTGCCTAGTCAAGGCACATATGGGAGGTGATGCTTCCAGCTCCTCCCCCCTTCTCTCTCTCTATCTCTCTCTCCTCTCTCTCCCTCTCTCTCTCTCTCTCTCTCTCTCTCCTCTTTGAAAATGAATAAATAAAATTAAATTTAAAAAAATTACAAAAAAACAATCAACTCAACTACAATAGGAAGTCTCACATAATCCACACAAAGGACATTCCTGGAGGACCTAGTGCCGGTGATCAAGGAGACTGCAGTACTGAGCCCCAAAAGACATCTACTACCTATAACCACTATGGCAAATTGGGAGACATACAGAGCTACCTAATACACAGAAACAAATACATAGGCAACCAAAATCAGGGGCAAAGAAACATGCCCCAAATGAAAAAACAGGAGAAATCCCCAGAAGAAAAACTAAATAAAATGAAGACAAGCAATCTACTAGATATAGAGTTCAAGACAATGGTTATAAGGATGTCCAATGAACTTAGGGTAAGAATGGATAAACTCAGTGAAAACTAAAATAGGGATAGTAAACATAAAAAAATAACAGAAAGCAGAAAAAAGAACCAATCAGAAATAGAGAATACAATATCTAAAATTAAGAACACCCTAAAAGGAATCAATAGTAGATTAGATGAAGCATAGGGTCCAATCAGCAATTTAGAAGACAAGGTAGCAGAAAACATCCAATCAGATCAACAAAATAATAATAATAGTAATAATAATAATAATAAGAAGAAGAAGAAGAAGAAGAAGTGATTTCACTTCTGGGACTTTATCCAAAGGAACGCAAAAACACTAATTCAAAAGAATATATGCACCTCTATGAACAACTGCAGCATTATTTACAATAGCCAAGATTTGGAAGTACCCCAAGTCTCCATCAATAGATGAGTGGATAAAGAAAGTGGTGGTACATTTACACAATGGAATGCTACTCAGCCATAAAAAAGAAGGAAATCTTACCTATTGTGACAGTATGAATGGACCTGGTAAGTACAGTGGTACCTTGAGATACAAGTTTAATTTGTTCTGTAACCAAGCTTGTAAGTCAGTCAACACGTATATCAACACATATTTCTCCCATTTAAAATAACTGAAATAGGTGATGTCAGAGAAATTGCACCGTGAGGAGCAATACAGATAAATCTTCCCAAAATTTCAACAAGTTCTCCAACCAGAGACAGAAAAATCTATCCTTGGAGCATCTGGAAGTCCCACACTGAACACGAAGGTATGATTGAGCAAAAAATTGACTAAATATATAATCAACCCCAAAGGAAATAAGATGGAGAACGGAACACTCCTCCTTCCTCACTAACCTGAGCAAAGGCTGCTTTCACTTGGAACTGAGAGAATAGGAGCTAAGAAGGGCAAAGGGGGTGAATAGAGCCAGGTTGTGGCACAGACGTCCAAGCTGAGGAAAGACTGAGCCTGTGGCGACCCGGCCAATGCAAGCTAACACCTGCGCCAAACCCAGACAAAGACGGGCAAGAGGCAGCAGCCATTAGCCCCGATATCCTGGTCGTGCGGACAAGTGCAGATAGTGTGCAAGAGGTTCCTCCTAGCACCCCAGGAGTGGGCGCTTGTGTTCCCAGACAGAGGGGCAGAGTTAAAGGCTTTTGCGTGGACTGTGGCCAGAGTCTTGGTGTGGTTCCTGCACACTAAACAGCGGTGCACAGGGAGTGCGCGAAAGCAAACTTCCCTACTCCAGAACTTCTCCAGGTGGGCAGGGCACCTCACTCAGCCATACATGCTAACAGACCCATGAAGGATTAGCTTAACCCACATTCTGCTCACCTCCCAACTGACCTACGTGACCCTAACTGACAAGATCTCTCTCAGTTCAGTGATCTAAGAAAATAGGCGTGATATTTTTTAGTGCCTTTTGCTATGCATGTAGGGGTGGGGGCAACTTCTGATTGGCAGAGCTTTCATACTCAGGGCTATACATTAAAAAGAGGGATCTGACAGCTTGTAAGACCTCCTGTTTTGCAAACAGCGACTAGGGCATCTTCTACCCAGCCAAGACGGGTTACAAAGTGAAAAAAGCCTGGGAAAAGTGGTCCCACAGAGGGCTTAGGCATTCTGGACAGGCCTCGAGGCACATAGAAAGGCACCTTGAAAGCAATTGGCTCCCAGCCCTGCCTGATTATACTAGCAGCTCTGACTGACAGAGCCTTACACAGAGCCCTGTACTGAGTGGGGATAGAGTGGGGATTTGCCAGCTCTTTGAGCCTCTTACTCTACAGGCAGAGACAGCAGCAACCCCATAGCTGGACTATCAGGCTGCTAATTCAGGAAGGAAAGACTAGGAGAGAGGCTCCGGGAAAATGGACTCTCTCATTGTCGGAGCCTGCAAATGCTAACGAGCCTTGATTGCCAATGAGACTAAAGTCTAATATATGACATTGCCATACAGACTTATCAACTGCAAACCTCTACCTAAGCATGCCACAGGGGCAGAGCCTGGGGTACAGAGTCACCGACCAGGAAGAGGGAGAGAAAAGAAAAAGCAAGAAGATAACCTCTCAAAATCAAGAAAAATCCACACACTTTAAAACCTTTTCCATTTTATTTTGTTTGTTTGTTTCATCTTCTTGTCTTGATTATTTTCTTCTTCTTCCACTTTGGTCATTTTATTCTCTGCCCATCTTATTCTTTCCTCTACTTGAACTACACTACCCATAAGTGTTACATTTCCCATTTTTTTTCCTTTCTTCTTCCTTTCTCTCTATGAGGGTTGCACTCCAAAACCCTTAACTCTCTCTCTCTCTCTCTCTCTCTCTCTCTCTCTTTGTTCTTTTTTCTTCTTTTTGTTTTTTCCTCTTTCTTTTTTTCTCCCTCTATATTAGTTTTTTCTTTTCTACTTTACTTTTCCTGCCATTCAATCCTCAATCACGAACAAATTATTTTATTTGGGACTCAAATTTTTCTTTGTGGACACTTTGGGTGCTTTTTACTTTGCTTTTTAACTCATTAGCAGGGCTCTCAACCCTGGCACTCCATTCTATTTAGTTTTTGCTCCATTTAATAAAACAGTAATTTTTAATTTTTTTTCTCTTTTTCCTGTTTCCTTCTTATCCCTCTCATTATATCTCTTAGTCAACCATCACTTACAAGCAAATCATTTTATTCTTGACCCAAATTTTTTCCTTTTTTGCATTTTGTGGTCCATACCTCCTTTTTTGACCCTTTATCATTTCTCCCCAATGCAGGCCCTCCATTATAGGTAGTTTTCTATTCTATTTAGCAAAATATAATTCACAGTTCATCACAATTTTTTCTCAAGAAGGAGGGGAGAGGAGAGGAGAGAAAAAAAAGGGATAAATAATAAATTGTTTTTTTACTTTTATTCTTTATTAATTCTCATTAGTAGTATCAACAAAACCACCCTCAGATGCCATTAAGGAAAAGGAAATCAAATATTATGGATACAAAAGACAAAGATGTAGCACAGATAGATGAGGAAAAATTTTGGAACTAAATGACAGAGAATTTAAAACAAATCCAAAAATACTCAGAGATATACAAGAAAACACAGAAAGGCAATTTAGGGAGCTCAGAAAACAACTCAACGAACACGAAGAATATATTACCAAAGAACTTGAAACTATAAAAACAAATCAAACAGAGATGAAAAACTCAATTCCCGAACTGAAAAATGAGGTAACAAACTTAGCTAATAGAACAGGCCAGATAGAAAGTAGGATTAGTGAAATAGAAGACAAGTAACATGAGGCACAACAGAGAGCAGAAGGAAGAGACTCAAAAATTAAAACAAATGAGAAAGCCCAACAGGAATTGTCCAACTCCATCAAAAAGAATAACATAAGAATAATAGGTATATCGTAGGGAGAAGAGAGAGAAAATGGAATGGAGAACATATTCAAACAAATAATAAATGAGAACTTTCCAAGCCTGTGGAAAGAACTAAAGCCTCAAATTCAAGAGGCAAACAGAACACTGAGTTTTCTTTACCCCAACAAATCTACTCCAAGGAACATCATATTGAAATTGGCACAAATCTGGCCCTGACCAGTTGGCTCAGAGGTAGAGCGTTGGCCTGGCGTGCGGGGGACCCGGGTTTGATTCCCGGCCAGGGCACATAAGAGAAGCGCCCATTTGCTTCTCCACCCCCCCTCCTTCCTCTCCCTTCCCCTCCCGCAGCCAAAGCTCCATTGGAGCAAAGATGGCCCGGGCACTGGGGATGGCTCCTTGGCCTCTGCCCCAGGCGCTAGAGTGGCTCTGGACGCAGCAGAGCGATGCCCCAGAGGGGCAAAGCATTGTCCCCTGGTGGGCAGAGCGTCACCCCTGGTGGGCGTGCCGGGTGGATCCCGGTCGAGCGCATGCGGGAGTCTGTCTGACTGTCTCTCCCGTTTCCAGCTTCAGAAAAATACAAAAAAAAAAAAAACAAAAAAAAAGAAATTGGCACAAATCAACGACAAAGAAAAAATTCTCAAGGCAGCCAGGGAAAAGAAGAATACAACATATAAAGAAAGGCCTATTAAATTATCATCAGACACATACAACAGAAGAGTCTGGTCGAAGATGGCGCTGGAGTAGGCAGACGTACCAGCATCTACCTCCCAGAACCAATGTGAATTACAAACTAATTTTATGAACTATCAGCTGGAAAAACCAACCTTGGACTAAACTAAAAGGACTCTTCAACCAAGGAACGCTGAAGAAGTCACAGAGAGACTGGTAGGAAAAGCGGAAACGCGGAGAGGGCTGCCCGGCTTCTTGGAGCGAATGGCAGCAGGGAGAGACTCGCGTGGCGGGAAGTGAGTTTAGCAGAGGGGGAAGGGTCCTGAGCCCCAGGAACAAAGCCCCAGCCTGCAGCCCCAGAGCCTAGAAGAAGCGTAAGGACAGTATTTAACTGGAAACAAGTCAGGATACTGTTTGTGAGAGAGTCTGATTTCTCAGACCCAGGATCCTTCTTAAAGGGACCACGCAGAACATCTCTCTCACAAACACTCACCCGGGGCTCCTGGAGACGGAGGGAGAGGGGAGAGAACCACAGTAACAGGAAGAGAGTGCAATCTAGGAGGCATAGGGAAAAACATTTTGGGAGATAGCCACCCTAACCCCTGAGACAAGTCATTCCCCAAAGCTGAAGTGAATATTTCCCCCGGAAACAGCAATACCAGCAAAGGGAAGCAGGAGAGCAGCCAAACAAGCTCCCCCGCGGAATTCAGAGCAGAGTCGCACAGAAGGAGGGAGCTTTCGGGTCTACAGTAGTGAGTCTTAGGGTCCGAGCTGCAACGCCCCCACCCACGCGGCTGAGGGCGCACTGGAGAGCAGGCGGCAGCGGGAGACAAAAGCGTGGTTCTGCTGGCAGGGGCGGAAGCCGGCTGGCCACCACTGGGCTCAGGTGTGAGCTCAATCTTGCCTGGCTAGGGAGAAGGGGGCGTGCAAAAGCGGCCAAGCTCAGCTGCTGGCAGCCTGTAATCCAGCCTCCGGGAGAAGGGCGGGAAACCCAGAAAGGGTAGAAACCAGCCCGGAGCAAGGGCAGAGGAGCACATCCCTGCCCCGCCCATGCAACCCAGGCTTGCGGTCTGACTTGGTAGCCTGCTCCTCCCACGAGGGTGGAGCCAAAAGTCCAGAAGAGACGGAGTTCCACTACGAAGCTGAGCTTGGGCATGCAGCCCTGCCTGGGGGTAGAGCCAAGGCTAGCAGCGGTTCCTTGAGTGGGATCATCCTGCAAAGGCAAGGCGAAAGCTCGGAAACAGGTGGAGACCCGCAGCAGAGCAAAGGTGCTTGCCAGTGCCCTCAGGACTGAGCATAATGTCACACACAGGGGCAGGGCAAAGGCCAAGGCCACCAATCCTTGTGCACCCGAGTACATGATCACAGCCACTCTCGTGAAGAGAAAATGCGGAGACAGAGAAATACAACACAAATAAACCAAGAGAAATCCCCAGAAAAGGACCTAAGTGAATCAGATATAACCAAATTACCAGATGCAGAGTTTAAAATAACGATTGTTAGGATGCTCAAAGATATTAGAACCACCATAGATGGCCATTACGAAAACCTAAATGAAGAGATAACAAATATAAAAAAGGACATTGAAATCATAAAAAAGAATCAGACAGAAATGACAAATACAATATCTGAAATAAAGAATACAATGGAAGGAACTAAAAGCAGGATGGATGAAGCAGAGAATCGAATCAGTGAGTTAGAGGACACAATAAATAAAGGCACGGAAGCAGAGCAGAAAAAAGAAAAGAGACTCAAAAAGTCTGAGGAAACTCTAAGAGAGCTCTGTGACAACATGAAGAGAAATAACATCCGCATCATAGGGGTTCCTGAAGAAGAAGAGAAAGAACAAGAAATAGAGACTTTGTTCAAACATATTATAGCAGAAAACTTCCCCCAATTAAGGCAGGAAAACATTTCACATGTTCAGGAAGCACAGAGAACTCCATTAAGGAGAAATCCAAAGAAACCAACACCAAGACACATCATAATTAAATTACCAAAGCTAAATGATAAAGAGAAAATATTAAAAGCTGCTAGAGAAAAAAAGACTATCGCCTACAAAGGAGCCCCCATAAGGATGACTTCTGACTTCTCAACAGAAACACTTGAGGCCAGAAGGGAATGGCAAGAAATATTCAAAGTAATGCAGAACAAGAACCTACAACCAAGACTACTTTATCCAGCAAGGCTATCATTTAAAATTGAAGGAGAAATAAAAAGCTTTACAGACAAAAAAAACTCAAGGATTTCACTGCAACCAAACCAAGGCTGCAAGAAATGCTAAGGGACCTCTTGTAAACAGATCAAAGGAAAAAAAAGAATATAGCAAAAGAGAAAAACAGTTTTAAAGAAAAAAAATGGCAACAAACAATTACATATCAGTAATAACCTTAAATGTTAATGGATTAAATGATCCGATCAAGAGACATAGGGTAGCTGCGTGGATAAGAAAACAGGACCCATACATATGCTGTCTACAAGAGACACACCTTAAATCAAAAGATACACACAGACTAAAGATAAAAGGATGGAAAAAAATATTTCATGCAAATGGAAATGAAAAAAAAGCTGGGGTAGCAATACTTATATCAGACAAAATGGACTTTAGAACAAAGACCATAGTTAGAGATAAAGAAGGTCACTACATAATGATAAAGGGAGCAATACAAAAGGAAGATATAACCATTATAAATATCTATGCACCTAATATAGGAGCACTTAAATATATAAAGCAGACTTTGATAGATTTAAACGGCGAGATCAACAGCAATACTATAATAGTAGGAGATTTCAATACCCCATTAACATCATTAGACAGATCCTCAAGAAAGAAAATTAACAAAGAAACAGCAGACTTAAAGGACATATTAGATCAACTCGATTTAATAGATATCTTCAGAACCTTTCACCCTAAAACAGCAGAATATACATTCTTTTCAAGCGCTCATGGTACATGCTCTAGAATAGACCACATGTTAGGGCACAAAAGTAGGCTCAACAAATTTAAGAAGATTGAAATCATATCGAGCACTTTCTCTGATCACAATTTCATTAAACTAGAAATCAACCACAATAGAAAAATTGAAAAACATTCAAACACTTGGAAACTAAATAGCACGTTATTAAACAATGAATGGGTTAACATTGAGATCAAAGAAGAAATTAAAAAATTCCTAGAAACAAACGATAATGAGCATACATCAACTCAAAATTTATGGGACACAGCAAAAGCAGTCCTGAGAGGGAAGTTTATAGCATTACAGGCATACCTCAAGAAGCTAGAAAAAGCTCAAATAAACAACTTAACCCTGCATCTAAAAGAACTAGAAAAAGAACAGCAAGTAAAGCCCAGAGCTAGTAGAAGGAAGGAAATAATAAAGATCAGAGCAGAAATAAATGACATAGAAGCTAAAGAAACAATACAGAGGATCAATGAAACCAGGAGCTGGTTCTTTGAAAAGGTAAACAAGATCGATGAACCTTTAACAAGACTCACCAAGAAAAAGAGAGAGAGGACTCAAATAAATAAAATTAGAAACGAGAGTGGAGAAATAACAACTGACACAACAGAAATACAAAATATTGTAAGAAAATGCTATGAAGAACTGTATGCCAAAAAACTAGACAACCTAGATGAAATGGACAATTTCCTTGAATCATATAATCTTCCAAAAATCAATCTGGAAGAATCAGAAAACTTAAACAGACCAATTACAACAAATGAGATTGAAACAGCTATCGAAAAACTCCCAAAAAAGAAAAGTCCTGGGCCTGATGGCTTCACAACTGAATTCTACCAAATATTCAAAGAAGAACTAACTCCTATCCTTCTCAAGCTATTTCAAAAAATTCAAGAGGAAGGAAGACTTCCAAACTCCTTTTATGAGGCGAGCATAATTCTGATTCCAAAACCAGGCAAAGACAACACAAAAAAAGAAAATTATAGGCCATTATCCCTGATGAACTTAGATACAAAAATCCTCAACAAAATATTAGCAAACCGGATCCAGCAATATATGGAAAAAATCATACACCATGATCAAGTAGGATTTATTCTTGGGAGGCCAGGCTGGTACAATATTCGCAAATCAATCAATGTGATTCATCACATAAACAAAAGAAAGGAGAAAAACCACATGATAATTTCAATAGATGCAGAAAAAGCATTTGATAAAGTCCAGCACCCATTCATGATCAAAACTCTCAGCAAAGTGGGAATACAGGGAACATACCTCAACATGATAAAGGCCATCTATGACAAACCCACAGCCAACATCATACTCAATGGGCAAAAATTAAAAGCAATACCCTTAAGATCAGGAACAAGGCAGGGGTGCCCCCTTTCACCACTCTTATTCAACATAGTTCTGGAAGTCCTAGCCACAGCAATCAGACAAGAAAAAGAAATAAAAGGCATCCAAATTGGAAAAGAAGAAGTAAAACTATCATTATTTGCAGATGACATGATATTGTATATAGAAAACCCTAAAGTCTCAGTCAAAAAACTACTAGACCTGATAAAAGAATTTGGCAAGGTGGCAGGTTATAAAATCAATACTCAGAAATCAGAGGCATTTTTATACACTAATAATGAACTGTCAGAAAGAGAAATCAGGGAATCAATCCCCTTTACCATTGCAACCAAAAAAATAAAGTACCTAGGAATAAATCTAACCAAGGAGATTAAAGACTTGTACTCGGAAAATTATAAAACATTGATAAAAGAAATCAGGGAAGATACGAATAAGTGGAGGCATATTCCGTGCTCATGGTTAGGAAGAATAAACATCATTAAAATGTCTATATTACCCAAAGCAATTTATAAATTCAATGCAATACCAATGAAAATATCAATGACTTACTTCAAAGACATAGAACACATATTCCAAAAATTTATATGGAACCAAAAAAGAACACGAATAGCCTCAGCAATCCTGAAAAGGAAGAAAAAAGCAGGAGGTATCACACTTCCAGATATCAAGTTATATTATAAGGCCATTGTACTCAAAACAGCATGGTACTGGCATAAGAACAGGCACATAGATCAATGGAACAGAACAGAGAACTCAGAAATAAACCCACAGCTCTATGGACAACTGGTATTTGACAAAGGAGGTAAGACAATACAATGGAGTAAAGACAGCCTCTTCAACAAATGGTGTTGGGAAAACTGGACAGCTACCTGCAAAAAAATGAAACTAGACCACCAACTTACACCACTCACAAAAATAAACTCAAAATGGATAAAAGACTTGAATATAAGCCATGAAACCATAAGCATCTTAGAAGAAAACATAGGCAGTAAGCTCTCTGACATCTGTCGCAGCAATATATTTGCTGATTTGTCTCCACAGGCAAGTGAAATAAAAGACAGGATAAACAAATGGGACTTTATCAAACTAAAAAGCTTCTGCACAGCTAAAGACAATAAGAACAGAATAAAAAGACAAACTACACAATGGGAGAATATATTTGACATAGCGTCCGATAAGGGGTTAATAACCAAAATTTATAAAGAACTTGTAAAACTTAATACCAGAAAAACTAACAATCCAATCCAAAAATGGGCAAAAGAAATGAATAGACACTTCTCCAAAGAGGACACACAGATGGCCAATAGGCATATGAAAAAATGTTCAACATCACTAATCATTAGAGAAATGCAAATTAAAACCACAATGAGATATCACCTCACACCAGTCAGAATGGCGCTCATCAATAAAACAACCCAGAATAAGTGCTGGCGAGGATGTGGAGAAAAGGGAACCCTCCTGCACTGCTGGTGGGAATGCAGACTGGTGCAGCCACTGTGGAAAACAGTATGGAGATTCCTCAAGAAATTAAAAATCGAGCTGCCTTTTGACCCAGCTATACCACTGTTAGGAATATACCCCAAGAACACCATAGCACTGTTTGAAAAGAAGAAATGCACCCTCATGTTTATGGCAGCATTGTTCACAATAGCAAAGATTGGGAAAGAGCCCAAGTGTCCATCAGAGGACGAGTGGATTAAAAAGCTTGGTATATATATACTATGGAATACTACTCAGCCATAAGAAATGATGACATCAGATCTTTTACAACAACATGGATGGGCCTTGATAACATTATACTGAGTGAAAGAAGTAAATCAGAAAAAACTAAGAACTATATGTTTCCACACATAGGTGGGACATAAAGATGAGACTCAGAGACATGAACAACAGTGTGGGGGTTACAGGGTGGGGGGAGGAGAGGGAGGGGGTTGGGGGAGGGGAGGGGCACAATGATCATGGCTTTTCAGCATTTGCCATATTCCCCCCTTAATCTATAGACAGACAGCAAATATTTACGTATGGTGTTCCCACTATAAAGACTGCTGTCTTAGGGACAAATGCTGATAAACTATTTCAGCAGTTCCTCCTTCTTCAAAGACTTATATGTAAACATAGAGCTCCATGTTTCATAGGACATACTCAAGCTCACTCCATGCTCCCTGGTACTTATAGCACAAGGGAATGCCCCCCCCCCTTTTTTTTAGTATTTTTTCTTTTATTTATTTATTTTTTGTATATTTCTGGGGATGGGGAGGCAATCAGACAGACTCCTGCATGTGCCTGACTGGGATCCACCTGGCATGCCTACCGGGGGGAATGCTCTGCCCATCTGGGATGTTGCTCTGTTACAACTGGAGCCGTTCTAGCGACTGGGGCAGAGGCCATGGGGCCATCCTTAGTGCCCAGGGTGGATTTGCTCTGGTGGAGCCTTGGCTGAGGGCGGGAGGAGAGAGACGAAGAGGAAGGAGAGGGGGAGGAGTGGAGAGGTAGATGGGCGCTTCTCCTGTGTGCTCTGGCCAGAAATCGAACCCGGGAATCCTGCATACCAGGCCAATGACTCCAACGGGTTTACCATATCATGCTTGTTACTTAAAAAAAAAAAAATTTACATTTCTTTTGAATGCTGATGAACAGGAGACACCAAATCTTTGTCGCCTGCAAACTACTACCTTCTTTATTAGATCTAGCTAATAACACTGTTCTGTCTTTTTTCCAAATAGCTCCAGATATATGGAAAAGATTTATATAGGCGGAAGGGGATCCTCAAACCCCTCAGCGAGATCTTCTGAGAATGGCTTTTAAGATACCTAGAGGCAGAAAAAGCCCAATAGAGATCAGGGGAACTACCAGCTTTTAGGATACACCCTTAAAGGCTCCAACACCCCAAAGGGTCTCATAGGATGCCATCTGGGTCCTGCTTCAATAGTGGAAAGGAAGGTCATTAAGCTAAAACCTGCCAGGCTTACACGCCTCTGCTGTGAGGAAACAGGGACACTGGAAGGTGGGCTTCCCCCTCGCTCCTGTAAGGGAGGGTTCAGTCTCTTCCAGCCCTGCTCCAGCCACCTATGACCTAACCTTGCCCAGAAAGCTGGGGTTTGCCACTGAAGGCTGAAGGTGCCCAGGGCCGTCGGCCCCATCTACGACACTGTGGACGAGCCTAGGGTATTTCTTTCAAGAAGCAGGTAAACTGATCTCATTCGCACAAGGGCCACTTAACTATGTTTTGCCTGAATAGTCAGGTTTTTTATTCTTCCCTCAAAGATCTCTGTTGTGGGTGTTGATAGTCCTATTTTCTGCTGCTTTGCTTAATATATAGTGTTTCCTTTATCCCTCCTACCTCAATGCCCCACTCATATTTCAGGCTGAGACCTACTCTTAATTTAGAGCTCTCTTTCCTCCTTTTGCCAACTTGTATTATGAATTTACCTTTGCCACCCAGCTTAGTGTATCCCAAGGTTCTCTTTACCAGGCCACAGTCACAGAGCTCCAGGGAAAAGCAACCTGGTCTCAACTCTCCAGGCAGAGGAGAACAGAAGCTCCATATCCACGCATGCTGCAAATGGCTTTTTCCAGTCTGCCTGAATCATTACCAGCTAGAAGCAGCGGTCATTGGGACTTGGACATGAGCTGCAAAGCATAGAATGGTGACAACAAATCCAGTGCCACGCGGACTTTTCCTGTGGGGAACTTTCCTGGACTCCTGCTCCCTGTGACAGCTCCTAACAGACTGAACTGTGGTTGGGTTGCATTTTTCAGGGATTTGGCATGGTGATGGGGCCAACTTGGAATTGGGGAACATGTTAAGGACACTACTCATTCATGGATTCTTGCTGTATTGGCCAAGAGTTTGCTTAAAGGCTGTTAATCACTGTAAAAAAAATAGAGGACTGGATGAAGAAGATGGGGCACATATACACCATGGTATATTATTCAGCTAGGAGAAAGGGTGACATCGGATCACTTATAGTGGAAGGGTGAAGTCTTGGTAGCATTGTGCGGGGTGAAATAAGTGAATCAGAAAAAAACAGGAACTGCAGGATTCCATACATTGGTGGGACATAAAAGCAAGACTAAGAGGCATGAACAGGAGTATGGTGGCTATGGGGGGTGGGGGGAGGGAAGGAGGGAGAGGGGGAGGGGGAGGGGTACAGAGAGAACTGGATGGAGGGTGGCGGAGGACGATCTCTCTTCGGGTGATGGGTATGCAACAGAACTAAATGACAAGATAACCTGGAAATGTTTTCTTTGAATGTATGTACCCTGATTTATTGATGTCACCCCATTAAAATAAAAATTTATTTATAAAAAAAAATTATCATCAGATTTCTCAGCAGAAACTCTACAAGCTAGAAAAGAGTGGACCCCAATATTTAAAGTCCTGAAAGAGAGGAACTTTCAGCCAAGAATACTATACCCATCAAAGCTATCCTTCAAATATGAAGAAAAAAGAAAAACATTCACAGGTACAGAAAAGATGAGGGAATTTATCATCAGAAAATCCCCACTCTAGGAATTACTAAAAGGGGTTTTCCAACCAGATACAAAGAACAAAACAAAACAAAACCACAAGTTAAAGCTCCACCAAGAACACAATAAAACCAAATTTAAACTGTGACAACAACAAAAAAATAAAAATAAAAGGGGATAGGACAGAGATTAACAGTAGCAAAGGACAATGGAGTGCAGAAGCACTCATAAGATAGTGTACTACAATGAAAATGGTAGAAACCCTTTTCATTAATTAATGGTAACCACCTTTGAAAAAAAACTACCACAAAAACACATGTCTTAAAAAAGATAGCAACAGAGAAAAGAAGTATGGAATACAACCAAACAAAAACAAAGGATAGAAAAACAAAAGAGAAGAATCAAACAAGATATAAAACTAATAGAAAGCAATTTATAAAACGGCAATAGGGAACCCACAAGGGTCAATAATTACACTAAATGTAAGTGGATTAAACTTAACAATAAAAAGACACAGAGTAGCAGAATGGATTAAAAAAGAAAATCAGCCCTGGCCGGTTGGCTCAGTGGTAGAGCGTCAGCCTGGCATGCAGAGGTCTCAGATTCAATTCCCAGCCAGGGCACACAGGAGAGGCACCCATCTGCTTTTCCACCCCGCCCCCTCTCCTTCCTCTCTGTCTCTCCCTTCCCCTCCTGCAGCAGAGGCTCCATTGGAGCAAAGATGGCCCGGGCGCTGGGGATGGCTCCTTGGCCTCTGCCCCAGGCGCTTGAGTGGCTCTTGTCACGACAGAGCGACACCCTGGAGGGGCAGAGCATTGCCCCCTGGTGGGCAGAGGGTCGCCCCCTGGTGGGCGTGCCGGGTGGATCCCGGTCGGGCGCATGCGGGAGTCTGTCTGACTGTCTCTCCCCATTTCCAGCTTCAGAAAAATCCAAAAAAAAAAAAAAAAAAATCAATTGTATGCTGCCTACATGAAACACATCTAAGCAACAAGAATAAAAATAAATACAAAGTGAAATGCCAGAAAACAATACTCCAAGCAAATAACATCCAAAAAAAAAGCAGGTGTAGCAATATTCATATCTAATAATGCTGACTACAAGACAGCAAAGGTATTCAGAGACAAAAATGGTTATTTCATAATGATTAAGGGGACGCTGAATCAAGAAGACATAATAATTTTTAATATATATGCACCAAACCAAGGAACACCAAAATATATAAGACAGCTACTTATTGACCTTAAAACAAAAACTGACAAAAATACAATCATACTTGGAGACCTCAATACACTGCTGACAGCTCTAGATCGTTCATCCAAACAGAAAATCAATAAAGATATACTGGCCTTAAACAAAACACTAAAGAACCTGGATATGATAGACATCTACAGGACATTTCATCCCAAAGTGATAAGAGTATACATTTTTCTCTAGTGTACATGGAATATTCTCAAGAATTGACCATATGTTGGGCCATAAAAATAACATCAGCAAATTCAGAAAAATTGAAATTGTACCAAGCATATTTTCTGAACATAAAGCATAGAATTCAACTGCATAAAAGAAGAAAAAAACCCCACAAAAATATGGAAACTAAACAACATACTTTTAAAAAATGAATGGGTCAAAGAAGAAATAAGTGCAGAGATCAAAAGATATATACAGACAAATGAAAACAACACTACGACATATCAGAATCTATGGGATGCAGCAAAAGCAGTGATAAGAGGGAAGTTCATATCACTTCAGGCCTATATGTACAAACAAGAGAGAGCCCAAGTGAACCACTTAACTTCACAACTTAAGGAACTAGAAAAAGAAGAACAAAGGCAACCCAAAACCAGCTGAAGAAAGGAGATAATAAAAATCAGAACAGAAATAAATGAAATACAGAACAGAAAAACTATAAAAAAATTTAATAGAACAAGGAGATGGTTCTTTGAAAAGATCAACAAAATTGACAAACCCTGGGCAAGACTCACCAAGGAAAAAAGAGAAAGGACTCATATAAACAAAATCCAAAATGAAAGAGGAGAAATTACCACAGATATCATAGATATACAAAGAATTATTGTAGAATACTATGAAAAACTTTAGCCACTAAATTCAACAATCTAGAACAAATGGGTAAATTCCTAGAACAATACAACCTTCCTAGACTGAGTCAAGAAGAAGCAGAAAGCCTAAACAGACCAATTAGTAGGGAAGAAATAAAAAAATTATTAAAAACCTCCCCAAAATTAAAAGTCCAGGCCCAGACGGTTATAATAGTGAATTCTATCAAACATTCAAAGAAGACTTGGTTCCTATTCTACTGAAAGTCTTCCAAAAAATTGAAGAAGAAGCAATACTTCCAAACACATCTTATGAGGCCAACATAACCCTCATACCAAAACCTGGCAAGGACGGCACAAAAAAGGAAAACTACAGACCAATATCTCTAATGAATACAGATGCTAAAATACTAAACAAAATACTAGCAAATCAAATACAACAACATACTAAAAAAATAATACATCATGATCAAGTGGGATTCATCCCAGAATCTCAAGGAAGGTTCAACATACTTAAAACAGTTAATGTAATACACCATATCAACAAAACAAAGAACTAAAACCACATGATCTTATCAATAGATGCAGAAAAGGCATTCATAAAATACAACACAATTTTATGTTTAAGACACTTAACAAAATGGGTATAGAAGGAAAATATCTCAACATGATAAAGGCCATATATTGATATGATAAACCATCAGCTAACATCGTATTAAATGGCATAAAACTGAGGACTTTCCCCCTTAAATCAGAAACAAGACAGGGTTGTCCACTCTCTCCACTCTTATTTAACGTGGTGCTAGAGGTTCTAGCCAGAGCAATCAGACAAGATAAAGAAATAAAAGGCATCCATATTGGAAAAGAAGAAGTAAAAGTATCACATTTTGCAGATGATATGATCCTATACATCAAAACCCCCAAAGACTCTACAAAAAGATTACTAGAAACAATAAGCCAATACAGTAAGGCCACAGAATACAAAATTAATATACAAAAGTCCATAGCCTTTCTATATGCCAACAATGAAACATTTGAGAACAAACTTAAAAAATATAATCCCCTTCACGATTGCAACAACAACAAGAAATATCTAGAAATAAACATAACAAAGAATGTAAAGGATCTATATAATGAAAACTACAAAGCATTGTTAAGGGAAATCAAAAAAGATACAATGAGATGGAAAAATATTCCTTGTTCTTGGATAGGAAGAATAAATAAAATCAAAATGGCCATATTACCCAAAGCAATATACAAATTTAATGCAATTCCCATCAAAATATCAATGACATTTTTTAAAGAAATGGAACAAAAAATCATCAGATTTATATGGAGCTATAAAAAACCCCAAATAGCCAAAGCAATCCTAAAAAAAAAAGAATGAAGCTGGGGGCATTATAATACCTGATGTAAACTATATTATAGAGCCAAGACAATCAAAACAGCATGGTATTGGCAGAAAAATAGACACTCAGAACAATGGAACAGTATAGAAAATCCGGAAATAAAACCACATATATATGGTCAAATAATTTTTTATAAAGGGGCTAACAACACACAATAAAGAAAAGAAAGCCTCTTCAACAAATGGTGCTGGGAGAACTGGAAAGCTACATGCAAAAGAATGAAACTCAACTGCAGTTTGTCCCCTTGTACTAAAATTAACTCAAAATGGATCAAAGCCCTAAATATAAGACCTGAAACAATAAAGTACATAGAAGACATAGGTTCTAAACTCATGGACCTTGGTTTTAAAGAGCATTTTATAAATTTGACTCCAAAGGCAAGGGAAGTGAAGGCAAAAATAAATGAATGGGACTACATCAGACTAAGAAGATTTTGCTCAGCAAGAGAAACTGACAACAAAATAAACAGACAGCCAATTAAATGGGAAATGATATTTTCAAACAACAGCTCAGATAAGGGCCTAATATCCAAAATATAAAAGAACTCATAATACTCAACAACAAACAAACAATCCAATAAAAAAATGGGAAGAGGACATGAACAGACACTTCTCCCAGGAAGAGATACAAATGGCCAACAGATATATGAAAAGATGCTCAGCTTCATTAGTTATTAGAGAAATGCAAATCAAAACTACAATGAGATACCACCTCACTCCTGTTAGATTAGCTATTATTAACAAGACGGGTAATAGCAAATGTTGGAGAGGCTGTGGAGAAAAAGGAACCCTCATTCACTGTTGGTGGGAATGTAAAGTAGTACAACCATTATGGAAGAAAGTATAGTGGTTCCTCAAAAAACTGAAAATAGAACTACCTTATGACCCAGCAATCCCTCTACTGAGTATATACCCCAAAAACTCAGAAACATTGATACGTAAAGACACATGCAGCCTCATGTTTATTGCAGCATTGTTCACAGTGGCCAAGACATGGAAACAACCAAAAAACCCTTCAATAGATGACTGGATAAATAAGATGTGGCACATATACACTATGGAATACTACTCAGCCATAAGAAATTATGACATCAGATCATTTACAGCAAAATGGTGGGATCTTGATAACATTATACGGAGTGAAATAAGTAAATCAGAAAAAAACAAGAACTGCATTATTCCTATACGTAGGTGGGACATAAAAACGAGACTAAGAGACATGGACAAGAGGGTGGTGGTTACCAGGCAGGGGATAGGCTAGAGGGAGGGAGAGGGAAAGGTGGTGGCGGAGGGGCACAAAGAAAACTATTAGTTAGAAGGTGACAGAGGACAATCTGACTTTGGGTGATGGGTATGCAACAGAATTGAATGACAAGATAACTTGAACATGTTTTCTTTGAACATATGTACCCTGATTTATTGATGTCACCCCATTAAAATTAATAAAAATTAAAAATAAATAAATAAAAATAAAATAAAATAACTGAAATAGATTTAATCCATTTCAGCCCTATGAAACATCCCCAAACCATTCTAAATTATGAAAAAAGACATCTTTTTAATTAAGAAACACACATGTATACTTTACCAATGCATAACAAAATATATGAAATAAAAGAAAAACGTGTTATTTAGTACTGTATTTTTACCTTGGAGATAGACGAGTGAGGCTAATGAAGGTGAATGGCAGAGGAGATGCAGGCACTGTAGACATGTAAACTAACACTGCACTTTCTTAACACTAAATGTAAACTAAAAGTGCATTTTCTTTACTTTAAACAAAACTAAAACTGCAGTTTCTTTACTTAAAATGAAACTACAAAAACTTAATTGTAAAAGAAATGCACTTTCTTAATTTTAAACTTAACCTAAGCTTAACATTACGTATTTTTCATTTAATCATCACCTATTTTTGCCGTTTTGGCTGCACTTTCATCACTTTCACTTGCAGGATTTTTGAATAAAAATTTACCCAAAGAGGTTTGCTTTTGCCTGCCTTTTAAAATGTTACAGAAATGTGACAAACAGTGTCATTAAAAAATACTGAAGCATGACCAGTTGAAACTTTTTCTGGTGTTTCTTTCCAATGGAACTTGAAAGCTTCTCCCACATTGCCAGCATGTCTTTAATTTCACTTGTAGAAATCACTTCCTCTGACTCTGCCTCCTCCTCACTACTAATCTCTTGTAGAAGCTCTGTATATTGCATCATCTGTAGCTCCTTCAACTCCTCAGTTAAGAGTTCCTTCTCATGTTCCTCAACGAGCTCATTTATGTCACTCTCATCTATCTCCAGACCCATCAACTTTCCAAGGAACACAATCTCCTTTAACGCTTCTACCTCAGTCTGGGTGTCTCGTTCAAATCCTTCGAAGTCCCTATCTGCAACAACATCAGGCCATAACTTTTTCCATGCCGAGTTAAAGGTTCTTCTTGTAACCTCTTGCCATGCCAAGTCAATAATGCATAAACATATCATGATGTTGTAGCGATCTTTCAGTAACTCTTGAAGGGTTAGAATTGTATTCTCAGTTACCTCAAAACAGCAGTGGAACAAGTGCTTTGTGTAAAGTTGGAAATGATCTGCTGATCCATAGGTTGCAAGATTAAAATTGTGTTGGGTGGGAGGTAGAGGACTTTCACAAATTTGAACTATCGAGAATGTCATATTCAAGACCAGGTGGGTGGGCTGGAGCATTATCAAGGATTAGTAATGCTTTCATAGGGAGTTCATTTTCTTGAAGATATTTCTTCACTGCAGGACCAAAGATGAGATTTACTTATTCAATAAAAAACTGCCGCATAACCCATGCCCTAGCATTGGTGCGCCATATAACCTGCAGTTTTTCTTTAAGAAATACAGTAATAGAGGACCTGAAGATGGCAGCAGAGTAGGCTTATGCATAGTCACCCAGCTCTCACCACCAAACTGGAATACGAATCAATTTAGAAAAAATCAGCATGAAAAACCAGCTCTGGACTACAAGAACAGCTCTCAAAAACCAAGGAGCAAAGAAGAAGCCACAACAAACCTGGTAGGGAGCACCTGAATCTCCCTGCTTACAGGAACGGAGGGGGTGGGGAATGAGGCTGAGAGTCCAGAGGAGATCTCACCCCAGGGAAAAGAGCAGAAAATACTGCTCACAGCCACTTGACTGGTGACCAGGGAGCAAGGTGTGTTGAAAAGACCAGCTTATCTCCCAAGTGGAAAGGAAAGAGAGAGGGACAGACTGTGAGGGGCTAAGGAATGCAGGAGACGATCTAAAAAAAGCTGACTCATCCATGCTGGAGGCGGCCATAGCTGGGGGAAGGACTGATCCTTCCCCACAAAACAGTACTGAGTTGCTTCCAGATCAGAGATCTCCAGACATCTCTCCATCCCCAATCAGCACAACAAGACACAGCTGAAAACAAGAAGTGGGGAGGAGGGACAGTAACTCAGGTCTCCATGGAGATCTGAGATACACCTCCCCCTACTGAAGCTGAGAAAACACCCTGCCCCCAGAGAGATTAGTTGGTGGAAAAGACCTTCAGAGTCTCAGATTACACCCACCGCATTCCTGGATACAGTTTCAAGGAAGCCCCCTGTTGAGATCAGTAAACAAGACTATCACCTGTTAAGAAAACAAACAAATCAAGACTTCAAAGCTGCCCAAATCTGAAGGTGGATTACAAATAATAGCTGATACCAACCCAAGAAGACCTAGAAATAACACAACTGAAAACTGGAGACAGACAACACCAAGCCTAGGCTCAACCAACTCTACAAACAAAACACAGACAATGAGAAGACAAAAAAGTGCAATCCAAATGAAGCCTTCAGGAGATGAACTGAGGGATATGGAAATAATCAAACTTCCAGATGCGGAGTTCAAAATAATGATTGTAAGGATGCTTAGGGATCTTAGAACAACAATGGATGGTCATTATGAACACCTAAATTAAGAAATAGCAAGTACAAAAAAGAATCAGACGGAGATGACAAATACAATATCAGAAATAAAGACCACAATGGAAGGAATTAAAAACAGGATAGATAGAGCTGAGGATCAAATCAGCGAGCTGGAGGACAACTGAAATGAAGGCATGAAAGCAGAGAGGAAAAAAGAAAAGAGACTCAAAAAGTCTGAGGAAACTTTTAGAGAGCTCTGTGACAACATGAAGAGAAATAACATCGGCCTCATAGGGGTTCCTGAAGAAGAAGAAAAAGAACAAGGGATAGAGACTTTGGTCAATCACATCATAGCTGAAAAATTTCCTAAATTAATGCAGGAGAAACTCTCACAAGTTCAAGAAGCACAGAGAACTCCATAAAAGAGAAACCCAAAGAAATCTACACCAAGACACATCATAATTAAAATACCAAAGCTAAGTGATAAAGAGAAAACATTAAAAGCTGCAAGAGAAAAAAAAGCTATCACCTATAAAGGAGCCCCCATAAGAATGACATCTGACTTCTCAACAGAAACACTTGAGGCCAGAAGGGAATGGCAAGAAATATTCAAAGTAATGCAGAACAAGGGCCTACAACCAAGACTACTTTATCCAGCAAGGCTATCGTTTAAAATCGAAGGAGAAATAAAAAGCTTCCCAGACAAAAAACAACTCAAGGAATTTATTACAACCAAACCCATGATGCAGGAAATGTTAAGAGGCCTGTTGTAAACAGATCAAAGTGGGAAAAAATATAGCAAAAAAGGAATACAGCTTTAAAGAATAAAATAGCAATAAACAACTACATATCAATAATAACCTTAAATGTAAATGGATTAAATGACCCAATCAAAAGACATAGGGTAGCTGCATGGATAAGAAAACAGGACCCATACATATGCTGTCTACAAGAGACACACCTTAAAACAAAAGATACACATAGATTGAAGGTAAAAGGATGGAAAAAAACATTTCATGAAAATGGAAATGAAAAAAAGCTGGGGTAGCAATACTTATATCAGACAAATTGGACTTTAAAACAAAGGATATAGTAAGAGATAAAGAAGGTCACTACATAATGATAAAGGGAGTAATCCAACAGGAAGATATAACTATTATAAACATCAATGCATCTAATATAGGAGCACCTAAATATATAAAGCAGACTTTGATGGATTTAAAGGGGGAGATCAACAGCAATACTATTATAGTAGGGGATTTCAATTCCCCACTAACATCACTAGATAGATCCTCAAGAAAGAAAATTAACAAAGAAACAACAGACTTATTGGACACACTAGGTCAATTTGATTTAACAGATACCTTCAGAACCTTTCACCCTAAAGCAGCAGAATATACATTCTTTTCAAGAGCTCATGGTACATTCTCTAGGATAGACCACATGTTAGGGCACAAAAGTGCTCTCAACAAATTTAAGAAGATTGAAATCATATCAAGCACTTTCTCTGATCACAACAGCGTGAAACTAGAAATGAACCACAACAGAAAAGCTCAAAAATTCTCAAACACATGGAAACTAAATAGCAGGTAGTTAAATAAAAAATGGATTAAGAACAAGATCAAAGAAGAAATAAAAAAAATTCCTAGAAACAAATGAAAATGAGCATACAACAACTCAAAATTTATGGGACACAGCAAAAGCAGTGCTGAGAGGGAAGTTCATAGCACTACAGGCACACTTTAAGAAGCTAGAAAAAGCTCAAATAAACAACCTAACCCTGCATCTAAAAAAACTAGAGAAAGAACAGCAAGTAAAGCCCAAATGTAGTAGAAGAAAGAAAATAATAAAGATCAGAGCAGAAATAAATGACATAGAAGCTAAAGAAACAATACAGAGGATCAATGAAACTAGGAGCTGGTTTTTTGAAAAGGTAAACAAGACTGATGAACCTTTAACTAGAATCACCAAGAAAAAGAGAGAGAGGACTCAAATAAATAAAATTAGAAATGAGAGTGGAGAAATAACAACTGACACAACAGAAATACAAAATATTGTAAGAAAATACTATGAAGAATTGTATGCCAAAAAACTAGACAACCTAGATGAAATGGACAAATTCCTTGAAACATACAATCTTCCAAAAAATCAATCTGGAAGAATCAGAAAACCTAAACAGACCGATTACACCAAATGAGATCAAAACAGTTATCAAAAAACTCCCAACAAAGAAAAGTCCAGGGCCTGATGGCTTCACAACTGAATTCTACCAAATATTCAAAGAAGAACTAACTCCTATCCTTCTCAAGCTATTTCAAAAAATTCTAGAGGAAGGAAGACCTCCAAGCTCCTTTTATGAGGCGAGCATAATTCTGATTCCAAAACCAGGCAAAGACAACACAAAAAAAGAAAATTATAGGCCAATATCTCTGATGAATATAGATGCTAAAATCCTCAACAAAATATTAGCAAACCGGATCCAGCAATACATGAAAAAAATCATACACCATGATCAAGTGGGATTTATTCTGGGGAGGCAAGGCTGGTACAATATTCACAAATCAATCAATGTGATTCATCACATAAACAAAAAGAAGGAGAAAAACCATATGATAATTTCAATAGATGCAGAAAAAGCATTTGATAAAATCCAGCACCCATTCATGATCAAAACTCTAAGCCAAGTGGGAATACAGGGAACATACCTCAACATGATAAAAGCCATCTATGACAAACTCACAGCCAAAATCATACTCAATGGGCAAAAATTAAAAGCAATCCCCTTAAGATAAGGAACAAGGCAGGGGTGCCCCCTTTCACCACTCTTATTTAACATAATCCTGGAAGTCCTAGCCACAGCAATTAGAAAAGAAGAAGAAATAAAAGGCATTCAGGTTGGAAAAGAACAAATAAAAGTATCATTTTTTTGCAGATGATATGATATTGTATATAGAAAACCCTAAAGTCTCAGTCAAAAAACTACTGGACCTGATAAATGAATTCAGCAAAGTGACAGGATATAAAATCAATACAAAGATATCAGAGGCATTTTTATACACCAACAATGAAAAGTCAGAAAGAGAAATTAAGGAAACAACCCCCTTCACTATTACAACCAAAAAAATAAAGTACCTAGGAGTAAATTTAACCAAGGAGACTAAAGACTTGTACTCGGAAAATTATAAGCATTGATAAAAGACATCAAGGAAGATACAAACAAGTGGAAGTATATACCGTGCTCATGGTTAGGAAGAATAAACATCATTAAAATGTCTATATTACCCAAAGCAATCTATAAATTCAATGCAATACCAATTAAAATACCAATGACATACTTCAAAGATATAGATCAAATATTACAAAAATTTATATGGAACCAAAAAAGAACACAAATAGCCTCAGCAATCTTAAAAAAGAAGAATAAAGTGGGAGGTATCACACTTCCTGATATCAAGTTATACTACAAGGCCATTGTACTCAAAACAGCCTGGAACTGGCATAAGAACAGGCATATAGATCAATGGAACAGAACAGAGAATCCAGAAATAAACCCACAGCTCTATGGACAACTGATATTTGACTAAGGAGGTAAGGAAATACAATGGAGTAAAGACAGCCTCTTTAACAAATGGTGTTGGGAAAATTGGACAGCTACCTGCAAAAAAAATGAAACTAGACCACCAGCTTACACCACTCACAAAAATAAACTCAAAATGGATAAAAGACTTAAATGTAGGCCGTGAAACCATAAGCATCTTAGAAGAAAACATAGGCAGTAAGCTCTCCGACATCTCTTGCAGCAATATATTTGCTGATTTATCTCCACGGGGAAGTGAAATGAAAGACAGGAGAAACAAATGGGACTATATCAAGCTATAAAGCTTTTGCACAGCTAAAGACAATAAGAACAGAATAAAAAGACAAACTACACAATGGGAGAACATATTTGACAATACATCTGATAAGGGGTTAATAACCAAAATTTACAAAGAACTTGTAAATCTCAACACCAGGAACACAAACAATCCAATCCAAAAATGGGCAAAAGAAATGAATAGACACTTCTCCAAAGAGGACTTACAGATGGCAAATAGGCATATGAAAAAATGCTCAACATCACTAATCATTAGAGAAATGCAAATTAAAACCACAATGAGATACCACCTCACACCAGCCAGAATGGCGCTCATCAACAAAACAACACAGAATATGTGCTGGCGAGGATGTGGAGAAAAGGGAACCCTCCTGCACTGCTGGTGGGAATGCAGACTGGTGCAGCCACTGTGGAAAACAGTATGAAGATTACTCAAGAAATTAAAAATCGAACTGCCTTTTGACCCAGCTATCCCACTTTTAGGAATATACCCCAAGAACACCATAGAACTGTTCCAAAAGGAGAAATGCACCCTCATGTTTGTGGCAGCATTGTTCACAATAGCGAAGATCTGGAAACAGCCCAAGTGGCCATCAGAGGACAAGGGGATTAAAAAGCTTTGGTACATATATACTATGGAATACTACTCAGCCATAAGAAATGATGACATCGGATCATTTACAATAATATGCATGGACCTTGATAACATTATACAGCAGTGTTTCCCAACCTTTTTTATGCCATACCCCACCTTAACCTTTCTAAAATTTTTATGTCCCCCCTATGTAACATACATAATTTTTAACATTAAAATATTGATTTGTTCACTTAATAAACATAAATGATGGGTTCTAGGAAGAAATGACTATGAAATTGTTAACAAAACACAGTAAGTAAATTTCAAAACATATAATGAAAAACAGAAATTTAAATTCCAAATAATTTTAATACAGATTTTTCTATATTAATTTATTATTTTAATTTAGTGTGATCCTTGCACTTGATGCTTGCTGCACAGAGATTTTATATTAGGTTCCAATTTGGTTAGCTTTAGTCTCAAGTCTCCACGTTGTGTTATATCCAGCCGATTTCTTTTTTTTTTTACCAGTAAATCATTTACAGCACTAAATCCACATTCAGCTAAAAATGAAGATGGAAACGGTAGCAATAGTTTTCTTGCTCATTTGGTTGAATTTGGGTATTTGATTTCTGTTTCCTCACAAAGCCACGCCATCGCTCCTTTGATATTAAATAAAGCTTTAACTGACTCATCATTTTGCAATTCTGTGAGTTCTTCTTGATACTGCATATTTGATATATCAGACAAATCCACTAACATTAGCTGCATCATCCATGTTGGGAAATCAATTTGTTTTAAATCAGAAAATCTTTCTTTTTAATCAGCCGATAGAATATTCAAATGATTGACAATAACAAGTAAAGCGGTATCAGTTACTTCGCATTTTTGGAGCCAATGAAACTGTTTAAAGTTTTTGTTGTTAATATGTTTCTGACATAATTCAATATTGGTAATGAAACCAAATATCTTTGCTTTTGCATCGACAAGAGTTTTATTTGTTCCTTGAAGTTGCTTATTTAATATATTTAGTTTTTCAAAGATATCGGCTAAATAACTCACAAATGCTTTACCATCTATTGTTAACAGATACTTCATTTCAGGTTTGTCGCTTAAAAAATCACTAAGAGTATCAAACAGTTCCATAAATCTTTTCAAACAGTTTCCTTTAGATAGCCATCTTACTTCAGTATGAAGTAAAAGTCTCACATGGTCTTCATTTTGTTCTTCACAAAATAGCTTGAAAAGACGCTCACATTTGGCACTAGCTTTAAGAGCATTAACACACTTTATTACTGTATGTAATACTTCATTCAGAACAGGCGAGATGTTTTTAGCTACCAAGTTTTCCCTATGAATAACACAATGCACAAGAATCATTTCTGGATTCGCATATTTCATCAATTTTAAGCAGCCATTTTTCTTGCCCATCATATTGGGAGCACCATCTGCAGCACAAGATGTTATATTTTTCACTGGTATATCATTGACATCTAAGTAGTTTTTTTTTTTAGCTTATTATATATATCTTTGGAGGTAGTGGTGCTTTCTAATCTTTTACAGAACAACATTTCTTCAGCAAAATGTCCTTTATCAATATATCTTACGTAAGTTAACAATACTGCCTCACTGTCTCTCAAAGTTGATTCATCCATTTGCAAGGAGAATTTTCTTCTTTTCAGCTTTTCAATAAGTTGTTTTTCAATATCCTCACTCATTTTGTCTATTCTTCTGCTAACAGAATTGTTACTGAGTGGCATAGTTTTTACATCTTTGTCATCTTTTTCAAGAACCGTTTTAAGAAATGCTGATATTGACAGTTTTATTAAATTCTCTCCTATAGTGTGATTTTCTCCAGTTTTAGCGATGAATAAAGAAATTTGATAACTAGCCTCAAGAATACGATTATTAGTTGAAGTATGAGCAGTAAATAGAGACTTTAATGTTGTTGTTTTTTCAAAATTTTTCTTTAAAGTTTTAAAGTAACTCAAATCTGAATTAATATGAGCACTATGTTTCACCTTCAAAATGCGCCTCAAGACGACCTCGTTTCATTGATTCGTTGGTCAAGCATTGCTGGCATGAAAGACAAAAAGGAATCTGCTCATCGTGAACAGCGGTATGAACCCAAATTTTAAATATTCCTCCAAATATTGATGAGTTTTTTTCTTGCTTGCACCAGTCATTTTACTATGGGCTATAATAAAAATAAGATCAATTTAAAACTAATATTAAAATATGTGTTAAAATATATTCAATGTGACATAGAGTAAACGTATACTAAAAATTCATATTTATTTAAATGTATATAACACATTTTCTACACTACCACCGCAAATCAAAAGGTATCTATATTTTTTCCACTTGACAAAATTTTCTGGAAAGTTATGCTTCTAAAATTAAAATTGTCGTGCATACACTATTATAGCCCCAATAATATTTATAAAATATTAGTGCTTTCTAGCCCTGATACAAGAAGTACTTAATAAAGTTTAATATTGATAAAAATAAAATCAAATACTTACTAATTATATCTATGCAATATATATATGTATATTTATTAAATCAACGAGCTTTTACAACAGTTTTGACTGACACTTATTTCAAATTAACACCAACTGAATGATGTGAAACACTACAGAAGTTGCGATGGGCCAATTAGGTGAGAATAACTGCGTTGTTTATCAAGTTTTTAAAACGTCCGGGGTTCCCCACGGCAGACAGCACGCTCCGCGGTGAACCCAGGACGAAGTTTACTTGACGACGCCAATCACCCAGTTGATATTTTGGTCTCGTCAAAAAATTATACTTAATAATTATTTACCGCAATTATTTAAGAATTGCATTTTTTGTTAAATTTGGCACCGATATCTAGCATTGCATTTAAATGGCTCGAGGAGAAAGAGTTAAAGTTGTGTCGAGTGCATTTTCAAATTGCCCCCCTTAACTATCGAATTGCCCTCCTGTGGGGCGTGGGCCCCACGTTGGGAAACACTGGATTAAAGAGAAAATGAGAAATATTAAAGATAAGCAAAGGAGTTTGAATGTATTGATGAGTCCTCATACAAGAAAAGCCAAAATGAGTGACTAGAGCAAATACTAAAACTATAACTCAAGAAAAACTTTCTAAAATAGAAAAGACATATATTTGAAATTACATACTGAAAAAACACTATGTGACTAAAAATATCAACTGAGAATGACCAATATGAGGCCATATTCAGAAGGAAAGAGAAGAGACAAGAAAAATAATTATTTGGACACTGAGAAAAAGAACATGAATTATAAGAGAAAAAAAAATTAGACCAACCTTAGGTTTTTTTCCCACATTATGCATGTGGGGTTCTTAAGATACTCACAGAAAGTATAAACCGAGGATTTAATATCCAGCAAAACTCACCTTCAAGTGCAAAAGGCACAAACTTAACATGCAAGAACTCAAGGAATATTATCCCCAATAACCTTTCCTGAGGGACAAGCCATAGACAACCAAAATGACTAGGGCAACATTAACATGCCCTTGGTGGTGAACATTAAATATATAATTTAGTGAGCCTGATCAGAGATGGCAATAGTCAAATGGCCCATATACTTCCAGATAAATTTGAGGAAAAAGAAAGGGATGGAGAGGGGAACTGTAAGTTAAAAGAGACTTAAAGACACATCAAAATTTAAAATGAGCAAGACTAAACTTAGGAAGCTCAGTTGGTTATAGTGTCATCCCGAAACACCAAGGTTGTTGGTACCATCCTCATTTAGGGCACATATAAGAGGCGACCAATGAATGCACAACTAAGTGGAACAACAATTGAATGCTTCTCTCCCTTCCTCTCTGTCTCTCTAAAGTCTATCTACTTTATCATGGAGCAAAGGTCTTAGAAACAATGCAGACAAAGTACAGCTATTGACAAACGGGGAAAGAGTAGGTGCAAAGTATATGCAAGTATTTCTGTATGTATATGTTACACACATCTCTCTCCTAGATCTGTTCACTGAAAAGGCTTAGAACAAAGACTGATCCGGCAGCAATGAGCAACCCTAGCACAAGGTATGGTTTTAAAACGTAATTTCTCACTAAAAGAACATGGGGTTTATTAGAGAAATGATAGATTCCAGGTATGGCACATGAAGTACACAAGATAAGCCTGGAACATCCTGTCATACCAGAAAGCGAGGACACTGATGAAGACTGCTTGGTAATGTCAAAAGGACTTTGGAGCCAACTTGAAGAGGCTTCCACTGGCCAAAGCTGGGATAATCTAAGTTTTAGTGATGATAATGAACACCACATATTGAAATCTACAAATATGTTTAAATCCAGGAGTTCTTAAGTGATCTATTAAAAAAAGAATTGGTCACCTCTGAAGTATGACAGAGAAGTAATTTGTGAAAATTAGTAAATAACAGAAAAGAATAAAATATCCTTTTTTCCTTACATGAATTATACCACTGATTAATAAATAGTAAATGAAGTATCTTTATGAATTTATTACAATAAAAAAGAAATGATAGAATTAAGAAGAGTACCACTTTGCAACTGCAATCAATTAATAGATATAAACATTAAGCATCAAGCCATAAAAAGGAGAGACAAACAGCTATCATGTGCCTCTTATGATCTTACCAAGCTGTCATTGAGAATCTTGCCAAAGGGAGTAAACATGAATCTGATGCAGTGTCTGTATCCAGCTGCCAATTTTCAGGAAATATACAGGACAAGGGAATGTGTTGAACTGATCAAGAGGTGGCAATCAGCAAAATCCAGATTTTGGGAAGCCCTGGAGGTCAAATGGCCCAGATTCTTCCACATAAATTTAAAGAAAAAGAAAGGAATGGAGAGGAAATCTAAGTTAAAAGAGACTTAAAGACGGATCAAAATTTTAAAACAAGCAAGACTAAACTGTAGGGCTAAAGAGGCACACGTACAACATAACACTATAAAAACACAGCAAGGTGATCAAGTCAGGATGTGGTTCCTTTTGTGGGGAAGGTGGGACTTCTGGATGATGTCTGTCAGGGTTCGCCAGAGAAACAGAACCAATAGAATATACATAGATTATACAAGAGGAGATTTATTATTCCAGGAATTGGCTCATGTGATTGTAGAGGGTGCCAAGTTCTATGATCTGCCATCTGCAAGCTGGACATGCTGGAAAGCCAGCAGCATATAGTATTAATAGTTCAGTCCAGGTCTGAAGGCCTGGGAATCGGGGGACTGATGATATAAATCCTGGTGTGAGTCCAAAACCCTGAGACACAGGAGCACTGGTATCAGGGGGCAGGAGAAGATAGATGTCTCAGCTCAAGCAGAGAGTGAATTTGCCCTTCCTCTACTTTTCTGTTCTTTTTTTCAGTTTTGGAAGGGATTGGATGATGCTCACCTACCTTGGTCAGAGTGATCTTCTTTACTCAGCCTGCTAATTTGAACGCTAATCTCTCTGGAGCACCCTCAAAGACATACCCAGAGATAAGGTTTACCAGGTATCTGGGAATCCCTTTGCCCAAAGTGACACAAAAATTAACCATCACAATGGGTGAGAAAGTTCTATTTCTTGACTTGGCAATGATTTCAAGAATGTTCAACTCAGAATAATTCAATAAATCATACAATGGTTTTGTGTTGTTTCTGTATTTGGGCTTTATTTTGTAATAAGAATAATATTAGATTACTATCACAATAGCCCACCTGAAAGGACTCCCCAGTGCTGTGGGTGGGAGAAGAATCTGGTGTTAGGTCAGGAGAGGGGAGCAACTTCTCAACAGATGATGTTGTCTGCCCAGGAAGCAAGACAGTCCTTCCCAGGGCACTGACAAACCTCCAGTACATTCGCTGATGTTTCTCACCTCATGGGAAAGATCAGTGGATCGTCCTGAGAGAACTGTGAATTAATACACTAGATAATACTATTTTTATGTCGGAATATATGTAAAAGGTACTTTAAGTCAGATAAGTCAGGAAAGCTCCAACATATTTTGTAGACACCTTAGGAAGATAGTTGTAAGTACAGGGAGCAGGAAAGGAGGTAGATGACCTTCTGGGAAGAGCAGCAGACCTTGCTCCTTACTGTCAAATCCTGTTTCATCTAGAACAGTGATTGTTAACCTTTCTCATCTCATGGAACACATAAACTAGTTATTAAAATTCTGTGGCACACCAAAAAAGATATTTTTTGCTGACCTGACCAGAAAAATAGGTATAATTTTGATTCATTTGCCCAGACTGCTATTGTGTTGGCCATTGTCATTTTTTTTTTAATTACATGGGAGGCAGGGAGGCAGAGACAGACTCCCATATGTGTCCTAACCAGGATCCTGCGGGCAAGCGATGGGGCAATGCTCTGCCCATCTGCGGCCACTGCTCCATTGCTCCGCAACTGAGCTTTTAGTGCCTGAGGTGAGGCCACTGAGCCATTTGAGCTATGGCTGCAGGAAGAGAAGAGAGAGAGAGAAAGAGAGAGAGAGAGAGAGAGAGAGAGAGAGAGAGAGGAGGGGGAAGGATGGAGAAGCAAATGGGCGCTTCTCCTGTGTTCCCTGATCGGGAATTGGACCCAGGACTTCCACACATCGGACCAATGCTCTGCTGCTAAGCCAATCGGCCAGAGCCTGTTGTCATTTTTTATGACAGTCTAAGGAAAAAGTGGTCAGTGCCCCTGATTAAATCGTCAGGTATTGTATGTTTTGTTTTTTTACTATAGTATGTTGGGTTGAATAAAATATAGTATTAAAACTAATGTCACTTGTTTTTATTTGCTCTTGTCAACGTGGCTACTTAGAAAATTTTAAATTACAAGAGGCTAGCATTTATACTTTGAATTATACTTCTATTGGATGGTGCCTTTCTAAAATCTTCAGGAACACAAACCATTGTTTTTATTTTTATTTTTTTTTACAGAGACAGAGAGAGAGTCAGAGAGAGGGATAGATAGGGACAGACAGACAGGAATGGAGAGATGAGAAGTATCAATCATCAGTTTTTCATTAGGGCACTTTAGTTGTTCATTGATTGCTTTCTCATATGTGCCTTGACCGTGGGCCTTCAGCAGACTGAGTAACCCCTTGCTTGAGCCAGTGACCTTGGGTTCAAGCTGGTGAGCTTTGCTCAAACCAGTTGAGCCCACGCTCAAGCTGGTGACCTTGGGGTCTCGAACCTGGGTCCTCCACATCCCAGTCCGATGCTCCAACCACTGCGCCACCGCCTGGTCAGGCAGAAACACAAACCATTAAATAAGTAATTACAACAAAAGGTAATGAGTAATTAGATAAGAAAACTATTAGAATACATAGGAATCAGGAGCCTTGAGTCGTGGTCGGAAGTTAGGATCTTTCTGATGACCTGATTCACACCCCGGGAGTTCCAGAGTAAAATGGCTACCTTTGCTAAGTTAAGAGATTCCTCTTTTGCTATCCCAGGTACTGCATGTTTTAAAACTTGTGACACACCAGCTGAAAATCACTGATCTAGAGCTGTGGCCTATTCAACTGGGTATACTGTGCTACCATTATCAAATTCTTGATGACTTAATGGCTTTTAAAAATATTCAAAATGGAAACATTTATCAGATTAAAAAGTAAGTTTCCCATCATAAAGAGCTTATTGGCCATTAGAATAATATTACTAAAGGAAATTTTGCTGCCCTTTCCCATGAGAGCCTGAAGTGCCATCTATTCAGAATCCCCTAGGGCAGGGACATGTGGAGACAGGTTCATCAGCTGTCTGTGCATGTCTCCCAAGGCAATTGTGACTGTACCTGCTCCATCACTGTCCAGGAAGGCAGAAGAACACGGTGGGTGGAACACAGACATGTGTCAGAAAGATCAAAGTTCAAATCCTGGCCTTCACCACTTAACTAACTCTGTGACATTAGACAAGTTAATTAACCTCTCCAAATGTTGGTTTCCTCACCTGTAGTATAAGGATAGTGTAATGCCAGGAACCAAGGCCAGGCAGGTCCATAATGGACTCGGGTAGATGGTAATAGAACTGTGGAGCCAGAAAGCATTGGACAATTACAGTTTAATAAAGTCTCACAACCATGGATGAGCACGCAGGCAGGGGAAAACCACTTCTCAAATGAACAGCAAAATGGCCCCCGACTGTGGTGGGTAGGCAATCTGTCATGTTCAGTTGCCATCGGCAATCCCCCATCCACACTCCCCTGAGCACACACACCCTTAGCCTTACACAGGCCACACACTCATGTGCCAATCAGGCAAAGTGTTTGCAGCTGGTAAATCAGCGAGCAAGCCTAACACAGCTGTCCCACATTCCACCCTTTTAGGGTTGCTTGCCTCACAATAGGTACATTGCATACATACCAAAAATGACCACTACAAAGGTGCCCTTCACAATGTCTCCCTGAGCACTTTACCCAGGGAGCACTTTACTCTAGGTAACTCCTGGAGGTCCATCTCTAACTCCCCGCTCCCCGGTAGGTGGGAGGGCCTGTATAGTCCAGGGCTGTGTTCTTTGAATAAAGTGACCTTGGTGCATGTAAGGCCAGTAGCCATTGCCATGGCAATGCAGGTTTTCATTGGATTTAGGCAGATGGTAATAGAACTGTGGAGCCAGAAAATGGTGGGCCATTCCATTTATTAAAGTCTCATAACAGTAGATGAGCAGAAGGCAGGGAAGACTGCTTCCCTTTTTCTCTCTGGACTTTCCCAGACTCACAGTGCAAAACGCCCCAACAAGCCTCAGCACTCCCAGCCAAACAGGCCAGGCTGAAGTTTCAGGGATCACATGCTCCTGAGCACTTCTCTCTCTCTCTGGACTCTCCAGCCCAAACTGGCTGGGGGAAAAAAACCCTTCTCCAGCAAACAATAGCAAACAATGGCCCCTCCCATGCAGGAAGGCAATCGACAATTTTCAGTCTGCTACCCTGAGGGCAAGCACCCGCAGCCTTCCATAGACTGTACACACTTGGCGCTGGCCCAATACAAGGAGCAAACTTAAAAAACATTTGTTTGCCCAACAGTGTGTCTCTGCAACTGAGTGAGAGCAGCTTCACAGTGCAGGAGGGCCTCCACAGGTGCCACATCCCCCATCAGGGTCTCTCATGGTTGCAGTACAAGATCAGTCCATAATAGACAGTCCAGCTGTCTGTGCAAATCATCAAGGTAAAGGTCCATTCCAGGCAACTAGCCATATAGCTCTTTATTAATGAAAATCAGCAGCTTTTCATAAGTGCCCTGTCCATTGCCCCAAGTCCCATCCAAACCCCTCAGCAAGCTCACAGGGCCTGGCCAAGTCAAATACATTCAAGGCCTATGCTGCTTTGACAGTTCTCCTAGCTGAACATGAACGCCAGCCATTTTCCTAGCAGATGCCGGGTCACCTGCTTCACCTACTTTCTTAGCAGGGAAACCTCTGTTCTGACTAAAGCTGCTGCCAAAGTTCCAACAAGACTTTATTAGGCTTGCCATCTAATTCCTCCCTAACTGCCCCAGCTGCAATAAAATCTAACCACATCTGTGTTCTGGTAACCTTTACAGGCCCATTTCTCTTGTTAGTTATGGGGGCAGCATGGACAGCAGTTCTTACAGCCTTATGGTCCATCTCTATTCCAGAGAGCATGATGCCATTCAAACCTATGTTTGCAACTGCAGCAACAAGGCTGCCAGGGGCTCAGTGGGTAATTGCGCCCCCCAACTCCATCAGTTCTGCCTGGGTGTAGGGCTGGACCACAGAGTGCTCCACTACCTGTGGAGAAGGCTGTGCCTGCCCCTGAGGGACTCTTGGCTGCTGGGTCTTTACCTTCTTGGTGACCATCAGCTGGGTTCTGCATCTGCAGATGGCAGTTGCAGCCTGAGCCTCCCTCTCAGAAGAGGAGGAGTCAGAAATGCCTGCTCTGGCTGACTAAGAGCCACTCCACTGGCAGGAATGCAACTCCATCTTCCATGCTGCTTTGGCTCCTGAGGCTGCCAGTTCTTGGCCTGAAGCTGACTCGAGCTCCTGAATCTGCAGTTGTTTTTTCAACAGCCATCACTGAGCAACATTCAGCTTCCAGAGCAAACAGCTACTCACAAACCCATAACTCCTTGTCCAGAGACCACTTCAGTTTCAAGTACCACTGGTGCTCAGCCTGCACCTCACACTACAGCTCTCAGACCTGGTCAGCTTCCTTCTCCAGCACTTGCTCCAGTTCATGCCATCATTGCTGCTAGGTCTGCAGCTCACCCTGGAGCTTTTGACTTCACTCAGCCTTTTGCACAGAGCTCCTGGTTTCCTCTTGCAGGAGTATAAAAAACACCTAGCCCATAGTCCCATCCGAAGAGCCACCAGGAACAGCCACTTCTTTATTCCACCCTCAAGGGTGTTGGCAGCTCTATACCAATCTGCTCCAAATCCTGCCACCAATGCTAGATGTAATGTTGGTGGCCAAGGCCAGGCAGGTTCACACTGGATTCAGGCAGATGGTGGAAAACCTGAAAAGCTGGAAAGGGTTGGATCATTCTGTTTAATAAAGTCTCACAACAACGGACAAGCACACAGGCAGAGGAAACCACCTCTCAGACAAATGAACAGCAAGATGGCCCCTCACAGTGGCAGGCAGGCAATCCACCATCCGCAATTCTCCTGAGCACAAGCACCCATAGCCTTGCACAGGCCATACACATGTGGCGCAGCCACGCACTCACATACCAATCAGCAAAGGGACTATGCCATTACACTAGTGAGCAAGCCTAACACAAGTGCCTCACAGATAGTAATTACAACTATTTCATTAGGTTGTTGTGAAGATGGAAGGTAATTATGGCTATAAAGGGTAAAATATCTGACATCCACAGGCACTCTCTAGGTGTGACCTGTTCTCATCGTCATTATTATTAATATCATCATCATTAAAAGGAGAGTTAGTAAGAAATAAAATACTTTAGACCAGTGGTTCTTAAAGTGTAGTCCCCAGACCAGCAATCTGCATCTCCCAGGACTTCTTAGAAGTGCCCCTACTCTGCTAGTCTCCAACCCCAGACCTACTTAAACAGAACTGCTGGTGTAGGGCCCATCAATTTGCATTTTAACAAGCCTTTCATAAATTTCCAGCATGCTAGAGTTTGAAAATCACTAATCTAATACCAGCATTTGTTGAAGTCTCCTGTAAACTTTCACAGGCAAAGAGCTAGAATATTTCAGGAAGGCTGCTAAAATTTTGCTATTTTATTGATGGAGAACAACCAACCTGGGATCTAACCTTAATTCTATCAGCCAGTGATGCTGAAGAGAGAATCCCTGTCTGATGCTCCATTAACCTTGTAAGTACATTGAAGGATAGATTGTGATTTGTCATCAATGTGTTCTCTAGCCTCTCACACCCTGTCTGACTGATTGTAGACCTTGATAAATATTCACTGTTTGAATAATGAAGGAAGAGTTAGAAGAAAGGCTAATGATAATTATAGCATTCAACCAGTAGATAAATTCACATCTCAGGTAGTTTAGGATTTTATTTTTAAATGCTTGCTTTCTGAAACTCAGGGGGCATTCATTTGCTTGGCTTATGAAACTCAGTCAGCAACTTAAACATATCTATTAAAATGTATGACTTTGAATTGAAATTGGAAAAAAAGATTAATGGTGATTTTAAAACCTCAAATAACTAAATTCCCAATGAAATTGAATTTGGGGCAGGATTCAGTTAGCCCTTGGGTTAAAGAGGTAACCAAAAGAAAACAGACAGAAAGGATTTTAGTTGTTGTTTAAATTCAATTCTGAGGCTAGATCCTGGGGAACAAAAGAGAAGGAAATTACTTTCTCCCTCTATATATGCATACATATTGTAGTGAAAGCATATGATTGTTTATATCTGAAAGCATGATAAAATCCAGATTAATCAAAGGAAGATAAAAATACTGAATATAATGCATTAAGGAAGGGAATTATAAAACTCTGTTTTAGAAAGATTTCTATAATTCTACATTTCAGCTAACCGGCATATATTATTAAAACATATCCTTGTTAATTAAAGTTTAACAATTGTATTTTGAAAGCAGCATATTATCAAGTTGAAGCACCATACCTTCATATAGAAAAATATCTTTCCTTTAAGAATTAGTACACAGAGCCAACAACTGCAATTCCAGGAGGTATAGAAAAATTAAATGCAGTTTGGCACCCATTCACACCTATGAACTATAGAAAAATAATATTAAAGTAATAAAAAAATATTAGAAGCAGTAATGTCAGAATCATCCATATTTGTTTTGTTTCTTATATTTAACCATCTATCAAAGAAAATAGCTTTCAGTAAAAACAAATGATTTTATCAATATCCTTAGCAAACATATTTGGTTTCATCAGTGTGAGATCTATTGCCACCAACCTTGAAAGTTTGGTATCCTGGCCCAGAGACAACCGCCTCTCTTGGAGATGGGACACAGAGAATGAATGAAAAGCATATATTATCTGGAGTAGTCTGCACCTTAGAGAAAACAAAACTAAACTGGGTGACTGAGAGCAATTCCTTGGTGGCATCTGATAAAATAATGCAGAGTTAACTAATGAATTAATAGGGATTTTGGAGCTATCATTTTTAACTTTTGGTTTAGGAGTAATGGGAGACCCTAAAGGAACACCGCCCATTAACGGTAAGTAGGCTGAGGAAGATAAGGGACTCCAGAGAGCTTAACTGACTCTCAAGGAGATCTTAACTGAAGCTTCCATTCGTTCATTCATTTAGTTCTCTGTAATTCTGTCACATTTACATGTACTTATCTAAAAACTAGGATAATTGACATATCCATTTTTCTACGCATTCTATTGACTCTTTTTTGGTGATAGCAAACTCTCCAAGGATCTAATTCTTATAAGACGTTTAGAGGACCTCTCTTTATCATTTAATATTTCTGAAATTAATGAAAATACTTTAAAAATGTTCCTCTTTTAAAATTTCACAATGTTCTCTCCTTTATTTTTCCACTGGCAAGGCTGTTTATACCCCATAGCAGTGGTGTTCACAATTGTGAGATAATGTAGGGGAAAAAATCACAAAACCTAAAGAGTCACAAGCCTACTGAATCTCAATGCAGTAAAGGAGAAAATAATTTCCAGTACTGACACTGGGGTGCTTGGGAGCTGACAATGCCAAGGATACTTAAGAAAGAACAAGATGCTTCAACCTTCACCAACATGCAGTGACCCACACAGCTCTAATCCACAATCCACCCTCCCTCTAAAGCTACAGACTAGACACTGAGTGGC
Organism: Saccopteryx bilineata; assembly: GCF_036850765.1. Classification (NCBI taxonomy): domain Eukaryota; kingdom Metazoa; phylum Chordata; class Mammalia; order Chiroptera; family Emballonuridae; genus Saccopteryx; species Saccopteryx bilineata. The sequence goes on along the minus strand of NC_089493.1, from coordinate 103,992,909 downwards.
CTTCCTGGCATTACCACTCTGAAGGTACAGAGGACTGCAAGACTTGTTTCAAAGGCTCAGCATTCCAGTGTGTGTGTGTGTGCACGTGTACACACACAAACACTTGACATTTGCCATCATGACTCATGAAATAGTCTTTAAGAATGGGACTTTGTGCAGAAAATGAGCCAAGTTTTAGTTCTCCAGATGGACACTGGAGGGGTCTTAGCAGACATTTTCTCCCATGCCTGCTTCTGATGCTGCAATGTTGGCAAGGATAGCTGACCATTCCAGACACCTGTGGTGCAGCTGAGTTTCCTCGCTGCTTCCTCCTCTTGCTGGCTGACATTTGAAGGAGCAATTACATTACATGCTTAGATTAACTGATGAATAAACAGACAAAGGACTTTTTGAGAAACCATATTAAATAGTTCTCGTAGAAGTTATACTCTTAACCAAACAATAAAACTGGTGGTTGGTAACCTTAGAGGTGTATTTCTCTCACGATTTGGTTTCATCATTGTGATTCTCTTCACTTGGGATGAACTTCAGACCATCAACTATTAGGCAAAGTTGGAGAGTGATTACAGTACAGAGGATGAGAGATTGCTGATGCTGCCACATGCTAGGGCCTATCTCTGATGTGTGCAAGGGATTCCTGCTGTAACCAAGGTCTTTTCAGTTATACATAATAAATTCCCTCTTGTTTAAATGACTGTGATGAAGTGATCAGCACTGTTCCTTTTGTTTTAGCAGCCTATAGAATGGAGAATAAAATCACATGCCTAGAAGGGAGTATTTCAGGTTATGTTAATGAGGCCTAATAAAAACCTCCCCAAGAGATCACAGTGCTTATGCATGTTCTACAGTCACCTGTAGTAAAATAACCCATTGCATGGCCTTGGATGGGAACACAGCCAACAAGAAAAGAATGTTTTGCCAAGAGAATTGTTTTATGACTTGAAGGCAGGTCACTGAAACAGGTCTATGTGACTGAAGGCAGTTGCTGGGCTTTTTCTCAGTAAAACATTCCCATAAGATTTCTGTTCCTTTCAAGGTTATCCCTTGAGATAAAGAAAGAAATGTTGTGGGAACCATAGAAGCAATAGCAATTAATGCCTTTTGATATTATATTGTTGTTAAGCTATCATGCAGGTGTACTCCATGTATCTTTAAGTAAAAGTTATGCTTTATGTTATGCCAATTTCTCAGTAAACAAGCTTTTTGAAGTCTTGTGAATAAAAATAGGACACAGTGCAAACTCGAGGCCATTTGCCTGAGCGAGCGGTGGTCCTTTGCTAGTCCTTGATGATTTTGTCTGCTGATCTTTCTCTCTGCGCCCCTGACTCACAACAACAGTCACCTGAGACTTAACATGGCCAAAAAACTTATTGTTTCTCTTCTAAAACACCCTGCTTCTCTTCCTATTGCCCTCTCTCCATGACTGATACCATCTGCCCAGCCACATCCAGATATCATGTCCCAGCATTTCTAAATCTTACTTGGGTTCACCATCCTGGGTTGTTGGGTCAGATGTAGGAGTGAAAGTGGACATTTAGCCAGTGAGGCAAGTTAAAAGATGAAATGGACTATGATGGAGGGGACAGGTGAAGTCAAAAGGCAGGTGGTTATGACTTCTGTCCTTCAAAGAATAGGCTAATCATTTATGGCCTGGAACATGTGTATATAGAGGAAATTCAAATTGCATCTCCTACTCCACAGAGACCAGAATCTACTGAAATGCTTTTTGTACAGATTCTTGGTACTCTAGTACACCAGAGGGTATCAGGAGGTCCCCTTAGGAATTTTTAATTGCTATAGGCATTGTAGTAAAACTACAGGGTATCATGTAGCATGTGGAGTCACTATAGTCTCTAGGATTCTACAGTTCTGACAAGCCCTGTTATCTAGCTGAGCCACAGGTACAGGAATTGAATATAGGCCTTTCTGGCCACTGCCACCCCACTTCCACTCTGAGTAGAATAGCCATCAGAATATGTGACCTTGAGGAATATGAAAGTCAAAGCCATACAATGAGTTCAAACTGAGCTACTGGTTAAAGAGACAAGGTGGACAATGGAAAGTAGAGCATGGAAAAATGAAGTAAGAAATCAAGACACCAGGAAAGCCAAAACTGAGAAGAGGCCAGAGTTGTTGTGAATGAATTCTGCAGGAAAAGTATAAATGCCTGTAAGGCTCTTTATCTGCTCTCAATATTTTCTTATGTGAGCAAGTCAAGATCATTAAAATGGTTAGGACGGACATATAAATGGAAGCATATAGCATGTTCATAGGTAGGAAAAATTAACATAATTAAAATGTGCATACTATCCAAAGCAATCTATAGAGTCAACACAATTCCTATCCAAATACCAATGATATATTTTACAGAACTAGAGAAAATACTCCCAAAATTTATACAGAACCACAAAAGAACCCAAATAGCTGCAGCAATCTTGAGAAAGAAGAAAAAGTTGCAGGAATTATGCTACCTGATATCAAACTGTACTGCAAAATCCCCTAGTAATCAAAACAGCATGGTACTAGCATAAAAAAAGACATATAGATCAATGGAACAGAATAGAGAGTCCAGGAATAAATCCACACTTTTATGACCAATTAATATTTGACAAAGGAGGCAAAAACACACAATGGGGTAAAAAAGATTTAATGTTAAACTAAAACCTATTAAAATCCTAGAAGTGAATATAGACAGTAAAATCTCAGACATTTCTTATAGCTATATTTTTTCTGATACATCTCCTCAGGTGAGGGAAACCAAAAAAAAAAACCACAAGAGACTACATCAAACTAAAAAGATTTTGCACAGCAATGGAAGCCATCAACAAAATGAAAAGACAACCCATTGAATGGGAGCATATTTATCAATGATACATCTGATAGGGGGTTAATATCTAAAATTTATAAAGAACTTATAAAACTGAACACCAAAACCCCCAAACAATTCATTTAAGAAATAAGAAAAGGACCTGACTAGATACTTCTCCAAAGAGGACATACAAATGGCCAATAGACATATGAAAAGATGTTCAACATCACTAATCATCACAGAAATGCAAATTAAAACCACACTGAGATATCACTTCACACCTGTCAGAATGGCTATCATCAATAAATCCACAAACAAGTGTTGGCAAGGATGTGGAGAAAAGGGAACCCTCCTGCACTGCTGGTGGGAATGCAGATTGGTGCAGCCACTGTGGAAAACAGTATGGAGTTACCATAAAAAATTAAAAATGGAACTTGCCTTATGACCCAGCAAGTATACTTCTGGAAATATAGCCAGAAAAACCCTAAACACTGATTTGAAAGAATATATGTACCCCTATATTCATTGCACATTATTTATAATAGCCAAGATTTGGAAGCAGCCCAAGTGCCTACCAGGAAATGAGTGGATAAAAATGCTTTACACAATGAAATACTACTCAGCTGTAAAAAAAAAAAAAAAGAAAATCTTACCTTTTGTAACAGTATGAGTGGACCTGGAGAGTATTATGCTAAGTAAAATAAACCAGTCAAGAAAGTACTATATGATCTCACTCTTGTGGAGTCTAATGAACGAAATAAACTAACAAACTAAATTGAAACAGACTCACAGATAGAGAACAGACTGACAGTTGTGATAAGCAAGGAGGTTTGAGGCACTGGGTGAAAATGGTGAAGGGATTAAGCAAAAAAACAATATTCATAAACTCATAGACACAGACAGCAGCATGATGATCAGCAGAGGAAAAGGAGGAGGGGAAGAGGTAGGAGAAGGTACAGGTGGATAAGTGGTGACGGAAGGAGACTTGACTCGGGGTGGTAAATACACAAGACAATATACAAATAATGTATTACAGAATTGTACACCTGAAACCTACATAATTTTCTTACATGTCACCCCATTACATTTAATTAAAAATAAAAATAAATAAAAACAAATGGTTTGGACAGGAAGGAAAAGCAGCTAGTTGAGGTGGCTCATGGTCACAGCTCATGATTTTCACTACGTGCTAATAGTAGGTGTGTTATCTGCAGAGAGGGAGAGGGATGGGTGAGGAACTCCACAGAAATGTAGAGGTCTGAGATAGTCTCTGTGGGAATGGAGAGGGAGGTGGACAGGGACACACAAGCAGTGCCTGGCAGCTCTGACAGACCTATTGAGGCTGGTGACCACACCTTCGGTCTCCATTTGAGTGTGTGGTTTTGTTCAGTGTCGCTGAGCAGTGCAGGAGGAGAGGGAACAGACTGCAGGAGGGATACAAATTAGGGATTAACAAAGCAGGTATAGTGGTCACATGACAAGGTAAGGGAGGGAAGGAGAGGCAAATGAAACCATTCACTGTGCACTTTAGAGTTGGTTATGAAAGGAAGGTGTGATAGTTAATTTTGTTTCAACTTGGCTGGGCTGCAGTGCCTACATATTTGTTCAAACATTATTCTGGGTATTTCTGTGAGAGTGTTTGGATGAGATGAACATTTAAATCAGTAGACTTTATATAAAGCAGATTGTCCTCCGAATGTGACTGTGCCTCCTCCTATCGACTGAAGGTCTGAATAGAACACAAGACCTACCTTCCCTGAATGAGAAGGAACTCTACCAATGGCCAACCTTTCCATTTAAATTACATCAGATCTTTTCTGGGTCTCCAGCTGCCATCCCACCCTGCACACTTTAGACTGCTAGTCTCCATAACTGTGAGCCAGTTCTTTAAAATCTTCTCTCCTTTCTTCCCTCAGTCTCTCTCTCTCTCTCTCTCTCTCTCTCCCTCTCTCTCTCCCCCTTTCCCTTCACACACACACACACACACACACACACACACACACACACACACACACTGAACAAGGTAAGTCTGGAGAAGGGAGAAGAACCAGGTGAAGGGCATCAGGCATCAAAAGTCCTGAGAAGCAAGTTCAGAGATGGAATAGAATGCAGAAACAGGAGAAGTGGTGAAGTGCTATGCTCAGAGTTAGGAGAGTTCCAGATTTCAGGTACACAGTAGATCTGGATGAGAATAAAGTCAGAGGAGCAGAGGCTGAGAATGCAGAGACTGAAGATGGCTTTGGTTCAGGTGCTGGGTGGGCTGTCGCATGCAGGCTGAAGCAGCACACGCAGCCCAAGCATGAGGCTTGGAACAGAGGGAGAAGACTGCATGCCAGGATGTCAGGACGGAGAAGAACTGCCTGCTGACATTCTCCAGTGGTTTCAGGAGGCCACCTTTGCATGTTTGCTCACTTTCCCAAACCATTGTCTCCAAGTCCTATCCAGTAATGCAGACAACAGCAACATTATATAGTCATACTGATGGTCAGTCTTACAGGTGCCCCTTCTTCTTCTTGTTGTTGTTGTTGTTGTTGTTCTTCTTCTTCTTCTTCTTCTTCTTCTTTCTCTTCCTCCTCCTCCTCCTCCTTTTTCTTCTTTTATTGATTTGTGTGTGTGAGAGAGAGACAGGAAGGGGGAGAGAGGGGGAGGAGAAAGATGAGAATCATCAACTCATACTGCAGCACTTTAGTTGTTCATTGATTGCTTCTCATACATGCTTTGACTGGAGGGACTCAAGCTGAACCAGTGACCTTTTGCTCAAGTCAGCAACCTTGGGCTCAATACAGAAACCTTGGGCTTCAAGCAGCAACCTTAGGATCATGTCCATGATCTCGCACTCAAGTCAGCACAACCACGCTCAAGTCAGCAACCTCAGGGTTTCAAATTGGGGACCTTATGTTCCAGACCACCACCATCAAGTGTGACCCTTATTTTTATAATTAAGTAAGCTAAAGCTTAGTGGCAGAAATAAAATATGATTCCTTTCTTCCTTACATTAAGTGCTCTCTTTTCTTAATAAGCTTGTCCTCATTCACTGTGAAATTGAAAACACAGCCTTTTCCTGATGACCAGATGGCCCAGCAAATTTAATCACTTCAAGCACTCCACACTTCCTCTCCACTACTTGCCATGGTGGGTAAGTTCTTATTCTTCCAGATGCCAGTCTCTCTTGAGTGCTTCCCCAATCATTATTAAAAAAACAAAACAAAAAACAAAAATAAAACCACAGCAACAGAGTTGGGAGAAAGCAAATATTTCTTTAAAGCTATAAAATAAATCTTTCAGAGAAGGGTAATAGTAAGTATTAAAAAGAAATGAGTCAAGCCCGACCAGGCAGTGGCACAGTGGATAGAGCATCAGACTGGGATTCAGAGGACCCAGGTTCAAAACCCTGAGGTCACCAGCTTGAGCGCAGGGTTGCTTGAGCGTGGGATCATAGACATGAACAAGAAGTGGTGAAGCCGGGGTTGACGTGAACTCCGGCGCACATGCATGGTCATTGGCTTGAGCTCAAAGGTCACTGACTTGAACAAGGGGTCACTCGCTCTGCTGTAGCCCCCTGGTCAAGGCACATATGAGAAAGCAATCAATGAACAATTAAGGAGCTGCAACAAAGAATTGATGCTTCTCATCTTTCTCCCTTCCTGTCTGTCTGTCCCTATCTGTCCCTCTCTCTGACTCTCTCTGTCTCTGTCAAAAAAAAAAAAAAAGAAGTGAGTCAAAATTATACTCTTGACTAACAGTTAATTCAATAAGAATGCCACTTACATTTATTCTAATTTACCTGGTACAGTTATTTGATCCCAATATCCCTTCAAATTCGTATCTAGTACTCCAGAGAGTAAAGCAAAGAAAATATGATGGATAATGTAGAGCAATGTGAATAGAATCTTACCCACATTAGTGGATGTCCACTTAATACTGTGGACTGTTCCAGCTAATAAAGCCTTAACATGATTCCTGAGTTTCTTGAGTTATACAGTTGGCCCTTCATATCTGCAGATTTTTCACTGGAGGATTCAACCAACTGCAGGTTGAAAATACTGTTTTTGATCCACAGTTGAGAATCCGTGGATACAAAGGGCCAACAGTATGCATTGTATTGTACCATTTTACATAAAGAACTTGAGCATCCATGGACATTGGTATCTGTGAGATTCGAAAACCAATCCCCCAAGGTTACCTAGGGACAACTGCATTTTCCTTTGACAGTCTTACCTAGGCAAATTTATTGAAACTTCCAAACCTGTTTCTTCCACCTGAAAAAAATGCATACCTTACGTTTATCAATATACAAAAAAAAATGTAGGGAAATAAATTTGTGTTGATAAGGTACTTTCCAGCACAGATAAATTGGCTGCACAAAAGGAAATTATTGCCTGGCCTGTGTGACACAGTGGATGAAACATCGACCTGGAATGCTAAGGTCGCCAGTTTGAAACCCCGGGCTTGCCTGGTCAAGGCACATACTTGGAAGCAGCTACTATGAGTTGATACTTCCTGTTCTTCGCTCCCTTTCTCTCTTTCTCCTCTCTCTAAAAAATCAGTAAGTAAAATTCTATAAAAAAAATTTTGCCACAGTTTGGTCTCTCATATTATCAGAAAATCAGCCCTTTCCTCAACCAATTTTGGAGATGGTGACTAATGCTCTTATTTACATGGGAATTGGTAAACGCTTCACCTATTGATTAAATTAATGGCATGTTAGGGTTGCTATAAATTGTCAAGAAAATTTGTTTGCAGCAAAAATTTTTATGAACAGAGTCGTGAGGTAAAACTAAAACGGAAGTGGCAGCACCTGTTCTGTACTTGGAAAATATGCTCTTAGAAGACATACAAGCAAGTCTCATACATACTCATTTTTATTTTTTATTCAATTTTATTGGGTGACACTGGCTAACATAATTATACAGGTGTCAGGTGCCCAATTCTACAACACATCTCTATATACCGTATTGTGGGTTCACATCCCAAGTCAAGTCTTTGTCGGCTTGTTTTTAAAGGCTCTGGACACTAAAGCATTCTAAAAAGCATGACAATAAAGCCATCATTCAGAAATAAAAGTGGATTATACAGGTTCAGCCTAGATGGCATATTTCTTCATCTTTACAATACTCTCTTTCATAACAAAAAAAAAAAAAGCAAGTTGACTACATAGCTCCCGTGTCCTAGGCTTTACCAATAGGAAGTAGTTATGAAAGTTTATTTTTTATATTTGTTGTAAAATGTTATTAATTTGGAGCCTTAGATAAATCCAAAAAGCTTGTTTATATGAAAATTCCTCCCTAAAACAGATAAGAAATCCTTCTGATTCAACAGAAAACAATTACTTGCTAATTCAAGACAGTAAAAACTTTCTCTCCTGACCATAAAAGGACAATCGAGTAAAAGGTTTTGATATTTCTGTCCAGTGATGATTTTATTTACACTGTTCATAAAAATAGGTGAGTGTAGAGGTATACTAAATAACGTCAACTGTTTCAAGCAACAGTCTAAGTGCTAATTAAAGAGTAAGGAGATGAATTCAGAGCAATGTGATCTCTCTCTACAACACACATCATGCCTGGAGTTTGAACTATAGTGTCACAGAATATTTATTTTAAAACTTTCTAGTCAGTAAAAGAAACATTTCCTTGGTGCAAAGGAGTAAACACCACCCTGTAAATTCTTCAGCAAGGAAAATAGGGTGTAGAAGAGGGGGAAAGAGAACAGATTTCAGTTACTAAAATAAACTTTATGCAATCTCAGGAAGCATTTAGATCCCTCTTTTCCTCCACTTGCAGGAAAATGAAACAATCTCTGGGCCACAGGAAATAACACATGTTTTAGAGAATCCCTGTGGTATGAAATGAACAATATCAAGTGGCTTTCTTCTGAGTCCCATTAATGACGTAAAGGACAACAGATGTTCAAAGACTCAGGTACTTCAACAAGACAGAATTGATTTGTACTAGTGAGAGTGATGACTCTGTTCCAGGTTCAGGAAAACAGGACAGCAGCGAGTCACACACACAACACTACAATCGATACATCTGCACACACCTAGCTCTTGGCCTCATTTCGGCAAAACAAGCAGCAGCAAGAAGAGTAATGACGGCAAGAAGTGAGGGGGAAAGAAGACATGAGGGACAAGGGGTAAGAAGAAAAAGTGGACAGAACTATTTTATTTTAGATTGCAAGCAGATTCTACGACACGTAGTAAAAAATATGAACTTTTCAATAAATGATGGAGCAATGTAAGAAAAATCTATTTTAACTGTGTATATAATATAATACATAAGCAAAATTTCATATCATACTTAATTGATAGAAGACAACCTTTTAAACTTTCCATTGAATTTAATTATAGGTGCCAAGAGAATAAAGCTTTTAATATTTATTTTCTGCCTTAAAAGTATTTTTTCTTAGACTATCCAGTTAGGAGGGTATTTTTTTTTTGCATTGCTACATAGAGCATATCAGTAGGCAAACAGCATTATAATCCCACCAAGGATTTATTGGTTAAGTCCTGTTCAGGGTGAAAGGTAAAAAATTAATTTATATACAGTAAATCAGAAAGAATTTCAGATTGTGGAGAGATTGCTCCCTTTCTGGCCTGAATGCAAAAGGAGATTCCACAAAGCCTTCTGAAGACCGTCTGTGTTGTGACATTTCATGACCACACCTTGAATTTAACACCGTCATTATGTAATGACATCATTACATAAATAGGATAATAAAATCAATTACATTTAGTAGATTAAAAATGTAATTTTACATTAATTTTTTTCTTTTAATTTTTTTCATTGATTTTAATTTATTGTGTTTACATAGATTCTAGTGTTGCCCCAAATGTATCCCCCCTCTCCCCTATTCCCCTCAACATCTTCTTCGCCCCCCTCCCAACAGCACCCTCCCCCCTTCCCTTCAGGATGATCCCATCCTATCATCCCCTTTCCCTCTGTCCTCTTTTCCTCTGGTTCCTTTCATCCCTCCTCTGTCTCTATTCCATTTCTCAGTTTACATTGTTCATTGGATCCCGAAATGAGTGAGGTCATAAGATATTTTTCTTTTTCTGCCTGGCTTATATCACTTAACATAATAGTTTACAGGTCCATCTATGTTGTCGGAACAGGTAAGATTTCCTTCTTTTTCATGGCCCCATAGTCTTCCATTATATATATGTACCACTGCTTTTTTTTCCCCCCCACAGCTTTTTAATCCACTCGTCCATTCACGAACACTTGGGCTGTTTCCAGATCTTCACTATTGTGAACAATGCTGCCATAAACATGGGAGTGCATTTTCCCTTTTGAAACAGTGCTATGGTGTTCTTGGGGTTAATTACTAAGTGGGATAGCTGGGTCAAAAGGCAGTTTCATTTTTAATTTCTTGAGGAATCTCCATACTGTTTTCCACAGTGGCAGGACCAGTCTGCATTCCCACCAGCAGTGCAGGAGGATTTCCTTTTCTCCACATCCTCAGCAGCACTTATTCTGTGTTGATTTGTTGATGAGTGCCATTCTAACTGGTGTGAGGTGATATCTCATTGTGGTTTTAATTTGCATTTCTCTAATGATTAGTGATATTGAGCATTTTTTCATATACCTAATGGCCATCTGTATGTCCTCTTTGGAGAAGTGTCTATTCATTTCTTTTGCCCATTTTTTGATTGGATTGTTTGTATTCCTGGTGTTGAGTTTTACAAGTTCTTTATAAATTTTGGTTATTAACCCCTTATCAGACGTATTGTCGAATATGTTCTCCCATTGTGTAGTTTGTCTTCTTATTCTTCTCTTATTGTCTTTTGCTGTGCAGAAGCTTTTTGTTAGATATAGTCCCATTTATTTATCCTGTCTTTTATTTCACTTGCCTATGGAGATAAATCAGCAAATGTATTGCTGCGAGAGATGTCTGAGAGCTTACTGTCTATGTTTTCTTCTAAGATGCTTATAGTTTTACGGTTTACATTTAAGTCCTTTATCTATTTTGAGTTTATTTTTGTGAATGGTATAAGTTGGTGGTCTAATTTCATATTTTTGCAAGTATATGTCCAATTTTCCCAACACCATTTGTTGAAGAAGCTGTCTTTACTTCATTGTATGCTCTAACCTCTTTGGTTAAATATCAATTGTCCATAAAGATGTGGGTTTATTTCAGGGTTCTCTGTTCTGTTCCACTGATCCTGTTCTTATGCCAGTACCAGGCTGTTTTGAGTACAATGGCCTTGTAGTATAACTTGATATCAGAAAGTGTGATGCCTCCCACTTTATTCTTTCTTTTCAAGATTGCTGAGGCTACTTATGTTCTTTTTTGGTTCCATATAAATTTTTGAAATATTCTATATCTTTGAAGTATGTCATTGGTATTTTAATTGGTATTGCATTGAATTTACAAATTGCTTTGAATATAGGCATTTTAATGATGTTTATTCTCCCTAACTATGAGCACAGTATATGCTTCCACTTGTTTGTATCTTCCTTGATTTCTTTTATCAATGTTTTATAATTTTCTGAGTACAAGTCTTTAATCTCTTTGGTTAAATTTACTCCTAGGTACTTTATTTTTTGGTTGCAATAGTGAAGGGGATTGTTTTCCTAATTTCTCTTTCTGACAGTTCATTGTTGGTGTATAAAAATGCCTCTGATTTCTGTGTATTAATTTTATATCCTGCCACCTTGCTGAATTGATTTATCAGGTCCAGTAGTTTTCTGACTGAGAATTTAGGGATTTATATATACAATATCATATCGTCTGCAAATGATGATAGTTTTACTTTTTCTTTTTCAATTTGGATGCCTTTTATTTCTTCTTCTTATCTGATTGCTGTGGCTAGGACTTCCAGAACTATGTTGAATAAGAGTGGTGAAAGGGGGCACCACTGCCTTGTTTCTGATGTTAAAGGGATTTTTTTTTAATTCTTGCCCATTGAGTATAATATTGACCGTGGGTTTGTCATAGATGGCCTTGATCATGTTGAGGTAAGATCCCTGTATTCCTACTTCACTGAGAGTTTTGATCATGAATGGGTGCTGGATTTTATCAAATGCTTTTTCTGCATTTATTGAAATTATCATGTGGTTTTTCTCCTTCCTTTTGTTTATATGAAGAATCACATTGATTGATTTGCAAATATTGTATCAGCTTTGCCTCCTGAGAATAAATCCCACTTGATCATGGTATATGATTTTTTTCATATACTGCTGGATCCGGTTTGCTAATATTTTGTTGAGAATTTAGCATCGATATTCATCAGGGATATTGGCCTATAATTTTCTTTCTTTGTGCTGTCTTTGCCTGGTTTTAGAATCAAAATAATCCTCACCTCATAAAAGGAACTTGGAAATCTTCCTTTCTCTTGTATTTTTTGAAATAGCTTGAGAAAGATAGAAGTTAGTTCTTCTTTGAATATTTCGTAGAATTCACTTGTAAAGCCATCTGGCCCCGGGCTTTTGTTTGCTGGGAGTTTTTTGATAAGTATTTTGATCTTATTTGTTAAAATCAGTCTGTTTAGGTTTTCTGATTCTTCCTGATTGATTTTTAAAAGATTATGTTTCAAGAAATATGACCATTTTATCTAGGTTGTCCAATTTTTTGGCATACAGTTCTTCATAGTATTTTCTTACAATATTTTGTATTTCTGTTGTGTCAGTTGTTATTTCTCCACTCTCATTTCTAATTCTATTTATTTGAGTCCTCTCTCCTTTTTCCTTGCTGAGTCTGGCTAAAGGTTCATCGATCTTGTTTACCTTTTCAAAAAACCAGCTCCTGATTTCATTGATCCTCTGTATTGTTTCTTCAGCCAATAGGAATATGAAAAAATGGTCATCACTAATCATCATAGAAATGCGTATTAAAACCACAATGAGATACCACCTCACACCTATTAGAACGATGCTCATTAACAATTCAACACATAATAAGTGCTGGCTTTGGATGTGGAGAAAGGGGAACCCTCCTGCACTGCTGATGGGAATGCAGACTGGTGCAGCCACTGTGGAAAACAGTATGGAGATTCCTCAAAAAATAAAAAATGGAGCTGAATTTTGACTCAGCTACACCACTTTTAGAAATATATCCTAAGAATACTTAATCCCTGAGTCAAAGAAGATATGCACCCTCATGTTTATTGCAGCATTTGTTTACAATACCCAAGATCTGGAAATAGTTCAAGTGCCCATCAGTGGATGAGTGGATTAAAAAGCAGTGGTACATTTGTCCCTTGCCATATCACAGTTCATCTTTTGTGGTCTCAATGTATCTCGGATTTTTATATTTGTATATATCTATTTTTGTATCGTGGATTTTTTGCTATATTTTGGGATTTTGCAGTATATAGGTATTCTTATATGTTTTTTATTTTAATTATTTTTGCAGTAAAATAAGTGTGGGAAAGGTTAATAACAGTGTGGGAAAGATTTATAAGAGTGTGGGGAGGGTTTATAAAGGCTTAAAAATAAAATAAATATAAGATCACTACTTTGCAGATTTTCACCTATCGTGGGTGATTTCTGGAATCTAACCTCCGTGATAGACAAGGGACCACTGTATACACAATGGAATACTATGTGGCCGTGAAAAAGAAGGAAATCTTACCTCTTGTGCTGGCATGGATGGACTGGGAGACTATTATGCTAAGTGAAATAAGCCAGGTAGGGAAAGATAAATATCATATGACCTCAGTTATATGTGGAATCTAAGGAACAAAGTGAACCGAGGAACAGAATAGAGGCAGAGGTGGAGTCACAGGGAGCAGAAGGACAGCAGTCAGAAGGAAGGGGGATGAGGGGATGGGATCAAATAAGGTGAAGGGATTAGTGAAATTATGTATACATAACAAATAGATACAGATAACAGGACAGGAAATCCCAGAGGGAAGGGGGAGGGAGTTAGGGGGAGGGGGACAAGGGGGTGTAATGGGGGACATGGGGGTGGGGGTGAGGGAGTTATATTGAGTGGGACACTTGAATCTATGTTAACACAATAAAATAAAATAAAAATTTTAAAAAGGTAACATGCAGTATAATAGCCCCCCCAAAACAATATAACCCAGTGATCAGTCCATTTCAGAATATATGGAGCTACTTTATTCTCTCTTAATAGCTGCATTATATTCTCTTGCAGGACGTTCACAGTTTATGTAACAAGCCTCTGTGTAAGGGAAAGGAGGGGAAGGATGAGTGAGATGAGGAGGAAAAAAACCAATTTTTTTTTCTCCAAATGAATAGAGTTCTCTAAATTAAGGTGATACTTCACACACACAAAGGTATGTGTACCAGGGAGCAAGGAAACAGAACAATACCCAGGACCCCACCCCACCATCCCAACTTAAAAAACACCAGTTTGCCAACACTGCATTTACCTGTACGTCCCTTTCCTGTCCCATCCCCATCCCTTACTCTAGAAGTAACTCTTACCTGATTTTGTTTATCATTCCCATAGGTTTTAAAATTTTTTTATCATGTTTATATGGCTAAACCACAGATTAGTTGGCTTTGCTTGTTCTTGAGATTTATAAAATGGCATTGCTGAAACAGTCTCCTATAACTTGCCATTTTTGTACATTATGCTCTTGAGATTCATCCATTTTTTTTCAAGTAGATGTAGTTCATTCATCATCCCTGCTGCATAATATTCTACTGTGTGGCTATAAAACTTATCCACTCTTCCATTTCCAGGCACTCTGGTTATTAGCAGGTTTTTGCCACTCTGAACAGACCTGCTACGAACATTCCTTTATGTCTACTGGTAAACAAGTTCTAGACATCCTCTAGGAAATACCCTGAACAGATGGTAAGTTATGCGACTGCAATATTATAAGGATATTTTCTCCAAAGCAGTTATTTGCCATTTACCAGCAATGTCTAAGTCACATCCCTTCCAACACTTGGTTTATAAGACCTCTTAATTATTACAATCTAGTACATGTAAATGGCATCTCATAAATTTTGATTTGCATTTTCCTGACTGTTGCTGAGATTGAACTTCTTTTCTTATGTTTATTGGCCATTCATGTTTCCTCTTCTATAAAATACCTGTTTGTTTCTATTGCCTAGTTTCCAATTAATATTCTTTTTTTCTTATTGATCTGTAGTTCTTGAATTATTCAAAATAACTACTTTTAGGTGCTGTAATATGTTCTCTCAGTTTATGGTTTATCTCCTCAATTTCTATATGATGTCTTTTAAAGAGGCATTCTTAATTTTTAATGTAGCTAAATTTATCAGTCATTTGTGGTTAGTGCCTTTTGTATCTTGTTTAAGATATTCTTCACTCCTAAGGTCACAAAGGGCCTACATTTTCTTCAAGATTTTGTAATTTTACCTTTAAAATTGATTTTTTATATGGCATGAGGTAGGGATCTGAGTTTTTTCCCCAACCAGAGAACCAGTGGTCTCAGAACTGTTTCCCCATTAATCTGCAATACCCATTTTTGTCAAAACCCAAGTGTTCAAATATGCATGGACTATTTCTAGGTTCTCTATTTTGTCCATTTTCTATCATTGTAATAACACCAAACCATCTTAACCACTATAAATTTATGGAAAGTCAACCTGACCATGTGGTGGCACAGTAGGATAGATTGTTGGCCTGGAATGCTGAGGACCCAGGTTTTAAACTTTAAGGTCACTGACTTGAGCGTGGGCTCACCAGTTGCGCGCAGAGTCACCAGTTTAGCGCAGGATCACTGGCTTGAGAGTGGGATCATAGACATGACCCCATGGTTGCTGCTTGAAGTCCAAGGTCGCTGGCTTGAGCCCAAGATTGCTGGCTTGAGCAAAGGGTCACTGGCTCGACTGGAGCCCCCCACTCAAGGCACATATGAGAAAGCAATCAATGAACAACTAAGGTGCTGCAACTATGAGTTGATGTTTCTCATCTCTCTCTCTTCCTGTCTTTCTGTTGCTCTCGCTCTCTCTCTCTTTTTCACTAAAAAAAGAAAAAGAAAAAAGTTATAGAAAGTCTTGATATCTGGTAGTTTAAGTTATCTTTTCCTCCTTCCTCTCCTCCTGCTTATATTTCTTCTTCAGTTTTTCAGTTATTATTGGATCTTTACTCTTCCTATAAATTTTTAAATCAGTTTGTCAGACTCTATTAAAAGGGAGAATTATTTCAGCAGGAATGCCTTTTTGTCTGGAAAGAATATATCATAAAATTTAAAATAATTAAAAAAAATTTTATGACTGCCTGTTTGTTATGTCAAATTACCTTTCATGTCATTCAAGGCTCTCTGTAATCTGATTATTTTTTTCATTTTATTACCCATTACTTCCAAATATGAAACTACATCTATCTGTAAGGAGGCTCGTTTTCTGATCGCTCCTCCATATAGGCCATATTCAGTCTACTATGCCCCCTTATTTCTTTGCTCATATTATTTCATTCTTTTCTACCACCTATTCTTCAGACCTGATTGCAGATCCATCTGCAATCCACTACTGTACTTAAAGCCAGAGCTTGGCTTTTATTACTTTCAAATTTTCCTTGTGATTGGTGTCCTCAATTTAACTATGATCTTCATAGGGACAAGTATTGGCTAGAAATGAGCTGAAGAAATAATTTTGAAGAGATATAAAATCCATGTTTAATGGATTTTAGATTAGTCACTATTGCCAACCTTTGGATCCAGTCATAAAAAGGCTTTTTAATTTGGATATGTTGGTTTTCTTTTATGCTTGATCTAGGTGAATAACTATGATTAGTGAACTAGAAAAGAAAGCCAGTGCTTAATGGAATTTATTTGCAAGAGATTTTTACAACACAATTCGAAAATACCTTTATCAGCAGAGACAGCCTAATAACATGTTCTCAGAGTGGTTTACAATGGATCTGTGTAGTTCTCCATCTGAAGGGATGATAAAGAAAGATTGTGAACCATAATTAAATCCACTAGGCGCAGTGTGAAAAATAATGTTTAAACAACAGTTCAACAGCTGTAACACCCATATCCTTCAAAATGTTTTCTTAAATACACAGTTGTAGGTAATTTATTTTTCCTATCTTCTGTCTCAATTAAAATTAAAATAATTATTGCTTGATTTATTCAATTTGTAAAAGACAACTGATGTTTACTGTAAAGGCCACCTGCAGTATAAAAATTGCCAAAGGCATAGGGCATAAAAGAGCTGAAACAAAAACTAAAAACTTTAGAACTTTGAAATATCTAAAAAAGATTAAATAAAAAACAGGAAAGTAGTTTGAAAAAATTTTGAATACACAACCACTTTTTTGTCCTTTTTTAAATTAAAGGATATTGTTTTGTATTAAACATCCTTTATATTTTAACCAAGTTATCTGTTGTTATGAACCTGACAGTTCTAGGAATAAAAGGCTGCTACTTTTCAATTAATAAATTAAAAGTATGATAGATTAACATTTAAAAAGGTCATCCAATTACAGAGTTTAACAAGGCTTTCAAAACATCAATATGTTTTAAAATGCTGATTGGATTTAAGTGTTATTTAAATAAGGGTTTCTGATTATGAAAGTGGTTTGTGACCAAGTTCTGTTGTCACCATACTTTATGAAAACTTTAAGCCAAATTATTTTAAAATAGTTTTAAATATGGAAGCTATTTGTTGCTTCAGATCACACAATAGGATGTGGCAGAAGGAAAACAAATAATTGAATTGATTAGCCTTCAGGTTTCAGCCTGATCTCCGAATGTCAGTAGTCACTCAAACTAGCGAAGAAAGAATGCTCATGTGCTTGTTGAATAAGTTATTTTTAATTTTTTTAAAAATGAGGCTTTGCAAAAGGGATTTGAAAACAGCCATATATGAAAACTGTGATATTCCAAGCATTTTAAAAGGGTATTTTATTTTATTTTACTTTATTTTTAGTGAGAGGCGGGAGGCAAAGACAAACTTCTAGATGCGCCCCCACCCGGATCCACCCAGCAAGCCCACTAGGAGGCGATGCTCTGCCCATCTGGGGTCCTTGTTCTGTTGCAACCAAAGCCATTTTTTAGTGAGTGAGGCAGAGGCCATGGAGCCATCCTCAGCGCCTGGGGTCCAATTGCTCTAATCAAGCCTTGGCTTCTAGGAGGGGAAGAGAAGAGAGAGAGAAAAAGAAGTGAGAGAGAGAGAGAGAGAGAGAGAGAGAAAGAGGAGAGAAGTGAGAGGGGGAAGGATGGAGAAGCAGATGGGCAATTCTCCTGTGTGCCCTGGCCAGGAATCGAACCTGGGACATCCATACACCGGGCCAAAGCTCTAACACTTAGCCACCCAGCCAGGGCCAGGGTTATCTTATAAAAAATACTAGTCTGAAAAGTATAATTCAGTATTAAAAAGCAATTCATTAATGCATTATTCCTTTTTATAACTTTCTTGAAGCAAAACTGATGCACAATAAACTGCACTATTTAAAGTGTAGAGTTTGATGAGTTTTGACTTATGTATGTACATACCTGTGAAAATGTTCACCATAATCAAATTAATGAACATTTCATCACTTCCTAAAATTTCCTCATTTCCTTTTAAATCATTCCCTCTCCCTATCCCTTCTCCCCCAATATGCATCTCCAGGCAGCCACTGATCTACTGTATTGAATAGTTAAATATGCATATTCTAGAATTGTATATAAAGTTTTACAGGTTGCACCATTTTTTGTCTGTCTCTTTCATTCAGCATTAAGATTTAGTCATAATATTGTGTCAATAATTCATTCTATTCTATTGCTAAGAAGTATTCTATTGTATAGATTTAGCAAATTTGGTTTATCCATTCACCATTTGGTGGACATCTGAATTATTTCCAGCTTTTAGATTTCATAAACTAAGCTGCTAGGAATATATAGGTCTCCATGTGGACATGTGTTTTGTTTCTCTTGAATAAGTACCTAGGAGCGGCATAATAAAATTGTACGGTAAGTGCATCATTAACCTGTTTGGAATGTGCCAGATAGTTTTCAAAATGTAAATGTACTTACTATTTTACATTTGCACTAACTGTGCGAGGTTCCAGTGGGCCCACCTTATCTCTAACACTTGCTGCTGTCGATGCCTCTCACTGTAGCCATTTTTGTGCTGTGTAATGGTATTTCACGTGGGTTTCTTGTTTTGTTTTTGCTTTTGGATTTTTTGGCATTTCCCTAATGACTAAAGATGAGCATTTTTTGTTGTTATTTTGTATTTCTTCTTTGGTGATGTCTGTAGTAACATCCTTTGCCCATTTTTAATTTGGGTTGTTTTGTCTTATTAATGGGTTGTAAGAGTTTTTTATATAGTTTAGACACAAATTCTTTCTCAGATGTTTTACAAATGTTTTCTCCAGTCTGTAAATTGCCTTTTAATTTTATTAATTGTGTTTTTGAAACAGCTGTTTTAATTGTGATAAAGTACAATTTATCAACTTTCTCTTACATACTTTTATAGTGATATTCTGTGCTCTAAGAAATGTTTGCCTAACAAGATAATAAAGATTTTCTTCTAAGTTTTCCTTGTACAAGTTTCATAATTTTAGATTTTTCATTTTGGTATATGATCCATTTGATTTAATTTTTGCAGATGTGTAAGGTTAATTGAGGTTACATTCATTTCTTTTTAAAAAGATACCTAATTGTTCAAGCACAATTGCTGAAAACATGATCTATTTCTCATTGAATTTTGACACTTGCTGAAAATCAAGTTTACCATATCTCTATGTGTCTATCTCTGAATTCTCTATTCTTCTATGTATCTATATGTTTATCTTTATTTACCACACTGTCTGGATTACTGTAGCTTAGTGTCTTAAAATTAGGTTGTGTAAATCCTTTGACTTTCATCTTTTTTCAAAACAAAATATTTTGGCCATTCTAAACCTTCTTTATTTCCATATAAGTTTTAGAATCAAGTTGTCAATTTCATCATAGAAGTCTCTTAGGATTTTAATTGAGATTGCATTGGATATATATATTAATTTGGGGAGAACAGATACCTTAACAATATTGAGTTTTCCAAACCATGAAATGTGGTATCTCTCCCCATTTATACACGTTTTGATTTTATTGTTTTGTCAGCAAAACAGATCTTGCACATATATTACTAGATTTATATTTAAATATTCCATGTTTTTAATCATACTATTATTTGTATTATATTTATATTACACTATATTGTACTATTTTCATTTCAATTTTCAATCATTTATTGCTTGTACATAGAAATGAAATTTTTTTTTCTCTGAAAAGAGAAAAGTGAGAGGAGGGGAGATAGAGAGGCAGACTCCAGCATGTGCCCTGACCAGGATCCACCCAGCAATCTCATTAGGGTCCAATGTTCAAATCAACTGAGCCACTGGCTGTGAGAGGAGAAGAGAGAGAAGGGGAGAGGGAGGGGGAGAGAAGCAGATGGGTCGCTTCTCCTGTGTGTCCTGACTGGGGACTGAATCAGGACATCCACATGCTGGGTTGATGTTCTATCCACCGAGCCAACTGGCCAGGGCCATGAAATTCATTCTTGTATACTGACTTGCATACTGCAACTCTACTAAATTTACTTATTAATTCTAGTTACTTTTTTAAAAATAGTTCACAGATTTTCTCCATAAACAATCCTGTTGCCTGTGAATGAAGACAGTTTTTTCTTCCTTTCCAATCTGTATGCTTTTTTTTGTATTGCACTAAGACCTCCAGTATGATACTGAATAAAAGTGGTGAGCTTGGATAACTGTGCCTTGTTCCCAATTTTAGGAAGAAAGCAATCAGTCTTTCACTATTAGTTATAACGATAGTTTCTCACTGTTAGCTGTAGATTTTTTGCAGATGCTTTTTATCAGGTTGAAAAAAAATTTTTATTCTTAGATTGCTGAGAATTTTTATCATAGTGTTAAATTTTGTCATATGCTTTTTCTGCATTAAGATAAACATGGTTTTTCTTCTTTAGTCTGTCCTTCTTCAGTCTGTTTCTTGTTTAAACTGCTATTTACATTGATTTATTTTCAAATTTTGAACCAATCTTCCATTCTCAGGATAATTCAACTTAATAAATGCTGAAGATTTTTGTATTTATGCTCATAGGAATATTGGTATGTAGTCTTCTTTTACTGACTTTGTGGGTTTGAGTATTGGGATCATTCTGGCTTCAAAAAATGACTTGGGCCTGACCTGGGTAGCACAGTGGATAAAATGTTGACTTGGAACGCTGAGGTCATTGGTTTAAAACCCTGGGCTTGGGAGTCATGGCAAATACGAGAAGCAACTACTATGAGCTGGGGCTCCCCGCTCCCTTGCCCCTACTTCTTTCTTTCTTCTCTCTCTAGAATCAATTTAAAAATTTAAAAAGTGAATTGGTAAGCGCTCTCTCCTCTTGTGGTTTTTTTTTTGTAAAGTTTGTGCAAAACTGCCATTATTTCTTCCTTAAATATTGACTAGATTTTGCCATGATGGCATCTGGGGTTGGAGTTTATTTTATTAATTCTTAACTACAAATTACATTTCTTTAAGTGTTTTATGGTTATTTATGTTATTTATTTCTTTTTGAGTGAACTTTGATATTTAGTGTTTCTTGTTTTGAAGACTACTGTACCTATACTATAACCACTCTACTTTTCATCTTTTCATTGTGTATATATTCTTTTACTTTAAATATATTTGTGCCTTAATATTTAAAATGGATTTCTTTTAGACAGTATATAACTAGGTCTTACTTTTTACCCACTCTGACAATCTGTTTTAATTAGTATGTTTTGAACATTTACATTCATTGTAATTATCAATGTTTGAATTAAAATTTCCATCTTGCTAGCTGTTTTCTATTTCATCTATTTTTTTTGTTTCTTTTATACTTTTATTTCTGCTTGTTTGGATTAAGTATTTATGATTCCGTTTTATCTCTACTACTGGCTTATTATTAACTTCATTTTAAAAATGTTAGTAGTTGTTTTAAATTTGTTTGGTTTTAATCATAATATTCTTTTAAATAATATTATTCTATTTCTAGTACAGTGTAAGAATCTTAACTAGTGTACTCCCAGTGTGTCTCCCTCATCTTTCTTTTGTGTTATTGTTGTCATACATTTTACTTTTATATATACTAAAAATCCACTATATATTGCTGTTACTTGGTATTTAGGCAGCCTTTTACAATAATCAAATATACTATTTATCTTTATTTGAATTATTTTCAGAGATCTTAATTTTTTGATTAGATCAAAGTTTCTGTCTAGTATTCTATTTCTTCTGCATGAAGATCTTCCTAATGCATACTGTAGTGTAGTCTACTATTAATGGAGTCTCTCAACTTTGGTATGAAAAAGTTTTTCCTTTTTCAATGTTATTTTCATTGGTATAAAACTCTGAATTGACAGTTTTGTTTTATAATTCCATCATCTTGAAGATGGTTCTCCATTGTCTTATGACTTCCAAACAGCAGGTCTGTATATAAGTCATACAGTAGGTCAGAGTTTAAGTCATATTCTTATGTTTGCTGTCTGTATGTAATGTGAATATTTTTACTTACTGCCTTCAAGATTTTCTCATTTTTGTTTTTCCATTGGTTCTAATATTATGTATGCCTAGGTTTTTAAAATCTTGCTTGAGGCTTTCTGAGTTTTGTGAATTTCATAGTTTAATATATTTTATTTATAGACTTCTTATTTGTTATCTCTTTAAATATTTTATCTACCCAGTGGTCCCTCTCTTCTCCTTATTAGATGCCCATTTATTCCCAGCTTGTGTGTGTGTGTGTGTGTGTGTGTGTGTGTTAAATTCTTTATTCCTTTGTGCTTCAATTTGAGTAGTTTTTGTTTACCTGACTTTAAGGTCATCAATTATTTTTTAATCTGTGTCATTTACTGCTGAGCCCAAAGGCATTCTTCATCTCTGTTATGGTTTTTAAATTTCTGTCTATTTGTTTTTTTGTTGGTTTTTTTTTTTTTTGTATTTCTCTGAAGTTGGAAACGGGGAGGCAGTCAGAAAGACTCCTGCATGCGCCCTACCAGGATCCAACTGGCACACCCACCAGGGGGCGATGCTCCGCCCATCTGGGGCATCACTCTGTTGCAACCAGAGCCACTCTAGCACCTGAGACAGAGGCCACAGAGCCATCCTCAGCGCCCAGGCCACTTTGCTCCAATAGAGCCTTGACTGCGGGAGGGGAAGAGAGAGACAGAGAGGAAGGAGAGGGGGAGGGGTGGAGAAGCAGATGGACACTTCTCCTGTGTGCCCTGGCCAGGAATCGAACCCAGGACTCCTGCACGCCAGGCCGACACTCTACCACTGAGCCAACTGGCCAGGGCCTGTTTTACTTGTTCTTATAGTTTGTCTGTGAAGTTCCTCATCTGATGAAGCATGTTGTCTGCCTTCTCCATTAAATCCTTTAACATATTAATTATAGCCATTTTCAATTCCTTACTTGATAGTACCAATATCTGAGTCATTTCTGTCTAGTTCTCTTGAATGCTTTGACTTTTTTTTAAGACTTTATTCATTTTAGAGAGGAGAGGAGGAGAGAGAGAGAGAGAGAGAAGAGAGGAGGAGCAGGAAGCATCAACTCTCATATGTGCCTTGACCAGGCAATCCCAGGGTTTTGAACCGGCGACCTCAGCATTCCACGTCGACGCTTTATCCACTGCGCCACCATAGGTCAGGCGAATGCTTTGACTTTTGATAAGGGATTGATTTTTCTTGCTTTGTATAATTTAACTAAATATTGGTTATCATGAATAGGATAGTAGAAACTGAGGTAAACAGCATTTATGGCTAGATATGGGCATGCCTTTTTTTCCCCCTAGAACCTTAATGTGTAGGTTTGAGTCAAATTGGTCAGGAGTTTATCTTGTTTAGGTTTTATTGTTATGGTTACATTCATACCTTACTGGTTTCAAGTCCTCTAGTATTACCTTCTGCTTAAGTTAAACAATGGTTGGCCAAAATATATTTTTCTTAGCTCCCATCCCACCCTTAGCTTTTGACCTTTTCTAGTCACATTCTTGCTCCCTGCTCCAGCAGTAGACGGTTCTTGCTTGATCCAGAGTGCTTGCCAGCTTGCTGTGGGGTGGAGGTCTGGTTCCCTGTTGTCCTGGTCCAGCTTCAGCTTTAGGCAAGCCCTGTGTCCCACCAAGACAACTGGGCTTTCCAGGTGGTCCCACCCTCACCTCCCCCTGGATAGGATATATTTAATGGCCTGGGGCCAGGATGGTTCTCTGTTTCTCCCTCAGGAATAGAGGGTTTTTCTATTTCCTCTTCCCCAGTCAAAATGGGTCTTCATATGAGAACTAGGTTTGCTACCCTTCCCCAGTGACTTCTGGAAGTTGTCCCACAGGGAAGGAGGGGCAGGCAGGGCTCTGCGTTTTTCTCACAGAGGTAGCTGCTCTCTGCCTCCAGACCTCCACCACTAAGGAAGGCTTTTCCCAGCCCCTTGCCCCATGCTCACTATTTTCTTAGGTACCCAGTAAAGTCCATGTAGAAGAGTCTATGAGTGGATGCAGATTTCCCTTCTGTTAGCAGCATTAGGGGTTCTAGATTCTCCTGTTATCCCACATTCAGCTTTAAGAAATTTGTTAAACATTTTCACTTAAGTATTTTTACCTGTTCATTGGAAGCCTGACACCTATCTCTTCTGTGACTCTGCCAAAGGTAAGGAGATGCTTGCATCCTTTCTCTTCTTGGAGGGGTTGACCTTTCCTAACATGTCTGTCTGGCTACATGGCAGTACTATGACTTAGGTTCTCAAGTCAGTATAAGAAAAGTTATAATTTTGCAGATCAAACAGCTTTTCTTGTTGTAAGGTTGGGTATGATATTCTTTCAAGTCTTCTCCATTCTAAGCAAAACTGAAACTCTCTAGTAGTTTGCTGTTGTTGTCATTGAACTTCACACACTAACCTTACAATTTATATATAAATGCAAAAAATCAAAAATTGCCAAAACATTTTGAAGGACAAGGTGATTATAAACAAGGCAGTGAGTTACTGTTGCACAAACAGACAAGTAAACCAATGGAATAGAATAAAAAGCTGAGAAACAGACACATAGAAACATAGACATTTAATTTACAACAAAGGTGGTACTGCAGCACCATGGGGCTGGGGCGGGGGCACAGTTCTTGTGGCACTGAACAATTAGACATCCACAAGGACAAAGTGAGAAACTCAAAGCTGACCTCGCCTAATGACTGGAAAACAATTCCAGGTGGACGTCAGAACTAAATGTAAACGGTAAAATAAATGTATAACTTCTAGATGTTAACACAGGACAATATTTTCATGCTCTGGGACACTGCAAAAAAAATCAATACAGAAAAAATGATAAATTTGAGCATAATAAAATTAAGGTTCTTTGTCAAAAGATACTATTAAGACAGTGAAAGGAAAGTCATAGAGTGGAAAAGATGTCTGCAACACAGAGAACTGACAGGATTCATATTAACAATATGAAAATATATATTCTCTAACAACACAATAGAAAGATGGGCAAGTGATCTGACTTGGAATTACACAAAAGAGAGTATCTAATTAACCAACAAACATAAGTAAAGATGCTCAAATTAATTTGTAATCAGGAGATGGTAGTAAAAACCGCAATGAGCTAGCACTAAACTCCTAGTAACTTCACTCCCAGAAATAACTCCAAGAAAATATGTACAAGGGTATCATTATGAGGATCCAGAAGATGGTGATGGAGTAGGTGGATGTTACAATTCCCACCTCCCAGAACCAAAATGGATTACAACTTAACTAGGGAACAATCATCTTGAAAAATCAACTTTGGACTAAACTAAGAGGAATCTATAACCAAGGATCACCAAAGAAACCACATTGAGACTGGTAGGAAGGGCACAGATGCATAAAGGGCTTCCCTGCTCCCAGGAGCAAGCGGTGGCCTGGAGGGTCTCTCACAGCAGGGTGGGTTACCCAGAGAGTTGTAGGTCCTCAGCCCCAGGACTGAAACCCTAGCCTAGAGCCCCAGAGACTAGAGGAGGCATATGGACAGTATTTAGCTGAAAACAGAGCCAGGTTACTGCTTGTGAGAGGGAGAGAGAACTCTCAGACCCATGTCCATCTTAAAGGGACCACACAGAAAAGCTCTTTCACAGCCACTTATGTAGGGCTCCAGGAGCAAGGAGTGCCAAGAGGACTGGAATTGCAAGAGGAGAGTGTAGTCTTAGAGGCACAGAAAGAGGCTGTGGGGGACAGCCACCCTAACCCCTCTACTGGGTCACTCCCCAAATCTAAAGTGGCCATTTTTCCTGAGAGAAGCAACACTAACAAAGGGAAGCAATTACCCCACCCACTGGAGGCTCTGCTACTCCAGTCAGAGCAAAGAGTTGCTTAGAAGCAGGGGGCACATAAGGGACACAAGTTTTGAGTGCTGAGGTCTGGGCTGTTGAATACTCTCTGAAGGGTGGGCAGGCCTGGTGGTGGTGGCAGTGGCAGCAGCAACGTGCCTGTGGCAGTGGAAACAGCACCCGGTGAGGCAGCCCACACGACAGTGGGGGTGGTGCCACACGAGGCAGCCTGTGCGATGGTGGGGGTGGAGCCTGGCCAGGCAGCCAGAGCAGCACCACGTAGGGCGGCCCATGTGCCCACAAGAGGCAGCGACTGGAAGGTGGACCCATGAGCCCGGCAGTACCGGTGCCTAAGCACCTGAGGAGACAGTGGTGGTGGTTGGCCAGCAGATAGATCATACCTCGGGAATAGGAAGGCCACACCCACTGGCCAAGAGTAGATAAAAGCCAGCCTAGGAGTGCAGCTAATACTACAATGGGCACCTGGGCCCAGCAGAAGCAGACACTAATTCTGGATTGCCTGTAGTTCCAAGAAGGTGGCTAAAGGCATCATAAGCAGTGACCCCCACTGGTCTGCACCAGGTTCCAGCCAGGGAGGTCCAGGGCTGGCACATCCAGGGGTCAGATACAAAGAGCATCAGCTCAGGAACTAACAACCCTAGTTAGAGTGGTATCTTAAGGAAGGGCTCCTCATGCCTGACCCAGCTGAGGCATAGAAAACTCCAACACAAATAGCAAAAAGAGAAGTAGCAGCAGACAAGTAGCCCACAGTGATTACAAACAACAGCTAAACAACACAACTGGAAGCTGGAGGCAAACAACACCAAACTTAAACTCAGCTATCTACACAAACAGCACACCCAAAGAGCAGTCTGTACACAGACAAAATGGGAAGACAGAGAAATGCAATCCAAATGAATCAACAAGAGAAATCTCCAGAAAAAAACTGAATGTGATGGAAATAACCAAGATACTGGATGCAGAGTTTAAAATAATGATTGTTAGTATGCTCAAGGATCACAGAGCAACTATGGACAGACATAATCAGTACTTAAAGAGGTAGCAAGCATCAAAAAGGACATTGAAATCATAAAGAAGAATCAGACAGAAATGACAAATACAATATCAGAAATGAAGACTACACTAGAAGGAATTAACAGCAGGCTGGATGAAGCAGAGGATTGAATCAGCAATTTAGAGGACAAGATAAACGAAAGCATGGAAGCAGAACAGCAAAAAAAAGGGGGGGGGCTCAAAAAGTCTGAGGAAACTTTAAGAGAGCTCTGTGACAATATGAAGAGAAACAACATCCGCATCGTAGGGGTTTCTGAAGGAGAAGAGAAAGAATGAAGGATAGAGAATCTGATTGAAGAAATCATAGCTGAAAACTTCCTTAAAATTGATGAAGGAAAATGTCACACAGTTCAAGAAGCACAGAGAATCCCATTAAAGAGGAATCCAAAGAGACCTACACCAAGACACATCATAATCAAAATACCAAAGTTAAGAGATAAAGAAAGAATGCTAAAAGCTGCAAGAGAAAAGCAGTCAAACACCTACAAAGGAGCCACCATAAGAATGACATTGACTTTTCAACAGAAACACTTGAGGCCAGAAGGGAATGGCAAGAAATATTCAAAGTAATTCAAAACAAGAGCCTACAACCAAGACTTTTTTATCCAGCAAGGCTATTGTTTAAAATTGAAGGAAAAATAAAGCTTCCCAGACAAAAAAAAATTCAAGGAATTCATTACAATGAAATCAATGCTTCAAAAAATGTTAAGGGGCCTGTTGTAAACAGAACAAGAGGGAAAAGAATTAAAAAAGGGGAATGTAGATTTAAAAAATAAAATGGCAATAAACAACTACATATCAATAATAACTTGAAATGTAAATGGATTAAATGCTCCAATCAAAAGATATAGGGTAGCTGAATGGATAAGAAAACAGGACTCGTACATATGCTCTCTACAAGAGACACACCTGAAAACAAAAGATACACATAGACTGAAAGTGAAGGGATGGAAAAAAATATTTCATGCAAATGGAAATGAAAAAAAGCTGGAGTAGCAAAATACTTATATCTGACAAAATGGACTTCAAAATAAAGGCAATATAGTAAAGGAAAAAGAAGGTCACCACATAATGATAAAGGGAGCAATCCAACAGGAAGATATAACCATTATAAATATCTATGTACCTAATATAGGAGCACCTAAAAACATAAAGCAGATTTTGAAGAACATAAAGGGCGAGATCAACAGCAATACTATAATAGCAGGGGATTTCAATACCCCACTAACATCACTAGATAGATCCTCAAGAAAGAAAATTAACAAACAAACAGCAGCCTTAAAGGATACACTAGTTCAACTGGATTTAATAGATATCTTCAGAACCTTTCACCCTAAAGCAGCAGAATATACATTCTTTTCAAGTGCTCATAGTATATTCTCTAGGATAGACCACATATTAGGACACAAAACAAGTCTCAATAAATTT
Source organism: Saccopteryx bilineata (assembly GCF_036850765.1). Lineage (NCBI taxonomy): Eukaryota > Metazoa > Chordata > Mammalia > Chiroptera > Emballonuridae > Saccopteryx > Saccopteryx bilineata. Next base: position 103,964,410 of record NC_089493.1, on the reverse strand, counting down.
AAGAAGATGGAAATCATATCAAGCATTTTCTCTGATCACAATGTAATGAAACTAGAAATCAACTACAATAGAAAAAATAAAAACACTCAAACACTTGGAAGCTAAATAGCATGCTATTAAATAATGAATAAGTTAACAATGAGATCAAGGAAGAAATAAAAAAGTTCCTTGAAAAAAATGAAAGTGAACATACAACAACTCAAAATTTATGAGACACAGCAAAAGCAGTCCTGAGAGGAGAGTTCATAGCATTACAGGCATACCTTAAGAAGCAAGAAAAGGCTCAAATAAACAACCCTTTCTCTCAAATAACTAGAAAGAGAACAGCAATAAAGTCCAGAGGAGGTAGAAGGAAGGAAATAATAAAGATCAAAGTGGAAATAAATGACATAGAGGCTAAAAAAAATACAGAAGATCAATGAAACCAAGAGCTGGTTCTCCGAAAAGATAAACAAGATTAATGATCCTTTAACCAGAATCACCAAGAAAACAGAGAGAAGACTCAAATAAATAAAATTAGAAGTGAGAGTGGAGAAATAACAACTGACAAAGCAGAAATACAAAGGATTGTGAGAAAATACTATGGAGAACTTTATGCCTTAAAATTATAGACAACTTTGGTGAAATAGACAAATTCCTTGAAACATATAATCTTTCAAATATCAATCTGGAAGAATCAGAAAACGTAAACAGACCAATTACAACAAATGAAATTGAAACAGTTAACAAAAAACTCCCCCCCAAAAAAACCTCTGGGCTGGATGGCTTCACAGGCGAATTCTACCAAACATTCAAAGAAGAACTAACTCCTAATGTTTTCAAGCTATTTCAAAAAGTTCAAGAGGAAGGAAGACTTCCAAGCTCCTTTTATGAGGCAAGCATACTCCTCATTCCAAAACCAGGCAAAGACACTAAAAAGAAAGAAAATTATAAGCCAATATCCCTGATGAATTTAGATGCTAAAATTCTCAACAAAATATTAGCAAACCAGATCCAGCAATATATGAAAAAAATCATACACCATGATCAAGTGGGATTTATTCTGGAGAGGCAAGGCTGTTACAATATTTACAAATCAATCAATGTGATTCATCACATAATCAAAAGGAAGGAGAAAAACCACCTGATTATTTCAATAGATGCAGAAAAAGCAGTTGATAAAATCCAGCACTCATTCATGATCAAAACTCTCAGCAAAGTGGGAATACAGGGAACATACCTCAACATGATAAAGGCCATTTATGACAAAACCAAAGCCAACATCATAATCAATGGGCAAAAATTAAAAGCAATCCCCTTAAGATCAGGAACAAGGAGGGGTGTCCCCTTTCACCACTCTTATTCAACATAGTTCTGGAAGTCTTAGTCACAGCAATCAGACAAGAAGAAGAAATAAAAGGAATTCAAATTGGAAAAGAAGAAGTAAAACAATCATTATTTGCTAATGATATGATATTGTACATAGAAATCCCTAAAGTCTCAAAGAACTTCTGGACCTGCTAAATCAGTTCAGCAAGGTGGCAGGATATAAAATTAAAATTCAGAAATCAGAGGCATTTTTATACACCAACAATAAAGTGTCTGAAAAAGATATTAAGGAAACAATCCTCTTAACTATTGCAACAACAACAACAAAAAATAAAGTACTTAGGAGTAAATTTAACCAAGGAGGTAAAAGACTTGTACTTGGAAAATTATAAAATATGAAAAAAGAAATCAAGGAAGACACAAACAAGTGGAAGCATATACTCTGTTCACGGATAGGAAGAATAAACATCATTAAAATGTCTATATTACCCAAAGTAATCTATAAATTTATCACAATTCCTATTAAAATACCAATGATATACTTCAAAGATATAGGACAAATATTCCAAAAATTTATATGGAACCAAAAAAGAACATGAATAGCCTTAGCAGTCTTGAAAAAGAAGAATAAAGTGGGTGGTTTCACACTTTCGGATATCAAGTTATACTACGAGGCCATTGTACTCAAAACAGCTTGATACTGGCATAAGAACAGGCTTATAGATCAGGCGTCCCCAAACTACGGCCCGTGGGCCACACGTGGCCCATGAGGCCATTTATCCAGCTCCCCACTGCACTTCCTGTATGAGCACCTCTTTCATTGGTGGTCAGTGAGAGGAGCAATGTATGTGGTGGCCCTCCAACGGTCTGAGGGACAGTGAACTGGCCCCCTGTGTAAAAAGTTTGGGGACCCCTGATATAGATCAATGGAACAGAACAGAGAACCTAGAAATAAACCCACACATTTATGAACAACTGATATTTGACAAAGGAAGTAAGAGCTTAGAACGGAGTAAAGACAGTCTCTTTAACAAATGGTATTGGGAAAAGTAAACTGGTATTTACAAAAAAAATGAAACTAGACCACCAACTTATACCATTCACAAAAATAAACTCAAAATGAAAAAAAGACTTAAATGTAAGTCAGAAACCATAATCACCTTGGGAGAAATCATAGGCAGTAAGCTATCCAACATCACTCACAGCAATATATTTGCTGATTTATCTCCATGGGCAAGTGAAATAAAGGACAGGATAAACAAATGGGACTATATCAAACTGAAAAGTTTTTGTACAGCTAGAGACAATATGAACAACATAAAAAGACAAACCACACAATGGTAGAACATATTCGACAATACGTCTGATAAGGGGTTAATTACCAAAATTTATAAAGAACTTCTAAAACTCAATACCAGGAAGGTAAACAATCCAATCAAAAAATTGGCAAAAGAAACGAATAGATACTTCTCCAAAGAGGACATACAGATGGCCAATAGGCATATGAAAAAATGCTCAACATCACTAATCATTAGAGAAATGTAAATTAAAACCACAATGAGATATCACCTCACACCAGTCAGAATGGCGCTTATCAACAAAACAACACAGAATAAGTGCTGGCGAGGATGTGGAGAAAAGGGAACCCTCCTGCACTGCTGGTGGGAATGCAGACTGGTGCAGCCACTGTGGAAAACAGTATGGAGATTCCTCAAAAAACTGAAAATCGAACTGCCTTTTGACCCAGCTATCCCACTTTTAGGAATATACCCCAAGGACACCATAGAACGGCTCGAAAAGGAGATATGCACCCGCATGTTTGTGGCAGCATTGTTCACAATAGCGAAGATCTGGAAACAGCCCAAGTGTCCGTCAGAGGACGAGTGGATTAAAAAGCTTTGGTACATATATACTATGGAATACTACTCAGCCATAAGAAATGATGACATCGGATCATTTACAATAACATGGATGGACCATGACAACATTATACGGAGTGAAATAAGTAAATCAGAAAAAAAACTGAGATGAATCCATACATAGAAGGGACATAAAAATGAGACTCAGAGACATGAACAAGAATGTGATGGCAATAGGGGCGGGGGGTTGGGGAAGGGGGGATGGGGTGAAGAAGGAGAGAGGGGTTAGGGGAGGGGAGGGGCACAAAGAAAACCAGATAGAAGGTGACAGAAGACAATTTAACTTTGCGGGAGGGGTATACAGCACAATCAAATGTCAAAATAATCTAGAGATATTTTCTCTCAACATATGTACCCTGATTTATCAATGTCACTGCATTAAATTTAATAAAAAATAAAAAAATAAAAAAAAATTGGCAAAAGAAACGAATAGATACTTCTCCAAAGAGGACATACAGATGGCCAATAGGCATATGAAAAAATGCTCAACATCACTAATCATTAGAGAAATGTAAATTAAAACCACAATGAGATACCACCATACAGCTGTCAGAATGGTGCTTATTAACAAAACAACACACAGTAAGTGCTGGCGAGGATGTGGAGAAAAGTGAACCCTCCTGTACTGCTGGTGGGAATGCAGACTGGTGCAGCCTCTATGGAAAACAATGTGGAGATTCCTCAAAAAATTAAAAATGAAACTGTCTTTTGATCCAGCCATTTCACTTTTAGGAATATATCCTAAGAATACCAAATCACTGATTCAAAAGAAGAAACACCGTCCCATGTTTATTGCAGCATTTTTCACAACAGCCAAGATCTGGAAACAGCCCAAGTGTCCATCAGTAGACAAGTGGATTAAAAAGCAGTGGTACATAGACACAATGGAATACTACATGGCTGTGAAAAAGAAGAAAATCTTACCTTTTGCGATAACATGGATGGACCTGGAAACTATTATGCTAAGTGAAATAAACCAGACAGAGAAAGAAAAATATCATATGACCTCACTCATTTGAGGAATCCAATGAACAATGTGAACTGAGGAAGGGAATAGAGGCAGAGGTGGGATCAAAGGAACCAGAGGGAAAGCAGACAGAGGGAAAGGGGATGAGAGGATAGGATCAGAGAAGGGAAAGAGATTAGTAAAATTATCTTTATTATATGTGGCTTAAGTGTCTGTTTGTCGCCGATAGCTTATTGGTTGCTTGCATAACTGTACTAGCCAATGGGGTGAAGTTGCCACAGCATTCAAATAGTCCCGCCTTCTGGCATGCCACATCACAAATTGAGGTTAAAGATTGGAGCACTTATTATGCTGTTAAGAAATCTTAACACCAGAAGGGGTCTTTGTAATGGTACAAGACTAGAGGTTCTCCAATTGAAAAATAATGTCATAATGGCTAAGTCTTTGGCTCCTCTAAAGGTGAAATACATGTCATTCCAAGAATTGATTTGGCTCCATCTCAAACAGGGTTGCCATTTCAATTGAGACATAGACAATTTCCTGTAAAACTTGCCTTTGCTATGACCATCAATAAGTCTCAGGGCCAAACGCTTAAGTGTGTTGGAATTTTTTTACCTGAGCCTGCATTTGGACATGGTCAACTTTATGTTGCCTGTTCAAGAATTCGTGAAAGAACGGACGTAAAATTAAAAATAATTGATGGTCCTCTGCAAGGTGAGCTTAAAAATGATGGAAAGATCTACACAAGACATGTTGTGTACAAAGAGATCTTTGACATGTGAATTAACATTTTATTATTTAAATCACCTTTATTTATTGAGCTAGCGGTGGCTCTTAAGAAATGTACCACCAGTGGTTTCCTTCATTGCACTCTACTTTAAGCAATTAAGCAAGTAGAAGGGGGAAACCCCGTGGGGCAGTAAGCAAAGGGGCGTCCTCGCCTGCCCTGGGTAATTCAGTTTGAATTAGCAGACACCTTTGCACAAATCATTTTAATTACAATTTATAATATCTAGAACAGCAGTCATTTCATATGACTGCCAGGCTTTCTAGTATATACATAACACAGCATTATAAAGAGCAGGACAGCAAATCCTGGAGGGAAGGGGGGAGGGTATTGAGGGTAGGGAGTAAGGTGGATGTGGAGCGGAATGTGGGGGTGGGGTGGGGAGATATATTTGGTTACACACTTGAATCTATGTAAACACAATAAATTAAAATCAATAAATATTTAAAAAATACATACAAGAATGTTCAGAGCACCATTATTTGTAATAGCAAAACATCAAAATAAGTCCAAATATTCCTCAATAGTGGAATGGACAAGTAGTGTGTTTAAAGAATACAACACTCTGCAGCAAAGAATATGAATGAATAATAGTGTATAATTCCATTTAATATAAATTTCACAGAAAGCAGGCAAAATTATAATGTTATTAGTATAGGCTTAGGTGTTAAAACATCAGGATGTGATTTTGTAAGGGGAGGAGAAGGTAGTTGATTATATAGGAAAAGACAGGGGCTTCTGGGATGCTGGCAGTGTTCTGCTTTTATTTTATTTTTTTCTTTTTAAGATTTTAGAGAGAAGAGAGAGAGAGAAAAAAGAGGGCTGGGTAGGAATGGGAAGCATCAACTTATTGCTTGTCACCAGGCAAGTCTGAGGTTTTGAACTGGTGACCTCAGCATTCTAGGCTGAAGCTTCACCTACTGCGCTACCACCCGTCAGTGTTGTTTCCTAACCTTGTTGGTAAGTACACGGGAGCTCACTTTGTAGATAATCAATGGACTTGTATATTTGTTTGCTGGGCTTTATTGTATGTGTAGTATATTTCATAATAACCTCCCCTGACATCCCCCCAAAATATCTCTAGTCATTGGTAAACTTATATTTTACTAGAGGTGCTTCAAATATACTGAACTCCAATGTGCTTCAAATATACTAAACTCCAATATACTCTTTGGTTTTAACTTTACAGAGTTCGAGAAAGGTATTTTGTGTTTTCATGAAGTAGAGTTAGGGGGATTCTTACCCTGTTTGGAACTGAGAGACACAAAATTTAAATAAATGCATTTTTAAAAATTAGCTTTATTATCAATAAATAGCTAGATTAGAGGATCTGTGAGCATAATGGGTTCCCAAATACCCTACCCCTAAATTAGATGGACTTGCCCCCAACCCCAAATCTGAGACAGAGGTAGACAACTTCAGGTTTCCTGGTAGCTTGCCTCAGAAAGCTCAGGATTTGGCTGAAATCAAAGAAATACAGATGGGAAGAAATTGAGCTGGGAGCTTGCCTTTCCCTCCTGGACAGTGAAGTGGACATCCCCCACATTCTATGGAAAATGTAAAGAATGAAAAATAAATACTACCCCTAACAACAGGAAGATTAGCTTTGCTTAATAGTCTGTCTTTGAAGTCAGCTCTCCGAAGCTTAACAAAAGCTGCCATGGGCAAATTTTTAGAACAAGCTTCATTCTAACATTCATCCCCATAGCAACTTGTCCTTTCTCTACTTCTGAAGTATCATCTACCCCAATCATAATTTTTCTGTGGCTTTCCTGAAACCATCTGCAGTGCCTAGTCGATGAGGGAGGAGAGGGGACAGGTGATTATCTCTGTGGATCTCCTCCAATGTATTTATGAGTAAAGACTACCTTTCCCATTCTCCACTGGCTGTATTAAATTGTGGCTCACAACTTTAAGAGCCTCTGAAACTTATTTAAATCATTCTTTTTCTAGGTAAAGTTAAGCTGGGTTCAAGTACTTGTTTTTTTAAAAAATGCTCTATATTGGCATCTCCCCTAAAACATGAATAAATATCTACAACTTAAAGTCATTACTCCCTTCTCAGAGTAATGAATGACAATTACTGTGTGTCCACAAGTAAGTCTAGTCATGATTTTAATTGGCATGAATAATTTGTTCCAGGACATTCAGTTCAGACAGAGCAGCACATTTGTTTTTCAATTTGAACTTTTATTTTGAAATAATTGTGGATTCATATGCAGTTATGAAAAATAACACAAGAGGTTCCATGGTGCCCTTTACATAATTTTCCCCAATGATAACATCTTGCAGAACTATAGTACAATATTACAACCAAGACACAGACATCAATACAGTCAGGATACAAGACATTTCCTCATCATAGGATCCCTTATGTTGCCCTTCTATAGACACACACAATCCCGATTCCACCACCCTTAAATCCTGGACACACCTCATTTGTTCTCCATTTCTATAATTTTATCATTTCAAGAATGTTATATAAATGGAATCATATGGTACATAACCATTTGGAATTAGCTTTTTCATTTCAGTATAATTCTCTGAAAGTTATCCAGGGTGTAACATGTATCCATAGTTTCTTCTTTTTATTGCTGAATAGTATTCCATGGTATGAATATACCATAGTTTGTGTAACTATTCACCCACTGAAAAACTCTGTACTATTTTGGCTATTACAAATACAGCTACTATAAACAACCATGTATAGTCTTTTATGTGAACATAAGTCTGTGAAAACATTTTTAGAATGACATATAACTTTTTGCTTAATTTTCTGGCTGCCCAATTTCAGAGCAAATGCTGTCAAGGCATTTGTCAAAGGTCGCAGAGCACCTCCTTATAATGGAGGATTAACTAATGACTCTTTCCAGTACTTGTGCTTTATAACTCCATTGCTACCTGACTTGGGAAGCCTCTAACTCTCCTCTGAGCCTCAACCAGACAAGACACATGTTTTTCAAACTATACTCTTTGAAAAATGAATTCCTTCCTAAAGGTAGGAGTGAAGGTAGGAAGTTTCACAGTCAAGTGAGTTCGAGGAAATACTAAATACTACATTCCTCTTTTGAAATAAACAAATGCCCCTTGTTGTGCAAAAGGAGAAATCCAGTATCCAACTGCCCACGTTTAACTCCTAGTTCCATCCTTGCTAAAACAGTAACCATCAGTAAGACACTTAACTTTCCCGTGCCTGTTTCCTCATCTGTAAAATGGAGATAGCAACAGAACTCAACTCATAAGAATGGAAGACTGATAATAAGGACACAACATTTGATAAAGGTAGCTCTTATTACTATTATTACCATCATATGATTCATCAAAATCATTAAGGTCTTATTACAAATGCACATGTCCAGCTGCATCCCTGGAGATTCAGAGTCATTAAGTTGAGGGTAGAGTCTGGTCCAGGCGAAGAAGGAGAGGTTTAATCTATGTTAAGAATGTGTTCAAGATGGAGGGTGTCACACTTACATCCTTGCACAGATTCAGTAGACCCTTCCAATGACTAGCTCCTAGTCCTGCAAAATGAGCGCAGTTCTCTGAATGAAGGTTGGCTTGTAATGCAAACTCATGGTTCTTCAATAACATGAAATGCAACTCTGTGCAGCCGGTACACATCAGCTTTCAAAAAAAGTCCTAAATGTAGCAGTTAGCATTGATATGTAAAAGCTTTATTGGTGAGTCATTGCTTAGCAAATCAAACCTGAAAATAAGACATTATTTCCTCAGAAATACAAAAAAAAACCCCAAAAACAAAACCTATGATGGCCATTATTTCTGTAGGTTTTAAGGTCACACTCCTTTTCCAAAGGCGGTCTTACTGTCATGCACAGGCCACCTGCCAGGACGTCGGGTCACTGCGGAGGAGGCGGCAGTCGTCTCACCACTTCTGCAGCGATGCTCAGGTAGGCTCTGGCCTGGAAAAGAACAGATAAGTGTTCTCTACTCCTCCCCAGCAACATCAGATGACTCGGGAACTGACTGCCACCACTGTTCCCTGAACTTTACAGGGGAAAGGCGAGCGAGTGGAAGAAAGTCAGAATGAGAAGACACTGCTGTTGATGTCGCAGGCGGGGCAAGGAAAAGGGACTTGAGATTATTTGGAAGGTGACTTTCGGGGGGGGGGGGGGGTAGTACCAGCAATTACTGTTTTCCAAACTCTAAATCCTGTCAGCAAACCAGCTACCCAGTCTAGCTGCCGGAAATTACACCTTCCTCTTCTGGCATTCAACAGTTCATGAGTTCTGACAAATTAATATCCTGAGTTAGATACTAACAAAACTTCTTTGGCATAAAAGCTGTTAGGCATTGTAAAGCAGACTTTTACAATATTTATCACCGTCCAGTTTGCCTTTGGGAAGCGTTTTCTCTACCTCCCTGATAAGGGCCCCTAAGCAGCACCCAGCACCCGGCGCTCCTCCTCCAGGTGGGCGGGGCTGGGAGCTGCTCACCGCTGGCCCTCGGCCTCTGGCGTCCCAGCGCGGGCACCCAGCACGGGCACCCAGAGCGGCTGGCAGGGAGGGGGCCACAGACAAACCTGGTGCCCACAGGGCAGGTAGAAAAAGGGTCATGACATTTGTATTTTAAAAGTTTTAAACAATTCCAATATAAACACTACTTATTTCTTCCATTTTATCTATAAAAGTAACCATAAGACACAATAGTAAGACTTTCTAAAACTATTAATTTATACATTAATATACTTAGATTTGAGTAAATTGCTACTACTACAACTACTATTAATAATAGCTAAAAGTTAAACTTAATATTTGCCTAACATTATTTCATTTATCCTTACAGCTACCCTAATTAATGGGTAAATTCTGTCATTACCCTCAACTTATGGATAGGAAGCCAAAAGCCAGAAAGGCGAAGACCTGTCAACAGCTAGTAGGAGAGCAGCTGTCCAACTCCCTGACTGCAGGCGAAAGGACTGTTTGAGGTCTGTTAGCCCTGACCTGCTGAAATGCTTTAAGTGTGTCTCACACATCTTCATTTCAAAAAACTATGCTTGAAATCTAACTTCTGAATTATGCTTTATCTTACCAGAAAAGTGTTAAAATTTCATTTGAGTCCATTAAAGAAAAATAGCTCTCAAAACATGCGTAAGGACTTAAGTTGGGTTTTTTTTTTTTTTTTACCAACTACCCCCTACTCCAAGGACTTCACACAAGGAATCCCACTAATGTAAAACAAGCATCGTGGGCTCAACTTGGCTGAAGAAACTGGAAGTTGTCTGCTCAAGGTCACCAAGTCAGGAGGCTGGGAACCACTGCCACCTGGGTCACCTGACTCCAAAGCCCAGCTCCTTCTATCACACCACATATGAAACAGTAAGTCCAGATACAAGTAATTATAATAATGCTTTGTCTAAAATGGTTTCAGTCTCTGCTACAGCTAACAGAAACAATCGTTTTTGTTTAAAAATGGAACATGGACTTTATAAAGAATATTTCTCTTAAATCTAATAACACCAATTTTCAGCTGTGCATCTTTGTGAATATTGTTTTAGTCTCCTAAATTCTTTTCTAGGTATTTAAGCCTAGTATTTTCTGATGAAAATCTAAAGTTCACTAAGACAAGTTGAAACAAGGTCATCATTCTATAATCTTCTATTCATACTTATGTTAAATTAGAGACATAACTACCAGATGACACAAAATGCAGAACGATCCTAGGATACTCAAATTTGCTACATTTAACCTTTACTTTTTAATGGACTATATCCAAGCCTAAACTTTCAAAGTTATGAGCAGGCTGTCATTTGCTGAGAAACCACTAAAAGTGCTTAGTTTAACAGTTTCAATTTCTACAAAACTGTTGAGATGGAATTATTTTGGCCAATGCAGTGTTTATTTCAACAAACACTTTAATTTTATTCTGTATGTGTAAGGCATTTATATGGCCAGTAGTTACGGCCGTCGTGGCCGCTATGCACTTGCAGGTTCAGGGTCCCATGAGATTCGGGCAGACAGTAAAGAAACTGTGGAGCCAAAAACTGGAGGGCCATTCCTTTATTCTAGCCTCGCACCTGGCAGGCGAGTAAAAACACACAGGGCTCCAAAACCCACTCATTCAGCACTCACAAAGCTACTGACACATCCGGGTTTTCCTAGAATCAAAGGCCCCCACCAGCCTCAGTCACCTCTGGTTCCCCATCTGCCAAAACGGCTTCTTACTCTGCAAAACTAGCTTTTCCTTCAGCAACCTGCCATCTTGGCTGCTTCTTCTTCCTCCTTCTCTTAAAACCTTTTGATGCGAGATCCCTCCCTCCAGCACACATTAGCATAACAATGACCCTTCCCAAGCAGGAAGGCAACTAGTTGTTTCACAGATCACATATCTGGGCAGCCATTTTTAACAATAAAAGTGAGCAAACTTTAAAAAAATCATATTTTACAAACTCATTTGCCCAACAGCATTGTTTTGGTTAATCTGTCGGATGTAATTATATAAAAGGAATGTAGACTAGCTCACTGGTGAAGAGTTGGAGCCTTTAAGTCAGACAGGGATGGTTTAAAATCTTAGCTGTACCCCTTATTAGCTCTGAGACTTTGGGCAAGTTACTTAGCCCTTCTAGACTCAGTTTCCACATCAGTAAAATGGTTATAACAGTAGTATCTACCTCAAAGGATATGGAGGAGTATTAAGTAAGAACAAAGTATGTGAAGTACTGGCACAGAAGAAGCAAATAATAAAATTAGTGTGTCGCCTGACCTGTGGTGGCGCAGTGGATAAAGCGTCGACCTGGAAATGCTGAGGTTACCGGTTCGAAACCCTGGGCTTGCCTGGTCAAGGCACATATGGGAGTTGATGCTTCCAGCTCCTCCCCCCTTCTCTCTCTCTCTGTCTCTCTCCTCTCTCTCTCTCTGTCTTTCCCTTTCCTCTCTAAAATGAATAAAAAAAAAAAATTAAAAAAAAAAATTAGTGACCATAATTATTACTATTCTATCCTCAAGTAATTCACAATCTCATTGAAGGACTCACATTAACATGTTCTTTTGGGCACTTTTCCTGACTGAGGATCAAGTAAATTAAACCCCTCTCTTTTGTTTAATCCATAACTAGCAGACAGCACACACATACACATTATATGTGAAAAAAATATGATTGAGATTTCTCAAACTATTAATAATCTCTTTTTCATCAACTCACACCTACATAGACTAACCCTTTTCACCTAGTCAAGATCTTTTATTGGCTATTTTGAGGCAGAGATAAAACAGCTGTATCTCATTTCTCCGCTCTCTCATTAACAAGTAAATGGAAATGGATGGCAACCAAAGTGCAGGAAATTTCTCATAAAGAACTTTGGTCCTCTGTCTTTTGTTTTTAAAGATTTGAAGTTCTAATTTATCATACACAGTCATTTCATATTAAGACTCTGAGGTACTAATTTAGAAATTATAAAATGATTAAGTTTCCACTTCTATTTGAAAGTCTTTACCAGGAATATCTTACAGCACACCTCACTAAATCAAATCTAGCTCTAAGTACAAAAGGTTACACTGTTCACATGCCTATAAATGGCATGCAACAATAGTAAAATAATAGGTCTTATGTTTATAGAAATGAGATAAAAATATGTAACACCACAAACTCTGTTGTTTAGTGTTAAATCATATTATCTTTTGATGGTTGCTATATATCCTCTACTATATTGCATTCCTTTAACTTTCTTGAAACGTTCCTTGCTTTTGGAAAATCTCAAAGAAAAAAAAGCAACAAAAGACAAATAAAAAATATTTTAAAATGTAAACTCAATTGAAATAGACTAGTAAGTAATTAATCTTATTTATCATAATAACCATAAGATGTTTTTAAATATTCTGTTTTAAGGAGGCATTTAAAAGTATGGAATTTTTTAACCCTCGATTTTAATACAAGTTTTCATGCACTGCATCAAGTAAAGTATACCTATGGTGGTTGGAATGGCCAGACTTTAAGTATGAAGGAAATAAAGGGTTACAGTTTCTGCTAATATGAGAGATTTCTAAGCAAAGATTGAAAAGGAAATTTAACATTTATTATCTAAAAAGAAAAACAGTAAGTGCTACCCTAATTTACTCAGAGATCACATTCTCAGCAACTCAATCATCTGTATCATAACTGTCAACCCTTAACACAGGGAGAGGAGCTTGGGCCCCTGGAAGAGAAAACTCAAAATAAATCTACTTCACTTATCCTTGACTCTTGACTGTCAACTTACTCTTAATTTTCCACAACTTTAATCTAGTTTGTCTCTTTTATTTTTCAGTTCACAGAATATTAGAGGAAGCAAACTAAAATGAAAGTTAGCTATAGGTGGGCAAAATAACAGTACTTTATAAAGAACCATCTTGAGAAAGAACAAAGTTGGAGGTACTATGTTCCCTGACTTCAAACTGTACCATAAAGCTATAATAATCAAAACAATATGGGACAGCTTGGCCAGTGGTGCTGCAGTGGATTGAGTGCCAACCTGGAATGCTGAGGTCGCTGGTTCAAAAACTTGGGCTTGCCTGGTCAAGGTACATACAACAAGCAACCAATGAACAGCTAGAAAGAAGCAACTATTTTTCATCCCCTCACCCTCCTCTCTCTGTAAAATCAGTAAATAAAATCTTTTAAAAAATGCATTATAAAACAGTATATTACTAGCAGAAAAAGAGACACATATATCAATGAAACAGAATACAGAAACCAAAAATAAACCCACACTTACACAGTCAATTAATCTACGACAGATGAGGCAAAAATACACAATAGGGAAAGGATAGTCACTTCAATAGTGATAGAAAAACTGGACATACACATGCAAAAAAATGAAACTAGACCGCTTTCTTTTTCTTTTTTTTTCTTTTTTTTATTTATTAAATTTAATGCAGTGACATTGATAAATCAGGGTACATATGTTGAGAGAAAATATCTCTAGATTATTTTGACATTTGATTGTGCTGTATACCCCTCCCCCAAAGTTAAATTGTCTTCTGTCACCTTCTATCTGGTTTTCTTTGTGCCCCTCCCCTCCCCTAAACCCTCTCTCCTTCTTTACCCCCTCCCCCCTCCCCCACCCCCCACCCCTGTTGCCATCACATTCTTGTTCATGTCTCTGAGTCTCATTTTTATGTCCCTTCTATGTATAGATTCATCTTAGTTTTTTTTCTGATTTACTTATTTCACTCCGTATAATGTTGTCAAGGTCCATCCATGTTATTGTAAATGATCCGATGTCATCATTTCTTATGGCTGAGTAGTATTCCATAGTATATATGTACCAAAGCTTTTTAATCCACTCGTCCTCTGACGGACACTTGGGCTGTTTCCAGATCTTCGCTATTGTGAACAATGCTGCCACAAACATGTGGGTGCATTTCTCCTTTTCGAGCCGTTTTATGGTGTCCTTGGGGTATATTCCTAGAAGTGGGATAGCTGGGTCAAAAGGCAGTTCAATTTTCAGTTTTTTGAGGAATCTCCATACTGTTTTCCACAGTGGCTACACCAGTCTGCATTCCCACCAGCAGTGCAGGAGGGTTCCCTTTTCTCCACATCCTCGCCAGCACTTATTCTGTGTTGTTTTGTTGATAAGCGCCATTCTGACTGGTGTGAGGTGATATCTCATTGTGGTTTTAATTTGCATTTCTCTAATGATTAGTGATGTTGAGCATTTTTTCATATGCCTATTGGCCATCTGTATGTCCTCTTTGGAGAGGTGTCTATTCATCTCTTTTGCCCATTTTTGGATTGAGTTGTTTGTCTTCCTGGTGTTTAGTTTTACAAGTTCTTTATAAATTTTGGTTATTAACCCCTTATCAGACATATTGTCAAATGTGTTCTCCCATTGTGTAGTTTGTCTTTTTATTCTGTTCTTGTTGTCTTTACCTGTGCAAAAGCTTTTTAGTTTGATATAGTCCCATTTGTTTATCCTGTCTTTTATTTCACTTCCCCGTGGAGATAAATCAGCAAATATATTGCTCTGAGAGATGTCCGAGAGTTTACTGCCTATGTTTTCTTCTAAGATGCTTATGGTTTCACGGCCTACATTTAAGTCTTTTATCCATTTTGAGTTTATTTTTGTGAGTGGTGTAAGCTGGTGATCTAGTTTCATTTTTTTGCAGGTAGCTGTCCAATTTTCCCAACACCATTTGTTAAAGAGGCTGTCTTTACTCCATTGTATTTCCTTACCTCCTTTGTCAAATATCAGTTGTCCATAGAACTGTGGGTTTATTTCTGGGTTCTCTGTTCTGTTCCATTGATCTATATGCCTGTTCTTATGCCAGTACCAGGCTGTTTTGAGTACAATGGCCTTGTAGTATAACTTGATATCAGGAAGTGTGATACCTCCCACTTTATTCTTCTTTTTTAAGATTGCTGAGGCTATTCGTGTTCTCTTTTGGTTCCATATAAATTTTTGGAATATGTGTTCTATATCTTTGAAGTATGTCAATGGTATTTTAATTGGTATTGCATTGAATTTATAGATTGCTTTGGGTAATATAGACATTTTAATGATGTTTATTCTTCCTAACCATGAGCACAGTATATACTTCCACTTGTTTGTATCTTCCTTGATTTCTTTTATCAATGTTTTATAACTTTCCGAGTACAAGTCTTTAGTGGTTAAATTTACTCCTAGGTACTTTATTTTTTTGGTTGTAATTTTAAAGGGGATTGTTTCCTTAATTTCTCTTTCTGACTGTTCATTGTTGGTGTATAAAAATGCCTCTGATTTCTGAGTATTGATTTTATATCCTGCCACTTTGCTGAATTTATTTATCAGGTCCAGTAGTTTTTTGACTGAGACTTTAGGGTTTTCTATATACAATATCATATCATCTGCAAATAATGATAGTTTTACTTCTTTTCCAACTTGAATGCCTTTCATTTCTTCTTCTTGTCTGATTGCTGTGGCTAGGACTTCCAGGACCATGTTAAATAAGAGTGGTGAAAGGGGGCACCCCTGCCTTGTTCCTGATCTTAAGGGGATTGCTTTTAATTTTTGCCCATTGAGTATGATGTTGGCTGTGGGTTTCTCATAGATGGCTTTTATCATGCTGAGGTATGTTCCCTGTATTCCCACTTTGCTGAGAGTTTTGATCATGAATGGGTGCTGGATTTTATCAAATGCTTTTTCTGCATCTATTGAAATTATCATATGGTTTTTCTCCTTCTTTTTGTTTATGTGATGAATCACATTGATTGATTTACGAATATTGTACCAGCCTTGCCTCCCCAGAATAAATCCCACTTGATCATGGTGTATGATTTTTTCCATATATTGTTGGATCCGGTTTGCTAATATTTTGTTGAGGATTTTAGCATCTATATTCATCAGAGATATTGGCCTATAATTTTCTTTCTTTGTGTTGTCTTTGCCTGGTTTTGGAATCAGAATTATGCTCGCCTCATAAAAGGAGCTTGGAAGTCTTCCTTCCTCTTGAATTTTTTGAAATAGTTTGAGAAGGATAGGAGTTAGTTCTTCTTTGAATATTTGGTAGAATTCCGTTGTGAAACCATCGGGCCCTGGACTTTTCTTTGTTGGGAGTTTTTTGATAACTGTTTCGATCTCATTTGTTGTAATCGGTCTGTTTAGGTTTTCTGATTCTTCCAGATTGATGTTTGGAAGATTGTATATTTCAAGGAATTTGTCCATTTCATCTAGATTGTCTAGTTTTTTGGCATACAGTTCTTCATAGTATTTTCTTACAATATTTTGTATTTCTGTTGTGTCAGTTGTTATTTCTCCACTCTCATTTCTAATTTTATTTATTTGAGTCCTCTCTCTCTTTTTCTTGGTGAGTCTACTTAAAGGTTCATCAATCTTGTTTACCTTTTCAAAGAACCAGCTCCTAGTTTCATTGATCCTCTGTATTGTTTCTTTAGCCTCTATGTCATTTATTTCTGCTCTGATCTTTATTATTTCCTTCCTTCTACTACATTTGGGCTTTACTTGCTGTTCTTTTTCTAATTCTTTTAGATGCAGGGTTAGGTTGTTTATTTGAGCTTTTTCTAGCTTCTGAAAGTGTGCCTGTAGTGCTATGAACTTCCCTCTCAGCACTGCTTTCGCTGTGTCCCATAAATTTTGAGTTGTTGTATGCTCATTGTCATTCGTTTCTAGGAATTTTTTTATTTCTTCTTTGATCTCATTCTTAATCCATTCATTATTTAACACCCTGCTATTTAGTTTCCATGTGTTTGAGAATTTTTGAGCTTTTCTGCTCTGATTCATTTCTAGTTTCATGCCGTTGTGATCGGAGAAAGTGCTTGATATGATTTCAGTCTTCTTAAATTTGTTGAGAGCACTTTTGTGCCCTAACATGTGGTCTATCCTAAAGAATGTACCATGAGCACTTGAAAAGAATGTATATTCTGCTGCTTTAGGGTGAAAGGTTCTGAAGATATCTATTAAATCGAGTTGATCTAGTGTTTCCAATAAGTCTGCTGTTTCTTTGTTAATTTTCTTTCTTGAGGATCTATCTAGTGATGTTAGTGGGGTATTGAAATCCCCTACTATTATAGTATTGCTGTTGATCTCGCCCTTTAAATCCATCAAAGTCTGTTTTATATATTTGGGTGCTCCTATATTAGGTGCATAGATATTTATAATAGTTATATCTTCCTGTTGGATTACTCCCTTTATCATTATGTAGTGGCCTTCTTTATCTCTTACTATATCCTTTGTTTTAAAGTCCAATTTGTCTGATATAAGTATTGCTACCCCAGCTTTTTTTTCATTTCCGTTTGCATGAAATGTTTTTTGTTTTTTTCCATCTTTTTACCTTCAATCTATGTGTGTCTTTTGTTCTAAGGTGTGTCTCTTGTAGACAACATATGTATGGGTCCTGTTTTCTTATCCACGCAGTTACCCTATGTCTTTTGATTGGATCATTTAATCCATTTACATTTAAAGTTATTATTGATATGTAGTTGTTTATTGCCATTTTCTTCTTTAAAGGTGTATTCCTGTTTTTGCTATATTCTTCTCCCACTTTGATCTGTTAACATTTCTTGCAGTGTTGGTTTGGTTGTAATGAATTCCTTGAGTTGTTTTTTGTCTGGGAAGCTTTTTATTTCTCCTTTGATTTTAAACGATAGCCTTGCTGGATAAAGTAGTCTTGGTTGTAGGTTCTTGTTCTGCATTACTTTGAATATTTCTTGCCATTCCCATCTGGCCTCAAGTGTTTCTGTTGAGAAGTCGGATGTCATCCTTAAGGGGGCTCCTTTGTAGGTGATAGCTTTTTTTTCTCTTGCAGCTTTTAATATTTTCTCTTTATCACTTAGCTTTGGTATTTTAATTATGATGTGTCTTGGTGTAGGTATCTTTGGGTTTCTCTTTAATGGAGTCCTCTGTGCTTCTTGGACTTGTGAGAGTTTCTCTTGCATTAATTTAGGGAAGTTTTCAGCTATGATATGATTGAACAACATCTCTATTCCTTGTTCCTTTTCTTCTTCTTCAGGAACCCCTATGATGCGGATGTTATTTCTCTTCATGTTGTCACAGAGCTCTCTAAGAGTTTCCTCTGAATTTTTGAGTCTCTTTTCTTCTCTGCTTTCATGCCTTCATTCCAGTTGTCCTCTAACTCGCTGATTCAATCCTCTGCTCTATCTATCCTGTTTTTAATTCCTTCCATTGTGGTCTTTATTTCTGATATTGTATTTGTCATCTCCGACTGATTCTTTTTTATACTTGCTATTTCTTTATTTAGGTTTTCATAATGACCATCCATTGTTGTTCTAAGATCCCTAAGCATCCTTACAATCATTATTTTGAACTCTGCATCTGGAGGTTTGATTATTTCCATATCATCAGTTCATCTCTCAAAGGTGTCTCTTGTGGTTTCATTTGGATTGCACTCCTTTGTCTTCTCATCATGGTGTTTTATTTGTAGAGTTGGTTGAGTCTAGGCTTGGTGTTGTCTGCCTCCAGTTTTCAGTTGTGTTATTTCTAGGTCTTCTTGGGTTGGTATCAGCTATTATTTGTAATCCACTTTAGGATTTGAGCAGCTTTGAATTCTTGATTTGTTTGTTTTCTTAACAGGTGATAGTCTTGTTAACTGATCTCAGCAGGGGGCTTCCTTGAAATTGTATCCAGGAATGCTGTGGATGTAACATGAGACTCTGAAGGTCTCTTCCACCAACTAATCTCACTGGGGGCAGGGTTTTTTCTCAGCTTCAGTAGGGGGAGGTGTATCTCAGATCTCCATGGAGACCTGAGTTACTGCCCCTCCTCCCCACTTCTTGTTTTCAGCTGTGTCTTGTTGCGCTGATTGGAGCTGGATAGCTGTCCGGAGATCTCTGATCCGGAAGCACTTCAGCTCTGTTTTGTGAAAGGTTCAGTCCCTCCCCCAGATATGGCCGCCTCCAGCACGAATGAGTCAGCTTTTTTATTTTGTTTCTTGCATTCCTTAGCCCCTCACAGTCTGTCCCTCTCCCTGTCCTTTCCACTTGGGAGATAAGCTGGTCTTTTCAACCCACCTTGCTCCCTGGTCGCCAGGTAAGTGGCTGTGAGCAGTAGTTTCTGCTCTTTTTCCTCTGTGAAAACCTCTCTGGGCTCTCAGCCTCACACCCCCCCCCTCCGTTCCTGTAAGCAGAGGAGATTCAGGCACTCCTTACCAGGATTATTGTGGCTTCCTTTTTGCTCCTTGGTTTTTGAGAGCTGTTCTTGCAGTTCAGAGTTGGTTTTTCATGCTGATTTTTCCTAAATTGATTTGTATTCCAGTTTGGTGGTGAGAGCTGGGCGTCTGTGCGTCCTCCTACTTCGCTGCCATCTTCAATCCTAGACCGCTTTCTTATACCATATACAAAAGTAAGCTCAAAAAAATGGATTACAGACCTAAATATAAGACCTGAAATTAAAAAACTCCTAGGGGAAAACAATAGGCAGTAAACTCTTCAACATAGACCTTAGCAATATTTTTTTGGATATGTCTCTTCAGGCAAGAACAATAAAAGCAAATATAAACAAATAGGACTATATCAAGCTAAAAAGCTTTTGCACAGTGAAGGAAACATCAACAAAATGAAAAGGAAATCTACCAAACTGAAGATATTTACAAATAATATATCTGATAAGGGGTTAATATCCAAAAAATATAAAAAATTAATATAACTCAACATCAAAAAAATTTAAAAATGGGCAGAAGAGCTGAATAGACATTTCTCCAAAGAAGTCATACAAATATCCAATAAACACATGAATAGATACTCAACATTACTAACATCGGGGAACTATAAATCAAAACCACAATGAGATATCACCTCACAGCTCCTGTCAAAATGGCTGTTATCAAAAAGACAACAAATAACAAGTGCTGGCTAGGATGTGGAGAAAAGAGTACCCTCAGGTACTGTCAGTACAATTGCAAATTGGTGTAGCCATTATATGGAAAACAGAATGAAGACTCTTCAAAAAAATTAAAATTAAAAATCAGTGATTCCACTTCTGGGCATTTATCCAAAAAAATAAAAAACATTAATTTGCAATGATATAATGTACCCTTACATTCATTACAGATAGCCAAGATATTAAAGTAACCTAGGTATCCACTGACAGATGAATAGATTAAAAAGATGTGCTATAGCCTGACCAGGTGGTGGCGCAATTAATAGAGCATCAGACTGGGATGCAGAGAACCCAGGTTTGAAACCCTGAGGTTGCCAGCTTGAGCACAGGGTTGCTGGCTTGAGCGTGGGATCATAGACATGACCTCATGGTCGCTGGCTTGAGCCCAAGGTTACTGGCTTGAAGCCCAAGGTCTCCGGCTTGAGCCCAAGGTCGCTGGCTTGAGCAAGAAGTCACTCACTCTGCTATAGCTCCCCAGTCAAGGTACATATGAGAAAGCAATCAAGGAACAACTAAGATGTTGCAATGAAAAATTGATAATTCTTATCTCTCTCTTTTCCTGTCTGTCTGTCCCTATCTGTCCCTCTCTCTGTCTCTGTCACAAAAAGAAAAAAAAAAAGATGTGGTATATAAATACAATGGAATATTATTGAGCCATAAAAAGAATAAAACTGCCATTTGTAAAGACATAAATGAACCTTGAGGCTATTATGCTAAGAGAAATAAGTCAGAGAGAGAAAGATAAATACGGTATGATTTCACTTACATGTAGAAGCTGAAGGTCAAAACAAATTAGCAAATAAACAAAACAGAAACAGACTCATACACACATAGAACAAACTGATAAATGCCAAAAGGGACAAGGACTGAGGGATAGACAATAAAGGTCAAGGGAATTAATAAGAACAAATTGACAGTTATAAAATAAATAAATCACAGGGTGTAATGTGCAGGTAGGGAATATAACCAATAATATTGCAATAACTTTGGTGACTGGCGGTTCCTAGGATTGCTGTGGTGGTTACTTCACATGGTATATAGACTTTGAATCACTATGCTGCACACTTGAAACTAATACAATATTGATTATCATCTGTAATTTTTAAAAAGAACAAAAACAAAATAATAGTCTTATAAAGTTATATTCATTAGCTAAGAAAAAAATAAGAGAGAAACTATTAGAAGATTGATTGGGACTATTGAGCAAACCAGCACAGAAACTATATCAAAACTGATGTACCCAATGATGGCTCAGTTTCTAACTTTAATAGCAGGTTTCCCTACTTAGGGAAAAGATATATATGGTTGATTTTATTTCTATTTTTAAAAAAGAGTAAAATAAAAATATTTTAGGCTTAATGTTGAAAAACTTTAGTAACTTGAAAATTTACCAACTGTATCCCTAATAAAACACTACTCATTTTTCCACCTCACCTCCCCAATCATATTTATTAAAAAGAAGTACCAAATATCCCATCTCTAATGGTTTATACAGTTTCTCTACATTCAACTCAACGTTGTTGTTTTTTTTAATATTAGGTTTCTTTTTTCCATCAACCAGCTGAACTTCAGATACTTGAAATATAATAACCTGGACAGTTAGATATTGATAGCCAGCAAGATAAGAACTCTACAGACTCTTGTTTATGCTATTTGTGAGAAAACTGGCTAGGTGATGACATTTTGTAGGTGAACTTGCTCAGCTGATAATTCAGAACTAGCACTGGTATGTCTACCATATAAAATAGTAACTTAAAATGCTCTAGGCAAGTTAATCTGTGTTTAATATGTGCACTGAAAATAGATAAACTTGATCTTCCCAACCTTCTTTCCATATATCAAAAAGTATATATGCTGAAAGTAAATTAAAATACATTTTTAAAAATATAACTTACCTCATCACTTTCAGGCTGTGAAAATACAATCGGCTGGCCTGTATCTGAAGTTTCCCTTATATTAAGATTTAAGGGAATGTCTCCTAAAAGAGCCCACAAAATAACCATTAGTATTACAGAAGTTTATATCAGCATTTGAAATGTCACTATTGTAACTTCAGAAGGAAATAATATATAAAGCTAAATTGATAGACCATACTAAAACTGCTAAATCTCTGAAAAAGGAATTTCAAATGAAAATTAAGAGCAAAATATTCCATTTGAAGGTGGCATAGTGATATATATTAATTAAATAAATACGATATGATAACCCGTCATAGGATAAGACCTCTGATTTACTCTTTGCAAGAGATCTTTCAACAAGAAATGGCTTGGAAGGCATTTGTAAATTATTTTTACCTGTAATACCTGATAGAGACATATCGTACTATGTAATAAGAGGAGATTGAAGAGGAAAAGATGGGGAGACAAAGTAGTGAAAAAAAAGAGTAAAATATAATCTTCCTAATGTTGGCAGATGAGTAAGCTAAGAGAACTGTTGAAAAGAAGGCCAGACCTGGTATCTCAACTCTCTGCCTCTTTCTCAGTTAAAATTACTTTTATTATATATTAATCTTTATAGCATTATAACTTGTACGTTTGATGAGATCTCAGGACGTACACAATGAGAATCTCCAATACATAGACTTAGAGCGGGAGGATCTGTGTCTTTCCTTGTCGATACATTACTATCAGGTGGTACAATACTGGGGGAAGTGCTCTGATTCATCATCCACTCAAATATTTCCGCCACACCTTCGCAAATGGAGCCTTTCAGAGGCTGAGGTCTAAAATGCAGTAAATGGAGTCTTATGTAGAAGAGCTGACTTGTCATGGTACTCAGCATTCTTAGAACCACTTCAAATCCATGAAAAGGTGATTGAAACGTGTGTATGTGTGTGTGTTTTATATAATAAGTAAGTCATTCAGCACCATGCCAGGCAATGTAAATAATGCTGAAGTATACGTTATAAAGTTACAGACCTACTACAATTTATATTATTATGAAGTACATGGAGAAACAGATATTTTATGCTCCTCCTGTCACAAATTTTGAAATCTTAACCAACTCTTTAAGTTTTTCCGATATGTTCAAAAGCCAAATGACAAAGTACACGGATATTTCAGTACCATTTAAGGATACGTCTATTTTACAGATCAACTTAGGACTGTAGGAAGCTGTCACAGGGGCAAGCAAGGGAATGTATGTTATAGAGAACACTTAGAAACCCATATAGTTTATTTCTCTTGATTTATGAACTGCCATTACAGTAATGGGAAAAAGAAAAGTAAAACTTTCTCCTTTGCACAGCCACCTACTGACATTTTCGCCCGCCAGAGACTCACAATCCTACTATAGGCAAAGTAAACCAAAAAAGAGGAAACCCTTGTTAGAAAATAGGAGGCACAGTGAGAGCAGCAGTGGGCTAAGAGCTGTGTACAGAGGACACAGAGGAGTAGAGGAGTAGAGAGTGCTGAGGAGCAGCCCAGCCTTGGAGAGGATCTCCGACGGGGTCGGTCCGAAGGAAAGGAGAGCATATTTCAGAGACATGAGGTGTAGGAGTTTCTGTGAAATGATCTGAGACCTTAACTACCACACATAAACTGTCCCTGCAGATAAACATGGATGAAATTCTTAAGAGCCATTCTACCAAGTTTATAACACAGCCCAACAGATGAAATAAACTGAGGCAGCCAGAGTCAGTAAAAGACAAATAAGGGTGCCTGAGAGCTCCAACCAGTCAGGAGGCCATCGCTGTGAGAGCCCTTTGTTTTATTTCAGCTCCTAGTGTCCCATTCCAACCTGTTCAGTATGGGAGCGCCTGCTGCAATTCACAGGAGCTGCCTCTGGGCCCCTGGGACTGAGTTAAAAGGAGATGTGCCCTGAATTGGAACTCTATATTATTTTTCCCATAACACTGTTTGATATAGGAATGTATAGCTAGAACTAGTCAGTTTCTGTGATCAGTAATCAGTCTTGCTGATACTATTATATTTTAGGGTAACTATACATTGATGAGCTATTGGTTAAAAAGTAACCATTATACATGAGGTTGTTTCTCTAGGACAGTGTTTTTCAACCAGTGTGCCATGAGACATGGTCAGGTGTGAGTATAAATACATTTAGAAACTATATTATTAACTATATGTATAATATGTACTGTGTTAGAGTGTCATTTTGTGTCATTTTGGTAGGTGGTGTGCCCCAGGATTTTGTAAATGTAAAAAACGTGCCGCGGCTCAAAAAAGGTTGAAAATCACTGCTCTAGGAGATATGTTTCAAATTCTGAATCACTGACTTAGAAAATTGTATCACCCATCTATGAATTAGGAAATTATAATATTGTTAACATAATTCAATAATGCCATTATAATTACACATTTTTTTTATTATATGAGTGAATGTCAATCTGTTATATTACTATGCAGATTTCAGAAATTAAACTTTCTAGGTTAGTTAAATGAAAAAGTTTCAGAATATAATTAGCGACTATAATTATAGCAATGTATCAAAATGTATCATTAGTATTCACCTAATATTGTGGTGGTTGCTATAGTACAAATGTATAATAACAATAATACACTTAACATCAACTTTTAGAAATGTAATTATAATAGAAAATGTTTTAAAATTACTTGATTGCTAAGGGATCTTAATTGTAAGCTACCTAAAACTAATAATTAAGTTCATGACTCCCTTACTCAAGCATCTAGCATCTGCCTTCCCCAGAACAGAAACTTATTCAGTAAGTAAGATACCAAAATATGTTTCCTAAAAGGTTCATTAAGTTGCTTTTTATTTAATCATATTTTATCCAAAATCTGTGTTTTGCTCACCTAACACATGATTTTACTTCTCCTTATAATACTAATCAATCCCTCAATTCCATAATATGAATAGTACATATAATGTAAATTTCAGGTGCCGCACTTTACACATAGCAAACACATATAAAAAGATTACAGAGGACAGAAAATAATGTCTTTCTAGAGCAGAAGAAGTGATAAATTCAGAACTAATCAGGAAGGCACTTTTTCACATGTACCAAGATGTGGCACTTCCAAAGTTTGCTGCAACACAATGAACAAGTATTTTCATATATATTGTTTATACTAAGATGTGTTCTCAACTTAGCAAACAAACTGATGACCATTATTTAAAAATGGACTTTAAACCCCAGTACTCAGACCACAAAACTCTATTCTTAAGTTCAAGTTGTTATATAAGCAGTTTTTACTGATAGCAGAAGGCATCAAAATTGGCCAAACAAACCTCATTTCAAAAGCCTTCTGCTCATAAAGTGTTAAAAAAGCCAAATAAAGGTTAGCAAATAGAACTGTGCTATACTAACTTAATTTAAAACACAAAGCTGAAAGCAATTCATCATTTCTGAGACACTCTTCATTGCCATGCCAGATCTCTATTTTCCATTTTCCCATTTCCTTTGCAAAAGAATATTCTATGATCTTACCCAGAACATCAAGATCAAGGAGCTGTGCTAGTTTCCTTGCACCATCAGCACCAAAAATATGAGTTTTGTGTTTACATTTTGGACACTGGAAAACACTCATATTTTGAACAAGGCCCAGAACCTAGAATAATAAAAACACATTAAAATCAAAACAAAATTAAACCAAATCTCCATCCATTATTTCAATATTTTTACTGTGTGCCTACTGGTTCTAGTGATACAATGATGAATAAGTTATAGTTTTTGCTCTCAAGGAACTTAGAAGCTAGTGGGAGAGCAAGACACATGTAATTAATTTTAATAATGTGATAAATGCTAAAAAGATATAAATGAAGAGATCAAAAACATTTTGTCTGGGAAGAATAAGGGAATCTGTGAGTTACCCACAAAGGACAGTTTGTTTAGGTTGAGGGTGGAAGAGAGGTTGAGGTCTTCAGCAGGAATTCTAGGCAGAGGAGGAGCACAAGCCCGTGGAATAGGACTTGTTTGGCCTCTTAGGGCCACAACCGAGTGGGGGGCTAATGCAGAAGCTGCTTTGGTACAGAAGGTCGGGGTGCAGGGAAGGTGTTAAATGCCCTCCCTGTACTTAAGACTTCCTTTTTGAGACAACAGAAAACTGCAAAAGTTTTTTAAAAGTTGATAAGACGATATTGGAGAGGTAGTGTTGCACAATCAGAAGTGTTTCAGAAATTTAGTTTTGATGAGAATATGGAAAAATAAGCAAAAGGAACACAGGACAGTAAATAGTTAAGTGGCAAACTGTGGAAAAATCCTCATGGTACATAACAGCTAACATCTATGGAGTGCTGACTATGGTATATAACAGGCAAGGGGATAGTACTTTACATGCACTATCTCCTTTACTTCTCATACAGACTTTATAAATGGGCATTATACCATCCCCATTCTACAGGCGAGAAAGTTGACACAGCTGGCAAAAGAGTGCAACTCAGCTCTTAACAGAATGCTATAACTTGAAACAAAAACTTAAAACCTTATAGACAGTGTCCCTCTCTTACTGAGTTTCACCAGCTTCTGGCATAAAATAGGTAACTTCATAAACATTTGTTGAATAAACAGACAGGCTCTGCAAATATAATTCTTACTCATGTTCCTTTTAATCTCACTCCTTATTGATAGGAAACAGTCTTCCTCTGGGGAACAACTATCAAAGGCTTACAGAAAACAATATTTGTATCATCCTATCAATTCCATCTATAAGATGATCATTATAGGAGATATCTCTATTAGAACAATGTAGATTAAATAAAGAATAGCACCAACAGTTCACAATGGAACGTATATAAAGAAAGTGACCATATTTATTATTCTTTCTGAAAACAGAAATAGAAAAGACTAGTTTCCCATAACACATGTAAATGAAGACAAATAGTGAGGGACATAAATATGTAGGTAAGCATTTTCTATGTATCTAATATATGTCCTTTTGCTGATGCAGAGTATCACAAAAATAAATCACATTGTGTTTTGGTAATTCAGTATCATCTCCAGAAGCTAAAAGAAAACATACCTTAATAGCACACAAGTTATGTGTTTATTCATTATGTCTATATAATACATTCATTGCTTGGACAGTTTTACTGCCATTTATGTTAAATATGATATATCCCCTGACTGTAGTACTTTCAAGTTAAACACAAAAATATCACTCAAGAAATGGAAAAAGGAGTCTGATTGGTGGTGGCACATTGGATGGAGTGTTAACCTGGGATGCTGGGATCCCAGGGTTCTTGAAGACCCAAGGCTACTGGCTTGAACATGGAATCAGAGACATTATCCCATAGTTTCTGGCTTGAGCCCAAAAGGTCACTGGCTTAAAGCCTAAGGTCATTGGCTTGAGCCCAAGGTCACTGGCTTGAGCAAGAAGTCACTGGCTCAGCTTGAGCCCACTAGTCAAGGCACAAATGAGAAAGCAATCAATGAACCACTAAAGTGACACAACTACAAGTTGATGCTCCTTATCTCTTTCTTCTCTCTCTCTCTTGCTCTCTAAAAATAACAAACAAACAAAAAAAGAGAAAAAAACGGAAAAGGAAAAACAAAGTGAAAATCTAGGTAAGGGTTATTCTAATCCAGAGAGAATGGGAAAAGCATGGAGCAACAGTGAATTTGCAGTTTGTGTAATTAACTTCTTAGTATCGAACTATTCTCTAAGGACTGTATAAATGTCTAAAACACATCTTCTCTAGGGACCACATGAATGTCACAAACAAAACTATAACCAAACTCAATATTTAATGAGTTGCTATTCTATGCCAGTAACTGGGCTAAACAAAAGCAGCACATACAGTGGGAGCTAAACAGGCTCAATTTTTGCCCCTTGGAGTTTGCACACTAACTGGAGAAACAGATTTATCTACTTTAAAAACTGGAACAGCTGCTCTGGAAGCAAAGCAACAGAGTATTATGAGAGTGCAGAAGAGAGAAGACTATCTACCATGGGAGTCACTGAAGACTACCTTGAGGAAATATTTGATATTAAACTTAAAGAATAAGCAGGTAAAAACAAGGAGAGAGGTAGTAAGACAATCAAGACAGAAGTAGGGACACCTGTCTCCTTTAAGGAATTGGAAGGTCAGCATGGTATCCTGTAGTTGTCGCAGACTTATTTCTCAGAATGGCAGGGTTTTAAAAATAACATGGAATGAAGAAAATAGAAGACGTGTGTCTTTGTGTGTCTTAGACAAATTCAGGGCTCTAGTCTCTGAAATCAGTTATTTAAGAGGGACAGTTTTTGGTGCTAAAATATTCCAGTTCTCCTCCTAGGCACAAAGTTAGGATTTTTAGGACTTTTCTTCTTTGTAATTAGGTGAGCACATAAAACTTGTGCCACATCTCAGCAGAGGCCTTATGTGCTAATTCCTCATTATCTTCCCTCTATCACTTACCAGCAAGCTTCCAAGAGGCTGTCTTATCAATCTTAAGTGCCAGAATAAGAAAAGTGCTGAGGGGGGTTGAATGAATATATATATATATATATATATATATATATATATATGTAAAAATATTAAAATTTCAATGTTTCAATGATTTCTTTTGTAATTCCACTTTTATGTGCTTTATAATGAAAATAACATATTAATGCAGTAGTATATGTATACTACATGTGATTTATTAATAATAAATATATGCTCAAGCATCATTTATGATAAGGATGTACAATCAAAAAGATTTGGAAATAATCATCTACATATTTGAAATTCAGAGGTTTGGACAACTAAACTTGACTCTATTACTACTAATATGTAACTTCTAGTTTAAGGGTAAATACCCTAATCCTGCTTCCTAGATTATCTTCAGAAAACTAACTCCACTTAACTCTAGAATTCCCTCATGTTAAGAACTTCCCACAAGATCCACTGCTGAGCAAAGGCCCACCGGCACACAGCCTCACCTGACCTGTGACCTGCGGAGCCGACGCTAGCGGCCCGACATGCAAGCCGGCTTTGACCGTTGCGATGGGGCGGAAGCCAGGGACCAGGCAGAGACCCGCACCTGAACAAAGATGCTCACCCCTGCCCTTGGTGCAGAGGCTTGTGGACCCTGTGCAGCATGCAACCCCACCAGCAGGGGCGGGGCGAAGGCCGAGACTGGCTGAGGCTTGTAGAGCCAGGCACATGAATACAGCCCCTCCCATGGAGGAGAAGCAGAAACTGCAGCAACAGCCGCAGCAGGCCGCAGCAGGCCGGCACCGGCAATGCCTATACTTGAATGCCATAGGCAGCGGCAGAGGGTGGTGGGCCTACAGACAAACCACACCTAGGGAACAAAGAGGCCACAACCATTGGACTCCAGTGGCCACACACTTCTTATACACAGACAAAATGGGCAGGCAGAAAAATGCAACCCAAATGAATCAAGAGAAATCCCCAGAGAAGGACCTGAATAAGTCAGATATAACCAAATTTCCAGATGCAGAGTTTAGAATAATGATTGTTAGGATGTTCAAAGATCTTAGAACAACAATATAAGGTCATTATGAACACCTAAACAAAGAGATAAAAAATATAAAAAAGGAAATGGAAATAATAAAAAAGAATCAGAAATGACAAATACAATATCAGAATTGAAGACCACAATGGAAGGAATTAAAAGCAAGATGGATGAAGCTGATGATCAAATCAGCAAGTTAGAGGATAAGATAAAAAAAAAAGGGATGGAAGCACAGCAGAAAAAAGAAAAGAGACTCAAAAAGTCTGAGGAAACTCTAAGAGAGCTCTGTGACAACATGAAGAGAAATAACATCCACATCATAGGGGTTCCTGAAGAAGAAGACAAGGAATAAAGGACTAAAACTTTTTTCAATCAAATCATAGCTGAAAACTTCCCTATTTGAGGCAGGAAAAAGTTTCACATGTTCAAGAAGCACAGAGAACTCCATTAATGAGAAACTCAAAGAAATCTACACTAAGACACATCATAATTAAAATACGAAAGCTAAGTGATAAAGAGAAAATATTAAAAGCTGCTAGAGAAAAAAAGGCTATCACCTAAGAAGGAGCCCCAATAAAGATGACATTGACGTCTCAACAGACACACTTGAGGCAAGAAGGAAATGGCAAGAAATATTAAAAATAATGCAGAACAAGAACTTACAACCAAGACTAGTTTATCCAGCAAGACTATCATTTAAGCCCTGGCCGGTTGGCTCAGTGGTAGAGGGTCGGCCTGGCGTGCAGAGGTCCCGGGTTTGATTCCCGGCCAGGGCACACAGGAGAAGTGCCCATCTGCTTCTCCACCCCTCCCCCTCTCCTTCCTCTCTGTCTCTCTCTTCCCCTCCTGCAGCTGAGGCTCCATTGGAGCAAAGATGGCCCGGGCGCTGGGGATGCTCCTTGGCCTCTGCCCCAGGCGCTAGAGTGGCTCTGGTCACGGCAGAGCGACACCCCGGAGCAGAGCATCGCCCCCTGGTGGGCAGAGCGTCGCCCCCTGGTGGGCGTGCCGGGTGGATCCCAGTCGGGCGCATGCGGGAGTCTGTCTGACTGTCTCTCCCCATTTCTAGCTTCGGAAAAAATACAAAAATAAATAAATAAATAAATAAATGTACATAAATGTCTTGAAAGTTTAGAAGGATAGACAGCAAAGTGTTAAAAGTTATTTTATATAAATTAAAAAAAAGACTATCATTTAAAATTGAAGGAGAAATAAAAAGCTTTCCAGACAAAAAAAACCTCAATGAAATCATTACAGACACACCAATGCTGCAAGAAATGCTAAGGGGCCTGTGGTAAACAGATCAAAGGGGGAAAAGAATAGAGCAAAAGAGCAATACAGCTTTAAAGAATGAAATGGCAATAAATGACTATATATACCAATAATAACCTTAAATGTAAATAGATTAAATGATCCAATCAAAAGACATAGGGTAGCTGGGTGGATAAGAAAACAGGACCTTTACATATGCTATCTACAAGAGTCACACCTTAAAACAAAAGAAGCACAAAGACTGAAGGTAAAAGGATGGAAAAAAACATTTCATACAAATGGAAATGAAAAAAAACCTGGGGTAGCAATACTTATACCAGACAAAATGAACTTTAAAACAAAGGCTATAGTAAGAGATAAAGAAGGACACTACATAATGATAAAGGGAGCAATCCAACAGAAAAATATAACCATCATAAATATCTACGCACCTAATATAGGAGCACCTAAATATATAAAGCAGACTTTGATGGATTTAAAGGGCGAGATCAACAGCAATACTATAATAGTAGGGGATTTCAATACCCCATTAACATCACTAGCTAAATCCTCAAGAAAGAAAATAAAAAAAGAAACAGCAGACTTAAAGGACACACTAGATCAACTTGATTTAATAGATACCTTCAGAACCTTTCATCCTAAAACAGCTGGATATACATTTCTTTTAAAGTGCTCATGATACATTCTCTAGGATAAACCACATGTTACGGCACAAAAGTGGTCTCAACAAATTTAAGAAGATTGAAATCATATCAAGCATTTTCTCTGATCACAATGGCAGGAAACTAGAAATCAACCACAACAGAAAAACTAAAAAATACTCAAACACTTAGAAACTAAATAGCATGTAATTAAATAACACATGGGTTAAAAATGAGATCAAAGAAGAGATAAAAAAAATTCCTAGAAATGAATGATAATGAGCATACATCAACTCAAAATCTATGGGACACAGAAAAAGCAGTCCTGAGAGGGAAGTTCATAGCATTACAGGCATCCCTTAAGAAGCTAGAAAAAGCTCAAAGAAACAACTAGACCTTGCATCTAAAAGAACTACAAAAAGAACAGCAAGTAAAGCCTAGGGGTAGTAGAAGGAAGGAAATAATAAAGATCAAAGTGGAAATAAAAGACATAGAGGCTAAAAAATAAATACAGAGGATCAATGAAACCAGGATCTGGTTCTTTGAAAAGGTAAACAAGATCGATAAACTTTTAACTAGACTCACCAAGAAAAAAAGGGAGAGGACTCAAATAAATAAAATTAGAAATGAGAGTGGAGAAATAACTGATACAACAGAAATATAAAATATTGTAGGAAAATACTATGAAGAACTGTATGCCAAAAAATTAGAAAACCTAGATGAAATGGTCAAATTCCTTGAAACATACAATCTTCCAAAAATTAATCTGGAAGAATCAGAAAACGTAAACAGACCAATTATAACAAATGATCTTGAAGCAGTTATCAAAAAACTCCCAACAAACAAAAGTCCTGGGCCTGATGCCTTCACAAGTGAATTCTACCAAATATTCAAAGAAGAAATAACTCCTATCTTTCTCAAGCTATTTCAAAAAATTCAAGAGGAAGGAAGACTTCCAAGCTCCTTTTATGAGGGAAACATAATTCTGATTCCAAAACCAGGCAAAGACAACACAAAGAAAGAAAATTATAGGCCAACATCCCTGATGAATATAGATACTAAAATCTTCAACAAAATATTAGCAAACTGGATCCAGCGATATATGAAAAAAATCATATACCATGATCAAGTGGGATTTATTCTGGAGAGGCAAGGCTGGTACAATATTCACAAATTAAACAATGTGATTCATCACATAAACAAAAGGAAGGAGAAAAACCACATGATAATTTCAATAGATGCAGAAGAAGCATTTCATAAAACCCAGCACTCATTCATGATCAAAACTCTCAGCAAAGTGGGAACACCGGGACATATCTCAACATGATAAAGGCCATCTGTGACAAACCCACAGCCAACATCATACTCAATGGGCAAAAATTAAAAGCAATCCCCTTAAGATAAGGAACAAGGCAGGGGTGCCCTCTTTCACCACTCTTATTCAACATAGTTCTGGAATTCTTAGCCAAAGCAATCAGACAAGAAGAAGAAATAAAAGGCATTCAAATTGGAAAAGAAGAAGCAAAACTATCATTATTTGCAGATGATATGATATTGTATATAGAAAACCCTAAAGTCTCAGTCAAAAAACTATTGGACCTGTTAAATGAACTCAGCAAGGTTGCAGGATATAAAATTAATACTCAGAAATCAGAGGCATTATTATACACCAATAATGAACTGTCAGAAAGAGAAATTAAGAAAACAATCTCCTTTACTATTGGAACAAAAATAAATAAAATACCTAGGAGTAAACTTAACCAAGGAGACTAAAGACTTGTACTCGGAAAATTATAAAACACTGATAAAAGAAATCAAGGAAGATACAAACAAGTGGAAGCATATAACGTGTTCATGGTTAGGAAGAATAAACATCATTAAAATGTCTATATTACCCAAAGCAATTTATAAATTCAATGCAATACCAATTAAAATACCAATGACTTACTTCAAAGATATAGAACACATATTCCAAAAATTTATATGGAACCAAAAAAGAACATAAATAGCCTCAGCAATTTTGAAAAGGAAGAATAAAATGGGAGGTATCACACTTCCTGATATCAAGTTATACTACAAGGCCATTGTACTCAAAACAGCTTGGTACTGGCATAAGAACAGGCATATAGATCAATAGAACAGAACAGAGAACCCAGAAATAAACCCACACTTTTATGGACAACTGATATTTGACAAAGGAGGTAAGAGCATACAATGGAGTAAAGAGAGCCTCTTTAACAAATGGTGTTGGGAAAATTGGACATCTACCAGCAAAAAAAAAAAAAAAAAAAAAATGAAACTAGACCACCAACTTACATCATTCACAAAAAAAAACCCTCAAAATGGATAAAAGGCTTAATTGTAAGCCTTGAAACCATAAGCATCTTAGAAGAAAACATAGGCAGTGAGCTCTCACATCTCTTGCAGCAATAGATTTGTTGATTTATTTCCATGGGCAAGTGAAATAAAAGACAGGATAAACAAATGGGACTATATCAAACTAAAAAGCTTTTGCTAAAGACAATAAGAACAGAATAAAAAGACAAACTATGCAGTGGGAGAACAAATTTGACAATAGGTCTGATATGGGGTTAATAACCAAAATTTATAGAGAACTTATAAAACTCAATACCAGGAAGACAAACAATCTAATCCAAAAATGGGCAAAAAAAATGAATAGACACTTCTCCAAATGAATAGACACTTCTCCAAAGAGGACATACAGATGGCCAATAGGCAGATGAAAAAATGCTCAACATCACTAATCATTAGAGAAATGCAAATTAAAATCACAATGAGATATCACCTCACACCAGTTAGAATGGCGCTCATCAACAAAACAACACAGAATAAGTGCTGGCGAGGATGTGGAGAAAAGGGAACCCTCCTGCACTGCTGGTGGGAATGCAGACTGGTGCAGCCACTGTGGAAAACAGTATGGAGATTCCCCAAAAAATTAAAAATTGAACTGTCTTTTGACCCAGCTATCCCACTTTTAGGAATATACCCTAAGAACACCATAGCACTGTTCCAAAAGGAGAAATGCACCCCCATGTTTTTGGCAGCATTATTCACAACAGCGAAGATCTGGAAACAGCCCAAGTGTCCGTAAGTGGACGAGTGGATTAAAAAGCTTTGGTACATATATATATGTACTATGGAATACTACTTAGCCATAATAAATGATGACATTGGATCATTTACAACAACATGGATGGACCTTGATAACATTATACTGAGTGAAATAAGTAAATCAGAAAAAACTAAGAACTTTATGATTCCATACATAGGTGGGACATAAAATGAGACTCAGAGACATGGACAAGAGGGTTGTGGTTACAGCGGAGGGTGGGACATGAGGGAGAGGTGGAGATGGGTGTAGGGGAGGGGCACAAAGAAAACCAGATAGAAGGTGACGGAAAACAATTTGACTTTGGGTGATGGGTATGCAGCATAATCAAATGTCAAAATATCCTGGAGATGTTTTTTCTGAACATATGTACCCTGATTTATCAATGTCACCCTATTAAAATTAATATTAAAAAATAAAATAAAATAAAAAAGAACTTTCTACACATATACGAATTTGCTTTAAAAATGTAATTGAACAAAACAGAGAGCACAGGGCAGACTCCTACATGAATGTCACTAACTTACAGTGGAGATGATCTTACACTGCATCTTAATTGGACATCCATAGGGAAAATAAGGAATCTTTTTTTTTTTTTAAGTGAGAGGAAGGGCAATAGAGAGACAGACTCCTGCATGCGCCCTGACCCAGATCCACCCAGCAACTCCCATCTGCGGCTGATGCATGGACCAATCAAGCCAGTGGCTGCCAGAGGGGAAGACAGAGAGAAGGGGGAGAGGAACGGGAGGAGAAGCAGATGGTCACTTCTTCTCTGTGCCCTGACTGGGGGATGTTGGCACACTGGGCCGATGCTCTATCCACTGAGCCAACCGGCCAGGGCTAATGTTTTTGTACATGTCGTTTTTGGCTCAGTATTAAATTATACATTTTTAACTTTAGTAAAAAATGCCAAAGTTTTTCAATGAGGTTCTACCAATTTCCACTCCTGCCAGCAAAGCCTGAGAGTTCCGGTTTTGCTACAGCTTCACCAGCACTTGATACCATCAGTCTTCTTTCATTTTAGCAAATATGGTGAGTGTGTTATTATATCTCACTGTGTTGCACTGTCCAAATGTCAGTCTGTTTATACTGGGCACTGTGTGGCTCTGGTTCAAGTTCACCAAAAGGAAAGTGACATGAGGTTTGGGAGGTGAAGGTGACTGACACCTTAGGCAGAGGCCGATTAAGGTCGGTTGAGGTCCTGGGTGCAGAAGAAAATATTGGGCCCCTTAAATAAAAAGATAGACAGGGAAAATAAAAATACATGTTAACCATATTTTTAAATAAGTAAAAAATATGATATACTATTAATGTTAAAATTGCAAATATGACATCAAAATTGGTGTCATTAGAAAAAGTGTAAAGTTGGGTTTCTGTGGGGCCCTTCAGCAGTCAGGGCCCAGGGTGTGCACCTAGTGCGCCCGCCATTAAATCTACCTCTGGCCTTAGGCCAGGGGTCCCCAAACTTTTTACACAGGAGGCCAGTTCACTGTCCCTCAGACCGTTGGAGGGCCAGACTATAAAAAAACTATGAACAAATCCCTATACATACTGCACATACCTTATTTTAAAGTAAAAAAACAAAACGGGAACAAATACAATATTTAAAATAAAGAACAAGTAAATTTAAATCAACAAACTGACCAGTATTTCGATGGGAACTATGCTCCTCTCACTGACCACCAATGAAAGAGGTGCCCCTTCCGGAAGTGTGGTGGGGGTGGATAAATGGCCTCGGGGCCACAGGCATTACGCTCTAAAGCAGGGGTTGGGAACTTTTTTGGCTGACAGAGCCATAAACGCCACATATTTTAAAATGTAATTTCATGAGAGCCATACAACGAACGACCTGTGTACCTTACGCATTATCCAGTAAAAATGTGGTGTTGTCCCAGAGGACAGCTGTGATTGGCTCCAGCCACCTGCAACCATGAACATGAGCGGTAGGAAATGAATGGATTTTAATACATGAGAATGTTTTATATTTTTAATGTTATTATTTTTTTTATTAAAGATTTGTCTGCGAGCCAGATGCAGCCATCAAAAGAGCCATACCTGGCTCGCGAGCCATAGGTTCCCGACCCCTGCTCTAAAGGTTTCCTTCGGTCAGAGGTGGTGAGAGAGGCAGAGCTGTAGGAGCATGACAGCTTGTCTTCATTCTTCCTAACTCTGTGCCCAGCTCTCCTTTGCATTATAGTTTTAATTTGCATTGGCATGATTATTATTGACGTTGAGCATATTTTTACATGTTTTTTGATTATTTTCTCTTTTGTAAAGTATCTGTTTAGGTCTCTTGTTCATTTTTTCTGATTATGTTATTTTTCTTATTGAATTTTAAGAATTCCTAGTATTTTTAAAATACAATTCCTTTGTTGGTTGAGTCTCAATTTTATATTGATTTCATGTTAAAATTATAGTATTTTGAATATACTGAGTCGCCCTGGCCAGATAGCTCAGCTGCTTAAAGCATCATCCCAAAGTGCAAAAGATGTTGGCTCAATCCCCGGTCAGGGCACATACAGAAACAGATTGATGTTCCTGTCTGTCTGTCTGTCTCTCTCTCTCTCTCTAAGATTAATAAAATAAACATTAAAAAAATACTGAGTCAAGTATATTACTAAGATTAACTTTACCTCTGTATTTTTATTGACCAGTGCTGCTGTGGACCAACTCTAGCTACAGAACTTACTTTGGTAGTTCTCCTACCTAATATTGTTTTAAGATCCTAACAATACTCACTACTGGGGTCTGTGATTTGAATATTCTTTTAATGAACAGAAAGAAACATTTACCTTCAGAACTATTCAGGACGGATAAACTGTAAAGTTTCTTTGCTTTTAGTTGAAATTACATTACTCTGATAACACTCATGTGGATTATCTTCTGTTTAGAAGCTCATACAACAGTCAAACACACACATAATTAATTAAAAAGGAGGAAAAATTACTTATTAATAAAGTATTCAGACTATGTAGCAGATAACTTTTTCAAAACATGGGGCTAGCTGCGAAAAAATTTAAAAGAGAGACGAGCATTATAAAGATTAGAAACACTTCTCTATTTCATTAAAGAGTAGTTCTCTATAATCAATGAATTTCAAACAGGGGCAGCTAATATAATAAGAAAGAATATTACAATATCTATATTACTATTTCGTTGATAAAAATTCTTCTGTTAAAATAATTCATTTTCACATAACCACCCCCCTACCCCTGCCCTATAAAAAAGGTTTTATATCATGTGAATATACATTGCTAAGCTGTCTGTAAAGTGTAGAGCTATTTTGTATCATTTTATAGCAGAAACATTAGAAAACAGATGCTTTGCCATAGCTTAATTTACATAATAGCATCGAGTTGCAGCTGTAAGCATGCTCAATCAGATTTTAATGTCTCCTCAAAGTATAAGATCCTTTTTTCTTTTTACCTCAGCTAGTTTTACTAAAAGAAAAAAAAATGCTACATGTCTGCTTAACATCAGCCACCACAAACCTTTTATATGTTATTCTTATGTTATTTGAATCCATCATTGGCTCAGAAGGGTACTTCTGTTATTAACTTTTAAAAATTGACTCTCTTGAAATATCAACATTGCTCTGAACTATTGGCTTTTTGTGTCTAAATGACTGAATGGAGCAGACTCAAAAGACCCCAATTTTAATTTATCCTTGGCATTTTAAACCCAGTTTCAGGTAAGTAATAAGCAAAAATTTCAGGCTACTATATAATCCAATTTCTGAAGGTTACAATCAGGTTAAATTCTTGCTGGCTGGAACCTGCCACAAGGATAAAAAGCTATGCTTTAAGAAAAAACAAAGAGGAAAAACTCACTGTTAAACAGAGAACAAATAATAATAACTGAAGAGAAGTGCTTTTCAGTTCTACATTATCCTTGAACCACCATTTGGTATATTCCTTGAAGCATGTATAAAGATTTTATAATTTTGCAAAATGACACGGGTGTTCTTAACTTTTCTTTCTTTCAGAAGAAGTCTGGCATGGAAAGAACAAGGACTGGGCAGGCTTGCACTTGCTCCTGTCAGGAACCAATCAACTAGCTCTGGGTCTATGAGGGTATCTCAACTTCTCTATGCCCTGAATTCTAAAATGAGGCTTTATAATGATCTCTATAAACTACCAGTATAACACTAACATTCAGAGTTACACTTCCCAATTACCATGTGCTGAGGTCTATGCTAAGACTGTATATCGAATCTCATTTAACTACCACAGTGATCTATAAGATGAGTCACAAAACACTGGAGCTAAATTATTTGCTCAAGGTCCCAAGATTAGTAAATAACAGAGCCAAAATTCAAACTAGCTGGGTCACTGGTTTGTATATGGAAGTCACCAAACAAGATGAGAAGTAAGTGAACTAGAGGATTTTGTTTATGGAACTAGGAGGCCTGAAACAATTGATGAATCAATACAGTTTAGACTAGAGGGTGTTTGAACATAGTAATTAAAACGCAGTTATAAGAAAAGACATAAACAAAACCAACTTCACCATTTACTGATTCAGTTGAGCCTAAGACTTCAATCCCTTCTCCCGGCCACGGAACTCCCCTTCCCCTTAATACCCTCATTGGAGCTCTCCTGACTGTCAATAGAATCCGGGGCCCCTTAACTCCTTCCCATTTTTCAACCCACCACTTTCCTGTCTTCACTTGTCCACCTAGACAATCAGAATCCCACTGGTAATCAAATTTAAGGGAGACTCGTCTTGTTCCCTGGTATATTTCATCCTGTGACATTCCATGATGGCCATATTACTAAACCTCAACTCTGGATAATCCACAAAAATGGCAATTAAGAATGTGGGTTCTAGAAATCAGACTGCTTATGATAGGATGCCAGTGGCCCATTAACCAGATGGATGAGTTCACCTTAGGTGAGTTATTAAATCTATCTGTACAATAGTTTCCCCATCTGCAAAATGGAAAAAATGTTATCTACTTTACAGGGTTGTTGTGAGGGTTAGATCAGTTTAATTCATGTAAACCATGCAGAACAGTATTCTGGTTTAAAACAAGCATGGATTTCTGAGAGTCTGAGGAAAGACACAAAGGAGCATACACCTTCATGAGCTGTCACTATGGCTAAGATGAAGAATGCTACCTACCTAGTCTTTATTAAAGTTATCATTGAGGAATAGTCATTTTTAAAAAATAGGAAGGATTACCAAATTGTAAAGAAAGAAGCCACATGTAATATATCATGTGCAAACCAGTTAATATATACTCCTAGTAAAAGCAGGGAGGCAGTCAGACAAGACTCCCGCATGTGCCCAACTGGGATCCACCCAGCACGCCCACTAGGGAGCGATGCTCTGCCCGTCTGGGGTGTTGCTGTGTTGTGGCCGGAGCCACTCTAGCGCCTGAGGTGGAGGCCATGGAGCCATCCCCAGCGCTGGGGCCAACTTTGCTCCAATGGAGCCTTGGCTGCGGGAGGGGAAGAGAGAGGTAGAGAGGAAGGAGATTGGGAAGGATGGAGAAGCAGATGGGCGCTTTTCCTGTGTGCCCTGGCCAGGAATGGAACCTGGGACTTCCACACGTCA
Source organism: Saccopteryx bilineata (assembly GCF_036850765.1). Taxonomy (NCBI): domain Eukaryota; kingdom Metazoa; phylum Chordata; class Mammalia; order Chiroptera; family Emballonuridae; genus Saccopteryx; species Saccopteryx bilineata. The sequence goes on along the minus strand of NC_089493.1, from coordinate 103,924,144 downwards.
GGGCCGATGCTCTACTGCTGAGCCAACCAGCAGGGCCAAAATATTCTTTAAATACAACAGAAGTATTCAACTTTCCAGAGGGTCAAGCAAGACTACTTACTGATCACAGAGGAAAAACTACGCTCAAGGATGAAAAGGAGGGAATAAATGTGTCACTTGCATCTATTTTCACATAAGAGTACCTATTTGCAAATCATTTTTTAAGGCAGGTAAGCTTGAGTTATTAAATAAAATAGGATTTGGGGGATAAAACAGACAAACTAGATGTTGAGGAAGCTCCAAGACTGGTATCAAACACATGTGTTTTGAAAGCATTCAAGGGTGAAGGTGCAGAACTCCTGGTCCAAACAGATAACCAACCGCCATAAGCGGTTCCTCAGCCAGAAAAATAATGCATCACAGTTCTGATCCTCATCACTAAGAACAACTTGTAGGGTCTTTGGTAATAAAAATGGAAACTAGAAAGAAAACATTGATAAGAATCATCTATTTTAGGTTCTAAGATCACGTAATTTTTCTTAGAAGACAATATAATATTAACCCTTACAAGTAAAGGCTAAAAAGTTCAAGACCACTGCAGGATTTTTTGTTTCTTTGTTTTTTGTTTTTAGACAGCAGGAAAAGCAAACCACAAGAAAAACAAAATTTCTAATGCTTTCATAAAATAGATAATTATTTGCAAGGATGAAATAGTTATAGTATTATCAGAATTACCTATAAGGAAAAAGTTTAGTCCAGCATTAGGCTTTAATATACAGGGCTGAGAAAAGTAGGTTTATAGTTGTGCATATGCAAAACACAAGGAGTTTATTCTTGTATTATCATTTATTAATTGTATTATTTTGCATATGAGTAACCATAAATCTACTTTTGCCCCACCTTGTATTGGCTGCCAGGTCAACTGTAGCATAGACAGCTAGCTGTTCACCAAAATCCATGGTTTCATCTTCCTGGGCACATAGCTAACCCATGTCTCTTGGGCTCCTTGAAAAATATGACATGTGGTCTCATGGCTGAGTTTTAGTCAGTGGAATGTGAGCAGAAGTACGTGCATCACAACCAGACCTGGTCCTAAAAATCTCCCATGTGCATGCTTCTGTGCTTTCTGTTTTGCCTGGCTCAAATGAGGATGGCCCCAAGGGTGGGGTGACCTTAGAAGTCACATTTTAAAATGTCAAAGGTTCCACCAGCCTAGGTGATTTTATGGAAGAAGGTCACTAATCTCAACTTCCTCTACCAGTACTGTTACATGAGCAAGGAATAAACTGCTGTTGCATTTATATCACTATATATTCTGAGGTACAGCTGTAATAGCAATTAGCCTATATTAAATAATGCAGAATTGTAGATTGTAAATAACTTTAGCGACTTAATAAATCTATATGAAGAGAACAATTTAGGTTCAACTAATATACTAAAGGAGTAAGGAAATCTCACACTAGTCATCTAAAGTTTTTAAATTTTCTTGTTAAAGTTTTTATTAGCAAATAAACAAACTTGTTGAAATATCTAGGCCAAATACATAAATACCTGTGACTTATAAATTTATCTGTTTTGTGATAATATTCAAATGGTTATTGTGATGGGCATTAATTATATGACATTATATTGCATTGAGTGTTTAGAGTCGGCCAAACGCTGTACTAAACCCTCTGTGTGCATGATTTCATTTATTTTTCCCCTCAGCTCTCTGAGGGGAATACTACTGTAATTCCCATACTATGAATGAGAACACTGAAGCGTGGACTAAATAACTTGTTCAGGCCATGTAGCTACGAAATGGCAGGGCTGGGACTTGAGCTCTAGCATTCAGACTCCTTAGCTTACCCTTCTTTACTATTATGTAAAAATGCTCTGTAAGCAAAAACCCATTACATAAAAATTATAATAAAATTTCTAAAGTAATCTAATTTACAACCATGAAAGAGGTTATATATTTAAAGAACACAGCTCTCTAAGTGCTAAAAAAATATCTGTATATAAGAGGCTACAAATATATAGGTAAATAATAAATCTGGTTCTGTGAGAAGAGATGGCCACATACATCTTGTGATGTGAATAGTATTAAAAAGGCCAACACCAAATCATTTTCTCTACCAGTCTCTTCCTTGCCAAACAGATTTAAATCACAACCCTCAGAGAATAAGGGAAAGGATTTGTGACTGGAATCTCACCTCTAATTTCTAGTTCACTGTTATCCAGAGCAAGAAACCAGATTCCAAAAGATTTATTAATGGCCCCATAACTCAAAATCCCTTTCATTTTTGCTGTTTTTTCTTACCACCCTACCCCATATAATCAATTGCCAAGCCTATTTATCCTTCCTTCGAAATTCCAGTTACATTTATTTCCCTTTCCATTGTCTGTTATTCTAGATTAGACCCTTACTATGACCTATACCAGTGTTTTTTTTCCAATTTATTAAAACTGTCTTATGAAAACAGAGGTGTTTTACATCTTGATCCAATATAAACATACATATAAGTGTTTATAACTGAGAACAAATCTTTAGGAAATAATACTTTCTATTCCTGAGAGCAACTTACCCTAAAACTGTTTAAAAGGTTTGGTTATATCTCTCACTGTATTGATTTCATGACTCATGTGGGTCACACCCTGTAACCACCTGGACCACTGAAAATGCTCCCTCACTGCCTCCACACTCTCCTGGATCCCATCCTTTCTATTCACCCTCACCAGATTAAATCACTCTAAAGCTTTATTCTACTTTTGCCTCCTATCCTGCATTCTTAAAGGACTCCTCTAAAAATCTGAAGAAGAAAGTCCAAATTCCTAGCCTCGCTCAGTGTTTAAGTCTCGACTAAACCTGAGCCTAGTATAGACACATCCAAACACAGGGGTCCCCAAACTTTTTACATAGGGGGCCAGTTCACTGTCCCTCAGACCGTTGGAGGGCCAGACTATAAAAAAAACTATGAACAAATAAATCCCTATGCACACTGCACAAATCTTATTTTAAAGTAAAAAAACAAAACGGGAACAAATACAATATTTAAAATAAAGAACAAGTAAATTTAAATCAACAAACTGACCAGTATTTCAATGGGAATTCTGCTCCTCTCACTGACCACCAATGAAAGAGGTGCCCCTTCCGGAAGTGCGGCGGGGGCCGGATAAATGGCCTCACGGGGCCACATGCAGCCCGCAGGCTGTAGTTTGGGGACGCCTGCCCATATATATTACTTTAACTGTAGACAAACTGAATAACTCTGAACACAACTTGTAATTTTCTGATTCTTTTCAGAATGAATTCTATCCTCTCCCATCCCCCAGTATGTCTGTGAAAATTCTACTCCACTCATTCATCGAGTATATATTTAGGGAGCAGCTATCTATTTATTCTAGGTACAGAGGGAGGTGAGTGGTCCCTGCACTCACGGGGCTGACAGTAAGCAGGGCACCAGAGATGTCAAAGTACAGTACCGACAAACGGAAAATGGTTACAGAGGAGGAGAAACAGGGTATTGCTGGGTCAGTCTCTACGGGGTCAGAGCAAGTCTCCCAGAGAAAAAGATGCTTAGTCTAAGTACCATAGGATACAAAAGAGTTGCTATAGTAAAGGTGAGGGCAAATGTTTCTTAGGTGGAGAAACAACATGCAGAAGATGGAGAGGGGAGAAACTGTTTGGAAATCTCAAAGAAGTGGGAGACAACCCACTTGGCTGTGGCAGGAAGTGGGAAGCAGAGCGGCCAGTGCCCTGGGCATAAAGGGAACAGCAGATTGTGGATGGCAATGTGTCCAGGTCAAATGTCAGTGTAATAAGAATCTATCATCTGCCTCATCTATGCCAGGCAACTGAGAATGTAAGGATAGGTAAGGCATGTTTTCTTGGCCTGAGGAGCTCACATTTTTTAGTACAGACTGATAGGTAAACTTGTAGTGGGATAAGAGTCAAACTAGATCTATGGTCAAGTGTTTCAGAGAGAGAATTATTAGCCTTTTCTGCAGTTTGGTAGAAACTTCCTAGAGGAAGTAATGCCTGAGCAGGGGTTTGAAAAATGAGTATGAGCTCCCAAGCTGACAATGGCTTATCAGGGACGGGACCAGCATGTGTAAACTTAGAGGGACATGAAAAATATTATGACTTTTCCATGAAAGAGTTCCTTGATAGCCCAGAGAAGAAAGTATTCTATTTTTCCTCAGAATTTAAGGCTCTGCACCACAATGGAATTAGTCTCCAGGATGACAAGGTACTTGAAGAAAAAGGCTTTATCCTCCTCATCTTTTAAAAATGGGGCTTATTACAGTACTTTGCTTAGAGAAGCCACTCAGTGTCAGTAAATATGTATTTGTGGAATAAATAACCATTTATTGAATTAAAATTAACTAAGTGACCCCTTACAAACAGATGGAATAGGAGAGGAAACACCCTGTAACACACTGTTCAGGAACTGGGAGGGAGATACCTAAGAAGGGCGGGCTGGACGGTGAAACCCCTCTAACTCCAGAAGTTCAAACAGTAGGGGACAGGCTTCAAACTGAGGTGCCTGGGCTTCCCTTGTAAAAAAAGGTAACAAAAATGGGTAGAGTGACACAACACATAAAGTACTCCCAATTAAAAATGTATATGATTAAAAATTTTTATTATTTAAAAAAAAAAGTCTATCTACAAATACTAAGATAATCAAGGATTTGGCAGAGTTAATATCATTCAGGCAGAGAAAAAAGAATTTAATAGTTTATCTCTTCTTCTCCTTCCCCTATCAGAACCTTGAGTTTTAAGAAAGCATTTAAATTAACTTCAGAATGTTATTGTCGACATTACTAAACTCTGTCCATACCAATGAATTCCAATGACACTACTGTTTCCATGGTAACTAATGCACTTCAAAAGAAGAAAAAATAGAGCGAAACTAAAAACCAGGAAAAATGGCATAAAGTGGTATAAACAAAGCATAACATTTCTCCTTTGCACTTATGGAACACTTTCTTATTTCAAATGCTTTACCATTACGTAGGCTCCAAGCGTCTTAAGTGCCAGAAGTATGTGAGGTCAGCAAATCCACACCCCATCCATAGCTGGAATTCCGTATATGATGTGGCCTACATCGTGGCTAGCCAACTGCTTTCAGAGCTCATTGCTGCAAAGTTCTCACTCTCATTGCAAAAATTACTAAATCTCTTTTTGTTCTGCAGGTTTAAGAGATGATTAAGATATTCTATATTTATTTAAAATTTTTGCTGTCTAGAAAGCAAATTATTAAAGCATAAGGGTTAAAAAAAGATATATGGCAATGTAAAAAAAAAGCCAGTTTGAAGGGATTATACCTTTCCAATGATTTTCATTTCCTCCACTTCTACCCCACACGTCTATGACCAACCACACGGACCAGAACTACTCTAACTCTGCAAATTTAAACTCCAACATTGCTTTCTTTTCTTTTCTTTTTTTGTGACAGAGACAGAGAGTGTCAGAGCGAGGGACAGATAGACAGGAAGGGAGAGATGAGAAGCATGAATTCTTCTTTGTGGCTCCTTAATTGTTCATTGATTGCTTTCTCATATGTGCCTTGATGGGGGGGGGGGGGATACAGCAGACAGAGTGACCCCTTGCTCAAGCCAGCGACCTTGGGCTCAAGCTGGTGAGCCCCGCTCAAACCAGATGAGCCCCCGCTCAAGCTGGTGAGCTCGGGGTCTCGAACCTGGGTCCTCTGCGTCCCAGTCCTATGCTCTATCCACTGCGCCACCGCCGGGTCAGGCTCCAACACTGCTTTCTGATCATAAACAACTCCTTCAGTCCCTAAATAATCCTGCACTAGTCCTATGAGCTTTATGCAGCCTGAGATCCTTCTCTTGTAATCTTTTTCATATTATTTCTTGCTGATATCCTCAACTTTTATCCTTATCCCTCAGTGGCACTGAGACTTAGCAATAGCCTAACCTGGACTTAGTGACCACCCATCACTCTTCCCCACTGTTATGTTCCATAGGATTCTCTGTCCCACCTTCTGTCCTATAGGCTAGAGAAGTATCTGCCAGAACAATTATGAGATTATATGCTTATTGACTAGTAGGGCAGGGCAGTAAGTGTCAAATGCTGCGTGTAAGTGAAAATAACATAAGGGTGGAAAGGTATACCGTATTTCCCTATGTAGAAGACATACCCTTTTTCGAAAAATTTGGGGTCTAAAAACTGGGTGTGTCTTATACCATGGTTGTAGCATTTCAAATGCCATAGATGGAACTGAGGATGAGATATTTTATGAAGACAGTGATTCGCCATCAGACACAGATGAGGACAAGCTAATGGATGGGAGTTTTGACAGTGATGAGGAGTTGTATGAATTTTATGATGAATAAAACTTGGGTTCAATAACTATGTAATACATTTTTTTTCAAATTTGGACCCCAAAATTAAGGTGTGTTTTATACACGGGAGTGTCTTATACATGGGGAAATACAGTATAAGCTGCATTTGGCAGCAATGGTCATTAGACTCCCAACTAGAAAGGTGCATATAGGACTTGCCGCATAGCCATAGTTGCCTCAAGGGATGGCATCAGTTGAAATGGTCTTTTCTTATACATAATAATAATTTACTGGGGGTGGGGAGGGAGACAAAAAGCTCTTGCTTCTACTTTTTAATTTTTTTTATTTTTATTCATTTTAGAGAGGGGGGGAGAGAGAGAGAGAGAGAGAGAGAGAGAGAGAGAGAGAAGGGGGAGGAACAGGAAGCATCAACTCCCATATGTGCCTTGACCAGGCAAGCCAGGGTTTTGAACCGGCAACCTCAGTGTTTCCAGGTCGACGCTCCATCCACTGCGCCACCACAGGTCAGGCGCTTCTGCTTTTTTAAACTTTCTCCTCGAGGATTTCTAGATGGTTTTGAGTGAGTTGGACAAAGGCCCCACCCTTATCTTAAAGAATGAGAAGTTAAGTATTGACTTATATGCTGATAGCATGGCTGCCATTCTGACCTTGAACTGGCGGTAACGGACCACTGGCCCTATTATCTCATTTCTACCAGAAAGAAGGGCCATGGATTAGGTCTCATAACTTTTGATAGACAGCTCTCTCTTTAACTCTTTGTCAATTTATATTTTAAAATCCCATATCTGTGTAGGCATTACTTGTATCAGTTAATCTTGGAGGGCATAATAGGAAGTCACATTGCTCAAACTAAGTGCTTCATTGAGACAGTTTTCTGTCCGAGGTGGGCATTTGGCTACCACTGCTTTAAAATTTTTCTAAGCTACAATGCACAACACAGAACACCATCTTGGGAGTTTTATCATTCATTTATCCACATATAAAAGCTGTCCCTATAACACAACACGTTCTGATCACCACTCTACCCCTGGTAGTGAGAATACCCTCAGATGACCTGGAAGGTAAACATACAGGCTTATCAGGCTCCTCAATTTTCCTAAGAGCATACTGTTCCAATCTTGAGCTCTATGTCTTGGTCATGCGTATAGCTCTGCACTAACTGACAAGCGAGAAGAGGTACTTGTCAAAGAGGATCATCTCAACCCCCACTACTCTACCATTTTTACTTTTCAGAAGCTCTCCTGAGAGAAAAACATTTATGAAAGCTTCCCCGAGAGTCTATTCATTCTACTACATCACTGGATCTTAAGCCATGTTATAGTCTCACTGAATAATTTAATAAAAGTTATGAATTCATTCCATGCCAAACAAATACAAAGTGAACACATAATTTGGGGAGTGGGGGGTGGGAGGGTAGGAGAGAGAATCATGAGAGCCCTGAAGTTAATCCATGGGCTGAGGTCTAAAAAGCTCTGCTCTATGAACTCTAAAATCTATCCCTGAATTACACAAGGCCCATAGAGAACCATACAGATGGGAGCATCACACTGGCTTTGTACTGAAATGCTTATTCTAAACTGTACACTTCCACAAGTCCACTTGCTTTTGTGAGGCACACTAGGAGGGAAAGCCTCTATTTATGGTTGAGAAGGTGATGAGACTGTGTTTATATTTACAGGGTTTCCTTTTTTCAGAGAACCTAGCGGAGACTTCTGCTTCTCTAGGCTCAGCTCTGCTTCTCTTGAGCATCAAGCTCTTTTCTTAACCTTGTGGAAATGAACAATTTTATCAAAGTCTTATGTTTCTCTCCCATGCCTACTAGAAAATTAATGGCATACCTCTAGCACATATTTAAGTCCCTTAATGGCACTCAATTTGTTTACAGATTTCACTTCTGACTCCATTTGATTTTAATTGTACTTTGCCTTATTTTCATCATATTTTTAATCTGTTCTATTTTGCCATGTTATATATGTAGCAAATCCTTTGATACCTGTGTTTCCACTGGTTAGATTTTCAAGTATATCTACCTAAATAATTTCCTAAAATACTTTCTTTCTTTTTTTTCTTTTTGACAGAGATAGAGAGAGTGTCAGAGAGAGGGACAGATAGGAACAGACAGGAAGGGAGAGATGAGAAGCATCAATTTTTCATTGTGGCACATTAGTTCATTGATTACTTTCTCATATGTGCCTTGATGGGGGGGGGCTACAGCAGACCAAGTAACCCCTTGCTCAAGACAGCGACCTTGGGTCCAGGCTGGTGAGCTTTGCTTAAACCAGATGAACCTGCGCTCAAGCTGGTGACCTCGGGGTCTCAAACCTGGGTCCCCCACATCCCAGTCCGATGCTCTTTCCACTGTGCCACCGCCTGGTCAGGTTTTTTTTTTCTTTTGACAGAGACAGAGAGGGAGTCAGAGAGAGGGACAGATAGGAACAGAAAGACAGGAAAGGAGATGAGAAGCATCGATTCTTTGTTGCAGCTTGTTAGTTGTTCAGTAATTGCTTTCTCATATGTACCTTGACTGGGAGGCTACAGCAGAGTTAGTGACCCCTTCCTCAAGCCAGCGATCTTGAGCTCAAGCCAGAGACCCCTCGCTCAAGCTGGTGAGCCTCTACTCAAGATGGCGACCTTGGGGTTTCGAACCTGGGTCCACTGCATCACAGTCCAATTCTCTATTCACTATGCCACCACCTGGTCAGCCTAAAATACTTTCATTATTTATTTTTGGTGGGGAAGAGTCAGTGAGAACTGTAAGTATTTGGGAGAAGTAGTGCTTGTTCAGAAAACTCATACTGGAAGGATATTTTAGAATTCTTAATTAATATAATGTGTATATGTGTTTGTGCCTATATATGTATTGTTAAAGTAACCATAAAGATGAAGTAAGGTTTTCATATAGATTTCCGCAAAGAACTAAATTAAAACTTGGAATTATATTTCTCAGTGACTCACTTCTTTAGTCAGAAGTGTCTTGCATTTTTGTGACAATGAACCATAAATGCTTACAGGCACGTGGACTTTCCGAAACATCTCGGCGCCCTTGCGAGCGTCCATCAAGGCAATGTCCTGGGGCGTGGAGACGATCACAGCACCTGACCAAAAGAAATCAAAAGGAAGCAAAATAATGCGATCATTTAATTATTTATAGAAAAATTACTTCCAAAGTTATGTTGCTTACAAAGTAAAAGAGTCAACTATATTAACTATTTATGTAATTTCTATAAATTTTACATTCATTCAAGAATGGGGAAGTTGTGGAAATACCTATTTTGCCTATTTTTGACTCCTCACTTCTAAAATTACAACTGACTGACCAATGATTCAAGATCACAGCTGTATCATCAGAACCTCCTTCCCACTTAGATGACATGCTATTTGGAAAATGCACAGGATGGCTTACTTTCAAGAAGCTAATAGTCTACTTAGTAGACCAAAAAAAATTAAGGATTACAACACAATATGCTAATCATTATAACAGAGGTATGCCTAAGGTGTCATGGAGTTCTAAAGGAGGAATAAAAAAAATAAAAATCCAATCCAGAGAGAGGGTGATAATGAATGGGGTGAGAAAGCAGGAATGAGACATAGTAGAGAAAAGTTTTCAGAAAGACGTGATTCCAAAGCACAGTCCTAAAAGTATGTATTATAAAAAATTCACCAGCGTAGACACACTGTGAAGAATAGTGTATTGGGGGCAAAACTAGACACTGAGCAAACATTCAGACCTGAACTAAAGCAGCAGAGAAAGTAGGTGAAGATGGAAGCTTCCCCGGGTCTCCACTATTACCCTGCAGAAATCAGATGGCTCTATGATACAGTGTTTTGAGAGAAAGTGCAGAGCAACTTTTTCTGTAAGTGAAAACACCCAGAGGCTTGGCTATGGTTTTCAGAGTCTGTGTATTTCCTAAATTTGGCCCTGGCCAGTTGGCTCAGTCTTAGAGTGTCGGTCCGGTGTATGGATGTCCCAGGTTCGATTCCCAGTCAGGGCACACAGGAGAAGTGCCATTGCTTCTCTACTCCTCCTCCTCTCGCTTCCTTCTCTCTTTCCCTTCTGTAGCCATGGCTCCAATGGAGCCTTGACACAGAGGATGGCTCCATGGCCTCTAACTCAGGCACTAAGAAGAGCTCGGTTGCTGAGCAATGGAGCAATGCCTCAGATGGGCAGAACATCACTCCCTAGTGCAGGGGTCTCAAACTCGCGGCCGTGTGGCCCGCCCACCAATTTTGTGCGGCCCACAGACTAATCAAACTTCGTGGATTAATCTGCGGGCCAGTCTGCGGCCGCACAAAATTGGTGGGCGGGCCGCATGCGGCCCACGGGCCACGAGTTTGAGATCCCTGCCCTAGTGGGTTTGCCAGGTGGATCCCTGTCAGGGCACATCCAGGAGTCTATATGTAACTCCCCTCCCTTCACTGAATAAAAAAAATTTCCTAAATTTTGTGGTTTCTTTTAGATGATAGCTTAAAAAATAATTAACATAAGTATAGTCTAGATCAGTGTTTTTCAACCAGCGTGCCATGAGACATGGTCAGGTGTGCCGTGGGGAAATTAAACATGGGTCCCCAAACTACAGCCTGCATGCCGGATACGGCCCGAGGAGGCTATTCATCCGGCCCGTGGTCAGCCTCCTCCATCCGGACATAAACATTCCCCTCACAATCCCTCCAGCTATCAGCGACAGGAGGAGTGGAGGTACAGGGAACGCACACTGACCAATCACCTTCTAGGATCATCCCGACCACTAGCGATGAACCAATAGTAGGCCGCCTCTCATCCACACCTAGGAAGGTCCCTGCTCGGGCTGCTGCACACTTGTCATTGTGTGGCCGAGGCGAGTAGTTGAAGCTGCTACTCCTCCCCATGGTCCCGATTTCTAATCCTGGTCAGGACTGGAGGTAAATGTTGCCACCACTAGATGAAGCCTCAGCCTCAGCTGGTTATGTCTATCCTGATAGTGTATATAGATATTTGACCTTTACCTTTTTAAAAGAGGCCCCCGCAGAGGGTGATATACAATGCATCACAATGTTATCTAACTTTAAAGCTAAAGTTTGCTGATCTTCCTTTGGACAGTTTTTGGTTATCTGTTGCCAAGGAGTTCCCCATTCTGGCCAACAAAGCTATTTTGACATTGCTCCCGTTTTCAGCCACATATCTATGTGAGCTGAGCTTCTCAAGCTTGACTGCAATAAAAACTAAAAACAGAGAGACTGAGAACTGTTGAGGAAGAGCTTCGTGTGTGTCTTTCTACCATTCCTGCCAGGATATCCCTTTTGTGTTCATCGAAACAGGCCCAGGTTTCACACTAAGTGAGTATAAATACATTTAAAAACTATATTATTAACTATATGTATAATATGTACTGTGTTAGAGTGTCATTTTGTGTCATTTTGGTAGGTGGTGCCCCAGGATTTTGTAAATGTAAAAAATGTGCCGCGGCTCAAAAAAGGTTGAAAATCACTGGTCTAGAAGATCACCTGGATAATCATCATCTTATAACTAAATCCACATTACCATGACTTTTTAGAGTCCCAAAGCATCAAATTGGCTCCAAGTAAAAGTACTTCATCATAGCTAATAAAAACAGAGGTAGGGTTAACAATAAATAACTTGAGTGCAGGCTGACCAGTGGTGGCGCAGAGGATCGTGCACTGACCTGGGATGCTAAAATCCCAAGTTTGAAACCCAGAGGCCACTGGCCTGAGCACAGGCTCACCAGCTTGAGGTCAGGACCACTGACACGATCTCAAGGTTGCTGGCTCGAAGCGCAAGGTTGCTGGCTCAGCTTAAGCCCCTCCTCCCCTCCATCAGGGCACATATGAGAAGCAATCAATGAATAACTAAAGTGAAACAACTAAGAAGTTGATGCTTCTCATCTCTCCCCTTTCTCTCTATAAAAATGGCATAGTGATACTTAGGTCACAAAGTGAAATAATCAAATGAACTAATGTACATAAGATGCTTGACATGGTGCCTGGACAAAGGGTAAACGTTTAATAAATGGCAGCTGTTGTCAATAATATCATCATCATCTTTATTATTGTTACCAACAGAATGTCTTGCAAGTTGCTCAGGTAATTTTCATATTTGCCATCAGATAGCTCATCCTGTTGCCTGTGAAATAAGTCCTTTTGCAGTGTGGTGAGAAAGGAATTTCACAGGTCACAAGTGAAGAAGTTTAAACCTAGTGGCAAGATTTTATTAGGGAAAATTACTACACCCTGGGGAGCAAGCGGGGGGGGGGGGGAGGCTCTAGCAACAACTACTCCAAGATTCCAGATAATCCGCCATATATTTCCTTTGTTCTCAGTAGTAATCAAGCTGCCATTCAAAATCCTACAACCCACTCTTTGGTTCTTCCCCCTTAATCAATCTCACTTCAAGACTCCCCAGAGTTTCATGCCCCCTGTCCAATCTGACTCCTTTCCTAGGCTAGATTCTGCCCTTTCATGTCACCATTTTGGTTTTACCATGCTTGTCTTAAAGTAAAAGCTCCTCCCCTCACCATTTTGACTTACATTGCACATGTCCAAAAGATATACTACATCATCTGGTTTCTACTGCACATGTGCCCAGTAGAAGAAATCCCCCCTTGTTCCCCCCAAACTCTGACAATCCAGCACGTGGAGGCCAGCAGTCCCCTTGCTCCCCCCACAACAATTTGGCACAAAGGCTGGCAGGGCCTTGGGAAGACTCTTCCCAACAGGCTTGGGAATTAAGTCCAGGGCTGAGGGCACAATGGCCTTCTGAAATGTCCATATGCTATGGCCTCCTAGCAAATTAAGCTCAATGGAATGCTGCAACTTCCTACTGAAGCAGGCTTTCCAGCTTTATCAAACTTTAATATTTAATTCCTTTTCCAAGTCCCTTTATTAATAACTAGCAAACTACCAACACTAACAAGCCTGTTGCATGAATCATTACATCCTTCTATTTTGATTTGCTCTGCCCAAGAAACCAAAAATTAGTCAAAGTTCTCTTTCTATTCTTTCAAGATGGGTGGAAATCACATCTCTGCAAAAATTATACTCAAACCTATTCTACACATCCATTATATTTCCACAATTCACCATTTTCTAGATTCTGTTACCAATATATTTCAGTGTTTTTTGATATCCAAGCATTTGGAAGGGACCTAATTCCAGTTCTATCCCATCTAGCTGTGTGACTAACCTTGGGCAGAACTCAAAAGCACTCTAAGTCTCAGTCTCCTCAGCAGTAAAATTTATGCAAGTACTTCATAGTCTCCAAGGTCTCAGCTACCTCTCTGATTATATGATTTAGCATTTCTTCTTCACTATAGTTCCAAAACCATCCCTGTTCAACCTGACTCCCTCAGTAAACTTACTTAAGTGACTGTGGAATGCAGGCTCCTCCAAGCATTATGGCCCCCCCACCTCAGAGCCTTTCCCTTTACATGTAAACGAAAACCCCTTTGGCTATTTCCTCCCAATTTTCTCCTTAACTACATACTAAGTATATTTGGAGTTTTCTATTATATTAGCCCTAAAAAGTACCTTCAGCTTTTATATGATATAAATATTTCCTTTTTTAAAATATCCTTTTTCTACTTTTTGCATTACTACTTCACAATATAGTTTCATGACGAGTTATGATTTTTCTCATTTTTTAATCACACAAAACTAATGACACAATGGCTTGCACAAAATGTGCACTTCACAAAGGATCGGCAATTTAAACAATGTCTTTATATTTTCAAATCATCTGTTCTGGACTATCACTGCATAAACTCTTAGTAAATCCTTGAACTAGGAGTCAAGAGTATGGATTCTAGTTTGTCAACTATGCTAATGTACTATTTAGTCTTAAATAGCTCACTAAATCTCAATATATCTCAATTAATTCTTATAGTATAATGAACCTATTTCCAGTGGTCCTGTCACCTGAGAAAGCCCAAGTCCAAGGGGTCTTTCCCCTCCTAGGTTCCTGTCATGCTTGGAAGGATGAATTCAGGCAAAGCAAGCAGTTTATTAAGCAAAGCTATCCACTAGGCACAAAGCACAAGCGGGCATTTCAGCTAGCCTGAACCCCCCGCCGGTTGGGGGTCTTAGGAGTGTGCTGGGTAAACAAGTATATTTAGGTTTGCTCCCTTGTATTTTGCATTGGCATGGGGCAGGCGCATGTGTGTAGAGTCCGTGAAAGGCTGTGGGTACTTGCCCTCAGGGCGGCAGACTGCAAATTGCCGACTGCCTTCCTGCTTGAAAGGGGCCATTGTCTGCTATTATTTCCTGGAGAAGGTTTTTTTCTCCCACCTGTTTTGATGGAAAGTCCAGAAAGAGAGAAAGAGAGTGCTGAGGGCTTGGGAGCCCTGAGATTTTGGCCTGGCCTGATTGGCTGGGGAGTGCTGAGGCTGGTGGAAGCCTGTGAGTCTGGAGTGAGAAAGGGAAGCGGTCTTCCCTGCCTGTTCCCTAGTCTGCCTTTACAAGACTTTAATAAACAGAATGGCCCACCATTTTCTGACTCTGCAGTTCTTTTACCATCTTCCCGAATCCAACGGGAACCTGCATGGCCATGGCGGCGGCCACTGGCCTTACAGAAAAATATACTCTTAGTTTCAAGGCTTTGTTTCCCTGTTATTTAAGGTGACCAACTTTTTTTTTTTTTTTGTATTTTTCTGAAGTTGGAAACAGGGAGGCAGTCAGATAAACTCCCGCATGAGCCCGACTGAGATCCACCCGCCATGCCCACCAGGGGGCAATGCTCTGCCAGTCTGGGGCATTGCTCTGTTGCAACCAGGGCCATTCTGAGGCAGAGGCCATGGAACCATCCTCAGCACCCGGGCCAACCTTGCTCCAATGGAGCCTTGGCTGCAGGAGGGGAAAAGAGAGACAGAGAGGAAGGAGAGAAGGAGGGATGGAGAAGCAGATGGGCGCTTCTCCTGTGTGCCCTGGCCGGGAATTGAACCCGGGACTCCTGCACACCAGGCCAATGCTCTACCACTGAGCCAACCAGCCAGGGCCAAGGTGACCAACTTTTTTACAATGAAAAGAAAAACAAAAATAAATTGAAAAAAAAAACAATATCGTAAATATAAGAAACATTTTATTCATTTCATTGCAACAATAATACACTATAATATGATAAATGCATAATAAAAACATTTGTAATATTTTATATTGTAATTATGCTTACATGCCTATTAATTTTTAATAATAATTGTAAGAAAACAAGTACTCATTTAGATACAAATACATCCATCACACACAATGGATCTTTTCTTCATCAAATACAGATATTTACAGATTAGTCTTCCAATATCAAAAATGAGGACATGTAGGAGGACACTTTTCAAGGGAGGATGGAACTTACAAAAGAAGGACTGTCCTCCCTAAAGGAGGACGATTGGTCACCTTACTGTTATTGGGTCTAACATATAGGGCTTCAAGCCTCCCATTGCTTGATATTGGGACTAACATACAGTGTTCCAAGGATGTCTGGACATCTGATTTTCTTTTGGTAGACCTTAAGACTGTGGACTCCCTCATTCAGTGGGTGAAATAAACTCCCTGTTTTTCTCCCGTACCCATTTTCCTGCCCTGGTAATTGTCTGTTCTACCTAACAGTCCTATTTAATTTAAAGAGCTGTTCCATTAAAATTATATAAAAGTGTTATAAAAACATATGATGACATTATTTCGATAGCTGTAAGATCCCAGAGAGAGGAATCAAAGTGATATGGTTTTCTTTGTAGTACTTAACTCGAACACAATACCACAAATAAGCATCTATATGCCATCTGAGTTTCTTTATTGAGTAACCTAAATAGCACCATTCATATCTCAATTAATAATAACTTTGTGACAAGAAAAATGATCATCTTCCATGTCCTATCAAATGCTCACAAAAAATGTAAACATTCCATTGGAACTACCAGCTACATTTATAAAAGATTTTTTTGTTTGTTTGTTTGTTTGTTTGTATTTTTCCGAAGCTGGAAATGGGGAGGCAGTCAGACAGACTCCCGTATGTGCCCAACCGGGATCCACCTGGCACGCCCACCAGGGAGCGATGCTCTGCCCATCTGGGGTGTCGCTCTGCTGCAACCAGAGCCATTCTAGCGGCTGAGGCAGGGGCCACAGAGCCATCCTCAGCGCCCGGGCCAACTTTGCTCCAATGGAGCCTTGGCTACGGGAGGGGAAAAGAGAGACAGAGAGGAAGGAGAGGGGGAGAGGTGGAGCAGATGGGCGCTTCTCCTGTGTGCCCTGGCCAGGAATCGAACCCGGGACTCCTGCAAGCCAGGCCAATGTTCTACCACTGAGCAAACCAGCCAGGGCTATAAAAGATTTTTAATGTAAGATCTTTTATTTTATTTTTTTGCTGAAATATATGCTCTTAACTAATAACTGTCGTTGATCACAACACAATCAGTCTTTAGGACACTGTTCTGAGAAAAAAACTTTCTAGACTTAAAGAGCAAAAATATAACTGACCCACACATAAATCACTACATCTTTTATTGTACCAAATTTTAATACATAATATAAGTAACCATTTCAGACTGCCCCTACAATGACTTTCAGAACTTATGATAAGGGAATAAAGCAAACAAAAAAATAAAACCATTATAAAATTAAATTTAATGATTAATCAATCTGTGTATCACAACACAGATTTTTAAATTTTAAAGGACTTATGTCAATTTTTTCTTAATATATCTCTAAACTTAAAATATGATCTCCAAATATGTTATTATATTTTTATCTTATGATCCTCGGCTTTCTACTTTATAATTTTTAATTTTTCTCACAACTCATGAAGCATGAATAAATATATTTAAACTAATAGTAACTAGCTTAGATTTTCCCTCTTCATACCATCACTGATGATGACATTGGTTTTGTGATGGAGGGTTTGTTAGAAAACTTGTGCTCTCTCTACTGACCATAAGAAATGTCAATAGCAACAATGAGAACGGTTAGTTTGCAGTAAATGAGATTATTTTCTAAGGGAAAACACAGTATCATAAAACACCTATCTCAAGATGAATTTTCTATCTATTTCCTAGGGTAAATGTCTAAGTCCAAACAATTAGAAAGTATTGTTTAATTGCTATTTACCTAGTTGTAATTTTTTTAAAGATTTTTTATTAGCTGAGATTTACTATAAAAGGTTAACTTACTAAAAAAGGATTCTGGAAAATAAGCAAACATTCTAAAATATAATTAGAGTATTGCCTTAATGCTAATTTTCTTGACTATTAAGAGTAAAGTCTAGCCTGACCAGGTGGTTGCACAATGGATAGAGTGTTGGACTGGGACGCGGAGGACCCAGGTTTGAAACCCCAAGGTTGCCAGCTTGAGAGCAGGCTCATCTGATTTGAGCAAGGCTCACCAGCTGGAGCCCAAGGTCGCTGGCTTGAGCAAGGGGTCACTCGGTCTGCTGAAGCCCCCTCTCCCTGCCCCTCGCCTGGTCAAGGTACATATGAGAAAGCAGTCAATGAACAACTATGGTGTTGCAACAAAGAATTGGTGCTTCTCATCTCACCTCCTTCCTGTCTGTCTATCCCTATCTGTCCCTCTCTCTGTCTCTGTCACACACACACACACACACACACACACACACACACAGAGTCAAGTCTATTTATAACTGTATATCTGGATTTAGGTCATAGTTCAAAGTATATAAACATTCAAAAGTGATTATTCCAGATGTTAAGATGATCATAATTATACCACTACGCCGTTCTCAGTCTCCTGGGCACAAATTGTATCTAATTCCCATGCTTGATTGAGAACTTCAGTGTTGAAACTTAATAAAACATGTACAACAAAAACTGCTTGTAATTATATCTGGACGAGTAATTCTGTCTTACAAACCCTGAGCACATCAAGGTAAAGTCAACTAAGATTTAAAAGAACAAATTAACTGCTATATAATTAATGTTCACAGTGCTCGAAAATCTAGTGCTCCTAATTCTCCTTGACTTTTTTTAAAAAGATACTTGCTGGGCGTGCCGGGTGGATCGCGGACGGGCGCATGCGGGAGTCTGTCTGACTGTCTCTCCCCATTTCCAGCTTCAGAAAAATACAAAAAAAAAAAAATACAAATAAAACGTGTAACCTTTAAAAAAAAAAGATACTTGCAGTCCAAAAAAAATAATCACCTAATTTCTGTTAACTTAATTAATATAAATAATACAAAATATACCATTGTTTTTAAAGTCAATTAGCTTTGGTATTTTTTTTAGCTCTTCCTCCTCTTCTACAACCCCCCAAATATGCTGAATTATAAACACTATTTGCTAGAAGATTAAGAAATGCCATTAATATTAGTATCAGATTAAGTAAAACATGATTAAAAATTCACTTCAAAAGTACCCACAATTTCAACAGGAAATACACATAATTCTTTCATGAGTCACTGTTTTGAACTCTATGCTCCATTCCAACAGAGAAATGACTATAATCACAAAAGAGATATGTTTTATTAGTACAAAGATGAATCATTATTTTGCTCACTTTAGAAATGAATTTTGTTACAGGAAATTGTCAATTGCTGCCAAAAGAATTAATATAACACATAATTAGTGGAAAGCACATATTTCAAAGTCACTGGTGAGTGAGAGCATGTGTACTTTGGAACTTTAAGAATTCAGATTCATAAATCTGGATGCAAACCTGTTAATTAGGAACAAAGATTGGCTCTTCAATAATTGAGTCAACAAGCAATGGGCTTCTAATCACGATACCCTAAGGGTGCTAGCAATGAATTCACTAGGGCTATCCAGATGGCCTTTCACTAAGGAACCACTGGGGGTAAGTGAGGATAAGGATTACAGAGATTTTTTTGAAATTCAATTTAATGGGGTGACATTGATCAATAAGAGTATATAGGTTTCCAGTGTACATCTCTACAGCATTTAAAATGATGATTGCATTGTGTGCCCATCACACAAAATCAAATCATTTTCTGTTACCATAAATTTGTCCCTCTTTTCTCCCCTACCCTAGGTAACCATTTCACTTTTATCTATGTTAATAAGTCTCAGTTTTATATCCCACCTATGTGTGAAATTATATAGTTCTTAACTTTTTCTGATTTACTTATTTCACTCAGTATAATGTTCTCAAGGTCCATCTATGTTGTTGTAAAAGGTACTATGTCATCATTTCTTATGGCTGAGAAGTATTCCATTGCGCATATATATATCTTCTTTATCCAGTCCTCTATTGAGGGACACTTTGGTTGTATTCATGTATTGACTACTGTGAATAATGCTGAGATGAACATGGGAGTGCATGTGTCTTTACATACCAATGTTTTTGAGTTTTGGGGTATATACCCAGTAGAGGGATTGCTAGATCATAGGTAGTTCTATTTTCAGTTTTTTGAGAAACCACCATACTTTCTTCCATGATGGTTGTACTACTTTACATTCCCACCAGCAGTGAATGAGGGTTTTTTTTTCTCCACAGCCTCTCCAACACTTGTTATTACCTGTCTTGTAGGTAACAGCCAATCTAACAGGTGTGAGGTAGTATTTCATTGTAGTTTTGATTCACATTCTCTAATAGCTGGTGAAGATGAGAATTTTTTCACATACTGTATCTGTTGGCCACTTGTATGTCTTCTTAGAAGTGTCTGTTCAGGTCCTCCCCCCATTTTTTAATTGTATTGTTTGCTTGTTTGTTGTGGAACCATAAAAGACCCCAAATAATGAAAGCAATCTTGAGAAAAAAGAATGGAGCTGGAAGTAGCACACTACCTGACTTCAAATTATACTACAGAGCCACAATAATCAAAACAGACATACAGACCGACAGAACAAAATCAAGATCCCAGAAATAAAACTACATATATATGGACAAATAATCTTTGACAAAACTGCCAAAAACACACAATGGAGAAAAGAAAATCTCTTCAATAAATAGTACTGGTACAATTGGAAAGCCACATGCAAAAGAATAAAACAACTACAGTTTGTTCCCATGCACAAAAATTAGTTCAAAATAGATCAAAGACCTAAATATAAGATCTGAAACAATAAGTCACATAGAAGAAAGCATAGGTACTAACTTATGGATCTTGGTCATAGAGAACATTTTATGAATTTGACTCCAAAGGCAAGAGAAGTAAAGGCAAAAATAAATGAATGGGACTACATCAAACTAAAAAAGCTTCTGCATGGTAAAAGAAACCAACAAACTGGCAGCCAAGCAAATTGGAGTTGATATTTACAAACAACAGCTCCAATAAGGGGTTAATGTCCAAAATATACAAAGAACTCAGAGATTTTAAAGAGCTTGAGCTGAACCAAACAGTTCTCTCATGCTCACCATTTACTCTCTTCTGTTCTCTCATTCCCTCTCTCTCTCTCTCTCTCTCTCTCTCTCTCACACACACACACACACATTCTCATCCTTCCCCCACTTCTAATGCTTCTAGTAAAGTTAAGATGAAATCTTTATTTCTTTCCAGTGTTAAATTCATCTTTATGCTGATAAGTAAACACCTTGGGGAAGCCTACTTTCTGTACATATATGTCTCTATAACTCAGAAAGCTCTTTTGCTTAGATTTAATATTTTGCATTTCAAATTCTTTCAGATGCACATATAGCTCAGTCTGCCCATGCTCACAGTGAGCCAGCACTGAAGGCTGTTTATTAACAGAACACATCCCATTTTTACACACATTCTTTCTTTAATACAAACTTCAGGGAGGAAAACTGCTTCTTCTTGGTTATTTAACTCTCTAACTTTATTTATTTAACAAGGTATATATCAGGAAATAGAGACTGAAACTTTATATGGAAAAGCTTTGCTCCATTTCCAAATACTGCCATACTTAAAATGTGAAGGTATTTTTTAGAGCTATATTTCAGGTTCTGATCAAATATCTAACATCTATGACCAAGAGCAAACATTTTAAAATATCCTATTGTGAAACTTATATTTTTTCTACATGTAAATGTTTAATGGATTTAAAAATAGTTTTTAAGGCCCTGGCCAGTTGGTTCAGCGGTAGAACATTGGCCCAGTGTGTGGAAGTCCCAGGTTTGATTCCTGGCCAGGGCACACAGGAAAAGCACCCATCTGCTTCTCCACCTTTCCCCCTCTCCTCTCTCTCTATCTTCCTCTTTCCTTCCCACAGCCAAGGCTCCATTGGAGCAAAGTTGACCAGAGCACTGAGGATGGCTCAATGGCCTCCACCTCAGGTGCTAGAATGGCTCCAGTTGCAATGGAGCAAAGGCCCAGATGGGCAGAGCATCGCCCCCTGGAGGACATGCTGGGTGGATCCTGGTCGGGTGCATGTGGGAGTCTGCCTCTCTGCCTCCCCACTTCTCACTTCAGAAAAATACAAAAAAAAAGTTTTTAATAGGAATCTGACTCCCCATTGGCCACTATACTATTTACTGAACTTTAAGACATTAAAAAATTTTAGCTGTCAGTTATATCATGAAGGAAGTGCACAGAAATTCTTAAAAGACAAAACTGAATGAACTATCTTAGATGCCTCCCACAAAAACACAGGCCAGATCATCAAGGAATTCAAACATCAGATAAGCCAGGGGTAGTCAACCTTTCTATACCTACCACCCACTTTTGTATCTCTGTTAGTAGTAAAATTTTCTAACCACCCACCAGTTCCACAGTAATGGTGATTTATAAAGTAGGGAAGTAACTTTACCTTATAAAATTTATAAAGCAGAGTTACAGCAAGTAAAAGCATATAATAATTACTTACCAAGAACTTTATGTCGGATTTTCACTAAGTTTGGCAGAATAAATCTTTATAAAACAACTTACTATAGTTAAATCTATCTTTTTATTTATACTTTGGTTGCTCCGCTACCACCCACCATGAAAGCTGGAACGCCCACTGTGGGCGGTAGGGACCAGGTTGAACTACCACTGAGATAAACTGTCTAGACAAAGTGATTCTGAACAATAACTATATAAGAATTATTTAGG
Organism: Saccopteryx bilineata; assembly: GCF_036850765.1. Classification (NCBI taxonomy): domain Eukaryota; kingdom Metazoa; phylum Chordata; class Mammalia; order Chiroptera; family Emballonuridae; genus Saccopteryx; species Saccopteryx bilineata. The sequence continues at coordinate 103,901,916 of NC_089493.1, read as the reverse complement.
AAAAACTTTTTAAATCCTGAGTCTTTCCATGTCATAGTTCAAAAATTTTTAATTCTCTATTTCTTTGAACAGTTAACTGATATACCATAATTTCCATCTATAATAAATGTTTGACCCAAATATAAAAGCCCTAAAAAGTTTATTTCTTCTTATATTTAGATTGAAAATACTGCTGTTTATTAACCAATGGTATTATATATAATTTTATAAATTGACTCCCAAACTAATAAGGACTAAAGTTTCAGACTGAGTAGCAGAAGTGTCCTAAAAGATAAAGCCCTAGAATACAATTTCTAATCTTTAACACTTGGTTACATTTTATGGGACAACAAAACAAATTTATTTTGTTAAGAATTTTTATAATTTGATGAATAAAAACAATAATTCTTTCCTACATCACGCTATTCTTGCCAAATATCCATTACTTATAACTCTAACATTTGCATGGAACTACAGTACACGCACTTGGAAGTCTAAAATTTACTGTCTTCTTTAAAATTCCACTCTGAAAATTAAAACCATAAATGAAGATTTAATATCTTTGAATAATAGGAAAAACGATGACCTAAATCTTCCACTTTTAAGGTACAAGCATGTTTCTAGCTTTATAGTTTGAGGTCATTATAAATTGCAAAATTATAGGAGACATATAGCACTAAAATCCAAAGTAGCCAAGTATTTTTCTTTGAGTTTTTAATGGTTTTCCAAAAGATTAGTATTGGATATCTTTAAAGAATTACTCTTTTGAATTTGAAAAGAAAGGAAAAAACAGTTATTTGAAAGAAAATATTTTATTTAGTTTTCCTAAATGAAACTTCTATGTTTGGCTTTGAAAGAGTCAATACCAGATAATCAAGGAAATTACAGGCAGTCCCTGAGTTACGAACAAGGTAGGTTCTGTGGGTTTGTTTTGTTTTATGTTTGCTTTGAGAGAGAGAGAGAGAGAGAGAGAGAGGCAGAGAGAGAGAGAGGTGGGGAGGAGAGAGGTGGGAAGTAGAGAGATGAGAAGCATCAGCTTGTAGTTGCTTCACTTTAGTTGTTTATTGATTGCTTCTCATCTGTACCTTGACGGGGTGGTGGAGAGGGCCAAGCCAAGCCAGTGACCCCTTGCTCAAGCCAGAGACCTGGGTTTCTAGCCTTAGGATCATGTTGATCAGTGGTCCCCAACCTTTTTTGGGCCAAAGACCAGTTTAATGTCAGAAAATATTTTCACGGACCGGCCTTTAGGGTGGGATGTATAAATGTATCACGTGACTGAGACAAGTGTCAAGAGTGAGTCTTAGACGGATGTAACAGAGGGAATTTGGTCATTTTTTAAAAATAAAACATGTTCAGACTTAAATATAAAAAAACCGGAAATAATGTAAGTTATTTATTCTTTCTCTGTGGACTGGTACCAAATGGCCAACGGACTGCTACCGGTCCACGGCCTGGAGGTGGGACCACTGATGTTGATGATCCTGCACTCTAGCCCATGACCTTGCGGTTTCAAACCAGGCCCCTCAGCATCCAGTGCTGACGCTCAATCCCCTCTGCCACCACTGGTCAGGCTGTAAGTCTGTTCTTAAATTGAATCTGTATGTATTGAATAATTTGGAACAAGTACATTTACCTATTAAATGCAACTTAGATGCTCATCTTAACATAGTATCTATTTTTACCTTTCTGTGCATAAAAATACTTAAACATTTTCAAATACAACTTTAAAAGAATCTTGGATGATACAAAAGATAATGGACTTGTTGGAGAGGACGGGACTGATGTTAGAGTCAGGTTTGATTCTGCTGCTGGAGTCAGTTTCTTGAAGTAGGCCTCAAGGGAGATTTGTACAGAGCTGTTCTTTTTCTCATTACAAATGGCTCTGTAGCATCTCAGGCCTTAGGTAACTGTATGGTACACTTTGGTGAGCCTCTCTGTCTCAAGATCATGCTCCTCTAACTTTGCCATTCCTGCTTCACTGAGACTAAAAGCATCTGCTCTTTTGTAGAAAACTTTTTTTGGTTCTGGAGTTTCTATGACCTGTTTCTTCCCTAAATGCTGTCATCTGCTGCTCTAGTTCAATAAGGTCTTCATTGGTTAGTTCTTTGCCAGGGGAGTCGAGTAACTCTATGATATCATTTTCACTGATGTCCAACTGCAGTTGAATACCAAAAACCCTTATGGTGATCTGTTTGTATGAGTTGTACATAAGTCAGATGTTTGTAACTCAAGGACTTACTGTATTTCAAATGTGGTCATTCACTTGTCTAATGATGGCAATAATAAGTTTCTTCCTTTTTTTTTAAGTGAGAGGAGGGCAGATAGAGAAACAGAGTCCCACATTTGCCGCAACTGAGATCCACCTGGCAACCCCTGTCTGGGGCCAATATTCTTATCAACCATTCTATCCTCAGCACCTGAGGCCAATGCTCAGACCAACTGAGCTATCCTCAGCACCTGAGGCTGATCCTCAGACCAACTGAGCTATCCTCAGTGCCTGGGGCTGATGCTCAAACCAATCAAGCCACTGGCTGCAAGAGGAGAAGACAGAGAGAAGGGCAAGAGCAGGGGAAAGAAGCAGATGGTTGCTTCCCCTGTTTGTCCTGACCAGAAATTGAACCTAGGATGTCCATGTGATGGGCCGACACTCTATCCACTGAGCCCACTGGCCAGGGCCAATAACAAGTTTTAATCCTCCAAACCCCACTCAGTTTTCATATTATAAAAACAGCCCAGCCCTGGCCAGTTGGCTCAGAGGTAGAGCATCGGCCTAGCGTGCGGAGGACCCGGGTTCGATTCCCGGCCAGGGCACACAGGAGAAGCGCCCATTTGCTTCTCCACCCCTCCACCACGCTTTCCTCTCTGTCTCTCTCTTCCCCTCCCGCAGCCAAGGCTCCATTGGAGCAAAGATGGCCCGGGTGCTGGGGATGGCTCTGTGGCCTCTGCCTCAGGCGCTAGAATGGCTCTGGTCGCAACATGGCGACGCCCAGGATGGGCAAAGCATCGCCCCCTGGTGGGCAGAGAGTTGCCCCATGGTGGACGTGCCGGGTGGATCCCGGTCGGGCGCATGCGGGAGTTTGTCTGACTGTCTCTCCCTGTTTCCAGCTTCAGAAAAATGCAAAAAAAAAGAAAAAAAAAACCCAGCCCAAATTGGCCATCAAAGAATAATACCATACAAGATATCACTGATTAGGCCAAGCAAACTGCTGGTAGAGGGGAAAATACCAATGTGGCCTTGTACAGCTTTTTCTCAAGAGTCTCTGATGAGTGAATAAAAGTTCAACTACTGTAGCAACAGGCCCAATGCCCTTAACTAGCAATAAGAGCCTTTCACTTTAAACAGTGAACTAAAATAGTTTTTTTAATTTTAATTTTTTAGAAAATTAACTTTAACAGGGTGACATTAATCAGTAAGAGTACACAGGTTTCAGGTAAACATTTCTATAGCATTTGAACTATTGGTTATGTTATATACCCATCACCCAAAGTAAAATCATTTTCCGTCACCTTATATTTGTCCATCTTTACACTCTTCCCCCTACCCACTCCTCCAAGTGCCCTCCCCCTGGTAACCACTGCACTTTTATCTATATCCATGAGTCTCAGTTTTATATCCCATGTATGTGTGAAATCATACAGTTCTTAGCTTTGTCTGACTAACTTATTTCACTTCGTATAATGTTCTCAAGGTCGATCCATGTTCTCATAAATGACAATGACTGAAATGTTGAGGTGGCTAAATTTAAAATTCTTAAGAGGAAAAAAGGTCTCTGGCTTTCCTTCTATTTATAGGGTCCAGATAGGAAGGGCTTTAGACAGGAAGAAAAGACACCACCTGTTTTCACATGCAGTACAGCTGGCTGGTGCAGCTTCTCCTGAGCCCAGGGTTAGTCAACACATTATCTAGCGGAGGCTCTGCTGCGTACAGCAGCTTCTCCCTCTCTGGGAGAAAGACCAAAGCAGGACCCACACGAGGACTTTGGCTGTTTTGTGCTACTTCTGCTTTTCCCTGGAAGAAAGAGCGAGAGAACAGGAAAGGACTATGATGCTCTCAACGGCTCAGTCTTTGCCCTTTGCCCTTTTATTATAAGAATGCTTTCTAAAAGTTTCATTCCTGCATCAATCTTTACTTAATAAAGTGAAGCAGAACTTCTTTTTTAAACTCTGTCTTATCAAAATAAACACTTTATCCACTACTCCCCACTATATAAAATAAATTTATATTGCTGCTTATCTACAATATAAATATTCTGTTCAATATAAATATTTATATAAATAAATCTGATGACAGTACAATTTTGCCTTGCAATAGTATGGATTTTCATTAATTTGACTGTGCTACCAGCGTCTCTATTAGTCTGTAAAATTAGAGGGCAGAAATATTTGCTTTTTGCTTCATCTCTTGCAAGCCACTAATTCACAGCGATGACCATGAAGAAGAGGAGCTGCCCTGGGTATTTTCCGGATCATAACTGCACGGCATTTCCTTTCCTTCCCAGGCTCTACTTTATTCTGCACTTGCTCTGTCCTGACCAGTGCCTGGGCAGCTGACCTCTGTGGCTTGTATCACCTGAGTGTCCTTAATCCTCTGGCTTCCAAAAGGGATCCGCCAGTAGGAGGTATCAGCAGAATGTGAGATGAGGGAGGAGAAAAAGGCTGGAATGTTATTACATGCCACACACACTGCTTCTCCACGCCCGCAGGAGACTGGCTTTCCCTGTGGACCTCTGTGGCCACAGATCCCAACGGCAGCCCTCATCCACGGCTCCAGGGTTGCCAGGTTGCACTGACACAGTCCACTCCCTTGCCCTTCAGGCAGTAGGACAGTAACAACTTCCTGCTATCGTTAGTCTCTGCGCACCTCACCATCTCTTGTTGGTTTCCTCAAGGCTGCCCACCCTCTGTAACTAGTCCATTAAACTCTGTTCTGTTCATTCCTTTTAAGGTGTGTCATCTCTACCTGCCAGGACCTTGACTAATATAGCACCTTAATATAAATAACTTACTATAATTCTCGTCTCTCGAAAAAGAAAATATGCTTCATATTCATGTAAAGCATAAACTCTTCACTTAATTCCAGTAGTTAAAATCAAATTAAGATAGTCTTCAGCTAGTCAGACAGAGGACCTCAGCTGAAGCAAAGGAAGAAATATATATATTATGTAACATCTATTAGAATTCAAAGACAAGCATAGTGTATATATTTTCAAAAATTTCAAGGAACATATAATGTTCCTCAAATAAATATTATTCCTCTTCTCTTATGGGAGAGCAGGTAAGTGTTCAGCAATTCCCAAGAGTTCATCACTATACATAAGAAAAAGAAAATCAAAAGTAAACCCTGGAATCTACCCAATTCAGTATAAGACAACAGCCACAGGGAGTCCTTGGGTTAGGATAGTCTCTACATACTGTTTCCAGTTTACAGCACTTATTCCCACAAAAACTTTTTTTTTTTTTTGAGAGGAGGGGAGACAGAGACAGACTCCTGCATGTGCCCTGACCAGGATCCACATAGCAAGCCCTCTATGGGGTGATGCTCTGCCCATCTGGGGTGTTGCTCCATTGCTCCTCAACCGAGCTGTTCTTAGCACCAGAGGCAAAAGGCCATAGAAACATCCTCAGCACCCAGAGCCAACTCTCACCAATTAAGCCATGGCTGCAGGAGGGGGAGAGAGAGAAAGAAAGAGAGGAACAGCAAAAGGGGGAGGGGTTGAAAAGTAGATGGTTGCTTCTCCTGTGTGCCCTGACTGAGAATCAAACCCGACATCCACAAGCCAGGCCGACACTCCAGCACTGACCCAACTGGCCAGGGCCCATAAAAACTTTAAAATAATTGAGTCATGAGTGTTTCGGCTTACACTGTTAGTGTAGTGCTTACTGACTACGTGGGTGCACTACTTTGGTTGCACTCGGCAAAAGAATATGTAGTAATGCAGCATCTGAGTGAGGAAGTTGGCATCACTCATTTTTTCTGTTACTGCAGTACAGTGTACAGTACAGTATACTTTTGTCCTTTTCCTTTCTCTGTGGCTTAGTTGTGTTTTTGTGTTCTATATTATGATTTTACAAGTGTGTCAGGATAGGTAAGTGACTTCGGCTAGGGTGTGTTTTGACTTACACCAAAATTTGGATTATGTCACTGCTGTAGGAGAACTATGCCGTAACCCGAGGACCACCCTGTATTTATAAGCTAAATAAACAAACAAACAACAAGCAAAAACCCAGCAAACTGTATCACCAACAAATAAAAAGTAGAGAGAAAAATCATAAAACAGAACTAGCACTGACAACTCTGCCTTTTCCCATTGGCAAATTCAACAAGACAAGGGCAAATCTCAGCACTGTAATTGGTTATTTTCAGTCCTTGTCCTTTCCCTTCAGCAATTACTGCGACCACTGGAAATCTGCAGGCTGTGATGATTCCACAGTCCATGTAAGCTCAAACTTAAAACATTAGCCACTAATATTGCTGTCAACACATTTAAAGCTGTTGTTGCTACATAACACTTTTAACACAAATAAGAGGATAATTTTTTTCCTTTGAAGTTTCTTGCTATAATGAGCCTGTCATCCATCCCATGGAACAAAATGAAACGCATACAAAAAGTGGTTAATTAGCATTCAGAAAGAGGATCTTTTCATTTGTACAGCTCTGTCTCCATAAATTTTCCAAAAGGATTTCTCTTTACAAATATAAAACATTTAATTTCATTCTCAACATGGCTTAGAGAAATGCAAAGTTGATAAAAAGGCTCTCTCTAATTCATAGCATTCACCACACCATTCCCACTAACACTCTCTTAAAATGTTCAAATAGGGTTTTTTTAATATCATATATTTACATGAAGCTCTTAAACTCATTTTCTCATTTGACCCTTATAAGTCTGTGGAATAGTCAAGTGTTCCACAGGTAAGGATAAAAAGCCAGAGAGCCTGACCTGTGATGGTGCAGTGGATAAAGCATTGACCTGGAACGCTGAGGTTGCCAGTTGGAAACCCCAGCCTTGCCCGGTTAAGGCATATATGAGAAGTAACTACTACAAATTGATGCTCCCCACTCCTCTTCCTGCTTTTATTATCTCTCTCTCTTCTCTCTACAATCAATAAATAACATCTTAAAAAAAGAAAAGTCAGAGAGCTAGGTATCTGGCTAAGCATCCTTGCAAGTAAATAAAAGAATTTGTTATTATCTCACAATGGAGTAATGCTAGTGATTCTCACTAGTAATTCAACACAGAGCCTGCATGAAACCCAACAGCAGCAAGTGTTCACATACATAAATATCTCAGAAACCAAAACAAAGCTAATACTAAAAGATATCAACTGACCATAAGGATATAGTATAGAATAGGAAAAAGAATAGCATAAATAAATCTAAACTGAAATTATGTAGTATTTTCCTCTCAAAGGGAGAGTGACATAAAATGTATATATATACATCTTTTTTTTCCCTCTGAGGCAGTCAGACAGACTCCCACATGCATCCAACCAGGATCCACCCAGCATGCCCACCAGGGGGCGATGCTCTGCCCATCTGGGGCATTGCTCTGTTGCAACCAGAGCCATCCTAGTGCCTGAGGCAGAGGCAATGGAGCCATCCTCTGTGCCCGGGCCAACTTTGCTCCAATGGAGCCTTGGCTGCCGGAGGGGAAGAGAGATCAGAGAGGAAGGAGAGGGGGAGGAGTGGAGAATCAGATGGGCACTTCTCCTGTGTGCCCTGGCTGGGAATCAAACCCAGGACTCCTGCACGCCAGGCTGACGCTCTACCACTGAGCCAACCGGCCAGGGCCAAAATGTATATTTTTAATAAGTGCTTTCTTTAGCTTATGCATAGAAAAAAACTCCTGAGTAAAAGCACTCACAGTCAGAGAGATCACAGGAATGAGTTGCAGGATGGTTAGAAAGATAAGAGGGGACAAATCTGTTCACATAAACAGTGATAACTAGTCAACTATTGATAGCTTTGTCAATTATTCGATCAATATGAACTGCATAACCCATTGCCCAGTGTACTCTAGGAAATACTATGGTGAATAGGAAAAAAATTTTGCATTCAAGCAGCATGCAGCCTAGTTGAGAAGATAATACATACAGATAAAAAAAATTCATTGATTTAACATTTCTTGAGTGCTTACAGCGAGGCACTGAGTTTGGCACTGTGAGAAGTACAAAAAAATGAATGGAACAGACTTGGCCCTTCAGGAAGTAACAATCTGGTACAGAAGGTAACACAGTTATGCGGGTTTTGAACAGAGAACATGAGAAGGTCCAAATAAAATTCTATGTGAATTCCAAAGAGGAATATTCCTCACTGGGGGTTTGGGGAAGATGAAATTTGAAATAAAAGGAGTAGTCACTTGAAATAAAAGGTATGCAGGATTTGAGTACCCACTGACTAGAGAGGAAAGACATTCTAAGTGAGGGTCAAATGTATGTAAAGGCAATAACTTTGGAAAGTAAAGGGAAGTGAGAAGGAGCACTGAATACAGAAAGTTATGGAGGAGGGGCCCCATGTTATGTGGAAGAGTTTAGTGGGAAGGATAGGGAAGTAAAATCAAGGGCATCTCAAATGGGAGTCTAAAAAGCTTATAAGAAAAAACAGAACATAGAGTATCAAGAAGAGTTCTAAAGTCAATGATAAGAGGGAAAAAAAATTAGGTAGATAACTAGAGTAGATAATTCACTTGGGCCTAGAAAAGTAGACACGTTTCTGACAGGTTGTTCTAGGTAATATAGTTTGATAAAAGCCATGATTCAAACCAGGCCAGCATCTCTTTGTTTGGTACTCTTCCCTCTAAGTCCTAGAAACTGGCTTAAATTTGGTATTATCTTAGATATCTTAGTTGTGAAATGACATTGGCCTAAATAACAGCAAACCTCAGGAACTAAGCCTTTATAACAAGCACACACACAGATAACAATCACATGCACCTCCGCCAAATGCCCCTCAAATCCTTTTTGGTAGGATACTTTTATTTTTGCTATTTTTTCCTAATTATAAAATTAATGCATGTTTTACTGTAGAATATCTAGCCTTTTAATTTATTTTAATTTTAATATGAACATAAAAACTCACAGTATGAGCCTGACCAGGTGGTGGCGCAGTGGATAGAGCGTCGGACTGGGATGCAGAGGACCCAGGTTTGAGACCCCAAGATCGCTAGTTTGAGCACAGGCTCATCTGGTTTGAGCAAAAAGCTCACCAGCTTGGACCCAAGGTCGCTGGCTTGAGCAAGAGGTTACTCGGTCTGCTGAAGGCCCACAGTCAAGGCACATATGAGAAAGCAATCAAGGAACAACTAGCAGGGGTCCCCAAACTACAGCCCGCGGGCCGCATGCAGCCCCCTGAGGCCATTTATCTGGCCCCCCCACCGCACTTCCAGAAGGAGCACCTCTTTCATTGGTGGTCAGTGAGAGGAGCACTGTATGTGGCGGCCCTCCAACAGTCTGAGAGACAGTGAACTGGCACCCTGTATAAAAAGTTTGGGGATCCTTGAACTAAGGTGTCGCAACAAAAAACTGATAATTGATGCTTCTCATCTCTCTCCATTCCTATCTGTTTGTCCCTATCTATCCATCTCTCTGACTCTCTCTGTCCCTGTATAAAAAACAACAACAACAACAACAAAAACCTCACAGAATGAGTAAACTAACAGCTGCAATTCTGTACTGAGAGACAGTGTACCTGAAAACTAGCCAAATGCCCAAAACCAGTATAATCAACCCAAAGATAACTTGGTCATTCCAAGAATCATTTGAGGCTCTACCCTAAAATGCCAAAGGAGGTTGCTTCTAGACTGCCTCCAGACTTTTCCTGAAATGTATGAGTTAAAGAGGCCCAAAGGAATCTCTTAAGAATAAAAAAAAAGCCCTTGCCACCCAAAAAGGATCAACCCAGCACACCAGAGGTTGTGGGTCAAACACCTAGTCAGGGCATGTATGAGAAGCAATCAATGAATACACAATTAAATGAACAAATTAATGCTTCTCTCTCTCTTCCCTTTCCTCTATCTCTCTCAAATCAAGGGGAAAAATAATTTTAAAAAGCCTAAATATACAGTGTGTTCGTAAAGTCATGGTGCATTTTTGACCGGTCACAGGAAAGCAACAAAAGAAGATAGAAATGTGAAATCTGCACCAAATAAAAGGAAAACTTCCCCAGTTTCATACCTATTCAATGCAGTTCGATATGGGCTCACGCACAGATTTTTTAGGGCTCCTTAGGTAGCTATCCCGTATAGCCCCTACAGACTCGTCACTGATTGATGGCCTACCAGAACGGGGTTTCTTCACCAAACTGCCGGTTTCCTTCAACTGCTTATCCCACCGAGTAATGTTATTCCTATGTGGTGGTGCTTCATTATAAACGCGCCGATATTCACGTTGCACTTTAGTCATGGATTCGAATTTAGCGAGCCACAGAACACACTGAACTTTCCTCTGTACTGTCCACATCTCGACTGGCATGGCCGTGGGTTGCTCTGCTGTATACATGGTGTTACATCATCTGCGCATGCACACATGCGGCCACATCATCCTATAAAAACTGAGAGGGTTTTCCTTTTATTTGGTGCAGATTTCACATTTCTATCATCTTTTGTTGCTTTCCTGTGACCGGTCAAAAGTGCACCATGACTTTACGGACACACTGTAGTAAACACTAATACAGTCCCTTGGTTGGGTGCTCATCATATAAAGGTGCACAGGTTTAGGCATATGCATAGACAAATTTATTTTTATCAGAGATCACCTAGATCAGAATAATTTCAACCTAAGTGGGTTTAAACAGACTAGAGCTAAATTCAGAAAACCAATGGGTCAGTGCTTACAGCTGTTTATGAATTTGTCTAATAGAAGACTTCGAAGACCTTCACTGCAAAACAAAACAAAAAACCAAAAAATAAGTAAAACCAATGAATCAAATATTATTGTTGTTGTTTTTTAGGTGAGAGGAAGGAAGATAATAAGGCAGATTCCACATGTAACTTGTCCAGGACCCACCTGGAAATCTGGTCTTGGGCCAATGCTTGAGTACTGAGCTATTTTCAGTGCCTGACGATGTCATGCTCCTATGGAGCTATCCTCAGTGCCCAGGACCATTTTTGAACCGGTCGAGTCATTGGGTGTGGGAGAGGAAGAGGGAGAGAAGGGGGTAAAGGTGGGGGAGAGAAGCAGATAGTCACTTCTCCTGTGTCCCCTGACTAGGAATGGAACCAAGATGTCCACACACTGGGTAATGCTCTATCCACAGAGCCAATGGCCAGGGCCTATTGTTGAGTTTGTATGAGGGCAGTTTGATCCAAAGATTAAGAGTATAAATTATAAACTCAATCAGAACTGATATGAACCTCAGTTATGACTGACTGCAACCACGTGACTTTGGGAAAGTTACTATATTTCTCCATGTATAAGACGCTGCCAAGGAAAAGATGCACCTTAATTTTGGGGCCCAAAATTTGAAGAAAAAAAAAAGGTAGTACATAAAGTTATTGAACTCAAGTTTTATTCATCATAAAATTCAAACAACTCCTCATCACTGTCAAAACTTCCATCCATTAGCTTGTCCTCATCTGTGTCTGATGACGAATCAGTCTTCATACATTGTGCCATCCTCAGTTCAATCTATGGCATTTGAAATGCCATACTTCTTAAATGACTTGACACCGATCTCAATCTTGATATTATCCCAGGATCTTTTCACCCAGGTACAAACTTCTATAGTTGGTTTCTTCACTCTTCCTGCTGGTGTCAAATCATCCATTGGTTCCATTTGTCTCTCATGGCAGCTTTGAAGGGTTTGTTAATGCTGACATCAAGTGGTTGGAGCTGGGATGTCAAGTCTCCAGGTAAGGCTGCAAGTTTTGTTTCTTGCTCTGCAGGAATCTTCTTTGTGTTTTTTGTTATGTGTGCCCTGAACTGATCAAGCAACAATAGGGCAGGTTTGCATAAGAGCTCACCTGGTCTCCTTCACCAAACTTTCTCAAACCAGATCTTCATCCCATCCTGATCCATCCAATCTTTGTCATGAACGTGGACAATCACTCCTCGAGGAATGTCTTCTTTTGGCATTGTTTTGCATTTGAAAATCAGTATAGGAGGCAGCTTGGTTCCATCGGCACAACAAGCTAGAACAACTGTATAATGGCTGTTTTCATGTCCACTTGTCTTCACAGTTAGTTTTCACCCCCTTCTTATCAACAGTTCTGTTACTTGGGACATCAAATTGAAGGGGAACTTCATCCATATTTGCAATCAGTCCCAACTCAAACTGATGTGTCTTCCAACATTGAATGACAAAATGATGAAATTCAAGGACCTTCTGCTCACAGCTTTCAGGCATCTTTTGGGCAAGTCTGGTGCGTGTACACATGCTTAGTCCATTCTGTTTCATGAACCCGAAGCACCAGTTGTGTCCTCCTTTGGAATCAGTAACTTCTTTTTCATCAGCAATTCTTCTTGCCTCATGCTGAACCACCTTTGTGGACACAGGAATTCCAATTGCCCTTTGCTCTTCAATCTGTATCTTCAATTCCTTCTCTAAATCAGGCCATTTTGCTGACTTGCCTCTCATGGCCTTCTTCTGCTGTGATGTTTTCAGTAGGGTTTCTTCTTCCCATAGCCAGTCTAGGATTGATTTCTCAGTTGGAGGAGGATCATACTTATGTTCAGCAGCACTATTTCCATTCACTTTTGCAAACTGGATCACTTTTAACTCGAATTCAGCAGTGTATAAAAATCTTTTCTGAGCCATTTCTGCTCAGAACATGGCAAAACGTAACCTACTGTAATATACCGGCAACGAGTATGAAACTTAAATAAGCGCAAAGACGACAAGTGTGAAAAAGCGGGAATGCAAGTATAAAAAACCAAACTACAACCACTGTACAAGATGCACCCAGTTTTAGACCCCAGGTTTTTTGAAAAAGGGTGCGTCTTACACATGGAAAAATATGGTACTTAATCCTTAAAAGGTTTAAGAAAATAGAGATAGTACCTGTGATAATTAAATACAAAAATTAAGGTAGTGCAGGCCCTGGCCGGTTGGCTCAGCTGTAGAGCGTCGGCCTGGCGTGCAGGGGACCCGGGTTCGATTCCCAGCCAGAGCACATAGGAGAAGCGCCCATTTGCTTCTCCACCCCCCTCCCCCTCCTTCCTCTCTGTCTCTCTCTTCCCCTCCTGCAGCCAAGGCTCCATTGGAGCAAAGATGGCCCGGGCACTGGGGATGGCTCCTTGGCCTCTGCCCCAGGCGCTAGAGTGGCTCTGGTCGCCGTAGAGCAACGCCCCGAGGGGCAGAGCATCGCCCCTGGTGGGCGTGCCAGATGGATCCCCGTCGGGCACATGCGGGAGTCCGTCTGACTGTCTCTCCCCGTTTCCAGCTTCAGAAAAATACCAAAAAAAAAAAAAAAAAAATTAAGGTAGTGCAGTGGATAAAGCCTCAATCTGGAATGCTAAGGTTAACGGTGGAAACCCCAGGCTTGTGCGGTCAAGGCACATATGAAAAGCAACTGTGAGCTGATGCTTCCCGCTCCTCCCTTCTCCTTTCCCTCTCTCCCCCTTCTCTAAAAATCAATAAATAATATCTTTTTAAAAATCTCCCTTAAAAAATAAATATAAAAATATATGGAAGACTATCATTAAATAGCAGTTTATTAATATCATAATAAGCAATCATTACCAATTTACACAGAAATCTACTATCCTTAAATAATTAGTGCTTTTTACATTTTTAAATTATAAAAATACACATTTATTATAGGACATTTAGAAACAGTCATTTTGACTTCATAGTCCAGAAATAAGTGTAAGTCTGTGCATTTTCAAAAGCATTTATAGTACTTGGGCCTATTTCTTTTTAATGAACCATATTTGGAAAGTGAGATATATTTTAAGTTTCCATCATAGAATTATTGAACAATGGAAGTTTTATTCCCCTTCCACTGAGAAAAAAGCAAAGCAAACTAGGTGTGGTGCTACCTTGAATGCTCTATACTGTATCATATTTATTCTTTTTTTTTTTTTTTTCAGAATTGTACCACTTTATTAATTAGGTGATAGTGTTACACCGAGTCAGTCAGTTTATGATTTTTTAAGAAATACCTTGTAGGGAGTTTGTGTCTCATTAGAGCAGTGGTCCCCAACCTTTTTTGGGCCATGGACCAGTTTAATGTCAGAAAATATTTTCATGGACTGGCCTTTAGGGTGGGACGGATAAATGCACAAAATAAAATTATGCGACCGGCATAAAAACTGTGGTATTTTTAAATATAATTGTTGAACTTATGAGACAAGCATCAAGAGTGAGTCTTAGACGGATGTAACAGAGGGAATCTGGTCATTTAAAAAAAATAAAACATCGTTCAGATTTAAATATAAATAAAATGGAAATAATGTAAGTTATTTATCTTTCTCTGCAGACCAGTGCCAAATGGCCCACGGACCGGTACCGGTCCGTGGCCCAGGGGTTGGGGACCACTGCATTAGAGGATGAGAGGAGCAGACAGATTAATGCCCATATGCTACAACATTATTAATTAGAGTCAGGTTGTTCACAAGATAGATAATTTTATTGTAACAGTGGCAGCCGTTAACTGAGTCTCTTTTAGAAAGTATCTAAAGGCTTGAGTTGAAGAGAAGGCCCACTATGATTTGCTCACATTCAGTGGAGAAGGGTCACTAGAATTAGAGCATCAAGTTAGAGAAATGTTAAATGTTTTCTGGTTTGTGTAGGTTTCCCATCCATTTTTCCATTCAGAGCAGAGATTTCTTCTGTGAAACCCCTGAATGATGGTCTTTAAGAGCAGGTAATTTGTGGCTCAGTGGGAGTTTCACCAACTATATTACAATTATATTTCTTTGTGCAAATATGCTTAATGCATTTCGGCCAAGACAGGGATAGCATTAGCCAGCAGGTTTTCTACCACATGACTTTTAATAATTATGTCTCCTTTAATCAATTTACACCAACTAATGCTTAATTAGGAGTATCAGCAATCAACTGCTAAAAATGTCCTTAACAATAGACTGGTAGAGTCAGAATAACAGGAGAGATTGAGAAATCAAACTTCCTGGTTAGCTGACATTTAAAAATTCACATTTTATTTTATTTTTATTGATTTTAATTTATTGTGTTTACATATTCTAGTGTCCTCCCAAATGCATCCCCCCTCCCCGTATTCCCCTCAACATTCCCTTTGTCCCCTCCCCGCAACGCCCTCCCCCCCTTCCCTCCAGGATTATCCCATCCTATCCTATAAGGCTGGTCTCTTGTAAAATATTTTACAATTCCTCTAAAACCCATGATCTCATCTTTCCTGATCCCTATCGCTCTCATATAGCACTTCTGCTCTGCAGTATAGCTATCTATGTTCTTTTCTTATCAGTCACTACCTCTCCTGCCCTTAACCCTGTTCTGTCTCCTAATGCTGGGCCTTTTAATCTGTGGATTGTGAACCACCTAAAATTATACATAAAAATAGTGTTTATGTAAGTACAAATACATTTTCCTGAAGAAAATCCATTTTTTCATCAAATTCTCAAAAAGAGTCTGAGACTCACAAAAAGTACGGGACCCAGTCTAGGGGAAGGACTGAGATTTAACTATCCTGGAGCCTCTACAGTGCTTAGCCTCTACCATTATAGGGATAAATATTTGTTGGTTTAAAATTTTACTATTAAATCATAAAATCTATGTTAGGTTTTTGTTTAATGCAATGTTTTAAATTAATATTTTCTTCATACAATTTCCTCATTCCCTTATCTTGACACAGACTGTCTCTGAAAGGAGGATAGTGGTTACCAGGTGCTGTGGGGAGGAGGACATTGAGAGTTATTGTTTAATGGGTACACAGTTTCAGTTTGGGAAGATATGAGACTTCAGGAGATGGATGGTGGTGATGGTTGCATAATAATGTGAATGTATTTAATGCTACTCAACTGTTATTATATATTTCACTGCAGTAAAAAAAAAATACTGCTTTTTATTCTCATATAATATTAATCACCTATAACAAGCAGACTCTTCACCAGATGAAAGGAATAAGAAAACATACTGGTTAAATTTTAGGATATAAGAAAGAAATCCTCAAAGGAGAAGCAAATCTTAACCCCAATATACATGTTGTTGGTTTGAGAGTCTAAGCACAAATTAAAACGGGATGATACAATCATAACTCCTGTTCAAACAGGGGAGCTTTTATCTGAATAAATAAAGGTAGCTGCTTAGGGACTTCCGTTTATCTGTGTGAAGCAAATTAAATTTTTTCACGGTACCAAGTCACAACTCAGGAAATAAATGATAATTTAGTCCAATTTTATCAGTGCATTATCAACACGAATAATGTAAGCATTTTGGATACCTGCAATAGATATTCCAAGGTGTCAGGAACATATTTTAAGTCAATAAACATTTAGTGAGTATTACTAAGGTTGAGAAATATACAAGTCTCAAAGCTACTTTAAAAAAAGAAAATGCAGGCTATATATATAATCAGCATACTAGAGTATACTTACTGGAGTATGCTGATTATAAAGAGGAAGAATGATTTTCCTGTTACTTCACTTTACTCCCATCTCATATTTTATAGTTTGCCTCACTGAAGAAATTATCAGAATCCATTAGTTTGTGAATATATTTAAACATTAAAAATATCCATGTTGACATGCTATTGATATTTCTAAACAACATTATATTTTATCAAAACATAGATTCTCAACCTTTTGATGATTAAATGTCAGTGATACATCTTGGTTATTTATTACCAATAAATAACTGATTTGCAAAGATATTTAAGTATTTCCCAAAAGTCCTTATATATAAGAGAGATTTACAAATATTTCTTCAGTGGAATCTAGGAAAGTCCTTAGAAACAGGTTTAACATAAAAAGCTAACTGTGAATACTGAAATTCCATATCATAAAAAAAAAAATACCCAACTGTAATGAAGCATTGTATATTTGAAGTAAGCTAGTATGTTTATTGCTCTGACTTTAACATTACATAATTAGCAGAATATAAAAATTTCCCATAGGCCCTGGCCGGTTGACTCAGTGGTAGAGCGTCCGCCTGGCGT